>NC_064308.1:13947533-15276583 GCF_023373825.1 Bactrocera dorsalis | reverse complement strand
CATGAAAAATATAAAAAAATAGCATATAAACAAAATTTTTATATTTCAGTTTACATTAAAAAAAAACTTTTACAAGGTTAAAGACAGATGTATATACATTTTCAAATTAAATTTATTAAATAATACTTTATTTGGTCTCTTATCGTTTGGCCATTTGCAGTAAGGCGATTCGCTACCCCGGTGTCTATTTCTTGTGTGTGATCAGAATAGCAATTTTGATAACAACATATTTTAAATTTTATGTATGTGTTATGTAATGAATCACAAACGTAAGCAAATCTTGACACTTTTGTGAGATGATTTATTCCTCTCTTGCCATACCCTTAATTTCTCTACCGTCTTTTTAAGATTCCAATGCTTAGTTTATCTACAAACAAAATTTTGTCAATGAGGTTTCCTAATTTCTTTTTTATACCTGCGCTATTGCTACTATCTCTTAGCTATCTTCACTTTTGCTAGAGCTCAAATAAAAACCAAAGTCGGATTCATTTTGATATTAAATTAGCTTTTATTAGTTTATTGAAAATTTGCAACAGTTTTGACATTTCCACATCTATTGTGACCTAAAAATCGATGCAAAGCAATGTAAATTAAAAACAAATTACGATCCGTTTGCTATCGTATGTCATAATGCCAATCACCGTATACGACTGACGTATCACGAAATTTTCTTTCGTATGTTTGCCGATTCGTGCACGGATGTAACGATTCGACCCCAAATAACGCTGAAGACACTAATTATATGGTAATCAGAAGCCACTATTGTTATAAAGTTCAGCTAAGAACCAATTCAGCGCCTAATCAGGTAGAACTCTTTAAAAACTACGTGTTTAATACAAAGCTGAGAACTAACAACAATGAAAAAGTGCAGTTTCGGCAGGGATTATTTCAAAATTATCAGCAAAGAGTTTTGCGTTTTCTGGGAATTGATGAAGAGACCAGAGAATGAATAATATTATATGACAACTGATTTTTTTTAATTTCACTTAAACTTAAATTATTATCTCACTAATTTACAAGATTTTGCAAGATTTCGCACTGCAAAAATGACACTTGTTAATGCCATCATCGAGGAGATTTGAAGCTAATCTACTGGAAATCTTCCTTTACGATTCTGATTTAGCATCATCTGGCTGAAAAAAATGTAACATTCATTATTCGACGAAATCGTGAATAAATTACTTATATTACGGCTAAGTGATTCTGGCTTTATTGTTATATCTTACTTCCTGACAACAATAATTATATTTAAATAATCCTCAAATGAAATTTATGTGACATAATCCTATCTGAGACGCTAATTTTAATAAATTGAGTATATAAGGCAAAACTGGAAAAATGGGATTCTCAATATCACGAATATATATTGTTACGAATTTACTCTTGCTAGTTTACTTTGTTAGGTTCGTATCTCTGGATTGACAAATAAAATCAACACTGTTTAATTTAATTCAACAACTCTTTATTTCACAACTCGTCTACACTATAACAGTTTACTCTTAGCACTGATTGATTACGTTGGCGCTGCCACGGCTTATATAGCCACGCACTTCTCGCTGATGCCGACGTGTCCTTCTAGAATATCGCGTCTGGAAATTACCAGAACATACGGCTATACGGCGCCAGACGCAAGCAGACAGTCGCGGCGCCAGACTCAGCAATTGTTTACCTAGACAAGCAGACAGTGCGGCGCCAGATGTCTATTGTTTCGACGAGCAGACAGCCGTGGCGCCAGATGTCTACAACAAGACAAATGCTATTCCATATACCTACAGCTATTGTTCATAATCAGGGATGCATATAGTAATACAAATATAACTTAATACTACTTTTGTAACACTGCCCTCCACTAAAGCCTAATCGTCCCGATTAGGCACAAATCCTCTTGAACCAAATGGGGCGAGCCTCTCCAAATGTACTACTTTCATTTTACATCGTGCTTTTCCATTTCTTTGTATGCGGTATACCACGTCATTAAGTCGTTTCATCACCATATAGGGTCCTTCCCAGGCTGTCTGCAGTTTCGGGGACAAGCCTTTCTTTCGAAGTGGATTGTACAACAGGACCAGATCACCTTCTTCAAAACCTTTTGAATTTGCCGCTTGATCGAACCGGTCCTTCATCTTATTGCTCATCAGATGCGTATGCTGTCTTACCATTAGATGCAATTCATTCATTTCTTCCTTTAAGGCAGAACAATAATCTCCATCATTTCTTACAGCTGTAGGATTCGTTCCAAACTTAAGATCAGCAGGGAGTCGCAGATCAGATCCGAAAATAATCTTTGCTGGCGTGTAACCAGTTGTCTCGTGCTTCGCTGAACGATACGCCAGCAGGAACATCTGGATGCACTTGTCCCAATTCCGTTGATCTTTATCAACGATTTTCCGCAGATGTTCTTCGAGCGTTCGGTTGAATCTCTCTACCATCCCATCTGATTGTGGGTGTAACGCTGTAGTCCCACTCTAGAGGATGCCCAATAATGTACAGACTTCTTGGAAAATGGAAGATTCGAAATTCCTGCCTTGATCTGAGTGTAATTCGACGGGCACTCCGAACCTTGTTATCCAATTTTCTACAAACGCTTCGGCTACGGTCTTCGCTTCCTGGTTTGGTAAGGCATATACTTCTGGCCATTTACTGAAATAGTCCATGACAACCAGTAGATATTTGTTACCGGCCGTACTGGTTGGGAACGGACCTGCAACATCCATTGCGACTCGTTCAAATGGTGATCCCACGTTGTACTGTTGTAGCCTACCGCGACTTTTGGCTTTAGGACCTTTAGCTGCCATGCACTCTACGCAATTACTTATCCATTCTGCTATGGAATCTCGACAACCGATCCAGTAGAACCGCTGTTTAATCTTCTCTATAGTTTTTGTAATTCCAAGGTGCCCTCCACTAGGTCCATTGTGATATTCTTTCAACACTTTCGGGATCATGGACTTCGGTACTATGATCAACAGACGAGACTGTTTGCCATCTTCACTTTCCCAGGTACGATGAAGGTATCCATTAACGAGGTTTATGCTGTTCCATTGGGCCCAATATGCTTTTGCCGTTGGACTCTCGCTACTTATTTGTTCCTTTGGTGGTCGTACCCCATTTTCTTTGGCTATTATCAGCTTTGTAAGATCAGGGTCCTCCAGCTGATTGATTCTGATGCGGTGAGGAGTCCAATCATCTTCAGGTTCTATATTCAGTAATCGCACGTCGATTATACCTTCTTTTCCTTCTGATTTGGAGCAATGTTTACATTCCAGTGGACAAGGGCGACGTGATAATGCATCCGCATTTTTGTGGTGAATCCCCTTTCGATGTTCCGTTTCGAAGTCGTAATTCTGTAATCTTTCGATCCATCGTGCAATTTGGCCTTCCGGATTCCTAAACTGTAATAACCATTTTAATGCTGCATGATCAGTCCTCAGCAAGAATCGTTGTCCATACAAATACTTGTGGAAATGTTTTACACATTCCACCACAGCTAGTAGTTCTTTTCGCGTCACACAGTAGTTTTTCTCTGGTTTCCCGAGCACTCTGCTGTAATACCCAATTACTCTTTCTTGTCCGTCGATGAGCTGAGACAGGACACCTCCAATTCCATAAGCGCTCGCATCTGTATCCAGGATGAATTTCTTTCCAGGTATTGGATAAGCTAACATCGGTGCCGTACAAAGTAGTTCTTTCAGCTGCTCAAACGCTTTTTCTTGTTCCAACTGCCATACAAACGGGCGATTCTTCTTTGTTAAATCATGTAAACTTCTAGCCACGTTCGCAAATCCAGGTACAAAACGGCGGTAATACGTGCATAAGCCGAGGAAGCTGCGGAGTTCATGTATGTTGGTGGGTTGAGGCCAATCTTTAACTGCTTTTATTTTTCCCTCCTCGGTGTGAATCCCCTCAGTTGACGCTTTATGTCCGAGATATGTGACCTGCTTCTCTTTCTTTGTGACATCATTCAACTTCCTATAATCTACGCAGAAACGGGTGCTACCATCTTTCTTTTTAACTAAGACGATAGGTGAGCTCCATGGACTTATTGAAGGTTCGATTACACCGTTTTTGTGCATGTCTTCAATAATTTTGTTAGCATCCTCACGTTTTGCTAGTGGAACCATACGCGGAGCTTGTCGGATTGGTTTAGCGTCTCCGGTATTTATGCTATGTTTGACAATGCCGGTTCTTCCTGTGTTTCCTTCGTTTGCAAATATGGATGCGTATTTTTCCAATAGTTTTTCTGCTTTTAATTTTTCATTTCCATGCAGTTCGTTCAGTAAATTATTTAGGAATGTAGGACTTATCTGCTGTGGCTCAATAGTAGGCTTCTGTTCTGACCGTTCGCATCGTGCTATTGCACTTATATTCTGGCACTGTCCAATTACTGCTCCTTTCTTCAGCCTTATAGGCGTGTTGAATTCATTCACTACTCTGACCGGAATGGTGGCGTCTTCTCTAGTTTTCACAAGCGTTCTTCCTACCAATATGGGTGTATCTATTTTTGTTGGTTCCACAATCCACAACTCTTCAGTCCCACCTCCTCCATTCACTTTAGCCCATACAATCGCCTCAGATTTTGGTGGAATACTCTGATTATCATCAACAATCACCCTCTTACTTTCAACGTTGGTCACATATCCGGTGTTTATAGGCATCTCCATGTTCTGGCAAAACAGCATTTGCTTGTTTAAATCCAAAGTAACCCCGTGATCAATCATGAAATCTACTCCCATTATAATTTCATCCGTGATTTCTGCTACGATGAAGGTGTGATTAACTTCCAGGGTACCAATCATCACTTCGCAAAACACTTTTCCCGCGACAGCTGCTTCCTCTCCGGTGGCCGTTCGAAGCTTGCAACCGACTAATGGTTCAACCGTTCCTCTTACCACATCCGGTCGGATAATTGAATGTGTGGCACCAGTATCCAAAGTAAGCGTTGACAGTCGTCCATTTACGATACCGTTGATAGTAAGATTGTTGTCATGGCGACCTATTTGTGATATCGAGATGGTGGGGCAAATAGTTGTGGGAACCAGCTCACGCCCCTTTGAACTGTTCCGTTTTAGTTTAACGACTTGTGAGATGTGGATGCTCCGTCCTCGTTATCTGTTGGTTGTTTCCGTTTTGATGGGTTTACTTTTATATTGCAATTTCGGGCAAAGTGACCCGCTTTCCCCAGTTGAAACATCTGCCTGTTGTATTTACTCGCGGTGCAGCAATTGTCTTCAGAGTCTTCAATATTTCCTCCATCAGCGCCGGTTGTTCCATTTCAACCCTTTGTACTTTGGGTGCTGGTTTACTTAGTAGGGAAGCTGTTTCCTGTGTGAGGGCGTGCGAAACCGTTTCAGCAAACGTTCTTTTTGGCATTGCATATGTGGCGCGTTTGGTGTCCACATCACGAATTCCATTTATGAAACATTGAATTTTTACCCTCTCAATGTAATCCACAGGTGCATCTGCATTTGCCAAATGAGCCAGTCGTTCTATTTCAGTTGCGAACTCTTGCAATGACTCGTTCATCTTCTGACCCCTATTTTGCAGTTCGATCTGGTATATTTGTTTCCGGTGCTCACTACCATAACGTCTTTCTATCGCACTCATCAATGCCTCATAGTTGTCCCGTTCACAGTCTGGAATAGTCTGAAGGATTTCTGCTGCCGGTCCTTTCAATGATACAAACAAGGACGCCACTTTGTCCGCTGCATTCCAGTTATTGGCCGTTGCTGTCTTTTCAAACTGAAGTTTGAAAATTTGAAATGGAATACTTCCATCGAATGTGGGTGCCTTCAATCTTTGATTATTTGTTGATGGTGCAGGGCCATGCAGTTGCAGTTCTCGCACACGATTACTTAATTGAAGAACTTCTGCTTTTAAATTTTCTTCGTCATTTTTTAAAGTGCTTAATTCGTCTTCAAATTTTGAAAATTTCTCTTGCACTTGTTTTTGTAGTTGTGTAGTATTTTCCGTGATCTGTTGTACCAAACGATGTTGTTGTGTAAGGCGAGACTCTAACTGTGATGTATTTTCAGCTATTTGCTGTGCCAGACGATTTTCGGTTTGCACTGCATTGTCTGCTATTTGTGATGTATTTTCAGCTATTTGCTGTGCCAGACGATTTTCTGTTTGCACTGCATTCTCTGCCATTTGCTTAATAGCCACTAACAGCATGTTCATGTCCACACTTGATGATGTTCGTTGTTCTTCTACTTTTTCTTCTACCTTTGTAGAAGTTTCTGGGCCATCAAATTCGAATTCGTCGACATTAATTCCATCCGCTTCCATTGCTTCACGTAATCGTGCCTACAGATCCGCCTTTTGCCCGCTTATCGGCAAATTACGCCCCTCCAGTTCCTTTTTTAATTGCTGAATTCTCAATTCTCCGAATTTA
Organism: Bactrocera dorsalis; assembly: GCF_023373825.1. NCBI lineage: Eukaryota > Metazoa > Arthropoda > Insecta > Diptera > Tephritidae > Bactrocera > Bactrocera dorsalis. Next base: position 15,270,192 of record NC_064308.1, on the reverse strand, counting down.
ACCATTTTGAATTTGGATTATTTGACAATCCCACTTCTGACACCAATTGTTACGAATTTACTCTTGCTAGTTTACTTTGTTAGGTTCGTATCTCTGGATTGACAAATAAAATCAACACTGTTTAATTTAATTCAACAACTCTTTATTTCACAACTCGTCTACACTATAACAGTTTACTCTTAGCACTGATTGATTACGTTGGCGCTGCCACGGCTTATATAGCCACGCACTTCTCGCTGATGCCGACGTGTCCTTCTAGAATATCGCGTCTGGAAATTACCAGAACATACGGCTATACGGCGCCAGACGCAAGCAGACAGTCGCGGCGCCAGACTCAGCAATTGTTTACCTAGACAAGCAGACAGTGCGGCGCCAGATGTCTATTGTTTCGACGAGCAGACAGCCGTGGCGCCAGATGTCTACAACAAGACAAATGCTATTCCATATACCTACAGCTATTGTTCATAATCAGGGATGCATATAGTAATACAAATATAACTTAATACTACTTTTGTAACAATATAGTTACAGCCGCGAGTTATTTGCGTTCAAAGTTACCACTTTTTGAAGTTCGTATTTTTTCGATTTAAAAATAACTTTATACTTATATTTTGCATTTTTATGTCTACTACCAATTCATTTATTCGTTTGTACACATTTCTTTTACATTATATAGTAGCAAAATAGTTTTACTTAAATATTATCTATTTATTTAGCAAAAACTAAAGAGAAGCAATTTGTTAATGTTTTACTTTATCGGCATCTTTTGTAAATTACTTGCCGCTAATTTATCCACACTATTCTTGAGCACACAAAGCACCAGATGATAGGGTATGCTTGTACAATTAAGATCGTATATCGCCCGTTTGTATGTTGTTAAACACTAATCCAGAGATACCTTGTCATTCATCGTTGTTTTCAAATCTACTAGCTGTTCGACCTCGATGTCATCACCGATATAACACAGCTTCTCTTTCATCACGCACAGTTTCAAGGCAGTGGTGTGATTAAACTTATAACCACCAAAGAGCTGCAACTATAAAAAGGTAATTTTACAGTTTTGTTAAGCTCCTTTTGCTTAACTGTATTATTATTGTACTAATGTATGAACTAAACGCCACTAACCTTAAACAAATATCGGTTGATATCACGGCATGTCCAGTAGAGATGAGCGATATTGCGATTTTTTAATCACTGTGATTTCAGTGATTGCTATTTTTAAATCACTGTGATTTTATATTGCTATTGCGATCGCAACTAAGTCGACGTTCAAACGTCGTCGTTGTTGTTGTAGCGGCAGATTCTGCCAATTTGACACTGTTTGGCCGAATAAAAGTCCGGGTCTGTTCCACTTACCACTTACGTAGGTTTTCCGCCTTTCTTTTCACTACATTTTCGCAAATATTGGAGCGGTTCGGCTACGTGACACTTAGAGCGTATTGCATAGTTCATTTGTACATATGTTGGTATGATGGTTTCACACATTTCTTAGAAGGAATTACCATTAGTGTGGTTGATAATTTGTTTGTTTAGAATACCCGCTTTTAATATTTTCAAGACCAAATAATTAACGCGAGTTTCCTAATCTTTGGGAAAATATTAAAAACCCGTAATTTTTTTATTCCATAATTTTTTCTGAAATTAATTAGTTACAATTCTTGTTTTCATCACAAAATGCTTTATATAAGAACGTTACACTCAAAACTTCAAACCGCTATGACGAAAAATAGCATATACGATATATACAATACCCTGAAGAAAGTTGTTACTTTTCTGCTATTTGCGATTGTGATCGTAATTCACAGGTTCGAACTGCTATCGTAAATCACAGGTTCGAACTGTGATCACAGTTTCGAACTGCGATCGCAATCACTGGTTCGAACTGCGATCACAGTTTCGAACTGCGATCGCAATCACAGTTCATAGAAGCGAACTGCTATTTATAAAAAGTGATCGCAGTTGCGATTTGCGATTTTTCAATCACAGTGAAAAAATCACCGGTAGTGAAATATCGCTCATCACTAATGTCCAGTCGTTTTTAATAAACTTCTTCAGTAGATTCGTGAAATGTTCGGTTAACAGAATTTTTTTGTTCTTTGCCACACTATTCTCCATTGAATAGGAATCCTCTAAGAACGAGCGAAGGTCCTGTAAAAGTTTTTTTGTGCGACACCAACTATAAAAGTAACTTTAGTAAACGAAGCATACCAAACAAAATTACAATTTATAGCACGGAAAAGAAATTAATGGCAAAGATATTGCGTTTTCCCCTACTTCTGTTATTAATTCTTATTCTTGAAAACTATGCACCGCCTTTCCTGTTTTAATAGTATGTTTACATATAGCGAGATTATATCCATTAACGAGATTAACTCGATACTCCGTAATTAAGAAACGAGATTTACCATACAAAATTCCTCTCTGGTTAATCCGAGATTAAAAATTAATCTCAGATTACACAACTAGATTAGCGGTGTTATTCCTAATTTTATCGATAATTTTTGCGAAAAAGAGGAGAAATGTCAAATGACAAAGTAAACAAATGGCTGACAGCGAGGGAAAGAGGTTAGTAAACTTATTTTTAATAAAATTATCATTTAAAATATATGTAAATTTGTTAATTTTTCAGGAACAAGTTGAACTTCTTTTATGCTTGCGGGAGGAAAAATTGCCACAGCCTCGTGGTGTAAAACGTAATTCTCACGTTTCAAGGATATGTCTGTAGAAATGGCCACAAAGGGGCATGTATATTCCGTGAATGAAATTCGTGTGAAAACACATAATTTAACAAATAAATACAGGTAAGTTTATTTAATATGCATGTGCATTTATTCATATTATAAGTTTTCAAAAATTTACAAAAAATTTTACAGAGATGAGAGGAAATCTATTGGTCCCTCTGGCGGCAGCCCTTCGACATGGGAATTCTACCCCAAAATAAATAGTATCCTCGTAGTAATAAGAAGTTGGCCGAAATACGGAAAAGACGAAAGCTTAGATTGGAAAAAATATTAACTGAGATAAAAATGCAAAATTCCTTATTGCTTTTTGTAATAAATAACAATAGGCCAAAACGTTTGTGGAAACACGTAAGCAAGTACATCAATTTACAAAATTCCCATTTGACGTTGTATTGTAGGAAAGGCATGGTAATTTTTGGGAGCTCGGCGTTGCTTTCAATAGTGTGGTCAAGGAGAGCTTCAGAATGAGTCGGGAATCATTCAAAATTTTATGTAATGAGCTAACAAACATTGGCAAACGTGATACTACATACAGGCAATGTATTCCATTAGAAAAAAGAACAGCTATCGCTTTGTGTGCCCTTGGTTCTTCTGGAAGACTATTCGGGGTTTCCAAAGCGTCTGTATGTTTTGTCCTTAAAGACTTTTGCAGAGCGGTGTGGGATATACTATCGTCTAAATATTTAGCCAGCTCATTTCTTACGCAAGAAAAAATTACGGAGTGCGTTGAATTATTTAGAAAAATTGGATTTCCCCAATGTCTGGGCGGAGTAGGTAAGTTTATGAATTTTAAATATTTTACCCATAACATTCAAATACAATTTATTTCAGAAGGATGTCATATATAGATTAGGCCCTCCGTATCTGATGTTGTTGACTATTTCAACTACAAAGGTTGGTACTCAATGGTTTTACTAGCCCTCGTTGGAAAATACTTAAAACATTTTTTTTAGATATACATAGGTTTATGTACATTAATGTTGAAGCACCTGGTCGTTGTAATGATTCCCAAATATTTGAAAATCCGACTTGAAAAGAATTTTGCAAAACCCTCTGCTTAAAGAGAATGCGAAAAAACTTTGTGACACTAATGTCCCAATTGTAGTTCTTGGAGACTCGGCGTTTCGCTTTACTCCGTTTCTAATGAAGCCCTATCCCTATAACCAAGCCGCTGAGGATTACGAGAATATTTTCAATTACCACTTATCTAAATCTCGAAGGGTTGTGGAGAACGCTTTTGGCCACCTGAAGGCAAGGTTTAGAAGGATAGGGAAAGGAATTGACATCGATATTAAAAACGATATATTAATAATAAAACGTTGTTGCGACTTGCACAATTTTGTAAATGAAATTAATGATAGCATAAACACGAATGCAAATGCAAACAAATTTCGAAAGCGCACACCCACGAGAGCAACCTGATCCATTATTCATTTCTGGAACCGACGACCCTAATGCAGAGAACATCAGAAAATCTATAGTTCTATTTCTATGTAACTTTATGTGTTTTATTTTATCAGTCTAAGAATTTTTCGACGATGGCATTTCTTTCTCTTTCAATCAGAAGCGCCTCCCTGCCATCCTCTTTAATTGCTTCAATTTCCGCCTTAATTTTTCTATTTGAAGCCCGGAATTCCTAAAAAAATTCATTTTGAATATTATTTGAAGTATGTTTTATTCTTTTCCTTGCAGGTTCCTCGTCTACAAACGGCAATTGTTCCTGGGAATCCAGCGTAATGAAAGAGCTGTAATGAATTAGTTTATAAAAATAAATATAAACTTTTCAAATTTCTGTTTTGTTTTACTAACCTGTGCTCTCCTCCACCAATGTTTCCAAATCGAAGCTTTTATAGCTCCCGAGGATACTATTTATTTTGGGGTAGAATTCCCATGTCGAAAGGCTGCCGCCAGAGGGACCAATAGATTTCCTCTCATCTCTGTAAAATTTTTTGTAATTTTTTGAAAACTTTTATATGAATAAATGCACATGCATATTAAATAAACTTACCTGTATTTATTTTATGTGTTTTCACACGAATTTCATTCACGGAATAGACATGCCCCTTTGTGGCCATTTCTACAGACATATCCTTAAAAACGTGAGAATTACGTTTTACACCACGAAGCTGTGGCAATTTTTCCTCCCGGAAGCATAAAAGAAGTTCAACTTCCCCTTTGTTCCACCTTGATCTCTTGTTCCTGAAAAATTAACAAATTTACATATATTTTAAATAATAATTTTATTAAAAATAAGTTTACTAACCTCTTTCCCTCGCTGTCAGCCATTTGTTTACTTTGTTATTTGACATTTCTCCTCTTTTTCGCAAAAATTATCGATAAAATTAGGAATAATACCGCTAATCTAGTTGTGTAATCTGAGATTAATTTTTAATCTCGGATTAACTAGAGAGGAATTTTGTATGGTAAATCTCGTTTCTTAATTACGGATTATCGAGTTAATCTCGTTAATGGAGATAATCTCGTTATATGTAAACATACTATTACGCCTTCTCCCATTAAATTGAAATTGCGGAAAGTGTAACAGCTGGAAATGTTTCAATAGGGGTATTCGCTTGCTCTTGCAAAAATACTATACAGAAATATACAAGGGCACGAGAGCACCCATTGCAGAATCTAGTGATATATGAACGGCTGATTCGGTCAATTTATTGTGAATGACTATTATGCATGGCTATTGTGAATTGGTGGACCTTTTGCATACATTTTTAACAAAAAACTGTAACAAATCTTTATAATTTAAATAGAAATTATAAAATCTATTTAAAACTTACCTTCCTCAACAATTTAACAACGTAATATGTCTTTATGTAAAATGGCGGCTAAAACAGGGTTGCAATTATATTTTTGCGTGACATTGCACGCAAATATACGTGGGTTTTGGTCCGACATATTTTACAGCCAATGCAAATAATGTTCTGCGTGTGTTTGTTGTTGTGCCGGTACACCAAGAGGAAATATATGCAATTCTTGCACCGTGCAAGGGTTTTGCAAGAGCAAGCGAATACCCCTAATGTGTTTGTCCAATATGTTACCTCCTTTTACAGGGTATGAGCGTAACGGCCGTCTCGACAGGATAAAATCTATGTCTTACTAACTGTCAAAATCTATTGCTATTGCCATTGCCAAATCTGTATGTGGGCATTTGTTATCATAACATAATCATTTGCGCAAAGGCGCAGGGTAGGTAGGTTCGAGCTGATATAGCGCATGCTTTGAGCTCTTGAAAAATTTATTTTATCATATTGCGAAATGCCGTCGGGTAGGTAGCTGATGTTGCGCATGTTTTGAGCTCTTGAACTGTTTAAATCTTTTATGAGGAAAATAAAAAAGGATTACGATCCTTTTGTTTACAAATGTACTTCTGGGAAATATAAGTTAATAAGAAAAGGATAAAGATCCCATTTTTACAAATGTATTTCTGGGAAAATAAGTATTCATATTTTTGGACTACTATATAATAATTGTGGCATAAATTTTAAATACCAATTAAAATAATAAATTTAAAATGAGAAATGATATTTTGATTTATGCTTGTATAAGTTTATTAAATTTAAGACTTTGCTCATTCCTAACCCAATTTGCATAATTATTCTGTAAATTAACAATATTAAACTAAATATTAATTTTTTTGAAAAATGTTATTTTGAAAATGTACTTTATTTTATTTTTATAATATAACCAACATAACCATAAATGAAAACTGCGCTGTCAAACTGCTGAAGTGAAGAAATAAGCAATATGGAGTCTCCACAGGCAATAGGCACGGCAATACAGTTAGTAAGACATAGATTTTATCCTGTCGAGACGGCCCGTAATGAATGATGCTTGAGTTAAAGTGGCCATACACGGCACACATATGCGTTCGATCGGTGTGTGCGATTGCGATTTACTCGTGTATGGGCTTGTGCGCATATCAATCCATGTTCGCGAAAATGTTTGATTTTTTACGATCGGTGTGCACACATGTATGTTGGTATGGCACTGTGTGCGCACAAAATCTCATTTTTTTCGTGTCGGCGAATAGAAAAGATCGCGGACGAACAATTTTTGCTGGTTACACATATTCACTGTTTGAAGCACGAACGCAAATGGCGCAACGATTTCATATAGATCGAACGTAGATGTGTGTCGTGTATGGCCACTTAAAGTGACCAACGTGCCGACCTTCAATAGGGACAACGTAGATTTCGAACAGCTGATATAAGAAAAAGCGGGATGCCAGAAATATACCGCTATAATTAAGCTGATGGCTTAACCGCTAGTGCTATATATATTTAAATTGTAATTGTAATTAATTACTTTTTCAATTTTATTAAATATAAATAAATAATTAACTGACAAAATCATTGTGAAATGAAATTTCATTAAACTGTGCGAACACAAATTTGTATGTAAATTAGTTAATGATTTTGCATTTTAACATTTATTTATATACTCTGTACGGCTAGAGGAGATTAACCGTGCGATTCTGTAACTCGAGACAGTCTCAAGTCTCTAAATTTGAGATTTTAAGTTAGAGACAATTTTTAAGACTTGAGACGATATTGCTATTCTGTAAGTGACAGTCACAAAATCTATTACATTTCATTATTCAGAGATGTTTTTACACTTGAATGAAAATAAATATGTCGATAACAAACATGAAATTTCCTATACCATAGTCAAAAAACATAATTATCAATAAAATTAAAAATATATGTATGTTGACTTTGTTTCATAATATTTACGAAATTTATGTAGAATTAATTTATTTTTCATCTTTTTGTGTTTGAGTTGCTTACAAAATATAAAGAAACGACAATCGATTAATATCTATGATGATCTCTATTAAGTATATTCAAAATGGCAGACAAGAGCTCTTTTTAGTTTTGTGACCTGCTAACCATGGATAATATGATATGAGACTCTTTGATTCGAGAGAGAGCTGTCAACACTCGCATTTTTTACAACATTTGCCAATGCTGCCACTACTGAAAAATATTAGATTGGGTATTTAATAAATTATACAAAACACTAAATTAAGCACTTTGAAATGCTAAAATGCAAAATCATTAATTAATTTACATAAACATTTATTTTGCCAAAATATGTTCGCACAGTTCACTGAAATTTCATTTCACGTTAATTTCGTCAAGTAATTATAGCGGTTTACTTCTGGCATCCCGCCTTTTCTGAAATCAGCTGATCGAAATTCCCTGATCTCCTTCGCTGTCAAATAATCAGGGAACGCGTTTGAACGAAAAATGAGAGCCAATGCGAGAGTCTCGTATCATATTATCCATGCTACTAACTACCAGGTCTCAATATTTTGAGACTAACGCTTGAGACTGTTTAGTGAATAGTAACTAGTCTCAAATTGAGACTTTGCCTCAAAATGTCTCAAATTGAGACTAGAGACTGGTTACAGAATCCCGCTATAAAATATATATTTATACTAGAGGACCCGCCCAAGTTTTACTGTGGCTGTTACATAGGTAGTACTACTAATACCATCTGTATGATTTCTATTAGTTAGATTATAAATATTATTTAAGGAATAATCGCATTTTTGGTGAAGCAACTTGTGTTAGTTTACAAAAAAATGAATCATAAAGAATTTCGTGCGTTAAGAAGGAATTGGTTTTTGGGGTAAAAATACTATTGAATTTAGGCTGTGCGTCAGTGAAATCAATCGAGTCCAATCGACTGTCAGCCTAGTGGACTGCATATGTATTAAGAAACGGTTCTCAAGCGTGGAAAGACAAAAAAATCGGCTGGCAAGGTTATGGCATAAGTCTTTTGGGATGCCCGTGGTATATTATTCATCGAATGATAAATGAGCCAGTTTTAATTCATTGCATTGTGTATTTGATTTCAATTCTATTCTACTATTTCTAATATTTAGCAATTTTATAATTTTTCAGGAAGGATCAGTTTGAAATTGTACGCATATATGTATTCATCGTTTCCGTTTAAATATTGCATTGCTCTGTGCAATGCTTCGAAAAGATTTCTGTATATCTCAAATTTTAATAGACCTTTTTATCAACACTTCAGTTATGCCATTATTTTTTTATGCCAGACCTTTTGCAATTGTAAATTGCCTGTCAAGATACCCCTTCCAATAGTTAGCAAGTATGAAAAAAAAGTTATAGCTACCCATACATGTATTGAATGACCCAATTTATTACTTAAGAACGAACAACTCTGTCCACAATATGAAAACTTGATCTATGTCGCCTTTTACTTTGGCATCGTTTTATTCAATGCGCGTTAACGCCAATTTAAGGTTTGAATATTGGATACTGCGATGGTAGCGCCATCCATCGGTAAAACATTTAAAATTAGCTATTAATTACAAATGAAAAATTAATTTAAAAAAACATTTTCCAGTGGACCAAATTGTAAATCTAAACCATTCTCGAATCTGTTTGAACATACACACAAAATTTCATCAAAATCGGTCCATCCGTTTAGGAGCAAACACACGGTCAGAAGATTTATATATATAAAGATTAAAGATGAAGTAAAGTTTAGTTTTGCACCCTTTAATACAAAACAATTGTGTTGAACCAAATTAGTGAAGTTTTGGGTTCATTCCACTGTTACGTACAGACAAGTTCAACTAATTTTACGGTTTATATTACATATAGCATTTAATTGTTTTATCAGATATATATTTTTTCTCTAATTTAATAGATTATATACTAGTCTTTAATAGTGCGAAGAAACATTTAAAAAAAGTCATGAAATACTGAAGAAAAATGCAAACAACCCACGTCACGTACGGGACACATCAAGTCAACCAGAATTTTAAATCGTTAGAGTTTTATTCAAATTTCAGCGAATATATTACAGGTGCACAAAAAGTGTCTTCGAAGGAAATTATAACTAAAAATCAAGCTTGCTACTAGCGAAAAAAAATATTAATTAAAACACATATTTATTATTCAAAAACATTTTTTTATATTTGTCACGTACAGACAAGTCGCGTCACGTACGGGACATAGTTCAACTTAAATCTATAATATATGTAAACATTAATATGTAAATACAGTTGTGTCTTGGGAAAGGCAATGTTTTCTGCACTCCACAACTTTCTCGACAGTTTTAATAAAATGGAAGTTGGAAATTCCAGTTATCGCTTTGGCATTGTCCCACGGCGATGCACTTTTAATCCTTTCATAAATTTCAGAGGATGGCACATAAATCACACGGGTTTTTGTGACTAATTGAGAAGCTAAATCAGAAAAGTCCTTGGCTGATTGGACAACGACATGTTCATTTTGGCTCATCATTTTCTCTCTTACAAGTCTTTTGATATTTCCGCCAACTCCGTCTATCACACCTTTTCCATGCGATGTAGCAAAATATTTCCAATAAAAGGGCCTTTTGTACTTTTCGCTCAACATTGATGTTAGTTTAACCATATAACGGTTCTTAAATTAAATTAATTAAAATCAAGTCAAACAACTTAGTGATGAAAACAAAAACTGTATCCTTGTCTTTCGAATTCGCATCTGAGCATATAAGATATGTTTGGCAATTGCCTTTGTAGAAACTTGCAGCAGTAAATAAAAGAACACTTTTTCGTGACGAGAGTGCGCTTTGAATTTCATTCTGGTATTCACAGCCAAAAGACATCGCAAAATCAACTTAAAGGATTCGCACATTTTCATTGCGTTGGTCTTTTTGAAATTCACCGGCTTGAACTCGTTTTAAATTAACATGCTTCATCATAATATGGATAGAATCAATCAATTTTTCTTTAAGTTCACCTGAACTTGTTTCGTGGTTTACTAAACGCAGTTTATTTTCTGAGTTTTTTTCCCATTCTTTCCATACAGAGATTGTACTTAAATCCACAGAAATTAATATTTTTTTGCCATCAGAACAAGTACAGTATACTCTCGAAAAGTAAATCGATTGGTATTTTGGGTAATTTACTTTTTCGAATAATTTACTTTTCCAAATATATACATAAATTATCTGTTTTTATAATATTAAATGCATTTTTAAACTTAAAAATATTCATTCATTTATTTGCTTCAATAAAACATATGGATTTACATGAAAAACATATGTATTTATTATGAAGAGAAAAAATTTTGAATATTCTTTTGTTTTTTTTTTCTTTTGCAATATATTTTCTGACCATTTACATATGTACATATCTCAAAGTTTATTTACTAAACAGACGCGATAAACAAGAGAGTAAGTGTTTTTGCAACATCGTAAAAAACGCTGCTTGCATCGTTTCGAATTTTTTATCACATTCTCTGAAAAGTAAATTAAAAAATTTACTTTTTCGAGGTGCATGTGTAATCTTAAAGGTGATTTACTTTTCCGCGATTATTTACTTTCTGAGAATTTACTTTTCGAGAGTATACTGTATCACATTCATTTTTCCAGCACTTCGAATCCAAAAAAGGATCACATAAAATCATAGTCCACCAGTCGTTACAATAATTTTGTTTCAAACTTTTCAATTTGAACATAAAATTTTCATGAGTTAAACATTTGCACTGGTCTGAAGTGTGTCTTTCATTAGCAAAACGTTTTTCGGTCTTAGACTACAAAATTTTGAAAATCCAATTTCGATATTAGGAAAAAATTCTTTAAAAATGCAAAAGGCTTCTCGTAGGTACAAAGTCAAATAATGCTTTTGACTTCTTCTTAATGCCGTTTTCCCAAACAACGATGAAATCATTTGCGCCTGGGCAGGTATACACAATATCCGGACGATAGTAAAATTCTTTCACATCGTCATAACGTATATCGTCACCTGATGTGCTAATGTTTGGGCTTTCTTCTAGAGCAATGCCCATTTTACGCGTTAGTTCTGTAAAAACCACTTTTTTCTTTCATGGTGATTGAGGCAGTGCTTTTAGAGCCTTTTGAACAGCTTTAGATAAAGTCTGTTTCGACTTGTACGGAGATTCCGTACTTACAGGAGAATCAGTAAGATTTTTAAGTTCAACCCGCTTTTTTGCCCCTTGCAATCTCTTCCTATCCCTTTCCTTAAGTAAAATTGCTTTTAACTCACCTTGAGAAAGATTTTCTGCTTTTCGTTTACGAAGCTCACGCAATCTTTTAGTCTCATTAGCGGTAAAGTTTGGATCTTTCTCTTTTTGCTTTTCTCGGAATTTTCGCATGCGGCTAGTACTGGTTGATGGTTGCTGGTCGCTCATTTTTGCGTTATTGAGATTTGCAGTACAAAAAAGGGCTTTGTTTATTACAAACGCCAGTAAAAGTTGAAGATGTCAGATAACTTATTCTTTAGCGTCACGTACAGACACTTTATTATCACCAAGAATATATTGTAAGCGAAGCGATTTCAAACAAAATTGTTTCACCAGTTTTTAGACCGCTAAAATTTAGCTGTTAACAGAAAAATTCAATTTGCATAGTCGACTTGTTTTACAACTATTAATAGAAAAAGGAATTAAGCGTCACGTATGGGACATCGAAACTTACCTTTCCGTTATGATTAATTTCTTATCAAAAAAACACTTAACCGAAAAAATTAGTGTGCAGTTAAATACAGCAGACCATACACTATAACTAAGAACAGAAATATAATTTCTATCTGATAAACAATAGCGGCAGCGACCTCGCAAAAAGTTGTGTAAAGACTAATGAAAAAATCCGACTTGTTGTTACTCTCAATAAATAACGGTATTTACAAAAAATGAGACCTACTCACTACAACTTTTGTAAATTATTTTAGATGAGAACATAATATCACTATGTACGTGCAATAATATATAAAAAATGCATATTTGTAAAACAGTTCAGAGTTCCACTTTTTCATGGAATGCTTCTTTGGTGGATATAAAACATATGTGGAAAATTTATTATAAATCAAAGCAGCACGCAAATTAACTCTTATGTTAGTAACTGGGTACCCACCGCAGTGTATTTGTGTGAATAGCTTAAAAAAAATCAATATTTCATTTTAAGCTCTCAAATCGTCGTTTTTTAACTTAAAAGAAAGCTATTTGTGAGTTCATTTAATTTATTTATTTTTTATTTTAAATAAGCTTAAACTCTAGCCATCGCCATATTAAAATTGTATATAAAATCTATTAACCCTTTCGGGACGGAGTTTTATTTGAAAACCGGAAATAGTCTCAACAAAAATTTCTGCTCATACTGAAAGATTGGGCTAAAAAATTATGTCCTGCATACTCAGAAATCCTAAAATCGTCCTTTTATTCTGGGACCTATAATCCCAATAAACATTTACTGTGGGATATAAAATCCCAATAAGAGTTTTTGACGACTATTGTAAATTTAAGAAATAAATAAAATCTTAGAAAAATAGCTATATTGTAATGAAATTTCATATTTATTTGAGTTATTATTAAGATAATTTTAATATAATGTGATGTAACTATTAATTTAATTTGTGGAAGGGTTCAAAACATTTGTAGCACAACGCGTTGTTACAGCCAGAGCAGATCATTTTAGTTCGCTTTTCGATTCCAAGTGAAGTGTAGCGGACGCAGCGGCAACGCTTCTCTTGCTCCACTGGCAAGTGATCTCCAACGTTAAGGCTATCAGTTTTTGAGCGTTTAGGAGTTCTTCCTCCCTGTCGACGAGGCATCGTCTCACGCCTATGTCTTTTGGTCAGCCAAGTCGACCCCACCCATAATTTTGTTATAGTCACTGATACATTTTGGGCATTTAATGCATGCAACTAAATTTTATTAAAAAAAAAAATAAAGAAATATTACACTTTTTTTATAATTAACGACATTGTAAACGATTAACTGACTGCTCGTAACAAACAAGTTGGTGACAATTGGCACAGGCCTTCCGTGTCTTGCGCCGTCTTCTTATTGGCAAAGCATTGCAGACATGACAATCCTGTTACTCTTTTCCTTCCGGAGTCTCTGGACTAGGATTTATCACAATTTTTTCTGTCAGTGTATGGCCTAACACACTTTCAGCGGCAGTCTTTGTGGAGAAGTGGCGCATTACTTGCGATGTTCAGTCATCGACAATGCTAGTTCTTCACTTAGTTTACGCATAAATTGACGACGGTCTGTCGTTTTTTTTTTGACAATCATTTTATTATTTTCATAATAAATTATATATGCCGCAAGTGAAGAAATATCTAGCATATTGAAGAACATTGCCATTGGCCATCTCGAAGATCGTCGTTGACTGGTGTATCGCCGCACCATTTGGTCCAGTGTGTCAACTCCAGCTTTATGTTCATTATAAAAATTTATTATTTCTGGTTTTTGTTTAGCGTCATCACCAACTGATGTATCTGAATGCATTGTCGATATCAGAATTATTTTTTTTTAGGAACGTAGGAACACATGGTAACCTTTTCGTGAAATCCAAAAACTGTCGAATACTACTCCCGTGTCTTATTCGCTTCCATAACCCTAGGGATGTAAGGTTTATTCTTTTTAAGCGTGCCAACAATGGTAATATTCCACGACAACAAATGTTTAGCAACTGGTACAGTAGTAAAGAAGTTATCCATGCAGATATTTCTACCACTACCTCGGTACGGAGCCGCCAATTCTTTCACTACTTTTTCACCCTGATTCACGATTCTACGTTATTTTATTTTATTTTTTTTTTTTAAGTGAAAATTTCTTATGGCACGTTGGGCATTTTTGTTGGTGAGCATTTCAGCCGTTTTCGCGACAGATGAGATTTTACACAGATATACTCCGCGTGTATTCTTATAATATATGTATGTATGTTTACCATACGCGCTCTTTGAATGGGCATTCGATAGTGCTCTCGCGACAGATGAGATTACATACCTATATGTATACTCAGAGTGTATAGGTATGCGAGAGCGCTGCATGCTATACGCAGTCTTTGTATGGGCATTTGTTCGTCATAGATAACTTGCTCAGAATCTCTTTTCTTGCTCTCTCGCTGACAGGGCACCCTGATCTGTTTTCAGAGCTGGCAACAAAACACAATCAGGGTGCCGTCACCCAGCAGTTAGTGAAAAAAACGGGATGCCAGAAGGGCAGCGCTATAATTACTTGACAAAATTAGTGTGAAATGAAATTTCATTGAACTGTGCGAACATATTTTGGCAAAATAAATATTTATGTAAATTAATTAATGATTTTGCATTTTAGCATTTATATATGTATGCATTTTCAAAGTATTTAATTTAGTCTTTTGTATAATTTACTATATCTTCTTCTTAATTGGCGTAGACACCGCTTACGCGGTTCCTTCTTTTAGCTACGTGGCGCCAATTGGGTATTCCAAGCATAGCCAGGTCCTTCTCCACCTGGTCCTTCCAACGGAGTGGAGGTCTTCCTCTTCCTCTGCTTCCCCCGGCGGGTATAGCGTCGAATACTTTCAGGGCTGGAGTGTTTTCGTCCATTCGGACAACATGACCTAGCCAGCGTAGCCGCTGTCTTTTAATTCGCTGATTCGTATATCTCGTACAGCTCTTCGTTCCATCGAATGCGATATTCGCCGTGGCCAACGCGCAAAGGACCATAAATCTTTCGCAGAACTTTTCTCTCGAAAATTCGCAACGTCGACTCATCAGATGTTGTCATCGTGGAAGCCTCTGCACCATATAGCAGGACGGGTATTATGAGTGACTTACAGAGTTTAGTTTTTGTTCCTCGAGAGAGGACTTTGCTTCTCAATTGCCTACTCAGTCCGAAGTAGCACCTGTTGGCAAGAGTTATCCTGCGTTGGATTTCCAGGCTGACATTGTTGGTGGTGTTAATACTGGTTCCTAAATAGATGAAATTGTCTACAACTTCAAAGTTATGACTGTCAACAGTGACGTGCCAAGTCGCGAGTGCGACGACTGTTTGTTTGATGACAGGAGATATTTCGTCTTGCCCTCGTTCACTGTCAGACCCATTTGTTTTGCTTCCTTGTCTAGTCTGGAGAAAGCAGAACTAACGGCGCGGGTGTTGAGACCGATGATATCAATATCAGCGGCATACGCCAGCAGCTGTACACTCTTATAAAAGTTTGTACCTGCTCGATTAAGTTCTGCAGCTCGAACTATTTTCTCCAGCAGCAGATTGAAGAAATCGCACGATAGGGAGTCGCCTTGTCCGAAACCTCTTTTGGTATCGAACGGCTCGGAGAGGTCCTTCCCGATCCTGACGGAGCTTTTGGTCCCGCTCAACTTCAGTTTACACAGCCGTATTAGTGTTGCGGGGATACCAAATTCAGACATTGCGGCATAAAGGCAGCTCCTTTTCGTGCTGCCGAAAGCAGCTTTGAAATCGACGAAGAGGTGATGTGTGTCGATTCTCCTTTCACGGGTCTTTTCCAAGATTTGGCGCATGGTGAATATCTGGTCAGTTGTTGATTTACCAGGTCTAAAGCCACACTGATAAGGTCCAATCAGTTTGTTGACGGTGGGCTTTAATCTTTCACACAATACGCTCGATAGAATCCCACGGTAGTTGGCGCAGATTGTGGGGTCTCCTTTTTTATGGATTGGGCATTGCACACTTAAATGCTTTCGTCCGACCATCGGGTTCGTCTTCTCCTGGCGTTGTGTGTTCATTGCCATTCAGCAGGCTGAAGAATTCATAATTTAAGTATGCTCTGGGCATCGGTGACTAGATCACCTTGGGGGGTTCTACATGAGTGTGCTCCGGTCTTGAAACCTTCTGTAAGCCGCCGCATTTTTTCGTAGAATTTTGGAGCATTACCCCTGTCGGCCAGCTTATCAAGCTCTTCGAACTCACGCATTTCGGGCTCTTTCTTTTTCTGTCTACAAATGCGAGTTGTTGACGAGTGCTCTCAGAGAGCAGGAGTGCAAGTCGAGTAGAAAATCGTTCGGCCGTCTGTTGTGTTTGCAGCTTCTCGACGTCGAATCTTCCTTGTGTTTGTTGGCGTGCGTTTTTTGCAGCACAGAGGCGGGTGCGAATCTTGGCTGCAACAATATAGTGGTCCGAGTCGATGTTAGGACCTCGGAGCGCACGCACATCTAAAACACTGGAGACGTGTCTTCCGTCTATCACAACATGATCGATCTGGTTGGTAGTTTTTCGATCCGGAGACAGCCAGGTAGCTTGATGAATCTTCTTATGCTGGAATCTAGTACTACAGATACATATTTCGGGCCCCGGCGAAGTCGATCAGCCTCAACCCATTTGGGGACGTTTCCTCGTGGAGGCTGAATTTACCGACCGTAGTGCCAAAGATACCTTCTTTGCCCACCCTGGCGTTGAAATCGCCAAGCACGATTTTTACATCGTGGCGGGGGCATCTCACATAGGTGCTCTCCAAGCATTCATAAAAGGCATCTTTGGTCACATCGTCCTTCTCTTCCGTCGGGGCGTGGGCGCAAATCAGCGATATGTTGAAGAACCTCGCTTTGATGCGGATTGTGGCTAGACGTTCATTCACCAGAGTGAATGATAGTACTCGGCGACGGAGTCTCTCTCCCACCACGAATCCCACACCAAACTTGCGCTCCTTTATATGGCCACTGTAGTAAATGTCACAAGGACCTACTCGTCTTTGTCCTTGTCCCGTCCATCGCATTTCTTGGACGGCGGTGATGTCAGCCTTTATTTTCACGAGGACATCAACCAGCTGGGCAGTGGCACCTTCCCAATTAAGGGACCGGACATTCCAGGTGCATGCCCTCAATTCGTAGTCCTTATTTCGTTTGCCATGGTCGTCATCAAAAGGGGGGTCTCTCATCCGAGGCTGTTGTTGCGTTTTCATTGGAGTGTTTTTTTACGTGGCGGGTCCCAAACCCAGCGCACAACCCTATGCAGGGGATGTTTCGCCTTCTCACTTTAGCTCGCCTTCAAACGGATGTTCTTAGGCTACCCAGAGGATACTTGGTCAAAGACCGAAAGTCGTGAGCTGCTTGAGTCACATGTGAAAGAATCGTTTCTGGCCACTCCCAAGTGAATGGCAATCAGAGAACTTTCCTCACTTACGTGAACTTCTACACATGACCCCATCCTCCAAACCTAAAAATGCTCACCCAAAAAAGTGCTCAACGCGCCATAAGTTTAAGTTTTCACTTCTGCCTGCACTTCCGGAGTGCAACCCCCCTCGGTATCTTTAAATTGTCACCGACTATTAATATTTGAAGAAAAAATTTTTTAGAAAAAAATTAGTAAAACAAACAAAAATTTTAATACTCAGATCGTGGGTACCCCGGTTTTTCCTTTGTTGTATTGCAAATAATAATTATGATCCTTTTATTAAATTATTAGATTAAACATACTTATAAGCCTTAAAACTTTTTTTATTACAATGGAAAATTTATTTCAGATGGTATTTGTTTTCTGCGTTTGAGTTTTTATATCCATTCTTATTCATTTGAAAAATGTGTAATTATGGCAACACTTAATATCTGTAAACACGGAATACTTTTGTTATTGTGCATGGAATGAAATTTGTGTAAAATATAAAATGTTTATTTTAAGCAAATAACTAAATAATTACTAAAAAATAAATATTTAGAAACAATGTAATAAAGTATAAGTGCATAAAAAGTGCATAATATGAAATAAATAATTACTAGAAATCGAGAATTTGCAAGATAAAATTTGCAAAAATTTTAACTTTAAATGCAAATATCTCGAAAACTATAAGTTTGCGGCGGAGCAGCAGCTCTATCCAACCATACCACTTTTAACCCTGAAATCGTGGGATGGTATACTAAAGTTTCCCCAAGTTGGTTACTAACATAAGGGTTAAATAGCTGAATTTTTGAACTTTAAATGTAAATATCTCAAAAAATATAAGTCAGCGGTATATACATATTTTCTTAATTTCTCTTCAGTGTTTCTTAGTAATAAAAATGGCGACTATTGCTAGGCAAAGCGTAAAAATATGAGAGTTATCCAACATTTTTCAAGGCAAGAATTCTATGGGAAACTAAATAATGAGCTACTTAAAAGTCTTCCTCTGAATGCCGCTTGTGTAGACTCTTTCTAAATTTGTGGTAACACGTTTTCGAAATGCTATTGATAATATATATCGACTGAGCATAGATTTCACATCCCTAGTTTTCAATGGCCTTGGTTCTTTTTATTCAATAGTTTTTTCATCTGTTTATTAGATGTTGATCCCCTCCGTGATATTATTCGATTTCTGATAAATATTGGATATTTGATCGTGTAACAAACTTTGCAACAGCTGTGCATTTATTTTCATTAAAACGAGGTATTGATAGTGGTCGTGATACTTTCGTTTAATTAAGAGCAGCGAATTCGAAGAAGAGATATTGAGCGTTATTACTTACAATTGTGGAAAGCTTTTGATTATTTGACCGAATTGTTATGAAAAAGGTATGCTTAGAAAAATATGATGATCAAATGTTACATTAGTTCAGTTAGTTCAGTAAGCATCAATACACGCTGTAGTAAAGGTTGTCATAAATTGAACCTATAAGGAATATTCCAAATTATGTCCTGAAAATGTTATTCATAAAGTTAAATTTTTAAACACAAAAGGTATTTGGTACTGTAAGAGTTTGGTACGCCAATATAAATTTAATATATTCGAAATAAATTTGTGAAATGTAAGCTATCCGGTGCTATAAGTATTTACTAAAATACACACCAAACATTGGCGGGCGATCATTTGTTTATAGTAAAAAATCGCGGTATACCACAGGTAATTAAAAAAAAAACTGCATAGTTGATCTAATAATATGTGGTTATCTGGAGTATTTACGATATCACACTGAACTATCTATCACTGTGATAGATTGGATTTTAAACGTTTACGTGCTTTTAAATTAAATTGTTCTTTAATGACCTCATTGTGATAGCAAAATGGAATATGTAAACAATTGCTGTTATGTTGTGTTGTTACAAAGAAGTAAAACGGCTTATTGTGAACTTTTAAAAAATATAGAATAGCATCCCCCGATTTCGGGATTAAAATGGGTATATACGGATAAAGGAAGTCATCCAGATCAAAAAAATATACATTAATAGTTGGCGCTGACTTATAGTTTTTGAGATAATTGCATTTAAAGTTCAAAAATTACACTATTTAAAACGCGTGTTTCCTAATTTATAATGAATTTTACTGTTAAATTTTTGGGGTTCCGGGTTCTATCCCCCTCACGCCCCCTTATTGGAAAGAGGAAGGATCGAACTTTTTAATAAACTCCCCCTCGACCCCCTAGAGACCCTATAGACCTGTAGGGAGCCCCTTGAAAATGACCAAAAATCAGTGTTTTTGCTCATTTTTCCATACAAACTGAAACCAATGCAACCCAGCTAACATTTTTGTATGGACAAGAAATCAAAATAAAGAAAACCAAAATGTTTCAGTGCAATGTATATACATATTTAATTGCATCTATTAATGATACAAAGGGATCCGGGGTGACCGAAGTACTTTCGTGTAGTACTCCTTTCTGCGTTGGCGGCCTTCGGCCGCGCTCTAAAAAAATAACCCTGGTCGGTCCAACACCGGGGTGTACCATTTTTTTTTCGCATAGAACTCCTTTTTGGGTGGGCGGCCTTCGGCCGCGCTTTAAAAAAATAACCCTGACCGGTCCAACACCGGCTACGCCATCCACAGTATTTTAGCATTGAACTCCTTTTCGCGTTCACTTTATACATTTATTGATAACTGGGTTTAATTTATTCCCTTTTGTTCGTGCTTTCTCGGCAATTTGACAGTTCAAATTAGGCAGCCATTTTGGTTTTTCGCATTATTGAATTTTATTTAAAGATTTACAAAGAAATTAACAATCAAAAGTAATTAAAAACATTACTAGTGGTTTTTATAATTCATAACTAATATATATGCGTGAAAATGTATCCATAATTGGTTTGGTACAAAGCACAACAGATGAAAATACACTAGCATATATTGAGAAATTTGCAAAAAATAGCATTTTTTAAAGTGAATTTTTGGAAAAATTTGTGAACCGATTTTTATAAAATATGTTTTGAAATAAAGTTCAATAATTTAAGCATACATGCGTGTTTAAAATTTTCAATTTGGTTCTCTCGTTTAGGTACAGTGAGCCAAAATTAACCGGCGCGATACTAAACCCAACCCTTTAGTTGAAATCCATTTAATCATAGAATAAGAAAATGGTTGAAAACAAGCAAAAAATTTTGTAATGGAATAAAAAGAAAAAAAAAAAGAATGATTATGCCGGCAATACAAAATACATGATCTTGTGATAAGTAATGTAAAATCTTTCAGAATTTTTATTATCTTGCTAAACCCCGGTGTTGGAACGGGCAGGGTTATTTTTTTTTTTTTTTTTAAAGCTCGGCCGAAGGCTGCAAACGAAAAAAGGAGTTCAACGAGTTCAACAAGAACTGAGCGCCCAAGTGTTGGTCCGACCAGAGTTATTTTTTGAAGCGCGACTAAAGGCCTCCAATGCAGAAAAGAATTCTATGCAAAAACCTAATATGTTATCTATTTCCTGTCATTGGGTATTATTTGTGTTCTTTATTTCTTTTGTTTCTTCTGTAAAATATGTACGTAAGGTAAAACTTATTACGGATTAGTTAGAATGCAACTCTTTTGTTATTATGTGAACAAAAATAATTGAACAAAAGTTAAATATTGAATACAAGTTACATATTTTTGCACTATTCAATACGAAATAAATGGTTAAAAACGAATTAGTGAAGTGTTAGTGGATATAAAAGTTAAAGACATAGGTATAAAATTCATTATAAATCGGAGAAACACGCATTTTAAGTAGTTGAATTTTTGAACTTAAAATGCAAAATCTCTAAAGCCATAAGTCAGCGGTAACTATATATATAAAATTTATATATACAGCTGCGAGCAGAGAAATAGGAGTGGGTGTTAGAGCTTTACATATTTGTGAGTTATGTAAAATGTCAAACAATTTTAGCATTCATTGAAATACAAAAGTGAATCATATTTTACAGCCTATGTTTATTACTAAAAATATTTAGATTTGAATATGTGCAAGATATGTTTTTTTTACAAAGATGTGTTTATGTATGAAAATTGTTGGGAGCAGTAAAATAGTAGTGAAATACTAAACAATTTTTTTGTTTTTTAAATTTGAACGATTTTTGCACGTTTCGTCTATAGGAGATCTTAGTACTTGATAGCATGAAATATCCTTTTCAGCGGCATGTCCTCTTCGGCAAATGGTATCATACTGTACTGCATTATATCCACGTATGTGTATCGGTCCTTTATGCGAGTAATTTTGTTAATTGGGACTACACAAAATAATTGGGCATTCAAACCGCCATGCTTCATAGAATCTGGGATCGTACTCTGTATTAGAGGAGCGCCTTAGATACTGACGGGACCGCCGTTGCGCCATTTATCAATCGGCCAATTCAGGTGTCCTTTTGCGAATTTAAGACGACTTGCTACATGATTGTTGCTTAATAACGGTACTTTTCCAGGACTGCGGAGATATAAATTATGTTCATGTAGAAGTCTTCTCACTGTATGAACACCGCGGGCCAGGTTCAGTTCATTCCGAATCTCCCTAACTGACATTCTAGGTCGAGTCTTGGCACATCTTCCAACTATTCGTGTAAAATTCTCAGAAAAAAATTGTCTTGCGCCCCTTTTTTCGTCTTTTTTTTATAAATAATTGCATTGCGAATCGTTGTGGCTTAACACCCTACAAGTCTTTCCCCTCCCTTGTAGGATTTACCGTTGTTTTTGACAGATTGAATCTCTTCTCGGTTTTCTTTAATACAGTGCTTCCCGCGGCCCAATAAAAGGTGCAAATGCATATTTTGTTTTGCTTTTTTTTTTTTTTTACATTGAATAATAAATAAAAGATCAGGAAACTTACTTTTTGTTTGATAAAATTAAATTTTTTTTAGTAAAAATTATCTGTCTGCAATCAGCGCTCACCGTTCATTATTATTCTATTGCTCACTCATAAAAACAGATATCCCAATAAAATTGGCTCTAAAAAAGTAACCGTAAGTGTTTCACACTTATTGTTGTGTATAACAGGATCGTTATACTTCAGAGAATATATAACAAAAGTAATGATCGACGGCAATATCATAAAAGAACCAAAATTTAAAGCAAAACTCTCTTGGCCAATAGGCACTACTATTTCAATGCTCGCAACTGTATATATTCTTGATCTCGAGGACCTCCTCTATTCGTAAATACATATTTTAACACAAAAATCGGGGGATGCTATTTCAAATCCTAGCCAAGTTTTTTCTTATCGTAAAGAAGTGGTAACGTTCCACATAAATTTTTATTTTCAGGTTTTTCTGTTTTGACGTCTTTAAAAGGTTGCAAAATTGGCCAAAACCTTTGCGAATTTGTACGACATCGCGAAGTCGTACCACCAAATAACACATCAGGGTCAAATACCATCAGTAACGATGGTATTATGTGTTCTGTTACGCAGCCGCAAAGGTAAATTCTTGAGCATTACCATATCATTTTCGGTAAAAATGTTCCTGAAAATTTGGCGCAAACTGCATAAATTGCTTTCTGCTTGTGAAATCAATAAAAAAATTAAAACTTAATAAAAATCTGAGTTCCTTTTTTTTGTTTTTTTTTCGTTATTTAGTTATTACTTAAACTGAAATTTAGTTTTTAAGTTATACAATATATACATTTTAGGTTATATATAATTTTTAATAATCAAGCATTAGTAGTGGAATTATAACTTATACTTATTTTGTTTCTTTTTATATGCTTTGAAATTGTTTAAATTTTTTTTTAATCAGTTGTGCCGATAAACGAACGTTGCAATAGGAGGCTAGAAGATTAAGCTGCAGTATAAAGTATATCAACTTTTGACGAAATCATAATTGAGATAATTACTGTGCGCCTACTGTGCGTTATGTTACGACGTCTATATCAACAAAATCTGCAGTGCCATCAACAAGAAAACTTTCAAGTTGACAGGTGTGCAATGCTGTTATTGTTAAGTATTATTTCGATGCATTGTATAACAGCACGTTAAAGCCCCTTCCTTTATTTTATTTTGCTTCGATAGAATGGAATTATTAATACTAGGATATATTACATTAATATAAGATATATTGCTTAACCAATTTAATTATACCCTTTTAGGTCTAATTTGGTTTTTTAGTGTTGTACTGTGTTTAACAAAAAACAAAAAAAAACTGATTTGCACTATTATATCGATATGCATGGATTGGTATTCATATGTGGATATGAAAACCAGTAAATATACATACCTAAGGACCCTCGACATTTGGGTATAAGTAACCGGAACGGACCCAGATTTTTATCAGGGCAAGTTCTGTCAATCAAGCGCAACTCCACGAAATTACTACGGGAATGTTTCCTACAGCTACAACTACTACAACCTAGGTGAAGGGGCTAGAGTTTACGTCACCACTGAACAATGTCTCACTTGTTTGTGCGGCATGCAACGTTCGGCTAGTCAGACCAAAAAGCTTCTTATCATAGAAAATTTATCTCTAAAATTACATTTTCATAAACAAGAGAAAGTTGAATCGACAGAATGCAGAACATGGGGGGGGGGGGGGTTAAGAATAAAGTGGCATTTGAGCATTATCACTATGAATGTTCAGACATCAGGTGGTATTCCATTGCTTCCAATGTTTTAACCTAAGGGGTCAGTAGGGTAATCTGGCCTGTTTTTTGACACTGTTTTTCATAGAAATTTTTGTTCTACAATAGAACTTTTTCATATATCATGGAGTACATAAACATTTTTTTTCGGAATTTTTTGATGACATCTGTCGGAGAAATACGATTTCTCATGTTTGGATCATCTGAAACACAAAAACCCAATTTATTCTTACAAAGTACGTGAATAGTTATCGTCTCTACTAGAATCATGAAAAAATGTTGATAAATAAAAAAAAGTAATTAACGTTTTTTTTTTACTTTTTCCAATATGTTTTTTTACATAAATTTTTTCATAACATTGTCAATAAATTATGAATCTAGTAAAAACGATATTCAGACGCATTGTGAACATTTAAAAAAAATTAAGCAAATCGATTGAGTAGCTCGACCCGAATTATGTCCGCGTTTAAAGTTTGAGGTGTGCACTTCGAACGTCGAGCGGAATTATTATTTATGGACCTTTTTCGAAACTTTCCAATGGTAAAGTGGGTTTCTACATTAACTCTAAGGGTATAAAGGAACAGAAAATGCAAACAATTTTTTTGAAAAAATATTACTCTACTGACGCCTTAAAAGATATTTGCATCTAGAGTGGGGAAAAAGGAGATTTTATCAAATTCAATGGTGGCCTAAGTCCGCCGATGTTAATTATTGTTTTATTTCTTCTATTACATTTCCTAATGGACTAAAAGATTAAATTTTTGTCGCATCCTTGAATATAAACAAATTTCAGATATCCTTTGGTCGTCGACTGTAGTTAGCCTTCTTTGTTGATATATATGTAGTACTAAGCCATCGATTCTTAGTTTTGGCGAATAGTCATAACGATTAATCTACCAATTCGATTTAAAATACATTCTAAAAATATGATAATATGTCTTCATATACAAGCCTTACTCCAAGAAATAGACATTCTGTACATCAATGAACCATTATAAGAGCAGAGTAAAGCAATCATTTCTTTATAATATGGCCCGAGTGCTTTGGTTCGTTATCATGCTGAAAGATCCACCTTCTTCCCAGGTTCAGTTAATCTACCGATGCTCTTAAATTTAGGTTATATATCTATCTTTAATATCCCTCTACAAACGATAAATTTTTTTATTCCAGACACAGCCACAGAAATTTTCAGATTTAGTTATTATTAGTACCTAATACATATCAATACCGTTACAACAACAAAAGTATATATTTGGTGCTTAGGTTACATTTCAATATTGGCTTTTTTACAAAAATGGTTTTTCCATCACTTCCAAAAACGTTGTTGTTGTTTTAACGGAGTGTCAATCCCCGTTGGGATTGTAAAGCTATCCAGGTTGTCGTCGACGTCATCTAGCGGCAGGCCCAGGAAACGTGCTGTTTCGACGGGGTCGGACCAAAGGGAAAGCGGTGTTAGATGAGTGGGGTTGGCAGGGCATTCAAAGAGGTGGCCAGTATCATGCGGAGACTCATCGCATGCAGGACATTTATTGGATATGTCTGCATCTATTCTGGATAAGTAGGAGTTTAACCTGCTACACTATCCAGGACGAAGCTGCGCTAGGGTCACTCGCGTTTCTCGCGGCAACTCGAGCTCTTCGTCTGCGATGGGTGGTGATTTGACTGCAAGAATGCCATTCACTGGAAGGGAGTCGGTGAAAACGTTGTATTTGAATTCATATGTTAATAAAATTTGTTTCCAGAAATCATGCAAGATCTTTATTTTTGGGCTTTTGAACAAATCACAAGCCATTATCAGGATAATTTCACTATTAAGGGCTTTCCTGCTTAGAGTTCTGTTATGTACTCCATTGTCATATTAAGCTCTGAAATTTATTATCAAATACTTTTAGAATAAAAAGACATCTCTGCCGCTAAGCTTCTTCGGTCGACCAGTCGGCGGTGTGTTTTTAACACCTAAATTTTTGTAAAGTTTTCAAATATGGTTTGAACTGTTGGTTTAGTTAGATTAAGCGTTTTAAATATTTCATCAAATGATTTATTCTCAGGTGTATAGTATTTTACAACCAGGTTTCGCACACCAGTTGGCATTCCTTTCCGAGGAACTATATACCATTTTAACTATATGATTATATTAAAACGTGTTCAACATGAAGTCGTATATAAAACTTAGTACCCAGCTCTCAAGAAATGTAAAAACTTCATATAAAAAAAACGCTTAAGAAATGGCGTATGCAGCTCTGAAGAAATCTAGTACTAATTTTTAATAAATTTTTTCAATAAAATGCGAATATGGCAAATCTGGTTTTGCGAAGAAATATGAAATCAACAATTGTTTCTTGAAGGAAATTCAAAGTAATCCTTAAGTTCATCCTAAATTAGTTAAAATCATTATGAAGTATATTTCATTTTGAAATGTTGTATAAAACTTACCAATCATCAACAACATTCCTTAAATCGCAATTAAAATATTTATGTTACTATACACATACATATATACTTACATAATACGCACAAAGTTTATTTTCTTTGTTTATTCTCTCTTGCTCCTTTAATGTGGATCATTCACAATGCGTAACCAGCTGTCAAAATTACTTGAAGCAATAATGTATTTTTTTTTCTTGAGCAATTACTTGAGAGCTGGATACGGACCTTAAAGCATAAACACAAAATTAAAAGAAACCGTACTTTTTAGTGTGTAACAAGAGCAGAAAGTGTACCATAATGCCGTACGTAGAATTTTGTCAAAGGTTTTTTCTAGTGTTTGAAACTTTAAATACGTATTTTGGTTTATAATTTCTTAACAACAATGTAATTTAAAAAAAACTGCATCATTACTTGTTCTTTATTACTTTAAATTCAGCAAGACATCAAATTAGGGGTAGTAGGTGGACTTTGTCGCCCACTTTATGTACGATGATGTATCAAAAAATTCGAAATTGAGTGTCATATTGATTATGTTCAACATTTTCAGGTTCTGCGGTCAGATATAAATCAGTTTTAACCAATATTAAAATTTTGTTTCACGCATATTCCATTTTATTTATTTCGTGTTTCATTCATGCCACTAAATTTCCGAAAATGTTGTTACGTTATTTTGCATTTCAGGTGACGATATAGTCATGTTTTAACTACTTAAGTAACTGGGTTATCAAATATTTTTAGTAATTATTCTAGTTTTGACTATTGATCAATCCAATCAGGGACCAATTTAGTGGTCGGATAAAATTGGGGTCAATCCTCGTAAAGTAGAACCATCTGTTGAGGGAATGTTGTTGCTAAAGCGGCAAAAGGCATTTCTGAAGTAATCGAGGAATGGTGCCGAGTTGACATTCATTGGTCGCACTGTTACTTTGACCCGACTACCGTTTCAACGGGATTTTGTGGAAATTGTATTGTGCTTACGCAGGCTCGACTCTTGTCATACTCAACATATACCCAGTATGCAAAGAGTAATCGCATGACATTAACAATTTGTTTGCGTGCCATACTCATCTGTTACGCAGTCGGGACAGCTATGTCCAAGCTATTCAACAA
This sequence comes from Bactrocera dorsalis, assembly GCF_023373825.1. NCBI lineage: Eukaryota > Metazoa > Arthropoda > Insecta > Diptera > Tephritidae > Bactrocera > Bactrocera dorsalis. The sequence goes on along the minus strand of NC_064308.1, from coordinate 15,242,398 downwards.
TTTTAACGCAAGTAACAAGTACTACGACGCCGTAAACATACTCAACTGACCAGGGTAATTCTTTTTGTGAGTATATGCAAAAAATTGTATATAAAAGTTTCAGTTTCTACTTACTATGTAAATATACAACCATTTTGTTACACTATGCTGAAAATAGCTCATGTGGACTTCTGTTCGGGATAAATTGGATAATTCTGGTGAATTATTCGTGATTTTTTCATAGAGATTTATCTTAAACGATACCATAGATTTGAATTACTATAAAATGTCCAATTTTTACAAGATATAAAATAAATGTCATCTTCATGTCATGTGATCTTTAACATATTAACAACTGAAAAATGTCGTACAATATTTGCATATTTGTAGTATCAAGCTGTTGCATGTTTAAATAACCAATTTATTCATTGCATTGTAAAGAACTCGAATTAACGTTTACTACGTTTTTTGTTTACCAAAATCTTTTTCAATTTCTTTAAGGAGTTCAACGACTGAAAGCGGTACAAGTATTAGTAAGAAAGTTGATATCAAAAAATCAACAACGAAACAATCATTAATTACATCACAGAATTCAACATCAAAAACAAAAATTTCTATAAAAAAAGAAGGCAATTATCGACGTCACTGTGAACTCACTGGTAACTTAGGGTATGTACGTGAATATTCAACTCACTATTCACATCATCATTACTGTCATCATTATCTACAAGAGCTTAAGCAACGATCACAAACAGCTTTGATAAAACCATCAAATTCCTCGCCATCTTATTTTTTGCATCGTTGGCGAAAAGCTGCCCCGACTGTAGTTGATTCGGAAACGAAACCAAATATTCTGAGTAGGGTCCTGCAGGAATTTTCGAGCAGCACATTAAATAAAAATATCAAACTAAATCGAACAAAAAACTCTGGTTTTGTAGCTAACAAATTAAAGGTAAAAGCTATAGTTAATGCGTCAAGTCACCGTTCTAAGAGGGTTATTCCATACTATATCACTGACTCTGACGATTTTCTGCAAAATCATCCACCATTCACGGTGCAAAAGCGCGCTACAAATAACAAATTATTTAGTTTGAGATTATCTTCAACAGAATCAGATAAGTTTGCATCATTAGGATTACTATCAAATAAGAGTAAGTCAACACACTCATCAAGATCATCATTAACATATATAGACAATTTTTCACGGGATTGCGCTTCTAGTAAAATTGAGCTTGTGGATCAAATAAATACTTCATCAAAGAGTCTTGTAAAAGCCAAACAAGCACTCACCAATTTTACTCACTTTAATTTCAACCAAAGTGATAAGGATTTGATAAGCATAAATAATAATGGAAAGAATTGTTTTACTGTGAGTAAAAGAAAAGCAGATAACGTTATGGATGATATAAAAAAAAAGGAAACTTCATCAAATTCTGCGATACGACGTGTAGGTACTATTTCATTTGAAGATAGCAAAGAAAAATCTACTAAGATGACCCAAAAATCAGACTTGAATTTGGATCGATCACAAAGAAATTCCGGAAGGGAAGCACTTTCTTCTGGACTTCTTATGTCATCATGCTCCGACACAGCGCTCCTAACCCCACCAATTTGTCAAAAGTATAACAATCCTATGCGTTTTATTAGAAAAAATGTCGACCAATCTTCGAGAAATACTAACACAAATTACCTTGAGTTCGAAACGGAGTTTCCCCGTGATTACGATGATAATATCGAGATGCTGTCAAGGGAGGCGGAACATTTAGAAAATCAGTTCCGTACTCCTACTCGTACTAGTAACTCAGAAGTCAAAATAACCACGCCTCATAATATAAAAAAAGACGAAATAATAGACCCCGATCCACACGCACTTCAAGTAAATACTGTTGTAACAACTTGTTCCGGAAAGCGTGTAGGATTTAAAGTAGAAGAAAAAATTGAGGAACACATTGCCGAAAGTAGTATTCTACAAAAGGCTACATTAAAAAACGCTGGACGTGCCAGTTTTGAAGATATAGTCCCTGTTGCAGTCAGTATACCTATCACGACGGAAGTGGTATCTTCGAGCAATTCCAAAACTACAACTTCTACCCAATCGACTATATCCTCTTTGAAAAGTTCTTGCAAAGACGACGACGATGAACCAGTTGCTATGTCACCGTGTGGACGTTTTTTTAAGTACGACAAGGAAGTAGGTCGTGGCTCATTTAAAACTGTCTATCGAGGATTGGATACAGAAACTGGGGTAGCGGTTGCATGGTGTGAATTATTGGTATATTAAATGATTACGTTATGCAATAACTACTATACAGCAATAAAATATAATTGTACAGAAATTGTTCAAAACGGACACAATAGTGTTGGCTACAATTATTTATATTTCTCTGTCATTCCCTATTAAAGAAAAATAGATTTTGCTTTTGAAAATTCCCAAATTGTCTTATTTGCAAAATAAACAAACTTTTACTTATAATGTGAAACTTTCTCACTTCAATGTCAATCTGATGGGTGTTTTCGTTTTTTTGTTTTCGTAATTTATATCTAATTTTCGTAAAATAATCAGCGAAATTTTTGAAGCATTGTATAGTAAAAAATTACGACAATATATGCAAACAATAAAGGTAAACTTACAAATGTAGCTGACATAGAATGTATTATATAAACATGATAGTTACCAGAATTGTAAATTCTTTAAATAAGAAATTGTTTAAAATTCTGCTGTGTAGTAATTCGCATTTTATTTTAAGTGCTCTTATTCCTTTTTTTTAATAATTATAACTTATTAGGACAAGCAAGTTAAAAAGAGTGAACGTGTGAGGTTTCGTGAAGAGGCAGACATGCTGAAGAAATTGCAACACCCCAATATTGTACGTTTCTACACGTACTGGGAAAACTCGGTGTCACGAAAAAAGAATATTGTTCTAGTCACAGAATTAATGCTTTCAGGAACTTTAAAATCGTAAGAAGAAGTCCAAAAATGAAATATGGATTTTTAATTCTGAATTCTTTGTTATAGATACCTAAAACGATTTAAGAAGATAAACCCTAAAGTTTTGAAGTCTTGGTGCAGACAAATTTTGAAAGGATTACATTTTCTACATACTCGTCCTTTACCTATAATTCATCGTGATTTGAAATGTGATAATATATTTATAACAGGAACAACTGGTAGTGTAAAAATAGGAGATTTGGGACTAGCAACATTAAAAAATCGTTCGCATGCCAAATCTGTGATTGGGACTCCGGAATTCATGGCACCAGAAATGTACGAGGAACATTATGACGAATCAGTAGATGTTTACGCTTTCGGCATGTGCATGTTGGAAATGGCTGTGTCCGAATATCCATACAGCGAGTGTAAAGGTCCTGCGCAGATATACAAGAAAGTGATTTCTGGAATTAAACCTGCAGCATTATCCAAAGTGGAAGACCCAAAAGTACGTGAGATCATTGAGAAATGTATAGAACTCAAAAAGGAGGACAGGCCCAGTTGTAAGGATCTTCTAAACTCAGAATTTTTTGAAGAAGATATAGGTATTCGTGTAGAGCCAACTGCTACTGAATCTTTTTTAAATAACCCCGAAAATAACATAATTGAGTTTCGGCTTCGGTTTCTTGATCCTAAAAAACGATCATCTAAGCACAAAGAAAATGAGGCTATTCAATTTGAATATGATATAAAAATCGACGATTGTGAACAAATATGTCATGATATGACCAAAGAAAATATAATTACGGAAGAAGATTCTCGTGCTGTTGTTCGAATGTTGAAAGTGCAAGTTTTTTCACTACTGAAAGAACGAATGCAAAGGCAAACTCAATTGCAATTGCAAAACGAGAAATCGCGGTTGGAAAAGTTAGCATTGCAAAAGCAACGTGCTATGTTGGGCCCAAATGTTGAAGAGGAGGAAGAGGAAGATGAAGAGGCCGAATCCGAAGAAGAGGATGAAAATTTGAGGGCAAGATGTGAAAATGTTATTGACATAGTTCCAAATTTTACTACAGATTCAGCTAAAAAGACTGATAAAGAACATTTAGCTGACATATCTGTGTGTGTTCCATTCCAACAACAGACTTCATCTGGACAGAAAGTGGAACAGCAGCCTATTTTACAGCAAAATTTTTACTCTAATAATGGACAAATGATGCCAACACAGTCAGTCATATCTTCAGGAGCAATACAACCTACAGTTCATTTTGTCTCACAACCGCAAATGGCATCTTTTCAGAATTCCACAACACCCATACAGGATATTTCAGCCATACAAATCATTTCTCCTACCAAAGGAAATATGCCATTTAATAACTCCGGTCAAAGTTATATCAACCAGCAAGTTGTTCTTTCGGTTCCAGTTTCTAATACAGTTCCGTTTCCTGTTGTAACATCACAATCAATGCAACAGATGGTACATCAACAGATGACACAGCCATTGTTACAACAACAACAATCGCAATTGGTGCAACAACAGAGAGGGACGAATCAACAAGTGACCCAACAGCCTATAATATCACAACAACTAAGCCAAACGAATATCTCTCAAATTCAACAGCAACATCTAAATCAACAAACGCAAGCATCCCACCAGCAGCAAATACCCCAACAAGTTGTAAATCAACCACAATTTCCAAAGCAAAACCAGTTATTACCGCAGCAAATACCTTCACAACAAGCAACCCAACAGAATCAGACAAGTCTTCAGCATCCAATGCAACAATTAAATCAACAGGTGCCAAATCAGCAACAAGTTAATCATAGTCATCAATTGTGTCAGCAGCTGGGTACACTTCCACACCAAGACTCTCAACAACATCAACAGACCGCTAGTAATATAAACCAGATAAATAATCAGCAGTCGGAAAGAACTGTTCAACAGTCATCTACTACGACATTTGGACCTCAAACAACCGGTCAGCAGCCAAATACTACACAGCCAATAGTTTATCAACAGCTAGTGCACGCGCAACAACTGCCGAATACACCACATGTGCAACCAAAATCGGGAATTCAACAAATTTCTACGATAACGCCATCAGTTACTCAATCTTCCCCTACATTCACACCACTAAAAATTGTTTCTGACACTCTCGCTACTAACATTTCGAACCTTATACCAGACTCTACTGCAAATGACAGTGCACCACCTCAAACAAAAAATACAAGTTCAAGTTTAAGCACTGCAAAACCGAACAATAACACTCAAATTTCTCAAGAAGAAAAGCAAGGATTTCGCGCGCCAAAGACGCGAAGATCTAATCGCAGCAGCAATGAACGTGTGCCAAAGCTTAGTGTTACAGGTATAGAACACGGTACTCTCATAAACTGCCATATGGAAAACAAACCAAAAACAATAACGTTTAAATTCGATATACGCGATGTGAATCCAACAGAAATTGCTAACAAGCTAGTAAGCATGTTTATGTCAAATCAATATAATATTTGTTAATTATTAATTTTTTGTGCTCCACAGATTGCTCAAAATTTGTTGTCAAAGTATCAATCAGTGGTATTTGCGGAAATGATCAATGACATTATACAACAAGTTGAGTTAAATCCCGGTCAGATACCCGTCCCAACATATTGTCGTAACATGGAAAAGGTATGAGGATTTTTCTAATAATTACATAAACTATAGATATTAAATTTTTCAACAACATATTTTATATGAGGTTGCGAAAGTGAAGGGGTACATGTTTATGAAGCTACTTAGATATCAGCGAAGAAGATAACATTATGTATTATTACTACGAGATAAAAGAATTCTTAAATCTCAAATGACAAAGCAATTTATTAAATGGGTTTTAGATAGTTGAGTTGTAGAAAATATAATCAACTCAAAATCGATTACGATTGCGGGTATTCAAATATTGTTATTTATTAAGGGGTTATGTGTAGTCAGAGACATTAAAACAACTACAATTTTAAATATTTTTTGCCAGTAAATTATTTTATTTTATAAAAGGAAAAACATAGCATTATTAAATAAGGTTCCGACTTCACTTGACAGAAAAAAATTAATGACATTTTCAGTTCCAGCCAAAGTTGCGAGTATCACTTGTCCTTGGAGATTCATTTAAAATCAAACGACCAAAAAAATAGTTTTATTAATGATTTTCATTTACAAAATGGCGGCTTTAGACATTTTTTTTTTACAAATTTGCAGGAAAAATAATAGTTAACAGTTTATAAAAAATTTAAATTACAAAAATCCTTCGATTTGGCACTCGATTTTTTAGAAGTGATAACTGGTTCAAAAAATAAAGTTTTGAGAAAAAGCACATGAAGTTTTTCAAAGTTCCAGAGCGCTCTTGTACTTATTGTACTTTAATAATGTGCAAAAAATTATTTTTTGAAAATTCTGACTACCCCTAAACTCAAAAGATGTTCTTTGAAACATATCAAACATTTCTTCATCTTCTTCTTCTTAATTGGCGTAGACACCGCTTACGCGATTATAGCCGAGTTAACAAGAGCGCGCCAGTCATTTCTTCTTTTCGCTACGTGGCGCCAGTTGGATATTCCAAGCGTAGCCAGGTCCTTCCTCACCTGGTCCTTCCAACCGAGTGGAGGTCTTCCTCTTCCTCTGCTTCCCCCGGCGGGTACAGCGTCGAATACTTTCAGAGCTGGAGTATTTTCGTCCATTCAGACAACATGACCTAGCCAGCGTAGCCGCTGTCTTCTAATTCGCTGAACTATGTCAATGTCGTCGTATATCTCGTACAGCTCATAGTTCCATCGAATGCGATATTCGCCGTGACCAACGCGCAAAGGACCATAAATCTTTCGCAGAACTTTTCTCTCGAAAACTCGCAACGTCGACTCATCATATAGCAGGACGGGTATTATGAGTTTGGTTTTTGTTCGTCGAAAGAGAACTTTGCTTCTCAATTGCCTACGCAGTCCGAAGTAGCACCTGTTGGCAAAAGTAATCCTGCGTTGGATTTCCAGAATGACGTTGTTGGTGCTGTTAATACTGGTTCCTAAATAGACGAAATTATCTACAACTTCAAAGTTATGACTGTCAACAGTGGCGTGAGAGCCAAGTCGCGAGTGCGACGACTGTTTGTGTGATATTTCGTCTTGCCCTCGTTCACAGCCAGACCCATTTGTTTTGCTTCCTTGTCCAGTCTGGAAGAAGCAGAACTAACGGCGCGGGTGTTGAGACCGATGATATCAATATCATCGGCATACGCCAGCAGCTGTACACTCTTAAAAAAGATTGTACCTGCTCGATTAAGTTCTGCAGCTCGAACTATTTTCTCCAGCAGCAGATTGAAGAAATCGCACGATAGGGAGTCGCTTTGTCCGAAACCTCGTTTGGTATCGAACGGCTCGGAGAGGTCCTTCCCGATCCTGACGGAGCTTTTGGTCCCGCTCAACGTCAGTTTACACAGCCGTATTAGTGTTGCGGGGATACCAAATTCAGACATTGCGGCATAAAGGCAGCTCCTTTTCGTGCTGCCGAAAGCAGCTTTTAAATCGACGAAGAGGTGATGTGTGTCGATTCTCCTTTCACGGGTCTTTTCCAAGATTTGGCGCATGGTGAATATCTGGTCAGTTGTATATTACCAGGTCTAAAGCCACACTGATAAGGTCCAATCAGTTTGTTGACGGTGGGCTTTAATCTTTCACACAATACGCACGATAGAACCTTGTAAGCGATGTTGAGGAGGCTTATTCCACGGTAGTTGGCGCAGATTGTGGGGTCTCCTTTTTTATGGATTGGGCATAGCACACTTAAATTCCAGTCATTGGACATACTTTCGTCCGACCATATTTTGCAAAGAAGCTGATGCATGCACCTTATCAGCTCTTCGTCGCCGTGTTTGAATGGCTCGGCCGGCAATCCATCGACCCCTGCCGATTTGTTGTTTTTCAGGCGGGCAGTTGCTATTCGAACTTCTTCATGGTCGGGCAATGGAACGTCTGCTCCATCGTCATCGATTGGGGTGTCGGGTTCGTCTTCTCCTGGTGTTGTGTGTTCACTGCCATTCAGCAGGCTTGAGAAGTGTTCCCTCCATAATTTAAGTATGCTCTGGGCATCGTTGACTAGATCACCTTGGGGGGTTCTACAAGAGTATGCTCCGGTCTTGAAACCTTCTGTAAGCCGCCGCATTTTTTCGTAGAATTTTGGAGCATTACCCCTGTCGGCCAGCGTTTTTTTGTCTGCAAATGCGTCTCGCTTCCCTTTTCAACTCTCGGTATCTATCCCATCCCGCACGTGTTGTGGTCGATCGTAACGTTGCGAGGTAGGCAGCCTGTTTTCTCCCCTCTGCGACACAGCACTCCTCGTTGTTTCTTTTGCACTTTCCGAAAACCAATGGTTTCGGTTGCAGCTGTACGTAAGGCGTTTGAAATGCCGTCCCACAGTTCCCTTATACCGAGTTGACGAGTGCTCTCAGAGAGCAGGAGTGCAAGCCGAATAGAAAATCGTTCGGCTGTCTGTTGTGATTGCAGCTTCTCGACGTCGAACCTTCCTTGTGTCTGCTGGCATCCGTTTTTTGCTGTACAGAGGCGGGTGCGAATCTTGGCTGCAACAAGATGGTGGACCGAGTCGATGTTTGGACCTCGGAGCGCACGCACATCTAAAACACTGGAGATGTGTCCTCCGTCTATCACAACATGGTCGATCTGGTTGGTGGTTTTTCGATCCGGAGACAGCCAGGTAGCTTGATGAATCTTATGCTGGAATCTAGTACTACAGATAACCATATTTCGGGCCCCGGCAAAGTCGATCAGCCTCAACCCATTTGGGGATGTTTCTTCGTGGAGGCTGAATTTACCGACCGTAGTGCCAAAGATACCTTCTTTGCCCACCCTAGCGTTAAAGTCGCCAAGTACGATTTTGACATCCAAGCACTCATAAAAGGCATCTTTGGTCACATCGTTCTTCTCTTCCGTTGGGACGTGGGCGCAAATCAGCGATATATTGAAAAACCTCGCTTTGATGCGGATTGTGGCTAGACGTTCATTCTCTGGAGTGAATGATAGTACTCGGCGACGGAGTCTCTCTCCCACCTCGAATCCCACACCAAACTTGTGCTCCTTTATATGGCCGCTGTAGTAAATGCCACAAGGACCTACTCGTCTCTGTCCTTGTCCCGTCCATCGCCTTTCTTGGACGGCGGTGATGTCAGCCTTTATTTTTACGAGGACATCAACCAGCTGGGCAGCGGCACTTTCCCAATTAAGGGATCGGATATTCCAGATGCATGCCCTCAATTCGTAGTTCTTATTTCGTTTGCCATGGTCGTCATCAAAAGGGGGGTCTCTCATCCGAGGCTGGTTGTTACTATTCGCTGGGGATGTTTTTTTATGTGGCGGAACGTATAAAGAATAAGCGTGGATTACGTGTGACAATTCAAACGGTTCATACACATCTCTATGTAACTCTGTTTACTCACATGGAGAGTAGAATATAGAAGTATATGTGATATATAATGTGTTGTTTTAGTCTTCATATTTCCAACACTCCTTCTCAACACTATATTTACATTCTCAAAATAATATAAGTAAATAAAATAATTTCCTTCTACAAACCAATTCAAAAATTAAGGAATATTTACTTCACAGAAGTCCTATTAAATTAATACATTTTACATGTTTAGTTCTACTCAAATTCTATGTCAATACGTCAGCAATCATATTTTCTGTAAAATCATATTCAATTTCTATACGAGGTGTGTTCAAAAAGTATCGCGAATTTTGAATTTTCGCGGGTTACGTATATTCGAATTTCGAATTTTTTGTGGCGTTATGTTGGTACTCATGTCTCTCACTTATGCCGACAAGCTCGGCCATTTTGAATGTTCATTCAATTGTTGACAGCTGCTTTGCTTGCACGTGTTTTGGATCGTCTTCGATTTTTTCCTATTAAAAAAATTGCACCACGATAACGCCCCTGCTCACACAGCGTTGCTTGTGCGCGACTTTTTGGCCAAAAACAACACACTAATGATGCCGCAGCCACCGTATTCCCCAGATCTGTCCCCCTGTGACTTTTTCTTGTTCCCTAAACTGAAGAGGCCCATGAAAGGACGACGTTACGCTTCTCTTGACAAGATAAAGACGGCATCGAAGGAGGAGCTGAAGAAGATAAAAAAAATTGAAGATTGGAAAAACCGTTGTCACAAGTGTATAATATCTCATGGGGATTACTTTGAAGGAGACAAAATAGATATTCATGAATAAATAAATAATTTTTGAAAAAACACAAAATTCGCGATACTTTTTGAACACACCTCGTACATTTACTTTTATATATTTCACTAACGTGGTGGTATTTAGGTCTATGTGTTTGCTTCTTGCATGAAACTTGGGATTCCTAACTAAACATTGTGCGCTTCGATTATCGCTGTAAACCGGTATCGTCTCAATGGTTTTAAATCCAATTTCGCCGACCAGTTTCTTAATGTACACTGCTACTTCTGTCATCGTGAGTAAGGCAATATACTCGGCTTCTGTGCTGCTCAGGGCTACAAGGCTTTGTGTCTTCGACTCCCAGCTGAACACAGAACCTGCTGGGAGGAAAACCCAACCAGTAAATGATTTGTGATCGGTAGAATCGCCAGCCCAATCCGCATCCACAAAACAGTGAATGTTCTGCACAGTCTTCTTATAATGGATCTGCAGCTCTGATACACCTCTCAAGTAGCTTAGCAGCTGCTTTGTGCTCCTTTTGGGGATCTGCATTCGTCTGCTCAAGCTTAGCTGTAGAATGCAGTGTGTCTGATCTTGTAGTCAAAGCCAGATATAATAGAGACCCGATCAATGACTGATAGTTAATTTAGTTCGCTCGGTCACAGTCCTCATTTGTACAATTAACTTGATGTCCAGCTTCTTTGCGTATATATAAACATGGTTTACGGGAGTAGGGGGTAAAACCGTTTTTCAATAGTGTGGCATTCAGTTTTTCGTTCCATTCGTGTCCACTCGTTTTCAAGCCATACAATGTCTCAAAACTCGTTTCGGATGCAGTTCGTCAACAAAACTTTTCGAACTAGAGAAAAAGTTTCGGTTAAAGTCCAGACGCTGGGAGTAGCCCTTAGCAACCAACCGTGACTTAAAGCATTCGACGTTCCCATACTAATCGCGCTTGAAGGCAAACACCCACTTGCATCCAATGAGCTTCTCGCCTTTTGGTAGATCTACTAGAGACCAAGTTTCATTTCCCCGTAAACTATACATCTCCTTCTGGAGCGAAACTTTCCACTTGTCCCCATGGTGCGGGTCCAATGTCCCGTTTAGACTTTTTGGGACTGCTACATCATCAGTTGTAAAAACGTTCAACATGTGGTATTGTTTTCTCGGACGTCCGGGCAAAGCAATACGCATAATCTTCGGTCGCCGAGGTCCCTTCATTTATGCAACTCTAAGGTCACCTTGATGGTCATCTTCTGGAGCCACATCTTGTTGTTGTATTTCAGTACTCGGCAGACCGTCGGTAACGGCTTCAGGTTCTACTTTTGAAAGTATGTTAGAGTACTCACATATAGCTGCCGAATTGTCCCTTTCGAGTTCAACAATCTGACCGTCATTTACCATTAGGGTCTCGATCACTTTTTGTCTATCAAGGTTATATAGGCGGCATGCCTTTGCTGTTTCTGAATATTCTACCATGATTTGCTCTTTGCCCTTTGGAGACAATTTTTTTTGTGTATTTTATCCAGAACAATGTATTTGCCACCAAATATTTTTGGATGTCCAACAAATGGCCTTCTCCCTAACCACACCTCCAAAGATGTCATGCCAGGAAGTGTTGATCTCTCCGCACGATTCCTCAAGTACGTCATCTCTGTCAATGTTCTATTAGCGCGCTCCTCCACATCATTCTGCTGTGGGGTGTGCGGAACTGTCAGCTGACACCACTGTTGATAAAAACCTGCTAAAATGCGTCACTTAAATATTCACCACCGTTATCGCTTCTTAGCGCTTTGAACTTTTTAACCGCTTTGGCTTTATGCCTGTGATTTGAATTCCTTAAATTTTTCCAAAACTTCATCTCACGATTTTAAAAAATACAAGAACACGTATCTAGATCGATCATCGGTAAATGTCACAAAATGCCGATGGATTCTCAATTCATTACACCGCAAATGTCAGTGTGCACTAAGTCCAGAATTTTTTCTACACGATTTCACTTGCCTGGCTGCTTAACACAATTTTTTTTCTTTTTGCACATGTCTCACACACATTGTTAGCGTTTACTTACGATTATATTCCGTTTACCATTTTTTCTTTAATCATGTTATAAAGATTGCCGAAATTTATGTGCCCGAATCTACTGTGCCACAAATGCGACGAAGACACCTAAACGTTAAAGCATTTGTTAATATCACTTTCAAATATGAACAAATTTTGCCGTTTTGCCTCGAGTATAATTATGCCAACACTCTCAATCATTTGAACTTTGGTTTTTCTAAAGTTCATTTTATGTCTATTTTCTATTGCATTTGACACCGACATGAAGTTACACCGCAGTTCCTTTATATTGGGTTGTCAAAAAAGTCTTGCGGTATTTTTATTGATTTTTTTATTTAAATTGAAATGAATTTTTGATGACTCATGACCGATGCTACGGCTGCTACTATGCCGGTCTCTTTCGACCAAATCAGCGATTTTATCGCAATTTTCGACGACAGGCCTTCCGGAGCGTGACGCATCTTCGACCACCTCTACACCAGAACGAAGACGTTAAAACCATCTTTGTGCGGTGGAAATGGAAACTGTATCGGGTCCATAAACTGCACAAATTTTATAGGCGGCTTGAGATGCATTTTTGTCTTAATCGTAGTAGTACTGTAAAATATACGGTATTTTATCTTTATTTTGCTCCATGTTTGCGACGCTGTAACTCACGAACGACTTAAAAGAAACGACAATTAATCAAACACGTGTTAGCGCTTTCCAAAGAGATATAGCATGACCCGATGCGACGAATAAAACTAGAACTACGCGCTTTCAGCGCCAACTAGCGAAAATACCGCAAGACTTTTTTGACAACCTAATATACAACATATCAACTAGTTTGATTATACGAGTATGCTCATGCCATTTTGCCATACTTGCTCTTTATGTTGCTTATAGCCAGTAAAATATGAACGCTTGCGGCACAAATGGGATGTAGCACCACTATCGAGATACCGTGCACTTTACGAAATTTCTCCCGAATGATGACCTAAGCACGAAACAGAATACGTTTTTTCTCTTGCACTATTCTCGGTTTCACTCTTCGAAGTAGCGATTTTGTCGCGTTTCTTTGTTTCCTGTTAACAGAATCGTACCTTCTCTTGTTTTTTTTTTCCTGTATTACAAACGCTCTTTTTTCGGCATTTTCCGTCTGCTCTTCATTTACCCTATGCCTCTTACAAGTTTTAATTTCAAAATGTCAAATGGAGGCAACTTGTCGCGAGTTTGCATTACAACAACGAAATGCTTGAAACCTTGGGCAGACTAGACAACAACATAATCACCTTCACAGGGTCGCCTAAGGCTATGCCCAGCTCTGCCAATTTGTTTGTAATTTCCACAAACTAATTAATATGTTGTGGTATATTATTGCATTATCGCTCTCCTGCGCAACTGTACTTAATGGATTGGACCGGCAGGCATGTGAACTTCTTTTAGATTCTTCTATGCATCTGAAGAGGTTAAGCACTGTTTAATATGCAGCCTTTGAGAAGGTTGCAGGTTTAGTATGATGCAAGCGAATGCCTTTCTATCGAGTTTGGTCAACTGTCTCTGATTCAGGCTTGATGAAATCACCACACACAACGTCCTACAGGTCTAATGTTCAATTCAAAACAGTCTGCATCCACACATCGTAATTTTCTTCACTTAGTGTCTCAATTTGTAAAGACATATTCAAAAGTCCAGAATTACTTTTTTATAAAGTCAAATTCATTCAATTGCACCGTGATGCTATCTGGGCCCATAACCTATTAAGGATGTTGCTTTAGCAAAGGTAACTAAAAAGAAGAAATGCATACTGCGCACAGGCAGCGAATACGTATAAAGCAAAGCGTGGATTACGCGTGACAACTCAAACGGTGCGTACACATCTATGTACATACATATGTTTACATGGAGAGTAGAATATAAAAGTATATGTAATATATAATCTGTTGTTTCAGTCTTTATATTTCCAACAAATCCAATTGAAAACAAAAAAAAACAAAAGAAATATGTAATAAAAACAACAACACCTGCTCAAACCATAAAATGATGAATTTAGGCTATGTAAACTGGAACTAGTATGTTTTTGTGAAACCACGAATAATTCCACTTTACTGTATAGATCAAAAAGACCGGTGCGTATGGACAAAGCGTCTAGGGCCTGTCACAAATTTATTCATGCGGCTAATATCAATTGCAGCCAATTCGCCGTGTTTGTAGAAAGTATGAGATGCTTCAAATTTAACTTTTTATTATTATTGTGCTAAAAATTTCTTTCTTCAATATGAGAATATTCAGTATATTTTTCATGTAGAAAGATTATATTTTAAGATTTTATTAAGTTAAATCAAAAATTAGTTTGCGCTTTCTTTTTCAACCAATTCCACTAAGCAAGTTTTACAGCATTGAATTGAATATAATTCTGTAGTATTTCAGTGGTGTTGCCAATCTGTATGATTGAAATAAATGTAAGTGGAAGACATCTCATGGGTCAATTTTTTTTTTTTATTATTATTTATCTCTAGAGATTAATAATATTTACCGACCACTCAGGTATCCATCTTTCACTAAGCAACTTGAGAAAAGTAAAAAACACTCAATGCATTCGTTAAAAGCTTTGTTAAAGGTCAACTTCTAAAGTATTGCTCTCTTACAGAAGAGTTTTTAATTCAGGGACGAGTTGGAGAGAATTATAGAAGTTAATCTATCAAACTCCTAATTCCTCCAATAGTGTTTAGTGTATGTATTTTTATGCTTTCTTTTTTATTAAACAGTTAAAATTCTTAAAAACCAATGATACATACATTTTAGTAAGACATTTGAAGACAATTCTACTAAATTAATATTAAACAAATAAGAAAGGGGACGTTCGCGTGCAACCGAACATTTTATACTCTCGCAACTTGCAAAAATCAACGCCTGGAAAATACCTTATGATGTAAAACGTCAACCAGAGGATCGAAATCTAAGCAAATTTATATATACATATACTCAATATAACCCTTACACTGACCGACAAATTGTGCATAAGATTTATCAGAAAAACGAAAATCATTATACGTAGTATATGGGAGTTGGGGTAGTATCGACCCGACTATATCTAGTAACTATTATCATGCCACATACTAAAGAAATGTTCCCAGGCTTTCATTAAGGTACCTCACATACAATCATCAATCATTAGTCAGCTGAACATTCGAAAATCCTGGCAATTGTTATATGTATATGGGGCCAGGTCAAGTTTTTGCCCAATTGTATCTAAGTCGGGTACAAAGTTATACTATTATGAGTAAAACACGTTCTGTAATTGTCATTAAGGGGTTAGGGGTAGTCAGAGGCACGAAAAAATTAGAGTTTTCAGTGTTTTTTTTTTTGCTATTAAATTGTGTTATTTTGCAAAAGTAGTAATATGGCATTATTATAAGATGTGTTGAAGTCAAGAAAATTTCAAAAAAAAAAAATTAATTTCCAAAGTTATAGTTGTTTGTGTTGACCCTTTTCCAAAAAAAGGTACTTGCGGTGACAAGCATAAGTCCTTGGAGATTCATCTAAAAACAATCGGACAAAAATAATTCGTTTTATAAATAGATAATCCCGGGCCTGATCGAAGGATTTTTTTTTTTTCAAAATTAACAAAATGGCGGCCTCAGGAAATTTATTTCCAAATTTTTACGAAAAAATTAGCAGTTAATTGGGCTTAAAAAATCGAAATTTTCCAAAAAAATAAAAATTTCAGTAAAATCTGAGCGGTTTTCGAGTTACAGTTGTCACCGATTCAAAAAAAAATAGTTTTGAGAAAAAGGCGTTTAAAGTTTCACACTAGCGCTGTGAAGTGCCCGAGCTATCTTTGTTATTTGTAGAATAACTCAAAAACTAATTATCGGATCAACGTGAAATTTTCAGAGAATATTTTTAAGACATAACACTTAACGAAAATGCAAAAAATAATTTTTTGAAAATTCTGACTACCCCTAACCCCTTAAGTTAACTCAACTTTCAGAGAATATTTTTAAGACATTACACTTAACGAAAATGCAAAAAAAAAAATAATTTTTTAAAAATTCTAACTACCCCTAACCCCTTAAGTTAACTCAAATATTGACCGATATATCCGGCATAAAGTCACTTGCAAGTTCGAAAATCTTTATATTAGGTATAAGCTGACCTGCATGCGTTGTACTGCGTGAAATTATGTGTTTTGAAATGAAAAGAAAGTTGAATTTACGTTGTGTTAAAAATCATTTACTTTCAATTTTCTAAATTTTTTTCAATGTAACGCAGTTTGATAAACAACATTTTTTGGCTTCTATTCCGGTGCGTAAATGTACAGAGAAGATTGTTTTCCAACTCGGGAACACGCCACATATAACTGGCGTGCACTCATGCAATCGTAGTTACGATAATTTGACCAATGTTGGCATAAACATTCGTGATGAGTTAACATTTCGTTGAAGTGAATTGACAAAAGGCAGGTGGAACTGATATCAAATTACTGGAACCGAAATTTGCCTATTTCCAATTCTTATCGAATACGATATAAAATGTCTTCGGCAATGCAATTTTGTTCGTATTCCATAATTGACGCGGATTTGAAGGCAGATATGTCGAAATGGTCATCGCAAAAAGTGTGCGAACTTCAGTGGCATGCGAAGGAGCTATCGAATCGTCCATCATTTGATTCCATTGATTATCATGTTCCAGCAATTGTAATTGCTGGCATGCTTCTCAAAAAGTTGCACACACTCTACCATTCACAGTACGCAACGACTCAAATGAAATTGAACCACGTAAATTTTATAGCAAACGAAGGTATAAATTCGTCCTAGGGAATTAGTTGAGAACACACCTGCATGTCCATCTACTGGTTTGCCTTGCTTTCTGCGGAACTATTTCATCGACGATGCATGCCATACATAATATCAAGGTATTTCCGAATAGAGCAATGTTCCCGCAAACGGATCACTGACGAAAGCTGAGAAAAAACTCGTCAATGTCTATTTTGTTGTTGGAAGTGTTTCTGCTGGATGTACTGTATTCTCTAGGTTGAAAAACACCCTTTTGCCATTCTCCAAATGAGCTGCGAGACGTAAAACGGTCGGAAAACGTTCATGAATTGCAAAAGTAAATATCCTACAAAGCGCTTTATTGCAATTCACGTATCGACCGTATCGTTCAAGACCAATAACCGCCACGTTGCTTCCTTTGGTGACGTAATTGCAAACGTATTTTATCGATTACACCAAACTGCTATACTCAACATTGATATGAGTTTTGAATGTGAATTAGACAATAATGGTGAATATAGTACGATCCATGTGTTGTCAACTTCGACATTCACTCTTCTAAATTGAATGCTGAATGTTCTGCCATTGCCGTCTGGTGAGCGACGCCGATAGAGTGGATATCCATCATTTCTAGTTTGTGTTTCCGAAGGAAAAGCACGTGGATAGTATTTGGTGCATTTATTGTCAGACATACAAACTGAAACAGAAATTATTTCATCAATTTGATCAACAGAGTACATCTAGCATCTAACAGCACCATATATGCGTTGCTTCAAGGTAAAGTCCATCGAAGCTGTTGCTGGAAAAGTCTTGCTGTGACATCGTGACGATCGCTTGTTGATTAACCGCGATCCAAAATTCCACACGTATGTCATAGCAACCTGGGAGTACTCGATCAAGTGCCTTGGTGTGCCATACGTTGATGACAAAAAGAACGCCGACCGATATTAGCGAGACCTCTTCGTGGCTTCGTAACAAATTTCAATCAGTAATTGATCACTTCGTCTGAAACACACATAAAGTTTTCACTGAATAATTTTCAATCATTTTTCTTTTAAGTAGCCGCAATTAAAAGCAAGCGACCGAAATTGAACGATTCAAATAATTTACAGATCAAAATATTGAAAAACAAAAAATTTGATTGGAAAAAGTCACATTTTGGAAATTTCTAATTTTTCGACCTTTCCTTATGAAAGAAAAGGGCTATTTTTAGGGGTTTTCCGGCAATTATACAATTTTTTCTTCCCGTAAAAACCATCTCTGAACTTCAAAGAACATTTAAAAACGGAATTGGCCAAATTGGTCCAGGCGTTGTTGAGTTATGCGCTTAGCAAGACATTTTGCGATTAATTTTTATATTATAGAGCCAACTTTCGTAATTTTTTCTTACATAAGAACCTTCTAATAATAACAAATGCAACAAAAAAAAAATTAGTGTAATCGGTCCAGCCATTCACGCGTGATGCCGTGACCAAGGGAAAAAGGGATTAATTTTTATATATATAGATATGAGAACTCAGGGAAGTATTAATCCGATTTAAACATGTTGATACACGCAGATACTCTTCTTCTTTACTGGCGTAGACACCGCTTACGCGATTATAGCCGAGTCAACAACAGCGCGCCAGTCGTTTCTTCTCTTCGCTACGTGGCGCCAATTGGATATTCCAAGCGAAGCCAGGTCCTTCTCCACTTGGTCCTTCCAACGGAGTGGAGGTCTTCCGCTTCCTCTGCTTCCCGCGACGGGTACTGCGTCGAATACTTTCAGAGCTGGAGTGTTTTCATCCATCCGTACAACATGACCTAGCCAGCGTAGCCGCTGTCTTTTAATTCGCTGAACTATGTCAATGTCGTCCTATATCTCGTACAGCTCATCGTTCCATCGAATGCGATATTCGCCGTGGCCAACGCGCAAAGGACCATAAATCTTTCGCAGAACCTTTCTCTCGAAAACTCGTAATGTTGACTCATCGGTTGTTGTCATCGTCCAAGCCTCTGCACCATATAGCAGAAACTTATAGAGTTTGGCTTTTGTTCGTCGAGAGAGGACTTTACTTTTCAATTGCCTACTCAGTCCGAAGTAGCACCTGTTGGCAAGAGTAATCCTGCATTGGATTTCCAGGCGGACATTGTTGGTGGTGTTAATGCTGGTTCCTAAATAGACGAAATTATCTACAACTTCAAAGTTATGACTGTCAACAGTGACGTGAGAGCCAAGTCGCGAGTGCGACGACTGATAACAGGAGATATTTCGTCTTGCCCTCGTTCACTGCCAGACCCATTTGCGTTGCTTCCTTGTTCAGTCTGGAGAAAGCAGAACTATCGGCGCGGGTGTTGAGGCCAATGATATCAATATCATCGGCATACGCCAGCAGCTGTACACTCTTATAAAAGATTGTACCTGCTCGATTAAGTACTGCAGCTCGAATTATTTTCTCCAGCAGCAGATTGAAAAAGTCGCACGATAGGGAGTCGTCTTGTCCGAAACCTCGTTTGGTATCGAACGGCTCGGAGAGGTCCTTCCCGATCCTGACGGAGCTTTTGGTGCTGCTCAACGTCAGTTTACACAGCCGTATTAGTTTTGCGGGGTTACCAAATTCAGACATCGACACGCAGATACTATTGTCAGAAGGTTCTTCTATCTGTATATGAATATGAATACCGTTACCGTACCGCTTTATGGGGAGTGAGTTGGGTTATCTTTCGATCTCATCAATTTTCTCCTTGTCGGTAGGAATTCTTATAATGTTTGCGCTCAGCAAATTTGGTTATTGTAGCTTTAGTAGGTTAGGAGATATGTACATTAATTTTATTAGAGGGCGGGGCGACACCCACTTTTTCAAAATTTTTTCCTCACAGATCCCTCTTGCTACTGAACTAAGTTACAGTTTTATATCTTACTTTCGTGCTTAGTTATGACACTTTTTAAATGTGCGGTTAATACGATTTGTGAGCGTAGCGGTTGGCCGTTAGATGGGCGTCTGTGAACTCGTACTTTTATACCCTGAACAGGGTATATTAAGTTTGTCACGATGTTTGTAACACCCAGAAGGAAGGGTCGGAGACCTTATAAAGTATATATATAAATAATCAGTATGTCGAGCTGAGTCGATTTAGCCATGTTCGTCTGTCTGTCTGTATATATACGAACTAGTCCCTCAGTTTTTAAGATATCGTTTTGAAATTTTGCAAGCGTCATTTTCTCTTCAAGAAGCTGCTCATTTGTCGGAACTAACATATAGCTTCCATACAAACTGAACGATCGGAATCAAGTTCTTGTATGGCAAACTTTCATATTTCCCAATGTATTTTCACAAAAGTTGGCACAGATTATTTTCTAATGCAGCAATGTAATCTCCGAAGAAATTGTTCAGATCGGATTGCTATAGCATATAGCTGCCATACAAACTGAATGATCGGAATCCAAGTCTTGTATGGAAAGCTTTCACCTTTGACAAGATATATTCACGAAATTTGGTATCATTTATTTTTTAAGACAACAATGTAATCTCCGAAGAAATTGGTCAGATCGGATTACTATAGCATATAGCTTCCATACAAACTGAACACATAGTTACCAACAGAAATGCACCTGTGAAGGGTATTTAGCTTCGGTGCAACCGAAGTTAACGTTTTTTCTTGTTTTGTACTAAGAAACCCGCATACCAAATTTCATAAAGATATCTCAATTTTTACTCAAGTTACAGTTTGCACGGACGGATGACAGACAGACAGTCACCCATATTTCAACTTTTCTCGTCTTCTGATCATTTCTATAATACATATGTACTATGTTTATAACCCTATATACATAACGCTTAGTTTTAAGTGTTACATGCAACCGTTAGCTAAACAAAACTATCTATTCTGTAGCTACAGGCTGCAGAAAATAAAAACACCGCATAACAGCAATTATTCAAACCTGCCTTAGAAGAAAAAAGAATATTTGCGATGCGCTTCATAATTTGGATTAGGAAAACAACGATTTTTAATTATTTTAGATAATAGTTTCCGTCAGGTAACACTAAGCGGGTTTTTCGGATTTCGATTGTTTTTTGTTTGAAGGTAAAACGGAGATTTGCGAAAAAATAGGCGAATTTGTTTTTATAGAATAACAATTATTAACAAATTTTAAAATAGCTATCCATCGCTATCTTGTAAATTATGTACAGAAGTAGCATTAAAAATTTCAAAAGATCAGTGTAGTAGTTTTGAAGATAGGAGAGCATCGACTTTGAAAGCGTAAGTTGTGGGAAAAACCGTTTACCTCTGAGGTAAAACGTGCTTAATACAGCATTAAAAATATTCGTTATTTCGTCAATTTTGTTCCAGTCGACTTGATGTGTTATGCATTTATTTAAAATAAGAAAAATCGAAAAAATGTCAAAACCATATTCCCTTTAAATAAAATTTTATGTTTATAAAAGACTTAGGGCATAGGTGCTGTTTGAAACGAGGGACAGTAATATATTATTTTGAAGTACATTATTTCTAAACGAACCCCTTTAAATTCGGAATTTTTGTTTATCTAAGCGACTGTATTTTTATTGCTCTTTCATGACATATTGTATGAAACTAATACGAAACAATTATAACTAACTTTTCTGTTATAATACCCCTTTACTTCGTTTCTAACGGCAACCCTCATATAAATAGTTTTTGAAATTACTTAAGTTTTGTCTTTTTTTATTATAATATAATTTTGTTTACAAATAAGTATTATACATTTTTTTTTAAAAACAAAATTTAATTTTTAGTTATGGTCAGATTGCAAATATTAGATAATATAATTTTCCCAGTTTTATTTGTAGCTACTACACACTTCTAAAATTACGAATTATGTTGTAGAAACTACTATTAACAGATTTTTCCCTTTATAAAGTCTTTATGCGTTCTTATATATATAAGTTTCTGGTATAATGTCAATATGTATTCTCTTTTTGGAAACGCTACTTAAATAGGTCCGTCATGCGTCTTTAACTCGGCAGCGCTCAGCATTCAGAACTCATCAAAGGCATAGATCAGTAAGTGTTCTAGTTTTATAGTGTCTTTATAAAAAAAAGTGTGTAATTAGAAAAGAACGACAACGACAATTGAAATTGAAAAAAAAAAATCTTTTAATATAAGTAATGTAAACAAAATTATTTAGTTCATAGACGAACATTTTCTCATTACACGAATTCATAGAAATTTGTTTTTTTTTAAATTTACTTTGTATGATATAAAGTGAGTCAGTTTGTATGATATAAAGTGAGTTAGATTAGATTTTATTGCCTTCCAGCGCCGTCAGTTCAAATAATTCGTAAAGAAGTTTAAAAATGGAAAAGTTCATCTAATTGTCAATTATACTAATATTCATATATAGCTAAGTTTAGAACGTTAAAATTTACTTATTATTTCACAAATTTAGATTTGATTATAAGTATTTAATTAAATAAGCTCATATTGGGATACACTAGGCATCAAATTATTTTACAATTGTGGCGCATAAACAAATTCATAGTGAATGTAATTATATACAATGTTTATGTATTTAGTATGCTTAATATTACTTCTAAAACATACAAAGCCAGCGAATTTTTATATAAATAAACAGTGTGAAAATTTTTAGCTCACTGAGAACTAACAACCAGAAGCATTCAGTAAGTCATTTGTTGCGCACGCGTTGTTTGATAGTAGTTATACCATTTTGTAGTTGATCCATGGAACGCTAATAAACTGGAACATTTTATTGAATATTTTTTTTTGTTTACGCAAAAGTGAAAACTAAGTTCCTCATTTTGATACATAGTAATCGGATTTGTGTTGTGATATTTTAAGCAAGGAAAAATCAAATAACACTGGGTTTCATGCAATTTTTATACGTAATGTTTTATTACTTTTAAAGTATAATAAAAAAGAAAACGAGGTAAATTTATATAATATATACCATGAAGTATTTAAAAATAATTACGAAGTCGTTTTCAATTTATCTTTTCATTTGATAAGAATATAAATGAAGACATTATGTGCTTATATAGTTCAATAAATCTAATCTTCCTGTTTTTTTATATATATGGTTTTTGACATATTTGCAATCAATATCATAAGGATTTGAAGTTTTTGTCAACGGTTTCTCTCTTCAATTACAACTATAATCCCACTACGCGTATTGTGAAGGAAATGCTACTGCAGAGTTACAAAAATTCTATATTTTTAATTAAAATATAGATTTGGTGTAGATGGTAGTATCAGAAACTAAAAACTATTTCCACAATTATGAGCAAACATTTTATCTGTTATGCAGCGATGTTGCTGATAATTTTTCTATTTTTATGAAACTACACACATTCTGAATTTGAAGAATTGATTGGCATTATAGATTGGCGGTAACCGGCCACTGCCAAGCCCACAAAAAAGTGTATTTAAACTAAAAATTGTAAAAGACTATAACACACACTATACTACAAATTATAATTCAAAACTGTAATTTCCTTCCCTACACAATATTAATATATTAAATTAGTGAACTTCGACTTACGACACATTGATAAAATGGTTGACATTGGAATTCAAATATGCCCACTGTCCATATAGCCAGTTGGTAATCGACAGCATATTTGCAAAGAATATTTCCAAACGATCGCAGACCATTTTGTATTATTGTAGGTTAAACTGTCAAAAGTCAGTTGTCCAAAGATTGGTTGCGCTTTAAAAATTTAGTAATTGTTGATGTAATAATTGGAACACTTTTTGTGATGAAATATTTTTTAAAAATTTAAATACGATTAAAATAATATTATAATTCTAACAATTGTGCATAAACCCTGCATTCATATTTACTGAAAAGAAAAAACAGAAAACAGAAAGTAATTTTTTTAATATTCTTTAAAATTGTGAGCATGAATCAACTTGAAAAACGGTCAATACACCTAAATTTATTAATTTTACAATGAACTTAAAAATTAATTCAATTCTACTTAACATAACTATTTAAAATTGTAATGGACGTTGTGCTCCCAAAAATGTCAAGTCAAAGTTGATATCTGCGTTTCCAAATACACTGTTCTTCCAAATATACCAAAGTACTAATACCTGTTTCATGGTCATAAGACATACCGTATTGGCTGGCGTTTCTGAAAAAATTACGTGGAATTAAACATTTCAATTTTTTTTATTATTTGATCAATTTTTTTTGCATGACAGCATATTTTAGCTGAAAGTGTTTCCCCGACTTTGATCCTTATAACTGGGAGAGTATAAAATGTTCGGTTGCACCCGAACTAAGCTCTGCCTCACATTCTGTTTATTATGCTAATAAATTAGCAATTTCTTTATTTTTAAAATATTGTTAATTGTATAAAAACGCAATTGAAAGTATGTAATTGTAAATATACATATACATATGTATTATTTATTGTATATTCCGTATATACGTCGTCAACATACAAGTATGTATATTTGTTCTGAATCGAAATTAACTTTCACTTTCACTACGAGAAAAAATCGACTGGCTAGACAACTTTGTGAGCATTCCGTTTTTTTAAACTAGCACTATATTATCTCGAGATAGATTTACTTAGAGGTTTGCTGCGTCATGCCGACCTAAATTAGAAAAGTCAATTTTGAATTTTATAAACACATATTCAAATAAGTCATTAGAATCTTAGCCAGAAATAATGTTCTATCAAACACAAAGGGGTTAGACTATTACTTTTGAAATTAAGCAATTTAAGTAATAAATTGTTTCACATTTTTCAGAATTTTTTTTTTGTTAAAAGTACTTAACGGATTTTAGTTTTTGGTTTTGGTTATGTTGGTTAGACTATGAATTTTCGCATTTATTATTATTATAATAAGATACGACTAACACGTTAATTAAGCAAATTGGCTTTGGTTATGTCTTGTGCTTATAATGGTAATACAAATTTTAATTTTTATTTCTTTCATTAATCTGTTAGACAGATATGGCATTTTTTACGTAGATTTCGTGCAATATCTCTTGTGTGTGTATTTTGGTTTATATCTAAAAATATTTTGTCAAAAATATTTTTTTGTGAAAATGAGATTAATCCCAATAATAATGTCATTATATCTTTTAATAGTACACATATATAGTTGAACTATAATTATTCCTTTCTGTTTTTTATAGTTTACCTATTTATATATGTATATTTTTAACTTTGTAAAATTTTCTTATTAATCAGCGTGATGAGACTTCGAGTGATATATCTAAAATGTTTGAACCTACTATATTGACTGCAGAGCCACTTTCCTCAAATGTTAGCACTTTCGTAGTTGCTAAAAGCAATACCATGCCATCAACTATAACAAGTTTGGAAACTTCGAACGAACATACAGCAGATCAAGACACCTCATTTTCGCCGGGAACGATAATAAGTTCGGGAAATCTTAATTTGAACACAATCGTTACTGCAACAACGGCATCTATGTCTTCATCTACTACAACGTCAGATACCGCCAACAACAGTAGTGACAACGTAATAGGATCTGGATCGGCGTCTCGCAAAACAAGTACAGCATCTGAATACACATCCCTGTCATCTGATTATACTCCTGATAACACAATTACGTCGTCAACATCGGCTTTCGCAATGGAAAACCCACCAAATGATGCCAATGATGAAGTCGAAATATGTGGCGAGATATTAACTTCGACCCCTCAGTCTATAGCAGACGTTGCAGTGTCCAATACCTTAGGTATCACAGTTACGTCAAATGCCGTTTTATCTTTAGAAATACCGGAAAATCAAAAAGGTTCTGTTGAAACATCTGATGGCACTGGACAATTTACTGAAGCAGAACGTGCAACATACATACAAACATCAAGTAAGATCAATGACCTAGAACTGGGGCAAGATAACATTAATGATCAAGGGCAAAAATCCATTGGTGCTACAGCAGTTATGCCTCCAGTATCAACAGCTAGAAAGATATCACGTTTTCTTGTAAATCCTGTTATTACCTCCTGTGGGGATGGAACATTAGAAGTAATTACAACATCACAAGCTATCCAAAACCGACATACATCTATGGTCATGAAAACCGATGAGGGTATAGGAGACTCACAAGATAAAGTTCCTCATTTATCCACCGAAATCCAAGAAGATAATCAAAGTGTTATTCTAGATTTAAGTGATAGTGCAATTGTAACAGAGGCAAGTATTGATAATTTGTCGAACATAAGTACCTCAGCTTTGATAACTGCAGCACCACTATCTTTGGCATCTACCAATACCGTTACGACACCGTCAATATTATCAGCCGTTGGTGCAAATAACACTTTGGAACAATTGAAAATCGAATTAGAAAATATAACACACGCTCATGCCTTTGCTAATTCTGTTGTAGCTTCACTTAATAACACTACAGATCAAAATCAACAGCAGTCAACAACGCAACCACCTATTACGGCGCTATCAACGGCACCACAGCAACAACATCAAGACGAGGTAGTAAATGGTGTTGGAGTTCTAAATAACCATACATATATTTGTCATTTTTCTAATTCTGTTTCTGTTCTGTGTAAAATATTTTAATTAATTTTCTCCACTGATATTTAAGTTGTTATGCATCAATATTAATAAAGAAGGTTGTAAAGTAATCACTCATTCAAGAAACATAAAAAATATAATAGGGTAAACATTTAAAAATAAGTTTCCAGTAAAAATATTGGTTGAAGTTACTTCAAATTTTATTGTTTAGATTTTGTTTTCCATTCCCTCATTTAAACATATCTTTTATTTTATATATATACTTTTTTTAAATTTAATATATTTAGTATGGCTCGAATATTTGTAATCATTTCATTTTATACAGATAAATAAACAATCGCCTATAACATCCGCTCAGTCACTTGGTCGAAGTACTCCAACAGGATTTTTAAATTCTGCTCGTGGTTCATCTGTCTATAACTCTCGTCGCACATCGCTTGACATAAGTTGTGGTTCCGATTTCCAGCATCTTACAACAAATGTAATTGAAGGATTGGAAACCTCTTACCAAGTTCCTTGCACCACTGTACGCAGTAGTAGTGGTGCTGCTTCGTGCACATCCGCTCACACCCCTATAGATGCAAACTCTGAAGGTAAATTAAAATAAATATAGTCAAATTAATTTTCTACAGTTCTGTTAATTAGTTGGCGGTGCAGGTGGTAGTGCATCAAGTATGAGTGCTGGCGCTGGATACATCGAGTTTAATACAGGCAATCGCCAAGCTGGCGGACTTAGTAAAAGTTCACTAGCAGATTTGGAGAAAAAACTGGCTGCTTTACGACATGTCGACGTGGTAGATGAGGTAGTTTTTTTTTTAAATATATTATTCTTAGCATTGCCATCCATCTCACCTATGTATAAGAAGGGGAGTATAATCTAATTTGTATTATATTGTTAATTCTAATATTTTCGATGTGTCTCGAATTAGCTTTGAATGAAACAATTTCTTTTTTCTTTCTTTTAATTTCATAATACCATAAACGTAAATAAAAAAGTAGACAATTCGTATCGGTTGTGATTTTTATAAATTCAATAATTTATTTTTGTGCCTTTGAATTAGATAAAAGCTGTCACACCAGTCCAATGTACAAATACTAAAGTATCAGAAGACCAACGTAATTCGAGGAAAATATCGCGTTTTAGTGTTAGTAGAGTGCAAGAACAGAAAAGTGGAGGCGGTATTGGTAATGGGAATTTATCTGATGCACCGACGACTCCACCGATTAATGCGGAACCACAACAACTACGTATCGATTTGCAGACAATCGCCCAACAAACATTCAATCAAACTAAGAGCGATATCGTAAACACACCAACCGAATTTACACACATACCCGGTCAATATATTGCTATAAATAATGCTAATTCCAATCAAGCAATTATTTATCCACAAACATTACAACAACAAAATTCGACTCAGGTTCAAAATGTACAACCTGCTCAGTCATACACGCAGACTCAAATTAATACTCAGGTATTACAACAACAACAATTTTTGCAACAATTGTTATTGCAAAAGCGGTCAGCTACCCCAACATTACAACTACCGAATTTGTTTCATCAAAACTTTAATCAAGTACAACCAAATGTAGCACAACAGCAAGTTTTTCAACAACATACGTCACAGGTTAACCAACCAAATATACCGCATCAGCAGCAATCTACAATTTTGCAACAGCAGCAACAACAACTTTCCCAACAGAGTCAAACACAGCAGAAACATGTACAGTTGTCCAATTCAAACTCACACGTTCAGAATGTTCAAATTCAAAACCAGCAAACTAAGAATCAACAACCAGTTCAGTTACAACAAGTTACTAACCAATCGCAGCTTCAAATTCAACAGGCTCATAACCAGCAATCAGTTCAGAATCAGCAAGCATTTCAAACCCAACAACAAATTCAAGTGGTACACGTTCACAACCAGCAACATACTCCGATTCCACAGCAAATACAAAATCAATTACAAAGCCAAAATCCAATTCAGCAGCAGCCACCATCCGTTACAAGGCCCCAGCATCAGCAATCCCAAAATCTGATGCAACAAACGAACCAACAGCATATTGTCGTAACCCAACACTCGCAGGCGCCTTATCCGAGTGGCGAAAGTATGTATCCGATTTTATATATTTCTTGTTTTTATTTATATATATTTGTATTTTAACCGATTTTTCATTTAATTTTTCTTCATCCAGCAAATCCTTCTTTCATATTGTCAAATATATTCTTAATGACTATCTGTGTTATGAAGCATATATAAACACATACATATATATTTATATATATAAAGCACAAATATTTTTATTATTAATTTCAAGTTTCAGACACCCCTGTGCTTATGCCTGTCTTAAATGAAGAGCCTGTTTCCCTTGCTGCTACTCATCCACAGTTACTACCTACTGTAATTCAATCTGTAAGAACGATTAGATCATTTCATTATATTGGGTGGGCATGAATTGGTCTGGTTTTTCACTGTAGGATATCAAACACAACTTAGACTCTTTGGTAAATCAGCTGTGTAATTTGCGACTAAGAACTAATCAGCACCAACGACTGCTGTTACTAAGACAACGTCAACTGATTGAAGAAGACGAATTGCGTTTGAAGCATTACGTTGAGTACGAAAAATTTCAAAAAGCGTTGCGTCAATGTAAGTATAATCTCATATTTGTATGATAAGATAAAATAAGAAGATGTAATTCAAATACTGAACTGCCAGAAATGCATTCTGTAAAAATTTTAAGTAAAAAACAAAATGTTTCCTTTTACAAGCCACGGATAGCTGCTATATTCTAGCTAAGCTCCATAAGTTAACGCGTCAGCATTATCTCTGTTTTTGAAAGTACTCTTATACATCATGTTACTTTATTCTAACTATATAACACATATAAAGGGTTTTTCAATAGTGGAAAAAAAGAGTAGACCGATAGGAACAGCAAAGGACGCCATATTTTTCCGCTCTTTTGAATTTTGAATCTACAGGCACAGTACAAAATGCTAGTGAGACAAAGAAGTGCTAGTAGTGTCCAGAATAATGCTGCCGCTAAGGTATCAAATGAGGAAGACCCAAATCAGTCTCACGTTGTTCTCAAGCGTAGGGCATCCCTGTGACGTCGTTAATGCGAACTTTACGAACATCCTACATCCTTACAAGATTAAATTGACGCAAGAACTGAAATCTCTTGACTACCAGAATCCTCGTATGTTCGTGATTTGAGCTGAGCAACAACTTGAAAATCGTCAATTAGAAATATATGCATTATTGGTCAGGCAGCAATTCACACGTACTCCATGAGTCACCATTGCATTCCGAAAAAAATACGGTTTGGTGCAGTTTATGGGCCGGCGGCGTCAACTTATACAACTTAAGGTTTCATCGATGGGTCTCTGCATATTCACTGTTTTGATAATCATTCATAAAAATATATAATCCATCAAGCATTTGCAGGCAGTGGATGGAGTGAACTATATGTATTTACTTACATTTGAAAAAGAAAATACATCCAAAATTTCTTTGCTAGTTTGATATGTATACCGTGTTTCACCACTTATAGTCAACTTTTTTTTCTTTACTTATCTTTATTATAGCTGGAGAAACACAACCTCAGGTCCTATACGTACAGCCAACAACATCCCAGCACGGGTTTCTGAATTTGGGAGGAGGAAACTTTCTGCACCAAATAAATGAAGTAAAACCTATTACGAATATACAATCAGCGTACGCAGTAGGAATAAACCAAACACAACCGCTTCCACAGCAAATTTCTTCACAAATGCAGCAACAACAAGCACAATCACAACAGTCTATTCAAATGGGACAATTCTCAAACCAAACAGCTGTAACTTCTACAACTTCGTGTGGTAATATCAACCAAGAACAACAAACTCAGCAACAACAGCATATTCAAAAGATATTGCCTCAAGTATTGGCCAATAATGAAAACAATATACAATGTAGGTAACAATTCTGTAGGACTATGTGACGCTTATGATATAAAACAAAATAATAATCGCACATATAGTCCACTGATTATGAAATCACATCCACAAATTTAAATATTAGGTTGTCAAAAAAGTCTTGCGGTATATTCGCTAGTTGGCGCTGAAAGCGCGTAGTTCTAGTTTTATTCGTCGCATCGGGTCATGCTATACCTTTGTGAAGCTCATTTCACGCGCTAACACGTGTTTGATTGATTGTCGTTTTTTTTAAGTCGTTCGTGAGTTATAGCGTCGCAAACATGGAGCAAAATAAATAGAAAATACGGCATATTTTACAGTACTACTACGATAAAAGCAAAAATGCATCTCAAGCCGCCAATAAAATTTGTGCAGTTTATGGACCCGATACAGTTTCCATTTCCACCACACAACGATGGTTTCAACGTTTTCGTTCTGGTGTAGAGGTGGTCGAAGATGCGTCACGCTCCGGAAGGCCTGTCGTCGAAATTTGCGATAAAATCGCTGAATTGGTCGAAAGAGATCGGCATGGTAGCAGCCGTAGCATCGGTCAAGAGCTGGGCATGAGTCATAAAAAATTCATTTCAATTTCAAAAAAAAAATTCAATAAAAATACCGCAAGACTTTTTTGACAACCTAATATTTTCTTTTAAATGAACGAGTTACGCCATTACTAGTTACACTATTTAAAAATTATAATATTTTTAATTTCGACTACAAAATAATAGTAATTTTAACACAACTAGCGCTCCCAATAGATCTTATAGAGTATATGTATACTGTGAGCGAAGGGAAAAAGATTCGTTAATTAAAAATTTAACCTTGATTTAAATAAATGTGAATAAGTTGAATCTCAAATTATTTTAGAAAGGTAATTTTTTAAAGTTACATTTTAATATATTACTAGCTTAAACCCACGGCTCCCCTAGGTTCTTGTTGTCGAGGATATCATTCATCATGATAACAATATATTGCAATAGTTAAATTGGCAATTTACATCTTTTACTGACTTCGTAATCACGTAAGGAATAGTACATATATAAATACGTATGATGTAACAATATTTCCACAAATATCTTACTTACGATTGTTTCTTGTTAGAGTGTATAAGTAGAAGAGGACGCGGCTATTTCTAATCTTCGTTCAACATTCATCGAACGTAATTGTAAAATCGAGAGCTAAAACCCAGCCAAACACGTCAGAAAACACAAACTTGATCATTGCAGATTAAATATTGTATTGTCTGTGCAATGCTTCAGGCATATTTGTGAGCTATTATGCACTTTCTCAAATAATTATTCAACTTTTTCTTGTTTAGGAACAACTCTCAGTATAATCCCTATGCATAGCCAGTAGCTGTGTGATGTTATGGTTTTTTTTAGTATTAAATATTAAAATAAAATAAAAATCAGGGGTGTTGTGGAATCCAAGACAGAATTGCTTAGCTGTCAGAATTGCAAACCAATTCTGATTATCAATGGTGTCACAGAATCTGATTGGATTTTCGTCTTTTTCGAACGTACGCAAAACTAATATTCGAACCAGCTGTTTACTAATGTGACAAAACTTGCAAATGAATACATTTGGAAACAATCCTGATCTTTTTTTATCCGATAGCATCATTGGTGCCGGCACCTATGATGCTTTTTGAAATCATCTTTGCTACACCTTTACAACGGTTTTCAACCCAACTGCATTTTGGCTGAAGTCTTAAAATTCCGTATCTATAACTCAACCTGTCAAACAAAATTTCGGGGTATTTGGGTTGTCAACTCTGTGTCAGTGGCGTTGACTAGAATACTGAAAAATTTCATCTGCTATCACGCAAATGTAGTTGAACATTACTGTGTTCATTTAGAAAATTGTGAATTGAAAATGGATATAAAAGCAACTATTTTATTTACAATTTGCAACTATTTTAATCAGTTATTCTGTACAAATAGATAAAATGGTTAAAACTTTCTTGAGCTTCTGGATGAATATTTACGTTTTGTAAATCTAATATCTTTAAATATCCGGATTTTGTCCCAAAAATTCAATAATTAAGGGGTTAGGGGTAGTTAGAATTTTCAAAAAATTAATTTTTTTGCATTTTCGTTAAGTGTAATATCATAAAAATATTCACTGAAAACTTCACGTTGATCCGATAATTAGTTTTCGAGTTATTCGAGAAATAAGAAAGAGAGCTCGGGCACTTCAAAGCGCTAGTGTGAAACTTTAAACGCGTTTTCTCAAAACTATGTTCTTTGAATCGGTGTCAACTGTAACTCGAAAACCGTTCAGTAGATTTTAATGAAATTTATACAACTTTTAGAATACATAATAAACTCGGGCCTGTTGGAAGGATTTTTATTTTTTCGAAAATTTCGATTTTTTAAGACCAATTAACTAACTGTTGATTTTTTCGCAAAATTTGGAAAAAAATTTCCTGAGGCCGCCATTTTGTTAATTTTGAAAAACTAATTTTTTCGTCCGATTGATTTTAGATGAATCCCCAAGGACTTATAGCCCGGACAGACGAGCAAAATTAATGCGCCTTAAGCAACGCTAATGCGCATTGAAATTTTATGGTGACAGACGGCAGGCTTGTGCATTTAGACAGCTGATACTGAAATTTGTTTATTTATTAAAAAAAAAGTGAAATAAAAATGAATAAGAAAAATTAAAATTTTGGTAATTTTGGAAAATCAATATAAATTAACGAAAAAATTCATTTATTATTATCTACGTGATTGTAATGCGGAAAAAGTGTGCAAAAAAGTTAAGAATATTGGAAAAATGGATAGCAACAGTGCGACATCTGTCAAAAAATAGCAATAATCTGCCATTTTTGAGCAGTGTTGCCTACTCAAATTTGGTAAATTCAACCAAATGCACGAAATTCTTGTGCATTACAAACTTGCATTAACATGGGTCAAATGCGCAAATAAATGTAAATTAAGCTCGCTAATGCATATTAGCGCTGTCGTCTGTCAGGGTTATTATGCTTGTCACCGCAAGTACCTTTTTTTGGAACAGAGTCAACACAAACAACTATAACTTCGGAAATTAATTTTTTTTTTTTTTGAAATTTTCGTGAATTCAAGTCAACACATCCTATAATAATGCCATATTACTACTTTTGTAAAATAACATGATTTAGTTTAGTAGCAAAAAAAAATACTGAAAACTCGCATTTTATCGTGCCTCTGACTGCCCCTAACCCCTTAAGACATTTCGTGTCTGAATATTTACTAACATTACAAGAATACAGGAAAAAAAAAGAAAAAAATTAGTAGCTTATAAAGTAGGGGTCTTAAAAAATTGGCACGTAACCATCCACCATTTTTACTCTCCTAAAAATATGGAAATTTGGGATATGGATAGGTGCAGATATAAACAAGTTTAGGAAGAAAGATTCTAAAATCATTTTACGTAAATCGGTTGAGTAAAACTTGAGAAATCGTAGGCATCGTTTTGACAAAAATTGTTCTGTGGGAGGCACGCTTAAAGTTTCACGTAAATAACAAAAACAAATTGCACTATACCGCCATCTTATTATGTAATTGTTTTGAAATGAGAAAAAAAAAACGTAAACACTTATGTACGTAAGTTCGTGAAATAGACTTAAAGTATTAATTTAAAAATATTATTCGTTAGGTTGTGCAAGTAATAAAATATAGAATACAGATCAATATAATTTTGTAATTTATTTTTAGGCGTGTCACATATTACGGATGGTTCTTTGGCAACACTGATACATGTTCTTTCCCAAATAAACTCTAATCCCGAAAGAACTCCGGAAATGGCAGTGAAAGCTAATCACGCTGAGGACAAGCTACCTTCGGTACAAAGTGAGTAATAACATCACCAACCACTACAGCTACCTTCGAAAATCACACTTAAAGTTATGAAAAAACAAACGGAAGTTGATAAATGTAAAAAATGTATATATGGAAGAAAATTTGTAATATAAGAAAGTACTTGAATACACATTTAAAGTAAGAGAATTTATGTTTATAACATATTCTATAGCTTTTATTTTTAAGCTACCAATTTTCAAATTCACTACTATTTGAATACATAAAGTAGAACATAATAAATCTAGGTATTTGAATGATTGGCGGCCATCCTTTGGCTAAAAAATAGTCGAAAAAGTCTTTTCGTACTTTGGCAATAGATGTCGTTGCAGTCGTATACCTCCAGTGCTACCAATCACATATGTATCATACCATATAGTGTTGGAAAGGTTAGGTTTTAAGCTTCATTTAACAAAAAAAAAAATTAAATTACAGCTGTTCAAAAATGAGTGAAAATAATGAAGAAATTCATTATATTTTAATAAATAAATAAATAAATTTTTGTATAAAAAGGGAAGAATGCCACGCAAGCCACCAATAAAATTTGTGAAGTTTACGGAAACTATACTGTATCAGTTCGTGAAGCACAACAATGGTTCACTCGTTTCCTTTCTGGAATTTTCGATGTGAAAGATGTACCTCGCTCTGGTCGACATATAGTCGATGAAATTATGGAAAATATTGACCAGGACCGTCACTTACGCAGCCATGACATCGCCAAGAACCTAACATTCATCATCAAATGGTTTGGAACCATTTAAAAATGCTGGCTACAAGAAGAAGCGCGATGTTTGGGTACCTGGAAAAAATTTAATGCACCTAATTAACACCTGTCGAAAAGTGATCAAATAGGACTATAATCGAAAAAACGGGCAGAATTGATTAACAGGAAAGGCTTCGTCCTCCTCCGTCATCCTTGGTGTGTCGGCAAAAACTGGGAGAGCTCGGCTGGGAAGTTTTGATGTATCCGCCTTATAGACCTGACGAACCATCGGACTACCATTTCTTTCGGTTAATGCAGAAGCCTTTGAAAATTACTTGTCGCAGGTTTTCGCCGAAAAACCAGACAAGTTTTATATTGATGGGATAAAGTCTCTAGCGGAAAAATGGGAAAAAGTAGTCGACCAAAATGGTACATATTTGGTTCATTAAAGTTCATCTATACTAATTATATAAAATCGTTTATATGAAAAATGCTTGTAACGGCTAATCTCCTAAAGTTCTGAAGCGATTTTTATAATTTTTTTTTTTAAATAAAGCATTTGCTCTAGGCTCGCGAGTGGCATACTTTTTTTTTTTTAATTTTCCGAAATCAAATCCTTTTTCTTTCGGGTTGAAGTTTTTGAAAAACCAAAAATATTGCAAGCATAAGGTTTTTCGTTCACCAAACGCAGTCTACAGCGAAGCGCGCTTTGTGTGTGTGCGTGTGCCCTTTATCGTTTGCGGCACGCACTCTTCATCTCTGCACATCTTTTCCAGCATAACGTAATGAAGTAAAGTACATATGTACATATGTATGCACTCTCTCTCTTCCATCTCTCACATCTTTTACTACATAACTTATTGAAGTAAAGTACAAAGCAAAAAAGTTTGCATATATAAATGATGGCAGAATAAGTGAAATAACGCTAAACAGCACAATCAAATGCTCGCATAAATTGCCGTATGTATGCATGTATGTAGATATGTAAATACAGTGTCAACTATATTTACTCTGTTTTACAGTTGCTTGAATTGCTTTTCTTATTGTCTTTGTACTTTTTTGTAACAAAACACATTGAAAATAAAAACAGAACGCTCTCCGTAAGTCCATTATTATACGCGGCAACAAAAGTTGCTAATTCTCGGGCGATTCTCTTTTGCTGTCGCCCATTACCTTCACACGAGCAACTTGTGTTGCGCAACTCTGTTCGAGTTTCTTTCTCATTCTCTTTCACTTTACTTTAACCCATTGTCTACTCTTTACTTTAACCCATTGTCGTTTCTTTTTCCTTATGGGTATTTGAGCCACTCTATCACATATATTAATCAGTTCTGACAATTAAGAAATACATTTTATTTATAATTCAAAATTAAAACAAAGATTATATGACAGACTTTCACATAAGTATGTACATATGTCACCCTTTTCGCAATTGTCTGAATCAATTTGTATGGCTTTCTCCATACATTTCAAAATATCTTTAATTAATTCGATACTCGTCATACTCCATTTTCTAAAATATTTATATTATATTATGTATATCTGTATACATATTTGCAAATTACTTGCTAAAAGATGAAATTAAATTTTTTAAATATATTAAAAATATTAATTTTAAAAAAATATACTCAAATGCAACTATGTACTACTAAAGAAAGAACACGAATGCTGAAAAACGTCGCAGCGAACTGCTACGAATAAGAACACAAAGCGAGTTGCTGAACACTGGAAACTCGGCGCGATTCTCCTCTCCTCGTCGCCCCCTCGCCTATAAACCAAGAGTTGCCGAGACAAAAGTTGCCGGGTGTAATAAGCGAGTAAGGAACATCCAAAAACCAAGAAAATCAAATATTAAGATGTAATGTGGTTTTCATGTGTGTCTGCGAAATACTTTCTGGTTTCTTCTAACTTTATTGTATTTATGATCGTATTCTGCAAAGGGTAGAGTAAAATTGGAAATTTATTGTCTTTAAATCAAAAGGTAAAGATTAGATTTAAGCGAAACTAATTTGGTTAATAATAAATATACGGTTTTTACAATAAAAGCTTTCAGAGATGCCAAAAGCAAAATCTCAATTATTTAGATCTTCATCAAATAGACGGCAAATTCAGCTAAGACGAAATGAGACGGTCGACGAGAGTGCAAATCGCGTAGAGAATGATGCAGAATAGACAAGGGGCGATTGCTTTCAAATCAGCGTTTAACTATAGACAGGATTGTAATTATTTGGACCATTCCCTTTTATTCATTGGTCAAATAAATGGCATTTGCAATTTTTGTAAGGCTAAAAAGTGGGTGAAAGACGCACCAGGTATGTGTTGTAGCAAGAGCCATGTAAAACTAATAGATGTAGGTGATCCTCCGCAGACAAAGCGCTGCTTACAGGCGAGCATCAGTCGTCTGTCACTTTAAAAAAAAATAAGAAAATACAATGGTTGTTTCGCTATGACTTCGTTTGGTGGTAATGAAGTTAGGGAGGGTAATTTCACGCCAACGTT
Source organism: Bactrocera dorsalis (assembly GCF_023373825.1). Classification (NCBI taxonomy): domain Eukaryota; kingdom Metazoa; phylum Arthropoda; class Insecta; order Diptera; family Tephritidae; genus Bactrocera; species Bactrocera dorsalis. Next base: position 15,204,970 of record NC_064308.1, on the reverse strand, counting down.
TAAAATACATGGACAAGTTTACCACGTTATTGGGAGTTTATTGCCAGCGCCGAACACAACACCAAAATTTTTGCAAATATATTTATCGTCCGAAGAGGAACAACTTTCTTTACGTCAAAGTGCTACACCAACTCTTCAACGAGGCATTTTGAAATCAATTCAAGAAATTCTTCGAGCAAATAATGTGTATGTTAGAAGTTTCAAGACATCTATAGACCGTATGCCCACTAATTCGAATAATTATAAGGTTGTAATCCATGCATGAAGGAGACGTTGTTCACTATCCAACGGAGTTTCTTAACTCTCTTAATCCCGGGACTACCTCCATTTCAACTAGAACTTAAAATTGGTACGCCAATAATCCTTCTACGAAATCTTATAAGCCTCCCAATTTATGTAATGGCACTCGACTGAAGATAACGCACTTGATGCCTAATATCATTCAAGCAAACATTTTAACCGGACCTTCAGCAGGCGAAAGCACAATGATCCATCGGATACCAATGATACCTACAGATCTTCCATTTAGTTTCAAAAGAGTACAGTTCCCCGTTAAGACGTGTTTTGCGATTACCATCAATAAGTCCCAAGGGCAAACTTTTAATACTGTTGGCATAGATCTTCGAAACGAAGTATTTTCTCACGGTCAATTATATGTGGCTCTGTCACGAATTGGTTCCCCGCAAAGCAAACTGTTCTCATTTCTGGCAATGGAAATAAAGCAAAAAATGTTGTATTCACTGAAGTTTTTAATAATTAAAATATATCTTTTTTGGTTATTGTTCCAAAATACATCAATTATAGTATACCTTATTTCATATCTTGAATTAATATTTACTCTATACAATCTTATTTATTTTATGTAAGAGTTTTGAATTGTTTCCTTTTTGTTATCTATTTTTAATTTTTCTGTATAAAAGAATTTAATAAACAAATTATTTATAACGTTAATGAATTTAAAAGTGTTTGCAATTAATTCAAATATGGGTAGTAAATATTTGTAAGTCTAACATAAGTTACACATTATACTCATGTATGTGTGTTTACATGTACGAATAAAGGTATTCCTTTATTTGCATTTTAAACTACTAAATTCTTTCCAATACCCTCATCGTTTCAGTTTTTGCGGCGTAACAAAGTACGCCGGGTATTTGCTAGTTATAAATATAAAGAAATAAGTTGAAGTTTGATTTGAAATACGAAAAGACTTTTTCGGCTACTATTTTGGCAGAAATATTTTTACATGTTTTGCTATTTATAGTGCTTTATTAGAGTTGTTATCTTTCAACCTTAAAACTTTACCGGCACGTATATTTTTGTTTTGTTAATATTTCTTTGTTTTCCAGTCTTCTTAACAGCATACTGTTATGAGCTACTGTAATAAATTTTATACTTAGGAATAAATAGGTATTGTCAAATAGATTGAATTCAATATCACTGTTACATTTAAATTAATTAATTAATTTTATCTATTAATATTAGGCGTGTTTTATTTGACCGTCATAAGGTAACATCGTTGACAAATATAATGCACTTAGCTTATTTCATATTTTCCCCTAAATATGAATTGGATTTGCAATGCGAGCAAGAACAGTCAACTTGTACTCAATTCATTTTAAAATGGAATGACTAGTTTAAATTTGTAAATGGTTTATTAAATCATTTTTCTCGTTTGAAATCAAGAATATAATAATATAGAAAAAAGTTTTAATTATGTCTGAATCTTTTTTTTTTTACATTTTCATCTGTCAAAATAATAAGGTTTATCGTTGTGAACGAAACAAACAATCAACTGGCAACGTCTTTAGTTCAAATACAAGCTAAGATAGCTTTTGATAAGCCAATATAATTATGTTGGCTAAATCTTCCAAATAAAATAAACGAATAGCTTAACATGCTGGTCAATTAAAATACGCTTATTAAAAGACATATTTACTTTATGCGGAGCGCTCTCATTTATATATGTTTTTAGGAGATTTAGTTTTTTACAGCAACGGTAAGTAAAAATGCTCCTTAGCTGTAATAGATTTTAGTTTTCGACGTTCTTCAGTTCCACATGTGTTTCAAGATTAACATTTTAATTATCTATTTGTATTGCAAATAACTTATTTAATATCCTTGAATATGTTGTATACATTTCTCTCATTTCGAACAGTATTATACCTTTAACTTATCATTTTGTTTCAATTCAACATCCAACAGACATACTTGTCTTAAGTAACAAAGAGAGCTGTGATGTTACTATCTGTTCCGATTCAAATACCACTGACGTGAAAATAAAACATGTGAATGTCCAGTAGAAACCAAACTCAATCTGAAGAAACTTTTGTAGTAATAAACAATTTATTTCAAGTCTAATCATTTTCGTTTAATTAAAATACTTAGGAAATAGCAGAAAATGAAAGAAGAAAATCCAGGGTAATTAAATGAAATTATTATATTTTATAAACGCCTTATAACATAGCTTATTTTATATTTTTCTATAAATATGTAACAAATTTCGGATTTAATTTCTTAACGAAATGTTAAATAAACTTAGCGATGTTCTTTATATTTATTTAGTGGGAAATAAAATTTTCTGTACTAAGAGCTCTAAAAATATCTTTTTACAATCCATATATGATCGGAGATGTACAGAATCAAATGTTTAATCACTCAAGTAAATTTGTATATATGTATATGAATGGGAACAAACTTTATTTATGGATTTGAACCTGATCTTTGTTGCCAGAAAATGTTTACTTTAACTATTTAATAAATCTTTTAGCAATATATAATTTATCAAATCTAGTTTTGTAAGCTTCAGATTATGTTATTTAGTACATTACTTATTAGGAATATATTTTGATTTAATAAAATAAAAAGTTTTTTTGTGCTGTTTAATATTCTGATTTGAACTGAGCTGAAAAAATTACTGAAAATAAAAAATACCAGACTTTTCGAATGGTTATGTTTAAATTTGAGCGCAGTTTCATTTATTTAGTTCCATGTAAAATCTGTCAAACAAAAACACAGTTTTCGCTGAAAACTACTTGAAAACTCATTATAATCGGTGCCTGCTCTAGTTTAATCGGTTTTTTTGGAAGACATATTTTGCCGGCCCAAAATTGTCACTCGATATTTGTTTACATTCCATATACAGTTGTCAGTTTGTATTTGATATTAATATTAAAAAATGGAAAAACAAAAATCTATTGGTGCTCGAACATTTATGTGCTGGAATGAAACATCTTCTTCTTCTTCTTAATTGGCGTAGACACCGCTTATGCGATTATAGCTGCGTCGAATACTTTCAGAGCTGGAGTGTTTTCGTACATCCGGACAACATGACCTAGCCAGCGTAGCCGCTGTCTTTTAATTCGCTGACCTATGTCAATGTCGTCGTATATCTCGTACAGCTCATCGTTCCATCGAATGTGATATTCGCCGTGGCCAACGCGCAAAGGACCATAAATCTTTCGCAGAACTTTTCTCTCGAAAACTCGCAACGTCGACTCATCTGTTGTTGACATCGTCCAGGCCTCTGCACCATATAGCAGGACGGGAATTATGAGTGACTTATAGAGTTTGGTTTTTGTTTTTCGAGAGAGGACTTTGCTTCTCAATTGCCTACTTAGTCCGAAGTAGCACCTGTTGGCAAGAGTTATCATGCGTTGGATTTCTAGGCTGACATTGTTGGTGGTGTTTACGCTGGTTCCAAGATAGACGAAATTATCTACAACTTCAAAGTTATGACTGTCAACAGTGACGTGAGTGCCAAGTCGCGAGTGCGACGACTGTTTGTTTGATGACAGGAGATATTTCGTCTTGCCCTCGTTCACTGCCAGACCCATTTCTTTTGCTTCCTTGTCCAGTCTGGAGAAAGCAGAACTAACGGCGCGGGTGTTGAGACCGATGATATTAATATCATCGGCATACGCCAGCAGTTGTACACTCTTATAGAAGATGGTGCCTTCTCTGTTGAGTTCTGCAGCTCGAACTATTTTCTCCAGAAGCAGGTTGAAAAAGTCGCACGATAGGGAATCACCTTGTCTGAAACCTCGTTTGGTATCGAACGGCTCGGAGAGTTCCTTCCCGATCCTGACGGAGCTTTTCGTGTTGCCCAACGTCAGTTTACACAGCCGTATTAGTTTTGCGGGGATACCAAATTCAGACATCGCGGCATAAAGGCAGCTCCTTTTCGTGCTGTCAAAAGCATCTTTTAAATCGACGAATAGGTGGTGAGTGTCCATTCTCCTTTCACGGGTCTTTTCCAAGATTTGGCGCATGGTGAATATCTGGTCGGTTGTTGATTTACCAGGTCTGAAGCCACACTGATAAGGTCCAATCAGTTTGTTGACGGTGGGCTTTAATTTTTCACACAATACGCTCGACAGAACCTTATATGCGATGTTGAGGAGGCTTATCCCACGGTAGTTGGCGCAGATTGTGGGGTCTCCTTTTTTATGGATTGGGCAGAGCACACTTAGATTCCAATCGTTGAACATGCTTTCGTCCGACCATATTTTACAAAGACGTTGATGCATGCTCCTTATCAGTTCTTTGCCGCCGTGTTTGAATAGCTCGGCCGACAATCCATCGGCCCCTGCCGCTTTGTTGTTTTTCAGGCGGGCATTTGCTATTCGAACTTCTTCATGATCGGGCAATGGAACGTCTGCTCCATCGTCATCGATTGGGGAATCGGGTTCGCCTTCTCCCGGTGTTGTGCTATCACTGCCATTCAGCAGGTTGGAGAAGTGTTCCCTCCATAATTTAAGTATGCTCTGGGCATTGGTAACTAGATCACCTTGGGGGGTTCTACAGGAGTATGCTCCGATCTTGAAACCTTCTGTAAGCCGCCGCATCTTTTCGTAGAATTTTCGAGCATTACCCCTGTCGGCCAGCTTATCGAGCTGTTCGTACTCACGCATTTCGGCCTCTTTCTTCTTCTGTCTGCAAATGCGTCTCGCTTCCCTCTTTTACTCTCGTTATCTATCCCATCCCGCACGTGTTGTGGTCGATCGTAACGTTTCGAGGTAGGCAGTCTGTTTTCTCTCCGCTGCGACACGGCACTCCTCGTCGTACCAGCTGTTCTTTTGCACTTTCCGAAAACCAATGGTTTCGGTTGCAGCTGTACGTAAAGAGTTTGAAATGCCGTCCCACAGTTCCCTTATACCGAGTTGTTGACGAGTGCTCTCAGAGAGCAGGAGTGCAAGTCGAGTAGAGAATCGTTCGGCTGTATGTTGTGATTGCAGCTTCTCGACGTCGAACTTCCTTGTGTTTGTTGGCGTCCGTTTTTTGCTGCACAGAGGCGGGTGCGAATCTTAGCTGCAACAAGATAGTGGTCCGAGTCGGTGTTAGGACCTCGGAGCGCATGCACATCTAAAACACTGGAGACGTGTCTTCCGTCTATCACAACATGATCGATCTGGTTGGTGGTTTTTCGATCCGGAGACTGCCAGGTAGCTTGATGAATCTTCTTATGCTGGAATCTAGTACTACAGATAACCATATTTCGGGCCCCGGCGAAGTCGATCAGGCTCAACCCATTTGGGGAAGTTTCGTCGTGGAGGCTGAATTTACCGGCCGTAGTACCAAAGGAACCATGGTCGTCGTCAAAAGGGTCTCTCATCCGAGGCTGGTTATGACTATTCACTGGGGGTGTTTTTTTACGTGGCGGGTCCCAAACCCAGCGCACAACCCTATGCAGGGGATGTTTCGCCTTCTCACGTTAGCTCGTCTTCAAACGGATGTTCTTAGGCTACCCAGAGGATACTTGGTCAAAGACCGGAAGTAGTGAGCTGCTTGAGTCACATGTAAAAGAATCGTTTCTGGCCACTCCCAAGTGAATGGCAATCAGAGAACTTTGCTCACTTGCGTGAACTTCGACACATGACTCCATCCTACAAAACATCTACGTGACAATAATTTAGTACAGCGCGATTTAAAACCGAGGAATATAATAAAATTTATTTCGGAAATGGTCAAACCATATACAAACTAACTGATTTCGGTGTCGCCCGGGAATTGGATGATAATCAAGCGTTTGTTTCACTTTATGGAACAGAGGAGTATTTACATCCCGATATGTATGAACGTGCTGTGCTACGTAAACAAATAAATCGTTCATTTACTGCAAATGTGGACTTATAGTCCATTGGTGTCACTCTTTACCATGTAGCAACTCGAAATTTACCATTCCGTCCTTTTGGTGGCCGTAAAAACCGCAAAAAAACAATGCATCAAATAACCATAAAAAAGGCGTCCGGCGTAATTTCGGGTACTCAGCTATCCGAAAATGGACCAATCGTATGGTGGACTACGCTGCCATCATATTGCAATTTGTCAGAAGGTCTAAAAACATTGGTGACACCGCTCTTGGCTGGTTTGTTAGAAAAAAATAGAGAGAAAACCTGGTCGTTTGATCGTTTCATCCAAGAAGTAACATTAATTTTGCGTAAATTCGTTTTGCATGTCTTCTTCACAAATCGCACCACTTCTGTGGAAGTTTACCTCGAACCAGACGAACAAATTGATAATTTTCGTGAACGCGTATTTCTACAAACCGAAGTACCAATAGAAAAGCAGATATTATTATTCAGTAACGAGCATTTGGAAAGTGACGTCCTCTTCCATATGTAAGTGCCGACTCCGCTATTCAAAAAAAACGTTCGGATGTTTCAATTATTTTTTCTTCCTTTTTTTAATAGCTAAAGCTTTTCCTAAAACCACAGCAGAAAATCCTATATTCCTATATAGTAATGATGACAATAATGTAACGATAACGAGTCGGTTGAAAATGATGCCAGTCTTGCTAAGGTGGGTGTTTGCTATTTGGTTCAGATTATATTTTAGTGAGTATTTTATTTATTATTTTTAGGCCGCTTGTAGCGTTGGGGATGAATGTAAGAGACGTATTGATACCTTTACATTTATGGTTATTTTAACACGTTGACGGACACTTGCGTCTATAGCCGTCAAAGCGAAGTTCACTATGTGGCATGACGGCGACAGCCGTCTAAAACGAAACGGTCGTTTACAGACACTGCGGCGATCGCAGCACAAATGTGCATTTACCGGCGTACAAGTAGAAGCCTATTGTCGTGTTTTGGAAACAATTGGAAACAACCTAATTAAAGGTGCTGAATTATTCAAAATTAAGTTTATTTAAGCAGAAATAGTAAAACTATACTTTAAATATTCTAAAAATTACAAAAACACATAGTGTCAATTTTCGAACTTTACTTGTTCCTACTGTCCGTCAATGTGTTAATAAAGCGTTCTGTAGAACAAGAAGGCAGCAGTCTGGTCAACTGGCGGTTCTCCCTAAATTATAATTAATAAATATTACATCTAATAAAATTAGATGTTGTTTCGATTAAAATTTAGAATAGCCTCCCCGGATTTCGGGAATAAGATGGGTATCACTGGAAAGGTGACGTTCTCCAGACACGAAAATATATAAATGTGAAAAATGTCAATTTTTCAACTTTAAATGCAAATATCTTTAAAACTAGTAAGTCAGCGGCAACTATATATATATATTTTCGTGATCTGGAGAACGTCACCTTTCCAATGATACCCATTTGATTCCCGAAATCCGGGGATGATATTCTAAATCCTAGCCGTTGTTTCTTTAACTCGGCTATATTTTTTGCCAAGGCATGGTGCTGAGTAGTTCTCTTGAAGAATTGTCGTTGAGCAGGATATTTATTTGGCTTCTCAAAGCAATTGCTTTTGCAATTAGCATCTTTTTCTCAGAATTCTAAAAACCACGATCTTTAGTAATAATTATAGCAAATATTAAAGATTTCAAAACTTACCATTTTCGTTGCTCAAATGTAAACAAAGAAATAAAATGGTGAGCTGTCAGTGAAAACTCAGCGAGAACACAAATTGTCGGTCCGAACGACCTACACAACATACAATGTGCAGAGATAAAGAGATCCCCAACTCAACTGTCACTGGAAATGTGAGAGCCGCTCACCTACCGAACTTTGACAGTTGACTGGATTGGGTAGGTGTTGACGTTTCGCTATTGGAAGAAAAGAGACGACCGGATTGAAATCCCGCCAAAATAATATTAGAATGGAGGAATTCGTAACGGCCATCGTTTCTTGGCAGAAAAAAGAATTAGTAAAAAGTGAAGTGGTGAAGAACAGGTGAATAGTGAGTGAAGTGAGTGAAAATTGTTTAAATATACAAATTATAACAAATATAAATTAGCAAATATAAACGTAAGTACCATAAAAGTAATTTGCGTATAGAATTATATATAAATCACATATTAATTTACAGCGAAAATGCCGAAAACACCAATGTGGAAAAAGTGCATTGTGGGCTGCAGCGAGGGAAATACCGTATTTAGATTTCCCAACGAGGGATCGGATCTCGAACGGTAAGTAATTTTAAATAGACTATAAATAGTGCAAAAAGTGACTGAATAATGTATTATAAAAATCGGGTGTTTCTTTAAAAAACAGAAAAAGTGTAATAGAATTATCGATACATTTCGATATTTTGAAATTTAATTTTTTAAATATTTAAATGTAACGAATGTACCGGTTCATTTGAATAGATATGTTTATATGTTTGGTATTTTTGCACTATATGTAATATATGTAGTTATTTTATATTTTTATATTCTTCCTTTTTATTTTAAATAGACGTAAATGTTGGCTCAACCGTTTAGGTGTTTCCAATGAAACACGTAAACATATTTTTGCCTGTGAGCGGCATTTTTCGGCAAAAATGCGCCTTGAAAAGCGATTGCGTTCGAGGGCCGTTCCCGATATCAATTTAAAAGTTGAGCCTACATTTGACGTCCCAAATTCTGATGTAAATGATACAATTTAATTGGGTTTCGAGGATTTTGCTCCCCAAGTTGAAGAAGCTGTCTCAAATGCACACAATGCATCGAGACAGCTTTTTCCAATTATTGAAAGTGAGATAGAAGATGAAATTTTAGAGCCTCTTCCATTTTTTGAGGAGGATATATCTCTTAATTTTGATAAGGCCGCGCAAACAGGTAGGGGTCTGACAGCAGGTACAGAAAGGAAGAAGAAATTGAGGGAAGAGAATAGGGTTTTGAAAATAAAGTTAGAAGAAAAAGAGCAGGAAAATAGGAGTTTAAAGGCCCAGTTAGTTGAAATGGCCGCAGAGTTAGAAAGATGTAGGGAACAGCTAAGGAATAGCTCATTTAGGGAACAGTCAGACCCTCTTTCTTTAGTTTGTAGTAAAGTTCCTCCTCAGTTAGGTGCTTGCATTAGGAGTAGTTTTATAAATAGTAATCGCCGTACCCATGGACGGCGATATGACAATTTTTTTAAAACGATAGCTTCGGGTGTTTTTTTTCTATCGCCAGTTGCTTATTGGCACTTAAAGCTCCAATTAGATTTTCCATCCGAAAGTACTTTGGAAAACTTTGTTACAGACTGGCCCCGTTTCCCAGGTTGCACCCAAAGTAGCATAAAATCGTTAGAGATTAGGAGTAGGGGATTCACTTTCGAACAAAAGTTCGTGTCGGTTTCATGTGATGAAATGTCACTGAAATGTCATTTGCAGTATGATAGGAAATTCGATAGGGTGATAGGTATTGAGGATTATGGCGATGAAAATCGCACTTCTAGATTAGCAACTACTGCAATGACTATAATGGTGCAAGGTATAGGTGGAGAGCCTTGGTCCCACCCATTCGCTTACTTTTTCGTAAAAGGTTCCTGCAAAGGGGATGTCCTCAAGAAATACATTTTTGAAGCCATTACCCAACTGCAAAATATAGGACTAATTCCTTGCCATTTTGTTTGCGACCAGGGCACCAATTTTCAGAATTTCGCTAGTTTGTTAGGTGTTTCAGCGTCACGGCCTTTTTTTAATGTTAATGGCAAGGAAGTGTATTTTTTTTACGATAGCCCCCATTTGATAAAAAGTAGTCGTAACTGTTTACAAAATTTAAAAAATACGGTTTTCTTTCAAAATAGTCGGGTAAGTTGGTCGGATATTGTTCATTTTTATGAAACCGACTCTAAGTCGAGTTATCGGTGTGCGCATAAATTAACCGATGCTCATATTTATCCAAGGTTAAATTCGCGTCTCAAGTATTGAGTAATACGGTCGCTTCTGGTATGTTGTCCCTATATAGCTCGGGAGCCTTAAGCTCGAATCTACTATTCGAGCTTTATTAATACCGCGGAATTCGTTTCGTTTTTTAATAAATTATTCGATATTTTAAATAGCAGTTTCGATGAGGCTGTTGTACCCACTAAAAAAGTGTTTGTAGGTTCCCCTGAACAGTTAGAGTTTTTAAATGAGGCAGAACAAGTTTTAAAAACAATTCGGGTCGTAGACGATTTAGGAAGCAACACAACTAATAATTTTAATTTTATAAAGGGGTGGGTGTTAAACATTAACAGTTTAAGACGATTGTGGCGATTTTTGTCACACTCAGGTTTTCCGTACTTGAAGACGAGACGACTATGTCAGGACAGTTTAGAACATTTTTTTGGGCAGATTCGAAGCAGAGGAGGTACTAGAGTAACGCCCTATATGTTCTCTAGTTTGGTTAGGAAATCATGGGGCTTACGTTACGTAAACGTCGTAACAAAAGGAAACTGTGAGCTGCCTTTAGAATCTGATGCTACAGTAATTTCGGAACATAGTAATAATGTTCTACTTAATGTGTGTAATGATTCACTATTGAATGACCTTTCTTGGCAGGATTTTCAAGGTTTACCACGGCCTGAGCACTCTCTCGTTAGATCAATCGCATTAGATAGTAGTTTAGAAATTAATTTTTTGAAAGAAAATGCGTTTAGCTACTTTTGCGGCTATTTTTATTTAAAAATTTTCAAACTGCACACATGTTCCCTGCCTTTACCATATTTAGGAGATGAAATTCCTTCGGACGAATTCATCTTCATGCATCAAAATCAAATAGACAAAAGCAACTTAGTCAAGCCGCCTGAGGATTTTATTGCATTTGTAAAAATTTTGGAAACAAAATTTTTAGAAGAATTCGACAGTAATTGTCATAAAATAGGATTAAAAGATATTCTTTTTAATAAAATGAAAGATGTTAGGCCCTTTTTGTGTTGCGATAATTGTGACCCAAAAATAGTTTTAGCCCTTTTTATTAGAATTAGAATATATTTTTTAACAAAATTTTTAAATAAAGACCTTTCTGTCCCTAATTTTAAAAATAAAATTTTGTGTGTTTCACACCTATAGGTTTCCATTTTTTTTTTATTTTTTAGTGGTTACAATAAGCGAACTTAAACTTACGATAGAAAATAAAAAAGTAAAAATTTTGTAAACAGTTAGGATAAATAGGCTCTAAAATAAGAAAGCAGTTTTTTTTTAAGGAAAATTAGAATTTGGGATGTAAATGTAGGCATTTGTATATATGTAAATATTTATATAACTGTGATATTTTTATATATTTTTTATATGAATTGTTATTGTTTTGTTTTAATCGTTTTGTTTTTTTTTTCGTTATACATTAATGAATTGTTATCGTTTTGTTGATTTTTGTAAATAAATTTATTAATGGGTGATATAGGCCTAAAGGGGAACCGAGCACCCAAAACTAACTTCGGTAACGCGCCGTTTTGCATACCTCCTGGGTGGTGTGGAAAGTGCAATTGGGCATTTTAATTTAAATGCCCAAAAATTTTTATTTTGTTCGATCTGGCCACAATGGAAAATGTTATAAAAAACGCTTATTTTGAGGCGCTCTCACACTGGAATAAGTTGGGCATCCCATTATTCCTGCAATGTGTTTTCAAAATGTTTTCAATGTCGGTCCGAACATAGTATTAGTTCCTTAAATTATCGATGTCATGTTCCGATGGCATTACGGGGCATCTCGACAGGATAGAATATATAGAATACTAGCTGCATTCCCGTGCCCATTGCCCGTGGAGACTCCACATTGCTCATTGCTTACTAGATATAGAATACCATCTAGTCTGCCATGTATCGTAAGCTAGAAGCTGTCACTTCAGCAGTTTGACAGCGCAGTTTTTATTTCTATGAAAATTTTGAAGATGCAACATATCCCATTTGCACATATGCCGACGGCATTTTCAATTTGGCAATATGAAATTTAGAAGAGCGAGTATTAAGACGGTTGTGTTATATTATAAAAAGGAAGTACATGTTCAAAATAACATTTTTTCAAAAAATTAATATTTAGTTTAATATTGTTAATTTACAGAAAAATTATGCAAATTGGGTTGGGAATGAGCGAAGTCTTAAATTTAATAAACTTATACAAGCATAAATCAAAATATTATTGCGCATTTTAAATTTATTATTTCAATTGGTATATAAATTTTATGCCACAATTATTATATAGTAGTCCAAAAATATGAATTCTTATTTTTCCCAGAAGTACATTTGTAAAAAAAAAGGATCTTTCTCATTTTCTTATTTTCCCCAGAAATACATTTGTAAAAAAAAAGGATCTTTATCCTTTGTTATTGTTTTCTTTTTCCCAGAAATACATTTGTAAACAAAAGGATCTTAATCCTTTTTTTTATTTTCCACATGAAAGATTTAAGCTACGTACCTCTCATTTACGTATATATACCGACGAAAGTTTTATTTCCGACGGCATTTCGCAAATGATAAAATAAATTTTTAAAGAGCTCAAAGCATGCGCTACATCAGCTCGAACCTACCTACCCTACGCCTTTGCGCTAATGATTCTATCATGATAGCAAATGCCCACATACAGATTTGGCAATGGTAATAGCAATTCGTTTGACAGCTAGTATTCTATAAATTCTATCCTGTCGAGATGCCCCGCTAGGTAAGATACATAGTATACCGTATTAGTGATGAGCGATATTTTTAAATCACTGATTTAATATTGCGATCGCAACTAAAACAACTTAAATATGAAAACATTTGAACCACGGTAGAGGAGGAGTAGAGAAAGTATCAGCTGATGTTATGTAAACAAAGTCACAGCTGAGAGGTGCCACTGTAGAAACGTCAAGTGTACTCCGGGGTTGAGTTTCTATTGGAAACCAAGATGGCCGATTTTTTACCGGAAAATGGTTGCATTGTGTTATTTTCTTAAAATTTATGGAAAAGTTGTCCCAAAAATATTGGTTATATATAAAACTTTAATATATTTTCAAAAGAAAATTGTTTTATTTTAATATATATTCTCAAAGATGAGAACAATATGAGCAAATACATGAAAATTTGAGTTTTTTATTTATGCCTCTTTTTAACTGTGGTAAGTCAATAAATGTTCACCACAGAAAAATGTTACGAACAAATAAGCAACCATGCCGAATAGTGGGGTCTAGATTACGTTCATTCACAGCCATATTTACATTTTTGCCATCATAACGGAGGTATTTGCAAGGCAATTTGTTTTAGTTTATTTCATGGTTAAATCCTTTACGATGGTTTATTTAGTTATTTGAATCTGGAAGAAGTGTTTACAAATCTCCATTGGGACGATAAACAACAGATCGGCTGCGATTTTAATCCAATAAAAGTACAAAATAACCAAAGATGGCTTCGTTAATATTGCTGCGTAATAAGTATTCCGTGCTCATAAATATTCCTATTATACTGTACTGTTAAAAAATTGCATTTCGCAAGGTTTTTTGTGAACAGTTATCATCATCGTGATTCACAGAATCAGACTGCTATCGGAATTCATAGAATGAACTGCAGTGAAAAAATCACCGACGGTGAAATAGCGGTAATCACTATGCCGCATCCGCATCTTCTGATTCATTAACATGATATATAACGGACAAGTTAGTGGATTTACCAAAAAATTACAACATGGCGGTTAGTATAATCTTGTATTCTACCAGGTACCTAAATAAAAGCATTAAGCATCGCGCTTTTACCGCTTGTTAACGCCAAAGCAGCATCCTTAAATAAATCGGTAACTTTACCTCAAATTCTCAATTATTCTAATCTATACGCTATTCCAGTGTGAGAGCGCCTCAAAATTAGTCTTTTGTATATAATTTTGCATTGTAGTTAGGTAAAAAAAAATATTAGTTTTTGGGTATTTAAATTAAAACGCCCAAAATTAACATAATCACATATAATGGTTGGATGTTGTTAACATCCCTTTTTAAATAGTTACAAAACTTGGTACCCACAGACATCTAATTACTTTCATCATAAACCAAAAATATGTAAAAGATATTCACTTGAAATGTATTTTTTTTTTTTTTTTTTTTTGCTTTTACGAGACTCAATCTTTCTGGTATTCATTGCTATAAATGCGAAATATTTGAAAAACGTTAATCAAAAAGCCGTGATCTTTTATTATGAATTGTATGGTATTGTTTCTTTTTTTATAGTTTTCAGCCGAAACTCGCGACCCCACTCCATTCTTGGTGTCAATTATTGCTCATGATATATAGTATAATGGAATAATAACTGTAAAAATACGAAAAAACAATAAAGCAAAATTATATTAAAAAATTACACAAGTGGTGACGTAAGGTCTGAGAGGCCCTTGCCGAAGTTTATGTCGATGTAACTTACCGATATGAGACAATACGACGCAACTGTCCCACTGTACGGCGTGGACGCAACTAAACTCGAAGCTACTGGGACGTTGAAACAAAGGAAGCGCGGGAAAGGGGGTCAAATGATGTTTCACTGACTCCGCTCGGCCTGTGAGACCGCTTGTCACCAGTTAAAGGTTAAACATCTGTGATAATGGTATCTCTACAGATTGCACTGCCTGTATAACATTGTAGCTCTTCTTCGGCGGTATACCAGGCTCCGAATAATTCTTGGTCTACCTGGTCCTATCTTATGTTTCTGCTCCAGCTCTGGCTCATCTGCACTGCCGTGTTCGTCGCTTTCTTCATTATACATACGTTTCTCCTGATTAATTTCACTTCTGCACGGGATAAATGTTTCTTCATTAGGATTTGAATAAGCTGGCAAAATTTCTGGTAATACATCAAAAATGATTTGATCATCTGACTGGGATTCGTTGAAACGCTCATAAAACAAAACATCACGTTTTTCTACAATTTGTTGCTTCTCTTGATAGTAGAGTCTGTAAGCTTTTGATGCCAAGGAGTACCCAACGAATCTGTACTCTTTACCTTTCGCATGGAATTTTTTTCGTTCTGTTTTTTGTTTCTGTTTCGTTTTGTCTAAGCCAACGGCCACGGACCCAAATGTACGCATATTTTTACATTCGGTTTTCTACCGCTCCAAGCCAATCAACGATGCAGTTAGCGATCTGTTGCGGATATAGCACGCTGTCTGCACCGCCTCTGCCCATAGAAACTCTGGCATATTTGAGTGTACAAGTAAACTTCTTGTCATCTCAACAAGAGTGCGGTTCCCTCGTTCTACGACGCCGTTCTGTAGGGTACCGTCAGCTTACGCGTTATGCCCTGTTATTTTAGAAAGTCATCGAAACGGTTGTTGATGTATTCTCGGCCGTTGTCGCTCCGTAAAACTTTGATATTCCGCCCAGTGTGGCATTCGACCATTTTCTTGAAAGTTACGAAATTTTCAAACACCTCATCTTTAGACTTGAGAAAAAATGTGAAAATACGCCGTCGATGAATGTTAAAAAATATGATGAGCCACCAAGAGAACGTTTTTCAAATGGGCCGCATACGTCGGTATGAACTAGCTCCAACAATTGTTTTACTCGATTTTCAGACGCCGATTTTACTTTTCATACACGTTTTACACTGCGTACCGTCTGCGAACTTCACATTTTCTACGCCAAACACCATTTTATTTTTTGTTACCTTCTATTATGCCAAACTTCTGCACTGCACTGTGCTGCATCAAATGAAATTATTATTATTATTATAATTTATGTACTGTTATTGAGGAAAAAAATGAATTGATTCAAAGTATTTTTCCGAATATACAGAGTAATTACTTGATTTTGGCAGCCAAAAATGTTGATGTTGACGAAATTAACTTCCAAATACAACTGTTGTTACCAGGCGATCTGATATCTTTTAAATCAATCGATACCGTTCTTAATGAAAATAAAAGTGTAAGTTTTCAATTGAATTTGTGAATTCACTAGATATACCCGAAATGCCGCCACTCAATCTTCGATAAAAGGATGTTCACCTATTTTTCTCCTTCTTAATTTGAATCCACCTCGTTTATGCAATAGTGCGAGTTTGGCTATCAAAAATATCAGCGGAAATATTCTTGAAGGAACCATATTATCTGGAAAGTTTATAGGTGAAGTGGTCCTGTTGCAACGTAATCCAATGATACCATCGGATACTACAATTTCCAGTTCGTTTAGCTTTTGCAATGACGATAAATAAATCTCAAGGCAAATCAATGTCCATTTGTGGTTTAGATTTGGAATATCCATGTTTTTCTCATGGGCAACCTGCATGTTCACATGTAGGAAAACCGTCTAATCTATTTGTGTTAGCTAAATACGGATTAACCAAAATTATTGTGCACCAATTAGTACTAAATTAAATTGAGATTAAAAGTATCGATAATTCAAAATATTGAATATTATTCTTAAAGAATATTGAATATTATTCTTAAATCTATTTGCTAGAAATTTAAATTTAAAAAAATATTTTTAAGTTAATTGTATTAATTTTGTATTGACTTTTGCCAAATTCAATAGTATGAAAATTTTGTTCAATCCTATTATAAGTACTTCCCTTTCAAATTCCAATCCAGTGTATTCTTATACCAGCTTTAACGTTTCCGTCTTTGTTCGTACATAATAATTTCATTTAGGCTGTTCACGGTAAGGTGGTTATCAGATTATGTGATTATTAGATTAAAAATAACCTCTATGCTCCGTGAGCACCCTATGTTGTATGGTTATTTGCTTATTTTTACACAAACAGCTGTTCATTGTTTACAATTTTAGTTCAGTGAAATTCCAACTTATAAAATGCCTAAACAAAGTTTAAAAAGCAAAATAATCGAATTTAAAATAAGTTCTGCTACTTAGGAAATGGACTTTATTGAAGGTATGTGCTTATTAAATAATCCGAATTTTAAGGGTTCAAAAAATTCTTTGTATAAAATTTGCAGACATCTTGCATAATTTGCTGATTGTAAACAAAAAACAGCTGTTAAAAGCAGAATTTCCAATAAGAAAATCTAAATGAAAATGCCATTCGCTTAGTTTTATTTATTTTTTGTGCTGCCACTTAGTAAAATTCCAACGACTTTCTAACACTGGAAATAAGCAAACAACCACATAATCTGTAAACAAGGGCCTAGGTTGGTCAACTTTGGTTATTTTGTCATAACGCATTTTGTTGTTGTTTACTTAATCACATAACCACATAACCCGATAACCATCTTATCGTGAACAGGCTAATTGTATTAAGGGGTAGCTGTTCCCCATGAAGAGTTTACTACTCGTACAATGTAATATAACATATAACAAAAAATTTAGCCACAGCAACGCGTGACCGGGTCAGCTAGTATAAGATATGTATGTATATAAAAGTGTTCTTTAATTATGAATGGTGATATGAATACACGTTTTTCGGGTAGTATATGCGTTAAATAGGTGTACTCGGAAACCGTTCAAACTCCAAACATATTACCATACAGTTGTTTTTAAATAAAATTGTGTAGTCAATATATATAAAATACAAAATTTATTTACTCGAATGTCATAATATACGTAATTATTAATTATATTTTAGCAGAGTTTTGGAAAAAAACAACCAAATAATATGAGCTGAGCACAATAATACAAGTAACTTTATACACTGATGCAACCAGTATAGCCTAAAAAAGCAAAGATTGCATTATTTATTATAGCATTATTGAAGAAGTAAAGCCTACCTATTCCATCTTACAAGTGCCTGCGGTATTGTATCAAGTGGGTCATGTAACAAATATTGTCGTATACCTCGGAAGTATTGCTGTAAAAATAAATCCCAATCTAATTGTGTCATATCGAAGAAAAATATATCCTTATCTTTATCGGACAGGCGATTCCACAGATTAATCACATTATCAATTTGGAAATCCCACTGTCGCATTGAGAAGTATTCAATCACACGCATAAATCTATGAATTTTTTTATAAGTATTTAGCAACCTTAAGGGAAAAAATAAAGAGAAGAAGAAGCAAATTAGTAAACATCTTAAAATACCGTTTTAGTCTCACCGAGGTTTTTTCCCCATGCACATGCAAAATACATCAAAAATAGCAGCGGGAACATAGTGTAAAAAAAAAATTGACAATAAGTGCAGAAACTTGTTCGGAGTATTGGCGTAGCACAAATACCACAGAGCTTTGATTGTGGGGTACATTAGGCCGTATTTCGTTGTTTTGGTAGTAAAATCGCCCCAAGTCAGCTGATTGAATTTTGATGTACAGAAATTATAAACTGGTATATCTTTTTCAAGTGTGATGATACTGTAGATTTAGTAAATTACCGTAAAAATTTAGAAGATCTCCTTATGTATAAGTAAATTTATAGCGGGATTCTGTAACCAGTCTCTAGTCTCTATTTGAGTCATTTTGAGGCAAAATCTCAATTTGTAACTAGTTACTATTCACTAAACAGTCTCTAGCGTTAGTCTCAAAATATTGAGACCTGGTAGTTAGTAGGTCACAAAACTAAAAAGAGCTCTTGTCTGCCATTTTGAATATACTGAATAGAGATCATCATAGATATTAATCGATTGTCGTTTCTTTATATTTTGTAAGCAACTCAAACACGAACAGATGAAAAATAAATAAATTTTACATAAATTTCGTAAATATTATGAAACAAAGTCAACATATATTTTTATTTTTATTGATAATTATGTTTTTTGACTATGTTATAGAAAGTTTAATATTTATTATCGACATATTTATTTTCATTCAAGTGTAAAAACATCTCTGAATAATAAAATGTAATAGATTTTGTGACTGGCACTTACAGAATAGCAAAATCGTCTCAAGTCTCAAAAATTGTCTCTAACTTAAAATCTCAAATTTAGAGACTTGAGACTGTCTCACGTTACAGAATCGCACGGTTAATTCTTAAACTAACACATATCGATCTTACTTGTGTTTTTGTGATATGTCCCATGCCGCTGCAATTATGCTATTCACACACAAATCAACTGGAACCATATTAGCGACAGCACGTGGGTCACAACGTAATGTTCGTATGACACCTGTGCCAGCTCCAGCAATAGCTCCTGTTGGTCCATAAAAGTTGTCTATCCAACCGCAGACGGGATCGCGATACGTTGAAATTACTAATAAAAAGTGTTTTAAAAAATTTGCTTAAAGAAACTTCTCAAATCGTAAAAACATAAAGATGATACATGGATATTTAAATTGAACACTTATATTTCAGAATTGTGGAAATGTACTTTTTTAAAACTGGCGTTCTTTATTATAATTTTATGTTTGCAAAACAATAAAAACATAGTTTGTTGCTTTGCCATTCTACAGATTAATGTTTAAGTTATCAAAATCAACACAAACATTTTTATTTCATCACAAGTAAAGAAGACTTAAGTTTGGGCATAAATGAACATTTTATACTCTTGGCAAGGATGAAAGCCAGGGAAGTACCGGAGATAAAGAGATGTCCAACTCCTCTCTCATTAGAAGTGAGAGAGCAATTGCTAAACGTCAAACCCTACTGAACAGCTAATCGAGTTCGGTAGGTTTTGACGTTTAGCAATTGGAAAAGAGGGACGACCAGATTAAAGTCTTAGCAAAAAAATATGTAAACGGAGGGATTTGTTGCCGCCAGTCAAGATCGTTAATAAAATATATAAAACAATGAAAATCAAAGAAAATGTGAAATTTAAATATATTTCATGAAACGTTTGCAAATTTGCATAATTAAGTTTCAATTACAAATGATTAAAAACATTTATTGAGAACTAATAGGCTTAATTCACTTTATTACGTATTGAAAATTAAAAAAGTCAGTTGTTTTAATATACCATAAAATCATAAAAAAGAATTTAAGTAGATTACCCATGTATTAAGAGTCCAATATATAATAATTGGCAATCGTAATAAATGTTGGGTGTTTTAATTTAAAATACGTAAAAATTCGATCTGGCCATAATCGAAAGTGTTATAAAAAACGCTAATTTGAAGCGCTCTCACACTGGAATAAGTTGGACATCCCTTTACTCCTCGAAGTATCTTCAGCTAAATATGGCTTGTTAGTATGGTGTCTAGGGCGAGTTTTCACCGTTATAAGAGAAACACGTTCTCTCAATTTTATTAAGATAACTCACATATTGGCCGATATATGCGGTACAAAGTCACCCGGAAGTTTATAAATCTTTGTATTAGGTATATAGGGACTAGGGGAAGTATTGACCCGATTCAACCCATTTTTAGCACAGACATACTACTATCAGGAAGGATTCTCTCTGAATTTCAATTATATATCTCACACA
The DNA here is from genome assembly GCF_023373825.1 of Bactrocera dorsalis. Lineage (NCBI taxonomy): Eukaryota > Metazoa > Arthropoda > Insecta > Diptera > Tephritidae > Bactrocera > Bactrocera dorsalis. The sequence continues at coordinate 15,184,589 of NC_064308.1, read as the reverse complement.
CTGACCGATATTTTGGTAGGACTCTATAGAGTATAGCGAAAATATTACTTCAAAAAAATTGTTTTGAAGATAAATTTTGGTAAGTTAAAAACGTTCTTGATAAGTTTCCCGATTTTGGTATTTTATGAAGGTTGATAGTATAAATTAAAAAAAAGGCTTAATATTTTTCAAAGGTCTAACATTTATTTAAAAGGTTGTTTTATGAAATGTATTTGTGGAAAACAATTTCGGACAAATGACCACCACGGCTGAGTTTACAGTAGCTTATCCGATCCATTTAATTTTGGAGTACTTTCTCGATGGTTTCAGGCCTTATGGCAGCTACAACAGCTTGAATTTCGTACTTTATTTCTTGAATTGTTTCTGGATGGTTGACGTAACTTTTATCTTTAACAGCTCCCTACAGAAAATAGTCCAACGGAGTTAAATCGCAGCTTCTGGGAAGCCAATTCACATCACCTCTTTTGCTGATTATGCGATTTTCGAAGATAGGGCGTAAAAGATTGAGTGTAACGTTTGCTGTATAGCACGTAGCGCCGTCCTGCTGGAACCAAATGTTGTCCAAGTCTTCCTCTTCAATTTGCTTGAAGAAAAATTCGGCTTACATTGCGCGATATCGCTCACCATTGATGGTTACGGCGGTTCCTTCTTCATTTTCGAAGAAACATTGCCAGATGATTGCACCACACCAAAATCCGCACCATACAGTGATTCTTGCTGGGTGCATTGGCTTCTCGACGATTACGTGCGGGTTTTCTGTGCCCCAAATGCGACAATTCTGCTTGTTAACGTAACCATCGAGGTGGAAATGAGCCTCGTCCGAAAAGATGATTTTTCGGTAAAATTGACCATCCTCGGTCAAACGATCTTCTGCCCAATCTGCGAACTGTAGACGGCTCGGGTGGTCAAGTGGCTTCAGCTGTTGCACCAATTGAACTTTATATGCCTTCATAGCGAGGTCCTTTTTCAAAATTCGTCGCAAAGTTGTTCGCGGAATGTTTAATTTTTGCGATCGACGGCGAGTTGAGGTGGAGGCATTCTCACTAACATTTTCAGCCACAGTCGCAATATTTTCGATTGAACGCGCGGGAAATGAACGTTGACGTTTTGGGCACTTTTTGTCTGTCCATTTTTTTGCCAAATTTCTCACAGTTTGGGTTGAAAACTCATCACTTTGGAAAAAAATTTTCAATATTTCCCAGTTTTCTTCCCATTTCGTAAATTTTAGACTTTTTACTGAATATCTGTCACTTTCCGAATTGTATTTGACGTTTCCAATGTCGAAATATAGATACTTCAAATTTAAAACGTTAGATGGCCCACCCTGTACAACAGAGAACTTATTTGTCTGTGGAAGGTAGACAACATACGCATTCAGTTTTCGAACGGCATCTGTACTCGCGCAATTCCAGATTCGTAGAGGGTGTTTATATATTATACATGTGTATCATTTTATCAGGCATATGAGGATTAGATTAATTTCATCACTATAATACCAAGACTTTAGGAATTGGAATATTGGGGTAAAGTCTGAGCCCCTTTCATTTATTTTTGGCATTAAACTAAAAATAGTAATTGTGTATAGTATATATTTTCTGCGTTAATTAGATCAATTTGTTACTTAGTTATAACCCTTTATAATTTTATGCTTAGCGGAATTTTATGAGCAATCGTCCAATTCCGCCCATCTGCAATACCAATTTCGTCAAAGAGCGTGTACCTACATCATCATACATATTTCATCAAAATACCAATTTTTTGTTTTACGTTATCGCTTCCATGGACAGACGGGCGAATGTACAGACATCAAAAATCATTTATATATGTACATAGACATAGCCAATAAAGTCTGGATTTACCTGTCTTATTTAAGTAAAGTGAAAACATAATATAAATAGATAATTCAGTGCAAATTTTTTGGGTATATTTCCTCCTTGAATTCTTGAGTTCAAAATGCAAAAACAAAAATGTATATTCCTATTTTCATTTTTGTGACAACGAGATTTTAGTGTAAGAAAAAGTAAACATATGCATGCCAAAGTCTACGTTCAGTTTGCTCGAATTGAAAATACCCTTACTTTTCATGAATTTGTATCTTTTTGTGTAGATTCTATTGTTTTAATATAACTAAATAGCTCATTACGTGTTTTAATAATATTTAAAAAAAATTAAACCCAAAGGAAACGAAATAAGTTCGTTGGAAAGAAAAATAATGATACAATTTTGGAAAGAAGACGAAGGTTTCACAAAAATTGGGCAAACTATTGAAAAAACGTATTACAATCAGCGCATGGTAAAAATTTCAAAAAAAAAGAACAAAAAACGAAACTGGTCGTTCAGAAATATTGTCAGCCCGTGAAGTACACAATTTTATAATAAATATATAAGGTTAGAGTTATTGATAACGTAAATATAACCTTAAAAAACAAATTATAGCCGAAAAAAACAAATTATAGCCGAAATAACAACAGCGCTTCATTCATTTCTTCTTTTCGCTATTGGGGCCAATTCGAAATTCCAAGTGTAGGCAGGTCCATCTCCACCTGATCTTTCTAACGAAGAGTCTTCCTATTCCATTGCTTCAACCGGCGGGTATTGAATCGAAAACCTTCACATTTGGAGTGTTCGAACCTATCCAGCGTAGCCGCTGTCTCTTTATTCGCTGAACTATGTCTATGTCGCCGTATATCTCGTACAGATGAGCGTTCCATCGGCTGTGCTATTCGCCGTCGCCCTTGTTTGTCGAGAGAGGGCTTTACTTTTTAATTGCCTACTCAATTCAAAGTAGCACTTGTTGACAAAAGTGATTCTGCGTTCAATTTTAAGGCTGATAAAGTTGTTGGTGTTGAAACTGTTTCCAAGGTAGACGAAGTTATATAGGACATCAAAGTTATAACTGTCAAGAGTAACGCCTGAGCCAAGTCGCGAATGCAATAACTGTTTGTTTGATGACAGGAGATATGGAGGCAGTTCCTTTTCGTGCTTTCGAACCCGGATTTAAAATCGACAAAGAGATCGTGTGTGTCGATCTTCTTTCACGGGTGTTTTAAAAGATTTAGCGCATGGTGACAAATCTGCCTGCCACTTTGTTGTTCTTCAAGCGGGTCAATGCTATTCAAACCTCATCATAGTCGGGCGACAGGACATCTATTACATCGCAATCGATTGGGGAATCGAGTTCGCCATATCCAGAGGTTACAATTTATCTGCCGTTCAGCTGAAGAAGTATAATGCTCCAAGACAATTGAATTTGCCTTCCAATCACCTGATATGTATTTTTGGTATCTGTTAGAAAAAAGAATTCGTCAGAAATAACAAATGAAGATGATTTGAAGTGTTATGCCCTCGGAATGGCCCCGGATTACAGTTGAGAAAACAGATAAGTTGGTAAGATCAATGCCAAATCGATTGAGTGAGATTTTAGAATAACGGAGCTACACAACAAAATAATTTTTAATGTTTTTGAAATAAATTTTAAAGTTGAACCAGAATTTATGGTGCCTGTATTTACTTGGTTTTACACAAAAAACTCGTTATCAAAAAAATGAAAATACGAATATTCAGTTTTATTTTTGCATTTTGAACCTAAAAATATATAGTAGAAATACATTGCGTTTTTACATCACTTAAAAACATGTGTCGAGTGAACGCATACTATATTGGTTATATGTACTCGTATATATAACTCCGTATCTATCTCATATCGTTTTAGGTGTTACGAACAACTATTAGGTGAACAAAAATATTATACCACGTGCAAATGTTGTAAGTGTTTCCTGTTGAAGACAAAAAATATAATAACATAAAAGATTTACCTATGCCAGGCCGAAAGATCCCTACTGGCAATTTATTTCCGTACATCTTTATTATATCCTCAGCAATAGCTTTTGTGAAGGTATAAGTATTCGGCCATTTACCCAATAGTCTAGATTCATTTATAGATGTGAGGTAAGTTGAATGTGAACGGGATTTAGACAAACTTACACAGGTGTCATTGATTCTAGTAGCTTGTCCGGCATGCATTCTGTCAAAAGTATTAAGTTTTTCGAATCACTAGGTGGTGAATAAAATTTCTCATCGATTTGGCGGAGGGGACATTGGGTATATGCTGTGGAGACGTGCAAGACACTTTTTAGATGCTTCATTTCACTACAAAGCAACATAATATCGCGCGCTGCCTTCACATTTATTTGCATAGCAATTTTCAATTTTTCATCAAATCGCACGGTTGCTGCCATGTGAAATACGATATTCACCCGTTGAATAAGCAGCTTCCGATCTTCTCGACTAAGACCCAAGTCGGGCAACAAGCAATCACCTGCAATGCCTTGAAACTGATGACGAAACTTAGGTGCCACCTTTTTCATAACATTAAAAATCTGTTAAGTTAAGAAAGTTATAAGTTAATTTTTTTGAAAAAGGTGTACGTTAAAGGTAATTCTAAGGTAAATATATAGAGTAGATTACCGGATCATTAAATATCTCCTCCGCACGTGTATGCACATCCTTGTTGTTTTTCTTACGAATTAAAATATAAATATTTTCTATGCCAGGGCATGACGTAAATAATTTATTTAGTAATACTATAATAAGCGGAATATAAAAGTCAGTAAATATATCAAAACATATTTGTTTTATTGTATAATTACAAAACCCGTCTCACTTTTTCCGAGAAAGCCTGTTCCTCCAGTTATTAGTATATTGGCACCCTCGTAGAAGTGTTGAAGTGGAGTTGCCTTTTCTTCTACCATTAACCCGCTTATGCGCATAATGTTTGTTTTTGGTTTGTTTTTACTTTAATGACGATTAAATCGAAAATAGTGAAAGCTGCAGCGCTTTTATAAGCTGGAAAAAAATAAAATATTAATTTATTTATACATGTGTTATACATTGTGTGTTCCATGGGCTTTATGTTCTCTTTTAATTTGTATCAGATTTTGTATTAATTGTACAAACGTAATATTATTGTCGCAATATCGCTATATTTTTTTGAGAGCTGTTTCCTCTGTTTGCTAATCTCGATCTCGAATGTACCTTTTTTTTTACTTGGATACAGATTTTAGATGAGTTTCTCGGAAGTTGAGGTAATATGTCAAAAAAGTTTGAATCGGGTCAGTACCTGCCTTAGCCTCCTATTATTTTTTTCAAAATAGTTCGCTTCAAACCTAACACACTGAATATAGCGACTCCCAACTTTCTAATACCATCTTTTAGTACGATTTGTCTTTGATTCAAAAAAGGTTTCAGTTTCAGCTATCATTTCTTGGTTGGATGAAAATTTCTTCAAAGCGAATATTCTCATGATAAAATAGTCACTGGGAGCCAGATCTGCAGAATACCTTGGATGCAGAAGCTATTTATGGATTTTTGTATACGTGTTCACTGACTTGTGCACAGTGCATTTCTTTTTCTTCTTCCGCTTTTCGGTTCAATAACGGTATGAAATAGTCCTGTTAATGGTTCTTCCTTTTCAAGATAGTCAAGAAATATAATTCCATTCACATATCCTTTTGCCTTTTGAAAGTTTGGGTCACCTAAAAGTCAATTGTCAATTGAATTGTATATCGGCCAACGCTGGAGCTAATAATAGAGCAATAAAAGTGTATCTTTGTGCGTAAAATGGATAAAATCGGAGGATTTTGAAACATCCGGCTGAATTTACTTCATATATGTATATGCTTATATTTATAAAATTGCGTGAAAATAAGTTCTCCCGTATACCTGAATAATGTCAAATATTAATGCAATCAGTCCAGATCTTTTCTTCCCGTAATATGCCCTATATAATGATTTCGGACTATCAATCTGATTTTGAGGTAGTAGTCTGGTGACTTAAATTTAATACTTTATTACTGTTATTATTGTCACTCGAAGTTGGAACCTCAAAAAAAAAAAAAATACACGTGGGCGGCCGAGTGATTTTGGTACTTGATGTTATCTAAAATCAAATATTCTTGATTATTCTTACCGTGCGATTCTGTACTGTGATACTGTCTCAAGTCTCTAAATTTGAGATTTTATGTTAGAGACAATTCTTGAGACTTGAGACAATTTTGCTATTCTGTTAGCGGGATTCTGTAACCAGTCTCTAGTCTCTAGTCTCTATTTGAGACATTTTGAGGCAAAGTCTCAATTTGAGACTAGTTACTATTCACTAAACAGTCTCTAGCGTTAGTCTCAAAATATTGAGACCTGGTAGTTAGCCGGTCACAAAACTAAAAAGAGCTCTTGTCTGCCATTTTGAATATAATGAATAGAGATCATCATAGATATTAATCGATTGTCGTATTTTTATATTGTGTAAGCAACTCAAACACGAAAAAGTTAAAAATAAATAAATTTTACATAAATTTCGTAAATATTATGAAACAAAGTCAACATATATTTTCATTTTTATTGATAACTATGTTTTTTGACGATGTTATAGAAAATTTAATATTTATTATCGACATATTTATTTTCATTCAAGTGTAAAAACATCTCTGAATGATGAAATGTAATAGATTTTGTGACTGCCACTTACAGAATAGCAAAATCGTCTCAAGTCTCAAAAACTGTCTCTAACTCAAAATCTCAAATTTAGAGACTTGAGACTGTCTCACGTTACAGAATCGCACGATGTAAGTGACAGTAGCAAAATCTATTACATTTCATTATTCAGAGATGTTTTTACACTTGAATGAAAATAATTATGTCGATAACAAATATTAAATTTTCTTTAACATAGTCAAAAAACATAATTATCAATAAAAATATAAATATATGTTCACCTTGATTTATTTTTAACCTTTTCGTGTTTGAGCTGCTTACAACATGTACAAAAATACAATCGATTAATATCTATGATTATCTCTATTCAGTATATTCAAAATGGCAGACAAGAGTTCTTTTTAGTTTTGTGACCTGCTGACTATCAGGTCTCAAATTTGAGGCAATGTTTTGAGACTAACGCTAGAGACTGTTTAGTGAATAATAACTAGTCACACATTGAGACTTTACCTCAAAATGTTTCAAATAGAGACTGGTTACAGAATCCCGCTATTAATCTATAGACATGTCATTCTGGTCGGAACTACTGAAGTTAAATTTCAAGATTAAATAACAAAATGGTGGACTTTGCTTTTATTTTAGCAATGATAGGGTTGTAAAATAAAAATTAGGGGTGAAAAAAATTCTCGTTAGTACCGACGAGAAATATAAGTGTGTAAAACAGACTGTTAAAATTTGAAAGCAATCGGTTCAGTAGAAAAAAAATTAGGACCCGGGAACGATGAACGATTTTTAACAATGATATTTAAGTTTTTGATTGACAACATTTCGAAATTTATTTTAATGCAGCTCTATTCGCATGATATATTCCAACGTGGTAAGAGGATAATTTCTCCATTACATTACTGAGGATTATGTGAAGTCAAGAATGATAGAAAAGAGATTACGCATTGCGCAGGTACGTTATACTTGAAAAATGTAAACAAACTATTGCTTACGTCACACGGCGCAGTAAAAAATTTGACAGCTATAAATTCGTGGTACCAATCAATGTGAATATAGAAACAATTTATTTTACCCGTGTAATTTTGTATTTAAATAACAAAATGAAGTGTGTAGTGAAAAACTGTGTCAATGATGTAAGAAATAAAAATGTGAAGAAAACATTTTTTATGTTTCCGAACGATAAAGGGCAGCAAAAAAGTGGATCCAATTTTGTAGAAATAATCAAGCATTTAAGCCGAAAACATGGCGACTTTGCATGGATCACTTCAACGATGAAGACATTATTGGAAACGGGATGTACGAAATGGGTAAGTTGATAAATCACCGTTGTTTTAAAATATTTTAATTTTAAACTTTTCATAGGCCTTGCCGCCGCAAGGACTTTGAAACCAGGAGCTATTCCCTGTCGCTATAACGTTGCAGCTAATGAAAATGAGCAGCGAGCCACCAGAGCTGAGCGCAGGGAAAATAAGAAAATAGTGACTTCATTGTTGATAAATGTTGACCAACCTCAAAAAGTGCGAGTACAGTGTATACCTGCTAAAGATTTTAACGTGACTGAGAATTGTGCAGACCTTTCAATGGAAAATAGTTTGAATGAATTGTGCACTGAAGACGCTGCGATTAAAGAAAGTTCAGGCCAAGGAGACAAATTAAAATGCTAGAGAAAAAAGGGTAAGTAAAGATTTTTTTCAAGATGTAGCATTATATATGTATTTATATATAAACTTTATGCTTTTTATCACAGAAAATTTAGTTCAAACTGAAAATAAAAAACTTAAAGATGATTTTTCGCATGCCAAGCGCAAACTTGAATTTGAAATAAGCGAGTTAAAAGTAAAACTAGCTAAATCTGAGTTTTACTACAAAAATGTTGAAGAAAAGTTAAAGGGGATTTTTATGGACGGTCAGATAAAAAAATTGAAAAAACGGATCCAAAAGGCAAATTTGGACGCACACTGATATAGCCAACTCCATTACACTATATTCTGCTAGTGCAAAAGGATATGGGTTTTTAAGAAGAAGTAATTTTCCGCTTCCAGCAGTTCGCACGCTTCAGTCATAGGCTCAGAAGGTGAAAATAGGCCGCGGCATTTTAAAGCCGGTTGTTCAAGTTCTTGGTGAAAGTAGGCATATGACCAAAGAACAAAAACTTTGCGTTTTAAGTTTCGACGAAGCCAAGCTACGAGAAGTTTTTTGTTACGAAAAAGTATCCGATACTGTCTTACCACCTGTTAAGAATGTTCAAGTCGGAATGCTTAGAGGTTTGTGGTTTATAAAATACATACAAATATGTACTTTCCTTTTCATCCTGTGCAAATAGAACTTACAATATTCAAATCATTTTTGCAGGTCTTGTTGGAAATTGGAAACAACCAATTTTTTACGATTTTGACCGCAATATGACGACAGATATTATTAACTATATAATTAAAACAGCGAAAAACTGTGAATACAACGTTGTTGGTATTGTTCGCGATTTAGGTGGAACCAACAGAAACCTTTTAAATAGCTTAAATATTAGCCCAGGAAAACCATGGTAGGTGCATTTATTAAGCTGAGTATTTGCAATTCTTTGTAAGAGATTATAGTATTTTTTTCTTTGGAGCTTTTCATGTTTAAAGAGATTGAGGTATAAGTATTTATAATTTCAGGTTTATATTCGAGGAAACTAAGATTAAAGTGTTTGCTGACGTTCCACATCTCATAAAACTATTAAGAAACCACTTCTTAGATAACGGTTTTTTGATTAATGGCAAAAAAGTTACGAAGGATATAATATATCATGTTCTTCAGCTGACGTCTGGTAATACCCTTTCTATCACCCATAAATAAGCTCCCGTCATTTAGAGGTATCTGGACCGGAGCGCCAAAAAGTTAAATTGGCAACAAAATTATTTTCTCATACTGTGGCACAGTCAGTGTCGCAAGCGGCGAGTTTGGGTCATTTAGGTGAAGAAAATTGGCGTGAATGTTTCAAGCTACTAAAAATAGTAAATATTGATTTATTTTTTATGCTTACAATTTGATTTATAACTAATTTACTTAACATAGACTAATGATTGGTTCGATGTGATGAACCTCAAAGATCCACACGCAGATAGTCGCAATCGAATGAATGCCTATGGGCTTTCGCTTACAGAGCGAGGATGGAGGATGGAGTCATGTGTAGAAGTTCACTCAAGTAAGGAAAGTTCTCTGATCGCCATTCACTTGGGAGTGGCCAGAAACGATTCTTTTACATATGACTCAAGCAGCTCGCGACTTCCGGGCTTTGACCAAGTATCCTCTGGGTAGCCTAAGAACATCCGTTCGAAGGCGAGCTAAAGTGAGAAGGCGAAACATCCCCTGCATAGGGTTGTGCGCTGGGTTTGGGACCCGCCACGTAAAAAACACCCCCAATGAAAAACCACCAAGAGCCTCGGATGAGAGACCCCCCTTTTGATGACGACCATGGCAAACGAATTAAGAACTATGATTTGAGGGCATGCACCTGGAATGTCCGGTCCGTTAATTGGGAAGGTGCCGTTGCCCAGCTGGTTGATGTCCTCGTGAAAATAAAGGCTGACATCACCGGCGTCCAAGAAATGCGATGGACGGGACAAGGCCAGTTACGAGTAGATCCTTGTAGCATTTACTACAGTGGCCATATAAAGGAGCGCAAGTTTGGTGTTGGATTCGTGGTTGGAGAGAGACTCCGTCGCCGAGTACTATCATTCACTCCGGTGAATGAACGTCTAGCCACAATCCGCATCAAAGCGAGGTTCTTCAACATATCGCTGATTTGCGCCCACGCCCCGACGGAAGAGAAGGACGATGTGACCAAAGATGCCTTTTATGAGTGCTTGGGACGCACTTATGAGAGATGCCCCGCCACGATGTCAAAATCGTACTTGGCGACTTCAACGCCAGGGTGGGCAAAGAAGGTATCTTTGGCACTACGGTCGGTAAATTCAGCCCCCACGACGAAACATTCCCAAATGGGTTGAGGCTGATTGAATTTGCCGGGGCCCGTAATATGGTTATCTGTAGTACTAGATTCCAGCATAAGAAGATTCATCAAGCTACCTGGCAGTCTCCGGAACGAAAAACCACCAACCAGATCGATCATGTTGTGATAGACGGAAGACACGTCTCCAGTGTTTTAGATGTGCATGCGCTCCGAGGTCCTAACATCGACTCGGACCACTATCTTGTTGCAGCTAAGATTCGCACCCGCCTCTGTGCAGCAAAAAACGGACGCCAACAAACACAAGGAAGTTCGACGTCGAGAAGCTGCAATCACAACATACAGCCGAACGATTCTCTACTCGGCTTGCACTCTTGCTCTCTGAGAGCACTCGTCAACAACTCGGTATAAGGGAACTGTGGGACGGCATTTCAAACTCCTTACGTACAGCTGCAACCGAAACCATTGGTTTTCGGAAAGTGCAAAAGAACAGCTGGTACGACGAGGAGTGCCGTGTCGCAGCGGAGAGAAAACAGGCTGCCTACCTCGCGACGTTACGATCGACCACAACACGTGCGGGATGGGATAGATACCGAGAGTTGAAGAGGGAAGCGAGACGCATTTGCAGACAGAAGAAGAAAGAGGCCGAAATGCGTGAGTATGAACAGCTTGATAAGCTGGCTGACAGGGGTAATGCTCGAAAATAATACGAAAAAATGCAGCGGCTTATAGAAGGTTTCAAGACCGGAGCATACTCCTGCAGAACCCCCCAAGGTGATCTAGTTACCGATGTCCAGAGCATACTTAAATTATGGAGGGAACACTTCTCCAACCTGCTGAATGGCAGTGATAGCACAACACCGGGAGAAGGCGAACCCGATACCCCAATAGATGACGATGGAGCAGACGTTCCATTGCCCGACCATGAAGAAGTTCGAATAGCAATTGCCCGCCTGAAAAACAACAAAGCGGCAGAGGCCGATGGATTGCCGGCCGAGCTATTCAAACACGGCGGCGAAGAACTGATAAGGAGCATGCATCAGCTTCTTTGTAAGATATGGTCGGACGAAAGCATGCCCAACGATTGAAACTTAAGTGTGCTATGCTCAATCCATAAAAAGAGAGCCCCACAATCTGCGCCAACTACCATGGGATTAGCCTCCTCAACATCGCATATGAGGTTCTGTCGACCGTATTGTGTGAAAGATTAAAGCCCACCGTCAACAAACTGATTGGACCTTATCAGTGTGGTTTTAGACCTGGTAAATCAACAACCGACCAGATATTCACCATGCGCCTAATCTTGGAAAAGACCCGTGAAAGGAGAATCGACACACACTACCTCTTCGTCGATTTAAAAGCTGCTTTCGACAGCACGAAAAGGAGCTTCCTTTATGCCGCGATGTCTGAATTTGGTATCCCCGCAAAACTAATACGGCTGTGTAAACTGACGTTGAACAACACGAAAAGCTCCGTCAGAATCGGGAAGGACCTCTCCGAGCAGTTCGATACCAAACGAGGTTTGAGACAAGGCGACTCCCTATCGTGCGATTTCTTCAATCTGCTGCTGGAGAAAATTATTCGATCTGCAGAACTTTAGCAGGTATAATCTTTTATAAGAGTGTACAGCTGCTGGCGTATGCCGATGATATTAATATCGTTGGCCTCAACACCCGCGCCGTTAGTTCCGCTTTCTCCAGTCTGAATAAGGAAGCAAAGCAAATGGGTCTGGCAGTGAACGAGGGCAAGACGAAATATCTCCTGTCATCAAATAAACAGTCGTCGCACTCGCGACTTGGCTCTCACGCCACTGTTGACAGTCATAACTTTGAAGTTGTAGATAATTTCGTCTATTTAGGAACCAGCATTAACACCACCAACAATGTCAGCCTGGAAATCCAACGTAGGTTTACTCTTGCCAGCAGGTGCTACTTCGGACTGAGTAGGCAATTGAAAAGTAAAGTCCTCTCTCGACGAACAAAGGCCAAACTCTATAAGTCGCTCATAATTCCCGTCCTGCTATATGGTGCAGAGGCTTGGACGATGACAACAACCGATGAGTCTACGTTACGAGTTTTCGAGAGAAAGGTTCTGCGAAAGATTTATGGTTCTTTGTGCGTTGGCCAGGGCGAATATCGCATTCGATGGAACGATGAGCTGCACGAGATATACGACGACATTGACATAGTTCAGCGAATTAAGAGACAGCGGCTACGCTGGCTAGGTCATGTTGTCCGGATGGATGAAAACACTCCAGCTCTGAAAGTATTCGACGCAGTACCTGCCGGGGGAAGCAGAGGAAGACCTCCACTCCGTTGGAAGGACCAAGTGGAGAAGGACATGGCTTCGCTTGAAATATCCAAATGGCGCCATGTAGCGAAGAGAAGAAACGACTGGCGCGCTGTTGTTGACTCGGCTATAATCGCGTAAGCGGTGTCTACGCCAGTAAAGAAGAAGAAGAATAGTAATCATATAGATGGTGGTAGGAGAGTAATAGTATTATCTATGTATGTGTCAGCCTCAGTAAAGCGTGGACGGGTCCTCAGCCGCACTTTTCTTGGAATTAAAAAACTAAAGCAAAATTTTCCGCAAATGTCGAGAATTCAGCTCAAAAAGTGACATTTTCAGTTGAGAATAAGTTTGGGATGCAAACAGATCTCTACAAATATTTTGTTCAGTTAATGTTGACACAAATGTTCAAGATCGATATAAAATGATTTAATCGATTTCTCCACATATTAAACGTAAAATTTTTAATTGTTTGAGTTTAAATTCACAAAAATTATTATTTTGTCCGATCAGGCTTCAATGGAAAATGTTATAAAAAACGATAATTTTGAGACGCTCTCACACTCGTTATCCCTGGCGTAGCCGTACGCATGTGACGACGTAGATCATAAGCGAAGTGTTTTTTCGAAATAAACTGTTAATTTAATTATTTAATTCTTTTACTTTTATAAAAACTATTTTCATTAACTATTAATTTTGTACGTTTTAAACTCTTCTAAAATAATATTAGAGGAATTCAGACAGAACTTGTTAGTTGATACTTCGTTAAAACACTTAACTGTGAACATACTTTTTGCTGTACATCAGTAGTGGGTGTAAATTTTGACAGAAACTAATTTGTAGTAGACAGCAAATGTATTTTTTCGCAATGAATTAAGTTAACTTTTGAGGCAACAACGCAAACAAAACAGCTGAGTGATGTTACCAAGTAACGAAAAAACTATCATGCTTGCCAGTCTGGTACTTCGTTACTCGGTAAAACGATAATCTGTTAATTTTACAAAAACAAAACCCACGTAAAAAACTACCGAGTAACGACTAACGAATTAACAAAGCTGGTCTGAATACCCCTATTAAATCGCAGAATCCAAGTTTCATTTTTTTTAGCGACTCAATCAAAGAAAAAGGGATACATTTCCCATCATTGCGAAGTGAAAAGTGTTAGAAGCATAAGGCTCCAAGTTTAAAACAAATTAATTGTACACCATGGCCAGTTTGCAGAAATTCGAATTTGTTCGTCAGAGGCTAAGAATAAACCGAAAAAAATGCATAACGGCCCTACATAAAATAATTTTCGAAACAGAAGGAGATAGACTGAACAGAAAGCGCTAACGGGACTTTACTAATTCTGAATTATACGAAAACGACATAGAAAACAATTTGAGAGCTGCCGATTTGTTGTCAATCTGTAACGTATTAGGTTTGACATGCAGTGTAAGTCATTTGAAACTGCACATATTTCGAAATTTCGAAATTGTAAAGATGCCGAAGACAATGACAATGAAGATGATGTTATTCGCAGTTTTGACGACAATGGCGCGTTTGAATGTCAAAAACGGCGAGAACAAAGGAGAAATGTTGAAAGCGAACGTATTCCAAGAAATATGACGGACAAAAACGAGGATAAACCTAAAATGTGCAGAAGAGGGGAAACAACAGAAAAAACGTTTTCTGAACCGCCAAAACGGTCTCGTTTTTCAATGAACTTTCGTGACATAGAAGACACATTTCGTTGGTTTGATGGTAAGGATAAAATCCATATGAAAGTGTGGTTAAGCGAATTCGAAGAAACTTCTTTTTTAATGGAGTGTAATTTCAAAAAAAAGTAGAAAACAATACATTGATACAGTACGCAATCGATTCAAATTTCTACATATTATATAATATACTAGCTGACCCCGTAGCCGTTGTCCTGCGTGAAATTATGTGCTTTGAAATGAAAAGAAATTTGAAATGAAAATTCATATTGTGTTGATAATCATTTAATTGAGATTTTTCTACATTTTTTTCAATGTAACGCAGCTTGATAAACAACATTTTTTGGATTCTGTCCCGGTGCGTTAATGTACAGAGAAGATGGTTTTCCAACTCGTGTGCACGCCACTTATATCTGGCCGTGTGAAAAACATAGCATTTCCAAATTTATGCCACCCACTATGCGACTATCCTGTTGATCATCATCTCAAATTCAATTTTCACTGGAAACGGAATACATTTGAGCTGAAATGGCAAATCGTTAGAACTCAAAGGAATTCGTACAGTCAAGCATTCTGCGCCCTTGTTTTCGATGGGTGCTTCACAATCAGTCGGGTTTCATTACACAGTTTCGGTGCATGAAGATTGCGAAACATAATAATGACAGATCCAACTTTGAGACGCACAGGATGCGGTGGCATACCAAGCCTCTTCAAAGAATTTAGAAATTTCACTGGATAATTGACGGCGTCGTCGTCATTGTCAAGATGATCGATCGATTTGTATGAACGCAAGTCTCCCGGAATTTGACTTTGAATCTTCCAGTTTAAGTCATCAACATCGGTATTTTTGGCAGCTAACATTGCGCGTGCACTTAAGGAATCGTAGTTACGATAATTTGGCCAATGTCCGAACATTCGTGATGAGTTCATCTTTCGTGAATTGATAAGCGGCGAATGGAATTGATATCAAACCATCGGAAGTATCAACCAGAATTGACCCATTTCTAATTTGTAGCGAAGACGATGTAAAACGTCTTCAGCAATGTCGATGTTTATATCGAAAAGTGTGCGAACTTCATTTTCATTCCAGTGATTAATATGTTCCAGCAATTGTTATTGCTGGCTTACTTCTCCAAAACTTTCACACACCGAACCATTCACAGTACGCAAAAGCTCAAATGAAGTTGAACCGCGTACATTTATCAATGGCAACCGAAGGTAGAAACAATCGTCGTTTTTCGGGTGGATTGTGTAAATTCGTCCTAATGCATTAGTTAATAAGACACCTGGATGTCAATCTACTGGTTGGCCTTGCTTTCTGCGTAACTATTTCTTCGACGATGCATTTCATGTATAATATCAACGTATTTCCGAATGTCCTTGCAAATGGATCACTGACGAAAGTTGTGCTTCCTTTGGTCACGTACTTCCAAACGTATTTTATCGATTTCACCAAACTGCAATACTAAACACTGATATGAGTTTTGAATGTGAATTAGACAATAATGGTGAATACAGTACGATCCATGTGTTGTCAACTTCGATATTCACTCTTCTAAGTTGAATGCTGAACGTTCTGTTATCTGGTGGGCGACGCCGATAGAGTTGATATCTACCATTCCTAGTTTGTGCTTCCGAAAGAAAAGCACGTGGATAGTGTTTCGTGCATTTATTGTCAGACATACAAACCGAAGTGGGATTGTAATGTCCGCAAGGTCCATGAATCATATTGGTTTCCACTACTTCCTATAATACTGGATCTTTCTCTACATCAGGAATTTCCGCAGAAATTTTTTCATCAATTTGATCTGGTGTAACCATCATCCAAAGAAGAATGTGTGCATGCAAAATAGAGGTTTTTGCCACTCAACAAAGTACATCTCATCCAACAGCACCACATATACGTTGCTTCAAGATAAAGACAATCAAACATCGTAACTGTTGTAGGAAAAGTCGTGCTGTAACATCGTGACGATCACTTGCTGATTGACCGCGAATTATAATTCCGAACGTATGTCTCCGCATCCTGGGAGTACTTCTTGCCTTGCCTTGCCTTGGCCTGCCATACTTTGTTGGCAAAAAGAACACCGACCGATATTAGGTCGACCTCTTGGTGGCTTCGTAACAAATTTCATTCTGCAATTGACCTCTTTGTGTGAAACACATGTAAAGTTTTCACTGAATAATTTTCAATAATTTTTCTTTTGAATAGACGAAATAAAAAAGCAAGCGACCGAAATTGAACGAATCAAATAATTTACAAATCAAAATATTGAAAAACAAAACAAACAAAAATTGAATAAAATGTGTATGGAAAAAATTTACTTTTTAGAATTGTCCAATTTTCCGACTTTTCCTCATAATGATATATATCCACAGATATCGCCTTTTACTTTGGCATCGTTTTGTTTCATACACGTTTACGCCAATTTAAGGTTTGAATATTGGATACTGCGATGGTAGCGCCATCTATCGATCAAACATTCCAAAATTAAAAATTGATTAAAAATGAAAAAATAATTTAAAAAACATCTTCCAGTGGACCAAATTGTAAATATAAACCTTTCCCGAATCCCCTTGAACTTACACACAAAATTTCATCAAAATCGGCCCATCCGTTTAGGAGCAGTTCCTAGGCAAACACACGGTCAGAAGACATATATATATAAAGATAAAAATGAAACGCCTTTTTTATATGTCCGCACATTACGCCCGTACCACAGCATGGAAAGACCTGACAATTTGCACGAATATTCCTTTAGTCCTGATGGTTCTAACTGCGGCATTTTTTTTGCAAAACCAATCTCGATTTCACAATTTATGTCTATATTTATAACTCAAGAATGGCTGAACCGATTTGGCTGAAAATTGGTGATGAGGTATGTAGCTTGGAATCTCAGGACGAGCATAGGCTACTCTCTATCGTTTTATGTTAAAAGCCAAAACAATTCATAAACAAAAAACATATTTTTTAAAACATAAGCATGTGCTTAAAATTCATGTAAGAATCATTTGAACATTTCAAAAATAGGAAAAAATATCACACAGCTACGGGCAGGGTACAGTGGTTTTTGTAATTAATAATTTGTGATGAGTGGATAATAGCTGACAAATATTCCCATATTTTCCTACGTGTAGTATCTGGGTTTTAGCAGTCGATTTTGCAATTACATTCGATGAATGTTGACCAAACATTACCATATGATTAGATACACTGCACTGTTATTCACTATAACAAGAAGCACATACATATACATCTTCTTCTTCTTTACTGGCGTAGACACCGCTTACGCGATTATAGCCGAGTCAACAACAGTGCGCCAATCGTTTTTTCTCTTCGCTAGGTGGCGCCAATTGGATATTCCAAGCGAAGCCAGGTCCTTCTCCACTTGGTCCTTCCAACGGAGTGGAGGTCTTCCTCTTCCTCTGCTTCCCCCGGTGGGTACTGCGTCGAATACTTTCAGAGCTGGAGTGTTTTCATCCATCCGGACAACATGACCTAGCCAGCGTAGCCGCTGTCTTTTAATTCGCTGAACTATGTCAATGTCGTCGTATATCTCGTACAGCTCATCGTTCCATCGAATGCGATATTCGCCGTAGCCAACACGCAAAGAACCATAAATCTTTCGCAGGACTTTTCTCTCGAAAACTCGCAAAGTCGACTCATCGGTTGTTGCCATCGTCCAAGCCTCTGCACCATATAGCAGGACGGGAATTATGAGCGACTTATAGAGTTTGACCTTTGTTCGTCGAGAGAGGACTTTACTTTTCAATTGCCTACTCAGTCCGAAGTAGCACCTGCTGGCAAGAGTAATCCTGCTTTGGATTTCCAGGCTGACATTGTTGGTGGTGTTAATGCTGGTTCCTAAATATACGAAATTATCTACAACTTCAAAGTTATGACTGTCAACAGTGACGTGATATCAATATCATCAGCATACGCCAGCAGCTGTACACTCTTATAAAAGATTGTACCTGCCCGATTAAGTTCTGCAGCTCGAATAATTTTCTCCAACAGCAGACTGAAGAAGTCGCACGATAGAGATCCTGATGGAGCTATTGGTGCCGCTCAACGTCAGTTTACACAGCCGTATTAGTTTTGCGGGGATACCAAATTCAAACATCGCGGCATAAAGGCAGCTCCTTTTCGTGCTGTCGAAAGCAGCTTTTAAATCGACGAAGAGGTGGTGTGTGTCGATTCTCCTTTCACGGGTCTCTTCCAAGATTTGGCGCATTGTGAATATCTGGTCGGTTGTTGATTTACCAGGTCTAAAACCACACTGATAAGTTCCAATCAGTTTGTTGACGGTGAGCTTTAATCTTTCACACAATACGGTCGACAGAACCTTATATGCGATGTTGAGGAGGCTAATCCCACGGTAGTTGGCGCAGATTGTGGAGTATTCTTTTTTATGGATTGGGCATAGCACACTTAAATTCCAATCGTTGGGCATACTTTCGTCCGACCATATTTTGCAAAGAAGCTGATGCATGCACCTTATCAGCTCTTCGCCGCCGTGTTTGAATAGCTCGGCCGGCAATCCGTCAGCTCCTGCTGCTTTGTTGTTTTTCAGGCGGGCAATTGCTATTCGAACTTCTTCATGGTCGGGCAATGGAACGTCTGCTCCATCGTCATCGATTGGGGTATCGGGTTCGTTTTCTCCTGGTGTTGTGCGTTCACTACCATTCAGCAGGCTGGAGAAGTGTTCCCTCCATAATTTAAGTATGCTCTGGGCATCGGTGGCTAGATCACCCTGGGAGGTTCTACAAGAGTATGCTTATACACCCAACTCTTTTTTACACGGTTTCTTTTTACACGGATTTGAAGTTACACGCTTGAATATTTTGTAAAAAAGTCGACGGCGCAAGACCTTTCGGAAAGTAGTCCGACAATTCAAAGGGCGAAAGTCATCATTGGATAATTTGATGAATATCTCTAGTGATGTTACCGACATTAGTTAAATTCATCGCAAACAACTGCGTTTGTTATCAAGTAGCGGCGAACAATTATGTAGCTATGTAAATATTTTTTCTTTATTTCTATTAAAATTTTTCTGTTCTTAATTCTAGATTAACAGATTTCTTTTGTGTTTTGCTTGCTCTACCAATTTTTCACCTGTATGAATTATATATAAGTTTTAATGGTCAATAAATACAATTTGTATGCATAATATAGTTCGTTATTTCATTTTACGCGGTTTTCAGATGATATGGAACGTATCCCCCATTTTAGTTACTATCGGAAATGCCTCTTTTTAATACGCTTTTGTTAGCTTCACTTGTATGTATGTATGTATGTATGTTTGTAACTTTTTTAAGTGGTACTGAAACGTAGAATATTTGAGCGACACTATAGGAAGGCGTATGTATGTATGTATGTATGTATGTTTGTAACTTTTTTAAGTGGTACTGAAACGTAGAATATTTGAGAGACACTGTAGGAAGGCGACAGTAAGTTTAAGCAGCTCACCAAAAATATGCAACATCTATATAAAACTAGTTTTGGCGACATTTGAGTAGCATATGTATATACTGAAATATACATATGTATATCCTTAAAGAAAGTATACTTTATATAGATACATATACTTACATATGTATGTATGTACATATATAAGTATAACCGCGCACCAAAAGAAATAATATCAAATTAATAATGCAAAACATGTGACTTTTAGGTAATAAAAAAATTAATACTTATAATAAAATTTTTGTAGTAAAAAAAATTCAGATACTAGTTTTCAAAATGCCTCCGAGAAGCAACTGTAGTAGAAAACTCCTTTTTTTAACTTTGGCTGTCACGTCGATGTCAGCTTTTTAAAAATTGTCACCGAATCTAATGGCGGAGAAAACGATTTAAGTTATATTCGTTTATATTTCACAATATTGGCAAATCTCATAGAAGAAAAACTAAAAAATTAAAAATAAATATGGTTTAAAAAAACTAAAAAACACGCTTTTAAAGCATATCAAACTAAAAAGTGAAAAATAATTCTTTGGATAAACTAACAATAATAATGAAGGAAAAATTCCTGCATTATTGTGCGAAAAGCGTGGGGTGCTTTGTGACATATTTTGCATATATCGAGCATTCCACGCTATTTTCACAATAATGCAGGAATTTTTCCTTCATTATTATTGTTAGTTTATACAAAGAATTATTTTTCACTTTTTAGTTTGATATGCTTTAAAAGCGTGTTTTTTAGTTTTTTTAAACTATATTTTTTTACACGGATTTCTGAGGAATGTATCTACCGCGTAAAAAAAGAGTTGGGTGTATAGTGTGTAAAGACTGTTGTTGCATCATACATATTTATCTAATGGATCGCCTCTGTGTGACCCTCCGCAAAATCACTGATTTTCGCTATTTTTTTTAATAAACACGTTCATGAGGAAAGCAAAATGAGTTTTTATGTTTATTTATTGCACAATAGTTAAGTACGTAACGTAAAAAACGGTTCTGTTCGATGTCCACGATTGCGGCCGCAATTTTGGTCGAAACAAAATTTTCAAAAATGTTATTAATCTGCAGAAAAGTCGCTATCGCGCAAAGGAAGCTCTTTTTGTCTTTTTGAAATTTGACAAAATGGCGGCGGTTTGAACAAAAAGTATAGAATTTTGACCTTTTTTTCGACAGTTTTTCGTAGAAAAAAATAGTAAGATTTCAAAAAATAAAAACTCCCATAGGGCGATAGCTGTTCACGTTAAAAATTTTCTCTCCAAATTGGAGATATCTTCAAAACTCTTCCTTCGAAAGTGGAAACCGTTTTGAAAAATTCCATTCTGAGAAAAACGCGTTTAAAGATTAGCGTCGCTATGTTCCCCACTCTCTTCCTTTTTTACAAGAAAGGCTGTAGCGACCGTAATAATTTAAATTTCGATTTCAAAATTTGAACGAATATTTATTATAGTGCATAGTGTCAGATATTGCAACAAAAAATATACTTGTATTTCTCGAAAATTTCACTCTGAGATGATCCCTTAAGTGATTTACGAAGTCAAAATAATATGTCGAATTGCAATTTACCTATTCCATTATATTGCTATCACGATAAATGATATCCTTGACAACAGGGATCGAGCGGAACCGAGGGTTTAAACTAGTATGACAATAAAAATATAACTTGTTATAATTATGGTACAAAAAACCACAAAAGCGCAGAGTGAAAAGATAAAGCAAAAGGCACCAAGTGTTTCCAGTGTAAAAAATTTAGACATATTGCAAAGATTGCCAAAAAGTTGAAAATAAGAACGAAAAATGTAATACTCGTTTGTTTGTCAAAAGTGGTATTATAAACAAGGAAGTGATTATTGACCGAAAAAGGTACAATTGCTTATTTGACACGGGAAGTAAATTTAATATATTATAATTACGGATAATGTTTTCAAGTTGCTACCCGAACGTGTGTTAAAAGAAACAGACATTTGTTTAATAGGTTTTGGTGAACGTAAGCATTGTAATAATATAAAACCAATTGGGAAACTTAGTGTTGACATACATACGTATTGACAATCAAGTTTTTTGTTTAAAATTTTTGGTAGTACCATCATAGTTAATGGACATTGACGTAGTGATCGGCGCAGATTTTTATTTGTTAGCAGATATACAAATAAAGTGTGATGGTCTTACTATTCGGAAAATTCCTTGTGACATAGTTGAAGACATTTTTGATAGGATACAAGTGGACTCAATAGTAAATAAATTTGATATCGATGAAACAAATAGTGTGGAAGCGAAAGAAAAAATGCGTAAAATGGTGTGCGAATATAAACCTAATAAGTGCAAATGAATATTGTTTTAAGTGATGAGACTTCAATAACGTTTAGATCAAATAGACTGCCATGAACATAAAGAAGTATTTTTGATGAGCAAATAGATCAGTGGCTCAAAGTCGACATAATTGAAAATACAAATTCTGATTTGAGTAGTCCTATGGTTTTAGTGAAATGAAGAGACGGAAGTACAAGATTGTGTGTAGGTTATAGACAATTGAACGAAGTCATTTTAAAAGATGTATTTCAATTACCCCCGATAGAAGACCAGCTAGACCAATTGCAAAATGCAAAAATATTTAGCGCAATTGACTCAAAAAATGGAATTTTCCATTTGGCTGTTTCTGAATATAACCGCAAATACACGTCATTCGTTACACGTGGCGGGCAGTGCCAGTTTTTAAAAGTTTAATTTGGCTTGTCGAACTCTCCCTGTGTTTTCCGAAGGCACGTAAATTCAATTTTCCGCGATTTGATGCGCAGGGGAATAGCAATCCCTTACATAGGTGACATAATTGTAAGAGCTATGTATGAAAATGATGCAGTGCGTAATTTAGGAGAGGTGTTGAAGTGTAAAGTGTAAAGTGTAAAGGCTATGGACTTGTAATTAATTGGTAAATATGAAACTTTTTAAACAAGGGAGTAAAATTTTTGGGTAACGTGATTGAAAATAAAAAAAATTTTACCATCTTCAAGTAATATCGAAGCTTTAAGTAAGTGCCGATTGCCAAAAAAATGTAAAACAATTCCAAAGTTTTCAGGGTTTAATCGGATGACAACCAATGACATCCTATACGAGTATATTACATGAGCAAAAAGTCTTCTGATGCTGAACCTAAGTATTCCAGTTACGAATAAGATGTATTAGCTAAAACAGAAACGCTGAAAAAGTTTCGATTGTATTTACTGGGTATAGACTTTAAACTAATAACTATAATAAGCAATAATGATTTTCTTATCTGCTTACGACGTGCACAAGAACGCGACGAAAAACTTAAAACGATAAACCAAATTCTACAAGAAAAAAAGTTACAATGAATATTCTGAAAAAGGTGGGATTTTTCACAAAATAATCAACGATATCGAAGTATTCGTAGTACCCAAGAGCATGCAAAGAGAGGTAACTCGGCGCGCTCACGAAAAGGGTTACTTTGCAATTAAAAAAAAGAAAGATTGGATTTGTCAAGAATGTTTTATTCCAAAGCTTGGAGAAAAAATTAAAATGCATATCGACAATTATGTAGCATGCATTGTGTCAAATAGAAAGTTGGGTAAAAAATAAGGTGAATTGCATCCGCTTCATAAAAGGGCGAATCCTCTTTAGACGTATCACGTACATCTTGGTCTACTAGGGTCAACTAAAAAACTTTATAAACATAAATAAATATTAAAGATGTAAACTGAAAACAAAAAGACATACAATCTTAGATGCAAAGAAGCTAACCAGTGTTCAGTAAAGAAGCTAACCAATATTCAGCCAACGATTAAGTCGCCGTGAAGAGAACCCAGTGTGGTTGGGGTATCAAATTGAAGCCAAAGCATTTGGGTCTATATCAAATTACTAAAGTCAAAGCTAATAGTACCACCATGGTCAAATTTTCATATTTAAGACGACGGCGTATTCGAGGTCGAAAACAATGCAGGACAGATTTTTCCAACCCTTCTTACAATTGTGTGAAAATAGATTAAATCGAAAGACAACCACGCCCACTCCCCATATAACGGCACCCTCCACTTTTAGTTGAAATCAAATATCTCCGAATTGGAAATCGGACTACAGCCACGCCTACTTCCATATAACACCATTTCTTCTAATCTATATAAATAAAAACGAATCGCCAAACTGTATGTACGCTCATAACTTTCATACGACTGAACCAAATTTCATAATTCTTTTTTTAATGTGTTCGTTATTGTCAGGATAAGGTTTGCATGTTTGAAAATTATAAAAAATCAAACAGTGAAGTATTAAAAAACGCATTTAAGACAAATTAATGTGTAAATGAGACAAAAGATGGGAGCACTCCTTAATATATTGACACAGCATTGATAGATTGACCATTCACAGTAGAAACCTACACCCCAAGCGTGCGTTCACAATAAAAAAATCACAGCCGCCTCTGGTGAATCATAGTGAGTCAGGGTGACGATAGGTCAAAACGGGTTGTAAAAAGCATAAAATACTGTAATATTTATTTAAAACAATTTTCAATTTTGGCTATGGAATGTTGTTTAATGCTGTTAATAAAAAATTATATTATACCATTTTAATATGAATAAATATGCGATATATTTTTAGCGTTTTAAATATGCAATATAAATTTAAGCGTTTATATATCATAACATAATTTGATATTATAGGTTATAATAATTCGTTTGAACAATAAAAAAATTTAACATTGTGAGATATAGTATTAAGAGAAAATTTTAGAGCCGATGTTTCCTACAATTTAAGTATACATTTTTTTAATCACAAATATTCTTTACGTATTATATTTCAGCGTCAAGCAACGCGTATATTTACAATATATCACTAACAACTCTTTACATAAAATAAATTACCATATTATTATTATATAGCTCAAGGGTTCGTTTTTAAATATAGTCGGTATACTTCTAAAACAAAATATTTGTTGAATATCCTTTGGTCTAACCGTTTTATACGGTAGCAGTCTCAGTATTTCAGCATTTAGCGATGCAAATATGTACAATATTTTATTAACAACTCTTTACATAGAAAAATTACTATATTATTATATAGTTTTAGGTTTAGATTTTAAATATGTAGATTTCTTGAATATAGTATTTGTTTAATTTGCCATATCTTTTTAGTATAGATATTTTTTTTCCTAATGAGTAGTTTAAAATTAGCTTAGACAACACTGTTACGCCATACGCAATAGCAATACTGGCAACATATTTAAATATTTTGAAATGGACAGACGAATCAATTTTTAATATTTATTATTACTTTATATGCACTAATACGCTCTACTCATTGATTTTAATTCAGGTTTTTGCAGTTTTATCAGGATCAAATTTATAAATTTGTCCCCAGTTTCGTTGAATAAGCATTTTGTTGCTTATTTGCACCCAACATTTTTCTGTGGTGAATATTTATTAATTTCCCACAGTTAAAAAGAGGCATAAATATAAATTTTAATTATATTTGCAAATAACACTCGCGCCTTTAAGAATATGTATCAATATAGAATGATTTTATTTTGAAAAAATATCAAAGTTTTACATATCTTATCTTATATATAAAAATGAATCGCAAAATGTGTTGGTAAGCGCATAACTCAGCAACGCCTGGACCAATTTTGCCAATTCTTTTTTTTTAAATGTTCTTTGAGGTTCAAGGAAGGTTTTTAAAGCAAGAAAATTTCGAATAATTGCCGGAAAACTGCTAAAACCAGCCCTTTTCTTTCTCCCATACAAACGAATGAATGTTTGTTTATTAGTAACGCTGAGAGAACGACTGAATGATGAAATTTTCAGAGAATATTCTGTGGGGATCGGGGAAGGTTTAGAAATAAAAAAACCTGTATGCTTTTTGTGAGGAAAAGTCGGAAAATTGGACTATTTCAAAAAGTTAATTTTTTCCATACAAATTTTTTTTCAATTTTTTTGTTTTGTCTTTCAATTATTTGAATCGTTCAAATTTGTCATTTGTTTCAAAAAGTTTTGAAAATTATTCAGTGAAAATTTTATGTGGGTTGCACACAAAGTGATCAATTACAGATTGAAATTTGCTACGTTCGGCGTTTTTTTTTGCATCAACTTACATTAGCAGCCCAAGGCACACGACCGAGTAATCCTAGGATGCGATGCCATACGTGCGGTGGATCGCGGTCAATTAGCAAGCGATCCTCACGATGTCACACCACGACTTTTCAAACAACAGCTATGATGTTTGATGGAATTTATCTTGAAGCAACGTATATATGGTGCTGTTAGATGCTAGATGTGCTCTCTTGAGTGGCAAAAGAGAGTTTGCCGCACGCATACATTCTTCTTTGGATGGTGGTTACACCAACTCCAGAGAAAGATTCAGTATTATACGAAGTGGTGGAAAGTGGTGGTGTTGTGCGTCTCGCATTTGATTAGGAGAATGGCCAAAGAGTGTATTGCAACCCAGAGAATACAGTACAGCCAGCAGAAACACCGCCAGCAACAAAATTAACATTTACGAGTTTTTCTCAACTTTCGTCAGTGATACATTTGCGAGAACATTGCTCTATTCGGAAATACCTTGGTATTATACCTGGAATGCATCGTCGAAGAAATAGTTGCGCAGAAAGCAAGGCCAACCAGTAGATGGGCATCCAGGCGTGTTATCAACTAATGCATTAGGACGAATTTACCTAATACACCCGAAAAACGACGATTGTTTCTACCTTCGGTTGCTATTAATTAATGAGCGCGGTTCAACTTCATTTGAGTCATTGCGTACGGAGAATGGTACGTTGTCTGCGAATTTTGGAGAAGTAAACCAACAATTACAATTGCTGGAAAATGTCAATCACTGGAATGCAAATGAAGTTCGCACACTTTTCGCGATAATAATTTCGACATATCAGCCTTCAAATCCGCACCTATTATGGGATACGAACAAAAATAACATTGCCGAAGACATTTTACATCGTCTTCGCTAAAACTTGGAAATGGGTCAATTCCGGTTGATACTTCCGGTGGTTTGATATCAATTCCATCCGACGTTTATCAATTCATGAAAGATGAACTCATCACGAATTTTTGGACATTGGCCAAATTATCGTAATTGCGTTTCCATTGTTAGCTGCCAAAAATACCGATGTTGTTGACTTAAACTGGAAGATTCAAAGTCAAATTCCGGGAGACTTGCGCTCATACAAATCGATCGATCATCTTGACAATGAAGACGTAGCCGTGAATTATCCAGTGCAATCTTTTGAAGAGGCCTTGGAGACTCTCAAAGTTGGATCTGTCATTATTATGTTTCGCAATCTGCATGCGCCGTAACTGTGTAATGGAACCCGACTGATTGTGACGTACCTATCGAATGCAAGGGGTAGACTGCTTGATTCTACGAATTCTTTTGAGTTCTAACGATTTGCTTTTCAGTTCAAACGTATTCCGTTTCCAGTGAAAATTGTATTTGATTTGACAATCAACAGGACACAAGGAAAGTCACATTGTGTGTCGTATAAATTTGGAAATGCTTTGTTTTTCACACGGCCAGATATACGTGGCGTGCTCAGGAGTTGGAAAACCATCTTTTCTGTACATCGGAACAGAAACCATAAAATGTTGTTTATCAAGCTGCCTTACATTGAAAAAAAATTGAAATGATGAATTTAACTTTCTTTTCATTTCAAAACACATAATTTCACGCAGGACAACGGTTGCGGGGTCAGCTAGTCCTAAATAAAGCAACTATTAATGTAGCGGGATAAAACTTTTCGTGAATAGTGTCTTTCTAATGTAATACATTTTGGTTAAAAGTTGTCGAAATCGAACCAAACCTGTTTAAGCCTATAGAAACCGAATTTGTGGACCTAAGTGCTTCTATTGACTTATTACTAAAAATATAGGTCAATTTGTGTAGTCAATAGGGGCACAATAGACCTAAGGTCGCGGTGCAATCCTCACGTAATAATCTAATAGTCAAAAATGGGCTGAACTGATATTCAGGATTTTGAAACATGCGGCTGACTTTCCTCTATATATTGTATGTATATAGATTAGTGATGGTATGTAAGGTACATTAATACGTTCTACCCGGGGCATTTTTTGCGTGTTCGTATACAGCGCGTGCCCGAGAATCGAAGTTGTTTGTTCAACAGAACTCTTCTACTGCGCAATGCAATGCACGCAAAACCAACTTGTTCGTTCGCGGAATTATGTATGTATGTATCTTTTTAGTATGGTTTTTGAAATCCACGGCTATCAAAAAAGGCAATAATCATCGTTTTCACCTTCCACTTGCTCATGCGAGCTTTTTCGGGTGGGGGGCGCGCGGAGACAACCATTGTGAGCCTGGGCACGACTAAGAGTACTATCAGCATACACTCTTACAATTTTAGCGTACGTTTTCGAAGCTGTTTCGCCCAATCTGGCGCAAAACTTTAACGCGACGCGTTGATCTTGATTTCGTTTTTCCATTTTCGTGACGAGCACAAACACACGTCTACTCAACTTGACGCAGCAGACGAACTAAACAAGCTAGAGCGACGGTACATATATCAATAGAGAGGGGAGGGATGCCGGAAAAAGAGAAAGGGCATCAAGGTCACAGATTTACCACAAGCGCGGCAATAAAATCAGTCTCACTACTTAACTGTCAAACCTCGTAATCTTTGAAATCGTCCGAATACGCTCATACCTTCGCCCCAACAAACTCTCTTCATACTAATTATGCTTGAATAACGCACACAAAACGCTATTAACAGAAAACCTATAAACTTCCAAATTTGGTACAGGGGATCGGAGTACCAAGGTGCCCCTTACGCAAAAAATTTTGAAAAATTGGGCGTGATGCCGCCATCTAACAGGTTTAATGTACATATCTCCAAAACCTAAACGACAGTGTGAAAAATGATGAAATCGGAAGATAACCCCGCTTACTCCTTATATAACAGTACTGTTAAGAACGTCAAAAATCGCCACAAATTATTACCTAAATATGTCAGAGACATTAAATTTTACCGCCGAGATGATATGAGAGGGTTTTATAGGAGTCGGTGTGAAAATTGGACAATGGGCGGGGCACCGCTCACTATTTCGTACGTTTCAATCTTCTCATATTCCTATGTCACAGTGCGGACCACAACCACGCCATTTGATTCTTTGACTTTCCAGTACACAAATCAATAACTAATTAATATAACGGGATAAAATTTTGCACAAATAATTTCTTTGAAGTATGCCAGCTTATGACCAAAAATTGCTTAAAACCAATCAAAACTGTTCGAGCCCCCATGTACCGAATATGTGGAGCCAGGTATCTGTAGTTGACTTTTGACAGAAAATATCGGTCAATATTTGGGATATACAAATAAAATTCAGAGAGAGATTTTTCCTGACAATATCAGTTCAAAAATAGGTTGAATCAGGTCAATACTCCCATGACCCTCTTTCCTGACTGTATATAATTTCGAACTTCCGGGGGACTTTATATTGGAGTTATCGCAATGAAAATTACAGAGCGGGTACCGGCCGGCTGGGGCGGCGGGAGCGTGCCTATAAATTGCGCATCGGAGGCCTCGGTTCTCCCTATACCACTTTTGATTTAGCAGCGATCGGGCGCGTTTATTATCGAATCTTTCTAGCGAGGAATATTTAAACGGAAACGATGAAGTATATGCGCAAAATTTCAAACTGATTTTTCCTCAAAACTAATACAATTGTTAAATATTGGGAATGGTAGAATAGAATTGCAACCAAATACGCAGTGCAATGGATCATAACTGGCTCAGTAATCAGTAAACTAATATTTTACCACGTGCATGCCAAAATACTGATGACATAACCTAACCAGCCGACTTTTTCGTCTTTCCACGCTTAACGAGCACTCAAACACTCCTCAGAATTAGCAATTTGTTGTTTTTATTGGATTATGAACTTGCGCGACACCCACTTTGCACAAAGCTTTCGCCTCTTAAAGAAGTCTAATGCCTTTATTGCTTTTACTGCTCTTTTCGCCTCTTTCCAACTTAGCAGAGCCCCAAAAAGCAATATTTTATTAGCACACGAGATGCTTTGTTATCCATTTTTTGTAAACTCACACAAGTTGCTTTAGCAAAAATGCTATATCTCATTCAGGGGTGTTGTGGAATCTGATAGTTGTCGGAATCAGAATTGAAAGTAGTAGGTGGCATGAATCCAGATATTGTATTATTGGTTTGATGTTCGAAACAGAATATGTATCGGTTTTGGGTGTCACGGAAACCAATTTTATCGGTTTTGCTATCAGAAACAAAGCAAGAAGATAGTCGCTGACAGATTTTAAATTTAAGTTAAGAAATCAAGTTATTTTATTGTTACGAATTAATTTATTTTTATTTCTATAGGAGAAAACAAAATAATAAAACACGAAATGTCTTAATTATTGAGTTTTGGGGAAAAATGCGCATATTTAAGGGGGGAGCTTGCTTTATAGGCTTCAAAAAATCGTTTTTTTTGGGAGGAAAAGAAATAATTGATTAAAGCGAAATTTCTATGGTTTATAGTAACATATT
Source organism: Bactrocera dorsalis (assembly GCF_023373825.1). Classification (NCBI taxonomy): domain Eukaryota; kingdom Metazoa; phylum Arthropoda; class Insecta; order Diptera; family Tephritidae; genus Bactrocera; species Bactrocera dorsalis. The sequence goes on along the minus strand of NC_064308.1, from coordinate 15,154,164 downwards.
TAGACATCATCCCAAAATTTTTTGGATACGAAATCTTTGATATTCTGCTTTTGGGAAGCAATTGTCCGATGCATCTCGCTTGTGCATTTGTCGGACGGCGGGCAATATGCAGGTCGCAATTTCTATCGGAAACAAAAAATTCAAAGAGAATTTGTTAATAACTTATGTTGTAGTTGAAGTAAGAAAATTAAAAAAAAACGTTTCCAACTTTTTTTTTTATTTAAAAAAAGTGGTTCTTTAGCAAAAAATTGTACTTTATGATATTTAGACAAATGTTCAAACTTAATTTTTCTTAGTTTTTATTTTAGTTTAAATAGAAGAAATGCCAAAGATAATAAACTTTGCCCCAATTTCATACGATGCGTTTAGTTTTTTTCTATCCTGCCCGCCAATTAAGAAAAATCATAAAAATGAAAAATCGAGAAATCGCGCGTCAAAGTTTTCGCTTTCTGCCCTAGCGCTCATATATCTGCTACACACTCGGTCACTATTTCCCTTCTAGCTTCAACAATATTTTGAATTCCCTTCTATAAATTTGGGGACATATTCTTAGATAACTTTTAAAGAGATTTAAGTAAAAACAAAAATTTCGATTTTTTGAAGCTTCTAAAGCAGGCTCCCCCTTAAAGAAGTGTTACAAAACGTTATAACCGTGATTTAACACCCAAATGCGTCTTTATTCATTCTATAAATGTTATCTCTTAAAATCTTCCTTTAAATCGGAACTCATTGAAAACTTTAAAAGGATTGCTTCCAAATGTATTAAATTGCAAGTTTTGTCACATTAGTAAACAGATGATTCGAATATTGGTTTTGCGTATGTTCGAAAAGACGAAAATCAGAATTGGTTTGCAATTCTGACAGCTAAGCAATTCTGTCTTCGATTCCACAGCACCCCTGATTAACTATTAGTTCCTTAGTAACCAAACCTGTTAGTTACACTATTTATAACTCAAGAACGGCTGAATCAATTTGTCTAAAAATTGGCGTGGAGGTAGCTTAGAACCAGGGAAGAACGTAGGATACTTTTTATCTCTTTATGTTAAAACTCAATACAATTCATAAATATAAAAATTATATTTCGAATCATAATCAACAACACATGTCTACTGTAAAAATGCGGAATTGCGGCTACTTTGCTAGACTATGGACGAACGACAATACACAAGCATTTACTTATAACAAACCAAACGCAACATATAACATAAAAACTAGCGGAATGGCTGCAGTGCTGATAAAAAGTTAAATTATAATCTGAGATGAGGGCAGAACAATGCAAGATTTAAACGGCAAAGATGAAGTTTTCGGTGGTGCTATCTTACCACTATATGAGATTGTCATTATTTGTTTAACCCAAGGCAATCATAAATATCTGCGAAAATTTGCAAACTTATCCTGTTCCAGATATAAAGCAATTTTTATATTTTGGGAATGGTGGAATAGAACCATTTATTAGATTTTTTTATTGTTACAAACATGCACTATTAACAAAGAAACTCAGAAATATTTTAAATTCGGTCATTGCGACGCCATTTCCGATGACCGCTCGGAAAAAAGATGCGCCCGCGTTACAAAATCATCTAAAATGAAATAATATGTATTTTAATTAAAACCTTAACATAGAACTTGGATGAAGGAAGAAACTGAAAATTGAATTTTTGGCAGACGATTTCACAAAAAAATTGAAATTTCAATGAAGACTCCGCAACATTTGTTTTAATAGTTGTAATCAAAAAAAAAAAAATCATTCGCGCGTAAAATATTATGAAGATCGGTTGAGTAGTTCTCGAGAAATCTTGCCAACCGACTTCAAAAACACAGTTTCGAGATAAACGCCTTTAAAAACGGTGCACTTAGCCTAACTAGCCTCGAGTGCAACTATTGTTATTCAGTGTAATTTCAATTCACCTCAATTATGCAACGGTCAACTTTTGGTAATCACAATGATAAGAGGAAAACTTCTTCTTCTTAATTGGCGTAGACACCGCTTACGCGATTATAGCCGAGTTAACAAACGCGCGCCAGTCGCTTCTTCTTTTCGCTACGTGGTGCTAATTGGATATTCTAAGCGAAGCCAGGTCCTTCTCCACTTGGTCCTTCCAACGTAGTGGAGGTCTTCCCCTTCCTCTGCTTCCCCCGGCGGGTACTGCGTCGAATACTTTCAGAGCTGGAGTGTATTCGTCCATCCGGACATGACCTAGCCAGCGTAGCCGCTGTCCTTTGATTCGCTGAAATATATCAATGTCGTCGTATATCTCGTACAGCTCATCGTTCCATCGAATGCGATATTCGCCCTGGCCAACGCGCCACGACCATAAATCTTACGCAGAACTTTTCTCTCGAAAACTCGCAACGTCGACTCATTCGTTGTTGACATCGTCCAAGCATCTGCACCACATAGCAGCACGGGAATTATGAGCGACTTATAGAGCTTGGCTTTTGTTCGTCGAGAGAGGACTTTACTTTTCAATTGCCTACTCAGTCCGAAGTAGGACCTGTTGGCAAGAGTAATCCTGCGTTGGATTTTCAGGCTGACGTTGTTGGTGGTGTTAATACTGGTTCCTAAATAGACGAAATTATCTACAACTTAAAAGTTATGACTGTCAACAGTGACGTGAGAGCCAAGTCGCGAGTGCGACGACTGTTTGTTTGATGACAGGAGATATTTCGTCTTGCCCTCGTTCACTGCCAGACCCATTTGCTTTGCTTCCTTATTCAGACTGGAGAAAGCGGAACTAACGGCGCGGGTGTTGAGGCCAACGATATTAATATCATCGGCATACGCCAGCAGCTGTACACTCTTATAAAAGATTATACCTGCTAAAGTTCTGCAGATCGAATAATTTTCTCCAGCAGCAGATTGAAGAAATCGCACGATAGGGAGTCGCCTTGTCTCAAACCTCGTTTGGTATCGAACTGCTCGGAGAGGTCCTTCCCGATTCTGACGGAGCTTTTCGTGTTGTTCAACGTCAGTTTACACAGCCGTATTAGTTTTGCGGGGATACCAAATTCAGACATCGCGGCATAGAGGAAGCTCCTTTTCGTGCTGTCGAAAGCAGCTTTTAAATCGACGAAGAGGTAGTGTGTGTCGATTCTCCTTTCACGGGTCTCTTCCAAGATTTGGCGCATGGTGAATATCTGGTCGGTTGTTGATTTGCCAGGTCTAAAGCCACACTGATAAGGTCCAATCAGTTTGTTGACGGTGGGCTTTAATCTTCCACACAATATGCTTCATAGAACCTTATATGCGATGTTGAGGAGGCTAATCCCATGGTAGTTGGCGCAGATTGTGGGGTCTCCTTTTTTCCAATGGTCGGGTAATAAAACGTCTGCTCCATCGTCATCGAATGGGGAATCGGGTTCGTCTTCTCCTGGCGTTGTGTGTTCACTGCCATTCAGCAGGCTGGAGAAGTGTTCCCTCCATAATTTAAGTATGCTCTGGGCATCGGTGACTAGATCACCTTTAGGGGTTCAACAAGAGTATGCTCCGGTCTTGAAACCTTCTGTAAGCCGCCGCATTTTTTCGTAGAATTTTCGAGCATTACCCCTGTCAGCCAGCTTATCAAGCTGTTCATACTCACGCATTTCGGCCTCTTTCTTCTTCTGTCTGCAAATGCGTCTCGCTTCCCTCTTCAACTCTCGGTATCTATCCCATCCCGCACGTGTTGTGGTCGATCGTAACGTCGCGAGGTAGGCAGCCTGTTTTCTCTCCGTTGCGACACGGCACTCCTCGTCGTACCAGCTGTTCTTTTGCACTTTCCGAAAACCAATGGTTTCGGTTGCAGCTGTACGTAAGGAGTTTGAAATGCCGTCCCACAGTTCCCTTATACCGAGTTGTTGACGAGTGCTCTCAGAGAGCAAGAGTGCAAGCCGAGTAGAGAATCGTTCGGCTGTATGTTGTGATTGCAGCTTCTCGACGTCGAACTTCCTTGTGTTTGTTGGCGTCCGTTTTTTGCTGCACAGAGGCGGGTGCGAATCTTAGCTGCAACAAGATAGTGGTCCGAGTCGGTGTTAGGACCTCGGAGCGCATGCACATCTAAAACACTGGAGACGTGTCTTCCGTCTATCACAACATGATCGATCTGGTTGGTGGTTTTTCGATCCGGAGACTGCCAGGTAGCTTGATGAATCTTCTTATGCTGGAATCTAGTACTACAGATAACCATATTACGGGCCCCGGCAAATTCAATCAGCCTCAACCCATTTGGGAATGTTTCGTCGTGGGGGCTGAATTTACCGACCGTAGTGCCAAAGATACCTTCTTTGCCCACCCTGGCGTTGAAGTCGCCAAGTACGATTTTGACATCGTGGCGGGGCATCTCTCATAAGTGCGTCCCAAGCACTCATAAAAGGCATCTTTGGTCACATCGTCCTTCTCTTCCGTCGGGGCGTGGGCGCAAATCAGCGATATGTTGAAGAACCTCGCTTTGATGCGGATTGTGGCTAGACGTTCATTCTCCGGAGTGAATGATAGTACTCGGCGACGGAGTCTCTCTCCCACCACGAATCCAACACCAAACTTGCACTCCTTTATATGGCCACTGTAGTAAATGCCACAAGGACCTACTTGTCTCTGTCCTTGTCCCGTCCATCGCATTTATTGGACGGCGTTGATGCCAGCCTTTGTTTTTACGGGGACATCAACCAGCTGGGCAGCGGCACCTTCCCAATTAAGGTACCGGACATTCCAGGTGCATGCCCTCAATTCGTAGTCTTTATTTCGTTTGCCATGGTCGTCATCAAAAGGGGGGTCTCTCATCCGAGGCTGTTTACACTTTTTCATTGGGGATGTTTTTTTACGTGGCGGGTCCCAAACCCAGCGCACAACCCTATGCAGGGGATGTTTCGCCTTCTCACTTTAGCTCGCCTTCAAAGGGATGTTCTTAGGCTACCCAGAGGATACTTGGTCAAAGACCGGAAGTCGTGAGCTGATTGAGTCATATGTAAAAGAATCGTTTCTGGCCACTCCCAAATGAATGGCGATCAGAGAACTTTTCTCACTTGCGTGAACTTCTGCACATGACTCCATCCTCCAGGAGGATATTGTAGCAATTATTTTGACTGGAAATAATAATGGAAAATTAGAGAAGATCTTCCCTTATTTATTGTCACAAGTATTATTAACTAACAACTTTGAAAATTAGTAGTTTTTTACAAGTGTAAAATTAATAAAATAAAAAAAATCAGTATGTTAATATATGTTCATTTGTGCTTAATAACAAGTCGAAGAAAATGAGTATCAATTTTTTTTTAATTACACAGGGTTATAGTTACAAACAACAGTTTTCGTTTTTATTCATAAATATGTACATTTTTACTGTATTAAATAGTTAATAATTAATGTATACCTTAGCCACAGCAAAGCGGACGGGTTTCTCTAGTACATACATACGTATATTATAAACTAAGCGAAGGTATCTGAATTATAAATTATGTACTTGTAATACGATGTACATATTATGATGATGTTGCCTCATATAAAGCCAGTGAGTTGAATCATTCCAAAAGTAAAAAAAATTTACACCGATTCCTATGAAGCCCTTATGCCCACATATACCATAGTAGTTTTCAGCATAACGTTTGTATTGGGATGTGAAAATATGAGTAGTTGTTGGAAAGTCACGTTTTCAACATGTTGAGTTAATATAACCCTAGTATTAGCAAGAAATGTTTAATTAGGACACGTCCCCTCCTACTGTAATACCTTACACAAAGCTACAGTTTTGTTGCCTAGTTACAGCACTTTATAGTTTTTTGATTAACGGCATTTTGGCTCCGAACAGCAACACGGTTTCTCCGTTTTGCGAGAAAGAGCATCAAGACGGGATAATCGTCATTAATTCACAGCTGGCTGACATTGATTGAAAACTATCATATTTGGTATGTATATGATGCCTGGGAGTTGCAAAACTTGGAAAAAGGGTGTATTTTAAATCAATCTAACATTTTGTGTTTGACAAACGTAAAAACCAAAAAGAAAGCTTTTCCAAATTTTAGGACGCAGTAGTAGGATACAAAATTACTGGAATATCTAGTCTTATATATAAAAATAAGTTGGGATTTTATCGGTTCGCTACAGCTGACTAAACCGTTGCATGAGATAAAACTGGCCTAAACCACTTTGAAGGGAATCCATTGAGGATGATTGACCAGGGATGGGCATATTAGCCCTCAGTGGCATTTTGCCCGTGCGGGCACGAGTGCACATTTTGAGGGCTAGGTGAGGGGATCATCGCGGGCAAACATGAAGAGGGAAGTGAGTGCAGCGTATTTTACCACTACATATTTATAAATGAGAGCAACGTATTTTCTCACACCATGTTTACAAATGAGAGCGCACGTATATATGGGAAGTTGCACTGTGGGTAATAATTATAAAATTGCCTAACAATTTTAAATTTCTTTGTAACTACTATAAATTTATAAAATGTAAGACAAATAACAAAAAGTATAATAAATATTTGATTTTAGTAATCATTTTTTTTAATATGTCTTTATATCAGCATTTAATTTTGTTTATTTGAAATAATAAATTATATGTTTGGTTTAATCTCATTTGCTATAGCTAGACGCATTATTGTACCAAAATTTAAATCAGATAACCTACTTCTTATTTTATATATAATTTTCGAAGCAAAAAGTTTCAAACCAGGTAATTTCTTTAAACTTCCTTATAAAAAGTAATTTTAGTAATAACTTCAATTTATGAACCACTGTTTCTTCAAACACATATGACCAAATGAATCTTATGAGAGCGCAATGTAAATAATTACCCAACAACCCTTCTACCACCCGCCAATCGTAGAATTTCCAACGACATTAGGTTTTCCGCAGGGTTGCCAGGCTCGATATACTGTAGTAATTATAAAAATTGTCTTCAATATATTTGAAATTTTCTTAAAATAACTCAAATTCAGAATCGAATGCTATTATTTACAAATATATAAACTAATTTTAATAGTTTGATTTCAGTTTTGATATTATATATTATGAAAAATTATTATTGAAAACTTAGATGTGTACAAAACTACATATGCGTATTGAATAATGGCAACATTGTTCGAATGAAAACGAGAACAAAACGCTTGCCGCTCGTAGCGAAATGAGAAGATGTTTATGCCATTAGCGTTTGTATTCTATTTGTGTGCTTAGCCACTCTCAATTAATAATGCCATACCGCGCAAATATATTTTTATTTGATGATTTCTTATATTTTTGAAAATATGTGTTCCCTTTCTATAGCGCATATTATTATTTTAATACATTTCCAGAGGAAACTTAGATTTTTAAAATTTAACAAAACAATTATAGAAAAAAACCTCAATTCTTTGAATATTTTGATAAAACAACCAAACTGAAAATATCACAAATCATATATTTATATAAGCATTTTCATTAAATGGAACTGCAATATGTTTAAACACAATATGTACAATATAATGGTCATAAGTATCCTTTTTTAAACATATATGCAGGTATGCATTAGGGGTAGTCTATTTTTGTAACACCTACTTTACATGCCATAACACGATGAGGAATAGTAAACAAATGATAACTGCGTTTTTAGTTTTTCGATTTATTTCAAAAACTTCACGCAGAATTTAAATTGAAAAAATTCATATGTTATATGCGAAGAAGAAGAAGACAAATTTTGATTTAGAAGCAATAAGACTAATTTAATTACAAGACAAATACATTTTTATAGTAAATATACGTTTTAGTTCATTATTTAATTCATTTTGATATTATTTGAGATAAACTTAAGATTTAAACTATATTCAGATTTACAAAAAGGGTAAATTTCCTGAATAACTTTGATGGCTCTTTCAGCGCAAATATTAGATCTTTTTAAATTCAGAATGGCAGAATCTTCCTTTACCCAGTGTTTAAGAAAACACTTATGCGCAGTTTCAAATTGCTTGACGGATTTTTCCAATATTTCAAAATCATTGTTATGAAAACGGTGATCCGAGAACCAAGCATCATATCATGCGCTGCATATGAATTGGCAAATTGGCAAAAGTTGTATTCTGTGTTCCGGTATTAGTATGAACGTTAAAATCGCTAATATAGCTCTAGAATTCCATCGAGCGTTGCTGAGCGCTGGTAAAACTCTAAATTTTATGTATGGGAACGTGTTGTTTACTTCATAATATTTAAAATATTGCCCTAGTTCATATAAAAATTGCATGTCATCACGCCATTTAATAGACCTTAAGATCAACTTTTCTTCGTTTTGTTTGTAGTTTTGTTTTAGGTTTTCGTAGTTCATAATCAATTCGGTAAATATGTCATAACTGATGTTTGGCGATGTCGACTTTCCACCTAGTACTTCATTCATCACATGCTTCAAAATTAAATCTAATACATGATGTTGGCATCCAATATACTGCGGTGGGGACAAATGTTTTTCCTGAAAACAATTCTGCAGTAAACGAACAACTCCACTTTTAACCCCTGTATTAACGTTTGTTGTGTCACTAACAATCATTTTAATGGAATTCCAAAGGTTAAATTTATCCAATACATTCCTTATTCCTTAAAAAAGTTATAGAAAGTTAATTAATGCTCTAAAAATATATTATTAAATAGAAACCTTCAAAAATTGACAAACTTTTCCCGTTTTCAAGAACCATTGCCGCTATTCTTACTTCCTTAGCTTCATTTGTTAACACCACGGCCTGCACTTCTTTCTTCCATTGTTACCATTGTCACTGCTGCTTTTGTTGAACACTTCCCATTCCTTTTTCTTTGAAGAGGAGCTTTATATTCATCAACAGGTGGAGAATGTGATTGCTCGACAGATTCAGCTGATGATGTTGAAGTGTTGAGCGCCACTTTATTTAAACACGAGGTGCTGTGAACCTTTTCTCTTAAAAGCGCAGCTTTGGAGGGATGCACACAAACTGCTTTAGCTGTCGTGTACCCAACTTCTCCATTTGTAGTTGTTTGGAGTTCATACAACTTTTTGTCCTCAGTTCCTAGCCAGACACCTTTTAAATAAATAATTTGTTGAACGCCATTGTAACATTTCTGCCATCCGGGAATTTTAAAAATGTTGAATAATCCTTTTGTTATCTTCCGTTGTGCAGCTATACGTGTTATGCTCGGAATGTTTAGTTTCGACCACAAGGCAATCATTTCGTTTGAAATAATCTGGCATCTTTTCTTTTTCAATTTCTCCGTTTTTGCTAATTCATTATACCTTCCTATAATCACGGTCTGTTTTGGAATCTTACACAATTCACTCAAGGGGTTTTCAATGTTATTGATTTCTCTTCTCTTATTCTTAGATTTTTCAAATGTTATTAAATTGTTTTCCCATTGTTTTGAATTTTTTAAAACTTCAGCACCACTTTTTTTAAAAGACATTGTTAATTAAAAAAGACACTTTCACTCCAGCCGCCACGCACTGAATGAGAGACCGACAGCTAAATAAAGGCAACTGGCGCGACGCTTATACGAAGTTTCAATCATTCATAAAGCATTTACTCAAATTTACCGTTATCTATTTTTGTCATATGCAAAAATACGACGAATAACGGTAGAAGAGCAAAACAAAACAGACACAAAGAAAAGAACATAATCTCATATGGTGTTTTTTCTTGTCATATGTATGAAATTTTCATACGAAATTTCAATTTAAATTCTGCGTGAAGTTTTTGAAATAAATCGAAAAACTAAAAACGCAGTTATCATTTTTTTACTATTCCTCATCGTGTTATGCCATGTAAATTTTTTTTTTCAAAAAATGCAAAAAGTTATACCCCTAGTATGCATATGTACGTATAAAAGCCCACAACTTGATAAAAGTTTTCCCAATTGTAACTAAAATGAATTTTTACAACTGGCATCACCACCATTGACTGATCTATCACATGTACAGTGGTGTGAACAAAATAGGAACAACCATAAGGTGTTGTGAAGTTTTAAAATATGCTGTTTTCTTATTAAATAAAATTGTTTTTAGATACAAGTATGACATATATATATTTTTTCCTAACAGTGATTAGAATTTCCAGCATCCAAAGGTAAATTAAAACAGATATTAATGCGAATCTCTAAAACGTGCAAATTATGTTTACCTCTTTTTGTTCACACAACTGTACAATTCCGATATGAAGTAAACTTCCACTCTTAAATTTGTGTACAATGTCAGTATTGTCGCAACCACTCTGCGATGAACATCAAGTTACGGAGGAATGTAATTGATTTTTTTCGCAACTTTTCTCAACTTGTTATGCCCTTCTCTCCGTAAACTGATATTCCCCTCATCTAGCCCCCGTGCGCACTTTACTAACTTTGCGGACTAAAAATGTGCCCATCCCTGGTCTTGACAATGAAGACGAAGTCGTGAAATATCCAGTGGAATTTCTAAATTCTTTGGAGAGGCTTGGGATACCGCCGCATCATTTGCGTCTCAAAGCTGGATCTGTCATTATTATGTTTCGCAATCTTCATGCGCCTAAACCGGGTAGCAGAACCCTACTGATCAGGAATAAAGGGAAGTCCAACTTATTCCAGTGTGAGAGCGCTTCAAAATAAGCGTTTTTTATAACATTTTCCATTATGGCCAGATTGGACAAAATACTAATTTTTGGACATTTAAATTAAAACACCCAACATTTAGTAAGAATAAAAATTACTATTTAGTGGTTATTTAATACATAGAGAATCTATTTAAATCTTTGTATGGCATGTTAAAACAACTGGTTTTGACTTTTCAATGCCCAATAAAAGGTTTTAAACTTTTTAGCTCTTAATCAAGAAATGTTTTAATAAATTCCCATTGAAAATAATACTATGATGCTTGACATTACAAAATGTTTCATCAAATACATTTAGATTTCATAAATTTATTTTTATTGTTTTACATTTTTTGTAAGTGCAACAAATCTCTCCGTTTACATATTTTTTTGGTAAGATTTCAATCTGGCCATCGCTCGTTTCCAATTGCTAAACGTCAAAACCTACTGAACTCGATTAGCTGTCAAAGTTCAGTAGGTTTTGACGTTTAGTAATTGCTCACTCACTTCCAGTGAGAGAGGAGTTGGACATCTCTTTATCTCTGCTACTGATTGTGACGCAGCTATCGAATACAAACGATCCAACGTTCCAACGATTTGCCATTTCAGTTCAAACGTATTTAGCAGACCCAAGCAATCGGAGGACTTAGACCTTTCTAGCACTCCATCAACTTCGAAATCAAGACCTTCATATGAAAGGGCACCTTCAGGTTCGATTCGTTTCGATGGTATTCAACATTGGCCTGAGTATACACCTGTAAAACGTATATGTAAAGTACCAGGATGCAAAGGATATTCCAGATACTTGTGTGCAAAATGTAACGTTCATCTCTGCATTCCAAACGGGACCAGAAATTGCTTTAGATTATACCATGAAAGATTTATTTCTATATTTGAATTAGTTTTATTATATTTCTTTTTTTCAGAGAACTATACAGATGAAGACATACTCTTGAACCAGAAATTGACAATGAATTCCTATTTTTTATAGTTTTAGTTACAATAAACTCTTATTTTTTATAGTTTTATAGTTTTTATAGCTTGTGTTTAAGTTTAAAAAAAATGCTTTTAATCCAATAAAAACAACAATTTTAAAACTGAATTAAAAACTTATATATTATATTTTTTTTTTTCGTTAAATAGATTCTATGCCATATGGCATAGTGTCCAAAATCCACTTTTGCAAACAAAATGTTAAAAAATTAGTTTTGATTATTCATAAGGTAGGCTTAAGTATATAAAAAAGCTAAAAATTAGATTTTAAAACCAAAAACAAAAAAGAAGCGCCGTGCGCCACTTTGAACTGTCGCCAATGCCAGCAATCCATCAACTACATCATTCCGGAACGCTAATAAATCCATTTGATCTTTCTTTCTTATGTTATTACTTTCGCAATCATTGCGATATTCTAACCAAGAGTTGCATACTGCTAAGTCCAGAAAATGGTCGAAAACTCTAAGGGTCCACTTTTTTGTCCGAATAGAAATTCGATACAAAGATAGCAAAAAGTCCATCTTGTCGACTCCTCCCATGTATTTATTATGCACAAGGCTGGTATTTCAGTAGCACCAGCCCAGTACATTTGTAATCGAGGATATCCGATTGTTCCAATAATGATGTCCAATCCCATTAATGTCAAGATCTCTTGATTTGTTGCCTGAACAATAGTGTCAATAAAATCATATGGAAAGTACTTTAGAAAATATGAAACAGGAGTTTTTGCATCTTGCATTGGATAACTTTCTGAAAATCCTGAGATTGGAGTATTCCATTCTGCCTTTGCCCATCTATATGAAATAATTTTTTTGAATGGTGGATCCGAGGCATCTTCTAAATCTATTAAATCATCTCCTACATCCAAATTTTTCTCAAATTGATCAGAATTCCCATCCGGATTAGTTAACTCTTCGATCAAGAAGGCATTGTTATTTCTATCATTTAAAGTTTGCAATAGTGACTCCAAAACACCATTTTCTTCTTCTTCCTCATCATCAAAATCAGATATATCTGAGTTATCAAAACTAATTAAAATATTTTCTATTTCTTCGGTGTTTAGTTTATTAGGCATTGTCAACACGTCTAGTCAGTATGAACTTATACAACAGAGTAAAAAATTTCCTTTGGGAAAAATCTTTGCCATATGGCATAGTATGAAATAAAAAAAATCAGGAAGCTCTATTGAACTATATTTCGGATCTAATTTTTTTCTAAAATACTAAAGCAATGTTTATCTACTAAATTAATTTCAAAAATCTAACAAATTTACAATTTTATTTAACAAAATATATAAAAGTATAACATGTTCTTTTTTTGCAAATTGTGAATCTCACGAGGAACGCTTGTTCTCTGAAACATAACAATGTGTAGGGTCCATCAATCAATTTTTTTTTTAAATTTATTTAAAGATAACACTTCAAAGAAAAATACAAAATTAATAAAAAAAAGTGTACCCACACACATTATGACCTAAAATGGGCTTCAAGAAGTGGCTATGCCATATGGCATAGAATCACCGAAAGGGTTAATATTGACAATAACAGTATATAATATTTTCTTGGTTATATTCATTGAATAGATTTCATATTTTTAATAAAAACAAACGTAAAAAAGCGTTTGTGTTAAATTTAACTGTCCTTACTTTACATATGACACAGCAAAATTTAAATTTTTTTCTATGAAAAATCCTTAAGCTCTGCTAAACACGAAGGAAAAAATGTAGTGAAACATTGCCATATAGAGTCTAACTTGCCATTGTCGTCCTTAGCAAAAAACTTTTACAAAACGGAAAACGGGAAACATTGTTTTCAATAAAACAATAAACAGAATTTACAAAAAATGCCATATTTTGCTGATTGTTGGGTATCGACTTAGTACGAAATTTGCCAATTGGGTAGGCAAGGTATAACCCAGTAAAAATAGAAGTGAGCGAATAAAAATTTTTATATTAAGTTCAGTTGAATACGAGTATACTTATTGGCTGTTTCTTTAAAATGCACAAAAAATCTAAAACTCAATTAATGTGAGCAGAGAGAGCGAAACGGACATAATATTTTGATATCAGAGACTCGCGATGAGTATTAGAGAGTAGAGGCTCAGAAAAATTAAGACGCACAAAAGAAAAAGTTAAGCAGCTTTCAGTCGCCACACGGAACCTTAAAAAGTTAAGTGCTTCTTAATTTTTTTCTATTTCTAATGTCATTTTAACTTCTGACATATCGATTGTGTTTATGTACAGGGTGGCGCAAAATTAATCCTCTTATTAGAAGAGGCTATAAATTTTCCAATTGACCATTAATGTCAGTTCTCTTTTGACATTTGTGGAGTAAACACATGCGAAGTACACGTAAATAAACAATGGTCGCGCAAGTCGCGGGCTTATGTACACTGCTCCAGAACGCGGGTTATTTGTGACTATTTATTTGACCAATACGAGGTATGACAATTAAGTAATGAGACTGATTCCATAAAAACCGTAAATTTGAAAATTATTCTACAACTCTGCCATCCCTTTCAAAATAGTCCTTTGGGCAGCTATACAGCGATTCCAGCGCGTTTTCCATGCTTCGTAACATTTCTGGAACGTTTCAACTGGGATGTCCGCGAGTACCCTCGTCACAGCCGCCTGGATGTCCGTAATCGACTCAAAATGGGTTCCTTTGACCACCGATTTTGTTTTAGGAAACAAAAAAAAGTCACAGGGTTACATGTCGGGCGAATAAGGCGGCTGTTGCAACACGGCGATCCCTTTAGAGGCCAAATACTGGGAAACGCTGAAGGCGATGTGGCACGGCGCGTTGCCGTGATGAAGGATCCAGTTACGAGCGATGTCTGGGCACACCCTGTTGACTCGTTTTCGCAATCTTTCGAATACTTGGTAATAGTAGACTTGATTCACAGTTTTCCCCGGTGGAACGAATTCTTTGTGAACGATTCCACGGCTATCAATAATCATCGTTTTCACCTTCGACTTGCTCATGCGAGCTTTTTCGGGCGGGGGGCGCGCGGAGACAACCATTGTGAAACTGGGTTTCCGTACAAAGTCCAGACGGTGCATCAGCTGTTAGCTGCTGACCGCCAATCGCGTCTAACATACACTTAAGCCATCCTTAATTACCACCAAGAGGAAGATGATTTTTCATTAAAAATAATCATGAGTGATGAGGCCCGTTTCCATCTTACCGGGTACATAAATAACCAAAACTTACGCTTCTGGGGCACTGAAAATCCGCGTGTAATCCACGAAGAGCCATTACATCTTGCTGTTTTTGCTGGAGGAGTCATCCGACCTTTTTTCTTCGAAGACGTCGTGGGCCAAACGGTTACTGTGAGTGGTGAGCGCTGCAGAGCAATGATCAACGAGTTGTTTTTGCCGCAACTTGATGAATTTGGATTGGAAAAACATGTGGTTCTAACAGGACGATGCAATGGCACACACTGCACGTGCCACAACGAATATGCTGAAGGATGCATTTTCCGGGCCCCTAATCTCTCGTTTTGGCGATTTGCACTGGCCAGTAACATCGCCTTATTTGACCGCTCCAGACGTCTTTTTGTTGGGCTTTTTGAAGTCGCGGGCTTATGTCAACAAGCCTCAGACTCTTGAAGCTCTTAAAAGCAATATCAGTCAAGAATGTGAGGACCTATCGCCAGAAGTTCTGGCCAAAGTGATGGAAAATGCCATAAAAAGGGCATCAACTGTGGCGGCAGCCATTTACATGGTATCATAATCTCGACTAGATGTAAAAATTTAAAAGACCAAATAAAAATAGTCTGCAAGCAGAATCAACATTTTTCATTTGTTAAATTACAGCCAAAAACATCGGAAGATTACTTTTGCGCCATTTTTCATAGTGCTGAACAAAGGTATGCAAAAAACAAAAATAACATAATGTATAAAATAATATTGTTACAAAAGTAGTATTAAGTTGTATTTGTATTGCTATATGCATCCCTTATTATGAACAATAGCTGTAGGTATATGGAATAGCATTTGTCTTGTTGTAGACATCTGGCGCCGCGGCTGTCTGCTTGTCCAAACAATAGACATCTGGCGCCGCAGCTGTCTGCTTGTCTACGTAAACAATTGCTGAGTCTGGCGCCGCGGCTGTCTGCTTGTCTAAACAATAGCTGCATTTGGCGCCGTATAGCATTATGTTCTTATAATTTCCAGACGCAATATTCTAGAAGGACACGACGGCATCAGCGAGGAGTGCGTGGCTATATAAGCCGTGGCAGCGCCAACGTAATGAACCAGTGCTAAGAGTAAACTGATATAGTGTAGACGAGTTGTAAAATAAAGACATTTTGTTGAAGTGAATTAAACGGCTTTTGGTTTCATTTGTCAATCCAGAGATACGAACCTAGTAAAGTAAAACTAGCAAGGAGTAAATTCGTAACAATTGGTGTCAGAAGTGGGATTGTCAAATAATCCAAATTCAAGATGGTTAAATTCGGAGAATTGAGAATTCAGCAATTAAAAAAGGAACTGGAGGAGCGTAATTTGCCGATAAGCGGGCAAAAGGAGGATCTGCAGGCACGATTACGTGAAGCAATGGAAGCGGATGGAATTAATGTGGACAAGTTCGAATTTGATGGGCCAGACACTTCTGCAAAGGTAGAAGAAAAAGTAGAAGAACAACGAACATCATCAACATGCTGTTAGTGGCTATTAAGCAAATAGCAGAAAATGCAGTGCAAAAAGAAAATCGTCTGGCACAGCAAATAGCAGATAATGCAGTGCAAATAGAAAATCGTCTGGCAAAGCAAATAGCCGAGAATGCAGTGCAAACAGAAAATCGTCTGGCACAGCAAATAGCTGAAAATACATCGCAGTTAAAGTCTTGCCTTACACAACAAATGACTGAAAATAATACGCAGTTAGAAAAGCGTTTGGTACAACAGATTACAGAAAATAATACACAAGTGCAAGAGAAATTTTCAAAATTTGAAGACGAATTAAGCACAATAAAAAATGACGAAGAAAATTTAAGATCAGAATTTCTTCAACTGAGTAATCGTATGCGAGAACTGCAACTGCATGGCCCTGCACCATCAACAAATAATCCAAGATTGAAGGCACCCACATTCGATGGAAGTATTCCATTTCAAATTTTCAAACTTCAGTTTGAAAAGACAGCAATGGCCAATAACTGGAATGCAGCGGACAAAGTAGCGTACTTGTTTGTATCATTGAAAGAACCTGCGGCAGAAATCCTTCAGACTATTCCAGACTGTGAACGGGACAACTATGAGGCATTGATGAGTGCGATAGAAAGACGATATGGTAGTGAGCACCGGAAACAAATATACCAGATCGAACTGCAAAATAGGGGTCAGAAGATGAACGAGTCATTGCAAGAGTTCGCAATTGAAATAGAACGGCTGGCTATTTGGCAAATGCAGATGCACCTGTGGATTACATTGAGAGGGTAAAAATTCAAATTTCATAAATGGAATTCGTAATGTGGACACCAAACGCGCCACATATGCATTGCCAAAAAGAACGTTTGCTGAAACGGTTTCGCACGCCCTCACACAGGAAACAGCTTCTCTACTAAGTAAACCAGCACACAAAGTACAAAGGGTTGAAATGGAACAACCAGCGCTGATGGAAGAAATATTGAAGACTCTGAAGACAATTTCTGCACAACGAGTAAATACAACAGGCAGATGTTTCAACTGTGGAAAAGCGGGTCACTTTGCCTGAAATTGCAATATAAAGGTAAACCCATCAAAACGGAAACAACCAACAGAACACCGAAAGGGGATTCACCAAAAAAATGCGGATGCATTATCACGCCGCCCTTGTCCACTGGAATGTAAACATTGCTCCATATCAGAAGGAAAAGAAGGTATAATCGACGTGCGATTACTGAATATAGAACCTGAAGATGATTGGACTCCTCACCGCATCAGAATCAATCAGCTGGAGGACCCTGATCTTGCAAAGCTGACAATAGCCAAAGAAAATGGGGTACGACCACCAAAGGAACAAATAAGTAATGAGAGTCCAACTGCAAAAGCATATTGGGCCCAATGGAACAGCATAAACCTCGTTAATGGATACATTCATCGTACCTGGGAAAGCGAAGATGGCAAACAGTCTCGTCTGCTGATCATAGTACCGAAGTCCATGATCCCGAAAGTATTGAAAGAATATCACAAAGGACCTAGTGGAGGGCACCTTGGAATTACAAAAACTATAGAGAAGATTAAACAACGGTTCTACTGGATCGGTTGTCGAGATTCCATAGCAGAATGGATAAGTAATTGCGTAGAGTGCATGGCAGCTAAAGGTTCTAAAGCCAAAAGTCGCGGTAGGCTACAACAGTACAAAGTGGGATAACCATTTGAACGAGTCGCAATGGATGTTGCAGGTCCGTTCCCAACCAGTACGGACGGAAACAAATATCTACTGGTTGTCATGGACTATTTCAGTAAATAGCCAGAAGTATATGCCTTACCAAACCAAGAAGCGAAGACAGTAGCCGAAGCGTTTGTAGAAAATTGGATAACAAGGTTCGGAGTGCCCGTCAAATTACACTCAGATCAAGGCAGTAAATTTGGAATCTTTCGTTTTCCAAGAAGTCTGTACATTATTGGGCATCCGCAAGACACGGACAACAGCGTTACATCCACAATCAGATGGAATGGTGGAGAGATTCAACCGAACGCTCGAAGAACATCTACGGAAAATCGTTGATAAAGATCAACGGAATTGGGACAAGTGCATCCAGATGTTCCTGCTGGCGTATCGTTCAGCGAAGCACGAGACAACTGGTTACACGCCAGCAAAGATTATTTTTGGATCTGATCTGCGACTCCCTGCTGATCTTAAGTTTGGAACGAATCCTACAGCTGTAAGAAATGATGGAGATGATTGTTCTGCCTTAAAGGAAGAAATGAATGAATTGCATCTAATGGTAAGACAGCATACGCATCTGATGAGCAATAAGATGAAGGACCGGTTCGATTAAGCGGCAAATTCAAAAGGTTTTGAAGAAGGTGATCTGGTCCTGTTGTACAATCCACTTCGAAAGAAAGGCTTGTCCCCGAAACTGCAGACAGCCTGGGAAGGACCCTATATGGTGATGAAACGACTTAATGACGTTGTATACCGCATACACAGAAATGGAAAAACACGATGTAAAATGAAAGTAGTACATTTGGAGAGGCTCGCCCCATTTGGTTCAAGAGGATTTGTGCCTAATCGGGACGATTAGGCTTTAGTGGAGGGTAGTGTTACAAAAGTAGTATTAAGTTGTATTTGTATTGCTATATGCATCACTTATTGTAGCTGTAGGTACATATATGGAATAGCATTTGTCTTGTTGTAGACATCTGGCGCCGCGGCTGTCTGCTTGTCGAAACAATAGACATCTGGCGCCGCAGCTGTCTGCTTGTCTACGTAAACAATTGCTGAGTCTGGCGCCGCGGCTGTCTGCTTGTCTAAACAATAGCTGCATTTGGCGCCGTATAGCATTATGTTCTTATAATTTCCAGACGCAATATTCTAGAAGGGCACGTCGGCATCAGCGAGGAGTGCGTGGCTATATAAGCCGTGGCAGCGCAAACGTAATGAACCAGTGCTAAGAGTAAACTGATACAGTGTAGACGATTTGTAAAATAAAGAGATTTTGTTGAAGTGAATTAAACGGCTTTTAGTTTCATTTGTCAATCCAGATATACGAACCTAGTAAAGTAAAACTAGCAAGGAGTAAATTCGTAACAATATTATATTTGCATAATCAGGGTAAATCGTACGCTGAAATTGGTGAAATGATGGACAGAAGCCGATATACCATACGGAGTATTATTCAACGTTTTAGAGGTACTGCGTCTTTACAAAGCGAAAAATGAACAATCAGGCCCAAGGCTTTAAGTGATCGCGAACGTAGTCAAGTAATCAAGAAGGTAAAAAAGAATCCCAGAATATCAGCCACACAAATTGCTGCGGAAGTTAATGAAGAGATAGGAAAAGATATTCATCCAATAACGGTCCGGAGGACACTGCATGAAGTCAATTACAGTTCTCGCGTAGTTAGACGTAAGCCTCTTATTTCGAAAGCGTGCCAAAGGAAGTGTTTAGCTTATGCGAAGGATGACCTAAGCAAGCCGAGGGACTTTTGGGACAGTGTACACTTCTCAGATGAGAGTAACTTCAATATATTTCGATCTGATCGGCAAACTGTGTGGAGAAAGCCGAACACCGAACTGCAAAAAAAGAACCTTGCTGCTACTGTAAAACATGGAAGTGGAGGAGTAATTGTGTGGGGTTGTATATCCGCTGCAGGTGTCGGTGAGCTGGAATTCATAGACGGCATTATGGACAAATGCCGATAAATTGAAATTGCCAGAGTCATTCACATTTCAACACGATAATGACCCGAAGCAAAGGGCTTATGATGTACGCATGTGGCTGGCACATCACATAAAACATACATTACCGCATCCCCCTCAATCGCCCGATCTTAAATAGATACAACACAATAGGAGATTTGTGGGAAGAACTAAATAGGCGCGTTAAGAAACGAGCAATATCAACAAAAGCTGAGTTGAAGGTGGCACTAATGGAGGAATGGCAGAATAATGGCGCAGAAACGACACAAAATTTGGTTTCATCAATGCCAAACCGGCTGGAGGCAGTCATCAAGCAAAAGGGCTTGGCCACAAAATATTAATTTTATATATAGTTTACTACTTTGTTATTATTTGTTTTATACTTTTATGAAGTGTGCCAATACTTTTGTTTCGCTATAATTTGCACTTTTGTTCTTTTTATAATTACTATTAAATAAATATAAGAGATAATTAAATGAATTAAAGGAAATATAATTGATAATTACTCGTCCTAATTAAGAATTTTTTTTTTTGGTATTCAAAACTTATTTTATAAGTGGTAAAAAACAGTGCTAAAGGCAAAGTATCTTACTGTGCCAATACTTTTGTTCATCACTGTATGTAGTCTTAGAATCTATGTTTGCAGTAACTTATGACTGAAAAAAACAGTCGTACTAGTTTTGTTTGATCACATCAATGACAGCCGCGCGTAAACAAAAAATTTATCAGTCGCCGAAAAATTTATGATTTCAAAAAAAAAAATTATTTGTGTAGCATTGTCAGGTGCATGTGACGAAATTAAGAGGAAAACTTTCATAAGACATAATACGTGGTGGAAAATCAGATGTACAAGTGGCTCTTAAGTCAACGAGAAAGACACTGTCCAATAAGTGGTCCCATTTTGAAAGCTAAGGCAAAGCATCTTTTTGGACAAATTTATCCAAATAGAACTCCAAATAATTTTAAAGCAAGTCAAATTCAAGCGTCAGTGTGAAATACGCATTCTTAAAGTCTGTGGTGAAGTTTTATCAACCAAACCAACAAAGTTGTGGGAATGTAGGCCAATTAAAAAACCCAGAAAAATATGAGCTGGACAGAGACATTTTTTTTAATTTGCTTCAAAGTAATGAGTTTGCCTTATAACTCTGTGGCTGCTGAACTGGATTTTTTTAGATTTAAGGGGAATTGTGAGTCGAAAATGGACTTCTTTTGAAAATTAGTTCTGAACTGAAAAGTCAACAATAAGCTTTATATTATTTTTTTTAGAGTTGATTGTTAATCATAATACAGCAAAAATAAAAACTCATTTATTATGACTTTCAGTTTTCGTTCCATGAGCAAACTGTTGTGAAATAAATTTAAATTAAAAAAAATTATGCTTTTGCAAAAAAATACTTGAGTGTCTTAACTAAAATGTCTATATTTTTAATAAAAAAACCAGAAAAACAGATCTGAATTAGATACACAACTTTACTTATTATTTGTTTTTCAAATGAAAATTTTTAAAACAACGGTTGTGCTTTTGATACTTTTTTTGCTTGGCAATATATACTTAATTTTTTTAGCTAGCGGCAACACTTGTCACTAATGATTAGAGCGTGGATGAGAATAGAACAAATAAATTATGTGCGTGCGTGTGTTTTGTTCTTGTGCCGTTTTTGCATTTTCCTTATATTTTTGCATTCGTATTAATCATTGCTATGGCGATACTAAAGCCAATTTTTGCATTATCAAAACACATAAGCCTATGTTTGCAGCAAATAGACTGTGATTTGAGCAGCTGCGTTGCTTATGCAAATAATTTGTATGCTGAAATTAGTGAAATGCGTAAGGATTCTGAACAATCGTTTAAACTAATTTTTGAATCAGTTAAAACAATAGCCGCAGAATTAGATTTAGAAATCAAAATTCCGCGTTTGGCGAAACGGCAAACTAATCGCCACAATTATGAAGGCGAACCGGAAGAATATTACCGCAGATCAATTTATATACCGTTTATAGATCATTTTTTGGACCAAATCAATGAACGATTTTTAAAACATCAAGAGCTGCTTTCCAAAATTGAAAACATTTTTCCAAATAAATGCATAAATCTTGACGTTATTGAGATGCAGGAGACTCTTCGTGTTTTAGAAAAGCAATGGTCCGCTGATGTAGAAGATCCCGATGATTTCGTTGCTGAATTTAGAATGTGGAAAAGGTAAAAAATCTTTTCTTCAGATTATATTTTCTAACTAAAATTTTGAATATATTTTCAGGAACTGGTTAAATCAAAGAAAGAGATCCAAAACTTTTTTAGACGCGTTGAATTGTTGCAATGCAAAAATTTTCAAAACAGTGCATCGTTTTTTAAAGATTGGAGCAACAATCCCTATATCTGTCGCTTCAAGTGAACGCTCGTTTTCCTCACTTCGCAGGCTTAAAACATATTTAAGAAATAAAACTGGAGAAGCAAGCCTGAACGGAATGGCTCTCTTGAATATCCACAGAGATATGGACATGACGGAGGAAGAGATTTTAAAGGTTATGGCCTAAAATAAAAGAAGATTAAACTTCAATTTGTGAATAAAATAATCAAACATCGTCTTTTTACCTAAAACAAGAAGAAGTCGCACGATAGGGAGTCGCCTTGTCTAAAACCTCGTTTGGTATCGAACGACTCAGAGAGGTCCTTCCCTATCTTGACGGAGCTTCTGGTGTTGCACAATGTCAGTTTACACAGTTGTATTAGTTTTGCGGGGATACCACATTCAGAAATCGCGGCATAAAGGCAGCTCCTTTTCGTACTGTCGAAAGCAGCTTTGAACTCGGGCCTTTTCTAAAATTTGGCGCATGGTGAATATCTGATCGGTTGCTAATTTGCCAGGTCTAAAGCCACACTGATAAGGTCCACTCAGTTTGTTGACGGTGGGCTTTAATCTTTCACACAATACGCTCGATAGAATCTTATACGCGATGTTGAGGAGGATTATCCCATGGCAGTTGGTACAGATTGTGGGGTCTCCTTTTTTGTGGATTCGGCAGAGCACACTTAATTTCCAATCGTTGGGCATGCTTACGTCCCACCATATTTTACAAAGAAGCTGATGCATGCTCCTTATCAATTATTCGCCGCTATGTTTGAATAGCTCAGCATCCTGTAGAACTGTTCCCTACATAATTTTAGTATGCTCCGGTCTTGAAACCTTCTGTAAGCCGCCGCATTTTTTCGTAGAATTTTCGAACATTACCCCTGTCGGCCAGCTTGTCAAACTCTTCATACTCACGCATTCCGGTTTCTTTCTTTTTCTGTCTACAAATGCGTCTCGCTTCCTTCTTCAACTCTCGGTATCTATCCCATCCCGCACGTGTTGTGGTCGATACTTGCGAGGTAGTCAATCTGTTTCCTCTCCGTTGCGGAGTTTGAAATGCCGTCCCAAAGTTCCCTTATACCGAGTTGTTGACGAGTGCTCTCAGAAAGCAGGAGTGCAAGTCGAGTAGAAAATCGTTTGGCTATCTGTTGTGATTGCAGCTTCTTGATGTCGAACATTCCTTGTGTTTGTTGGCATGCGTTTTTTGCTGCACAGAGGCGGGTGGGAATCTTGACTGCAACAAGATAGTGGTCCGAGTCGATGTTAGGACCTCGGAGTGCACGCATATCTAAAACACTGGACACGTGTCTTCCGTCTATCACAACATGATCAATCTGGTTGGTGGTTTTTCGACCCGGAGACAGCTAGGTAGCTTGATGAGTTTTCTTGTGCTGGAATCTAGGCCTACAGATAACCATATTTCGGGTCTCGGCGAAGTCGATCAGCCTCAACCCATTTGGGGATGTTTCATCGTGGAGGCTGAATTTACACATCGTCGTTCTCTTCCGTCGAGGCGTGGGTGCATATCGGCGATATTTTGAAAAACTTCGCTTTGATGTGGATTTTGGCTAGACGTTCATCCTCCGGGGTGAATGACAGTACTCGGCGACGGAGTCTTTTTCGTACCACAAATCCTACTCCAAGTTTGCGCTCCTTTATATGGGCACTGTAATAAATGCCTCAAGGACCTACTTGTCTCAGTCCTTGTCCCGTCCATCGCATTTCTCGGACGGCGGCAGCCTTCACTCTAACGAGGACATCAACCAGCTGGGCAACGGCACCTTCCCTCTTAAAGGGACCGGACATTCCAGGTGCATGCCCTTAAATCGTAGTCCTTCATTTGCCAAGGTCGTCATCAAGAAGAATCGTTTTTGGCCATTCACAAGTGAATGGCGATCAGAGAACTTTCCTCACTTGCGTGAATTTCTATACATGACTCCATCTCTCAAAACACACCTTTTTAAACTGGCGGGTATGATTCCGGTCGAACTACACAACCGATTTGCTTAATTTTTTTCTAAATGTTCACAAAATGCCTGGATATCGTTTTTACTAGATTCATAATTTATTGACAATGTTATGACAAAATTTATGTAAAAAACATGGGGAAAATTAAAAAAAAACGTTAATTACTTTTTTAGTTATCAACATTTTTTCATGATTTTTGTAGGGGCGATAACTATTCACGTACTTTTTAAGAATAAATTGGGTTTTTGTGTTTCAGATGCAAACATGAAAAATCGCATCTCATTTATCCAGCCATTTCTCCGACAATGCCATCAAAAAATTCCGAAAAAATTACTTTGTGCACTCCTCGATATACCTCATGATATGTGAAAAAAGTTCTATTGTAAAATAAAAAAATCAATGAAAAAAATGTCAAAAAAACGGGACAGATTATCCTACTGATCCCTTAAAAAATAAATATGTACTGTTTAAACACACATATAATCCCTTGTATGTTTCATATCACGGAAGATTTAATATTTAAGGAATACATCAATATGACATCGTATTGGTAACCAGATTAGGTAAAGCATCGACCAGCTATTGAATAATATTCCAAAACCTCACAATTCTTCATTGTCATTCGTCATGTTCAAATTGTAACATGTAACTATTATACATATGCCCAATTATTTATCAATTTTTTTAGAATAATTTTCTAGAAACAAATGCATGTGGCGACATTTACTAATTATTTATTTATTTTTACACATATTGACCTTATGAACCATACACTGCAATACACTTGATCTCCTTTTTGCACGGTTATCTGGGGCAGGAAATTACTAGTACAAAAAACAATCGTGAAAAAATTAAATTTTCATATAAAACTCCCTATTGGAACCAATTTTATAAATAATCCGTGCAAAAAAAGAAAAACGTGTAAAAAAATCTCATTTTACTTGCAAATCTATCTATCTTATATGGTATTATATACTTATGTATGTACATATGTATTACTGTTAAAAGGAACAAACAAAAAATGTTCTAGGAATGGTAAAATAACAATAATAAGTTTGAAATTTAAATCCAAGTTGACGGAATTTTCTAGTTCCCTCGCTAGTTTCAAACTCGTATTACGATAACGTGTTCTAAAATGAACCTGTATTTACATATGGAATTTAGAATTTATTGCAAAAAGAGTACATAATTAAAATGAAAAACACAGTAAAATGAAAGCTCAGTAAGTAATTTCGTTTGATAACGACTGTTGATTTTATTGAATTCTTTCGCAGCCTACTTAATACTTCACCATTATAAAAAGTAAGATTTTTTGTAAAACAAATTTCTTAAATTTTTTGGACTAGTTTTTGTTCACTGCTCTTTCGAAGATGAAAGATTGAAAACAGCATTTTCGGCATCTTTCACTGTTTTACTATCAAAAGAGTAAAAATGCAGTTTGAACAACGCAAAAATTATGTTATGTGTATGCAGAAGATGTGTTGACTGAAAGCCAATGCCAAAATTGGTTTGTAAAATTTCGTTCCAACAATTTCGATCTTGAAGATGTACCACAAATCGAGAGATTGCTGAAAGATTAAATTTGTCTAACGCCACCATTCACAAGCGCCTGAAACTTATTGGATTAACTTGGAAGCATATTATTGGGAACGAAGTCTCATTAACGACTTGTGATTTGCCTATCAAAAAGAAAGAAGTGATCCATGATTCGTTGGAACAATACGGTCTATAGATGTGAAACATTCATAATTTAATTTGTTCTTATCTTGTTGACTTAATTGAAGTTCATTTTCGGTATATAAATACATTATTTACTAAATTAAAGCGAACATACAAAAACTGTCAATAACGGACTTTACTAAAAATACGAGAAAAATTTTTCATATTAAATTCAAGACATCCAAAACCCATTAAACTATCCATAGATATACTCTTTACTATTTATACTTAACAATTATGTACATATGTATGTAGGCGTGTATATTTTCAGGTATGTTGATGTAATTTGCGGGAGTGATTACACAATGTTTGGTGGACGCCAAGTATCAAATTTTCTTCATTATTTTGTGTATGAACTCAATTGTTTGTAATGCGATATATTGAAGTATCTTCTTACCGGAAATGGGGTTACAATATGCGGCGTTTAAATTTAAATTAAAAATACATCTACGCTCATAGGTATTTATTGCAGTATTTATTTTCTAACATATAGTAGATATTATTAGCGCGAAAAGACAATATTAAATTATTTATGCAGCTGTAATTATTAAACACTTGTTAGCAGTCACTATTGTTATTATAGTAATTTGATTTTTTTATTAAGCTCTTCATTGTGTACACCCCGACGAAAGTATGCTCAGTTTAAATCTAACACATTTGCTGACCAGAAACTATTACCATGCCGCACTGTTAGCTATTTAGCGTATCAAACTGCACTATAGCTTCGTGTCACATAACTTCGAGTCCCCTACTTCAACAGTTTTGGAAAAAGGTGTAAGAAAAATAAAGTTCGTAAGCGGTTCCGCAAGCGCACATTTAATAAAGCTTAAATCAAATTTCTCCATCCCCATTCCACCTCGCCAATAATAGCATAGCACACTACGATCAGCCACAACGTAACGCCACCGATGACCAAACGTGTGCAACGTAAAAAAAAAAACATGTAATGCTAATAAAAGTAAAATTGGTTTCGAAAAAAGTGGAAAAGGCCTCACAACACATGTACCAATATTTTTAGCTGAATATCGGCAACGATCAGTAATATCAGTGAGTATCGGCTAAAATCCGAAACATGAATATATTGGTCAACGAACAACATAGACCAAACCAACAGTAAACACATATTTGTATGTATGCATATTCATAAGTACATGTGGAAATGTAAAATGGAAATAAGTATGTACATACATACATATGTGATGTATGTGTGCATACTTGCATACTAATATTTGTACATGAAACGTTGATGGTTGTTCGAACGGTAAGTCAACATTTAGAAGTCAATTGTTGTGGAAATACTATTATTTTGAAATGTATACATATGTATGCTTAACGCAGTATACATATCAAATAAAATAAATATATGCATATGTATATATGTATACCATATATAAAAAAACATTTACACTAATTGTAAAATGCGTAATATAAACATTAAAAGCAAGAAAAAACGTTAACTTCGGTTGGACCGTAGCTAGAATACCCTTCACAAGTCACAAACCTTTTTAAACTCAAAATTATTTCGTTTGGTCAATTTGCTGACAGCTATAGGTTATAGTGATCTCATCTGGACAATTTGTTCGGATATTATTGCATTGTTTGGATAATAACATGTGCTAAATTCGTGGTGATATTTTGCTAAATAAAAATATTTTCCATACAAAAACTTGATTCCGATCTTCATATGACAGCTATGTATGTGCTATAGTGGTCTGACATCGGCAGTTCCCACAAAAGAGCAGCTTCTTGGGGTAAAAAAGGCATGTGCAAAATTTCAGATCGAAAAACTGAGGGACTATTTCGCGTATATACAATTCAACTCAGCTCATCACGCTGATCGTTTATATATAATATAAACTTTATACGGTATCCGACGTTTTCTTCTGGGTATTACAAACTTCTTCGAAAACTTAATATACCGTGTTCTAGGTATAATAAGCATAACTTGAAAGTCTAAGTACAGACGTGAAAACATTTGTTACTTATTATCGACCACTGCTTTTCGGTGCTGCGCATTCCGTTCACACGAACTCCTCGAGCCGGAAAACTTCCTGTCATTCTTATATACTTTATTTATGTTATATTTTTCATTACCTAATTATTATCTTTAATTACCTCTTTCTAAAATTTTTTTATTATATTTTGCATATTTGTATACATATTTGTATGTCACAAACCAAAAATAGGACATAACATTTAAAATTCATTTCAAAATTAATGCAACTACAAACTTGGTGTCCTTTGTATTTCCCCGTCCTCTTTGGCCCACAAACTGAGAGTTGCCGCAACAAAAAGTTCCTTCTGTGAACAGACACTAAAATTATTTATACACACACGAGCATAAAGTGGCAAACGTGCGCATACTACATATGTACATACATATATAAATAAATATTTACTTATTTAAATATATATAAGTATATGAGCACAAATTTATATAATCAAGGGTGATCATTCATACATACTTATGTATTGCAATGTGTAACCCGTACTTCTGCGAAACGAGGTTTAACTTGCAAGTTACAGGCAGGTGAATGCCCAAATAAGTATAAGTGTGTGAAACCAATACATGTTTCAGGCGATGATATGAGGTGCATCCGTTAACGGGACGATTTTCTTTTATTATCGAAATTTGCACAAAGAAGCACGCAATGGTGATATTACTAAAATATACATATGTACATATGTATGTACGCAATGATTTCGCAATATGTAAAGATTATCTGATTAAATGAGTAGATTATGGGGTTAGGTAATATTTTTGCTGGTAAATTGTTTACATACATACATATGTACTTATTTAATAACAGTTAAAGCATCATTAAAAAAGGTTTCGCCTAAAAAATATACTATATACAATAATTTTATAAGTCACTTATAAGTTCACTAACGCTTGGAATTTCATCGAAACTTATTTTATTAATAGATAATCTAGTGGCGAAGCTTTTTTTTAAATTAACAAAAAGACGTTGGGTCAGCTTTAGAATGCCGCCCCAGGATTTCGGAAATAAAGGAGGCCGTGGAAAACTTATATATTTCGAGTTATTTGCTTTCAAATTTGAAAATTACCACCATTTGAAGTGCGTACATATTTTTTCGATTTAAAATTAATTTTACACTTTTATTTCCACTACTACCACACTTCACTAATTCGTTTGTACATATTTATTTTACATTATGAAGTGAAAAAATAGTTTTAATTTAATATTTAACTTAGTGTTCAATTCTATTTATTTAACAATAACAAAGGAGTTCTACGTGTGTTGGATCTGCCGGGGCTATTTTTTTTGAAGTGTTTTTGAAGCCCACGAAAAAGAGTTACATACATATATGGGAAAAAACTTTACACGCTCCGGTGTTGGGACGACTAAGGTTATTTTTTGAAGGGCGGCCGAAGACCGCTAACGCAAAAAGGAGTTTTACGCGAAAAAAACTTGACGCACCCTGGTATTTGACCGACCAGAGTTTCTTTTTTTGAAGCGCGGCCGAAGGTCTCCTACGCAGAAAGGAATTTTAAGCGAAAAAAACTTGACACACCCAGATGTTGGACCAACCAGTGTTATTTTTTTGAACCGCGACCGAAGGTCTCTAACGCAAAATGAGTTCTACGCGAAAAACTTTACAATAAAAAGCTTTTTTGCGAGATACAACTGTAATTATCTCGAAATCGTTATAGATTTGATAGTAGAATACGTTTGGCGAAAAAATTTTACCAACAGACACGAGGAAACGCTTGTAAAACTCAGAAAATAAAATTTACGCATTGGCTTTTGATTTTCAATTTAGTTGTATATGCGTATGCGTTTTTCATTTTTGCTTATTCAAAGTTTTTGATCCTGTTTTTGGGTATAATCTATTTTCTTTATTTCATTCAGTTCACTTACAAAGGATGTCGATAAGGTAATACTAACAGTTTGCAACCATTTAGTTGTTGTTTAATAAATAGAATTGAACAATAAGTTTAATATTGATAAAAAAAAAAATTGCTCTATATTATGTAAACATATGTGTACAAACGAATTAGTGAAATTTTAGGGACATAAAAATGCAATATATAAGTGTAAAATTAATTTTAAACCGAAAAAATACGTACTTCAAATGGTGGTAATTTTCAACTTAACCTCCTCTATCTGACCATACTCATTTTATTCCCGAAATCCTGGGACGGTATAATTGAGTTTTCCCAAGGCGTCCTAATGAATTTTTTTTCCAAATTTTCGACAAACAAAAATTTATTGTTTATTAAAATTCAAAATAAAAAAACTTTCGATTAGGCACTAGTTTTTCATGTTTCATCTCATCTGAACAATTTGTTCGGAGATTGTAGTGTTGTATTCGAAAATCAACAATTTGTTCGGAGATTGTAGTGTATAATAAAAGAGAGTTTGCCGCACGCATACATTCTTCTTTGGATGGTGGTTACACCAAATCCAGAGAAAGATTCAGTATTATACGAAGTGGTGGAAACCAATAAGGTTCATGGAACTAGCATCCACTACAATCCCTTTTCGGTTTGTATATCTGACAATAAATGCACGAAACACTATCCATGTGCTTTTCTCTCGGAAACACAAACTGAAAATATCCACTCTATCGGCATCGCTCACCAGATAACAATGCCAGAACATTCAGCATTCAATTTAGAAGAGTGAATATCGAAGCTGACAACACATGGATCGTACTATATTCCCCACTGTTGTTTAATTCACATTCAAAACTCATATCAATATTGAGTATTGCAGTTTGGTGAAATCTATAAAATGCGTTTGTAAGTACGTCACCAAAGGAAGCAATACGATACGGTCGATACGTGAACTGCAATAAAGCGCTTTGTAGGATATTTACTTTTGCAATTCATGAACGTTTTCCGACTGTTGTGCGTCTCACATTTGATTAGGAGAATGGCAAAAGAGTGTATTGCAACCCCGAGAATACAGTACAGACAGCAGAAACACCGCCAGCAACAAAATTAACATTTACGAGTTTTTTCTCAACTTTCGTCAGTGATCCGTTTGCGAGAACATTGCTCTATTCGGAAATACCTTGATATTATACCTGGAATGCATCGTCGAAGAAATAGTTGCGCAGAAAGCAAGGCCAACCAGTAGATGGGCATCAAGGTGTGTTATCAACTAATGCATTAGGACGAATTTACACAATCTACCCGAAAAACGACGATTGTTTCTAACTTCGGTTGCTATTGATTAATGAGCGTGGTTCAATTTCATTTGAGTCATTGCGTATTGTAAATTGTACGGTGTGTGCAACTTTTGGAAAAGCATGCCAGCAATTATAATTGCTGGAACATGATAATCCTTGGAATCAAACGATGAACGATGCGATAGGATACGAACAAAAATGACATTCCCGATGACATTTTACTTCGTATTCGCTAAGAATTGGAAATGGGGTTGATACTTCCAGTGGTTTGATATTAATTTCACCTATCTTTTGTCAATTCAATTCAACGAAAATGAACTTGACGCCTGCAAGGTCAGCTAGTATATATAATAATGTTCATGTTTCATATAATAATGTTCATGTTTAAAGTAAATGTTTATTTCCACCCAAAAACTGGATCCTCCGATGGTTCTTTCAACTGATCAAGGCTTTACATTTTTGCGGCGACTACGCCTATAAGCCATATTCCCCTAAACGCTAGTAGTGACCTAAAAGCCCTTTGGTGTAAACTGACTGACTAATAGTACCGAACGTCAGTACAATGTGCTTTCCAAAGTAAACGGGACTGTAAAAAAATAACAGAACAAATGGTTTTTTCGGCAAAATCAATATATTTTATTCAAAAAAACTACTCCTGCTTCAATAATGCTTTTTGCACGGTCCAAAAGCATATCGAACGAGTGTTTTAGCTCGTTGGCCGGATGACTGCCAGTATGACGGTGCAAACCTTTTGAATGGCCTCTATGTCTGCATAACGTTTTCTTTTCATGGGCAAATGCATTTTTCCGAAAAGGAAGAAGTCGCACGGTGCCATATTAGGTGAATACGGGGAGTAGTTTATGGTTAAAATGAGATTTTTGGTCAAATAATCGGTCACAAGCGTCGATCGATGAGACGGCGCATTATCGTGCAACAAACGCCAACTTTCATCTTCGCGATATTCGAGCCGAACACGTCGAATACGGCGCACCAAATGCTCCAAGGTAGAACGCATAAACGTTTTGGCCGGGTGGAACAAATTCTTTGTGGACAATATTCTTGGAATCATAAAAACAAATCAGCATTGTCTTTGCTTCTCCATGCGCGATTTTCTGGGTTTCGGCTCGTCCGGTGCCTTCCATTCAGCACTCTTGCGTTTCGTTTCGGGATCATATTGGAAACACCACGTTTCGTCACCGGTCACAATATTGTAAAAGCGTTTGGGGGTGTTCGAGCAAGCAAATAACTGCAGCAATATTGGGACAGTGTTGTTTTTCTGCAGATACTCAGCTGATACTTATATTGCAACAATTTTGTTGCTTGCTATACTGCCGCAGTGATTGAGACTCGAACATCCCCTTTTATGATGAATTCACGCAGAGTTTCGATGGAATTTCCAGTGATTACGGATTTTGATTGACCCACATAGGCAATCATCGCCATAAACTTGTTTCGTCAATTGAAACGTTTCAGTAAAAGTTTTACCAATTTTAAAACAAAATTTAATGTTGGCTCTTTGTTCGAAGCTCATTTTCGCACCGATAACACAAACATACTGACACATAAAACGCAATAACTGCACCAGTCAACATATAGATGGCGCCACCAGGGGGCAATAGATTCAAAAAGTCCTGTTTACTTTGAAACCTCCTTTTATATTTAGCACTTTTCGGACATTGTCGCTGATTTTATACGAATCGATATGATTATACTTTTCCTGGTGGTGTTGTCATGCGTTGACTTGTTAAGGCATGTTCAGCAATTTGCGGACATTAATCGATTGCGCAATCGCTAATGTTAACTTGTTCTTGGCATGCGTATTAAACGATAATAAGAATAACAAGAAGGAATTTGCAAAGGTTTGTATAAAAGGAGAATAATGGTTTTTTTTTCAATATTTCTTTATTTATTGAGTCTGCTTGGTTAAGCCTAACAATAAGTATTCAAATCTTAAATATTTTTAAAACTAAAGAAGCTCAAGAATGTGGTTGGGCTTTTTTGGTAGAACGTTGCTCTCTAGTCGACTGGTAAATCACTCCTTTTTAAAAGTGTTTCATCGCCGGAATTTACCAAGACATTAACCAAAGGCTTTGGATGTTCGCGAAGTTAAGAAATATATGTCATTCTTTCCATAAGAATATTAAGACTTTTATGAATCTTTTCATTACGCATATACCTTGGTGAACCCGTGATTGTTCTAAGCATTTTAGATTTGAACCTTTGTATTACATAAATGTTGGTTGCACAGGTCGGACCCCACAGTTGAATGCCATACATCCAAATCGGTTTTATGATTGCATTGTATAACAGGACTTTGTTGTCTAGGCAGGATGATAATGATATTTCAATATAAAGCAAACTGTGCATGCGATTTACCGCATTTAGTATACACTAAATGTGCATCTTGGGACATACATTTTGTTTCATTGCTGTAAAGACATTAGGGGTATTCAGACCAGCCTTGTTAATTTGTTAGTCATTATTCGGTAGTTTTTTACATGTATTTTGTTTTTGTATTATTATTATTATTTAAAATTTTATTTTTCTTAATCTTATCTGATGCCACATTATTCATGTGATATCGAGCAAAACTGATACGAGAGACTTTATGGTGTGATTTCAAGAGAGGTTCTTTCTGCGTTTGCTCCTTTACAATGTTAGGATTTCGTTTCACCACACGACAAACTGTTGAAACAGATGCACAAATTTGGTACTCTCTTTTAACTTTCCATATAAACGTCATTTTATTTGATAACTGTCAGAGTAAGTTCTCTGGCCAAAATTTTTTTTGTTATTCAGATCACAACTTTTTATTTATTGAATCAGCTTTTTGTTTTAAAAGCCTAAAATGTGTTATAAAATCTTAAATCTATTTAAAAACTAGATAAGCTCAAGCAAGTGATTGAGCTGTTTTGGTGATACGTTGATCCTTAATACGCAGGCATATCTCTCCTTTTAAGGC
Source organism: Bactrocera dorsalis (assembly GCF_023373825.1). Classification (NCBI taxonomy): domain Eukaryota; kingdom Metazoa; phylum Arthropoda; class Insecta; order Diptera; family Tephritidae; genus Bactrocera; species Bactrocera dorsalis. The sequence goes on along the minus strand of NC_064308.1, from coordinate 15,120,139 downwards.
GTGTTTCATTGCAGGAATGTACCAAACCATTAGCCAAAGGGTTTGGGTGATCTCAGAGATCTCTTTACCATAGAAATACCAAGGTCTTTATGGATATTTTTGTTACGCATGTACCATGGTGAACACGTAATTGTTCGAAGCATTTTGGATTGGAACCTTTGTATTATATCAATATTAGTTGCACAGGTTGTACCCCACAGTTGAATGCCATACATTCAAATCGGCTTTGTGACCGCATTGTATTAAAACACTTTGTTGTCTAGGCTAAGCTTGGAGTTTTTATTTAATAGCCAATTTAAATTTGCAGCTCTTATCTTCATGCAAGTTATTTTACTAGATATATGTTTTCTCCATGTAAGTCTTCTAACTAGGTGAATACCAAGATATGTTACTTAGTTCGCTTGGGGTACTAAAATATTGTTTATTTTTACTGCCGGACACATTTTAGGTCTTAGCGAAAACGTAACATGCTTACACTTTCGTTCATTCACATTTATACGCCTGTTGGCTAGCAATTCTTCGACACACCTTAAGTGCTTGGCTAATATTCTTGATGCTATTATGTGGCATTTGTTACGGCTGACTAAACCTGTGTCATCCGGAAAAGTTGATGTTAAAACATTATTAGCTGTTGGAAGATCTGCAGTATAAATGATGTATAGAGTTGGGCCTAAAACACTGCCCTGTGGTACACCAGCTCTTATCTGTCGTACATCAGATATGAAATCTCCCACTTTTACCATAAATTGTCTATTTTTTAATAAGACTCCAATGTTTTGCACAATTCTAAGGGTAGAATGTTTTTAAACTTTTATAAAAGGCCTTCATGACACACTTTATCAAACGCCTGAGCCACGTCTAAAAATAAAGCTGAACAGTACTCTCTGTGCTCAAATGCTTTTCTTATTTTATTATTATTATTATAACATAGCAGTGTTACCGACCTTCCCAAATTCCGAGCAATGGCAAGATTGGTCAAAGCCTAAATATGCTTTTATTATAACTCTAAATAGCACCGATCGAAATTAGTGTCTTTATAGGAATGAAACACGGTTTTCAGACCATTTTGCTTAGTACCTACAATAGTAGGAAAAGTACCGTTAGAAAGAAATATGTTTTTATAGAATTGTTCGAGTTACCATAGAGCTTTAAAATAACATCACTCGTTTTTGGAATGTGAACATATTTTTTCAGTATTTCACAGAAATAAAAATATTCATAGCGATGAAACAAAGTGTACATATATCTTTATACATATGTATATAAAACTAACGTATCACGTTGTTTGTCCGCAAAGGACTCCTAAACTACTGAAAGATTTTAGTAAAATTTAGCACAATGTGTTCAGTTCGAACCAACTTTGAAGATAGGATAGTAAAAACAATTCACAAATAAAAAATACATTGAAAGCTCTATTAAATGGACGCTCTATTAAGCAGACATCTCCATTAACCATGCACATTGTTAATGTTTATTAAGTACAATCTTATTAAGCGGACAACTCTATTAACTAAACAGAAAGGCTGGTAACCAGATATTGAGAAAGCAGCCTTAAATTCGTTTTTTTTCCAATGAAATTTATTTGTATGAACATATTCAAAATTAAACCTCAAGTACAATCCCTTGGATTCTTATACCGACAAAACGTCTTCACCTTTATTCGTAAATAAAATGTTCACTGCATTGAATAGTTTATTATGTCTGTTATTACACGCGTCAACTTTTGTTGCTAATTCTCAGGCGATATTTTTTGCTGTCGCCCATTACGTTGACACGAGCAATTTGTGTTGCGCAACTCTGTTCGAGTTTTTTTCTCATTCTCTTTCACTTTACTTTAATCCATTATCGTTTCTTTTTCCTTATAGGTATTTGGGCCACTCTATCACATACATATATTAATCAGTTCTGTCAATTAAGAAATACATTTTATTTATAATTCAAAATTAAAACAAAGATTATATAACAGACCTTCACATATATCACCCTTTTCACTATCGTCTGAAACAATTTGTATGGCTTCCTTCATACATTTCACAATATCTTTAATTAATTCGATTTTTTCGTCATACTCCATTTTTTTAAATATTTATACTATGTATATTATGTATATGTAAATGTTAAGCCCCCACGTAACAGATCTGTTCTCTGATGCATTTTTAGTATTATGAGTATAACACTAAAGGTTGGTATCCAGCTCTCAAGTAATTGCTCAAGAAAAAAAAATACATTATTTCTCCAAGTAATTTTGACAGCTGGTTACGCATTGTGAATGATCCACATTAGAAGAGCAAGAGAGAATAAACAAAGAAAATAAACTTTTGTGGGCACTCAGATATGGCAACTCTGTTTTGTCAGTTATTCATTCTCTGTACATTCTTGGAATTTCAATTTCCACTGAATTCCAATTTCTTAGTTTTGAATTTAGAGAAGCGTCACTCTTTGTATAGACGCCATACAGAATAGAAGTGCTTATTAAATAAATATTTGTAACGTTTTAATAATTGTGGTGTTTCATTTGCCACATAATTGGTGACCCCGACGTGATGAACCAACAACAAAATTGTGAAACAAAATCGGGCGATGGGTGCCCAGATTCGCATGACGAGGGCCTGACCGAGGAATTTTTCGAAACTGACACACCTTCCCAGCTCTCACCACTACAAGCTATGCACATCGACCGATTTGAACGAATTGAACTACCGCCGTTTTGGATCCAGCAGGTTCAATTGTGGTTTGCTGCCGTCGAAGCACAGTTCCAGCTCAGAAAAATAACAACGGACGCAACTAAATATTACGCAGTAATAGCTCGCCTGGATCAAGAAACACTCATCGTGGTTGAAAACATTATTTCTAATCCACCTGAAACAGATAAGTATATCACACTTAAGGAAGCATTGCTCAACCATTATGCCATTCCTCAGGAACGCCGATTCAAAATGTTGCTATCCGGCGTCGAACTACGTGATCGACGGCCGTCTGAACTGCTGGCAGAAATCCACCGCCTGGGAGGAAACCACTTAGACGCAGCATTTGTGCGCACCATTTGGTTTGACCGCCTTCCTTTACAAATACAACTAACACTTGCTGCCACTGGTGAAGAAAACAACACTATTCTCGCGCGAACAGCAGATCGCCTCATGGAAGTTCAGCGAGGACATGAAGATCCCGGTATAATGGCTGCGACCCACAAAATCGCTGTTGGTAGTGACGTAAAAGAACAACTTGACGAGTTGGCACGGCAAGTCGAAAAGCTGGCTCAGAGGCTCGACAAAGCATCATTCAACGAAAGCAATCGCAATAAAAATACACAAAGTGAATCACAGGACAATGCTACAAGCTCACCATGTTATTATCATCGAAAATTTGGTCAACGTGCCAAAAAGTGCACACGGCCCTGTACGTTTCAGAGAAACACAAACGGCCCCCAGTAGACACGGCGTATGCTGGTGGCAACATAACACATCGCCGACTATTCGTTTACGACCGCATATCGGGTACAAAATTCCTCGTCGACACCGGCGCGGATATTTCGGTAACTCCACTTTCTCATAAAAACAAGAAAAAGCCAACAGCTTTTCGACTGCAAGCTGCAAATGGCAGCGAAATCGAAACCTACGGGGATAAGGCACTCACCCTCAACATAGGGCTACGGCATCCGATCCATTGGATATTCTGTATAGCTAACGTACCATATCCAATCATCGGTGCAGATCTCATCCATAAATTTGGATTAGTGGTGGACCTCAAACGTGGTCGCTTGGTTGACCCTAATTCAAACTCGCACAGTGCAGGCCATTATGCAACCGCCCCCATTACAGCGGTCACGGCCCTAACCGAGAGCAATAAATTTACGGCTATCCTCAAAGATTTTCCAGAACTATTGGGAAACTCTTCGAATCGCACAGCAACCAAACACTCGGTCAAACATTTCATCCCTACCACCGGACCACCGTGCATGCAACGTGTTCGACCGCTATGTCCTGAACGCCTCAAAGTGGCCAAAAAGGAGTTTGAGCTCCTAATCGATTTGGGTCATGCCAGACCATCAAATAGCCCCTGGGCTAGTCCCTTACACATGGTCAAGAAGAAAAATGGAGACTGGCGACCATGCGGAGACTACCGTAGACTCAACGAAAGAACTATTCCTGACCGGTACCCAATCTCGCTTCTTCATGATTATGCCACAATATTAGCAGGAAAGAACATATTTTCTACAATCGACCTCAGGCGTGCGTTTCATCACATTCCGGTGGCCGAGGAAGACATGCCGAAAACAGCCATAATAACCCCGTTCGGGCTATTCGAGTTCATCAGCATGCCATTCGGGCTCCGAAACGCGGCACAGTCCTTTCAGCGCTTTATCAACGAAGCACTCACGGGCCTCGATTGCGTTTATGCTTACATCGACGACCTGTTGATAGCATCATCCAGTGAACAACAACACATACAACACCTCCAGTTAGTATTTCAGCGACTTAGCCAATACGGCCTGTGCATTAATGCGGAAAAATGTGTTTTGGGTTCTTCTGAAGTCGATTTCTTGGGATATAGAATTTCGAAACTCGGTTCCGCACCACTTCCAAGCCGAGTCCAGGCGCTACGGAGTTTCCCAAAACCTAAAACAATTTTAGAGCTAAGAAGATTCCTCGGCGCAATAAACTTCTACCGACGACACATCAGAAACGCTGCCGCTGTCCAGGCACCTCTCAACGAGTTCTTAAAAGACTCTAAGAAGAAAAACGATCGCCGACCAGTACCTTGGACAGCAGAATCAGAACAAGCTTTCACCTACATCAAGGAACAACTAGCAACCGCAACTCTCCTAGCTCATCCATCACCAGCCGCCGAACTTCGGATTACGTGTGACGCATCTTGTACTGCGCTGGGAGCGGTGCTAGAGCAGAAACATAAAAGCGTTTGGAGGCCACTTGGATTTTTCTCGAAAAAGTTGTCACCCGCACAGATTAACTACAGCACATATGATAGAGAATTGACAGCTGTATTCGAAGCTATCAAGTACTTTAGACACTGGGTTGAAGGTCGTGAATTTGTGGTCAGGACAGATCACAAGCCATTGACTTTTGCGTTCCATCAACAATCGGATAAATCCTCACCTCGCCAGATCAGACAGCTGGGATTCATCAGCCAATTCACGACTAACATTGAATACATATCCGGTTCAGACAACAACGTCGCTGACACCTTTTCACGCGTTGAAACAATGCATCTACCCGCAGTTATTGACTACAGTGAGCTGTCCCGAGCGCAGGCCTCGGACGAAGAGCTACAGCAACTTCTTACAAATAACGAAACATCATTAAGGTTTCAAACGCTTACCTTTGATCCCAACGGGCAGACTATTTATTGTGACGTTTCAACAAATAACATCAGACCATTCGTGCCAGCACCGCTACGTCAGAAAATTTTCCAAACTTTACACAACCTTGCACATCCCAGCGGCAGAGTGACAGTGAAACTCATCGCTCAAAGATACGTATGGCCATCAATGAACAAAGATGTTACGCAATGGGCCCGAGAATGTGTCCCATGTCAACGTTCCAAAATAGGTCGCCATGTACACGCAGCACCCGCCACATTCCCTATTCCAGACGAGAGATTCGATAATGTTCATTTGGATCTAGTCGGACCTTTACCGGACTCTCACGGATTCAAGTACTGCATGACTATGGTCGACCGATTTACGAAATGGCCAGAAGCGGTACCCATTAAAGACATTACGGCAAGCACGGTTGCCAACACGTTCTACTCCCATTGGATCGCCCGCTACGGATGCCCCAAGCTACTCACTACTGATCAAGGTACCCAATTCGAAAGTGCGCTTTTTACAGCCCTAGCACGGTTAGTCGGCGGCAAACGTATTCGCACCACGGCATACCACCCAGCAGCCAACGGTCTGGTAGAAAGGTGGCACCGCACGCTCAAAGCCGCCATCATGTGTCATCAAATCTCTCAGTGGACTCAGGTTCTACCAACAGTATTATTGGGATTGCGAACTTGTTACAAGGAAGACTTAAAGGCATCACCAGCAGAATATCTATATGGCACAACACTCCGGGTTCCTGGCGAATTTTTCTCAGATGGAGATCCACCGGGAGATTCCCAATTTTTCCTTGAAGGTTTTCGCTCATATATAAGGAAAATCAGGCCAGTTCCCTCAACCCACCATTGCCGTCAGAAAACGTTCTGTTTCAAAGAACTGTCAACGTGCACACACGTATTCCTGAGGATCGACGCAACTAAACGACCACTTGACCAGCCATATTCAGGCCCACACAAAGTGATCAAAAGACTTGATGAACGTGTTTTTGCCATCGAGGTTAACGGCAAGGTTATAAATGTAAGCATCGAGCGCCTAAAACCAGCTCATTTGGCCAATGATGAAGTATTCCACAGCACGCCACATAGACGTATTCTCACCGAGCCAACGAATTCGCCACGTACATCAACCAGCATACCCATGCACCAAAGTACCTGAAACATTTACACCCGCGCTAGGATCGGATATTGAAACTCAACCTCAAAAAGTCCAGCAAGTCTTTATTTGGGATGAGTACTGTGGGCACTCAGATATGGCAACTCTGTTTTGTCAGTTATTCATTCTCTGTACATTCTTGGAATTTCAATTTCCACTGAATTCCTATTTCTTAGTTTTGAATTTAGAGAAGCGTCACTCTTTGTATAGACGCCATACAGAATAGAAGTGCTTATTAAATAAATATTTGTAACGTTTTAATAATTGTGGTGTTTCATTTGCCACACTTTGTTTGTAATATGTATGTATGTACATATGTGTATGGTAACACACATATTTTCATTGAGATTTAAGGAATGTTGTTGATGATTGGTAGGTTTTATACAACATTTCAAAATGGAATATATGTACTTCATAATACTGATTTCAACTAATTTAGGATGAATTTGACGATTACATCGAAACTTCAGAAACAATTGTTGATTTGATGTTTCTTCGCAAAACCAGGTTTGCCATATTCACATTTTATTGAAAAAAATTATTAAAAATTAGTAGTAGATTTCTTTAGAGCTGCATACTAGCACAAGTAAATTTATCGCAGGAAAGTTTCTTGACCGTTTCTTAAGCGTTTTTTATATGAAGTTTTTACGTTTCTTGAGAGCTGGATCCTAAGCTTTAACAGCATCGCCGCACTTGCAGAGCAAGAGCGCGTTGATTGCTGGGAGAATGATCACTCTGAGTGACAATGAAGAGTTGACAAATATTTATTGATTTAATTCGAATGTCAATAATAATTGCTGAATGAACTACAACAATGGAGAGAGAAGCGATGATCCAATACGTATTGGATTTGGGCAGATTGGATATTGACTGCGAGCAGAATAGTCGACTTAAAGCTAAGAAAAATAAAGTTGAACGTTATTTGAATAAATAATATAATTTAACTGGCGCCCAACGTGGGGCATGGGAAGAAATATTATAAGAAATTCTTAAATTTATATTCCTTAAAAGATAAAATATTTAACAAGTTTTAACATAAACTGGATGCTGCACGTTTTTAATTAAGGCACACTCTCAACCTTCGGTGACATTGGAAGAAGGAGAATAAGAAACATTTCCAAGTGTAAAAAAACACCACGTGGCAAACGGCAACGGCTTTTGAGAAGCCTCATTTATACAGCGAAAAAAAAAACAATTTAGTTAAAATACGGAAACAAAATTTGTAAGTGATCTGCTCAGTATTTTTAGAGATATAACGTATTAAAAACTATTTGAAAACATTTATCAATCTATATATATAAAAGAAAGTCGTGTTAGTTACATCACTTATAACTCAAGAAAGGCAGAACAGATTTGGCTGAAAATTGGTAGGGAGGTAGCTTAGAGCCAGGAGACGGACATAGGATACTTTTTATCTCTTTATGTCAAAATTTAATACAACTCATAAATACAAAAATTATATTTCAAATCATAAGCATTTGTTCAAAATTCATGTTTGTAGGAATCATTTCAATATTTCATTTCTTCAAAAAAAAAAAAAACAATAAAAACAACCTTACATCTTCGTCTATATAAATATGTATGTATGTAAAAATGAATCGCCAAAATGTATGTACGCTCATAACTTTAATACGACTGAACGAAATTTGATAATTCTTTTTTTAAAATATTCGTTTAGGTTCAGGGATTATTCGAATAATTGCCGGAAAACCCCTAAAAACAGTCCTTTTCTTTTTCTCATACAAACGAATGAATGTTTGTTCGTTAGTAACGCTAAGAGAACGGCTGAACCAATATTGATGAAATTTTAAGAGGTTGTTCGTTGTGGATTAAGGAAGGTTTAGAAATAAAAACATCTTATACTTTTCATGAAAAGTCGGCAAATTGGATAATTCTAAAAAGTAACTTTTTTCCAAAAACATTTTTTTTCAATTTCTGTTTTGTTTTTCAATATTTTGATTTGGAAATTATTTGAATAGTTCAGTCTCGATCGCTTGCTTTTTTATTCCGGCTATTCAAGAGAAAAATTATTACTATTACGATTTACGATGCTTTACGACAGGTTGTGAATTGAACAATTGAAAATTATTCGGTGAAAACTTTACGTGTGAAAGATCCAGTATTATATGAAGTGGTGGAAAGCAATATGGTTCATGGACCTTGCGGACACTACAATCCCTTTTCGGTTTATATGTCTAACAATAAATGCACGAAACACTATCCGCTTGCTTTTCTTTTGGAATCGCAAACTGGAAATGATGGATCGTCGTAGCTCATCAGACGACCATACAACTTAGAGTAGTGAATATCGAAGTTGACAACATATGGATCGTACTATATTCTCCACTGTTGTCTAATTCACATTCTAAACTCATATCAATGTTTAGTATTGCAGTTTGGTGTAATCTATAAAATACGTTTGTAAGTACGTCACCAAGGGAAGCAACATGGCGCTTAATGGTCTTAAACGATACGGTCCATACGTGAACTGCAATAAAGCGCTTTGTAGGATATTTACTTTTGCAATTCATGAACGGTTTCCGATTGTTGTGTGTCTCGCAGTTAATATGGAGATTGGCCAAAGAGTTTATTTCAGCCCAGAGAATACATTACAGCCGGTGGTAACACCGCCAACAACAAAACTAACATTGACGAGTTTTTTTCTCAACTTTCGTCAGTGATCCGCTTACGAGAACATTGCTCTATTTGAAAATACCTTGCATTCATGGAATGCATCGTCGAAGAAATAGTTACGCTGAAAGCAAGACCGAACAGTAGATGGACATTCAGGTGTGTTCTCAACTAATGCATTAGGATGAATTTACACAACCCACCCAAAAAACGATGATTGCTTCTACCTTCGGTTGCTACTGATTAATGTACGCGGCGTATTGCGTACTGTGAATGGTATGGTGTGTGCAATTACAATTGCTGGAACACGATAATCAGTGGAAACAAATGTTGGACGATGCGATAGCTACTTCGAATGCCACTGAAGTTCCCACACTTTTCGCGATAATCATTTCACCATATCAGCCTTTAAATCCGCGTCAATTATGAGATACGAACAAAAATGACATTGTCGAAGACATTTTACATCGTATTCGCTAAAAATTGGAAATGGGTCAATTCCGGTTGATGCTTCCGGTGGTTTGATATCAATTTCATCTGTGGTTTATCAATTAACGAAAGATGAACTCATCACCAATCTTCGGACATTGGCCAAATTATCTTAACTATGATTCCTTAAATGCACGCGCAATATTAACTGCCAAAAAATACAGATGTTCTTGACTTAAACTGGAAGATTCAAAGTCAAATTCCGAAAGACTTGCGCTCATACAAATCGACCGATCGTCTTGCCATTGAAGACGTCGCCGTGAATTATCCAGTGGAGTTTCTAAATTCTTTGGAGAGGCTTGGTATGCCACCGCATCATTTGCGTCTCAAAGTTTGATCTGTCGTTATTATGTTTTGCAATCTGCAAGCGCCGAAACTATGTAATGGAACCCGACTGATTGTGACGCAGCTATCGAATACAAAGGGCTGAATGCTTGATTCAACGAATTTCTTTGAGTTCCAACGATTTGCCATTTCAGTTTCCAGCGAAAATTGCATTTGAGATGACACTCAACAGGACACAAGGATAGTCGCATAGTGTGTGCAATAAGTTTGGAAATTCTATGTTTTTCACACGGCCAGATATACGTGGCGTGCACACGAGTTGGAAAGCAATCTTTTCTGTACACCGGAACAGAAACCAAAAAATTTTGTTTATCAAGCTGCGTTACATTGAAAAAAAAAATGAAATGATAAATTCAACTTTATTTTCATTTCAAAACACATAATTTCACGCAGGACAACGGCTGCGGGGCCAGCTAGTTTCTCTTTAAAATATTTATATGAAAATTTTTATTTCGTTTGAAACCACGTGTTTAACTTCAAGTTGATGTGTGACCTTCAATTAGCTAACCTTTTTGATACATTAGTTTTAAAAGATAAAAACGAAATAAATATGAATACTAATGAACTGACAGCTATTTTTACTGCAGCGATATCAGCTGCATTAAAAGTACAAAAGGAAGATTTTGATAAAAAGTTGGATGAAATGATAAAACAGTTTGCTAATACACGGACTGAAAACATAGAATACTTTGAGGAAGTTAGAATTGTAGGGAATGTGCAATGTGATGAAACGCTCGATCTTGCAAAATCTTTACCTGAATTTGACGGCAAACAAGAACATTATGTGTGGTGGAGGCAAGCGGCGCACACAGCGTACAGATTATATGAAAGGTACGACGGAAGTGCTAAACACTACCAAGCGATCGCAATAATTACAAATAAGATTAGAGGTTCCGCAGACAGTATTCTAGATTCTTTTAACACCGTGTTAAATTTTAAAGCCATAATAGCTAGACTTGACTTTACCTATGCGGATAAACGACCAGTTTATTTGATCGAGCAGGAACTTAGTACCTTAAGGCAAGGGAGTCTGACGGTTGTAAAATTTTACGATGAAGTGGAGAGAAAGCTTACACTTGCTTACTAATAAGACTTTAATGACTTACGAGGGTCACCTAGCAAATTCAATAAATGAAAAATGCAGAACGGATGCGTTACGCGTGTTTATTTCCGGTTTAAGAAAACCCATTTGCGATATTTTATTTTCTATAAGACCAGCTGACTTACCGACTGCTTTAGCACTTGCCCAAGAACTAGAGGCAAATCATGAACGTTATATGTTCGCGGCGTATTTTTCGAAGCGTTTTGACGACAATAGAAGGAGTCAACCATCCGAAGGAAGGTCTCTTGAATACAACACTAATCAATTAGAATATTCTAAAGCCCATAAAAACCCGAATTATCAAACTCATTACAATAACCAAAGAAATAATACTTTTATTCACAAGGGTGGGCAGGAGAAATTGGAATCAAAGGATGTAGACCCATCAACGTCTCGATTCCGTCACGAAACCAATTCAAATAATTTTCAAGGGTTTAGACAAAGACAATTTTCTCAAAAAACTAGTAACCAAGGACAGCATGCTAAACGCAGATCAGATTTTGATAGGAGTACTGGGCCTAAATTTCAAAGAAGAAATCACATTACGCAAGATAATGTTAATAAAATTTCTTACGACAACGTAGCAGAGAATGAAATTAATGACATTGAAGGAGAGATAAATTTTTTAGGGAAAGAACCCTGCTACCTTGAATTAGCAGAACAATAAGAGCTAAAAAAAAGGTTATTAAAATGTTAGTAGATACAGGGACTTCGAAAAGTTACATCAAGCCCTTTAAGGAACTAAAGAGGATTGTACCATTAGCTAAACCATTTTTAGTAAAATCAATTCATGGTTCGACCAAAGTAATTAAGAAATGTACAATAAATTTATTCGGAATAAATTCTGACCTTTTTATTTTACCTACCCTGATCAGTTTTGATGCGATAATTGGGCTTGACTTACTAAAAGATGGTGAAATTACACATAACTTTGGAAAAGAAAAGTTATTATTTACTGAATGTGGAGACATAAACATTATAGAAATTCAACACAATAGCATACCTCTTGAAGTGAAGGGAGAGTTTTTAAAAATGATCAAGAAACGATCAAATGCATTTGCAGAAGCAAATAAATATTTACCATATAATACAAATATCGTTGCAACTATTCGTACAAAACATGAAGATCCTATATATTGTAAGTTTTACCCTTATCCTTTAGGTGTAGGAGATTTTGTGAAAAATGAAATAAAGGAACTTTTATGTAATGTCATTATTAGGCCCTCTAGATCTCCCTATAACAACCCAATATGGGTAGTGGACAAAAAAGGTTTTGATGTGGTAGGTAACAAGAAGAAACGCTTGGTGGTAGATTTTCGAAAATTAAATGAAGTAACAATTGATGATAAATATTCAATTCCAAATGTAGTGTCGATATTGTTCAACATGGGTCTTGTACTAGCAGAACGAGATAAAGAGAAAACAGCATTTTCTGTAAGCAACGGGAAGTATGAGTTCTGTAGACCGCCATTTGGCTTAAAAAATGCTTCTAGCATATTCCAGAGGGCTATAGATGACGTCCTTAGGCAACAAATAGGTAAAAGCTGCTATGTCTATGTAGATGATGTGATAATATTTTCAAAAACAAAAGAACAACATATCGGAGCTCAAAGAGCCACAGAAAAACAGTTTGTGGACTTTATTAAACAAGTCTCCCCTGAGATTGTACAAAAGTACGCCCCCCAAGGCATTAATTGGCAATTCATCCCCCCAAGAGCTCCTCATATGGGTGGTTTATGGGAATCAGCTGTAAAAAGCTTCAAATCCCACTTAAAAAAAGTAGCTGGAAACTACAAATTTAATTACGAAGAATTTACAACACTATTAATCCGCATTGAAGCCGTTCTCAATTCACGGCCACTAACAACACTCTCGCAAGATCCCTCAGATCTCACAGCCCAGGGCACCAGGGCACTTTCTCAAAGGAGCACCCATTCTGGCCACACCTGAGCCAGGCGTGGAGTCGCTATCCTTATTAAATCGATGGGAAAGAATTAAAATTCTCCATCATAATTTCAGTCGCAGATGGAAAGAAGACTATTTAAAGGACCTCCACAAGAGGTATCGATAGAAAACATCAGAAAATGCGCCAAAGCTTGGAGATTGTGTACTTATTAACGACGATTGTCTCCCACCTACCGAGTGGCGACTTGGCCGTATAGAAAAGCTCCATTATGGCTCAGACGGTCACATCCGCGTCGTTGATCTCCGTACTCAAAGCGGAATACTCACCAGACCGCTGGTCAAATTATGCTTTCTACCAACCGCGGATAATAACGAAAATCCGATACTAAACAATCCGAACATAATGCCGTAACGCAAATGAAAATAAATCAATAAAATCGCAACCCGCAACCAACCGTTAACAATAACAATAAAAATAATAACAACAAGGAAAGTGTGGAGAGGGCGCAGGCTTAAATTTGAATTCGAAAGAAAAAAAATATAATAATAATAATAGGCAGCAAAAATGGAAATGTTGATTGAATTGATTACTTTAATAGTTTTGGTTATCATCGTCCTTATCATTATCTGCTTCATTTGCATGGTTATACGTAGGTCGTCGGGTGAACAAATTTGGTGCATCCGGATGAACTCGAGATGCGACCGTTTCAGCAGGTTCCGAATCAGCTGATTCCGAATCAGCCCGCCGAACAACCGCGGAACGGCTTGAACGGCTTAGCGCTATTGGTGATGAGCGTAAACGAGGTGATCAGTCGTGCCCAACCCCAGATGAATGTGCGGCTGGGCGGGCGAGTGGAGTTTGCCGAATCTGCGGTCTAAACGCGGATGCGGATAAATAGTAGTTGTTATTCAAAGTTATAAACTGTTGCTTTTATATTTTATATTTATTTATAAATTATAAAAATGCACTAGAGTTTATAATTCCGGTTTTACGACGACAAGCAAGTGTCTGAATCGAAAACTTTGACGAAGCTTTAGCAGAACTTTTTAGAACTTTATGAAAGTAGCGCTTTTATAATTTGTATAGAAATTTATAAATTACTTAAAAGTGCTTAATTAATTTCTTGAAATATAATAATTTATAAAATTTAGCTCAGATTTTGACGCAGCTTTAGACAAGCTTATGATAGCTTTAAGAAATTCGTGTTTTTCTATTTTATATGTATGTATATTTATAAATTAGTAATAATGTATTTTTTTTAATGCCACCTAAAAAAAATTAATTAAATTTTTTTAAATATTTGCAATTTTAAGCCACGAAACTGTAATAAATTTTTTTTTTATTTCTTAAAGTTTGTTAATTAATTAAGTAATTATTTTGTCAGTATTAAATAATTTTATATTATTTTTGTAATTAAATTATTTTTTAATAATTTTTCCAATTAAATAATTTATTTATTTTTAGAGTCTAATATCTAATAAAAATGCCAAACATAATTATGAAAAATTTATTAAAAAATAGTTTCAGGAATTGTTCTTAATTAACTATGTAATTTTTTATCATAATTGAATGATTTTTCTAATTTTTTAGTAAATAAACTACTTTTAATGTTTTTCCAATTCATTAATTGATTTATTTTTCGAATCTATTGATTTCTCAATTTTTTTTAGATTTTTGTTTACTTAATTTTAGTTAATATACAAATTTTGAAGCGTTTTTCTGAAATAATTAAATATTTTTTTTGGGACTTATTAAGTTTTGTAACTTCTTTTAATTTTCTTCAGTGTTTTATAAACTAAATATTAGTAAAAATTAATAATTTTTTATTAATAATTTTTTATTAATAATTTTTTATTAGGAATTATTAATTTTTTAATTTGTTTAGTTTTATTTATTTATTTTTTTATTAAATTAATTTTTTTAATTATTTAATTTTTTATGGTATTTATAAATTTTTTTTTAATTTTTTCGAGTTTTCTTAAATTTTTTTGATGAGAAGTTTTTAAGTTCCAAACTTTTTTAAATAAAATTAGTTTAAATAAAAATTAAAAAAATCAATAAGTTATCATATAAAAATCGTAAAATAATTGTAATAAGAAATTAATTAAAAAAATGTTTTAAATTATGATCTTTTATTTTAAATAAATGTATTTTTGTTTATAAAAAAAAAAAAAAAATAATCATGGTCCTTCGAGCCATACAGAATGGCACTTTTGGATTTTAAACAAAGCTAAACTCTAAGAAATACAAAATAAAACAGAACAAACATGTGGTGACAAAAACAGTGTTAATAAAAAAAAAATTAATAATAAAAAAAAACATATATACTCTCATACGTATACACAATATAACCAAGAGTGCGGTAATAAAAAGTAAACAGTTTCTGACACACTAAATATATGTATTAACATATACAGTTACGGACAATAAAATAGATTCGTCCATGGTACTAATTTTCCGATCTAAAAAAAAAAATATGAATTTAATTAAAATCAACCAAGTTTTATTTTTATTATTTACTTCATATCAAGTGCTAGTGATTGAAGTAAGAACATTGGAAAAAAACAATTCATAAATATTACAAAAACAAAGGCGTAAACAAAATAAAAAAGTGCTGAGAAAAAAAATACATACTTATGTATATTTAAATAATGCAGTGACAGACAAACTAAATCCATAGAAACGTTAAAAACACAAATTGACAAATTCACATATTATGGTCAAATTCCTGACTATACAAATAAAAGTCAGCAAACAAAGAAGAAACAACATACAAACAAAGAGTACATAAATGCAACAAAACTTGATCGCGAAAATCTGCAGTGAAACAGATGCATATGTACATACATACATATATAGTATACCAAAGTCATATGCATGCTAAAAGTTTTAAACGCGAAAATCAAAATCAAAACAATTAGCTAAAACTCAAATCGGACGCGAAAAAACTAAAACACCAATAAAACAAACAAAAGCGAAACAAACGGGCGCGAATATTAAAACAAATATACATACAACAAAACAACAGCACAAGGAGGTAGCCAGCTGGAGCACAGGAAGGAGTAATTAAGGCAATATATGCACATGCATATACGGAGTACCAAGTGAGCGTATTATGTTCATCTTAATTTAATATGCAAGTGTGCAAATATGTATGACTAATAGCGGGATTCTGTAACCAGTCTCTAGTCTCTATTTGAGACATTTTGAGGCAAAGTCTCAATTTGAGACTAGTTACTATTCGCTAAACAGTCTCTAGCGTTAGTCTCAAAATATTGAGACCTGGTAGTTAGCCGGTCACAAAACTAAAAAGAGCTCTTGTCTGCCATTTTGAATATACTGAATAGAGATCATCATAGATATTAATCGATTGTCGTATTTTTATCAGTTGTAAGCAGCTCAAACACGAAAAGGTTAAAAATAAATCAATTTAACATAAATTTCGTAAATATTATGAAACAAAGTCAACATATATTCTTATTTTTATTGATAACTATGTTTTTTGACGATGTTATAGAAAATTTAATATTTGTTATCGGCATATTTATTTCCATTGAAGTGTAAAAACATCTCTGAATGATGAAATGTAATAGATTTTGTGACTGTCACTTACAGAATAGCAAAATCGTCTCAAGTCTCAAAAATTGTCTCTAACTCAAAATCTCAAATTTAGAGACTTGAGACTGTCTCACGTTACAGAATCGCACGGTAATATTCCAGTTTATACTTACATACAGTAGTATCTCGATAGATCGGACACCCTTGATGTTGGGGGTCGTCCGGATAACGGGGGTGTCCGGATTATAGATATTTTTTTTAATGGTTATTTTCGGGAAAGAAATTTGACACAATTAACATACATTTTTGATTCAAATTCAGTTTTTATTAAAATTTTATGTAAACATGGATACTTTTAATTGTTATGCATTTGAAAAAAAGTATCAATTTTGGTCTGTTTAGAGTTTTCTATAAACATTTTATCCGCAGTTTCCTTTAAGCGTTTTAAAGTTAAAATGTTCACAGCCGAAGCGTCAATTTGTTCTGCCCACTGAATCGCTTTGGAAAATATACATTTTCCTTCACTACTACTGATTTTATTTTCCACTTCAACTATGCTATAGTCAGAGTCAGAACCATTTTCCTGAATATTATCGTTTTCTAACACAGACCGCACAATTTCCCGATCAGAAAAATCGTATTCGAATTCATCTCTTCCAGTGGCCCAGTCATTTATGGTTTGAGTATCAACTTGAGCGTCCAGATTTATTGAAGCGATGATGGTATGAATTTCATTCATGTCTGAATTAGCGGCTGTAAGTTGAGCCAGAGGTATCAAATCTTCCTCCATCCATTCTTGTCGGTCACTACACAACAACTGGTTCCAACTGCGTACAATATTCTGCTGTGATATACCTAACCACGCATTGTTTAAAAGTGTGACGCAATTTCGTAGCGTAAAGTTTTTTAATGCAATTCCAATATCTGTATTATCAATTAGAAGATAATTCAAAAGTTGTTTTCTGTAAGACACTTTAACATTTTGAATTAAATTTTGATCTAAAGGGTGTATGATTGCTGTGCAATTGGGTGGAAGGAAGACAATTCGAAAATTAGTGTCTATGTCAATATCTTCTGATCGTGGGTGGCATGGAGCATTGTCGATTAGTAAAATAGCTTTTAATGGTCTATTATTGTCTTGCAAAAAAATTTTTACATCCGGTATAAAATATTTCCTGTACCATTCAGTAAATAAGAACGTTGACATCCAACCTTTTTTAGTTGCTTTATAAGTTAGAGGCACATTGCAATTTTTAAATGATCGTGGATTAATTGATTTCCCTATTACCAAAAGGCGTAGCTTATGTGTGCCAGATGCATTGCAACAAGGCATAAAAGTTACGCGATCCTTGGAAATTTTTCGACCAGATGCATATTTTTCTTGCGCGTGGAATAACTTTCCAAAAGGCTGCCGATTCATCTGCATTATAAATCTGGTCATGGTCTTGGTCCATTTCTTCTATAATAGATTTTAATTTTTGCCTGAATGGTTTCACTGCAGAAACATCACTGCTTACTTTTTCACCACAAATTTTTAATGTCCGTATGCCATGTCGTGCTTTAAAATTTGAAATCCACCACAAACTTGCCCCAAAATCATTTTTGCCAGTTATTTGATTATAGAAATATTTTGCTTTGTGTTGAATCCAAACCAAGTCATTAAGGCCTTCTCCATATCCGGATGTTCTCCTAGTCTCATGGTCTGCCTTTTTTCTGAGAAATACCACTAAGTTATTAAATTTGGAAACCAAAATTGATTCCAATTTAACTAACCTGGTTTCCGTCCAGTTGTACGTATACTTTCCGATAGCATCACGTTTCTTTTTTATGTCAAATACAGTAGATTTTGTTACACGAAATTGTTCTGCAACGTATCTAATTGATTTTCCTTTATCAAGGCGATCTAATATTTCACATTTTTTCTGAATAGATAGGGTTTTATGAGCTCTTTTATTTATTTGTCTGCCGCTCATTTTAATAACAAAGAAATTGAGTGCAAGTCCAGTCACTGTGCCACTTCACGAACTATGAATAAACAAACGGTGCACCGCCGTGTGGAGAATAATGTTATTCTTGGAATAAATACACCTTAATTGGCAATACATTAAGGACGTATGTAGTACATATATACGCACATTTTTTCGTTAAAGTACCGATATTCTTCGAAGTGCTGCAGCAAAAACTCACAACGCAAAGTAAAAAGTCATAACAGCAAAGCGAAAAGAGAAACAAAAGTCTGCATTTTTTGTAGCGTCCGGATTAAAGAGTAAAAAATATAAAACTGTCCGGATAGTAGCAATGTCCGGATTATAGAGGTGTCCGGACTAAAGGGTGTCCGGTCTATCGAGATACTACAGTATTTGTATACACACATTTGCACATAATAAATCATAAATTGAATGCCTAAATAAGTATGCTTACGTTCGTGTATTCTAAACACAATAAACTTTCCAACAAAATAAATATTAAGAATTTACTTGCACTGGTATCCGGCAATACCTCTTATACTTAATCAAGTAATAAGCAGGATTGCTTAAAGTTAGTAAGCGAAGGCAAACATTAAAAGTATAACATAAAAAGCACGACAAAAAAATCCAGACTTACATACATACATATATGCATCTCAACCTGGTGAATATATATTTCTTTACATACTAAGTACATACTAGAAGTCATATTATACCATAGATGGGCGTTTTGACTCACATGAGCAGTTACTCTCAGCACACGTATTCTTACGATCTTATTTCAGTCGCTATTGAGAGCGAAAAAACCAGTTTTGCATTGTGGGATAATGAATTGATTTTCCTGCCAGTTGCGCTGCAGACAGCAACGAGGTAACATAGGTAGTCAAAATAGTCAAAAAATTAAATATTTTTTTATTTTAATTATTCTGAAGGTACGCGCATAAATAGTATCATAAAACAATCAAGCGGCGCACGATGTTGCTTCGCTGTTGTTTGTTAATCAACTGACTGCAAATGTTCTTTGTCCCATGGTAGCCACTTTACGCTCGCGGTTACCAATACATCCATACATTTCATTTGCCCATCTCTGTATTATACGGAAAACTTCTGGTTTACCGAATCCGTTTTCGCGCTCATTTTCTTCATAGAGACCACCTTCGAATTTATACCCTACACTGGGCACTATATGTATGTTACATATTAAATAATTTTTATAAAAGGGTGATCATTATATTCCTTAAGTAATTAAACAATCCAGTAAAGTCAAATTCACATAATACGTTTATTGCAATGAATACAAAAAATCAGTTTCACACAATATTCATAAGTTTGTGAACACACCCATACCAAAAGCTCGGGTATACAAAAAAAATTATAAATTTAAACAATATACGTTCAAACATATGTTTGTGTACATGTAAACATACAAATTCTTTTAAATTCCACATTAGCATTTATTCGGCAATACCTCTTGTTCTTTGACAAACAAGAACAAGCTGGATTGCGTATAAAAGCAAATTGATCTCTCTAACGAGCTCTCAATTGCTTACGAACAAAGCATACTCATAAGCTAGGTAGAGGAGGAGTAAGGTCACTATCAGCTGATGTTATGTAAACAAAGGCACAGCTGAGAGGTGCCACTGTAGAAACGCCAAGTGTAGTCCGGGGTTGAGTTTCTATTTGAATCCAAGATGGCCGACTTTCAACCGGAAAATGGTTGCATTGTGTTATTTTCTTAAAATTTATGGAAAAGTTGTCCCAAAAATATTGGTTATATGTAAAAGTTTAATATATTTTCAAAAGAAAATCGTTTTATTTTAATATATATTCTTAAAGATGAGAACAATATGAGCAAATACATGAAAAATTAAGTTTTTTATTTATGCCTCTTTTTAACTGTGGTAAGTCAATAAATGTTCACCACAGAAAAATTTTACGAACAAATAAGCAACCATGCCGAATAGTGGGGTCTAGATTATGCTCATTCACAGCCATATTTACATTTTTGCCATCGTAACGAAGGTTTTTGCAAAGATAATTTGTTTTAGTTTATTTCATGGTTAAATCTTTTGCGATGGTTTATTTAGTTATTTGAATCTATAAAAAGTGTTTACAATTTTCATGGGACGATAAACAACAGATCGGCTGCGATTTTATTCCAATAAAAGTACGAAATAACCAAACATGGCCACGTTAATATTGCTGCGTAATGGGTCTGGTGCTGTTACAATTTTATGATTTAAGAGATGAAAAAGCGATACGCGATGCTGTGAAGTACTCAAATGTAGTTATCAAATTAGTTGGTCGTGAATTCGAGACAAAATTTTAAATTCAATGGCGTTCTCGTGTAAGATGCTCATCGCATTGCTAGGTAAGCTAAAATTAAACTTTATATCAAAAGATTTACCATGTATTTTTTAAATTCTTTATAGAATCAGCAAAGGAGCTGGTGTAGAACGCTAGTCCCAAACCAATGAGCTTTGTGCTTGAGGGTGGAAGCAACTTTTTGAAGAGCAAATACTACGGTGAGCACATTCGGATGTTGCATAACCTATTGTAAATTGCGCTTAGAATCCCGGTATCCCTGACCAGCAGGGTTTATCAGGCTGTTGGGTAGGTTTTGAGCAAAATTGAATTTACATACTTTCTAATAGCTAAACACCCACCTTGCAGACCAAAGCGTTACCAGTTGAGCGAATTAATTGACTGGTTTCATCGTGTTATGCGTAAAGATGAAAAATGGTGGGGATACCGTCATTAAGACATGTGTTGTGATCCTACCTTCTTATTGAAAGCCAAGTTCACGAATATATTACCGATGTCGTTCCCTCCAACATACCGTGGTTGTAGAATTTTGGTGTACAATCCATGGAAGAGCAAGTACCATGAGAATTATGACCATATCGTGCTGCGCAATATCATGATGCCGAATTGGGGAGTGGGGTGAACCAGCTCCACCAAAACCGATAGAACATCGGGATGAACTACGCAAATAATAAACAACATTCATCAAATGAAAGTTGGCAGCGTTGGTGACTAAGCAGCGATTTGAAAAAGAAACATTTGCATCTACGCGAATTACAATTCGTCTTTACATCTAGTGAATTATGGTCGATTATGAATGGTGTGGAAGTTGATATTTAAACTTTAAAAAACAAATAAATGTAATTTGGCTTATATTGATATTTAAACTTTAAAAAACAAATAAATGTAATTTGGCTAATAATGAGCCGCTATTAAAAGTTAAGGAATTTGAGTTGTATTTTTAATTGGGCCAAACAAGTTATTATCGATTTGAATAACTTCAAACGGAATATATTTCGAACAATCATTTATTTTTTTAAATACTATGCCTATATACTACTGAGCATGGCAAAATAGTGTTGCGTGAGCTAATTTAAACTACTTTTTACTACTATATAGATATTGCAAATTCAAAAAATAATTTCTTTAAGAATCCTTTTTATTTAAAAACTTAGCTTCGAACTAAAAAATAGTGTGGTAAATCTGTTAGGATAATCAAACACTCCATTTGGGAATGAGTAGGATTCCTGATCGCCGGCGTATAGCTAAATTCTGACATTTAAAACGTGTACGTAGTTTGTGATTACAAAAATTTATAATTAAAATATAGAAAACATGGCTATTATAATTATCTCTTGATTTATCTTACAATAAAAAAATGTGTTTTACTGTTCAGACGAATTGTTATGGTATGTAATATCAAATTTTTCACAATAGTTATCTCTTATGGTCCACTCATTATCAAATATAATTTCCATTTTGTCCATGAATAAGTTAACTAAAATGCTTAAAAATATGTAGCATATTTATCTATATCATGAAGGTATAATTAATTTTTGTTATGACAGCTAAAATCTTTACTCTATAACAAAAATTTAAAATAGTATTTATAAATGTACAAATATAGTACTATAAATTTATAATTTAATATTATAGCATTTTCGCTTTCTGCAACCCGTTTTAACCTCTCGCCACCCTTATTCACCAGAGGTGGCCATGATGTTGTTATTGTAAAAGTACACTTGAGGGGTAGCTTAAGGACTGTGAATGGCTCTTTTTCTATGGTGAATGGGACTTTCCCTACTCCTCTATACCATGCTCATAAGCACACTAACAGTTCGTGCATACTTATGTACATAGCGCATTGATCTCCTCAGAGAGTTCTCAATTACACAAAACCTTCATAAGCACATACATACTTACAAACACACAAGTCAAAGTATTAGGGTGTACCTAAATACTAACATAAGGACGTAAAAGGTGGTAATAAAGTAAAAGTGCGGATATTTTCAAACTTAAAGCTAAAATAAAATAAATAAATAATATTATTTCGCAAAAATGGTTAACAACGACACTAATCAAAATACACCTGCAGAAGCTAAACGCTCAAAACAGGTTGTTAAATATATTTCACAAAGTGACAGTTTATTACGATACTGCACTAGATTTGCCGCTTCACCGATTCACGAAAACTCGGGATCGTTATTAGAAATAAAAAGCCAAAATCTTAAAAATTTTTGGACTCGCCTCCAAGCGGCTCATGACGCCATACTAGAATCTGACGATTCAGACTTGCCTCATAATTTTAAATCATCGGCTTACGATATTTATGAACACTGCTTAGACCAGTACGAAGAAACAAAAGCTATGATCTCCGATCAATTAAAGCTAATAAAAGCAATTGCACCTACTCCACATCCGAGAGTAGAGCTGCCACAAATGCAACAATATCAAGAGGCAAGTTCAGGCATCCAACTCGAGTTGCCCGCTTTTACGGAGGTTATGAAGAATGGCCGTCCTTCCGGGACATATTCACGGCCGTATACATAAACCATCCTCAATTATCACAAGCGCAAAAATTGTATCACCTCCGATACAAAACTAAAGGTCAAGCAGGCATAATAGTAAAACAGTTCGCTCTTAAGGACGATAATTTCAATTTGGCTTGGGAAGCTCTAAAAGCTAGATACGAAAATGAAAGAATACTGGTCGATAAACAAGTAACGACACTATTAAACTTGCCTAAAATCAAGAAAGAAACAAGTGAAGAATTTGTAACACTACAATCCACTGTTTCTAATTGTTTGTCGGTTCTATCGACACTAAATATTCCCACAGACAGCTGGGACCCAATTCTGGTAAACATTTGCACCGCTGCATTACCAGAAAAGTCGTTACTTCTATGGGAGCAATCGCTCTCATCACGAAAAAAGTGCCCAACGTGGCAACAAATGAAAGATTTTCTCACCACCCAATATGAAATTGCGGAAAGGTTAGAAGAAAAAATAATCAAGAAAAAGAACATTAAACACGACCAAAATAAAAGCTTAAATAGACCCCAAGCTAGAAGCAAAAACAAATCAAACATAATTTTTAACAAAACACAAACGTTCACATCCGAACAGGGAAAACATACGTCATGCGAACTATGTAAAAGAGGGCATAAACTTAAAACTTGCGAGAAATTTAAAAAACTAAACATTAACGAAAGAAACAATTTCGTAAGAACAAAAAAACTTTGTACCAATTGTTTGTCTCATGCGCATGCGCTCAAAGATTGCGAAAGCAAATTTAATTGCGTTTATTGCCATAAACGACATAACTCAATGCTTCACATTACAAATTTTTCCAGCTTAGCTCAAAATAACGCTAATGTTAAAAGAGCTGCAGGATTAGTTACAACAGCTAATCCCGACTTACAAAATTCGGAAAATTGCCAAGAAGCACCATGCTGCTCAAAGGCTTTAAAAACTCAGACGCTACACAGCGAAAACCAAAGTAGTGTATTATTACCCACAGCAGTGGTCTCCATCGAGCACCGAGGGGAACTGTTTAAACTTAGGGCCTTAATAGACCAAGGATCTCAACGATCTTTTATAGCGTCAAGGGCACAAAGTAGGCTACAACTGCCAACAAAACTAGCTAATTTTGAAATTACGGGAATGGGCGGAAGAGTAGTACAAAACTCAAACAAAATCTGCCCCATTACCCTTATTTCCCCCCAAGCGGATAAGCGCATACAAGCAGAAGCTATTGTCTTACCGCAACTAACAAACATGCTTCCAAGCTATCATATAAATAGCAAGCATTAGCAAAAGGTTTCACACCTTAAGTTAGCAGACCCCAACTGCAACACTCCCGCTCAAATAGATATTCTATTAGGCAGCGATCTCATACCTCAAATTATTCTCGAGGGTGTTGAGAAAATTACAAAAACACTTCTGGCGCAAAATACCATTTTCGGATGGGTCCTAAGCGGACTGGTTGCGGAACCAGTCACAACAATGACAACTCAAGTTGAGGAAATCTCAAACGAATACCTCAATACACAACTCAGGAAGTTTTGGGAGTTAGAAGAACTCCCCCCCATATCAATCACAACCCCAGAAGATCGATATTGTGAGGATTTTTACAAATCCACAACTACTCGATTAGATAATGGCCGGTACGTCGTACGACTACCACTAAAGCCAGAATTTCCCCACACACTCGCCTTAGGTCATTCTCGTACCTCTGCTATCCAACAGTTTTTAAGTATGGAAAAAAACCTACTTAAAAAAGGCGAGCTAAAACCAGAATACGATAGGGTTTTAGAAGAATACCTCCATTTAAATCACATGGAAAAAGTCAGCCCTGGCGAAAAAATTATAAAGAGTAAATACAATTCTTTTTACCTGCCACATCATGCAGTAATAAAGCCAGACAAAAAAACCACAAAGGTAAGAGTTGTCTTTAATGCATCAAAATCATCAAGTTCGGGGAATTCCCTAAATGACATTTTATTTACGGGACCCGCGCTTCAGCCAGATTTAATGCTCCTCATACTAAATTGGCGTATATACAAATATGTTTTCAATGGGGATGTTGAGAAAATGTATCGACAAATAGTCGTACATGATGATGATCAAGATTTTCAGCGAATTATTTTCCGAAAATCTCCCAATAGTCCACTACGCGACTTTAAATTAAAAACAGTTACCTTTGGCGTAAACTGTGCCCCATACCTCGCCATTCGTACACTCCACGAACTGGCAGAAGACACAAAGTCAGAATTTCCTCTGGCAACACAAGTGTTGAAAACACAAACGTATGTAGACGACATTCTGTCCGGAAGCCACAATCTTCCACAGGCATACGAGTCACTAGCACAAGTGACAAAAGCGCTCAATACAGCAGGGTTTCCGTTGAAAAAGATAACGGCGAACCACCCTAATATTTTAAAGGACATACCTAAAGAAAATCTATTAGATACTAATTTCCTTAAATTCGAAAAGGAAAGCACAACAAAAACTTTAGGCATCCAATGGAATGCGATATCGGACCAGTTCTCATACACGACAGAGTCCATATCCGCATTATCAGCCATCACAAAAAGACAGATTCTATCCTCGGTGGCAAAACTTTTCGACCCCGCAGGATGGCTTTCGCCAATTATGATCCAAGCGAACGTCTTAATACAAGAATTATGGCTAGATGGAACCGACTGGGACGAACAAGTGAAACCTCTTCGCTTAGAAAAATGGTCCCAGTTCGCAAACAATCTGAAGGACATTTCTCAGATTCAAATTCCACGATGGGTAAACTACTCCCCCGAACACAAAGTCGAATTACATGGCTTTTGTGACGCCTCAGAAAAGGCATACTGCGCTACTATCTATGTGCGCACGCAAAGTGGCACCACGACCACAAGCCACTTATTAGTAGCAAAAGCAAAGGTGGCACCTTTAAAAACTATAAGTCTCCCACGACTTGAGTTATGTGGCGCACTACTACTTTCAAAATTAGTAGCCATGGTGCAAATGCATTTGAATATGACAAAATGCAAACTCTATATGTGGTCCGATTCCGAAATTGTACTAGCCTGGTTGGAAAAACCACCACATGCATGGAAGACGTATATTTCTAACCGAACGTCTCAAATTCTTGACCTAGTGGGATCAGCCACTTGGCGTCACGTAGCCAGTGCTGATAATCCTGACGATCTAGGTACAAGAGGGTGCAAGCCACTGCACCTTGCCACTACCACCCTCTGGTGGAATGGCCCCCGATGGTTGATAGAATCTCCTGATTCTTGGCCACAATCCCCCATGCGCAACATTATCGCCCCAGAAGGTCGAAAAATCGCCACCTTTCACACATTATTGGATGATGCCGACATCCTTGAACGATTTTCCTCGTTTCCAAAAGCGCTCAGAGTAGTCGCTTATATGTTCAAATTCATAGAACAACTCAAAAGCAAAGTTAAGGGATCACATAATTTCCCATGCGATACGTTGACGCACCTAGACCTAGAAAAGGCAAAGGTCGCTCTTATCACTTATACTCAGTCGCGCCACTTCAGCTGCGAGATGTCACTATTAAGAGAATCGAAGCCGATTGACAAAAAGAGCTCACTCTTAGTACTAAATCCATTTCTGGATACGAAAGGTCTGCTTCGTGCTAATGGTCGGCTTGCTAACTCAAGCCTGACATATAACGAACGCCATCCTCTAATAATACCAGAAAAGTCTCGACTTGCAACATTGCTACTCAAGTATATACATATACTAATGTTGCACGCGGAACATCGCCTAATGCAATATATAATCCGCCAAGAGTTTTATATTCCCCGACTTAAGCCTCAAATAAAAAAGTGCATTTTCATGTGCAAGATCTGCACTATGCATAAACAGAAGACGAGGACGCAGATTACGGCAGCACTTCCACCGGAACGCTGCAACTTCGCTCTGCCTTTCACTATCACAGGTGTTGATTTTGCTGGGCCTTTTCAGATAAAGGCATCCATGCTAAGGTCTCCTACCCCAATGAAAGGCTACGTGGCTGTCTTTGTCTGTTTCACGACAAAAGCAGTGCACCTCGAGCTATGTACTAATCTGACAAAAGAGGCTTTTCTCGCGGCATTTGCTCGTTTCGTCGGACGACGCGGTTTTCCGTCCAAACTTAAGAGCGACAATGGAAAAACCTTTATCGGAGCTCAAAGAGCCACAGAAAAACAGTTTGTGGACTTTATTAAACAAGTCTCCCCTGAGATTGTACAAAAGTACGCCCCCCAAGGCATTAATTGGCAATTCATCCCCCCAAGAGCTCCTCATATGGGTGGTTTATGGGAATCAGCTGTAAAAAGCTTCAAATCCCACTTAAAAAAAGTAGCTGGAAACTACAAATTTAATTACGAAGAATTTACAACACTATTAATCCGCATTGAAGCCGTTCTCAATTCACGGCCACTAACAACACTCTCGCAAGATCCCTCAGATCTCACAGCCCAGGGCACCAGGGCACTTTCTCAAAGGAGCACCCATTCTGGCCACACCTGAGCCAGGCGTGGAGTCGCTATCCTTATTAAATCCATGGGAAAGAATTAAAATTCTCCATCATAATTTCAGTCGCAGATGGAAAGAAGACTATTTAAAGGACCTCCACAAGAGGTATCGATGGAAAACATCAGAAAATGCGCCAAAGCTTGGAGATTGTGTACTTATTAACGACGATTGTCTCCCACCTACCGAGTTTCGACTTGGCCGTATAGAAAAGCTCCATTATGGCTCAGACGGTCACATTCGCGTCGTTGATCTCCGTACTCAAAGCGAAATACTCACCAGACCGCTGGTCAAATTATGCTTTCTACCAACCGCGGATAATAACGAAAATCCGATACTAAACAATTCGAACATAATGCCGTAACGCAAATGAAAATAAATCAATAAAATCGCAACCCGCAACCAACCGTTAACAATAACAATAAAAATAAAAATAACAAAAGAATCGTCGGTCAATACGACGACCCAGTCATGCCACATAACGTGGCACAATCACACATTCTATTTATATACTACCATGTATATTCAAATATAATTTCTTACAGAGTTCAAGATGGACGTGGACATGCCTACAATTCCAACTCCAACTGTTCGGTCGGCCAGCAACGGGGCACGTATTGGGCCTACTCCTCCGCCCCGCTCAACCAATGCTGCGGTATCGACTGCCGCTTCTGGTAGTGGCTCACGAGCAGCCCCATCAGCGCCATCCGCTCAAGTCGAGCCGCGTCGCATCCGATGCCCGCTATGTCGCCGGAAACATCGACTGCAACACTGTGGGCTCTTTAAGGAGCTAACACCGGCACAACGACAGCGTGTTGCCCAGGCACATGAGCACTGCCTCAACTGCCTGTCGCACACGCATGAGACGCAGGAGTGTGCTTCTTCCGACTTATGCCACACGTGTGGCAGACCACATCACACGCTGCTGCACAGGACCCCACGACGCGATGTAGGTCGGCCAGCTGCCTCAAGCACGGGTAGATCCAGGCAAGCAAGCCGGACGGTACGACGTCGAACCACTGCAGCCCGGCCTGAGCCCCATCAATGGCGTCCGCACTATGTTGCACCAACCAGGCGTCGTCCAAAAGCGCCACAGCATCGCCCCGCTACTGGACTCAGCAACGTAGTGGCCACACTCCAGCAACTGCAAAGATTGCTAGGCTGAATATTCGCCTAGGGGGGCCGGGATGGCTAAATGAGATAAGCCGCCCCCCCTAATGCCACTACACGAATACACCACCAACATCAATACACCACACACACCGAAGCTACATTCCACAAGACCCACATATCAACACTACCCACACGCGAGAGGACATCCACACACGCAAACACATACCACACTGGTGAAAAGGGGGTCACCTAAAAAGTTAATGCAGTCTCGTTTTGACCTACAAACGACGTACACGCATCGCCGCCTACTTCTCGCTTCCCCGCCGTCGCCTGCGATTTGAATAAGTATATTTAATCAAAACCTTGTAAACGTTAAAAGGTCTGAGTAAACCTACTTTAAACATTAACCGCGCGTTTTATTTAAAATACATAAGTGGAAGTGGTAAGTGTCAAAAAGATACAGTGATTTGGACATTACTGCTTTAAACAGACGTAAACTGGGTTTTAAAAAGCCTTTATGATGCTAATATGAGAGTATCATTGGGCAGATAATATGGTGGAACAAGACCCCAATTCTGATAATGCAACGATCCATAGTGAACAGTCATTAACCTATACCATACAGGCGGTTGAAAAACCCATAAATTGTTTCAAAAACCAAATTATTATAGAAGAAGAATCCATCTAAACGAGCTTTTATTATATTTGGAAATAGAACAAGACACAATATTTTAGGAATTATTCAAAACCTTGTCAACACCAACATAGTGAATGCAATCCATTGCAGTCTGCATATTCTAGCCTACATCCAGCACGATCAAGTAAAATTATTTCCAAATACCAGTTTTAAGTATGCCAAGAAATTTGTGACTGATATACTTATTCGATCCAAATGACCATCTTGAAATCATAATACAGAACATAATCGTGCTCACCGCGCCGCACAAGAAAACGTAAAACAAATTTTGAATGACTATATTTTTCCCAAACTAGAAAAAAACTGGAGGATGGGGTCTTGTGTAGAAGTTCACGGAAGTGAGGAAAGTTCTCTGATCGTCATTCACTTGCGAGTGGCCAGAAACGGTTCTTTTACATATGATTCAAGCAGCTCACGACTTCCGGTCTTTGACCAAGTATCCTCTGGGTAGCCTAAGAACATCCCTTTGAAGGCGAGCTAAAGTGAGAAGGCGAAACATCCCCTGCATAGTGTTGTGCGCTGGGTTTAAGACCAGTCACGTAAAAAAACACCCCCACTAAAATGCGTAAACAGCCTCGGAAGAGAGACACCCCTTTTGATGACGACCATGGCAAACGAAATAAGGACTACGAATTGAGGGAATGCACCTGGAATGTCCGGTCCCTTAATTGGGAAGGTGCGGCTGCACAGCTAGTTGATGTCCTCGTAGAAACAAATGGTAATATCACCGCCGTCCACGAAATGCGATGGACGGGACAAGGACAGAGACAAGTAGGTCCTTGTGGCATTTACTACAGTGGCCATATAAAGGAGCACAAGTTTGGTGTGGGATTCGTGGTGGGAGAAAAATTCCGTCGCCGAGTACTATCATTCACTCCGGTGAATGAACGTCTAGCCACAATTCGCATCAAAGCGAGGTTCTTCAACTTATCGCTTATTTGCGCCCACGCCCCGACGGAAGAGAAGGACGATGTGACCAACGATGCCTTTTATGAGTGCTTGGAGCGCACTTATGAGAGCTGCCCCCCAACGATGTCAAATTCGTGCTTGGCGACTTTAACGCCAGGGTGGGCAAAGAAGGTGTCTTTGGCACTACGGTAGGTAAATTCAGCCTCTACAAGGAAAAATCTACAAATGGGTTGAGGCTGATCGACAGCTGCAAAACTTTATCGAGCAGGCACAACCTTCTATGAGTGTTGCTGACGTATTGTGATGATATCGACACCATAGGCCTCAACATCCGGGCCGTGAATTCTGCTTTCTCCAGGTTAAATAAGGAAGCAAAGCAAATGGGTCTGGTAGTAAACGAGGGCAATATTACATATCTCCTGTCATCAAACAAACAGTCGTCGCACTCGCGACTTGGCTCTCACGTCTCTGTTGACAGTCATAACTTTGAAGTTGTAGATAATTTCGTCTATCTTGGAACCAGCGTAAACACCACCAACAATGTCAGCCTGGAAACCCAACGCAGGATTACTCTTGCCAAGAGGTGTTTCTGCAGACTAAGTAGGCAATTGAGAAGTAAAGTCCTCTCTCGACGATCAAAAACCAAACTCTATAAGTCACTGATTATTCCCGTCCAGCTACATGGGGCAGAGGCATGACGATGACAACATCTGATCTGATGAGTTAGCCTTAGGAGTTTTCGAGAGAAAGTTTCTGCGAAAGATTTATGGTCTCTTGCGCGTTAGCCACAGCGAATATCGCATTCGATGGAACGATGAGCTGTATGAATCAAGAGACAGGGGCTGCGCTGAATAGGACATGTCGTTCGTATGGACGAAAAAACTCCGGCTCTAAAAGTATTCGACGCAATACCCACTGGGGAAAGCAGAGGAAAAGGAAGACCTCCACTCTGTTGTAAAGACCAGGTGGAGAAGAACTGGCTTCGCTTGGCATTTCCAATTGGCGCCACGTTGGGGAAAGAAGAAATAGCTGGCGCGCTGTTGTTAACTCGGCTATAACCGCGTAAGTGGTGTCTACGCCAGTAAAGAAGAAGAAGAATATCAGTGTGTAGCAGCTTAGCTAAATGTTAAACAACATGCTCTGTTATAAGTAAGTAATGAAGTTTTTTGAATTTACGCTCCTAAGTCGGTTAAAAATGAACATTTTCTGATTTTTTTTTACAAACCATCCTCTTTCGATTCCCTTCAAAGTGGTTCAGACCATTCTTCGTTGCATGCAACGGTTTAGTCAGCTATAGCGAACAGACAAAAACCAAACTTACTTTTATATATAAGATTATGAAGATGCCTGTAAAATCTTAAAGGGCAGCTATAATTGTGTTATAGCTAATAATGAATAGTTCGTGAATGAACAAAATTGAAAAAGGCGAGCACCATTCGAACGTTAATTCAATTTCCCATATAATTTGGATTTATAGGTGGTGATGACTAAGGAAATATGAAATCAAAGATAAGAAATATTTTCGACCACCCATCATTTGGCAAAATTATAATTAACTCTACCATAAATATATTAACCATATCAAATTTCGTGAAGATACCACGTCAAATGCGAAAGTTTTCCACACAGCAGCTAAATGCTATAGTTAATGGATCTGAACAATTTCTTCGGAGATTACATTGTTGCCTTAGAAAATAATCTATACCAAATTTCGTGAATATATCTTGTAAAATACAAGAGTTTTACATACAAGAACTTGATTCCGATTATTTAGTTTGTATGGCAGTTATATGTAATAGTGGTCCGATATCGACAGTTCCGACAAACGAGCAGCTTCTTGAAGAGAAAATGACGTTTACGAAATTTCAAAACGATATCTTAAAAACTGAGGGACTAGTTCGTATATAACATAAAATAAAACGATGAGTTTTTCTTGGCAGCTCTATGTGCTTACTTTGATTTTTTATTCCAAACTGAAAACTTAATTCTATTGCAAGCCACCATCAAGCTTAGCTCGAGCCCTATAAGTGCCTAGTCCTCAAAATTAGGTTTGCGCGTGTTTCGCTCACCTACCTAATAATTGGGAGAACGGATGCGCGTATAGCGCATTCCATTGAGCTAAGATTGCAATAGGAGTCTCAACTGTAAGTTGACTCCTAATTGTGCAGACATTGTTGTCAGCGAATTTATATGAATTTATGTTGTGTTAACTCCTCCCTCCGAAATTCCAATCGTCCCCGATTGGTCTTTAAAAGTATGGTATGTCGTTAAGACTTTTATGTTTTGCTACTTTTCTTGTCGGCATATAAATCGCTTCCGCGTTTTGAATAGTGATTTCAGCAATTTTTCGTGTCCGAATTTTAAGAGTTATAATTATGATTATAACAACGACCAAAATACCGAAGTGAGTTAGCATACTAGACTTGACTAGTAAATTTAGAGAGCTAATTTTTTTTATATTTTTTATATTAAGATCTCTCATAAACTTTAGAGATAGTACTTCTTCGTACTCGGATCGAGAATTTGAATTATGGATTAATGCTGGCAATGGTCTCAGGCTGTGAGCTTCGATGGCAGTAAAATTTAAATTGTTAATTTTTATTGTTTCATTAAAAAATTTTACAATAAATGATCCACTTAAATGTCTCGTTACATTATTACTTATTGGCTAAATGAGTAGCGACGTCGCATCACATCTGCATTAATTCATCACACCGAATCGACTATTCACCTCATCACGCGAGAGAACACCACACATTAACACACATATACGCACATGCACCCAAACGCGATGACTTACTGCAGTCTAATTAGAACAAAAGGAATAGAGAAAGCAGCTCGCGCACCTTTCGTTGATACGACGTCGATCACGCAGCATCGCTTTTCGCAGCATCCCGGTTCCCGTTCACTACCCGCATCTATATATTTTTTATAAAGTTTTCATTTAAAGTCATTTGTAATAATTTTCATCATTTCATTTAACATTTTTTAAACCGGCTGTTTTCAAATTTGAACTGTATACAAATAAAAGGTCTATAACGATTTGCGGAATTGGTGCATTTTGGTTTTTCTTTAAAGGAAAGTGTGAGTGGCCTAAAAGGTGAGATTTTATACACTTATAGTTAAATTTCCTTGAAAGTTACTTAGTAAAATTAATCCTGCTTTTAGTTCTTCAATGTTTCTTACATGTTCAGTATTTGTAATAATACAATCATAAGGTTTGTTTTCTATCAAATTTTTAATACAATTTTCGTTTTTTTAATCTTCAATTTGGTCTTGTTTGCATATTTTTACATTATTTATTTGTTTACAATCATTTTCTATTCCATAGTAATTTTCATTACATTTCAAAACGTTTTCAAATTTTAATTTCAAAATTGTTCCATTTTTGCTTATTGGTTTTATTAAAATGCAATTACAAATTTCATTCCTTGTTTTTGGTACTTTTATTACATAAATTAGTAAATTTTGTTTCATAGCTATTTGAGTATTTGCAAAGTTTAATGATTCTTCTAAAGAATCCAACGGAATGTTTTCTTCAATAAATATGTCATTTATCTTGTGAGCCTCTTCATTCGATATTATGAAACTGTTTATTATGTTTGCTTTGGTAATACTATGTTCAGACCGACACTTAATCACACGATTTCGGCTGTTGAATGGATTATCCCACTAATCTTAAAAATGTATCAAGATTTCGCCATACAAAAATGACAGTTCCAAATCACTTCATTGAAATGATTTGAAACTGATCCACGCTAAATCTGTCCGTGCGACTCTGATTTTGCGCAATATACTTGTCAGCACTGGAAAGATACTAGTCAGCACTGGAAAACTATTACATTATCACAGCTGATTTAGACACTACAAAGGGAAAAAAATGTAAACAAACAAATTTTTTTTAAAGCAATGAATCTAATTTCACCTGAAAATCGACCAAGCAAATGAAAAAATGCATCCATTATTTCTATTATATGGAAAATATTAAAAAAAGACGGCTTTTATTTCAAAATACTATATGCCAATCTTTTCTTTTGATAAATATTAAGCGATGTGAATTCATGAATGACAATAACAGCTGTTTTTTGATCTTTCTAACGGCAGTGAGAACACTGTTGGATTATGAAATGCTTAAATGTAATCTAATCTTTGAAATTTTCGGTCTGAACATAGTATAAGATGTATTGCTCTGTTAATGTTTTCAATTTCTTCTTTTATTATATCAATTTTAAATTTATACTGAAGTATTAGTGAGGTTCGAAATTCATTGCTATTTTGTAGTGTTTTTAATATGCTGTTGCTTACATCGGTAATATTTTTAATTCTTTCAAAAACTTTTCCATTAATTACTAGCTGTTGATTATTGTTTTCTATGCTTTCTTCAAATTTACTATTGATCGCTACAAGGTCATCATGGTCGGGATTTCCCGCAATCCATTTCCATGCTGATCCTATAAAATTTAATGACCTCTTTACTTTATATTTTGGTGTTATATTGTTGATAGTAATATTAATTATTTTAATTTCTTCTGCAACGAATGGATGCAAGGGATGAGAAGGTGGGATATTTTTTGTGAAGTGGGTATTTATGTCATCTAGGATTATGGAGTATTCGGTGGGGTTCATGAAGTGAAGGATCCTGTAAGTTCCAGACTGCACTTTGCCGATGCCATTTTCGATGGTGACAATTTCGGATCGAGAGTAATCGAGTACTTCAACCGAAGCGTAGCAAAGGATGTGAAGGGTTATAGAAATTAGTGATCTAAAAGGAGATATGATTATATTAGTTTCTTATACGATCTTTGTGGACTATTTTGCCTGATTCTGTTTTTACAGTGGAATGTCTGTTTTCCTTAACTATTTCCTATTTGTACCTTTTTGAAAGTTTTGTTCCTAATCTTTCATTCTGTTTAACAAAAATTTTGTCTCC
The DNA here is from genome assembly GCF_023373825.1 of Bactrocera dorsalis. NCBI lineage: Eukaryota > Metazoa > Arthropoda > Insecta > Diptera > Tephritidae > Bactrocera > Bactrocera dorsalis. The sequence goes on along the minus strand of NC_064308.1, from coordinate 15,084,655 downwards.
TGTTCTATAGTCAATAGTTTCCTTTCTATATTTGTTATGATATTGCGGGTCCTTTTCCTGTTTCTCTTTTAATTTTTCTAGAATCTTCTTCATAGTTTCTTCTCTATTAGTGGCATTTGAGGTAGGGCTACCAAAGAATATGTCAACGGTTTTTTTTTGTAACAGAATGAACAGAATGGTTGCATTCGTTTACAGACCATTCCATTAATTCGTCGAAATTTTTATCAGAGTGTTCCTGTTTTAAGCATCTCATAATTTCTGATATTGTTGAATGAAACCGTTCTATTTGTCCATTCACCTCGCTTTTATAGGGTGGTGCAGTGAATATTTTTATATTGAATTCGTTTTCTAACATGAATTTTATTGGTTGAGAATTAAATGTCTTTTCGTTATCGAAAACTATAGCCTTCGGAATTCCAAAATAATATATTATTTCTCTTAAGGATTTTTTTATACTGTCTATACTTTTCCCATCTATTTTCTTTATAATGGCTAATTTGGAAAACTTTGTCTGTTGAGAAAATGTCTATGTGAATAGTATGACCAGGATATTCTGGTAAGGGTGTAGCTCCTAATTTTGCATTGTTTGGGTGGCGATCATATTTACTTTCTTTGCAAACTTTGCATAATTTTGTGATTTTTTTTATTTTTTTCGACATAGCGGGGAAATGATATTTTTCCAAAATCTGTAGCACGAGTTCTTGACAGAAAGGATATTGGCCTACCGTCTTGGGAGAGTACGGCTCCTAGAGCGTAATTTGAAGCATCCGTGGTAAGCTCAAAAGCTTTTTCGAAATCTGGATAGTGAAGTATAACATCGTCTGACGTCAAGCAATTTTTCAGGTCTTTAAAAGCTTCTACTTGCTGTGCTGTTAGATTTAAAAGTGTCCTTTTAGACTGATTCTTGGAAACTCTTCCCAGCTCTCCTCTCAGTATTTCAGTCAGAGGTTTTGCAATTTGTGCATACGCTTTTATAAATCTGCGATAATGTCCGGTCATTCCTAAAAAGGAGCGTAAATCATGGACAGTTTTGGGCCGTGGAAAATTTATTATAGCTTCTATCTTTTTTTGTGTAGTTCGAATTCCATTTTGGCCAACTATTATACCGAGGAACTCGATTTCCTTTTTGATACCTTTAAATGCGCTTTTTCGAGAGTGTCAAATATAATTGCAAGATTTCTATAATGATCTTCTTTACTTTTGCTAAAGATAATTATGTCGTCAACATAAACGTAGCACCGAACGCCGATGTGTTTTCGTAGCACATCATCCAAAGTGCGTTGGAAAATGGCAGGCACATTTCTTAAGCCGAATGGAAGTTGAGTGAATTCAAATTTCCCATTGGCAATGGAGAAGGCGGTCTTCTAAATATCTGCTTCGTTGAGAGCAATCTGATGGAATCCACTCTTAAGGTCAATTGTAGAAAAATATTTATTGGATCCTAGATTAGTTAGAATAGTGGTAATATCTGGAATGTGATATCTATCTGCTATGTTATCCTCGTTCAATTTACGATAGTCGATAACCATACGGAATTTTTTTAATCCTGAGGCGTCTTCTTTCTTCGGTACGACCCATACCGGAGAATTGTAGGGAGATTTCGATGGTCGAATAATGCCATCTTTAAGTAATTCCTCAATTTGTTTGTCTATTTTCTTTTTTAAATTCATTGGATAGGGGTAAGTTTTGGAATATATTGGCCTATCGCTTTTAGTACTAATTTCGGCTTTAACGTTCGTGACATATGTTAATTTTTTATCTGGTTCAGCAAATAATGTTGGGCAAGAGTTAAAGAGTTGTTTTAATCTTTCGTTATCTTCGGGACTCAAATGATTTAGCCTTAATGTAGTGTGCGCAATAGAGTTAATTGCTAACTGGTGGATGGGGTATTCGTATTAATTGAGTAATGTAAAATAGTTCTCCTTAGTAAAAATTACTGCGTTTAAACTTTTCATTGTATCGTTACCTATTATGGCATCAAAGGTTCTTAACTTGGGCAAAATGTGAAATTTTAAATTACCTATTTCATCACCGAAAACACTGATATTGGCATGATGAGTAATTTTGACGGGTCCACCAACAGAATTTACAATGAAGGGTTTGTTCGGAATGGGGTTCCTAATATAAGTTGGACTAATATAATTTTTGTTCGATCCGGTATCTAATAAAAATTTTAGTTCATTGCCATTTTTCATTTTGAAACGATAGCATGGCAATGAGGAGTTTAGTCTAAAAAATTGATATTGTCACTAGGGGTTGCTTCGATCTCTTCTTGTTCTTCGTTATATTCGGGTTGGTAGTCCTCCGAAGACTCGTAGTACCCTTCAGGATATTCTAATATTTCATTATCGTAATCTATTGGGTCAGTTTCTGTAACTTCAGTATTGTAGATCCGTTGCATTTTATTAGGGGTCTGTATTATCTGTGATTGTGGTCTCTTACTAGCTTGATTATTATTAGCCTGCGCTTGTTCATTACTAAATGCTTGTGGTTTGTTACTGAATGTTTGCTGCCTATTATAAAATGTTTGATTTTGTTGATACTGAGGCCTATTCTGATAATTTATTTGCTTCGTTTGAAGAGAGCGATCAACTTCCATTGGTGTAGGAGGTTTTGGAGGAAGAGGTGGTCTAAAGTTTGGTTGCACTGTGACGTAGTGTCGGTTTTGTCCGTACTGTTGATACGAATTTGGTCTAAGGTATTGGTTGTGAACATTTGTAAGTTCTGGGTAAAAGGGTCTTACTTAGGGTTTGAATGAGTATGACCCTGGTTGATTGTGGCTAATAGGTTTGGTATTGGTCGGCAAGCGACTGATACTATTTGTATGGTTCGTCCTGTAATTCATGTTGCCTAATTTGAGACACATGTTGAGAGCCTGTGGTAAACTGGTTGGTTCCTTTACACTTAACAGACTGGGTAAGGAACCATTCAGACCTCTTATAAATGTGTCAAATGCCTTTTCTCTATATGTCGTTGTCATGGCATACAAAGCTTCTTCACCTAACTCCAGGCAATCGATTTTGTCTAGGATAAGCGAGAGATATTGATAAACTTGTTGATAAAATTCTTCAACAGTGCTACCCCGTTGTGCAAGTGTTGTCATTTGATATTCCAACGTGCTAACGTCTCTCTTGTCTGAGTAATGTAGCATCAGACATTTTTTATCTTACCCCAATTTAATGGGGTGCAATAAGACTCAAGGGCCGTGTCAGCTTCGCCAACTATCTTGTGTCTTATTGTATGCAGGATAGCAAAATATTTTGGGGTGTTCTTATTCTGTCCATACATTAATAATATTCTATCTACCGATTTCCGCCATGAACTGAATTCTCCGTTTTTACCCGAAAATTCTCTTAAACATTTTACCACATCCGGAACTCTTTCGGATGCGTCCACGTTAATGCTAAAATCTACAGGATGTTCAACTTCTTCTTCGGTTTGTGGGTGTAGTATGGTCGAAACTGTTTCCGATATTAACGAAACGAGTTCTCTTTTTTGATTAGGAGTGAAAGTGGAAGGGATGTTAGGAGGGGAAACATTAGTGCTGGATGAGTGCAGATTTAATCTCGACAATGTCGATGCTATTTGTACTTCCTGACTCATTTTGATTCACTACCTTTCTTTTACGTTTAAAAGATGAAAAATATGAACCTTTCCTTTATAATCTACTAGCTGACCCCGCAGCCGTTGTCCTGCTTGAAATTATGTGTTTTGAAATTAAAAGAAAGTTAAATTTATCATTTCATATTTTTTTTCAATGTAACGCCCAAAGAATTTAGTAATACCACTGGATAATTCACGGCGTTGCCTTCATTGTCAAGACGATCGATCGATTTGTATGAGCGCAAGTCTCCCGAAATTTGACTTTTCGGTATTTTTGGCAGCTAACATTGCGCGTGCACGTAAGGATTCGTAGTTGCGATAATTTAGCCAATGTTCGAACATTTGTGATGAGTTCATCTTTCGTGAATTGGTATCGAGCCACCGGAAGTATCAACCGAAATTGTACCATTTCCAATTTTTAGCGAAGACGATGTAAAATGTCTTTGGCAATGTCGATGTTTATATCGAAAAGTATGCGAACTTCATTTTCATTCCAGTGATTAACGTGTTCCAGCAAATGTAATTGCTGGCTTACTTCTCCAAAACCATATACATCCATCGAACCATATACACTAAGCAATGACTCAAATATAGTTGAACCGCGTACATTAATCAATAGCAACCGAAGGTAGAAACAATCGTCGTTTTTCGGGTGGTTGTGTAAATTCGTCGTAATGCATTAGGCACCTGGATGTCAATCTACTGGTTGGCCTTGCTTTCTGCGTAACTATTTCTTCGACGATGCATTCCATGTATAATATCAAGGTATTTCCGAATAGAGCAATGTTCTCACAAACGGATCACTGACGAAAGTTGAGAAAAAACTCGACAATGTCAATTTTGTTTCTGGCGATGTTTCCGGTGGCTATACTGTATTCTCTGGGTTGAAATACATCTTTTGCTCATTCTCCAAATTAACTGCGAGACGCACAACTGTCGGAAAACGTTCATGAATTGCAAAAGTAAATATCCTACAAAGCGCTTTATTGCAGTTGACGTAGCGACCGTATCGTTCAAGACCAATAATCGCCAAGCCAAGCAACATGCTTCCTTTGGTGACGTACTTACAAACGTATTTTATCGATTTCACCAAACTGCAATACTAAACACTGATATGAGTTTTGAATATGAATTAGACAATAATGGTGAATATAGTACTATCCATGTGTTGTCAACTTCGATATTCACTCTTCTAAGTTGAATGCTGAATATTCTGTTATCTGGTGAGCGACGCCGATAGAGTGGATATTCATCATTTCCAGTTTGTGTTTCCGAAAGAAAAGCACGTGGATACTGTTTCGTGCATTTATTGTCAGACATACAAACCGAAAAGGGATTGTAGTGTGCGCAAGGTCCATGAACCATATTGTTTCCACCACTTCATATAATACTGGATCTTTCTCTACATCAAGAATTTCCGGAGAAATGATTTCATCAATTTGATCTGGTGTAACCATCATCCACGATCCAAAGAAGAATGTGTGCGTGCCGAAAACCTATATTTTGCCACTCAACAGAATACATCTAGCATCTAACAGCACCATATATACGTTGCTTCAAGATAAAGTCAATCAAACATTGCAACTGTTGTTTGAAAAGTCGTGCTGTGATGATCACTTGTTGATTGACTGCGATCCATAATTCCGCATGTATGTCACCGTATCCTGGGAGTACTTCTTGCCTTGCCTTGCCTTGGGCTGCCATACGTTGATGGCAAAACGAACGTCGACCGATATTAGGGCGACCTCTTCGTGGCTTCGTAACAAATTTCAATCTGCAATTGACCTCTTTGTGTGAAACACACGTAAAGTTTTCTCTGAATAATTTTCAATAATTTTTCTTTTGAATAGCCGGAATAAAAAAGCAAGCGACCGAAATTAAACTATTCAAATAATTTACAAATCAAAATATTGAAAAATAAAACATAGAAAAATTGAAAAGAATTGTATGGAAAATAGTTACTATTTGGAATTATCCAATTTTATCGAGTTTTCATTGTTTTTAATATGGATTCTGCTATTCGGGGTGGAGACAAATCCAACGAATCATTAACCATGAAAATTGGTTCAGCAGATCTCGAGTTATAAGTGTTCGAACAAACCCGTCTTTGTTTTATATATATAGATTAATATTATTTCTAGTATATAAAAAATTTATTTTTAATAATTTTTTCCTTATATTATCTATTTAGTAACAAATATTTTATTTAGACTAACTTACATTAATCCTGGCCACTGCATTATGTCCTTAGATGGTTGATTGCTGGTTAATAGTAAGTTGATGAATGTTGTTGCACCTTTTTTTTGTCTCTTTTGCACTTAGCTTTATTTGTTGATTTCGTTATTTGATGATTTTACTGTTTGTAGTTAGATTGTTAATCAGACGTTGATGAATGTTGTTGCACTTTTTTTTGTCTCTTTTGCACTTGGCTCTATTTGTTGATTTCGTTATTTGATGATTTTAGCCTTTTAAGTTCATTTAATTTTAGTATTCTTTACAAATTTTTAAAAATTTTATTTTATTTTTTCTTTAAAAATGTAAAAAAGGTTTTTTTTATTCTTGTTGATTATGTTAATCTTCTGGCTGGCGGGTCCGTCCTTTTCGTGAACACGTGTTGTGCTCTTACTACGGGGCCAACTACCAGAATTTTTTTTTTTGTTTTTTAGAAGCCGCGAATATAAATCCGTGAACGATTTTTAACTTTCGTGGTCCCTGCTCGGGCGCCACTTAAAATAAAACGATGAGTTTTTCTTGGCAGCACTATGTGCTTACTTTGAGCTTTTATTCCAAACTGAAAACTTAATTCTATTACAAGCCACCATCAAGCTTAGCTCGAGCCCTATAAGTGCCTAGTCATCAAAATTAGGTTTGCGCGTGTTTCGCTCACCTACCTAATAATTGGGAGAACGAATGCGCGTGTAGCGCTTTCCATTGAGCAAAGATTGCAATAGGAGTCTCAACTGTAAGTTGATTCTTAATTGTGCAGACATTGTTGTCAGCGAATTTATATGAATTTATATTATATTAACTTATATGCAGACAAACGGACGGACAGACAGACAGACGGATATAGCAAAATCGACCCAGCTCAACATACATACAACATAGATGAGACCCAGAGCATCTAAAGCAAGTACATTTGGATATCCTTCAACTGGTGTTCCTTGTTTTCGACGCAGAAACGATTTCGATGATGCATGCCATGTGTAATAGCGTGACATATTGGTTGTCAAAAAAGTCTTGCGGTATTTTTATTGAACCGTATAACCACGAAATTGCGTGTGGTATTTAATGCATCTCGCCCCACGTCAAATCACAAAAGCTTGAATGACGTCTTACATATCGGTCCTACTTTACAGAAAGATCTTGTTATTCTGATCACAAATTGGAGATTCTTCCAATTCGTTTTTAATGCGGATATTCAAAAAATGTACCGCCAAATACTCGTAGACCCTAATCATACTCGGTTCCAAAGGATACTATTTAGGAAATCCCCGGAAGATACAATAGAAGACTTCGAATTGCAAACAGTCACGTTCGGCATAAATTGTGCGCCGTATCTAGCAATCCGTACCCTCATGAAGCTAGCCGATGATATAGAAGACCACGGCAAAGTCAGCACGAGATTAACTCATTTCCGCTCTGAAGTCCCCAAGATTCGTTCTGCGAAAATGGACCTCCAATGACCCACACATTCTGAAACGACTTCCACAGGATCATCTTTTACACTCAACATTTCGGAACCCGAAAACACCAAAACCCTGGGCATTCGATGGAACTCCAAAAAGGATTCATTTTTCTTCCTCGTCAACCCAATGGAGAAAAAACCCGCACACACCAAATGTGAAGTTTTATCAGCCATAGCAAAATTGTTTGACCCAGCCGGTTTGGCTTAGCCCAATATTAATCATGGCAAAAATAATAATGCAACAAATATGGCTAGATAAAACTGACTGGGATGAAAGCCTGAAGCCCCTCACCCTTCATCGATGGAACAGCTTCGTGAAGGATTACGAAAACATAAACAAAATTGAAATACCCAGATGGACCCATTTCAACCCAACAGCCACCATCGAATTCCAGGGATTATCTGATGCTTCAGAAAAAGCATATGCCGCGACACTTTACGTAAGGGTTTTAGTTGGTCACAAAATATAGACAACTCTCTTAGTGTCAAAAACAAGAGTTGCTCCCATTAAAACCGTATCCCTACCCAGATTTGAACTCTGCGGAGCGGTTCTCCTAGTTGACCTTGTGAACTCTACCCTATCCCAACTACACATAACCCAATATACAAATTATTTTTGGACTGACTCAACCATAGTTCTCGCTTGGTTAAACAAACCACCATGTTCATGGACCACTTTCGTTTCTCATCGAGTAGCTGCAATCACCGAGAAAGTGGGAGTCGATAATTGGAACCATGTGGAAAGCCAAGGCAATCCCGCAGACTTGGTAAGCCGGGGATTTGCACCCACCGATCTATTGAATTGCAACCTCTGGTGGCATGGACCCCAATGGCTACAGCATGAAAAGGAGCATTTTCCAGCATCGAAGAAAACATACAACACTACCGTGGAATTCACACCCGTTAAGACGTTTGCGATAACCACCCAAGGGGATATACTCGAAAGGTTTTCCTCATTCCCCAGAGCTATTCGCGTTATCGCTTACCTATTCAGGTTTTGCGCAAATGCCTCACCAAGGAGACGAGAAACTGATTACTTAAGCCACGATATAACCCCGAAGAGTTCAAAACAGCCCGAATGAAGATAATTATTCACACCCAAAAACCATATTTCCGAGAAGAATATGATGCCTTGACCCGTAAAACCCAAATACACAAGAAAAGTTCAATATTGACTTTAAATCCGTTCATTGACCCTAAAGGAGTTATGCGAAGTGACGGAAGATTAACCAATTCCGCAGCACTATCATATAATGAACGTCACCCTATCTTATTACCCTATAATAGTCGTATGTCAAAACTACTAACTCAATTCACCCATTCAGCAACGTTACACGGCGAAAATCAGCTAGTCTTACGACTTACGCGTTCAGAATTTTGGATACCGAAGCTGAAAACCCTCATAAAGTCTACCATTCATCAGTGCAAAACTTGCGTTTTGCATAAAAAGCGCAACACTACTCAAATTATGGCAGCACAACCCGCCGAACGTACCACCTTAACCCGTCCATTCGTAGCAACAGGAGTCAATTTCGCCGGTCTCTACGACATAAAAAATTACACCGGCAGAGCATGTCTGATCACAAAAGGTTACGTATGCGTATTTGTATGTTTTGCAACCAAGGCAATACATCTAGAGCCAGTAAATGATCTCACCACCAACGCATTCATGGCCGCATTCGCATGTTTCTTTTCCAGGCTCGGATGTCACGCCGATCTCTATTCGGACAATGGTAGTAATTTCGTTGGAGCGTCTAAACTTTTAATTAAAGATTGGCGAGAATTCATGAAGTCATTGAAAACTCAATTAACAACTAGTGAAGCACACCAAAACATCAACTGGCACTTTAATCCTCCAGGAGCTCCACACATGGGTGGACTCTGGGAAGCAGGAGTGAAAAGCTTAAAGAGCCACTTGAAAAAGATGTCTCAGAACCAGAAATTCACTTTCGAAGTTTACCCTTTTAACCCGAATCGAAAGTTGCTTGAATTCTCGGCCTTTAAGCCCATTAAAAGAAGACCCAAAAAATTTAGAACCTTTAACTCCAGGCCATTTCTTAATAGGTACCCCTTTATTAATCCCAGCAGAACCCAACTTAGAAGAGGCACATCTAAGCGTCGCACAAAGATGGCAGAAACTGAAGATACTCCATCAACACTTCTGCAAGCGATGGAAAGACGAATATCTGAAAGAACTGCACAAAAGATACAAGTGGAAATACCCTCAGCGCAATATAGACGTCAACGATATGTTAGTTATACGTCAAGAAACACTACCCCCAAATGAGTGGAGACTTGGTCGCATCGAAAAAACGTATCTTGTTGCAGACAATAAAGCAAGAGTAGTTGACATACGTACCTCTCAGGGAACAATTACCCGCCCAATAACCAAAATAGTCACTTTACCAAATAATTAATCTTATTTTCTTATAGTGACATGGCCCCTCAAACTGTCCGGCGCACTATCAGCCGTTCAGCAAAACGAACACACAAGCACGTCGCCTGTGGATTGTGCCAAAAAGATCATAGATTGGTAACATGTTCAAAATACAATGGAATGAACATCAACGAAAAGTTTAACGCAGTCATTAAATATAAGTACTGCGTCAATTGCTTGGCCAAATCGCATTCCACCCAAAAGTGCACAAGTACAAAGCGATGTGCCACGTGTAATGGGGAGCACCATTCAACCCTACATGGACACCCCAGGTTGTTCTGCAAGGAACCAGAAAAAACATCAAAGAGCAAAGAAAGATTGCATAAACAAAATGATCTATCCACGTTACTGGCCAAGCCGACCCTCATACCAACAGTCATGGTCAAAATTAAACATGATGGCAAGTGGAATAAAATACGAGCCATAATCAACCCGACCCGAAAGGCGATTGTAATTGCGTCAGAACTGGTTCAGAGATTGAGGTTACCGAAAACGTACCTCGACTCGCATCGTAAATGCAAAGTCGTCATAGGATCATTAACTGATTCCGACTGGCATGTCGAAGTTAACTGCCTATTGACGCATGATTTATCAATCCGACCCTATAATCGTGACTTAAGTGGCGAAATCATTAAGAAGTTCGACCACTTAGTCCTAGCCGACCCTACATTTTGGAAAGACGGCAAGATCATGTTGGAACTGGGAGCTGACATCTACCCAAGATTGATGAAACCCGGATTATTCAACCCCGATAACAGCGCCATGATCGCACAAAACACCGCACTCGGTTGGACTTTAACCGGGGCTTGTGCGATTTAAACCCCAAGTATACCTCCAACACGTTCATAACAATACTCATTTACCCAAATCAAAATAGATCTAAAAATCTTTTTATTCGCAGACACTGCAAGGCGGCCGGGATGTTCATACCAAATGAACACATCCTTGCATTGTCCTCCTAACTCGTCTAAATACGAATTAGAGGGCAATGCAAAAAACACCCAACAGCGCCAACATAACAGCGAAGTACCCAACAAAACAAAAAGACACAATAAATCGAATCACCATCGTGGACGGATATACAGGCGCCTAACCAGCAGCAGCAGTAATATCAACAGCAACAAAAATACAGCAGCAGCAGAGTCAGCAGCAACAACAGTAGCAGAATCACAAGTCTCAACGCGGGAAATCAAAAGTCTCAACGCGGGAATAAATAACCACATCAGATCGTCGACAACCCCGACACTCGGCATCCCCCAACCGGCGTGGATGGTGCTGCCCATGCAGGATGTCGGGTGCCGCATGTGTGCGCTAACCCAGAGTTACCACCTCCTAATCTAGGTTATGCGACTTCCGTGTCCATTGGATCGCTTGCAGCCAGGAGGTTAATTCTGCTGAATTCGAACGGAGCCTCCCCGACACCGGACGGAATTGGGCAGTAACTGTGGCCTTACCGCGCCAAGGGGCTCTGGCGTGGCGGACCTCCAAGTTCCCCATCAAAGTAATAGACCCGACAGCTCACCCTGTTGAGCCAAGGGTCGTAAGAAAAAGATGAGCACTATGAATCAAAATCAAAAATCGGACAATACGGAAATAAGGCAACAACAAAGGAAAACGGACACGGACAACGAAAACGACATCGGTGCAGCGGTAGGCACGGGGGTCAAGGATCTAGACGGAAGTTTAACTTCCTTGACGCTCTTTCGCCAGAGGAGCGAGCGCTGTTTAAGGAGCATGCCAGGGAGAATGATGACGACATGCCCTCTTGCAGCGGCGCTCACCTGTCGAAAACGGCTGGTACCGCTGTAGCAGTTACGAGCGCCGCCAAGACCCCAACCGGAATGCGCAGCGGGTCAAACTCGAGTGAGTCACATCAGGCAGAGCCCGACGGTGCTCGTAGAAGAAGGAGGACGCGCAGAAGAGGTGGGAAACGCTCCCTCTCAGAAGCTGGCACATCCGGCGGGTGCGACGTCCCATACAGGAAGGGAATGAGCGGTGCCTGCGGTACCTCCGAGATGGGAAGACTCCTGAGGTAGCGGAGGCTTTAGAATGGAACAAAGGCAGAGGGAGCAATGCATCCCCGGCAAAGGAGCATGACAAAAACATGTCAGTTCGCGCGCAATGCAGCGGAACCAGCAACCGTGGCCCGGTAAGTACCACTTTGACCGCAAGGCGTGGCGAGGGGCAGCAATACAAAGGCAGCCGGAGGCCAACCGTCTGGACCGGCTCCCACCGGGTGGAGGAGGGGCGGCGCAGATATGCGGACACTTTTGAAGGCATCCGCCTGGCTGTACTGCCTCACAATTTCCCGACAGAGTCGTTGAAACCGGAGGAGTTTACCGTGCTCCAGCCCCTTCTCATGAAGAGGTGTTCAGAGGGGAGATTTACGCGGCGTCTTTCCTGGGGTGGAGTTCAGAGGAGGTATGCTGAATGTGGACTGCATGAACGAGGCATGCGCCAACTGGCTGAGGGAGTACGCTTCAAAGCTGGGAGGCTTGAAGGGCCCTGTCCTTTGCGCGAAGAGGGCGGAGGACTTGCCAATCATGCATAGCATGACAATGTTCCTCCCTCAGTGCGGGGACAAACCATATGAATTCGCCTTAGGTCCGGTGGAAAACCAGAACCGAGGCCTCAGCATTTGGTCCTGGCGCGTCGTCGATAGCTAAATGGAGGAAATTAGAGATATGAAAGGTTGGAGATTGTACTTGTACATTGACGACGAGTCTTACAAGTACGTCCGCGCAGCGAGCTTCCGCCTGTTCTACAGGTTCAGCACGGTGGTCATGCGGCCCCACAAACCTGCAGCCACCGGGAGCAAGGGAGCTGCAATGCCTGCGACTCACCAAAACAAGCGCTTCGAAAAACAGGCAGTGTGGTGTGGCAGCCTCGGAGGTAGTAGAAATTCAGGTGGGCGAGGTGGCGGAGCAGCCCTGCGGAAGCAGGACTGGGCAGGCAGTGCCAGCGGCGGCCACCGACGTCCCCGATGTCGGCCACTGCGGCCAGACAGCAGAGCTGCCCTCCACGAAAGAACTCCTAGACGGGTTAGGAGACCCAATGGATGGCAGTAATAGCGTTTCAGGCCCTGGACTGGAGATTAGGCTATCTGAGTTGAATGGGTCTGTAATTAATGCTTTTCACGGCAGTTGCCCCCTAAAGGTGCGCACAGACAGACGAAACTGTCCTTGGTGGTCAAAGAAACTAGCAGATCTCCGGAAAAAAGTACGCAGCCTGTTCAACAAAGCGAAACGTACGAGGAGCTATCTCATCTTATACAATAAGGAGATTAGGTCTGCAAATCAGGCAAGCTTCGGGAGATTCTGCGAGAAGGTCGTCCCTGTGCCAGAAGCGGCTCGGCTGCACAAAGCTCTGGCCAGGGGCACAAAGGACGTTGAAATAGCAATCAAACGAGGGGATGGGACATTTATGACCAGTGCAGAGGACAGAGCCACGTAGCTTCTGCGAGCGAACTTCCCGGAGACAGTTCAGGAGGACCAATGTCTACCCGTGATCGAACACAGGCCATCCCGCGAGAATTGGAGTATCAGCAAACAGCTGTTTACGGCGGACTCGATCCGGTGGTCGATGGCCTCGTTTGAGAGATTCAAGTCTCCGGCGCTGTTACAACAGGGGGAGCAGTTTTTACTGCCTCACCTGATTTGGCTGCTGAGAGAGAGCCTCGCAATGGCGTAGATCCTCGAAGTATGGAGGACAGCGTGATCTTCATACCCAAAGTAGGAAGGAAAGACTACTCGTTGGCGAAATCTTTCAGGCCAATCAGCCTAACGTCTTTCCTACAAAAACCATGGAGAAGATCGTGGATCAGGAAATAAGGATGAATGCATGCATGCCTCAGCATGCCTACAGAGCAGGCAGATCTACCAATACTGCTCTGTACCAGCTGTCCTCCGAGATAGAGAGTTCACTGGAGCACGGGGAGGTGATGCTTTGCGCGTTTCTGGACATCGAAGGTGCCTTTGATATAACGTCTCACAAGAGTGTAGCCAGGGCACTGGAGAAAAGGAATGTGGTAGCACCGGTGCGTATATAAATAGAAGCCGTACTACGCACCAGGGTTGCTGAGACCACAGTAGGTGATAGAAGGATTCGTCTCGGCACAACAAGAGGCTGCCCACAGGGGGCTGTGTTATCACCTCTGCTATGGAGTCTAGCAATGGAATCCGCTGCCAAGGATATGCGGACGATATTGTGATTATGACAAAAAGCAAATATGAAGACACTCTCTTTTACTTAATTCAAAGAGGTCTCAACCTAGTTAAGGGGTGGTGCAGGGAGGATGCACTGAAGATCATCCCTTCTAAGACGACTGTAATCGCGTTTACGAGACGCAGGTCTCTACACGGTCTTAGGAATCTTACACTTGGGGGCGGTGAGATAGGGATGACCAACAGTATCAAATACCTAGGTTTGATGCTAGATTCCACTCTGAGGTGGAAGCAGCATCTTAACCTGTCCTTGGTCAAGGCGACAAAAGCCTGGCTGGCTGGCAGGATGGTCCTGGGGCTGACCGATAATCACATATGGGGCGGTGGCCTGGGCTTCAGTAGCGTCGAAAACTTCGGTTAAGACTAAGCTACTGAAGCTACAGCGGCTGGCCTGTGTCTGCATGACTGGTGCAATGCGCACCTGTCCAACGGCAGCTCTGGAGGTTCTACTTGAACTTACTCCGCTTCATTTGGTTATTGATCAGGTAGCCAAACACACCCTTCTGCAAATAACGACTGAGGGGTGTGGAATAGGTAAAGTAGTCTCGTCCCAGAGGATGGAAAAGATAAGTGGCAATATACTATTGGCCCTCCTCACGAGGGACAGCGCTACCAAAATGGTTAACTTCGGGAAAAAGTTTAAGGTTACCTCTCGGCAGTAAAGACGAATGGAACGACTCCAATCTCGAGATGTTGTTAAGGGACAGCACTTTGAGGTGGTACACCGATGGCTCGAAAATGTCGGAGGGAATCGGCACAGGGATTGTAGGCCCACACACTAAACTCTCCATTCCCATGGGAGAAGTCCCGAGCATTTTCCAGGCAGAAGTGTTTGCCATAGGCCGGTGTTTAGAAATAAACCTCCGACGCAACTATCGCAATGAGCGAATAGCCATTCTCAGCGATAGTCAAGCGGCGCTAAAAGCGATCTCCTCTTACGAGATCAAATCGCTACTAGTGCAGGAGTGCACGGATGCGCTGAACAGCCTTGCGGAACGGTGCCAGGTACACCTAATCTGGGTGCCTGGTCACAGAGGTATAGCCGGTAACGAGCTGGCGGACGAGCTCGCACGCTCCGCAGCCTCCACCAAGATGGTAGGACCCGAACCCTTTACGGGAGTGGGTCCCCATACCATGAAGGAGCTGCTGCGCAATGAAGAAGGAGTGGGCAGAGAGGAGCATTGGCAACAAACTCAATGGAAGGATACAACTTGAGAAGGTTCAAACCTGTAATAAACCTCCCAAGGAACAAGCTCAGGCTACTGGTCGCATGGTACACTGGCCACTGAAGTTGAACAGGCATCTGCACAGCACGGGCCTATCCTCTTGCGCTAACTGCCGGTTCTGCGTCAGGAAGCCTAAAACCCCAGAGCACCTGCTGATCGATTGCGCAGCAGTCTGCAGACGCAGGGCTAAGGCCTTTGGAATTCTGTGTCCGGATAGGGATCGCAATTGCCTCGCTATCACCCGCCAGTCTATTGGACTTCATTAATGCGCTGGGGCTAAGCGAGTCAATATGAGTTAGGAGAGGGTACAATAGACCAAAGGTCGCGGTGCATTCCTCAACAACTTCACTCATTCATGTGAATATGTGAACATTACGCGTATGGGTTTTTAAAATGATTTTACATGTACACATTGAAACATATAATATGTGAATCGATGCTTGGTCTTTTAAGATGTTATCAAAACTTATAATGCCCAAAGCAAATAAATACATATGTACGTACGTATATAAATACATAACTTAACAAACCTACATCAATTGAACCACCAATTGGAAGAAGGGAATAATTACAAAAATTTCGAGCCGAGATAATTAGAAAAAACTGATTTACTCTCAACGTATAGATCAAATACCCATGATATCTTAAAATCAAATGTAGTAAACATTGTTGCCGATATGCTGTAAAAAAAAAATATTTTATGTAGAGAAAAACAAAAGTTAGGGTAGTTTGAAATTTTTGGAATTATTCCCTTTTTCCAATTTATGAAAATAAAGACACAAATATTAAAGAATATTAGCATTTATTATATTAATAACATAGAAAAGATATTGTATTAATCCTCATCTATATCAGCACCATCCAATGTGGTTGTGGGCCAAATCAAAATCAAATCATAAAACGTCTTATACTCTTCATGAATATATGGTATGATTTTTCGCACATCATTCATCTTTTTACTGTTTATGGGTAGTTTTGACCGGTCTGCTTTTTCGTCAGGTACTTTGGGAAGTAGTTCTTGATTTTCGGAGCAAAAAAGATATCTTTACAAATACGTCAATGAATTTGGAACAGGTTAAGTAACCTTTATTACCACTATTGTACTCAAAATGTTTATATTTTGATATTTTAAAAGATGTACTCGTACTTTTATCTATTGACTTGCAGGTTTTCTTGTAGAACGGCTGCCATGTTGTTTTAAAATTCAATATGTTCTCTTTATTAATGGCTTCAACCAAAAATCCCTTACTTTTAGCTTCTAAAATCAAGTTGTTGTACTGAGCTGGGACGTATATTTTATCATTTCTTCTAATAAGTCTCTTGGCTGTTCCAAAATTACGATCACATTGCAAAAAGGAATGTCTTCGCACCGGAAAGTATTGATATATTTCATTAAAATGATTGATTGATACGAGGGTAAAAACAAATCGTTAAAAAAGTGATCTAAGCAGGCGCCTAACCAGCCAATCAATTTCAGTTATTACTAACGGTTTAAGTGAATAAAAATGTCAAATTAAAATGACCTTTAATTGTATGACAAAAGGTTGTTAGTTGGAAGAAAGAAATAAATCCATGATTTATTCCCTTCTTCCAACTTAAATTTTTTTGGCCACTAGTATTACAATGGCGTTTGCCCTTTCTATTTCTTTTTTCAACCTGACGCGTAGTTTTACGATTGAAAAGAGCTAATATGAGTAAAAATCTATTTCGTCAAAAATGGCTTTTAAGGATTCCCTTCTTCCAATTGGTGGTTCAATTATAATATTTATCCATAACCGTTTGCGCATTGTAAATATGCGAATCTGTAAGCGTACATTGAAATTAGCATCACTTTTCTTGCTGAAACACTGAAAATGCTCAATTCTGCTATTTTCGACCCCCTCATGTTAAATATTGGTGAAATTCGGTAAAAATATTTTTGGGGTGAAATCCACTAATAGAAAAGAGAACCCCTTTGAAAAATGAAACATCGTAAAATTGGCAACACGGTGAAACTTCTCTATATTATACGTTCTCTGTTTTCGTATTGGAAGGGATAAAAGGATGCCCAACTTATTCCAGTGTGAGAGCGCGTCAAAATAAGCATTTTTTATAAAATTTTCCATTGCTGCCAGATCGACTAAAATAAGAATTTTTTGGCAATTTATAACCCCCAACATTTATTATGATTAAAATTTGTTGTATGTTGTCCTTTTAATATATGATAAAACTATTTAAATGTTTTTTAATGACTTGATGGTATAATAAAACAACTGACTTTTGAACTTTCAATACTTCACAGAGTGAATGAAGCCTGTTAGCCCTCAATTAATAATTGTTTTTACTAATTTTTGGTGGCAACGCCGGTTGAAGGACGTGTTTAAAGTCGCAATTTCTTTGTAAAATTAAAGAAAATTGTACAAAGAATAAAATATATATCAAAAGTGATTAATTTAAAGCATTATCAAAGCTTTGAAAGCTATATATATTTTGTTTTGTATTGTGCCTAATAAGAGAAGAAGAAAACTATCCACAATATACTAAGTAAATGGAGCAGGCAGCTGCATAACCAAAAATATATAACCACAAGAAAACCAATAACAAAATATACGGCAACGGTGCATTGCTGATGTGCGGTCCGTTTGCAGTGTGTCGCAAATAAAGGAGGGCTACAGTAATTGCTAAGTTACATATAAATTGTGCTATCCATCGATAAATAATGCCACCCAAGAAAATAAACACAACATCACAATTTTGTGGTCATTGCTCTGAGCTGATACGAGATGGTGTACAGTCCAGCATCCAATGTGTTGCTTGCCAACTCTGGTTTCACTCTAGGTGTACAGGCCTTTCATCTGTGGAATTTAAGGCCACAGCGATCAGTATCAAGAAAAAGGAGTCGGTTTGGAACTGTTCATCCTGCAGCAATGATATCAGTGTTAGGACATGTGACAGCCACTTATCTGATGATGAAGTTTTAACACACATCTCGCCACAAGCTAATGAAATGGAAAGTCTCTTCCAGAAGTACTTTGGTCGCTTCACCTCTGACTATGACCGCAAATTTGAAGATCTCAAAAAGTCACTCGTAAGTAGCGTAAATAACCTTAAGGATGAGGTGAGCAATCTGTCTAAACAATATACAACACTCACTAATAAATGTACTGCCCTTAACGATAGGCTTTCATCAGTAGAGAATAAAATTAATAATAAACTCAATGCCAAGCCTGACTTACCAGTGAGTAAGGAAGATATCTTCACGGAAATGTTGGAACGTGAGCGCCGTAAAGTCAATGTAATTGCTCTAAACATCCCGGAATCAGTCAAACCAGTGGGTAAAGATCGTTTGGATGACGACAGGACAAATCTAGTAGCCGCTTTGCCTTCTTGTCTCTCGAACATTGCCACTGAATTTAAGCTACGCAGACTAGGCCGACATACACCGGGTCGTACACGTGCGCTACATATTACAACTCGCTCAGCTGATGATGCGCTCTCAATTATCAAATACAGACCACCTAATAGTAACACTGCAGTCATTTTCAAAGCTGATCTTACCCCTTCTCAACAACAGCACCTAAAAGATTTACGACTGGAACTTGACTCTCTAGTAAAAAGCGGCAACGACAGTATGACTATAAAGTATATCCATGGTATGCCTAAGATTGTAAAGAATTTTCGCTCGCACAACGAACAAGAAGAAAGTATCTCTCATCCAGTTATATTACCAGAACGTTCGAGGTCTGCGCACAAAACTCTGCGCATTTCTGACCAACACGTCGTCTAACCAGTCTGATATCATATGCATCACTGAGTCCTGGCTCCATCCATCTATACGTGATGGAGAAGTCATTGACTCTTCTTATAATATCTACCGTAAAGATCGTACATCTCATGCTAATCATAAAGTACGTGGTGGTGGAGTCTTTATCGCATGCAAACGTTATCTACACACTGAGCCAATCTCTACTGAAAATAATAACCTAGAGCAAATATTCATCAGGGTGAAGGGTGCATCCCGTGACCTAATCATCGGCTGTGTATACATACCTCCTCAGTCACCTTATGAGATCTTTGTTGACCACCTGGCCACTATTTCTTTCGTTAGAGAAAAACACCAAGCATCTGACTTACTGATAGTTGGTGATTTCAACCTCCCTAGCAGCTCTCCTCGTGCGGACTGTGAAAAACTACTTTACGACTGTTATTCGCTCCTGAATTGCACACAACGCAACCACATTCTCAATGCTCACAACTCAGCCCTTGACTTATGTTTCAGCGACATCGACATTTCTCCTGAACACTCGCTTGCCTTGGTTCCTGAAGACACATATCATCCCGCTCTAGATATCACGCTCAACTTTCAGCCTGGACTAGTTCCTATCTACTCCTCTACGTACTCTTTCAAAAAGGCCAACTATGCTGAGCTCAACACTTTCTACCTGAGAACAAATTGGATCGATTTATATAAACTCAGCACAATTGATAGTAAGCTTGATTATCTCTACGCTAAAATCTTTGAAGGGATTAACCAGTTCGTTCCAGCATATACTTATAAACACAGCAGTTATCCATCCTGGTTTTCAAAAGATCTCATTCGCAAAATTAAATTGAAGAAGTCGGCGCATGCGTTGTACAAGACAAGACAACTACAATTACTCTTGCTTCAGTAAACTGAGACTTGAGTGCAAATCACTGAGCTCTGAGTGCTATAAAAATTACGTGAGCAATGTTGAAGCCAAACTCAAATCGGACATCAAAGCCTTCTGGAACTATGTCAAAGACAAAAACCGTTCTAGCAGTGACATACCTTCCTCCATGGTATGGGATGATCTATCAGCTAATTCCGGGCCTGACATTTGTGATCTCTTTGCCTCCTTTTTTCATAGTGTTTACGCACCTAACAATCACCATGGCGCTGCTGCAGCTACCTACAACCCGGGACCTCAGAACATACTCCTGAACGATCTGACAGTATCATATGACGAAGTACATAAATTACTCCTTTCACTTGACCCTAGAAAAGGTGCTGGACCTGATGGTCTACCTAACTTATTCCTAAAGAACTGCGCGATCAGTCTATGCGAACCGTTGACGCACATATTTGGTGAATCACTTAGTGGTGGTATCTTCCCCTCGTCATGGAAATTATCATATATCACTCCAATACATAAGGATGGATCTAAAGCTATGGTCACCAATTATCGTCCTATTTGTATTCAGTCTGCCCTTGCTAAGTTGTTTGAGAAATTGGTGCTACCACAACTACTGCAGTCTTTCGAACACGTTATAATCACTCGACAACATGGATTTACTGGGGGCAGATCTACAACTACTAATTTGTTCATATACATTAACAAGGTGTTAAATGCTATGGATTCCGGAAACTGTGTTCACAGCATCTACACAGACTTTAGCAAGGCGTTTGATCGTGTTGACCATGATATACTCATGCACAAGTTGAGCAACTATGGTGTTGGAGGTAGTGCTTTGTCTTGGATCCATTCATATCTTACGGGTAGACGCCTACAAGTTAGAGTCGATGGCCATCTTTCATTCGAATATATCGTAACATCTGGGGTACCACAAGGATCTCATTTGGGCCCGGTACTCTTCAATATATTCATAAACGACATTGGAAACAATATCTTATCAGATCACCTATTGTATGCAGAAGATCTCAAAATTTTCAGGTCCATAGCTAGTATGTCAGATATCCTAATTCTACAGCATGATATTGACTCTCGTGGTAACTGGTGCCTTGTGAACAATCTTGATCTTAATATCAACAAATGCGCCGCTATAACTTTCACTCGCTCACACTCACCAATTCCTGCAAAATACAAACTCAAGGATCAGGAAATCATAGAGGTTGATGAGATAAAAGACCTGGGGATCGTTGTTGACAACAAGCTCTCCTTCTCTAATCACATTGATAGAATCACATCTAAGGGATTCAAAACCCTCGGATTTATCCTAAGAAACAGCAAAGACTTCAACAACCCCTACTCTGTAACCAGACTTTTTCAATCGCTAGTCCTACCTATCCTTGAATATGGTTCAGTCATCTGGTCTCCATATACTAATGCATCTATAGACAAAGTGGAAAAGGTTCAACGTAAACTCTGCAAGTCGTTAGCCTATAAATTATCATCGTCTACACATACTTACTCCACTGATGAAATTTACCAGAGCTTTCGTATCAATAAACTATCAGCACGTCGACAGGTTGCCGATCTTAGTTTCTATTACAAGGTTGTCAATAATATTATTGATGCTCCAGACATTCTTGGCTGCTTTGAATTTGCCCCAGTAGGCACTTTACTTAGACGTAATCGTCTACTAAAAACTTCTAACTCCAAGAAAAATTATGTGATCAACGGTCCACTGAATAGACTGGCCAAATCTGTCAATTCTTTTCAAGGTGTGATTGACTTCTACGGAGGTACATACTCTGCCTTCATAGACAATACTAAGAAACATCTGCTTGTTTAACCAAGGACTTCATTTGCTGCCCGCTACAACCAGAAACCATCACCATAGTACTCTGCATATACACATTTACCTTCAACCTACATTTTTCATTTTTTATTTGTTTCTCTTAATGTATATTGCCGATTGGCGTTATTGTAATAATAATAAATAAATTTTTAATTGAAAATTAATACTGCTATGCATCACATTACGAAGCGTTTCATGAAATAGATTTAAATTTCGGATTTTAATTTTCAGTGTTTTACATTTTTTAGTAGCGATCTTGAACGGCGGCAACAAATCCCTGCGTTCACATACATACATATATTGTTGGTAGAATTTCAATCTGTCTATTCCAGTCATTCCAATTGCAAACGCCAAAACCTACCAGATCCAGTCAACTTTCAAAGTTTGGTAGGTGAGTGGTTCTCACATATCCAGTGACAGGAGAGTTGGGTATCTTTTTATCTCTGGTATTGGTGTTTGTCACATTGCCCTCCACCTAAGACTTGATTGCTGTTTCGACATTCCTTCCTTGGTCACAACGTAATTCCACAGATAAAGAGATGTCCAACTCATATTTCATAGGAAGTCAGAGAGCAATTGCTAATCGTCAAAACCTCCTGAACTTAGGCAGTTAATCAAGTTCAGGAGATTTTGACGTTTAACAATTGGAAACGAGCTATGACCAGAATGAAATCTTTCCAAAAAAAAATATGTAAACAGATGGATTTGTTACATCGTTCAAGATCAATATTAAAAAATGTATGGCAATGAAAATTAAATAAATTTGAGAAATTTGAATGTATTTGATGCAACGTTTTGTAATGTGAAGCATCATAGTATTAATTTTCAATGGATAATGATTAAAAACATTTATTGAATAAGAACTAACAGACTAAATCATTTTATTTTATTTGACCAATATGCTTTTGCGACTCGGCTTCCTGCAGCTACTTCTCCACTCGAAGTACATTTGTTCACCTCCACTTCATACATCACACCTTACAAAACTGGATCTTCTTTCAAAAATTCATCCACTTCAGCTTTAACCTTATTTTGCTCTACCAGCTGTGAGAACCATTGCACTGCTACACACGCTTCCAGTTCATTCGACTGTAGACACGTTTGCCTGTAAAGACTCTTCCTATAAACACTTCCAGCTCTGCCGACCGCTTTTTCTGCGGCTGCAACTGTTCTGACATACACGTTTTAAACAGTGCTAACATACGGTTCCCATGCACTTCCAACTCTGCTGACACATGCACACCAAATGCTTTAAACGCAGCAAAAATAACCTCTGCTGAACACTGAGTCTTTTCCTTTACTTGTGTTCTCGTCATTTTTTCCTCTAGTGCCAATTGAAACATATATGTATTCATTAATATCAACGTTTTCTGCTTCCATGGCTTCTCGTAACCGTAACTAACTTTACTCTACTTGTTGCCTACGCTTTTATTTCTTATGCTATAATTAAATTATAAATATTAAATTCTTTCTTTGTAAGTTAAAAGGTATGAAACATTTTTCAAATATTTTATGGTGTTCGAGACATTGTAGTGATACTTAAAATAATTCATTTAGTATTACAATATTATATATCATAACTAAACATAATATTAGTGGTAGTCATTAAAATAATATTTAATATAACAATTGCCAGTTATTGGGCAGCTGTGAAAATCCAGTGTCGTTTTTTAATAAGTAGATTCGAACAAATTTGTCAAAAATTACGATTAATAGTAACCACTGGTTAATAATTGGTTTACTATGTGATAGTGACAACATGTGACATAACGGTTAGTGCATTAACATTTGTCTATAAAAAACAAGGGTTCTGGGATTTAACAAATAATTTCTAAAGTGTAAATAAGTTTATCTCTTCTTTAATGGCGTAGAAACCGCTTAAATGGTTACAGCCGTTTTTTTTTTAGCAATTCGAGGCACCAAGTGCAGCCAGATCCTTCTCCACCTGTTCTCTCAAACGGAGTGGAGGTCTTCGTCTTCGTCGGCTTTCCCCGGCGTTTATCGCGTCGAATACTTTCAAAGCTGGCATATTTTCATCCATACGGACGACATGACCTAGCTGGCGCAGCCGACGTCCATTATTTCGCTGCACTATGTCAATGTCGTCATATAACTCCATCGCTCCATCGAATGCGATACTCTCCGTTGCCAATACGCAAAGGCCCATAAATCTTTCGCAGCACGAATCTATCGAAAACTCGTAGCGTCGACTCATCAGATGTTGTCATCGTCTATGCCTTTAAACCATATAGCAGGACAGGAATAATGAGTGACTTATATAGTTTGGTCTTTGTTCTTCGAGAGAGGACTTCACGTCTCAATTGCCTACTCAGTCCGAAGTAGCACCTGTTGGCAAGAGGGATCCTGCGTTGGATTTCCAGGCTGACATTGTTGGCGGTGTTAATGCTGGTTCCTAAATAGACGAAATTATCTACAACTTCAAAGTTATGACTGTCAACAGAGACGTGAGAGCCAAGTCGCGAGTGCGACGACTGTTTGTTTGATGACAGGAGATATGTAATATTGCCCTCGTTTACTACCAGACCCATTTGCTTTGCTTCCTTATTTAACCTGGAGAAAGCAGAATTCACGGCCCGGATGTTGAGGCCTATGGTGTCGATATCATCAGAATACGTCAGCAACACTCATAGAAGGTTGTGCCTGCTCGATAAAGTTTTGCAGCTGGAATTATTTTCTCCAGCAGCAGATTGAAGAAGCCGCACGGTAGGGAGTCGCATTGTCTGAAACCTTGTTTGGTATCGAACGGCTCAGTTTACACAGCTGTATTATGCGATTTTGAGAAGGCTTATCACACGATAGTTGGCACAACTTGTGGGGTCTCCCTTTTTGTGGATTGGGCATAGCACACTTAAATTCCAATCGTTGGGCATGTTTTCGTCCGACCACATTTTACAAAGAAGTTGATGCATGCTCCTTATCAGTTCTTCGCCGGCGTGTATGAATAGCTCGGCCGGCAAGGCGTCGGCCCCCAACGCTTTGTTGTTCCTCAGACGTGTAATTGCTATTCGAACTTTTTCATGGTTGGGCAATGGAACGTCTGCTCCAACGTCATCGATTGGGGAGTCGGGTTCGCCTTCTCCTGGTGTTATGCTGTGACTGCCGTTCAGCAGCCTACAGAAGTGTTTTCTACATAATTTTAGTGTGCTCTGGGCTTCGGTCACTAGATCACCTTTAGGGGTTCTATAAGAGTATGCTCCGGTTTTGAAACCTTCTGTTAGTTGGCGCATTTTTTCGTTGAATTTTCGAGCATTATCCCTGTCGGCCGGCTTGTCAAGTTCATACTCATACTCACGCATTTCGGCCTGTCTTTTTTGTGTCTGGAAATGTGTCTTGCTTCCCTCTTCAACTCTCGGTATCCATCCCATCCAGCACGTGTTGTCGTCGATCCTAACATTGCGAGGTAGGCAGTCTGTTTTCTCTCCGCTGCAACACGACACTCCTTGTCGTACCAGCTGTTCTTTTGCATTTTTAGAAAAGCAATGGTTTCGGTTGCAGCTGTACGTAAGGAGTTCGAAATGCCGTGCCACAGTTCCCTTATGCCGAGTTGTTGACGAGTGCTCTCAGAGAGCAGGAGTGCAAGCCGAGTAGAAAATCGTTCGGCTGTCTGTTGTGATTGTAGCTTTTCGACGTCGAATATTTCTTGTATTTGACGTGCGTTTTTTGCTGCATAGAGGCGTGTGCGTATCTTGGCTCCAACAAGATGGTGGTTCGAGTCGATGTTAAGACCTCGGAGCGCACGCACGTCCAAGACACTGGAGACGTGTCTTCTGTCTATCACAACATGATCGATCTGGTTGGTATAGATATGTTGAAGAACTACGCTTGGATGCGGATTGTGGCTAGATGTTCATTCATCGGGGTGAATCCCCACTACGAATCCCATACCGAATTTGCCTTCCTTTATATGGCCACGGTAGTAAATACCACAAGGACCTACTCGCCTCAGTCCTTGTCCCTTCCATCGCATTTCTTGAACATCGGTACTGTCAGCCTTCACTCTAACGAGGACATCATCCAGCTGGGCAGCCGCACCTTCCCAATTAAGGGACCGGACATTCCAGGCGCATGCCCTTATATTATATTTCTTTACATATGGCTCAAGCAGCTCACGACTTCCGGTCTTGAACCAAGTATCCTCTGGGCAGCCAGAAACCATCCGTTTGATGGCGAGCTAAAGTGAGAAGGCGAAACATCCCCTCCACAGGGTTCTGAGCTGGGTTTAGGATTTGGGACCCGCCACGTAAAAAACACTACCAATGGAAAAAATATATATACATGTAAATATTTTAATTAGCAATATTTAAACTCCGTTTATAAACGAACGACAACAGTTACATAAAATACGAAATGTATTCATGTGGCATGACACCTCGCCGAGGATAAAAAGTATGAGAAACAGAATAATTTGCTAAGTTTGTTATATCACTAGTGTAAATATCAGCAAAACGAAAAAGACGTCGTGAAAAATACGTTGGATTGTGATATGTTCGAAAAACACTGCCAAACTGCTTGTTGAAAACCATTTTGGTTTGGTTCCTATAATAATAATTCTATATTTGCCAAGTACCTTGGTAAAATACTGTCATAATTATTCAAAAGTTCGTACCTAAGCATATCCCGTTCCGATTGCCATTTTTCTAAACAAATTTGAGCAGGTTCGCATTCATAATCCTGAATTTCTTCTATAAGTTGTGTTAGCATCTGTAGCCAATTTGCATTTCTTTTGAAATTAACATTGTTAAGAGTTTCGATCTCGTGCTATATAAAAGAAGTATTGAAAAATTTTAGCAATAACCATGATACAGGAAAATATTTTTTTATACCGTGAGTTCATTTATAATGGCACCAGTTCTCCAACCATGCTCTAATGTTACATCAGCTAAATCACTATAGGGATGATCACCAAAATATAGTACATTATGACCACGCCACCCTGTTAAATCTTGCAGTTGTTTTACGGTTCCCTGAAAAGGAAACTGTTATGAATTTAATTCTTAATAATTGCTATATTACCTCATAATATATTTTTCCCTTTTCCAATTTTGAAACCCGATCCCAAACATGTGAATTGGTTGTTTCATCATATAATCGGATGGGACGTGAATCATCTGTGAAAAATTTAGGTTTTCGTGCTTGAACTATTATAACGTCAAAACGTTCACGCCACTTGTCACCGGCCAATAAAGCCATCCCACAATTTCTGTTCACAAAAACAAATTTAATAATGCATTTGGTTATACTATGCAGTTCTTACACAAAAGAAAATGGACTATTTGTTACAAGAAATAGTTTTTTGCCCGCATTTGCCAACTTTTTAAAATATTCAGGTAACCGAGAATTTGTCTCAATATAATCTCCTACATTTTTCATAACGATTTCGTGCATAATCGGATGACAAGATTGCACTGATGATTTTATGTCATGAAATAGAATTTCGGGATTATAGTCGATATGATTTCTTTCAAAATACTCGGCTACATTGCATAAAAGGCACATTTCGGGAACAGAGAACAAGTCAGCTAGCTGAACCATTTTCGCCTTCGCATTTGGCTTAAAATCATATAAAACAAAATGGTGATTTTTATGTTTAGATATACTGAATTCTAGGCTTAACTACCTGGTGGTTTTTTGATTGGCCCTCAACATATGCGATGGGTAAAATTCGATTTTTATAAAGCTTTAGTACTTCTGAATCAGGGATTTTTGTGAGTCCTCGATAAACAGACTCCAACTGTATTTGAAGAAACGAGTCTAGCTTTAAAAGCAAACCTTTTTCTATATCATAATGAAGGCCACGTACTGCAAACCGTGGAATGTACTCCAATTTAGAAATATTTTCGGGATACTGAAATAGTACTATTACATTTACATACCGATACAAATACGAAGAAGTAGGTTAGCAATAATACGTACCTTAAATTTTTTAATTAATCTGTCGCGGCCCAAATTGTATAGCAAATCGTGTAAGCAAGGTTTATAGCACGCGAGCGTGTAGTCATAGTCGAAACCATACACATCAACTTCCTCCAAATCCAGTTCATTGTTGGCAAATACACCACAGGGATTAACATCCTTCGGAAGTTTCTTAGCTGTAAAAAAATTTTAAAAATTCTAAATACATATGTATGGGTATATTATGACATTATAGACATACAGGGGTGGCACACTAATTAGCACATCCTCCCATGTGCACTAAAATTAACAGAAAATTAAAGAAAAATAAAAATATCGGGAAGAATTGAAGTATAGGTATACAGCAACATTTATTAAACAATATTCACGGAAAACAAATCAGTAATGATAAAAAAATATATAGAAGCATAAGGCAGGCCAATTCAGCAATGGAATTGCTTAATTTTGAAGCCACTGAATCACAGACCTTGAGTTATGGCAGCGCGCATTGTCTTTTTGGAAAACTGCGGAGGTGAACACAAATAACAGTAAGTTACAAACACGGTACGAGATGATTTTCAAGCAAATTCGGGTATACTACAGAATCTACTCTGTGAAAAAATAGCAAAAATCGGCCATTTTTGAGCAGTGTTGCCTATTCAAATTTGGTAAATTCAGCTAAATGCACGAAATTCTTATGCAATACAAATTTGCATTAACATGGGCCAAATGCGCAAGTAAATGTAAATTAAGCCCGCTAATGGAAATTAGACCTGTCGTCTGTCAGGGCTATTAACTTCTTCATTGTATACTTTTGGTTCGTTATTTGGGGGGTTCTTCCAACTGGTCCGAGCAAGTTGAATTTAGATTTGTCGCTCCAAACTACAGAATTTAACCTGCCAAATTCCAATCGGCCGTTTTTATTATTGTGTGTAAATTTTGGTTTTTTCAAACTATGGTATCCCCGAAGCTTGTTTTCCAAAAGTCGCTGTCTAACAGTCCTACCGGCAATGTTTTTGCCATATTCCTCGTGCATTGTAGCTCGTATTTGTGAAAAAGTTGCAAAGTGATTTTTTCGGGCTTGACGAGCAATGAAGGAATTTTTCCCGTCCTGGAACATGTTTCATATTTGGCACCTTTCCTCTTTACAGAAGCTCTGGCAACGTCCCATTTTAAATATTATTAGCTTGAATTAAGGGGGTGCTAATTAGTGTGCCATCGGTGTAGTATATTCCCAAACTTTATTAAATAAACCACAATTTCTAAATTCAAATAGTGTTATCAATCCTCCTGTATAATAGCCTTGACGGTCGACAGCGCTAAATTGCATTTACATGGTTCAAATGCGCAAGTTAATTTCACAAAAATTTCGTGCATTTGGCTGACTGTACCAAATTTGAGTAGGCAACACTGCAAAAAAAAAAAGGCCGACTTTTGCTATTGTTTGACAGATGTCGCATGAAGTCTGCCGGCTCCTTTGTGTTTACAGCATCAGAGGTAAGCAGTTTTTATATTGCTAATATTTACAAATTACATAGGATATTTTTTATGATTAAAGTTATTACAAATCATAAATACAAAAATTATATTTCTTCAAAAAACAAATAAATAAGTTAAAAAAAATAACAACACAGAGCTAATGCGGGAGAACTCTAATTTTCGTAGGCATGCATATTTAGTTTATGGGTTATACTGATTGTTGCTCCTGAAAAAGGCACATCAAACACAAAAAATCTAGCCGAAAAACTGCAGTGTTGATAAAAACGTCTATTATAATTTGATAGAACAGTGCAATATTTAAACGGAAACGATGAAGTAAATGCGTGCAATTTCAAACCGATCCTTCCTCAAATATAATACAATTGTTAAATTTTGGGAATAATAGAATAGAACTGCAACCAAATACGCAGTGCAATGGATCATAACTGGCTCAGTAATCAGTAAATTAATATTATATCACGTGCATGCCAAAAGACTGATGGCAAAACCTTGCCAGCCGACTTTTTCGTCTTTCCACGCTTGAGGCCTGGTTCATAATATGTAGTCCACTAGGCTGACTTTCGATTGGACTCCAACGTGAAATGATGGAGCCATGTTTCTATTGTCACACACCGACGCAAAAATTTGGTTTTACTTAGATTTAAGAGCACTCAAACACTCTTTAGAATCAGCTATTCGCTGTTTCTATTGGATTATGAACTTACGCGGCATCCACTTTGCATAGAACTTTCGCCTCTTTAGTACGTCCACTGCCTTCAATGCCCTCGGTGCTCATTTCGCCTCTTTCCAACATAGCCAAACTCTTTTCAACGAATGATTTCCCTGGTGTAGAGCACTCGTTCAACATTAAGGGGATTCTCTTGCTCTTGCAAAACTCTTGTACGGTGCACGGATTTTCCTCTTGGGGCAACGGCACAACAACAAACACACACAGAAAATTATTTCCAATGGCTGTGATATATGCAAAAGGTACGCTAATTCACAAAAGTCATTCTCATTAAATACGTAATACGGCACCAACAGCCATTGCGAAATAAGCAATAAACTGGATATCTATACGTTGCCCACAAACACAGCATTGTGCGTGAGTAATTTGTTAACTTCAAGTTCACCAGTAACTCTAGTTTTTATTTAGCTTTGGAAATTGACTAATAAACTATAACTTATTTTTATATTTGCTAAAGCTACGTGCAAAGTGGACGCTGAAAGCCGAGCCCAGTTAAAAGCTGATGAATGCGAATAGGCTTCATAAGTGTTGTTCGGTGCCGACTCACGTTGAAACGGTGTATTTTATATTTAAAAAATTTTGAGTACAATTATTTTTCCTGCCCTGTTCTATGGGATAAAAATTAATACTAGTTATCACAATAGCGCATTGGTCGAAGATATATGGAAATCTGTAGCAAGTGAAATGCATTTTCAGAGTAAATATTAATACAATTTATTCTACTTTATTTTGGCAAACAAATTTAGATATTATTAGCATTACATATATCAATTTTGTGATGAACACCACGACTTTTAACATATATTTCCGCCAGTCCCGTTTCTGTGTCAAACGGTTTCCATAGTGTCTGAAATTTGCCATTTATAATTCCAAATGCACGTTCAATGCATTTCCTTGCTCTTAAAAGTTGCTCTTTTGAATAAGCATTTTGACACCGGGTATGCTTCATCACCAAGAAAAATTAACGGCAAGTTTATATTGATCCAGCTTTGTCTCATCGTTTTGTTTCAAAAGCTAATATATGTGAGAAGAGCTGTACCGCAATCACTTTGCTTTCATTATCCGCCCTCTTGTATTTGCTATTGGCATCAGCTATGGCTTGTAATACATATTATCGAAAACATTTTTGTAATTGCAATACATGGAGCCAGAGTTGCTAGTCATTTAATCCTACTGTGTTTTTCATCAATAACTTCGATTCAAATGGAGAAGTCCCATAATTTCCAATAGTCAGCAACTGATTTAAATAAATTTTCTGTTGGACAACCAGGCATAATTCTTTAACGATTGCTGCGATAGTAGTGCTGCCTACCAGAAGGGCAAATCCTAATTAAATGAATGATGCTGCTTTTTCCAAATATCTGTTAAAAATTAAATTTGTTTAATAAAAGCATCATACGTTTATTTTATCTGACGTATCTCCGAGACGTATGTGTATGCTTTGTACTATTTTTACAATTTTTGAGTGATTATTAGTTATTGTGTTTCTTATTCAAATTTAGTACATATGTATAAGTATAAATAAGAGCAAAATGGAAAAAGATGGAATATTAGACGACGCGCTAATAGCTGCTTATCTAACAAATCGAGATGAATGTAGTTCAATAGGAAATGAAAGTGAAATAGGGGATGATGTATTGGAAGATGATATTGAAAGACACGCGAAAGATCTTAATGTGCAGGAGAATCGCGAAAATATATTGCCAGACGCAGAACACAAAGAATTCAACAATAATAGTTCGTCTTTAGACAGCCGGATAGTAAGAGTACTTCAGCTAACATTAAGAAGCAAATTTGCTGGACTAGCTCGAGGAATAAATGCATTATAAAGTAGATACAAGTTGTCTTGAAATTCGTGCTCATCTTCGCGTACTGACTGTGGCCGTAGTTTTGAAGGACGATCACTTGTCAGCTAGTGAGTTATTCAATACAACCTACAGTGCAGATAGGTATATTGCTGCTATGAGTCGTGACAGGTTCAACTTTTTAATTAGTAGGCTGCGAACGGATGATAAGGCATTGAGACATGCTCTGCGCCCCACCGATGCTTTTGTACTTGTCAGAAAGATGTGGGATCTTTTAATAAAACAGTGCAGCGATAATTATACTCCAGGAAGCTACAATACAATCGACGAATAGCTGTTAGCTTTTCGTGGGCGTTGTCCTTACTAGGTCATTTACCTAGTAAGCCGAATAAGAATGGCATAAAAATCGTTATGAGTTGTGATAGGGCTAAAAATATATGTTCAATGCTATCCCATATTTGGGCAAGACAACGACGCCATTAGGTGAATACTACGTAAAAGAGTAAACCAGACCAATACATGGTACCTGTCGCCATTACTTGCGAAAATTGATTCCCCTCCGTACAATTAGCAAAGAACTTGCTAAAAGAGCCATATAAGTTGAACAATGTTGGAACAACAGGACCAGTTAGCACAACAATGTTTTGCTTTGATAGGCCTTCAACTTTAACCTAAGCCATGAAAGATCGGTATATTTGCTATCTTCCTGCAATGAACCAGGCATAATAAATCAAACTTCCGGAAAGCCTGACATTATATTACACTACAACCAGACAAAGGGAGTCGTCGACACATTCGACTCATGCCGTGTTCCAGAAAAACAAATAGGTGACCCAATAAAGACGGGAAATACTCACATTGTCCAAAAGTTTGCGATGCAGTATTGCAGCTAGTATGCCTGCGGAAGCACCCAATCATGATAGCAATAAAAAAACTGCGCGTTTTGTCTATCGAAAATTCGTCGTATGTCCAAAATTAAATGTTTTAAGTGTGAAAAATCCGTATGTAACGAACACAAAATTTTACTTTGTAACTCTTGTATATATGTAAAAATTTAAAATGTGCAAAAATGCTACAAAACATGTTACGAGCTGTTTAAAGTCAGGAAAAAAACAAAAGAAATATTTTTTTTAAAGATTTAAACAAACACTAAATCCCATTCGGAGAAGACTGTGTTTTTATGTAGGCGTTTCGAACAAACGAAACTTGTCAAAAAAAAAATTAAAAAAGTAATTAAAAATATATTGAACTTTATTTAGTAAGTAAGAAACAAATAAATTATATAAGTATAAAGTTTCGTGGTATCCAATAAAAACCCAAAGACAACGATACGTCTGCTAGACGTATCATTATGATTTAAAGGGTTAAAAATAAAGTTATGAGGGCAGGGTTAAAGAGCAATAGCGTAACGGGAACTAACTAATTTAAAGAGAAAAAACTATTCCGACTATGTTAACGAACCGGACGAAAGTGCGCAGACTAGATTTATACCCTATAATTTAAGTTATTACTCCCAACATACTGTAATCTATCACTCAAGGAACTAGTTCGTTCGGTGGACGCAGGCCACGAAGTTTCAGACTTGCCCGAACATTGCACTCCGTACAATACAATTACAGCTCTTGGTGTTAAGGCAGAAACTATCGCAGAAATCATGTAGAAACTTTCGCAGAAACTATTGTTGCAGTCATCTGTTTGGGGCGGTTGGTGACACCTCCCATTTTAACCCTGAATTCACCATCAGGCTGTGATGTCAAAGTGATCGAAATCGTGCTTCATAATCATTTAGCCGCAACCAATTGGATTGACAAATAATGAAATATATTTCTCTTCTTCTTAATTGGCGTAGACACCGCTTACGCGATTATAGCCGAGTTAACAACCGCGCGCCAGTCGTTTCTTCTTTTCGCTACGTGGCGCCAATTGGGTATTCCAAGCGAAGCCAGGCCCTTCTCCACTTGGTCCTTTTGAATCTTTTACATATGACTCAAGCATCTCACAACTTCCGGTCTTTGACTAAGTATCCTCTGGGTAGCCTAGAACATCCGTTTGAAAGCATGCAAAAGTGAGAAGGCGAAACATCCTCTACATAGGGTTGTGCGCTGGGTTTAGGACCTGCCACGTAAAAAGCACCCCCAATGAATAGTAACAACCAGCCTCGGATGAGAGACCCCTCTTTTGATGACGACCATGTAAAACGAAATAAGGACTACGAATTTAGGGCATGAACTTGGAATGTTCGGGCCCTTAATTGGGAAGGTGCCGCTGCCCAGCTGGTTGATGTCCTCGTGAAAATAAAGGCTGACATCACCGCCGTCCAAGAAATGTGATGGACGGGACAAGGACAGAAACGAGTAGGTCCTTGTGGCATTTACTGCAGTGGCCATATAAAGGAGCGTAAATTTGGTGTTGGATTCGTGGTGGGAGAGACTCGGTCGCCGAGTACTATCATTCAGGTCCTAACATCGACTCGGACCACTATATTGTTGCAGCCAAGATTCGCACCCGCCTCTGTGCAGCAAAAAACGCACGCCAACACAAGGAAGGTTCGACGTCGAGAAGCTGCAATCACAACAGACAGCCGAACGATTTTCTACCCGGCATGCACTCCTATTCTCTGAGAGCACTCGTCAACAACTCAGTATAAGGGAACTGTGGCACGGCATTTCAAACTCCTTACGTACAGCTGCAACCGAAACCATTGGTTTTCGGAAAGTGCAAAAGAACAGCTGGTACGACGAGGAATGCCGTGTCGCAGCGGAGAGAAAACAGGCTGCCTACCTCGCAACGTTACGATCGACCACAGCACGTGCGGGATAGAATAGATACCGAGAGGTGAAGAGGGAAGCGAGACGCCTTTGTAGACAATAGTTGGGGGATATTAGACCAGGACAGATATACTTCTTTATATGACACTGCTGAATTGCCGCAACAGAGATGTAAGTATGATCACATTTATACGTGCGTACGTTGGAGAGGAAAAGTGGGTGGAATCTACCCACATGTTTACTCACTTATTATCTGTTTTTTTACCCGCTCATGGTTGGCAGGGCAATGCAATACATTTGTATGTTATCATATAATTTATGTTGTCTGGTTTGGGTTGTTTTCAAGTGCACTACGTAAATATGTTTATTATATTTCTTGAGTGCATGCGTATTACATACGAGAATTAATGCATACGTGCCTCATATATGTATGTATGTTGCACATAATGCATATATTTTTATGTGTTTATTTATGTACGTTTTGTACTGCCTCTGCCTTATCTAATATACAATATGTGGACTGTATCAATAGTAAGATTTTTAACATTTGTGAAATATAATATATATAGTGTTGTTGTCTGTCCTTTGGTAGCAACGAACATGTTCAATTTTGAACACATACTGACACTTAACACCTTGACGTATCAATTGGCGCAACGAAATTCCCTTCCAACTGTTCGCACACAACTTGCAGTAAACAAACCAGCTTTGATGCTTACGAACTGTCGCACGTTTGTTTGTAACAAAAAATATGGATAATTACACAACTGATCTGCAGTAGATAATGCACTCAACTGCAACAGTGTTTTTTGTTTACATTATTAGCTGAAAATAACGGGAAAGTTTCAATTCCCTGTTCATTCATGTACACTTCTACACACCACGAGTCAGACTCGTGATAATCATGTTAGGCACAAAAATTATAACACGAGTCAGACTCGTGGAAATACGTCAAGGGGTTAAAACCCAATAACTTTACTTCCAATCCTAACACACCAGTCGACAAATAGATAGCGCCACCAGGGGCGCTAGATTCAAAAAATTTACTTTGGAACGCACCTTATATATACGTACGTATTTTCAGAATCGTAAACTTTTACTAACTAATTTAATATTTTTGCTTAAGTATCGATATTTGAATAGCAAAATTTCAATTTCTTTGGCACCGCAATCTGAAAGTACCGTTGGAAAGAGGAAGTCTTCCTTATTACAAAATATACAGGGTTATGTGTTGCCGATTTAAACAAGCTATTTCACTACATTTAACCCACTTTTCACACATTTTTCAATTAATAGATTTTTAATTACATAGTACACATTAAATTATATCCAAAATTTATACTTATTGTATATTTCTTAAGAAAATATATATACTTTTAAAACTACTTAGCACATTCAGACGCAAAAGATCTATAAACACCCCGGTGTTGGACCGACCAGGGTTATTTTTTTTTTTTGACGGGCGGCCGAAGACCGCCAGTACAGAAAGGAGTTCTACGCGAAAGAACTCTGAACACGCCGGTGTTGGATCGACCAGGGTTAATTTTTTTGTAGCGCGGCCGAAGGCCCCCAGTGCAGAAAGTAGTTAGACACAAAAGAACTATGAGCACCCCGGTGTTTGACCGAACAGGGTTATTTTTTTATCTTTATTTATTAAATAACACAAGGTACAAAATCCTTACCAATCAAACATAAACCCTTTTGTATCATTGTCCCTATGTACATATGTTAAACAGAAATTTGTTTGAATATTTTCTCAAAACACTATATGTGGCAACACTGGTTTTTGTCATGTCATGTAAACAAACCAACTGTGAGAGTGAGTTGTATGTAAAATTGCTGAACTTTATCAAATATCTCGATACTTTGAGTCTGAGGAGGGTATATGTGTATAAATTTTGCACGATATGGACGTGGGACCATCGAATCATTGCCATGTGTTCAAAGCTAAACAGCTATCTCTCCGACCTTTCTCGCTTCTTCTCTGCACGGAACCCAACACTCTCCCCCACCAAATCCTAGACTTGAGCTTAATATTTTAGTGATGGCGTCAAGATTGTGACTCAGTATAACCCCTGCTCTTAGATGTAACTTTACATAGTCTATGCTCCTTCACTCCTCACACGACCGCGATTGTCGCCAAGGTACAGAGCCGCAACATAGTCCTTAAGTCGCTAGCCGGCAGCACATGGGGAAAAAACAAAGAAACCTTGTTAGCAACAACCGGTCGGTTGTTGTTGTTTTAACGGAATATCTAATCCCCGTTAGGATGGTAAGGGTCACTTGTGTTGTCGTCGACGTCATCTAACGGGAGGCCCAGGAAACATGCTGTTTGGACGGGGTCGGACCATAGGGAGGAGGGTGTTAAGATGAGTAGGGTTCGTAGGGTATGCAAGAGGTGGTCAGTATCATGCGGAGACTCGTTGCATGCAGGACATACATTGGGTATGTCAGGGTCTATTCGGGATAAGTAGGAGTTTAACCTGCTCAGTATCCAGAACGAAGTTACGTTAGGGTCACTCGCGTTTCTCGCCGCAGCTGGAGCTCGTCGTCTGCTATGGGTGGTGATTTGACTCCAAGTACGGTATATCCTAGAAGGGAGTCGGTGAAGGTGTTGATGGCTCCGCTGTGAATGGCGGTCAGTGCATGTCGAAAGTCAGTTGCGTCCGAAGTCCGATCGGCGTACTACGACGATGTCGTCGACGTAGTCAAGGAAAGACCTTTTGATGCTCCTAGGAGGCGGTTCCGCTCCAAGCAGATGGCTGCAGGGATGATTTCTGCAAAAACATCCCATCAGGGACTGCTTGGAGAGGAGTTCATTATGCTCCTTAACTGGGAGCATAAGCGTCTCACTGTGTAGGTGTTCTATGGGAGACATCAAAAGGCATCCCGTCGTGGTCCGGAGTGCAATATTTTGACAGGTCTGAAGTTTCCTCATCTGCGTGCCACTGCATCCAGGTGACCATACAGTCGCTGCGTAATTAAGGACCGGCCGGCCGATTGCCTTGTATGTTGTCAACAACGTTTCTTTGTATTTTCCCCATGTGCTGCCGGCTAGCGACTTGAGGATTTTGTTGCGGCTCTGTACCTTGGCGATAATCGCGGTTGTATGGGGAGAGAAGGAGCATAGACTATCGAAAGTTACACCTAAAATCTTAGGATTATTGACAGTCGGAATTTTGACGCCGTCGACTGCAATATTAACCTCAAATCTGTACTCCTTCGTCCAGTTTGTAAATATGGTCACTGTGGATTTGGTGGGGGAAAGTGTGAGATTCCGTGCAGTGAGGAAACGAGAAAGGTCGGTGAGGTAGTTGTTTACCTTCGAACACTTGCCATCGATTCCATTGCTCGAAGTCAATATCGTGCAGTCAACAGCACCTCTGGTGGTTGCGAGAGTTT
Source organism: Bactrocera dorsalis (assembly GCF_023373825.1). Classification (NCBI taxonomy): domain Eukaryota; kingdom Metazoa; phylum Arthropoda; class Insecta; order Diptera; family Tephritidae; genus Bactrocera; species Bactrocera dorsalis. The sequence goes on along the minus strand of NC_064308.1, from coordinate 15,046,883 downwards.
CGAGATGTAGAAGTTAAACAGTAGCGGGAAGAGGACACCACCCTGCGGAACCCCCCGTTTAATTCTTCTAAGTTTAGATGTTTCGCCTCGAAATAGTACGGATGACTGACGACCGTTAAGATAGTTCATGGTCACCCTCTTTAGCCCTGGAGGGAGCGTAGTTTTTTCAATGTCCTGCAGTAGCGTTGTGTGGTTGACCGTGTCAAAAGCTTTTGACAGATCCAACGCTACGAGGATCGTCTGGGCGTTTATGACGCTAAATGCTGTGGTGGTGCTATGTACTTTTCGGAATCCATGCTGGTGGCTGGCTAGACTCAGGTGGTGAGTGAAGGTCGGGAGTAGCAAGGCCTCAAGTGTCTTCACTACTGGGGAGAGGAGAGTTATCGGACGATAAGATTCCCCTTTGTTGGCGGGTTTCCCAGGTTTCAGTAGTGGGACCACTCTTCCGACTTTCCACACATCTGGTATTTGAAGAGTAGTCAGCGACAAGTTGAGGACCTTGGTGAGATATCTTACTCCCGTTGAGCGTAGATGGTTTAGCATTAGCATGTTGATTCCATCAGGGCCAATGGATTTGGAAGATTTTGCCTTGTTGATGTTACCCTGAACCTCCTCGTCGGTGAAAGTAAGTGGCGCGCGTTCGTTTGGCATTTTGCGCAGCCGTCGTCTACCGAAGGGTGCCGTGTAAACTGCCGGCTCGCGCACTTCTTCGGGTCCAAAGAGGCATCACCATTGAATTGAACTTCAACTCGGTCGTCATGTCTCTTCGGTTAGACAAAGCTTTGACTCCCACCGGCGGAGAGGTTACAGGGCTTCAGGTGCACTATCCATTTCGTCCGCTTATGATGGTTTACCATACGCCGAATCTCCAAATTGAGATCCCTTATTCGAGGATCCCCGGGATCGGCATGGCGTAAAGTGTCGCGCTCGTTAGCTAGAACTGCTGCTTCGGCTGGGATTGCCGCTATTCTTCCAGCCGGGATGAAGCGAGCGGTAGCTGCTGCGATCACCTTGCAGAATTGATGTTCGCCAACGCATACGACCATAGGAATAGGTAGAACGTTGAAGGTGCTTTCAGTAAATTCTGTGAAGCCGCCCAATTAGCTTTGTTAAAGTTAATGAAGGTACGGTTGTCCACAGAAACAAAATCAGGAGGCTTCTCGATCGAGATAATTATGGGCAGATGGTCTGATGCGAGAGTTAGCTTAGATCGCCAGGTTATGCTGTTTATCAGACCACCGCTAGCAATGGTAATATCAGGCGAGCTATTACAAGTGCCCATAACTCTGGTAGGGGCTTCGTCATTCATTGGGCAGAATGTCGATTCGTCAATCTGTTCCGCCAGCTCCATCCCCCTACGGTCATTTGACAGGCAGGAACGCCAAAGATCGTGGTGCGCGTTAAAGTCGCCTAGTACCAAACGGTTTTCACCACGAAGTAGCGCACCTATATTCGGGTGATATCCTGTAGGGCAACATGTAACTGCGGGGATGTATATATTAAATATTTCGAGCTCGAATCAGCGAATTGGCGATACTGCACGGTGTTGTGCAATATGAAAGCTAGGCCACCATCATTATCTCGCTCGCGATCTTTACGTATTACGTTGAAACCGGCACAACTCAGAAGATCTTAGCGGCTGTTTAGCTTGGTTTCTTGGACCGCAGCTATCGATACACGTTCCCGATTCATAAGTGCAACTATTTCCTCGATCTTGCTCTGGAATCCGTTTCAGTTAAATTGAAGTAGCCGGGTTTGTCGCGGGTGTCCGTGGGAGATCCTGGGGGTGGGGGAGTGACGTGTGGGTGGTAGCTGTTGCAGCTGCAAAACTCGCAGAGGCGGTTGTCGCGCTGGGGTGTTGGTAGGCGACGCTACTGGTGTGAGTTGCGGGGGCAGACTCCTGCAGCATGGGGCAACGTACGATTCACTCCACTCACGTGTGGTGCGCAGGCCGGAACATGCCGGGAAGTGACACCAGCCAGTACAGGAATTGCACTTAACTGAAGTAACGTTTCGACGTTTGACGGTCTGACACACGGAACAGACTGCACGAGGGACCAAGAGCTGCTGGTTGGTTTGAGGATTGGAGCGGGATGAAGGTTGGATGGGGACAAGTCAAGCCTGATTGAGCTCCTAGGGATTGTGGAGGTCCTCTGTTGGCCACTCAAGTTGAATGGCAACGCGGCGCACGAACTATGTGCAGATTGCACAGCCGTAGAGGCTTGTGTCGCAGTATTGCGCAGGCAACATGGGGCCACGTAACGCGTGGTCCACTCCCTGTGAGTCTTAAGGCCAGAACAGGCCTTAAGATGGCTCCATCCATTGCATGTATTGCTCCTAACCGAGGTGGAGTTTGGATGGAGCCGTTTTGAGCATACGCAGCAGAAAAATTCCTCCGTGCCCGGGTTGGACTAGCACGAGTCAGGAGGATACGGAGCAACCCTGCTGCAACAATTCCCACCACAGCCGGTTCTACGCACCGAAATTGACTCGGATTTTATCCGACCAAGGTACAGAGCCGCAACAAAATCCTCAAGTCGCTAGCCGGCAGCACATGGGGAAAAGACAAAGAAACGTTGTTGGCAACTTACAAGGCAATCGGCCGGCCGATCCTCAACTACGCAGCACCGATATGGTCGCCTGGATGCAGTGGTACGCAGATGAGGAAACTTCAGACCTGTCAAAATACAGCACTCCGGACCACGACGGGATGCCTCTTGATGTCTCCCGTTGAACACCTCCATAGTGAGACGCGCATGGTTCCTGTAAAGGAGCATAATCAACTCCTCTCCAGGCAGTTCCTGCTTGGTTGTTTCCGTAGGAATCACCCCTGCAGCCATCTGCTTGGAGCGGAACCGCCTCCCAGGAGCATCAAGAGGTCATTCCTCGACTATGTCGACGACATTGCACAGTACGCCGACCAGACTTCGGACGCAACAAACTTTCGACAGGCACTGACCGCCATTCACAGTGGAGCCATCAACACCTTCACCAACTCCCTTCCCGTGAATGGCGTTCTTGGAGTCAAACCACCACCTATTGCAGACGAAGAGCTCCAGTTGCCGCGAGAAACGCGAGTGACCCTAGCGCAACTTCGTTCTGGATACTGTAGCAGGTTAAACTCCTACTTATCCAGAATCGACCCCGACATACCTAATGTATGTCCTGCATGCAGCGAGTCTCCGCATGACACTGGCCACCTCTTCGCATGCCCCACAAACCCCACCCATCTAACACCCTTTTCCCTTTGGTCCGACTCCGACGAAACAGCACGTTTCTTGGGCCTACCGTTAGATGACCTCGACGACAACACAAACAACCCTTACCATCCTAACGGGGATTAGCTAACCGTTAAAACAACAACAACCCTGCTGCAAGGCATTGCTCCAATGACGACAAACACAAATTAATACTCACCGATCCAAGCGGGGTTAGATCGCCGAACAGCCCTTGGTCGGATAAAATCCGAGTCAATTCCGGTGCGTAGAACCGGCTGTCGTGGGAACGCAACAACCGGTCGGTCTTTACCTATGCCGCACCAATATGGTCGTCGGGATGCAGTGGAACGCAGACGAAGAAGCTACAGACATGTCAGACCACTACACCCCGGACTATAACGGAGTGCATCTTAATGTCTCCGGTCGAACACCTTACCTGCTGAAACAGGGTTTACTCCTGAAAATCCAGAACCGAGCCTGACATATCAAAAATATCGCACTTGTTACGTTAAAGTGTAACAACTCAAAATTTGAACATTTTCAGTTTCCGTAAATATTAATAATATATTACAAAAAAAAAACAATGTAATTGCACGAAAATATCATTAAAAAATAATTTAGCCGTTGTTTCATTTTTACTTGTTTAGTATTTGCACGAAAATAACAAATTTTTGAGTTATTACTCTTTTCCTGAAATTTTTTTATATACATAGTGGTATTATTTTGAGTTGTCTCTGTTTAATAATTCAAAATGTTACACTTTACGTGATACACTAACGAACCAATTTGATAAAACACTTGGAGACAACTAAAAATGTAACTCTTTAGTTGAGTCGAAAGAAGTTATTCTGAAAATAAAGAGAGAGTCATAACGGTTTTTTTAACGAAAGACTATTCAAATCACTGAACGATTTTTACAGTGGGTAGAGATGACCACTACACATTATTTTCTTGCAAAAAACTAAAATTTGGAAATTTCGAGTTGTTACACTTTAACATAACAATAACGATATTTCCAGCATGCAACGAGTCCCAGCGTGACTTTAACCACCTCTTTGCATGCCTTGCTTACCCTACACATCTGACCCTCTATCTTCGGGCCGAACTAGTCCAAACAGCACTTTTCCTTGACCTTCCGTTGGATGACCGCGATGACAACTTATCTAAAACGGAGACTAGATAACTGTTGCAACAAGAACAAAAGAGTTTACGCGAAAGTACTTCAGGTCTTGGCTCGATCAGTGTTAGTTTTTTTAGAGCGCGGTCGAAGGCCGCCAATCTCGAAATACATTTTAGGTAATAGTATTATATATAATATTATATTACAATTTACGTATTTTGCGGAAAATGTTAAAGGAATATCAATAAAATTGGTGAATTTTAGAATAGCATCCACCGATTTCGGGGTTATATATGTGAGTATATACTGATAGAGGATGTGGGTAAATACCTTCGGCTCAAGAAAATATAAACATATACAGTGTAGGCCATTTAAAGTTGACCCATTTGTTTCTAAAAAAAAAGAACAAAAGAAAACAATGTTTTTTGTTCATTTCAAAAATAATTTATTTTGGTCCAAGGGGATTTGTTTCAGCTAATATTTAAAAATTAGATCGCGTAAATGGGCACCTTTAGCTTTGACAGCTAAATGCACTCTTTTTTCGACATTTTCCATGACTGTGGCCAATGTTTCGGATGATATGGCGGCTGTTTCACGTCGAATGTTGGCTTTCAGTTGAGCTAAGGTCTTTGGCTTATTAGCGTATACCTTGGATTTCAAATAACCCCACAAATAAAAGTCTGGTGGCGTCAAATCTGGTGATCTCGGTGGCCAGTCAACATCACCATTTTTCGATATCAATCGCCCGATGGCCCATTTGCCAAAATTAAGGCGTCGCGGATAATCAGCTGGGTTTAGTTTTTGTGCCATTTGAATTTTATATGGAAACATCTTCAAATCTTTATGAATTATGCGTCGGAGAGTGGTGCGAGAGATGTCTAATTCCTGAGAGCGGCGATAACTCGATGTCGATGGAGTCTCCTCAATACTGGCTCGTACAGCTTCGATATTTTCATCAGAACGTCTTGTGCGTTGTCTGGATGCATGACTGGCATTACTGAGATTACCGGTGTTCACAAATTTTGCGTATAAAGACTTAATTGTGTTCTTAACTGGAGCACTTTTCACTTTATTTTTTTTGCGAAACGCACGTTGAGTTAACACAATTGAAAAGTTATTTTGAATATAAAGCTGAACAATTTCAGCGCGTTCTTTTGGAGTGTACTGTTCCATGGTATAAATTGTCTTCGAATGACGCTTCTAACGCGGTATGACATTAGCCGATTTGTCAGCGCTGTTAAAAGTTACAGCGTTGCCAGATGGGTCAACTTTAAATGGCGTTGAGATATTTGTATTTAAAGTTCAAAAATTAAACTGAAACGGGGAAACTTTAGTATACCATCCCACGATTTCAGGGTTAAAAGTGGTATGGTTGGACAGGGCTGATGCTCCAGATTGAGAAAATATATAATTATTGCCGCCTTAAACTTAGTCTTCAAGATATTTGCATTTAAAATTGAAAATTTCGCAAATTTAATTCCGCAATGTTGTCAAATAATAGGTGTTACCATATCCCAAGCGATTGAAAATAATAAAAATAAATAAATAAAAACTAAAATCTTCTTCTTAATTGGCGTAGACACCGCTTACGCGATTATAGCCGAAGTTTTCATTGGTTTTTTTTTACGTGGCGGGTCCCAAACCTAGCGCAGAACCCTATGTAGGGGATGTTTCGCCTTCTCACTTTAGCTCGCCTTAAAACGGATGTTCTTAGGCTACCCAGAGGATACTTGGCCAAAGACCGGAAGTCGTGAGCTGCTTGAGCCATATGTAAAAGAATCGTTTCTAGCCACTCCCAAGTGAATGGCGATCAGAGAACTTTCCTCACTTGCGTGAAGTTCTACACATAACCCCATCCTCCAAAAAACTCAAATGCAGGAAAAAAAAATAAACCTGACCGATCCAACACCGGGGTGTGTCAGGTTTTCTTCGAATAAAACTCCTTTTTGCGTTGGCGGGGTTCGGACGCGCTTCAAGAAAAATAACTGTGGCCGATCCAACACCGGGATGTGTCAGGTTTTTTTCGAGTAAAACTCATTTTTGCGTTGGCGGCCTTCGGCCGCGCTTAAAAAAAAAAAAAAAAATAACTCTGGCCGATCCAACGCCGGGGTGTGTCAATTTTTTTCGAGTAAATCTCTTTTTTTTCTTTTAACTCATGATATAGCAAGAAAAGAGATAATGAATTGGGGTATAAACCTATTTTTTGTTAATTTTTATTCGTTTGATAAATGTGTAATTATTGGCATCTAATAAAATTTGTGTAAAATATAAAATGCTTCTTTTAAACAAATATCTAAATAATTACTGAAAAATTTGTATGTAGAAACAATGTAGTGAAGTGTAAATGTATAAAAAGTGCGTAATATGAAAGAAATAATTGCTAGAAATCGAGAAATTGCAATTGGAATATGCTAACACTTATATTTTTTATAATATTCCCGATTAAAAATTAAAACTTTTGTATTAATAACACTTAGTATATCACAAAGTTTCACTAAAGTTTTTTACATTTCTCACTTTGTATATTTAAATATACACTCTAAACAATGAAATAAGTTCATATTTCACTTTTATTTTGTTATATTCTAGTTAAATTTATTAATTTAAAAATTAGCACACTCATCTTTGAAAAGGTTAGATTGTTTACAATTAGGAGGAAAACGAGGGTTTCCACGTCTTAAACGCCAAGTATGTAGGATCTTCAACAATTTTCTTTGTTTGTTTTTTCGCGTGATTCTTTTTTCTTTATTAACTATAAAAAATTCTTTCCAACAATTTTTCAGCTATAATTCAGAATGTAAGGTACTCCTTTCAGAGTTGGCGGCTTTCGGCCGCGCTCTAAAAAAATAGCCTAGGTCTAGCCAATACCCGGGGTAACTGAAGTACTTTCGCGTAATACCCCCAACCTAAGTATTTTATTATTTTATTACGTAATATTTCAATATAATATTACTTAGTTGTTTATTAAATTTAAATAAGACAAAATTCATATGCATGGACAGATTGTTCATACTTATTTTAATTTGAAATATTATTTATAGACACACTTGTTTTTATTAGAAATAAGAAGAAAAGTAAATTATAGCGAAAAAGAGAAATTTGGGCTTATATTTGCTTATTATCTCATAATGAAATGATGCACACTACGAGTTTAAAAAGTGATTTTTAAATAAGAAATTTCTTACTTATAAAATCTGCAAAAAGTGCAAATTATGAGTTTGTTTAGATGTTAACAGTTTAATTAAATGATTTTGAAGTGAAAAATGTGTGTAAAGCGTGTTAAATGTAGTGAAATAGCTTGTTAAAATGTTCGAATTTTGGGAATTTTTGAAATTTAAAGTCGAATATCTCGTTTGGAGTACTTATAATCTTATATTTTTAACTTCTATATCTAATTACACTTATTAATTCGTTTCTACCATTTATTTTATATTAAAATAACGAATCACGCGGAAGTATAACGAAAACGCTGTCGTTGAAAAATCCTTCATTTTTGGTTAAAAGGTGTGGCAACGCTCGTTTTCCTGATAATTGTAAACACTCTAACCTTTCTTGCTATGAGTGTGCTAAGTGATTTTTAAAACACCTAATTTAGCTTTATAAAACAAATATATAAATAAAAACAATTGAAATGTGAGCTTGTTTGAAGTGTATGTTTGGCTGGGAATTAGAATAGAACCCCTGATTTCGGGGTTAAAATGGGTATGTACGGATAGAGGAGGTCCTCCAGATCAAGAAAAAAAACATATATAGTTGCCGCTGACTTATGATCTTTGAGATATTTGTATTAAAAATCAAAAAATTCACTTATTTAAAACGCGTGTTTCTCCGCTTTATAATTAATTTTGCACTTATATTTTTAACTTTTATATCCCCTAGCACTTAACTAATATGTTTCTAACCTTTTATTTTATATTATATAGTGCAAAAATAACTTTTATAATATTTAACGTTTGTTCAATTATTTTTGTGGGTAAAATTTAGAATAGCACCCTCGGATTTCGGGAATAAAATGGGTATCACTGGAAAGGCGACGTTCTCCAGATCACGAAAAAATATACATATATATAATTGCCGCTGACTTATAGTTTTAGAGATCTTTGCATTTAAAGTTGAAAAATTGACAACTTTTACATTGATAATTTGTATATTGTGAATAACTTTTTCGCTTATATTATGCACTTTTCACTTAGTAACACTTCACTATAACGTTTCTGTATATTACATTTTTTAAATATTTGCTCTAAATAATGCTTTATTTTAATTATTTTATTTTAGTTAAATTCTCTGCATTTGCACAATAAGAAAAGGGTTGCCATGGTTATTTTTTTTGAAGCGCGGCGCGGAAAAAATTGCAACCCTTTTCTTATTGTGCAAATGCAGAGAATTTAACGAGGGTTGGGTTTACTTTAGTATCTCATTTTGGGCAATATTACGATTTTTCCGGCGCCGCGATTTGATGGTACGGATGGATAGATGAGGTCCTTAGCATTAAAAAATGTATACACATATGCGGTCCTCAGACTCATAGTTTTCGAGATATTTCACTTTAAAGTTCAAAAATTTGTAAAAACAATGCTCGTTATTTCACTATGTTTAACCCACTTTTCACATATTTTTTAAACTTTTCACATATTTTTTAATTAATATACATATATTTAATTATACTGTACACTTTTCACATATTTTTTAATTAATATACATATATTTAATTATACTGTACACATTCGTATTTATCAAAAATTTACACTAATTGTATATTTTTTAAGAATTAAAAATTATTTTGCACCTTCAAAGTTTCAAGTGATTTGCGTGTTTACATTTATGACAAATAGCAGTGTTGCCATACTTTGTGTCCTGAAAATATAATCAAAAATGTGTATATTATATATTAAATAATTGAACAAAAGTTAAATATTGAATAAAATTAACAATAATTGTTCTTTAGCAGTAATTATTGTTTAGTGCAGTGATCATCAAAATAAACCCAAATCTCTTCTGTATGGTATGTTATATGGCTCAAAAATGCCTCCCAAAAAAACCATTCAGCCGCAGCTTTGTGCCGTTTGTAAAATTGTCGCTTATTCACCAAGTGTAATGTGCGCAATTTGCCGCTCATGGACTCATTCCAAATGTGCGAAACTTAATAGAGCGGAATTCACCGAGCTAGCAAATAAAATAAAACATCAAGGTCATCAATGGAAATGTGAAACATGCCGTTTGGAGGTTAGTATCGTCACTCAAGATGATCTTGACTGTGAAAGTGACGACGACGGAAACATCACCATGCTTAAACTTAAACGTCTGCTTGATGACCAGTATTCAAAGCTCACAACATCTTTTGAGAGTAAGTTTAATAGTTTCAAGACCGCCATCGAAAAGAACGTTAATGACATCAGAAGGGAGGTCTCAAGTTTATCCAAGCAGCACAAAGACTTGTCCAATACATGTTCTACTCTTGATAACAGACTAAACTCAGTAGAAAACAAGCTCGAAACTTTCACTAGCGCATCAGCTCCAACTGAAGAAATTTTAGCAGAGTTTTCCGAACGCAAAAAACGGGAATCAAACGTCGTTATGTTGAATGTTCAAGAGTCAAGGAGAGCTGATGGCAAAGACCGTCTTGATGAAGACAGAGCTACCGTCCAGTCCATCTTGCCAATCGATTTGCCTGTCAGTTTGGATGAACTGAAACTTCGACGATTGGGTCGCCCAACTGCTGGCCGTAACCGCCCGCTGCTAGTGGAAACAACTTCCCCATCCGTTGCTCGCGCTATATTAAAGTCTAAACCACCAGAACCTGTTGACGGAACACCCAAAGTCATATTTAAATCAGATCTCACTCCCGCTCAGTTGACGCACCTCAAGAACCTTCGCACACAGCTGAATTCTCTGGTGAAAAATGGGGATTCCTCGAAGACAATAAAATACGTTAATGGCGTCCCGAAATTAGTCAATAAGAATTTTCGCTCGTTCAACGATAAGGGAAATTCAAACAAACTTGCACATCCACTATCAGAATGTGAGGGGACTACGAACCAAGCTCGGCAGTTTTCTCACAGCAGCAGCGATTAGTAGTATTGATGCATTCTGCATCACTGAGTCATGGCTTCACCCAGCTATCCATGATGGACAAGTTATAGATGATTCATTCAGTATTTACAGGAAGGATAGAAACAATATCACAAGTGATAGTGAACGAGGTGGGGGTGTTTTCATCGCAATAAAGAAGTTTGTGCACGTGGAATGTATTCCAGTCATTGATGATAGTATTGAACATATATACGTAAAAATCAAGTGCAATAGATCAGACATCATCATTGGATGTGTCTACATTCCTCCGAGAGCATCGCTAGTCGTTTACCAAGCGTTCCTTGATACACTCCAGTACCTGAAAGAAAAGCACAAAAATACCAACTTCCTCATCACGGGGGATTTTAACCTACCAAGTAGCTCGCCGCATACAGACTGTTGCTTTATGAAGGCTTTTCTCTGTTAGAATGCCGCCAATTTAACAACATTCAAGCCGATAGTCACAATTTACTCGATCTTTGTTTTAGTAATCAGCAGATACATGTTTATCACACACAGGCAATTACCACAATGGATCGATACCACCCAGCACTTGGTATCACGATTGAACTCCAGCTCCGCCTCAAACCAGTAACTATACCTTTCTATGATTTCCAAAGTGCTGACTATGGGAGTCTTAATGCATTTTATCAAAACGTTGATTGGACGAGACTGTATTCATCCACTACCCTAGACAGCAAAGTAGTAGTCTTCTATGACATCATTCAAAGAGGTATATCTACCTATGTGCCTGTCCGTTCACAGAATAACAACAACTTTCCGTACTGGTTTTCAAGCGAACTAAAACGCAAAATGATACTCAAGAAGGAAGCCCATACTACCTTCAAGTGCAACAGCAAAAAGAACTATAGAAATTTTAGCGAACTCAGGAGAGAATGTAAATTTCTCAATAAACAATGCTACAGGAATTACATAGACAAAATTGAACAACAAGTACAAGACGACGCTAATGTGTTCTGGAAGTTTGTTAAACACAAAAAAAGAGGTAATGGTGACATCCCGTCCACCATGTCCTGGGATAATCTGACGGCAGATTCTGGTATCGATATCAGCAATATGTTCGCATCCTTTTTCCATAGTGTGTATAACCAAAATTCTTACCAGTGCTCACCACCAACTGAAGTAGAACCAGCTCCCACTGTCATTATGGATGAATTCGTGGTTGACATCAATGATGTCCGTAAAATGTTGTCAACACTAAACTTGAAGAAAGGTGCTAGTCCGGACGGCTTACCAAATAGTTTTCTTAAATACTGTGCATACAGCCTCAGCGAGCATATTACACTCCTATTCAGTTACTCTCTACAAAGCGGAGTCTTTCCAACTATATGGAAATCATCCTACATCTGTCCGATTCACAAGGACGGCCCAAAGTCTGAAGTCGTTAACTATAGGCCAGTTTGTATCCAATCAGCTTTGGCCAAGCTTTTCGAGAAGATAGTTCTTCCACAATTCACGGCATTCTTCGCAAACATTATCACCAACAAGCAGCATGGTTTCGTCGGCGGTAGGTCGACTTCCTCTAACCTGTTTATCTACGTTAATTATTTACTAGATGCCCTAAACAATGGCCACTCAGCTCACACCATTTACACCGATTTCAGCAAGGCGTTTGACAGGGTGGATCATACTATTCTGCGAAACAAACTTAGAAGATACGGTATATGCGGTAATGCACTGAGTTGGATTCAATCATATCTTACAGGAAGGCATTTCCAAGTCAAAGTAGATGGATACCTGTCCGCTAAGCATATTGTAACCTCAGGAGTACCTCAGGGGTCACATCTGGGGCCTATTCTCTTTAATATTTTCGTAAACGATATTGGTGCTAACTTTCAATCGGAATTTTTGCTTTACGCAGACGATTTGACGATCTTCAGAATGATAGCCAGTGAGCAAGATTTTCGAGTTCTTCAGAATGACATAGACAAGCTTTCGTTGTGGTGCCGATTAAACAAATTGGACTTGAATGTAAAAAAATGTGTAACTGTATCCTACTCACGGTCACATATCAGAATACCAGCTAATTATTTTCTAAATGATGAATTGTTAAGTGAAGTGGATCATGTGAAGGACCTGGGTATCATCATCGACAATAAACTGACGTTTAACAAGCATATTGAAAAGATTACTCTCCAGGCATTTAAGGTTCTGGGATTCATTACTAGAACTAGCAAGGATTTCACGAATCCCATCTCACTGCTACGCCTTTATTCATCTATGGTTCGGCCAATTTTAGAATATGGCACTGTAATTTGGACGCCTTACACCGATGCTGCCTGTAGTCGTATCGAAAAAATACAATCAAAATTATGTAAATGTATTGGCTATCGCTATGGTATTCCTGGTGGTTACAACACAGTGTTTGATGTCTATGAATACTATAACATAAACAGCCTACAAGAACGTCGTCAAGTAGCGGACATGTTATTCTTTTTCAAAGTCGTGAATAGCCTTATCGATGCGCCAGACATCATCAGCATTTTCGAACTCGCATCAGTGGGTCCCTCACTGAGACATAACCGTCTCCTGAAGACTACGAAAACTACCAAGAGCTACGTTTTCAATGGTCCCCACAACCGTCTGGCCAGGCTCGTCAACTCATTGCATAGTGATGTGGACTTCTATAGTGGATCACTCAGTGCCTTCATCCCGGATATCAAATCACGTCTACTGCAATATCCCTAGTCTCACCTTTTACACTTTCTCCTTCCTAATCTGCTAGTCTTACAACTTTTGTACAATTTATAGCCTTATTTATACTAGTGTTAAATACTATTTAATCCCTTATACTTAATTACATAACAAATATTACATTACATAATTTCAAATTATATAGTCGTATAAAGCCGTTTGGCGTATGTATACTTAAAATAAAATAAAATAAAAATAAATGTTAAATGAAAAAATTTTTCATAGTTTCTTTAAAACACAATATGTGGCAACACTGGTACTTGTAATGACATGTGAAGAAAAACAAAAAAAAACAAAACAAAATAGGACTAAATTGCATGTAAAATTGTGGAACTTTAAAGTGAAATATCTCGGAAACTATGAGTCTGAAGACGGTGTGTATACATTTTTTAATCCTGAGGACCTCCTCTATCCATTAGTACCATCAAATCGCGGTGTAGGAAAAATCGTAATCGTGCCCTCATTTTCACTGCTTATTCCTCTTAAATGCGTGCACGGATTTTTTTAAATTTATATAGCACGGATAGTCAATGAATTAAACTTTGGTTTAAATGTAATTTTATTGTTAAATGTTAATTTGTTTCTTAGATATAAGTAAGCAAAAAACGCACATTTTCACATTTGCTCAAACAATGGCTCTCTTCTTTTGACGTTTTTGTTGCACTGCTTGCAAAAAATTTAACCAATTTAACACACACACATTCTTTGAAATATATTTAATTGAATTAATGATAAATTATGGATTTTAAGTTGCAAGATTATGTACAATTTAATAAATAAAACCGCTTTCAATTACGTGTTATATTGTTCCTTGAAATGTAAGCAAAATTACTGAATATGAACTGTCAAACGACGAAGAAAATAAGCACAAAAGGAAGAAGTAATATCAAAATCAAAATGGTAGGTCTTATATACTGCGGCGCTTGTTTCAATGTAGTATATTATGCTGACAATATATTCAAAATTTGAAAAAAAAGATCGCGCGATGAAAACCCAATTTTATTAGGGGAATGTTTAGTTTAGTATCCGGGGAAACTTTAGTATACGATCCCACGATTTCAGGGTCAAAAGTGGTATGGCTGGATGGCGCTGATGCTCCAGATTAAGAAGATATATAATTGTTGCCGCCGCAAACTTATAGTTTCCGAGATATTTGCATTTAAAGTTGAAAATTTTGCAAATTTTATCTTGCAATTTCTCGATTGCTAGTAATTATTTAATTCATATTATGCGTTTTTTATGCACTTATACTTCATTACATTGTTTCTACATATTTATTTTTTAGTAATTATTTAGTTATTTGCTTAAAATAAGCATTTTATATTTTACACAATTTTCATTCCATGCACAATAACAAAAGTATTCCGTGTTTACAGATATTAAGTGTTGCCATAATTACACATACATATATCAAACGAATAAGAATGGATATAAAAACTCAAACGCAGAAAACAAATACTATCTAAAATAAATTTTCCATTGTAATAAGAAAAGTTTTAAGGCTTTATTGGCGGCCTTCGGCCGCGCTTCAAAAAAAATAACCCTGCCGATCCAACACCGGGGTGTATCAAGTTTTTTTTAAGTAAAACTCCTTTTCGCGTTGGCGGCCTTCGGCCGCGCTTCAAAAAAAAATAACCCTGGCCGATCCAACACCGGGGTGTATCAGGTTTTTTTTAATTAAAACTCCTTTTCGCGTTGGCGGCCTTCGGCCGCGCTTCAAAAAAATAACCCTGGCCGATCCAACACCGGGGTGTATCAAGTTTTTTTTAAATTAAAACTCCTTTTCGCGTTGGCGGCCTTCGGCCGCGCTTCAAAAAAATAACCCTGGCCGATCCAACACCGGGGTGTATCAAGTTTTTTTTAAGTAAAACTCTTTTTCGCGTTGGCGGCTGTTGTTGTTGTTGTAGCGGCAGAGTTCTGCCGAGTTGACAGTCCTTGGCCAGATAAAAATCCGGGTCCGTTCCGGTTACGTAGACCCGACTGTCGTGGGAACGCGTTGGCGGCCTTCGGCCGCGCTTCAAAAAAAATAACCCTGGCCGATCCAACACCGGGGTGTATCAAGTTTTTTTTAAATTAAAACTCCTATTCGCGTTGGCGGCCTTCGGCCGCGCTTCAAAAAAATAACCCTGGCCGATCCAACACCGGGGTGTATCAAGTTTTTTTAAGTAAAACTCCTTTTCGCGTTGGCGGACTTCGGCCGCGCTTCAAAAAAATAACCCTTGCCGATCCAACACCGGGGTGTATCAGGTTTTTTTTTTTAATTAAAACTCCTTTTCGCGTTGGCGGCCTTCGGCCGTGCTTCAAAAAAATAACCCTGGCCGATCCAACACCGGGGTGTATCAAGTTTTTTTTAAGTAAAACTCCTTTTCGCGTTGGCGGCCTTCGGCCGCGCTTCAAAAAAATAACCCTGGCCGATCCAACACCGGGGTGTATCAAAAATCTTGATATATCAAGAAAAAGGGCAATGATTTGTGTATTTGGGGTGTCCTATTTTTTATTCATTTTTATTCGTTTGATAAATGTGTAATTATGGCAACACTTATTATCTGTCAACACGGAATACTTTTGTTATTGTGCATGAAATGAAAATTGTGTAAAATATAAAATGCTTATTTTAAGCAAATAACTAAATAATTACTGGAAAAAAATATGTAGAAACAATTTAGTGAAGTGTAAGTGCATAAAAAGTGCATAATATGAATTAAATAATTACTAGCAATCGAGAAATTGCAAGATAAAATTTGCAAAATTTTCAACTTTAAATGCAAATATCTCGAAAACTATAAGTTTGCGGCGGCAATAATTATATATTTTCTTAATCTGGAGCATCAGCTCTATCCAACCATACCACTTTTAACCCTGAAATCGTGGGATCGTATACTAAAGCCGACCCTAGTATCCCATTTTGAAAAGGTTTTGCACAAAGGGGGAGGGGGCTGGGGGCTTGCTACCCCGCTCATTTGAAAGGTAATGAATAGAGCTTTTGAATAATAGCACCCTTCCCCCCTAGGACCACGGGGGGCTTTAGGGCAGCCTCCTGAAAATGGTGTAAAATCGTAGTTTTTCCATACAATTTTCACTAATTATTATAAAATTTATGTATTTTTACGCATAGAGTGACTCTATGTTTATTATTTTTATTATTTCAATGAATTAAAGTGGAAATCCACTTTATTTAAATAATAAAAACACTGAAAATTAAAAATTTTATGTGCATCGGTAATAATGCATACAAGTAGTTGAAGTACCAAGATAACCCAACCAACCATTTATACAAGACCCCCTAAATAATAAAATTGGGTTTTCATCGCGCGATCTTTTTTTTCAAATTTTGAATATATTTTCAGCATAATATTCTACATTGAAACAAGCGCGCGATTTTTTATTCCAAATATTCATCATATTTTCAGTATAATATATTACATCGAAACAAGCGCCGCAGGCGAAAATTTGGAATAAAAAATCGCGCGATTTTTTATTCCAAATTTTCACATTTTTTTCAGTATTGAAAAAAGCGCCGCAGTATATAAGACCTACCATTTTGATTCGTTGGGTTATTACTGTCTTCCTTTTGTGCTCATTTTCTTCGTCGTTTGACAGTTCATATTCAGTAATTTTGCTTACATTTCAAGGAACAATATAACACGTAATTGAAAGCTGTTTTATTTATTAAATTGTACATAAAATTGCAACTTAAAATCCATAATTTATCATTAATTCAATTAAATATATTTCAAAGAATGTGTGTGTGTTAAATTGGTTAAATTTTTTGCAAGCAGTGCAACAAAAACGTCAAAAGAAGAGAGCCATTGTTTGAGCAAATGTGAACATGTGCGTTTTTTGCTTACTTATATCTAAAAAACAAATTAACATTTAACAATAAAATTACATTTAAACCAAAGTTTAATTCATTGGCTATCCGTGCTATAGAAATTTAAAAAAATCCGTGCACGCATTTAAGAGGAATAAGCAGTGAAAATGAGATACTAAACTAAACCCAACCCTTTTATTATTTAGGGGGTCTTTTATTCAAAAGCTCCATTCATTACCTTTCAAATGAGGGGGGTAGCAAGCCCCCAGCCCCCTCCCCTTTTGTGCAAAACTAAACATTCCCCTTTAACTAAAATAAATTAATTAAAATAAAGCTTTATTTACAACAAATATTAAAAAACAAATTATTTTAGTTAAATTCTCTGCATTTGCACAATAAGAAAAGGGTTGCCATGGTTATTTTTTTTTTTTTGAAGCGCGGCGCGGAAAAAAGGAAAAAATGGCAACCCCTTTCTTACTGTGCAAATGCAGAGAATTTAACTAAAATAAATTAATTAAAATAAAACTTTATTTACAACAAATATTAAAAAAATTAATATACAGAAACGTTATAGTGAAGTGTTAGTAAGTGAAAAGTGCATAATTTAAGTGAAAAAGTTATTCGCAATATACAAATCATCAATGTAAAAGCTGTCCATTTTTCAACTTTAAATGCAAATATCTTTAAAACTAAAAATCAGCGGCAAACTTTTATATATATATTTTCGTGATCTGGAGAAAGTCACCTTTCCGGTGATACCAATTTTATTCCCGAAATCCGGGGATGCTATTCTAAATCCCAGCCAAACTATATGATTAGAAACGAATAAGTGAAGTGTTAGTGGATATAAAAGTATAAAATATAAGTGTAAAATGCATTATAAATTGGAGAAACACGCATTTTAAATAGTTGATTTTTTTTAACTTAAAATGAAAATATCTCAAAAACCGTAAGTCAACGGCAACTTTAGGTATAAAGTGGCTCCAAGCCAAAGTCGGACACCGTAGAAAAAAATGTTCCGTCCTAAACATATTTGAGTCAAAGCAGTTAGAAAAAAAGATAAAATATTTTTTTCAATTACTTATTTATTGCAGTTCCAAAATATAAAAACAAAACATATAAATTAATTCAGTATTATAAAATATTCTACTAAAACAACAAATAAGAGCAAATTCATTGCACAAGCCAAACTCGGACAGTCAACAAGTTTTTTGAAATTTCGATATATATTTTAAAAACTAATATCTTTTATGAAGACTTTTATTTTTAGTAACCATTTTGAACCGGTTAGGCATTGATTTAACTAATTTTTCGCAAAAACTAAGTTCGATTTTTTCACATTCTTGTAATAAGATAGATTTCAAATCATTTTTGCTTGTCGAATTTTTGTGTTAAGATAGTCCGATAAATTTTCGATCAGATTAATATCTGGACTTTGGGGTGGCGTTTCCAGAACATGGGGGCAATTATAAAGTAACCAAGAACGCACTTTGTAGGCCTTGTGCTTTGGATCATTGTCTTGATAGAAATACCAATTATCACTGAGATCCAATTTTTCAAGACTTACCTGTTGCGAAAGGTTAAAGATAATAGATAATCCTTTCCTTAGCCCACCAAAGTTAGCTGTTATAGCTGAAAATGAGTTGGGGAAGAAATCTAGTGCATCTACTACTAGAAATCTACTTCATGAAGCTGATTTAAATGGTAGAAAGGCCCGATAAAAGCCGTTGATCAGCAAACGAAATCAGATCATCCTTTTAAAATTTTTCGTTCTGAAAAATGTTATGTGTACTGACGAAAGTAAATTTAATGTTTTTGGCTCCGATGGAAAACCATATGTTTGGCGGAAACCAAATGAGGAGCTGCAACTGCGCAATCTGAGACCAACTGTTAAACATGGTGGTGGATCGGTAATGGTGTGGGGTTCATTTTCGGCTTGTGGACCAGGGTCTTTGCATTTTATTGAAGGAATAATCAATCAGAATGACTATCTTAACATTTTAAGAGAAAATTTACTAAAAAGTCTTGAAAAATTGGATCTCAGGGATAATTGGTATTTCTATCAAGACAATGATACAAAGCACAAGGCCTACAAAGTGCGTTCTTGGTTACTTTATAATTGCCCCCATGTTCTGGAAACGCCACCCCAAAGTCCAGATATTAATCTGATCGAAAATTTATTGGACTATCTTAACACAAAAATTCGACAGCATTCCGTATCAAGCAAAAATGATTTGAAATCTATCTTATTACAAGAATGTGAAAAAATCGAACTTAGTTTTTGCGAAAAATTAGTTAAATCAATGCCTAACCGGCTCAAAATGGTTACTAAAAATAAGAGTCTTCATCAAAAATATTAGTTTTTAAAATATATATCGAAATTTCAAAAAACTTGTTGACTGTCCGAGTTTGGCTTGTGCATTGAATTTGCTCTTATTTGTTGTTTTAGTAGAATATTTTATAATACTGAATTAATTTATATGTTTTGTTTTTATATTTTGGAACTGCAATAAATAAGTAATTGAAAAAATATTTTATCTTTTTTTCTAACTGCTTTGACTCAAATATGTTTAGGACGGAACATTTTTTTCTACGGTGTCCGACTTTGGCTTGGAGCCACTGTATATTCTTGATCTGGTGGACCTCCTCCACCCGCACATACCTATTTTAAGCTATTCAAATTGCAGCACTAAAGTTTTCCCAAGAAGAATAAAAAGCTTAAAATATTGCACAACAATAATTAGGTGTAGTTTGAGAAAATTTAATATTTACATTTAAATTTTTCCTGTGTTAACTTATATAGCATATCGAAGTCTCCGACGGTTTGTGGTTTATAACCTAATCGTGTTTGAGGCCTTAACACAGTATTACAGAGATTATTTTGTGTCGTAACAACATTTCGAGATGAGGACACGCTGAAGCAAGTGGTAATAGCTCGAGCATTAACTAAGTGTAAGGGTATATCATCACAAATACTCATATTCAATACTTGACTTCCATTTTGTGATTGGATCCACGAAGCTGTTTTGGACACGGTATAAGATTTAGCGCACTTTAAGTTTGTTCCATATTGTTTTGTCATATATTTTGGAAGTATATCAGAACGAAGTACAAGCTTCGAAGTAACTCGCGGGAAAATACACAACAAAAGCATGACTGAATTATTTCAAATAGTGACAGCGAACTTCACACCTTTCATACATATGTATAAAATAGAGATGGTAAATATTTGAGTACCTCTGACTTTGTCACTGCTACTTAAAAATCACTGGTCACAGCTGTGACAAGTTTCCTAAAGTAGCAGTGACAGGAATTAACGCACAAAGTAGCATTCACAGTATCATATGAAAAATTGCGACTGTGACAAACTAGCAGTCACAGTATCATATGAAAAATTTCGACTGTGACAAAGGAGCATTCACCGCGGAATATAAAAAATTGCGACTGTGATGAATTCATATTCATTAAAGCTATGAATTTTCTTCAATTTTAGATAAGTATAAATTGGTTAACATATAAAAAGTTAATTTATCTTTAAACGGGTAATATTCATGTACAAATTAAATTGATTACAGAAACCTCAATGCTGTAGTAAAGCCAATTATAAAACTTTTAAACTTAAAATTGCATCAATTTATATAGTAATTTAAAAAAACTTATAAAAAGTATTTTATAAGTAACGAAATATTTTTAAAAGCATGTTTTCGTTTACTTTAAATAGCTTCTATTGAGTATCCTTATATTGAAAAAAACCTTCAGAGAATATATTTAGTGCGACTTTAAAAATATGCGTATTAAAAAATAACGAATCATTTACATTAATTTTTGTACGAAACTGTTACAAATCAGTTTACTTATACTTAATAAAAATTAAAGATGTCTGTGTCAAAAAGAACCAAAATGAGTTATGTCTGGCAATTTTTTAAAGAAGTGGATGCTGTTTTCGCAAAATGTGATATTTTGCCCTTCTTTTCCATTTAATGTAAATATTTTTAACACTATTTAATTTTATCTTTTATGTATATACTTTGTATTTGGTGATTTTCTAAAATTGAATTTACTATGTTAATTTCTGTTTATTCTAATAAATATGTACATTCTACCTAAATGAAAAAAGGAAACAATTTTGTTGGCACGATTCCGATTACTTTGGCGGCGGGGTAAAAAAACCGAATTTCCGTATAAATGGGGTATGTACGGATAGGGGGGCTTCTATAGAGGTGGAATATCCAAAAATCATGTGAAAATAGCTAATATTTTTAAAAATATGCACGTTTAAAAATTCAAAAATTCGCACTAAGAACACATGTTATTTCTCCATGTTTCACAGAATTTTTCACGTTTTTCTTTCACTATAATTAAATATACACTCTTAACATTGAAATCAGTTCGATTTTCACTTTCATTTCTTAATTTTTCAGCCAAATTTAGTAATTTAAAATCACATATAAAATTTATGGCTGAAAAGTTTAGAGTGTTTATATTTACGAGGAAAACCAGCGTTGCCACACCTTAAAAACCAAAAGTGAAGAATTTTTTAGCGTTTCACAGCGTTTTTATATCGATATTCGCAATATACGAGTCTGATCGTGAATTGGCAAAAATGAGAGCGCTCGAAAAATAATATCCATTGTCGGTCCAAAACCCCGGTGTTCAAAATTCTTCTGTGTCCAAATTCTTCTTATTTCTGCAATAATAATGAATTATAAATTTTCCTAGTATGTATTTCTCATTTTTGCCAATTCACGATCAGACTCGTATATTGCGAATATCGATATTTTTATTTCTTTTTATTTTTCCAATTATTATTATTTTTATAATAGGGGTATTCTCTTGCTCTTGCAAAACCCGGTGCACGGTGCAAGCATTGCAAATTTACAACGGCACAACAACAAACACACGCAGAAAAATATTTGCAAGGGCTGTGAAATATGTCAGACCAAAACCCATGTATATTAGCATGCAATGTCACGCAAAAATAAAATTGCAACCCTGTTGTAGTTGCCATTTTACATAAAGACATATTACGTCGTTAAACTGTTGAGAAAGGTAAATTTTAATTAGATTTTATAATTTCTATTTAAATTATAAAGTTTTGTTACAGTTTTTTTGTTAAAAATGCATGCAGAAGGTGCGCCAATTCACAATAGACATGCACAATAGTCATTTACAATAAATTGACTGAATCAGTCGCTCATATATCACTAGATTCTGCAATGGGTGCTCTCGTGCCCTTGTATATTTCGGTGTAGTATTTTTGCAATCTGCAATCTTGCAAGAGCAAGAGAATACCCCTAATATGTATTTCTCATTTTTACAAATTTTCTTTCTGACTCGAATATTGAGAATATCGATATTTTAATTTCTTTTTATTTTTCCAATTAATAACATAAAATAAGATAACGCGCCATACATATTCGTGAATCGGAATTAAAAACGAATTTTTTAAGACAATTCCCGTGAAAATTGGTGCACGTTTTCGGAAAAGCCGCTCTGCTGAACATTTACCGTATATAATATTGCTTATTTGCTTAATAAATTTATACAAGAAAATATCCATATGCATGAAAAGAGGAATTTTTGCGAAAAAAGAGGAATTTCAGCGAATTGCCTTATCATCACATGGCAGCGCTGCATTTCGTCGTGATTTTTGGTAAACAAATGAGGTAAAATGTAATTTTTAAAATAAAGATTTTTTAGGTAAAAAACCTGTTAAATATGTAAAATGTGGTTTTATTTAAAAGTTAATAGTGTAAATTAATTAATTTGAAGTGAAAAATGTGAAAAAAGTGCGTTTAATGTGGTGAAATAGCGTCTTGAAATGGTCCAATTTTGCGATTTTTCGGGCTTTAAGGTCGAATATCTCGTAAACTAAGCGTTTGCGGACCCTATAACCCTATATATTTTTTAATCAGGAGGACTTCCTCTTTCCAACGGTACCTTCAGATCGCGGCGCCAAAGTAATCGGAATTGTGCCATTTTGCTCTACTTTATTGGCCTATGTGTGTTACAATTTTTTTCTAGTCACAGTCAAAGTTTAAAATCACTGCTACTACAAAGTCACAGTCACAAGTAGCAGTGTTCCTTAAAAGTCACAACATCGCCCATCACTAGTATAAAAATATTTGCTTTTGATTATTCCAATGTTATACTTCCACGATTACGCTCCGTCTCGACAAGATAAAATCTATGTCTTACTAAATGTCAAATCTATTGCAATGCCATTGCCAAATCTGTATGTGGGCATTTGTTATCATAACATAAGCATTTGCGCAAAGACGCAGGTTAGGTAGGTTCGAGCTGATGTAGCGCATGCTTTGAGCTCTTGAAAAACTTATTTTATCACATTGCGAAATGCCGTCGGGTAGGTAGCTGATGTAGCGCATGTTTTGAGCTCTTGAACTGTTTAAATCTTTTATGAGGAAAATAAAAAAGGATTAAGATCCTTTTGTTTACAAATGTATTTCTGGGAAAAATACAATAATAACAAAGGATAAAGATCTTTTTTTTTTTTATGTATTTCTGGGAAAATAAGAATTCATATTTTTGGACTACTATATAATAATTCTGGCATAAATTTTATATACCAATTAAAATGATAAATTTAAATTGAGAAATGATTATTTATGCTTGTATAAGTTTATTAAATTTAAGACTTCGCTCATTCCATAATTTTTCTGTAAATTAACAATATTAAACTAAATATTAATTTTTTGAAAAAATGTTATTTTGAACATGTACTTTATTTTTATAACATAACACAATCGTCTTAATATTCGATCTTCTAAATTTCATATTACCGAAATGAAAATGCCGTCGGCATACATATGTGTAAATGGGGTATGTTGCCTCTTCGAAATTTTCAAAGAAATGAAAACTGCGCTGTCAAACTGCTGAAGTGACAGCTTATTGCTTACAATATATGGTAAACTAATTAGTTTGCCATATATTGTAAGAAATAAGCAATACGGAGTCTCCACAGGCAATAGGCAGGGAAAACCAGCAAGTAAGACTTAGATTTTATCCTGTCGAGACGGCTCGTTAGTAACAAGAAATATCTGTGCCAATATGTTGAGTTTAGAAATGGCTAGCTTATTCAACTCATAGTGTTAACCATGTTCAGACCATTGTATAAAACATAGAAAATTTGATCAGAATCTCTTTTCTTGCTCTCTCACATGTCAGCTGGCAGGGCACCCTAAACTATTTTCTGAGCTGGTAACAAAATACAATCAGGGTGCCGTCACTCAGCAGTTAGTGAAAAGACGGGATGCCAGAAGTCAGCGCTATAATTACTTGACGAAATTAGTGTGAAATGAAATTTCATTGAACTGTGCGAACATATTTGGCAAAATAAATGTTTATGTAAATTAATTAATGATTTTGCATTTTAGCTTTTATATATGTATGCATTTTCAAAGTGTTTAATTTAGTGTTTTGTATAATTTATTATATACCCAATCTAATATTTTTCAGCAGTGGCATCACTGGCAAATGTTATAAAAGATGCGAGTTTTGACAACTCTCTCTCGAACCAAAGAGTCTCGTATCATATTATCCATGGCTGTCTCGCCAACGACTAAACGATAGAGCGTAAGAATACGTGTGAAGTGAAAGGGCACAATTGTGCTATGAAATGCCGACCACTGCATTAAACATCCACGTCACTGTTGACAGTCATAATTACGAAGTTGTACATAATTTCCTCTATCTTCTAACCAGCTTCGAAATCCAACGCAATAGCTCTTGCCAACAGGTGCTATTTTGTACTAAGTAGCCAATTGAGAAGTAAAGTCCTCTCTCGACGAACAAAAACCAAACTCTATAAGTCACTTATTATTCCCGTCCTGCTTTATAGTGCACAGGCATGAACGATGACAACATCTGATGAGTCGGCCTTACGAGTTTTCGAGAAAATCGAGAAGTTCTGCGAAAGATTTATGGTCCTTTGCGCGTAGGCCTCGGCGAATATCGCAATCGATTGAACGATGAGCTGTATGAGATATATGAAGAAATTGACATAGTTCAGCGAATGAAAAACAGCTGCTTTGGTCGCTAGGTCATGGCGTTTGAATGGACAAAAACACTCCAGCTTGGAAAGTATTTGACGCAGCACCCGCCGGGGGAAACAGAGGAAGAAAAAGAACTCCACTCCATTGGAAGGACCAGGTGGAGAAGGGCTTGGCTTCGCTTGAAATCTCAAATTGGCGCCACCTTGCGAAAAGAAAAAACAACTGCCGCGGCGTTGTTAACTCGGTTATAATCGCTTAAGCGTTTTCTACGCCGGGAGAGAAGAAGAAGAAGCAGCTCAAACACGAAACAGTTAAAGATAAATCAATTTTACGTAAATTTCGTAAATATTATGAAACAAGGTGAACATATATTTATATTTTTATTGATATTTATGTTTTTTGACTATGTTAAAGAAAATTTAATATTTGTTATCGACATAATTATTTTCATTCAAGTGTAAAAACATCTCTGTATAATGAAATGATTTTGTGACTGTCACTTACAGAATAGCAAAATCGTCTAAAGTCTCAAAAATTGTCTCTAACTTAAAATCTCAAATTTAAAGACTTGAGACAGTATCACAGTACAGAATCGCACGGTAAGAATGCAATAGAATGAGGGAAGACCTTGGACAAAAGACCAGGCAGTTCGTAAGAGTTTACTAAATATTCTACTACTAAAACGGCCAAGTGCCTTAGAAAAGGCACGAGTGGTTTGCCGTGTTATGCTATCCAATTTATTAATTTAAGTACGTTTTTGTTAAATTTTCAAATATATTTCTATTATTAAAATTCATAAAGATTAAATTTACCTAGTTTTGATTAAAATTTGAGTTATTGTATCAACATATTGGTAAATATTTTCTATTTTATTAAAAATATTTGAAGAATCTATCTAGTTTTGTTTAAATTATTACAAATAGTTTTGTTTAGTATTGTATATTTTATATGTGTGAAAATAGGCCACTTGGGGAACCTAACTTACAAAAAAATATTGCTAACGCGCCTATACTGCAACCTCTTTACTATTTTTAAGTCCATTTATTTAAATCGCTGTGCCGAAAAATCAACTACTTCGATCAGGTGATCTCAGCTGTTGACGACCATATGATTCTTTTGTTACTTGTATGTTTCTACAATGGTTCAGACCGACACTTAATCACACGATTTCGGCTGTTGAGTGGATTATCCCACTAATCTCATAAATTTATCAAGTTTTCGCTGCACAAAAATGACAGTTCCAAATCACTTCATTGAAATGATTTGAAACTGATCCACGCTAAATCTCTCTGTGCGACTTTAATTTTGCGCCATCTGCTTGTCAGCATTGGAAATCTGTTACATTATCACAGCCGATTTAGACACTACAGAGGGAAAAAAATGTAAACAACCCAATTTTTTTTTAAAGAAATGAATCTAATTTCACCTGAAAATCGACTTAACAAATGAAAAAATGCATCTATTATTTCTATTATACGGAAAATATTAAAAAAAGACGGCTTTTATTTCAAAATACTACAAAATATTATCTGTTTTTTGATCATTCTAACAGCAGTGAGAACGGGCTGATTAGCGAATTTAATTAAATGATGAATGTTGTCTGAACATGGTATTACATTGAGACTCAATATCGACATTTTCTATTTTTGTCCCAATCTGTGCGTACACATGTAGGAAAAGAGCCAGGGATAAAGAAATGTCCAACTTATTCCATTGATTGAGCAAAATAGTAATATTTGGGCATTTATCAACCCAGTACCCAACATTTAGAACGGATAAAAATTACTATATAGTGGATATTTATTATATGGAGAAACTATTTAAATCCTTTTAAAGTATTGTTACAAAAGTAGTATTAAGTTGTATTTGTATTGCTATATGCATCCCTTATTATGAACAATAGCTGTAGGTATATGGAATAGCATTTGTCTTGTTGTAGACATCTGGCGCCGCGGCTGTCTGCTTGTCGAAACAATAGACATCTGGCGCCGCAGCTGTCTGCTTGTCTACTTAAACAATTGCTGAGTCTGGCGCCGCGGCTGTCTGCTTGCGTCTGGCGCCGTATAGCATTATGTTCTGGTAATTTCCAGACGCAATATTCTAGAAGGACACGTCGGCATCAGCGAGAAGTGCGTGGCTATATAAGCCGTGGCAGCGCCAACGTAATCAATCAGTGCTAAGAGTAAACTGTTATAGTGTAGACGAGTTGTAAAATAAAAAGTTGTTGAATTGAATTAAACAGTTTTTGGTTTTATTCGTCAATCCAGAGATACGAACCTAGCAAAGTAAACTAGCAGGCAGTAAATTCGTAACAATTGGTGTCAGAAGTGGGATTGTCAAACAATCCAAATTCAAGATGGTCAAATTCGGAGAATTGAGAATTCAGCATTTAAAAAAGGAACTGGAGGAGCGTAATTTGCCGATAAGGGGGCAAAAGGCGGATCTGCAGGCACGATTACGTGAAGCAATAGAAGCGGATGGAATTAATGTGGACGAGTTCGAATTTGATGGGCCAGAAACTTCTACAAAGGAAGAAGAAAAAGTAGAAGAACAACGAACATCATCAAATGTAGACATGAACATGATGTTAGTCGCTATACAGAAAATAGTTGAAAATACAGAAAATGCAGTGCAAACAGGAAATCGTATGGCCCAGCAAATAACTGAAAATGCAGAAAATGCAGTGCAAACAGAAAATCGTCTGGGACAGCAAATAGCTGAAAATACATCGCAGTTAAAGTCTTGCCTTACACAACAAATGACTGAAAATAATATGCATTTAGAAAAGCGTTTGGTACAACAGATTACAGAAAATAATACACAAGTGCAAGAGAAATTTTCAAAATTTGAAGACGAATTAAGCACAATAAAAAATGACGAAGAAAATTTAAGATCAGAATTTCTTCAACTGAGTAATCGTATGCGAGAACTGCAACTGCATGGCCCTGCACCATCAACAAATAATCCAAGATTGAAGGCACCCACATTCGATGGAAGTATTCCATTTCAAATTTTCAAACTTCAGTTTGAAAAGACAGCAATGGCCAATAACTGGAATGCAGCGGACAAAGTGGCGTCCTTGTTTGTATCATTGAAAGGACCTGCGGCAGAAATCCTTCAGACTATTCCAGACTGTGAACGGGACAACTATGAGGCATTGATGAGTGCGATAGAAAGACGATATGGTAGTGAGCACCGGAAACAAATATACCAGATCGAACTGCAAAATAGGGGTCAGAAGATGAACAAGTCATTGCAAGAGTTCGCAATTGAAATAGAACGGCTGGCTATTTGGCAAATGCAGATGCACCTGTGGATTACATTGAGGGGGTAAAAATTCAATGTTTCATAAATGGAATTCGTGATGTGGACACCAAACGCGCCACATATGCATTGCCAAAAAGAACGTTTGCTGAAACGGTTTCGCACGCCCTCACACAGGAAACAGCTTCCCTACTAAGTAAACCAGCACACAAAGTACAAAGGGTTGAAATGGAACAACCGGCGCTGATGGAAGAAATATTGAAGACTCTGAAGACAATTGCTGCACCGCGAGTAAATACAACAGGAAGATGTTTCAACTGTGGAAAAGCGGGTCACTTTGCCCGAAATTGCAATATAAAAGTAAACCCATCAAAACGGAAACAACCAACAGATAACGAGGACGGAGCATCCACATCTCACAAGTCGTTAAACTAAAACGGAACAGTTCAAAGGGGCGTGAGCTGGTTCCCACAACTATTTGCCCCGCCATCTCGATATCACAAATAGGTCGCCATGACAACAATCTTACTATCAACGGCATCGTAAATGGACGACTGTCAACGCTTACTTTGGATACTGGTGCCACACATTCAATCATCCGACCGGATGTGGTAACGGTTGAACCATTAGTCGGTTGCAAGCTTCGAACGGCCATCGGGGAGGAAGCAGCTGTCGCGGGAAAAGTGTTTTGCAAAGTGATGATTGGTACCCTGGAAGTTAATCACACCTTCATCGTAGCAGAAATCACGGATGAAATTATAATGGGAGTAGATTTCATGATTGATCACGGGGTTACTTTGGACTTAAACAAGGAAATGCTGTTTTGCCAGAACATGGAGATGCCTATAAACACCGGATATGTGACCAACGTTGAAAGTAAGAGGGTGATTGTTGATGATAATCAGAGTATTCCACCAAAATCTGAGGCGATTGTATGGGCTAAAGTGAATGGAGGAGGTGGGACTGAAGAGTTGTGGATTGTGGAACCAACAAAAATAGATACACCCATATTGGTAGGAAGAACGCTTGTGAAAACTAGTGAAGACGCCACCATTCCGGTCAGAGTAGTGAATGAATTCAACACGCCTATAAGTCTGGAGAAAGCAGAGGAGCAGTAATTGGACAGTGCCAGAATATAAGTGCAATAGCACGATGCGAACGGTCACAACAGAAACCTACTATTGAGCCACAGCAGATAAGTCCTACACTCCTAAATAATTTGCTGAACGAACTGCATGGAAATGAAAAATTAAAAGCAGAAAAACTATTAGAAAAATACGCATCCTTATTTGCAAACGAAGGAAACACAGGAAGAACCGCCATTGTCAAACATCGCATAAATACTGGAGACGCTAAACCAATCCGACAAGCTCCGCGTAGGGTTACACTAGCAAAACGTGAGGATGCTAACAAAATTATTGAAGACATGTACAAAAACGGTGTAATCGAACCTTCAATAAGTCCATGGAGCTCACCTATCGTCTTAGTTAAAAAGAAAGATGGTAGCACCCGTTTCTGCGTAGATTATAGGAAGTTGAATGATGTCACAAAGAAAGACAGTTATCCTCTACCAAGAATCGACGATACATTAGACACCTTGTCTGGAGCGAAATGGTTTTCTACATTAGATCTACAAAGTGGATATTGGCAAGTCGAGATCGATGAATGTGACCGTGAAAAGACCGCTTTCAGTATGGGCGACGGGCTATGGGAAATCTCTGTGATGCCATTTGGGTTATGTAATGCGCCTGCAACGTTCGAGCGACTGATGGAACATGTGTTAAAAGGACTCAACTGGAAGACATGTTTGGTGTATCTTGATGACATTATCATCATGGGAAAAAGTTTTGATGATCATCTGAAAAATCTAGAGGAAGTCTTTCAGCGAATAGCATCAGCCGGATTACGCTTGAATCCCAAAAAGTGTTCATTATGGAAGAAGCAGGTCACATATCTCGGACATAAAGTGTCAACTGAGGGGATTCACACCGAGGAGGGAAAAATAAAAGCAGTTAAAGATTGGCCTCAACCCACCAACATACATGAACTCCGCAGCTTCCTCGGCTTATGCACGTATTACCGCCGTTTTGTACCTGGATTTGCGAACGTGGCTAGAAGTTTACATGATTTAACAAAGAAGAATCGCACGTTTGTGTGGCAGTTGGAACAAGAAAAGGCGTTTGAACAGCTTAAAGAATTACTTTGTACGGCGCCGATGTTGGCTTATCCAATACCTGGAAAGAAATTCATCCTGAATACAGATGCGAGCGCTTATGGAATTGGAGGTGTCCTGTCTCAGCTCATCGACGGACAAGAAAGAGTAATTGGGTATTACAGCAGAGTGCTCGGGAAACCAGAGAAAAACTACTGTGTGACGCGAAAGGAACTACTAGCTGTGGTGGAATGTGTAAAACATTTCCAACGATTCTTGCTGAGGACTGATCATGCAGCATTAAAATGGTTATTACAGTTTAAGAATCCGGAAGGCCAAATTGCACCATGGATCGAAAGATTACAGAATTACGACTTCGAAACGGAACATCGAAAGGGGATTCACCACAAAAATGCGGATGCATTATCACGTCGCCCTTGTCCACTGGAATGTAAACATTGCTCCAAATCAGAGGGAAAAGAAGGTATAATCGACGTGCGATTACTGAATATAGAACCTGAAGATGATTGGACTCCTCACCGCATCAGAATCAATCAGCTGGAGGACCCTGATCTTGCAAAGCTGGTAATGGCCAAAGAAAATGGGGTACGACCACCAAAGGAACAAATAAGTAACGAGAGTCCAACGGCAAAAGCATATTGGGCCCAATGGAACAGCATAAACCTCGTTAATGGATACCTTCATCGTACCTGAGAAAGCGAAGATGGCAAACCGTCTCGTCTGCTGATCATAGTACCGAAGTCCATGATCCCGAAAGTATTGAAAGAATATCACAATGGACCTAGTGGAGGGCACCTTGGGATTACAAAAACTATAGAGAAGATTAAACAACGGTTCTACTGGATCGGTTGTCGAGATTCCATAGCAGAATGTATAAGTAATTGCGTAGAGTGCATGGCAGCTAAAGGTCCTAAAGCCAAAAGTCGCGGTAGGCTACAACAGTACGTGGGATCACCATTTGAACGAGTCGCAATGGATGTTGCAGGTCCGTTCCCAACCAGTACGGCCGGAAACAAATATCTACTGGTTGTCATGGACTATTCCAGTAAATTGCCAGAAGTATATGCCTTACCAAACCAAGAAGCGAAGACAGTAGCCGAAGCGTTTGTAGAAAATTGGATAACAAGGTTCGGAGTGCCCGTCGAATTACACTCAGATCAAGGCAGGAATTTCGAATCTTCCATTTTCCAAGAAGTCTGTACGTTATTGGGCATCCACAAGACACGGACAACAGCGTTACATCCACAATCAGATGGAATGGTGGAGAGATTCAACCGAACGCTCGAAGAACATCTGCGGAAAATCGTTGATAAAGATCAACGGAATTGGGACAAGTGCATCCAGATGTTCCTGCTGGCGTATCGTTCAGCGAAGAACGAGACAACTGGTTACACGCCAGCAAAGATTATTTTCGGATCTGATCTGCGACTCCCTGCTGATCTTAAGTTTGGAACGAATCCTACAGCTGTAAGAAATAATGGAGATTATTGTTCCGCCTTAAAGGCAGAAATTAATGAATTGCATCTAATGGTAAGACAGCATACGCATCTGATGAGCAATAAGATGAAGAACCGGTTCGATCAAGCGGCAAATTCAAAAGGTTTTGAAGAAGGTGATCCGGTCCTGTTGTACAATCCACTTCGAAAGAAAGGCTTGTCCCCGAAACTGCAGACAGCCTGGGAAGGACCCTATATGGTGATGAAACGACTTAATGACGTGGTATACCGCATACAAAGAAATGGAAAAGCACGATGGAAAATGAAAGTAGTAGATTTGGAGAGGCTCGCCCCATTTGGTTCAAGAGGATTTGTGCCTAATCGGGACGATTAGGCTTTAGTGGAGGGCAGTGTTACAAAAGTAGTATTAAGTTGTATTTGTATTGCTATATGCATCACTTATTATAGCTGTAGGTATATGGAATAGCATTTGTCTTGTTGTAGACATCTGACGCCGCGGGTGTCTGCTTGTCGAAACAATAGACATCTGGCGCCGCACTGTCTGCTTGTCTACTGGCGCCGTATAGCATTATGTTCTGGTAATTTCCAGACGCAATATTCTAGAAGGACACGTCGGCATCAGCGAGAAGTGCGTGGCTATATAAGCCGTGGCAGCGCCAACGTAATCAATCAGTGCTAAGAGTAAACTGTTATAGTGTAGACGAGTTGTAAAATAAAGAGTTGTTGAATTGAATTAAACAGTTTTTGGTTTTATTCGTCAATCCAGAGATACGAACCTAGCAAAGTAAACTAGCAGGCAGTAAATTCGTAACAGTATATTAGAAGAACTGACTTTTGACCTTTCAATACCCACTAGAAGAATTTAAGCTTGTTAACTCTCAATCATTAAATTATTTTAATCATTTTCCGTTGAAAATAATACTATGATGCTTCAAATTACAAAACGTTTCATCAAATACCTTAAAATTTCACAAATTTATTTAATTTTCATTGTTTTACATTTTTTAAAAGTGGTCTTGAACGATGCAACCAATCCCCAATCCCGTTTACATATTGTTTTGGTAAGGTTTCAATCTGGTCATCGCTCGTTTCCAATTGATAAACGTCAAAACTTACTGAACTCGATTAGCTGTCAAAGTTCAGTAGATTTTGACGTTTAGCAATTGCTGTTGGACATCTCTTTATCTCTGAAAGAGCCTTGCAACTCCGATATAGTTCTTCTGTTGCTGTTGACAGTCCTTGAACGGAGAAAAAATCCAGCGTAATTCGGCTTTTCCGAAAACGTGCACCAATTTTCACGGGAAAGATCTTCAAATACTCGTTTTTAATTCTACTTTACGAATATGTATGACGCGTGCATTTGAAAACAATATTTTCTGTGTTTTAATAATAAAATAACATCGAATTTCCCAAAATTAAAAATTCACTTGTACACTTAACACGTCTTTAGATGTTAAAAATATATTTTGTCGATCAATTATATACACGTAATTATTGATGTTATTTAGTTAATCAATAAGAGAAATTGTTTTTTTTGTTATTGATATAAAAGTCTGAAGAACCAGAGAACGTATAATATAGAGAAGGTTCAGTTGCGGACGGCCGTGTGAACTGTCAAGAGCTAACAAAATCCTATTAGTGGATTTCACCACTTTTGGCTCAGAAGGAGAAATTTTTACAGTGCTGAGCGAACAGAGCTGAGCATTCAATGAAAATTATGCTCAGAAATATACATTGCTATTACAGACGTATGTTGCTCTTTTGCTTATATTTTTATACGTTTACATGCAATCATATCAATTGATATGAATATCATTTTGCGAATTTTTGTGAATTCATGCAAAATTGATAACATTGTAACGAAATTATGCTATTTCAAGGTCATATTTGTAGTTAACGTGCAAATAAAGGCTACTTTTTAAATATTTCTTATCTTTGATA
Source organism: Bactrocera dorsalis (assembly GCF_023373825.1). Taxonomy (NCBI): domain Eukaryota; kingdom Metazoa; phylum Arthropoda; class Insecta; order Diptera; family Tephritidae; genus Bactrocera; species Bactrocera dorsalis. The sequence continues at coordinate 15,013,100 of NC_064308.1, read as the reverse complement.
ATATAATATAATTTCATATACATGTGTATATGCTATATATGTGATATATTATCGTAATATCCTAAAAACATAATATATTACAATAATAATACAGTATAAACTCGGTAACCGCAACCCTCGATACACGCAACACCTCGATTCTTGCAACACTATAAAACATAGCAATGTAACCTTTATAAGTGCAACTACTCAAAAATATTGACCTCAATAACAGCAACTTTACATCTAAATATGTTTTGCTTCAGTTCTTTTTTTGTCGGTTTCTTCTTATGGCATTTTTTGTTTTGTATTCACAAACTGATCGTTATTTTACCGTTGCTCTGTCGACTTCGCTGTTTTTGTGTGTGTGTTAAGAGCAATTGTCAACAAATGACTTTCATTATCAGTTTATTTTGCAACACGCCGGTAGTGTTTTATGTGTAAAAGTCATGGTGGTCACAAGAAAATTAATAAAACTAACAATTAAAGAAAAAACTGAAATTTTAGATAAACTAGAAAGTGGTGTATCGACAAAAGCTCTTTGTATTGATTATAAAGTTCACAAGTCGACAATTACGAGAATAAAGAAGAAAAAAACTTGTTTACTAAAATATGCCACAAATATGGAAACTGGGCCAGGAAAACGGCAAACCTTAAAATCTTGTGAATTCCCAAGAATGGAAAAGGCTCTCTACAAGTGGTTTTTGAAACAAAGGAGTGAAAATGTGCCTATATCCTTCGATATCGTCAAAGCAAAAGCTCGCAAGCTCCATGAGAAAATAAAAGAAAAGACAGGATGTTTTCATGCAAGTAATGGTTGGGTATCTAATTTCAAAAAGCGATATGGCCTCCGCCAATTGAAAATTTGTGGAGAGAAGCTTTCCAATCAGACAGCGTCCGTCGACCCATTTGTAATACGTTTTAGAAATAAAATCAAGGAGCTTGATCTTTCTGCAGAACAAATTTATAATGCCGACGAGTCCGGATTGTTTTTCAGGCAGATGCCAGATAAAACGTTGGTGAGCTTAAAGGAATCATCTGCTCCTGGTCGGAAAGTTAGTAAGGAAAGAATAACATTTCTTGCATGCACAAATGCTTCGGGTACGCACAAAGTTAAGCTCTTTGTCATTGGAAAAGCAAAAAACCCTACAACATTCAAAAATTTTCAAAAAATGCCCGTTGTCTACAAGGCTAACAAGAACTCGTGGATGACTTATTTGTTTTGCGAAGACTGGTTTCATCATACGTTTGTTCCTGAGGTGAGAAATACGAAATGTATTGAATTTTTGTTTAAAATTTATTTGTATTTTTTTGGATTGTTATAGGTATGCGAATTTCTAGAATCCAAGGGACTTCCCAAAAAAGCCCTATTGGTCTTGGATAACGCCCCGTGTTATCTTAAAGACAATGAGATGAAAAGTGATGATGGAATGATAACCGTTATGTGTCTTCCACCTAACTGTACCGCGATTCTCCAACCAATGGACCAAAACGTTATTAACTTAACAAAAGTCTATTACAAAAAAAGTCTTTTGGAGCATTTAATAGGGAATAAAACCACTCATCTGGAAGAAAAAATAAAGGAATTCAACTTAAGACATGCTATCTGTCTTCTTGCAAGTTCATGGGAAAAAGTGTCAGCAACCTCCATTCGCAAGTGCTGGAATATGTTAGTGAAACCAGATGTTGAGTGGAGTGAAGAGGACGATATTTCTCTCAGCATTCTAAAAAGGGAAATTGAAAATGAACGCGCAATCCTTGTATCAATGCTCCAAGAACTTGCACCAAATGATTCGTTCACAAATGAAGAGCTAAATGAATGGATGCACGAAAGTGCTGCTTATCAAGAAGTGGATAAAGAAGCCGTAGAAATTGAAAATTCCGATGATAGCGAAGCGGATGTTATTCCACATCCTAAAATGAAAGGATCAGTTGCTATGTAATCTTTTAACACATGCATTCAGTGGGCTGAGGAAAACGATATTCCAATAAAAGACATTATATTTCTGAAGGAGCTTCGTGAAAGGGCTATAATAAAAACCCTTAATAAGAAAAAAGTGCAGACAATAATACCTGATATGTTTAAAAAATCAAATTTTTAATAAAAAAATAAGCTTTCTATATCATAAAACGATTTTTATTTGTCATATTTTTTGTTATATATTTTTCCTCGCTGGGTGCAACAAACTCAATAAGTGCAACTACCTAGATTTCTATTAGTTGCGATTACCGAGTTCGTACTGTATATGTAAATCACACCTCTTATCATTTAAAACTTTCATACACATCTATCCTGCAGATATGTATGCAAGTACAAATCAATTTCAAATCAAGATATTATCATTTATCAATAATATAAAAAAGCGCGCGCTTCTCTATATTTACGTACACACATGTGTATGTATGTGCGTATGACATTCTCATACAAATATATGCGTACGCATGTAAATCAAAAAATACAAACATTCTTCTGAAAAGACAACAATAGTCTCAAAAATCATATTACATACTTACAATATGAGTACACATGTAAATATGTGCGTATGACCACACAAACAATGCATACACAACATACATACTTACATGCGTTCACATGTGGATATGTCACCATTTTTCGGAATACATGCAAAACTGATAACATTCTAAGTAAATTATGCTATTTTCAAAACTATATTTGTAGTTAATGTGCGAATAAGAGTTATTTATAAAATATTTATAATGTTTGATAATATTATATAATTTCATATATGTAAATATGTATGATTATGGTTGCATATATATATATATGAGATACCCTAAAACACTTAATATTATATATTACAACAATATTATATGTAAATCACATTTCATCATTTAAATTTTCATATGCATCTATGTAGATATTAGCACATAGTTACATACATACTTATGTATGTAGGTAGAATTCAAATTCAAATCGTAATATTATCATTTATCAGTAAAAGTGTGCGCGCACTGCTCTATATGTATGTACATACATATGCATATGTGAACGACATTGCCGAACAAATAATGTACACACAAACCAACATACAAATATGCGTACACATGTAAATATGTCACCCACAAAAATTACAAACATTGCTTTACAAAAACAAGAATCGTTTCAAATAGCATCATACATACTTATGTATATGCGTACACATGTAAATACATAAATTTCTTTTAATTTCTTCACTTATAGCACGCATTGTAAACGAATTTTACCGTAACACAATAAAGAATTTGGAGTTTTGCCATACTTTTTATTTTTTTTAGGCCTTGCCACATAATTTCCTGCAATTTTTTTAGTCACAGGGTAATTCAACCCACCTAAAAACGAGATATTAAATAAAATAAAACAAATAATCCATCTATGCAATACAGTACATCAAAGTTCATTTATGTAATTATTGTTCCAGTTTTGCTCTTGAGTGTATGTGTGTATGGCATTCCCCCACAAATAATGCATACAAAACATACATACTTATATGTGTTCACATGTCGATATGTCACCCACAAAAATTACGAATATTGTTCTACAAAAACAACAATGGTTTCAAATAGCGTCAGCAGCATCACAAGTCAATATGGCAGCCACATAGTCGATGCCCAAATTTGTAGAAAAACACCTAACAACAATATTTTCATTCATGCAAACTTGCTTCATTCATAAAAACAAACACCATTACATGTCTTTGCCTACAAGCGTCTTTTCGCGACGATGGAAAAAGCCTAAAAATCCTAAATTGAACAATTTCTGATATTTGTATGAGAAGGAAAAAACGACAACACCGCAAATATAAGTATAGAATAAAATTGACAACATAGTTTATTTGTCGATTTTCAAGTCAAGAAATATTTCAAACAAAATATTCAATATTCCTCTGATTTATGTGTACAGTCAATCCCGGTTAACTAGTACTCCGCTTAAATGAAAATCAAATCCCTCCCCCTTCATTCTTAACAACCTATATTATATCATGCTGCATCTCACGATTTGTTTTTGGAAATACATAGAAATTCTTGTTTTAAGTACCACTCGCTTAAGTATTCGCACTCGCTTATGTGTCATATTATATTTTTATTTTTGGAAACCACAAACATCTGTATCTTTGATCGTGACACATAACCGGGATTGACTGTATTTGTCAAGGAATGTAAAAAATATGTTTACACGGCTTGCAAAAATCTGCGTTGATATGTATGCAAGCTCACATACAAACATACATACCTTCGCTTGTTTTGTATGCGAAGCTGTCTCAGCGCCAAGGGAAGCAGTGGCAATTGGCGATCGTTCGTTTGTGTTTTCGGCACAGCTCGGATTGTCTACCAACAACACAATGTTGTGACGCGTCAGAAGCTAGCCAGTCAAAAACGCTACTCCCTTCCTTCCTTTTCCTTTCTTATCGGCAAAATGTGTGCACAGTCAAAAACGTGGTAAAAACGCAGAAATCAGCCACCTTTGCTTTGTTTTCATTTGAACAATGTTGCCATTGCCCAATACGCATATATAGTTTTCAGCACATCTTTGTTTTCAATTACAATTTTTTACAATATAAAATCTCAAAACTAAAAGCAAACTATTAAAGTTTATATATTTATAAATAATAGCATTCGACTCTGATTTTGAGTTATTTTAAGAAAATTTCAAACATATTGAACAGATTGAATTATAAAAGTTGATAATTGCTGCAGTATATCGATATTGGCAACCTTGCGTTGTGAGAGAGCAATCAGCTGAGACGTTTGCGACGGCAAAAATCCAAATGTCGCAGATTCTCACGTCAACGTCACGTCAGAGAGAAGGGAGTAGCGTTTTTCACTGTTCAGTTACATTGCGCGCCCATAAGATAGGTCGTCCCAGCTGACACGACCCACGATTCTGCGTTGTTCACTAACCAGCCTATCAGTCTTTCGACACATTGATTCTTTGACATGAAAGCAAAAAATATGAGTTTCGCCATTGGTTGTCCGCGTCAACGGAAATTTCGCGTGAAGCATTGAATGTACATACAGATTTACATACATTTGTTGCATGTAGACAAATGTACATTGTACAAACATTATGCGAATTAACTTCCCTTGTGTGGGAAGTATTAAAAAAATATATTCCGTTCCGCTACGCGCGGTAGAAATTAAACACAAGTGTTGATTTGAGTGTGATAATATGTGGTGCGCTTTGATCATCAAGATGATCACTCAATACGCTTGCCGATTATACACTGGTCTTTATTAGTAACATCACTTATATTTATATTCTTATAATTCTATGCTTATTACTAAAGATGCTTTGGCATTACATTAAGTGATGAAATGCCAAAGCATTGGATTTCCAATTATTCTCATTATCAAAACAAATAATGGAATATTTAATTTTGCTTACTTATCAAAACAAGTAATGTATTGATTTCTTATTAATTAAAGTATTCTGCTGACCAAGCAGTAATACTGTGAGAAGATACAATTTGTTTACATTTATCATTAGGTATCTGTGTGGCTGCTGCCGTTAACTCCCCCCTCTCTAAGATGAATCGTCCCCGATTCAGTATCATTTTTTGATATATTGTAAATGCTCTCTAAAATAGCATTATATGACAATTCTTGAAATTTTAATTTTTTGCTTTGCTTATTGGTTTTATATAATTTTTTTAATTTTAAAATCTTATAGATTATGTATATTGTTATTAATAGTACAAGTATTACAATTATGTACCAGAAAAGTGAATGATTTTTAAATTCTTTAATTCGTTCACTCAAAATATTTATGTTTTCAAATTTAAATTCTTTATTCTGTGTTTCCATATATTCTATAATTTCATAATTATTAATATGATTATTTTTTAAATATTTCCAAATTTTACAATCAATATTTTCATAAATTATATTATCAATGTTTGTATAGTTTTCAAATGTTACAAGGTAGACTCCATTAACGGCAGAGTCATCTATAGTATGATTTCCAGAGACTAATATTGCTCCTTCTTTAATTATATCTATATCTTTATGTTTTTATTCAATTTTTTTACATTTTCCTTTTTTATTGGACAAAATATCTGATAGGCAAGTATTCTTATTATTAATTTTACAATAAGTATTTATCATTTCTCTTTTGCAATTTTTTATATTTATATATTCTTTTTTGCATTTTGCAATTTCATTATTAATTATTAATTTACCATCTTCTTGTGTGACTGCTCTTACTTCATAATATTTGCAATCATATATAATTTTTGGGTACTTAATATATATAACTATTACATCTTTATTTTGTACAATTTTAAACTTTGAAATATCTATTAAATCAGTTATTGTCAATCGTCCATGTTCATTTTTAATTATGTTTTTAATCTCGTCCAAATTTAAAATTGTTGGGTTTAAAATTCCCGTTTTTCCTATAGCTATTGTATTAATCATATTTTGTAATTCAGTTATTAGGAACTGATTTTTTCGTTTCGTTAGAATTTTAATATCAGATTTTTCATTAATATTATTAATTGTTTCCGTTAATTGGTTAATAATTTCAAAAATTTTAGAATTTGTTGTGTATTGTTTATTATTATTTTCAATTAATTCGTTTAATTTATTATTTATTAACACTAGGTCGTCATGGTCTGGTGTTCCTGCTATCCACTTCCATAGTGTACCTATTTCATTTATTCCTCTCCCATATCTTGTATCCTTAATTTGTAGTTGTTCTAATAAAGTTTCTATTAGTTCTATTTCTGGATCTGTTTCTAAATCGTTAATATATGCTTTGTCTTGTTCATTATTTTGTTTAAAATTTCTATATCTGAGTTTTTTATTATAATAATTTGTGTCTGAACTTATAAGTTCTCTAAAATATGTTAAATTAGTGATGTGGAAAATATCTCCGTAGTCACTATACAGGGCTACATCTCTGTCTTCTAATAATACGTAATCTTCTCTTGTGTAGTCCACAATGTCTGCCATTATATTAGTTATTAACGTTAGAAAAAGTAAGGGTATCATTCTCTAAAAATATATAATCAAGATTTAATATTATCTTTATGTACTATTCTATTCCTGTAATTAATTCTAACTGTATTCCCTAAGTCTTCTTTTACTACCTGTTTCTTGTATCTAGGATTTAGTTTATTTCTCTCTCCTGTAATTTTTTCATATATAATTTCTCCGCATAAATATGTTTTATTAATTCTATTTTTATTGTGTCTTTCTAGCATCTTAGTTTGTGCTGATAAAAGTTTTTCTGGTAAAATATCATGAGAGACTTTGTTATAAAGTACTTCAAATGGTTTCTCATTTGTTACCGAATGTATAGTTTTATTATATTGTTGGACAGCTCTAAATATTGATTCTGAAAAGCTTATCTATACTAATTATATAAAATCGCTTATATGAAAAATGTTTGTAACGGCTAATCTCCTAAAGTTCTGAAGCGATTTTTATAATTTTTTTTTTTAAATAAAGCATTTGCTCTAGGCTCGCGAGTGGTATACTTTTTTTTTTAATTTTCCGAAATCAAATCCTTTTTCTTTCGGGTTGAAGTTTTTGAAAAACCAAAAATATTGCAAGCATAAGAAGCTAGCCAGTCAAAAACGCTACTTCCTTCCTTCCTTTTCCTTCCTTATCGGCAAAATGTGTGCACAGTCAAAAACGTGGTAAAAACGCAGAAATCAGCCACCTTTGCTTTGTTTTCATTTGAACAATGTTGCCATTGCCCAATACGCATATATAGTTTTCAGCACATCTTTGTTTTCAATTACAATTTTTTACAATATAAAATCTCAAAACTAAAAGCAAACTATTAAAAAAAGTTTATATATTTATAAATAATAGCATTCAACTCTGATTTTGAGTTATTTTAAGAAAATTTCAAACATATTGAACAGATTGAATTATAAAAGTTGATAATTACTGCAGTATATCGATATTGGCAACCTTGCGTTGTGAGAGAGCAATCAGCTGAGACGTTTGCGACGGCAAAAATCCAAATGTCGCAGATTCTCACGTCAACGTCACGTCAGAGAGAAGGGAGTAGCGTTTTTCACTGTTCAGTTACATTGCGCGCCCATAAGATAGGTCGTCCCAGCTGACACGACCCACAATTCTGCGTAGTTCACTAAATAGCCTATAAGGTTTTTCGTTCACCAAACGCAGTCTACAGCGAAGCGCGCTTTGTGTGTGTGCGTGTGCCCTTTATCGTTTGCGGCACGCACTCTCTCTCTCTTCCATCTCTGCACATCTTTTCCAGCATAACGTAATGAAGTAAAGTACATACATATGTACATATGTATGCACTCTCTCTTCCATCTCTCACATCTTTTCTACATAACTTATTGAAGTAAAGTACAAAGCAAAAAAGTTTGCATATATAAATGATCGCAGAACAAGTGAAATAACGCTAAACAGCACAATCAAATGCTCGCATAAATTGCCGTATGTATGCATGTATGTAGTTATGTAAATACAGTGTCAACTATATTTATTCTGTTTTACAGCTACTTATTTTGCAGCAACGCACCGTTGCTTGAATTACTTTTCTTATTGTCTTTGTACTTTTTTGTAACAAAGCACATTGAAAATAAAAACAGAACGCTCTCCGTAAGGAACATCCAAAAACCAATAAAATCAAATATTAAGATGTAATGTGGTTTTCATGTGTGTCTGCGAAATACTTGCTGGTTTCTTCTAACTTTATTGTATTTATGATCGTATTCTGCAAATGGTAGAGTAAAATTGGAAATTCATTGTCTTTAAATCAAAAGGTAAAGATTAGATTTAAGCGAAACTAACTTGGTTAATAATAAATATACGGTTTTTACAATAAAAGCTTTCAGAGATGCCAAAAGCAATATCTCAATTATTTAGATCCTCATCAAATAGACGGCAAATTCAGCTAAGATGAAATGAGACGGTCGACGAGAGTGCAAATCGCGTAGAGAATGTAAGGTTGCAGAATAGACAAGGGGCGATTGCTTTCAAATCAGCGTTTAACTATAGACAGGATTGTAATTATTTGGACCATTCCCTTTTATTCATTGGTCGAATGAATGGCATTTGCAATTTTTGTAAGGCTAAAAAGTGGGTGAAAGAGGCACCAGGTTTGTGTTGTAGCAAGAGACATGCAAGTGAGACATATAGGTGAGCCTTCGCTGACAATCAAAGCGCTGCTTTGAGGTGAGCATCAGTCGTCCTGTCACTTAAAAAAAAATATAAGAAAATGCAATGGTTGTGACTTCGTTTGGTGGTAATGAAATTAGGGAGGGTAATTTCATGCCAACGTTTAAAATACATGGACAAGTTTACCACGTTATTGGGAGTTTATTGCCAGCGCCGAACGCAACACCAAAATTTAAATTGACTGCCAATATGCGAATAAATCTTTGTGGAGCTGGACCATCCAATCGGTTTGCAGAGTTCCTACTTAAAATAGGTAACGGTTGCAAATCTGTCACCAAAGATAGTTATGTAACAATGCCAGATATTGCAGGAACCTGTGTTAGAACAGTTGACCAACTTATTGATAACGTGTATCCAGATATTATTAATTTGCACCACAAAGATTCTAAGTGGTTATATGAGTGAGCTATAATTACTTCGACGAATTCCGCTGCAGACGAAATCAACAAAGCCGTTTGTCAAAGAATATTATCAGAATATAAAATTTACAATTCTTTTGACACAGTGACAGATGAAGGAGACGTTGTTCACTATCCAACGGAGTTTCTTAACTCTCTTAATCCCTCGGGACTACCTCCATTTCAACTAGAACTTAAAATTGGTACGCCAATAATCCTTCTACGAAATCTTAAGCCTCCCAATTTATGTAATGGCACTCGACTGAAGATAACGCACTTGATGCCTAATATCATTCAAGCAAACATTTTAACCGAACCTGCAGCAGGCGAAAGCACAATGATCCCTCGGATACCAATGATACCTACAGATCTTCCATTTAGTTTCAAAAGAGTACAGTTCCCCGTTAAGACGTGTTTTGCGATTACCATTAATAAGTCCCAAGGGCAAACATTTAATACTGTTGGCATAGATCTTCGAAACGAAGTATTTTCTCACGGTCAGTTATATGTATGTGGCTCTGTCACGAATTGGTTCCCCGCAAAACAAACTGTTCTCATTTCTGGCAATGGAAATAAAACAAAAAATGTTGTATTCACTAAAGTTTTTAATAATTAAAATATATCCTTTTTGGTTATTGTTCCAAAATACATCAATTATAGTATACCTTATTTCATATCTTGAATTAATATTTACTCTATACAATCCTATTTATTTTAAGTAAGAGTTTTGAATTGTTACCTTTTTGTTATCTATTTTTAATTTTTCTGTAAAAAAAAATTTAATAAACAAATTATTTATAACGTTAATGAATTTGAAAGTGTTTGCAATTAATTCAAATATGGGTAGTAAATATTTGTAAGTCTAACATAAGATACACATTATACTCATGTATGTGTGTTTACATGTACGAATAAAGGTATTCTTTTATTTGCATTTTAAACTACATTAAACTCTTTCCAATACCCTCATCGTTTCAGTTTTTGCGGCGTAACAAAGTACGCCGGGTATTTGCTAGTTAAATTATATTCTTGTTTAATACATCGCGAAATTTCAATTATTGTTGAATGTACCCTCTCAATTTGACCATTCGTGGTACTATGATTTGGGTTACAAAAAAATATTTCTATTTGAAGTCTCTGCATCAAGGACTTAAATTGTACCGTAGTAAATCCTGGTTCATTATCAATTGTTAACTTCTTTATATCAGGGAAACTTTGTAATATTTCTAACACTTTATCTTCTAAATTAATCTTATTTTCGATTTGCTTAATATCCAAAAATTTGGAATAGCTATTTATACACGTACTGAATTTTAAAGATTGCGCATAGAATATATCCATGTGTATCTGTACTCCTTCCTCTGTAGGTATTGGGACCTCTCCAATTGGTATTTTTATAGGGTGTCTATCATATTTGTTTTTATTACATATGTCGCAATTACTTACGTATTCTTTGAATTGTTTCCTCATTTCCGGCCAGTAATATTTTTTACAAATTTGATCCAAATTTTCTTGGTAACTTCTATGTGCTCGTATATGCGTTTGTCTCTTATTTTCGCTTGTATTTCGTATAGATCCTCTATTGAGCAATGTATTGCCGTAACTATATTTGGTTTGATGTATTCCTTTAATATTGTGATTAAATTATCAACAGTATCATATTCAATTAAATGTCTTATTTTTCCAAATTCTTGAATTTGCTCATGTATTGTAAATCTATTTTTGCTTAGTAAAATTTGTTGTTTAAATTGGTTTAATGGTTTTTTTGTCTCGGGTATCTGAGTATGATCACTACTTTCAGCTGAATGTTGGGTTACTGTGGTTGACGATTCGTCGGATAAATTATTAAGAAATTGTCGTGATAGAGCATCTGCTATCACATTTGTTTTTCCTGGTTTATATATAATTTTTGCTCCATATTTTCCAATTAAAGCATGCCATCTTTTCATTTTGGCATTTGGATTTCTAGGTGAGACTGCAAATGTTAGTGGTTGGTGATCGGTATGAATTTCCAAATAATTTCTTAGATTTTTTAATGCCCATACGATAGCGTATAGTTCTTTTTCGTTAGTCGCGTACTTTTTTTCAGTTGAATTTAATGTTTTAGATATAAATGTAATAGGTTTGCCCCCTTGGCTTAAGACTCCACCAATAGCTTCATTTGATGCGTCTGTTGTTAATATAAATGTTTCGTTAAAATTTGGTTGAATTAATTCAACTTGATCTACTAATATAGACTTCAATTTCTCAATTGCCAAAAGTCCTTCTTGTTCCAATCTAATTTTAATTTTTTTAGACATATGTTGTGAAACTCTTCCGTTTTCACCTGATAAATGTATTGTTAATGGTTTTGCTATTTTAGCATAATTTTTAATAAACTTCCTGTAATATCCAATCATTCCTAGGAAACTTCGTAACTGTCGTAGAGTTGTTGGAACCGGAAAATTTAAAATAGTTTCAACTTTTTTTGAATCTGTCTTTATAACATTATTTGCAACAATATATCCCAAAAATTCTACTTCTTCTTGGTAAAATTTAGATTTTTGTAATGAAATTTTCATATTTGCGTTTTTTAGTATTTCTATTATTATACTTAAATGTTTTTTGTTCCTCGAAGCTTTTTGAAAATACGATTATATCGTCAATATAAACGTGACAAAATTTTCCAATAAAGTCCCTTAAAACATTGTCCATCGCCCTTTGAAATATACTAGGCGCGTTTTTTAAACCAAATGGCATTCTTAAAAATTCGTATTTTCCGTTATTTACTGAAAATGCAGTTTTTTCAATATCGTGTTCTTTAATAAGGATCTGGTGAAAACCCGATTCCAGATCTATTGTGGAAAAATATTTCGAACTTCCTAAATTTGAAAGTATTATATTGCTATCCGGAATTGGATATTTATCCGATTTTGTTACTTCATTTAATTTTTTATAATCAATTACCATTCGCAATTTCGGCGTACCGTCTTCATTTACACCTTTTTTTGGTACAACCCAAATTGGTGAATTATATGCGCTCTTACTTGGCCTTATTATTTTATCTTCCATCAATTTTTTTACCTCTTCGTTTATGAAAGAATTAGCAGAAAGAGGATATGGGTATTGTTTACTCTATATAGGAGTTTCAACAATTGTCGTTATTTCCGCTTTTATATCCGTTCGAAACGGTAAATTCATATTTATTGAAGAATGTATTTGATATATTTCATTTCTAATTTCCTCTCTTAAATTTTCAATTTCATCTTCGTTTATGTCGGTATTTCCTTCGACTGGCGCTATAGAGAACTTTTCCTCTAAAATAATTTTGTTCACATAGTTTTCCTCTTCTATATTGCCGGTATTATCATCGGCTGGCGTTGTAGAACTTTTTCGTTCCACAAAATTTTTTCATAATTATTACTTCTACTCTGCTGGTATAAATCTTCAGCTGGCGTTGTAGAGCTTTCCTGCTCCACAGTATTTATTTTTTCATATTTGCCGGTATTTCCGTCGGCTGGCGCTTGATGCTCATATTCGCATCCTAAGCTAAATATATCCTCCTGTTTTTCATTATTTATTATTAACTCCAAGTTAATCACTGCATTAATGTCCTTCAAAAATTTGTATCCTATTAATAGGTCTGCTTCCAAATTTTCGATTTCGTAGAATATTTGTTTTTTACCGAATAATGTGATAATGTGATAATAGCGTATTATCGAAAATCCATTAATTGTTTTTACTCTCTTTTGTATATCCAATTTATTTTTATTTTTGTATATTCCTGATTTAATATTGCAACTGGTTGCTCCTGTATCTATTAATATTTTAAAATTCTGACCAGTAACCCTGTCATCTAGAAATATATATGGCAGAGTTAATTTTGGCCTAAAAAATGATCCTCCTTAATATTATTAATGCGCTGTGTCTTAGTCGGTGGCTGCACATTTTGTTGTGTACTTCCATGTGGCCTTTTTTCTAAACTGTTTTGGTTAAATGTTGTTGGCTTTTGCAACATACGGTTGCGTGTATGGATGCTTGAGTCGACATCCATTTTTGTAGGTCGTGGTTGGTTATTTTGATAACCCATTCTTTGGATGTAATTTCTTTGTGGTTGGACTTGTGGGAACCGTAAATTATTATTAAAATTACCATTATTGAATCTGTTGTTAGAAGTATGTTGCCTGTTATTATTGTTGGGATTTGAATAGTTTTTTCCAAATTGTAATGCGAATGCTGCTCGCATATTGTTGGATTCTAATTCTTGTGCTTTTGCTAAAGCATTTGGTAAGTCGCTTGGCGATAGTGAAAATAAAATGTTTGCTAAGTTTCCGTTTAGCCCCGTTATAAATGTGCGTAAGGCATCCCGCCTATTTTTAGCATTAAATTCTTTAGTTACGGCACTATCTGATCCGTAAGTCATTATCGTTTTCTTAATTAGCAATGTTAATTTCTCATTAACCTTATTATAAAATTCGATTATGGAGTAATTGCCTTGACGCAAAATACTCATTTCTTGCTCAATTATATGAGCTGGCATCAAAATTTAAAACCGTTCCGTGGTTGGACAAAATGTCATTAGCATCGTGAGTAATTTTATTTCTTAATATTGTCAATGCAGCAAAATACCTACGGCTGCCTCTTACGTATAAACTCATCGCATTGTTAGCCGATTCCCTCCAGCTAACATATTTATTCTGTTTTCTCCCAAATTCTGGTAAAGACTTTATTACTTCTAGGGATTCGTCACAGCGAATCTCTGAATTTATTACTTCAGGTTTGTAATCTGTTATTGTTGTAGACTTCGTTAAGTCTTCTATTTGTCTGCGCATTTCAGATATTTCTAATCTAAGTGATGCATTCGTTGCGGCAATTAGTCTTGCGACTAAGGTCTCATTTTCGCTAGTTAAAGCCATTTTTATTATTAATTTTCCTTTTCTTTAAATATGGGCAATTTTCAATTTTATGGTTGCTTTTACAATAATGCAACCTTTCGTATTTTGGAGCACTTGCATTACTCCCCATTTAAAACAAATATTCCTTTTTTGATACTTCTATCATCTCTATAGTCTCAGACATAACTGTCTCCTGATTATAATAATCCTCAAGTGTGATCTTCGTATCTTTTCCTATATATTAAAAAACTTTCTCCATACATTTAATTTTAAGTTTATCTTTATTTACATCCCTTTCTTTTTTGTTAATGCTATCGACTAATACCAATCCTTCAAACTATTCTGCCTATTTCGTTATAGTTCAAGTCAGTTGGTAGAGCATCCGTCATTATGTTTTTTTATTTTTTTTCAAATTTTTATTTTAATTTTTATTTTTTGATCCTTTCTAGGAAAGGAGACTCTTCTATTCTGGAGGGTCTGAAGTTCAGAATCGCAGAATTGAGTTTTTGTTATAAACCGGAGGGTCCCCCTTGCGGTGGTGAATCGCGGTTTCAAAATATTTTATTACTTGGCTGGTCGAGCCTTCAATGATTCTTAATAGTTTAAACTTAATTGCTAAAATTGATTGTCTTATATATTAATGTACTAATATATTTGATAAATGTGGATAATAAAATCTTACTCCTTCTTCTCCTCGTCTTTTGTGGTGTGTTGTAATTTCCTTAGTCCTTGGTTTCCCTCGATGGCTACGCCGCTGCTTGACGTGCAATGCCTAATGATGTTTTTTTGTTGTTTAAATATTTGTATTTTGTGATTTAAGTCACTTTTTACTTTTTTATTCACTGTTCATTTTTAAAAATTTATTAAAAAAAAAAATTTTGTTCTTATTTATTCTGCGATTGTCACAACACAACAAGCAATGAAGTTTTTGCTCACTTTACTTCAAGTTTGGTTTGGCTTTTCTTTTCTTGGGATACTTGTTTTTTTCTTTTTAATTTTTAATGCGTTATTCACATATGTATGTACTACCTCTCGCATGAGGTTTATGTACGTTTACCGGTTAGTGTTCACTAATCGCGACCGTTATGGTTCTAGGGATACATTTCTCTCCCTTTATACGACGAACACGTGCCTTAACGTTGGGCGCCAATTAACTTCCCTTGTGTGGGAAGTATTAAAACAATATATTCCGTTCCGCTACGCGCGGTAGAAATTAAACACAAGTGTTGATTTGAGTGTGATAATATGTGGTGCGCTTTGATCATCAAGATGATCACTCAATACGCTTGCCGATTATACACTGGTCTTTATTAGTAACATCACTTATATTTATATTCTTATAATTCTATGCTTATTACTAAAGATGCTTTGGCATTACATTAAGTGATGAAATGCCAGAGCATTGGATTTCCAATTATTCTCATTATCAAAACAAATAATGGAATATTGAATTTTGCTTACTTATCAAAACAATGATGTATTGATTTCTTATTAATTAAAGTATTCTGCTGACCAAGCAGTAATACTGTGAGAAGATACAATTTGTTTACATTTATCATTAGGTATCTGTGTGGCTGCTGCCGTTAACTTGCGTATGGTTCTTTTATATTTGTTTACATGCAAACATAATTATATATGGGCAAATGTGCGACCGCTTGGTCTTTTAACATGATGTCGAAAAGTTTATTGACCAAAGCAAATATTTATTTGAGTATACAAATATACATACGTATGTATGCCGTACCAAACCTATATAAAATGCATATTTAGGTAGTAATACAAATTTTATTGAATTATACATTTGCAAAGATTTTATGGAATTCATCATAAAATAGCTCAATTTTAAAATATATATGTACATACTTACATATGTGTGTATACCGCTCTATAAACTATATGCAGCATCGTTTGCGCATAGTAAAAAAGGGAATCTGTAAGCGTACATTCCTTAACATTGGAATTATCATTATTGTTCTCATTTAACACTGAAAATGCTCAATTTTGCTATTTTCGACGCTTCTGTTAAATATTGGTGAAATCCGCTTATAGAAAAGAGTACCCCTCCAAAAAATGAAATATCGTAAAACGGTGCTGCCCGTGAACCTTCTATATATTATACGTTCTCTGGAAGAACTTCACAATCACCTCACTTCAACGAAAATAGCGAGGTTATGTTCGAAATAATGGCATCTCTGTTGTAAATTCGAATGGGCATTATTGATTCATACACTGATCGTTTTCAAATTATCGATATTCTCATTATTTGAATCTGAAGAAAATTGGTAAAAATGAGAATGACGTAATAGGAAAATTTATAATTCATCATTATTGCAGAAAGAAGAAGAAGTTGGACACAGGAGAACTATGCACACCGGGGTTTTGGACCAACCAGGGTTATTTTTTTTTCAAGCGCTCTTATAGTTTTCGAGATATTTGCATTTAAATTTGAAAATTTCGCAAATTTAATTTTGCAATTTCTCGATTTGTAGTAACTTCTTCTTCCATATTATGCACCATTTGTACACTTACACTTCACTACAATATTTCTACATATTTATTTTATATTTATTATTTAGATATTTTCTTAAAATAGGCATTTTATTTTAACACAGATTTCACTACATGCACAATAACATAAATAAAATAAAAAAATAATTCTGGTCGATCCAACACCAGGGTGTGTCACGTTTTTTTCGAGTAAAACTCCTTGTTGCATTGGCGACCTTCGGCCGCGCTTCAAAAAAAAATAACTCTGGTCGATCCAACACCGGGGTGTATCACGTTTTTTTTCGAGTAAAACTCCTTTTTGCTCTTTACTCATGAAATGGCAAGAAAAGGGATAATGATTTATGTATTTGGGGTATTTTTTATTCATTTGCATTCGTTTGATAAATGTGTAGATATGGCAATACTTAATATTTGACGACACGGAACACTTATTGTGTTATTATTGTGCATGTAGTGAAATTTGTGTAAAAAATAAAATGTTTATTTTAAGCAAATATCTAAATAATAAATATAAAATAAATACTCGTATGTAGAAATGTTATAGTGAAGTATAAGTGTACAAATGGTGCATAATATGAAAGAAAAATTTACTATAAACCGAGAAATTGCAAAAATAAATTTGCGAAATTTTCAACCTTAACTGCAAATATCTCGAAAACTATAAGATTGCGGCGGCTATAATCTGGAGCAGCAGCCCTAGCCAACCATATCACTTTTAACCCTGAAAACGTGGGATGGCATACCAAAGCCCGCCCAAAATTATTATGTTTTTGCACGATATTTACGCTATACATGGCACCACTGTGCGAAATTTCATTGGGCACTAGTGATACAAGCAGTGATCAGTATCGAAATATTGATACTCTCGATATTCGAGACTGAACGAAAATTGATAAAAATGAGAGATACATAATAAAAAATAATAATAAATGTAAAAATAAAAAGAAATTGAAATATCGATATTCTCAATATTCGAGTCTGAAAGAGAAAGGATAAAAATGAGAAATACATAATAGAAAAATTTATAATTCATTAGTATTGCAGAAAGAAGTTGGACACAGAAGAATTATGAAGCTGGGTGTTGGACCGACCAAGGTAATTTTTTTCGAGCGCCCGGCGTTCATAATTTTTTACTAACTTTTCTCAAATGTTTGTGCGGCTCGGCTACGTGACCCTTGAAACGTGTTGCTCATATTTTGCTAAAAAGGAATTACTATGAACGTAGTAGATGATTATGTATACTATCCAATATTAATAATTTCAAAGAAATACTTAGGTCGGAACGTGCGGGATGGGATAGATACCGAGAGTTGAAGAGGAAAACGAGACGCATTTTCAGACAAGAAAAGAGAGAGGCCAAAATGCGTGAGTATGAACAATCATACTCTTGTAGAACCCCCAGAGGTGACCTAGTAACCGATGCCCAGAGCATACTAAAATTATGGAGGGAAAACTTCTCCAACCTGCTGAATGGCAGTGAACGTACAACGCCAGGAGAAGACGATGGAGCAGACCGTGAGAACTACCGTGGGATAAGCCTCCGAAACATCGCATATAAGATTCTATTGAGCGTATTGTGTGAAAGAGTAAACCCCGCCGTCAACAAACTGATTGGACCTTATCAGTGTGGCTTTAGATCTGGAAAATCAAGAACTGACTAGATATTCACCTCTTCATCAATTTTAAAGTTACTTTTAACAGCACGAAAAAGAGCTGTGTCTATGCCGCTATGCCTGCATTTGGTATCTCCGCCAAACTAATACGGCTGTGTAAACTGACGTTGAGCACCACCAAAAGCTCCATCAGGTTTGGAAAGGACCTCTCCGAGCCGTTCGATATCAAACGAGGTTTCAGACAAAGCGACTCTCTTTCGTGCGACTTCTTCAATCTGCTTCTGGAGAAAATAATTCGAGTTGCAGAATTTAATTGAACAGTTACAATCTTCTATTAGAGTGTACAGCTGCTGCCGTATTCTGATGATATTAATATCATTAGCCTCAACATCCAACTGAACAATAATTGGCGTATATTCAACAATTCAACTGTTGTCGACCACGAAATCCATTCTTTTCACTTTTGTTGTGATAGTTCGACCGTTATCGTATGTAGTGGACACAACCATCGCTGCCAGTGACGGTCGACGCCGTGAATTTTCGGGGATATCGTTTGAAACACTTGCCGTCGACTCTGCAAGGTGATTGGGGATATTGATGGCGCCACACGGTCCATGAATCATATATGTAATTACAACATCATGCAGGTGTGGATCTTCTTTGTTATCAGGAATTTTGACACATATGACATCATCGATTTTGATTGATTGAATTCTTTCCACTAAACAAATAAGAATGTGTGCGTGCGGCAGGGCTTCTTTTGCCATTCGCTTGAATACATCCATCATCGAGTATCTCCAACGAAGCATTTTTTAACAATGAAGTTCATCATGGGCCGCATGTTTTGTCTGAATACACGTGCTGTAATGTCTTGATGTTTTTCCTGGAAGCAGCGATGGCACAATATCTATCCATTGTGAAGTACAGGTAAAGGTAATAAAAAGATCTGGCCGATCATAATAACATACATATGTCGTTGCATCTTGCGCATATTCATTCAACGTACCTACGTACATCGCTAGCAGAATAACTAATCGATCAATATTAGCTGCACTTCCTTCCCTACTAATTGCACGACGTAAATGGATATTCTCTTCTGAACGCAGTTTGGCTTGGTTCCACAGAATGAAAGTTAAGCGCTCCGTTTCTATTTTGATGTGCATGTCAACACCATACTGCTGCAACAATCCTAGAAACCGCAGCAAATAGTTGTCAGCATTTTGTCTGTAATAATTCATCGAGCTGATCTTCTTGGTAATTTCTTCAAATAAAATTGAAAAAGTAGAATTATTATTTTGTATGTAAAATTTACACCCATTATTTTTGAATAATAATAAACGTGCGGTTAATTAGTTTTAATCTGAACAACTTCTTCTTCTTAATTGGCGTAGACACCGCTTACGCGATTATAGCCGAGTTAACTACAGCGCGCCAGTCGTTTCTTCTCTTCACTAGGTGGCGCCAATTGGATATTCCAAGCGTAGTCAGATCCTTCTCCACTTGGTCATTCCAACGGAGTGGAGGTCTTCCTCTTCCTATGCTTCAGGTCTGGAGTGTTTTCTTCCATTCGGACAACAAGACCTAGCCAGCGTAGCCGCTGTCTTTCAATTCGCTGAACTATGTCAATGTCGTCATATATTGTTCCATCGAATGCATTATTTGCCGTGGCCAACGCGCAAAGGACCATAAATCCTTCGCAGAACCTTTCTCTCGAAAACTCGCAACGTCGACTCATTAGTTGTTGCCATCGTCCACGCCTCTGCACCATATAGCAGGAAGGGGAATTATGAGTGACTTATGGAGTTTGGTTTTGTTCGTCGAGAGAGGACCTTGCTTCTCAATTGCCTACTCAGTCCGAAGTAGCACCTGTTGGCAAGAGTTATCCTGCGTGGGATTTCGAGGCTGACATTGTTGGTGGTGGCCGATGATATCAATATCATCGGCATACGCCAGCAGCTGTACACTCTTATGAATGATTGTACCTGCTCGATCAAGTTCTGCAGCTCGAATTATTTTCTCCAACAGCAGATTGAAGAAGTCGCACGATAGGGAGTCGCCTTGTCTGAAACCTCGTTTGGTATCGAACGGCTCGGAAAGGTCCTTCCCGATCCTAATGGAGCTTTTGGTGCCGCTCAACATCAATTTACACAGCCGTATTAGTTTTGCGGGGATACCAAATTCAGACATCGCGGCATAAAGACAGCTCCTTTTCATGCTGTCGAAAGCAGCTTTGAAATCGACGAATAGGTGGTGTGTGTCGATTCTCCTTTTTCGGGTCTTTTCCAAGATTTGACGCATGGTGAATATCTGGTCGGTTGTTGATTTGCCAGGTCTAAAGCCATACTGATAAGGTCCAATCAGTTCGTTGACGGTGGGCTTTAATCTCTCACACAATACGCAATGTTAAGGAGGCTAATCCTACGGTAGTTGGTGCAGATTGTGGGGTCTCCGTTTTTATGGATTGGGCATAGCATACTTAAATTCCAACCGTTGGGCATGCTTTTGTCCGACCATATTTTACAAAGAAGCTGATGCATGCTCCTTATCAGTTCTTCGCCGCCGTGTTTGAATAACTCGGGCGGCAATCGATCGGCCAACGCCACTTTGTTGTTCTTCAGGCGGGTAATTGCTATTCGAACTTCTTCATGGTCGGGCAATGGAACGTCTGCTCCATCGTCATCGATTGGGAATCGGGTTCGCCTTCTCCTGGTGTTGTACGTTCACTGCCATTCAGCAGGCTGGAGAAGTGTACCTTCCATAATTTTAGTATGCTCTGGGCATCGGTGACTAGATCACCTTTGGGGGTTCTACAGGAGTATGTTCCGGTCTTAAAACCTTCTGAAAGTCGCCGCATCTTTTTGTAGAATTTTCGAGCATTACCCCTGTCGGCCAGCTTATCAAGCTCTTCGTACTCACGCATTTCGGCCTCTTTCTTTTTCTGTCTGCAAATGCGTCTCGCTTCCCTCTTCAACTCTCGGTATCTATCCCATCCCCACGTGTTGTGGTCGATCGTAACGTTGCGAGGTAGGCAGCCTGTTTTCTCTCCGCTGCGACACGGCTCTCCTCGTCGTACCAGCAGTTCTTTTGCACTTTCCGAAAACCAATGGTTTCGGTTGCAGCTGTACGTAAGGAGTTTGAAATGCCGTGCCACAGTTCCCTTATACCGAGTTGTTGACGAGTGCTCTCAGAGAGCAGGAGTGCAAGCCGAGTAGAAAATCGTTCGGCTGTCTATTGTGATTGAAGCTTCTCGACGTCGAACCTTCCATGTGTTTGTTGGCGTGCGTTTTTTGCTGTAGAGAGGCGGGTGCGAATCTTGGCTGCAAAAAAATAGTGGTCCGAGTCGAGGATAGGACACGTGACTTCTGTCTATCAGAACATGGTCGATCTGGTTGATGGTTTTTCGATCCGGAGACAGCCAGGTAGGTTGATGAATCTTTTTATGCTGGAATCTAGTACTACAGATATATCAGGCCCCGACGAAGTCGATCAGCCTCAACCTATTTGGGGATGTTTCCTCGTGGATGTTGAAATTATCGACCGTAGTGCTAAAGATACCTTGTTTGCACTCCCTGGCGTTAAAGTCGCCAAGAACGATTTTGACATTGTGGCGGGGGCAGCTCTCATAAGTGCGCTCCAAGCGCTCATAAAAGGCATTTTTGGTCACATCGTCCTTCTCTTCCGTCGGGGCGTGGGTGCAAATCAGCGATATGTTGAAGAACCTTGTTTTGATGCGGATTGTGGCTAGACGTTCATTCTCCGGAGTGAATGATAGTACTCGGAGACGGAGTCCCTCCCCCACCACGAATCCAACACCAAACTTGCGCTCCTTTATATGGCCACTATAGTAAATGCCACAAGGACCTACTCGTCTCTGTCCTTGTCCCGTCCATCGCATTTCTTGGACGGCGGTGATGTCAGCCTTTATTTTCACGAGGACATCAACCAGCTGGGCAGCGGCATGCCCTCAATTCGTAGTCCTTATTTCGTTTTCCATGGTCGTCATCAAAAGGGGGGTCTCTCATCCGAGGCTGGTTGTTAATTTTCATTGGGGGTGGGTTTTTACGAGGCGAGTCCCAAACCCAGCGCACAACCCTATGTAGGGGATGTTTCGCCTTCTCACTTTAGCTCGCCTTCGAACAGATGTTCTTAGGCTACCCAGAGGATACTTGGTCAAAGACCGGAAGTCGTGAGCTGCTTGAGTCATATAAAAGTATCGTTTCTAGCTACTCCCAAGTGATTGGCGATCAGAGAACTTTCCTCACTTGCGAGAACTTCTACACGTGACTCTATCCTCCAATCTGAACAACTATTTTATTGAAACTCACCATTCAATGGGTTTATTTCATCTCATATTGAAATAAAATCCTTTTTTACCTTGCCGAAATATCAGCGGTGGTGACTCTCTCCTTTTATATACAAAATCAAAGGCAAACTCTGTAATACTGATTTATAATATTTTTAGAATTATACGTAACATATAGCAATAGGCATGTTTTATTTGACCATCATAAGCTAATAGCTAAACCATGGACAAATAAAACGGATTAAGCTTATTTCACATTTTCGCTTAAAAATGCATTATGTTAACGAACTTTTCACAAACTAAATAATTATTTATTTCGTTTATATACAGCAAAAGAAATGTTTGGACGAAGGCCGAGACCCTTCTATTCCTGAAGTGCTACAATGAGAGGAAGGGTGAGTTCCTGCATGCGCGAGTTAAGGAACGTATTCCTTATAATAGTAACAAACAACAAAACAATCTTTCGTTTCAGTAAATAGAATGTATAAAAACAACCTTGAGTTGGAACAACAACGTTATCTTAAAACAAAGCAAATGTATCTAAGCAAACAATATATCGCACTTGTTAAGTTAAAGTGTAACAACTCAAAATTTGAACATTTTCAGTAGAGACGAAAAACTGTTTCCGTAAATATTAATAATAGAATAGATAGAAAAAACAATGTAATTGCACGAAAATATCATTAAAAATAATATAACCGTTGTTTCATTTTTATTTGTTTAGTATTTGCACGAAAATAACGAATTTTTGAGTTGTTACTCTTTTCCTGAAATTTTTTTATATACATAGTGGTATTATTTTGAGTTGTCTCTGTTTAACTGAAAATTCTCACTGGAATTGATAAATATGATTTATAAAATACAGGAATGCCAATTTATTAATGTTAAATAAAAATAATTAATATTTATTCATAGTCAGTAATTCGAAACAAAACTTATTGCTTATTAAAAAAAATTATCAATGAATTAAACTTAAATTAAGTGTCTATTAAGTTTTTATAGTATGTCTCATAAAAACTCTTTGGAATAATGTTTTTTTTGACCAGGTCTCCTATATCTCGTTTTTTAACTTCTGATAAAGGCAAATTTTCCAAATAAATAGAGCGTAGGCTGAAATAATTAAAAATTGACAAAAAATTAGTTATGTATTCAGAACGAAAAAGGGTTAATCATCAAATGAAAAATTATAACAATTACCAGGGTATAAAAGAAAAGACATGCATAAAGCTAAACAATAATATTTGTCTATTATTTGTAATGAAATACAACTTACTTGTAGCTATTCCAATATTCAGTAGACTTTAAGTTGTTTTTTTGTACATTGACTTTTAGAAACTCTGTGTCCTTATACGACGTTTTATATAAAAAAGAGTCAATATTGTCCTTATCCACGCGTAGAACTTTAATGTTATGCCAATTAACTTTGTGGTTGGCCTCATTTCGAAAAAAATTTTGACCCCATTCTTCTTGTAGTAACTTCAAGTCGTAAAATTCATTATGCGATAATTCGTGAACTGTGTATGGTTGACCAGTCTTTTTGGCGGTTGCTATTAACGTAGTATATTGATCTGGTGTATATATCGGTTTGCTACCTAAATGTCTTTTTATTTGTCTTTCTATTACACTATGTACATTATCTCCTTCATTTTGAGAGTGGCCCTGAATTAAATATTTATGTGTAATGCTTCGTAAATTGTATTTCTGAACCGCATAATAATACATTGAAACTATATATTTATTTTTTTGTTGTCCACAGCAGTTGTCAGAGTAGAATATTAAGTCTAAATCTTGAACATTAACTGACTTTTGTACAAGATTTTTAATATATAAAAGTACGCATGTTCCTATTTCATTTGAACCACGCTTTCCTTCGGTTTCGGCCCAAAAAAAGCAATCTACAACTTTCGCTTTAAGGTCACTGATTGTAAAATTGTAGCAATTTATTTTACTTTTATAATAGAAGCTTGAGGAAAATCCTTTTGGTAATGAAAGAACTGCCTGTAGATCGTATACAGCTACATTGCATTTTTGTTTGTCCAGATCTTTTTCTTTTCTGCATAATTCCTTTTCTTCTAGATGTAAAGTGTAAATTTCGTTCAGATCATTTCTTTCATTTTCGTCTGAATTTAAAAACGATTGGCAAAGATCACATTGATCTTTTTTTGGCTTAAAAAATGAAATATTAAAATCTTGTTTGAATATCATGTAAAACATAGTTCTACTTCCAGGAGTTAAATTATCAGATTCTCGCAATTCTTTATAGTCCATGTATAGATCTCCAATACTTTTACCGCTTTCAATGAACTGGCGTGTTGTTTGAGCGCGTAAGTAATGCGATTCGACTTTTGGTATATTATTAATAAATTCCCTTATACTGTTCTTAATTTCAGTGCTTACAGTCGGGTGGTTCTTATGCTTCCCACGAAGGTCAATCTCTACAAATCCTTGTTCGCCTTTTTTTTTTATGACTGTATCTATAACTCTGTTATTAATATCAAGAGTTGCTTTGAAAAAGGTCTTGCATACTCTAATTTGCGTTGAGTCTATTTCCAAGAAAAAGGCGTTATTTAATCTGCGAAGATTTTCAGTGCAGGAGTACCTGTACTTGGGTTTAATTGGTTTTATGTGGCTAGCTATAAACTCCCTTTGCCTCTGTAAGTCACCAGTTGACCAATATTTATTGAAGATTTCAGTACGTGAGGATTCTGATATTTTCTCCTTGCAATGGAAGCGACACTTTTCCTCACACGGCGGTTGTAATTTTCTTTTTTTTATTATTTTTTTGGAAGAAGATTGTGATGTGTACGAGAGTCCAGTGTTTCTTAAACGTTTTTGCAGGTTCTGCTTTTTGTTTTGGGATTTGTATCTAAAACATCTTTTTTTAACAACTGTTTCCTGTGACTCAATTTCGGAAGAACTACTCGCAGTAACTTCAGACGGATAAAAATTGTTCTCTGAACTGCCGCTAAATGGATCTGAAGTACTATCATCGCTTATATTTGTTGTTTCATTTGAAGCCATTAAAGTGGCATAGTGTTCTAAGTTTAGGCACGTCATGTCATTGAAACAGCAACAACAAATATTAAGTATTTCATAAAATAACCTGCGAGGATTAAATTTATATAGTTTTGATTTCATGATAGTAATTTTGTGCAATGAATCAAACAAACAATCATGTTTGTTTTCTAACTCATCTTTTACATTGTGGCATTTATAACTACCCAATGTAAGCACACACTAAGTAAACATTATTTATTTAAACTTTATTTTATCAATATGACCACAGTAACGAATTTATCATCATAATGGAAACAATACGATATAACACAGTAGAATAAACTTACCTAATGAAACTAAACAGTGATAAACCGAAATAACACGTGTTATTAAACAAACCGTTATATATTGTAAATAGGCACAATTCAAAATGTTACACTTTATGTGATACACTAACGAACCAATTTGATAAAACACTTGGAGACAACTAAAAATGTCACTCTCTAGTTGAGTCGAAAGGAGTCATTCTGAAAACAAAGAGAGAGTCATAACGGTTTTTTTAACGAAAAACTAGGCAAATCACTGAACGATTTTTACAGTGGGTAGAGATGACCACTGCACATTATTTTCTTGCAAAAAACTAAAATCTGGAAATTTTGAGTTGTTACACTTTAACTTAACAAGTGCGATATGTAAACAAACCTAAACAAATAATAGGGGTATTCAGACCAGCCTTGTTAATTCGTTAGTCGTTAGTTCGGTAGTTTTTACATGTATTTTGTTTTTGTAAAATTAACAGACTATCGTTTTACCGAGTAACGAACTATCCAGCTGGCAAGCTTGATAATTGTTTCGTTACTCGGTAATATCACATCAGCTGTTTGTTTGTTGTTCGTTACTTTATTCATTTTCAACGGAAAAATAAGTCTGGCGTCCGTTGCTTATTTTTAAAGGGAAAATTAATTTGGTGGTGTTTGAAAAAATTTTGCAAAAGTAAGTATATCTTTAACAAATAGTTGCTTTTTATTTCATTAAATACTTTTTTTCAGTGGAACCTCAAAAGAAGATACGTAAGAGGGCAAAGCCTCAAAAAAAAAAATGGAGTGAGGAGGAAAACGATTTAATTCTAGAATATTTACTAGAAAATATGGAAATTGAGGTAGTTCTTTATATTATACAATTAGCTTTAACTAAACACTTTAATACATTTTTTATAGAAACCAAACGCCCAGTTGTACTATAAAAAATTAGTTGAAATAACAAATATTGATGCGACTACGGACATGTTGCGCTGCAAGGTCCGGTACTGGAAGCAGATGTATAACAAAGCTGAGGAGTGGCGCAAATCGACTGGTGCTGGAATAGACGTTGGCGATGATGTTTCCTCAATAAAAGGTAAATGCGGCTTTAATGTTAAGTGAAACTTTTTTGGGTTTTTAATAATTCTCCGTTCTTTCAGCAAAACTTTCACAAATTTGTCCGAATTATGAACGGTTTTCGGTTCTATTTGGGAGTAAATCCGAAGCCAATTGTGTTGTAGAGACGTACAACCCTGAAGTGTCACAATACTGCAGCGATTTTGCAGACCTTGTAGAGGTAGTGGAAATTCCAGCATCATCACAATCATCTGCGGAACCATCGGGTTCACTTAACGACAATGCAGAACAGACAACAGTAGGAGCAGAGGTAGCAACAGATCTTCCTACCACTCCGTCGTTCCTCGAAAAAGTGAAAAAACGTGCTCCAAAAAATATTCTTAGTGAACTTAAAGATATACAAAAGAAAGGAGAACAGTTTTTTGAGCAACGAATAGAAATTGAAAAAGAAAAGTTAAATTTGGAAAAGTTAAAGCTAGAATTGGACAGAGAAAAGATAAATAAAGATTTTGAAATAAAAAAATTGGAGTTAGAGCAAAAAGAAAGACTGGCGATGATTGAACAAAAGTGTAAATATAATATGTAACGATTTTATATGTATGTTTTGTAAAATAATTCTTAAGAATGTACAAATATATCTAAATGTGATAACTTGAAGTACAACTTTTTATATGCAACAACTTTTTATATGTAAAAATGAAAAATGAATTTTTGATGTGATCATAATTTTTAATTTAATAAAACAGCATTTGGAAACATAAGATGATATAACGATTGTCTTTTTAATTCAAAGCTACTTGAGGTCGTTTCTTCCACTTCTTCTTCATAAATGTCTTCATTTGTACTCTCATTGAAATTCTTATTTTCACTGTTATCAAGTAGTATATTGTGAAGAATGCAGCATACTAGTATCCATTCGTTACAGTATTTTTGACTACTTTTATTTCGAATTCGAATCCTGAGCTCTTTTAAACTGCAAAATCGCTCTTTTAATAAGCCGAAACAGTGTTCAATTCTTACACGGTATTTGCTATGCTGTTTGTTGAATTTTTTTCTTTTAAGTAGTTCAAATTGTTGAGAGTTGCTTCTGTAGGGCGTTATAATAATGTTACTGAGGGGGTAAGCAGAGTCTCCAGCAATCCACTCCTGTCCTGAAAAAAATCTTGGCTGATATTTGTTTAGTGAACAGTTTTTAAATATTTTTGCATCGTGAGTAGAGCCACTGTAGCCAACGACAACATCGCGAATTTTGAGCTTGTAGTCGCAAACCATTTGAGCTTTAATTGCATATATATGATTTCTGGAAAAGAACGCTTCATGATTTTTTATTGGGGATTCGGCGAGTTTTATTTCAGTGCCATCCACGTAACCTACACAAAATGGTAGTTCGTTGAACGTTTCTCGTACTATTAAAGAGCGCTCAGTATTATCTGGCCAATATATATATAAATGGAGTTGTTTTAAAAATGCCTTGAATACTCTGCGAGTAATATTTGTTAACGTTCCTCCGTCACCAATCCCAAAAGTTGACGCAATTTTTCGTATCGATGCACTTTCTCCAGAAGAGCCCAATCTATACAGAACGACAGCTAGCTGTATATCAATCGGGAATTGCTTGCCACTACATTTTTTAAAAACTTCGTCACTTGATATGAGGGTCAATAAGTGAGTAAATTGAGTTCGGTCTACACGCAGCATTTGACGGAACCGATTGTCATCCATTGTGGTTAAAATATCATCGCACCAGTGAATTGACTTTGGAACAATATTTTCTATACCTCTACGACAGTTTAGTGTAATGAGCAAATCCTCATACACCTCGTCAATGGTATCCTCTACCAAATCTTCATCTTCACTAAATATGTCTTGAAATAATTTGAAAGTTAGTTCCATGCTCCTCTGTACATCAATTTAAAGTACTTACCAGTAATAAATTTGATCTGATCCACATAATTTTCAATTAAATTATTGAAAATTTTTGATTTTGCACTTTGTTGAGGCATTTTAACTCTTTAATAAAATTGAATCAGCTGTTTCGCAATAAAATTTACCATACTACCAAGGTAGAGCAAAAAGTATGTTCACAGTTAAGCCTTTTAACGAAGTATCAACTAACGAATTACCAAATTAACAGGCTTCGGTCTGAATACCCCTAATATAATCTGTAAACAAACTTTGAACTAGTAATAAGTAAACATACTAGTTAGAATAAATAGCAGTAAGAACCATGTAATAAGTTAGTCCTAAGAGTATAAATAAAGAGTACACATTTCGGTGCAGCTCAAAATATATTCTTTTGACTCTGTACAAATGAGCATCCTCCCCCGGGCATTCACACACACGCCACACGATCACACCACATCAACTCAACTTCACCACATCATACCCTCGTCACAAACCATCAAAACTTACATTCCACACTACACACCAACCAACCACATCACACCAGCTGATTCCACACACAAACGAAAAGAAAAGGGGACCAAAAGGACAACTGCAACTCACTTCGCTTTCGTTCTCCGCAGCAACAAGTACGCGTGTGCGAACCATTTTGAATAACGTTTTTATCATCTTTCAATTTTTCAACCTTTTTTCATATCAAGTCGAAAGTACGCGTGTGCGATCTATTTTGAACAGCGGTTTTACCATCCTCCAGTTTTTCAACATTTTTCTTATTAAGTCGGAGTTACGCGTGTGCGAGCATCTTTGAACGGCGTGTGTGCCATCCTCCAGTTTCAACATCTTTTCATCCTGAGTCGGAATTCTCAGCCGATACTTATTTTACAAATTACATTTTTGAACGCCGTTTGTGCCATCCTCCAGTTTCAACATTTTTTCATCCTGAGTCAGAGTTACGCGTGTGCGAGCATCTTTGAACGGCGTTTGTGCCATCCTCCAGTTTCAACATTTTTTCATCCTGAGTCAGAGTTACGCGTGTGCGAGCATCTTTGAACGGCGTGTGTGCCATCCTCTAGTTTCAACATCTTTTCATCCTGAGTCGGAATTCTCAACCGATACTCATTTTACAAAGCATTAAAAAAAAGTGAGGTTATGAATATTCTATGGTCCTTCGAGACAAAACGAACGGCACTTTGGTGAAACGGTAAAATATATATATATACATATGTATATATATGCATATATATGTAAAACAACAACAAAAAGTTTTACATACGAAAGTGAAATTTACATGGTGAAACGTTAAAAAACAAAAAAAAAACCGCCACAGGAGAATAGTTCAGTGAAATTGGTGTTAATATACCTGTTATACAACAAAAACAAATTTTTATGTGCACAAATCAACATTAAATAAAAACAGAAAAAAAAAACAAAAAAAAAGAAAAAACCACTAACAATAGGTAAAAGTGCGTGCAAACCAACACTAAATACAATAAATACGGGCGCGAACTCAAAGCTAATAAATAAAAAAAAACACCCTAAATACAAATAAAACAAGAGAAAACGTTAACGTCGGCTGCACCGAAGCAAATCTTCACAGGGTCTCCGACGCTTCCTTCTGGATGTCACAAGCTGCTTGGTAAACTAACATATACAAGAAAGCGGAACACCGGCGTAAGAAGGAAATCCCACCTACACACCACTTTTTCACCAAATTTCTGAACCCAGACTCCTTGAGGAAAATCAGAGTGAGTGCATCAATTCCACTTTTGATTTCATTTATTATATGTATATATGTATGTAGCGTTACACAAACGGTCAATATAAAAGAACCGAAAGAAATTAAACCCGTTTTATAAAAACGGTTTGTAAAAATTCTAAATCGGCGGCAAATTTAAGTACCGGTAGAATCCAATACGGTACATAATATATATGTATCCACAGTATATATATATATATATATATATTTAAAGATATTTCACTAAACAAATAATTATTTCTTGCTTTTAAACTTACCTTCGTGTATACAATACACACAATTCCCACAGAGAAAAAATTCAATACTTTCAATTTATTTTCAAATTGTTCTGGCAATACCGCTCCAGTTCATTAACTGTGAGAGGGACACTTGCCAATTATACGAACAATACCTCTTCAGCTTATTAAGCTGTGAGAGGAATTGCTTCCAAAAAGTAAGCAAAATCGCAAGAAGAATACAGCATAAAAGGGAATAAGTACAAACATACATATATACATATCCTCAAGGGGATTATATACATTATATAACTGAAATTGATACATATACATATATACTATATATACATATGTATACATATATTATACATTAGCGCTTTTGCGCATATTTCTGAACGCGAGTACACAACCGCGAAATATTTCGATATTGCCTTATATTCTCGCATGCGTATACCTATAAAAATAGGATACAATTAATCAAGAGATATTGGGAAAATATATTTTGGTGCGGAAAATCAAAGAGCATTGGTTGAGAAATTAAATATTGCAAACTATTTACTTACCTTTGTACATACATACATACACACATATATTGAAAGTCCAATTTTGGCGATTCCTAGCATTTATCTTGTTCCTTGTCACACAAGAACAAGCATAATTGCACATATTTTATTTAACGCATACTATATGCACATAAAATCCACAAGTATGTACAAAGGATATTGACCCAGTTTCAGTGCGCACTGATACAAGGGCATACGAATAAATCCAAAAATAAAAAAAATTCGACAAACGAGATAAATACAAGCGATAAACGCATTATTATATTTTTTTGCGGAAATAAAAGCTCTTATTTTTAATACGCTTTTATTAGCTTCACTTGTATGTATGTATGTATGTAACTTTTTTAAGTGGTACTGAAACGTAGAATATTTGAGAGACACTGTAGGAAGGCGACAGTAAGTTTAAGCAGCTCACCAAAAATATGCAACATCTATATAAAACTAGTTTTGGCGACATTTGAGTAGCATATGTATATACTGAAATATACATATGTATATCCTTAAAGAAAGTATACTTTAAATAGATACATATACTTACATATGTATGTACATATATAAGTATAACCGCGCACCAGAAGAAATAATATCAAATTAATAATGCAAAACATGTGACTTTTAGGTAATAAAAAAATTAATACTTATAATAAAATTTTTGTAGTAAAAAAAAATTCAGATACTAGTTTTCAAAATGCCTCCGAGAAGCAACTGTAGTAGAAAACTCCTTTTTTTAACTTTGGCTGTCACGTCGATGTGAGCTTTTTAAAAATTGTCACCGAATCTAATGGCGGAGAAAACGATTTAAGTTATATTCGTTTATATTTCACAATATTGGCAAATCTCATAGAAGAAAAACTAAAAAATTAAAAATAAATATTGTTTAAAAAAACTAAAAAACACGCTTTTAAAGCATATCAAACTAAAAAGTGAAAAACAATTCTTTGTATAAACTAACAATAATAATGAAGGAAAAATTCCTGCATTATTGTGAGAAAAGCGTGGGGTGCTTTGTGACTTATTTTTCATATATATATATATTTTATTAATTAAAATTTTCTGAATGAGCACTGACTCAAAAGACTCTAAAGCAGAATTCTTAAGAATTCCGAAAATGACTAATGACGATAAAAGCCCATGTACACCTGCTGAAGCTACACGCTCAAAGCAAGGTGCTACAAAGCAAAAAAGAGGGAAAGACATTTCGTATATTAAATTCATTTCCGAGAGTGACAGCTTAATTAAATACTGCACTCGATTTGCATCTTCACCGATTCAGGACAACTCTGAATCGGTAAAATGAATCTATTGACAATTTTTGGACACGCCTCCAAGCGGCATACGACGCAATAGTAGAAACTGATGATTCAGATCTACCTGAAAATTTCAAATCTTCGGCTTACGCCAAATACGAAAATTGCTTAGACCGCTATGAAGACACAAAAGCAATGATATCAGATCAATTAAAGTTTATGAAGGCAATTGCACCTACTCCCCACAGTAGAGTAGAGTTACCACAATTGCAAATCCAAGAGACAACTTCAGGCATTCATCTCAAAGTGTCAGCGTGTGATACGGAAATATTTCATGGAGGTTATGAACAATGGCTGTCCTTCCGGGACATGTTTACAGCCGTGTACATAAACCATCCAAAATTATCACAAGCGCAAAAATTGTATCATCTCCGATACAAAACTAAAGGTCAAGCAGACGTGTTAGTCAAGCAGTTCGCATTGAATGACGATAATTTCAATTTGGCTTGGGAAGCTTTAAGACAAAGATACGAAAATGAGAGAATATTAGTTGACAAGCAAGTAACGATACTTATGAACTTGCCTAAAATTGAAAGAGAAACCAGTGAAGAATTCATGAAACTAGAATCCACTGTTTCAAATTGTTTGTCGGTTCTATCGACACAAAATACTCCCACTCACAATTGGGATTACCAGAAAAATCATTACTTTTGTGGGAGCAATCGCTCTCATCAAGAAGAAAATGCCCAACGTGGCAGCAGATGAAAGATTTCTTAACTACCCAATACGAAATTGCGGAAAGCGCAGACAAAAAAGAAGTCAGAACTAAAAACGTTCAACAAGACTTAAATCGAAGCTTCAATAGACCCCAAGCCGGAAGCAACAATAATTTAAACAGAAGGTTTTTCAATTGTTCACATCTGAACAAAATAAATTCACGTCATGCGAACTATGTTCTGGAGGGCATAAGTTAAAAGCTTGCAAGAAATTTAAAAAAAT
The DNA here is from genome assembly GCF_023373825.1 of Bactrocera dorsalis. NCBI lineage: Eukaryota > Metazoa > Arthropoda > Insecta > Diptera > Tephritidae > Bactrocera > Bactrocera dorsalis. Next base: position 14,979,208 of record NC_064308.1, on the reverse strand, counting down.
GAATGTCACTGAAAGGAACAACTTTGTCAGGTCAAAAAAACTCTGTACAAACTGCTTGTCCCACTCACACAATCTTAATACTTGCGAAAGCAAATTTAATTGCGTATATTGCCACAAAAGGCATCACTCTATGTTACATCTCAATAACTTTCCCAACATATCTCATAGCAGCGCTTTTTCAAAAAAAGCCACGGGTTTAGTTGCAAAAGCAGCTCCCGAAACAAAACCTCAAGAAAATTGCCAAGAGACACCATGTTGTTCAAAGGCACTAAAAACTCAAACGCTACACAGCGAAAATCATAGTAGAGTACTACTACCCACAGCAGTTGTCTCCATCGAACATCGAGGAGAACTGTTCAAACTAAGAGCCCTAATAGACCAAGGATCGCAACGATCGTTCATAGCGTCTAGGGCACAAAATAGGCTAAAACTGCCAACAAAACATGCCAACTATGAAATTACGGGAATTGGCGGACGAGTAGTACAAAACTCAAGTAAAATCTGCCCCATTACTAATTTCCCCCAAAGCGGATAAGCGCATTGAAGCAAATGCTATTGTCTTACCGCAACTAACTAACATGCTACCAAGCTATCAAATAAATAGCAAGCATTGGGATAAAATTTCACACCTGACTCTGGCAGATCCCAATTGCAACACGCCAGCTCAGATAGACATCATGATAGGCAGCGACCTTATACCGCAAATCATATTAGAAGGTGTTGAAAAAATTTCGAAAACACTACTGGCGCAAAATACCATTTTCGGATGGGTCCTATGTGGACTAGTTGCGGAACCAGTCACAGCCATGACAACTCAAGTTGAGGAAATCTCAAACGACTACCTCAATTCACAATTGAGAAGATTTTGGGAGGTAGAAGAACTCCCCCCCATTCCAATTACAACACCTGAAGATCAGTATTGTGAAGACTTTTACAAAGCCACAACTACTCGATCAGATAATGGTCGGTATGTCGTACGACTACCAATAAAACAACAATTTCCAGACACACTCGCCTTAGGTCACTCTCGCACCTTTGCAATACAGCAGTTTCTAAGTATGGAAAAAAATCTACTTAGAAAAGGTGAGCTTAAACAAGTTTATGATGGTGTCGTGGAAGAATACCTTCATTTAGATCACATGGAGGAAATAAGCCCATGTGAAAAAATCATAAGAGGCAAATGTTACTCTTTCTACTTGCCACATCACGCAGAAGTAAAGCCTGAGAAGAAAAAAACAAAAGTTCGAGTGGTCTTCAATGCATCACGATCCACGAGCTCAGGTAATTCCCTAAATGATATTCTATTTACGGGACCCACACTCCAACCAGATTTAATGCTCCTCATATTGAACTGGCGTATATACAAATACGTATTCAATGGGGATGTCGAAAATATGTATTGACAAATACTGGTTCATAAAGATGATCAAGATTTTCAGCGGATTATTTTCCGAAACTCTGCCAATAGTCCACTACGCGATTTTAAATTGAAAACAGTTACTTTTGGCATAAACTGTGCCCCATATCTAGCCATTCGTACACTACACGAACTGGCAGAAGACACAAAGCCAGAATTTCCACTGGCAATACAAGTCTTAAAAACGCAAACGTATGTAGACGATATCCTGTCTGGAAGCCACAGTCTTCCACAAGCATACGAGACCTTATCACAGGTAATAAATGCCCTCAATACCGCAGGGTTTCCTTTAAAAAAGATTACTGCCAATCACCCAAATATTTTAAAAAATATTCCTAAAGACCATTTGTTGGATACTAATTTCCTTATATTTGAAAAGGAAAGTGCAACAAAAACACTAGGCATCCGATGGAATGCGATAACGGACCAGTTTTCATACACGACTGAGTCCATATCCGCATTATCCGCCATTACAAAACGCCAAATTCTCTCCTCGGTGGCAAAACTTTTTGACCCCGCAGGATGGCTTTCGCCAATTATGATACAAGCGAAAATCTTGATCCAAGAATTATGACTAGACGGAGCCGACTGGGACGAACAAGTGAAACCTATTCGGTTAGAAAAATGGTCCCAGTTCGCTAATAACTTGAACGACATCTCAAAGATACAAATTCCACGGTGGGTAAACTATTTCCCCGAATACAACGTGGAACTACACGGCTTCTGCGACGCCTCTGAAAAGGCATATTGTGCCGCTATATATATGCGTACACAAACCGATGTCGCAACTACAAGCCACTTATTAGCAGCAAAAGCAAAAGTTGCGCCTCTAAAAACGCTAAGTCTTCCACGACTTGAACTCTGTGGCGCTCTGCTACTAGCAAAGCTAGCTTCAATGGTGCAGACCCACTTAAAAATGGCGAAATACAGATTATATTTATGGTCCGATTCCGAGATAGTTCTAGCCTGGTTAGAAAAAACACCACATGCGTGGAAAACTTATATTTCTAACCGAGCATCTCCAAACCCCAACCCAAACCCCAAAAACCCAAACCAAAAGGGAAATGTCGATCCGTACGACGACTCACTCCTGCCACATTACGTGCCACCACCGGCCAATCCAGTCAACTGTCAAAATTTAGGTGGTTTTGACGTTTAGCAATTGTTGTCTCACTTCCAGTGAGAGAGGAGTTGTAGATCTCATTATCTCTGCATGATATATCACGGCTTTACAGTAAGAATATTTTAAAGTTATTTTGTAAAAATGTATTACATTTGTTTCCACAGAATACAACAATTAATGCGGCTGCCCTTGTTTCAAAAATGCGAACGCTTTTGAATGCCTACAAAGCAGCGAAAGACAACGAGAAACAGACCGGCACTTCTCCGTGCACAGTACCATATATGCGCGAGATGGACGAAATTTTTGGCGAAAGTTGCTTGGTGTCCAACAACCACACCTTAAACATTGGGACAGATCCTCAAGAGGCATTGGTTGAGTCTAGTGGTTAGTTAAAATTTAATGTTCATTATGTATTGCTTATATTGCATTCGCTTTTTTATATTTTTAAACAGGTAAGGAGTTGTTAAAGGATTCAACTGATTTTCAAACAATGCTCGACGATATGCCTAGTACTTCGAGGCAGAGCCGGTCTGCACTAAGCCGTAGCATATGCAGACCAAATGCTGTGAATTCACAGGAGCCGAACGCAGCAAATCCTGTTCCAAATCGGCGTTATCGGAAAAGCGCTAAAGACCGATATTTTGATCAAAAAATCGAACAAAAAAGGAAAAGTTCTGAAGTGCAGGCGAAGTTTTACGCGAATATAGAAAAACGAATCCAGGATTTGGCCGAAAAACAAAATATTCTAATGGAAATTGAACAAAAAAAATGAAAATAGAAGAAGAAAAATTAAAAATTTTAAAGCATTATTTTATGAATAAAAGTTAGAAAAGCTACTTGATTTCATAACGAATATATATTGTTTTATTTAACGGAAATATATAATCAAGCTTATCATAAAATGAACATTTTTTACATTCAAATCTTGATCAAATGCATACGTATATGTACGTGATTATATAAAACAAATATGTCGTAAAATTATAAATAATTTTATTATTTGAGGTTGAAAATGGAAAATGTTGCTCTAAAAGTGTATTTTAAAATTAAAAAAATTAAAATTTATTAATTTCTTCGTGTTAAAATTGTAAGCAACTGATTCCGGCGATCTTCACTTGCTTCTCTCGTCAGCTCATTAGCAGTTTCTGGGTCCGGTTCGGCACTTTCAATTTGATGGTCAATAATTGTATCGTCGTTTGTAATAATACATATATTGTGCATAATGCATGCACTTGCAACTAAATTCGAAATTGCACATAAATTTCTGTACTCCGTAAATTTAAGAAGCCTTCGGAAACGTCCTTTCAGTGCTCCAAATGCATTTTCAACAACTATTCTTGCTGAGGAATGTGTTTTGTTAAAGCTGATTTGATTAGGCGTTAACGAACCATATTCTTTAAACACCGGTATGAGGTAATTTCTGCAAGGGTATGCCGAGTCCCCAAGAATAAAAGTAGAATTTGGAAATAAACGTTCCATATTACATTTCGCTTTTCTATAAAATGCTGATGATCCGGGTTCACCACAATAAATATCAATAAATTTTTTATCAGCATCGACAATGGCCTTTAGAACAACACTATAATTACGTTTTCGATCAAAATATATATGTTTGTCTTTTATTGGTGCATTAATTGTTATATGGGTACAATCAATAGCACCAATAACACCTGGTATTTGTTTCCTTTGTAAAAAGTTGCGAGTTGTTTCTTCCAACGCATCTCCAGTTGGCCACTTAACAAACTCATGGTCTATTGAGATAACCCAAGCGCAACCCGACGAACAATCGCCTATGCCGTGGACTTCGTTACACCAAACAATACGGCTAGTTGTCTGTAGGTAATTGTGTTACTTAAATACCATACATATATGTACATCATTGTTTTAGCAGGAATTTTGGCTTTTCCGGCCTTCGTAGCAAAACGGGTTTGTTCACTTTCTTCATATCTTCCTGCAAAAAATACTCATACAGAAAGGTCTCATAACAAAAACAAAGCATACCTATTAAGTAATCTAAAATGTTGCGGCTCAAACGAAAGTGAGATTTCAAATCCTCATCTTCAAATTTATCAATGGTGTCCACAAAATTAGAGCATTTTCGATGCTCTATCTGCTCTTGTTCTGAATCCTCCGATGACGAACTTGATTCAGCAACTAAACCAGCAAGGATGGTGAATATTTCGTTATACTCTTCAACATTTGAATTACAATGTACATGTACCAAGCAACTGGAAAACAAACAAATTTAATTTGCCTTAATTTTAATTTAAAATCCCTACTTACCGCATCTTTTATAAAATTTTCCATTTCTATACTTTTCATTTGTTTACATTTTTATCCGTCAAAATGAGGGCTGTCGGTATTGCCAACTACTTTTTTTGGGAAAAATCATAGCTATTGTGAATGAAAAAAGCATTTTAACTGGCAATGCCTCTAGCCCAATATACAAGCTATGATAGCTTATGACAAGCCAACATAATTATGTTGGCTAAGTCTTCCATACAAAATAAGCTAATAGCTTAATTTGCTGGTCAAATAAAACACGCCTAATATGTATAGTTAATGATTTATAATTCCTTTTTTAGAATAAGCATTCATAATTGGTATGAATGAGAATAGTAAGTTCTTCTTCTACAGTATTGTGGGCACGATTCCGATTACTTTGGCGGAGGGGTAAAAAAACCGAATTTCCGGGAAAATGGGGTATGTACGGATAGGGGGGCTTCTCTAGAGGAGGAATATCTAAAAATTATGTAAAAATAGCTAATATTTTCAAAAATATTCACGTTTAAAAATTCAAAAATTTGCCCTAAGAACACATGTTATTACTCCATGTTTCACAGAATATTTTCACGTTTTTCACTCACTATATTTAAATATACACTCTTAACATTGAAATAAGTTCACTTTTCACTTTTATTTTGTAATTTTTCAGCTAAATTTAGTAATTTAAAATCACTTACCAAATTTATGGCTGAAAAGCTTATACTATGTTCAGACCGACACTTAATCGGACGATTTCGGCTGTTGAATGGATTATCCCTTCATTATCACTTCATTGAAATGATTTGAAACTGATCCACGCTAAATCTCTCTGTGCGACTCTGATTTTGCGCAATGTACTTGTCAGCACTGGAAATCTGTTACATTATCACAGCTGATTTAGACACTACAAAGAGAAAAAAATGTAAACAAACACATTTTTTTAAAGCAATGAATCTAATTTCACCTGAAAATCGACTTAACAATGATAAAATGCGTCCATCATTTCCATTATATGGAAAATATTTAAAATAAGACGGCTTTTACTTCAAAATACTATATGACAATGTTTTCTTTTCATAAATATTAAGCGATGTGAGTTCTTGAATGGCAAAAACAGCTGTTTTTTTGATCTTTCTAACGGCAGTGAGAACACTGTTGGGTTATGAAATGCTTAAATGTAATCTAATCTTTTGAATTTTCGGTCTGAACATGGTATTAGAGTTTTTATATTTACGAGGAAAACCAGCATTGCCACACCTTAAAAACCAAAAGTGAAGGATTTTTTTAGCGTACTTTCGAGTGATTCCTTTTTCTTTATTAACTATAAAAAAACTATAAAGAAAATTTTTCTAGCTAAAATTGAATATGTGAACACCTTTCTATATACATACATACTTCTTCTTCTTCTTAATTGGCGTAGACACCGCTTACGCGATTATAGCCGAGTTAACAACCGCGCGCCAGTCGTTTCTTCTTTTCCCTACGTGGCGCCAATTGGATATTCCAAGCGAAGCCAGGTCCTTCTCCTCTTGGTCCTTCCAACGGAGTGGAGGTCTTCCTCTTCCTCTGCTTCCCCCGGCGGGTACTGCGTCGAATACTTTCAGAGCTGGAGTGTTTTCATCCATCCGGACAACATGACCTAGCCAGCGTAGCCGCTGTCTTTTAATTCGCTGAACTATGTCAATGTCGTCGTATATCTCGTACAGCTCATCGTTCCATCGAAGCGATATTCGCCGTGGCCAACGCGCAAAGGACCATAAATCTTTCGCAGAATTTTTCTCTCGAAAACTCGCAACGTCGACTCACCCGCTGTTGACATCGTCCAAGCCTCTGCACCATATAGCAGGACGGGAATTATGAGAGACTTATAGAGTTTGGTTTTTGTCTGTCGAGAGAGGACTTTGCTTCTCAATTGCCTACTCAGTCCGAAGTAGCACCTGTTGGCAAGAGTTATCCTGCGTTGGATTTCTAGGCTGACATTGTTGGTGGTGTTTACGCTGGTTCCAAGATAGACGAAATTTTCTACAACTTCAAAGTTATGACTGTCATGAGTGACGTGAGTGCCAAGTCGCTAGTGCGACGACTGTTTGTTTGATGACAGGAGATATTTCGTCTTGCCCTCGTTCACTGCCAAACCCATTCGTTTTGCTTCCTTGTCCAGCCTGGAGAAAGCAGAACTAACGGCGCGGGTGTTGAGGCCGATGATATCAATATCATCGGCATACGCTAGCAGCTGTACACTCTTATAGAAGATTGTACCTGTTCAATTAAATTCTGCAACTCGAATTATTTTCTCCAGAAGCAGATTGAAGAAGTCGCACGATAGGGAGTCGCCTTGTCTGAAACCTCGTTTGGTATCGAACGGCTCGGAGAGGTTCTTCCCGATCCTGACGGAGCTTTTGGTGCCGCTCAACGTCAGTTTACACCGCCGTATCAGTTTTGCGGGGATACCAAATTCAGACATCGCGGCATAAAGGCAGCTCCTTTTCGAGCTGTCGAAAGCAGCTTTGAAATCGACGAAGAGGTGGTGCGTGTCGATTCTCCTTTCAGGGGTCTTTTCCAAGATTTGGCGCATGGTGAATATCTGGTCGGTTGTTGATTTGCCAGGTCTAAAGCCACACTGATAAGGTCCAATCAGTTCGTTGACGGTGGGCTTTAATCTTTCACACAATACGCTCGATAGAACCTTGTACGCGATGTTGAGGAGGCTAATCCCACGGTAGTTGGCGCAGATTGTGGGGTCTCCTTTTTTATGGATTGGGCATAGCACACTTAAATTCCAGTCGTTGGGCATGCTTTCGTTAGACCATATTTTACAAAGAAGCTGATGCATGCTCCTTATCAGTTCTTCGCCGCCGTGTTTGAATAGCTCGGCCGGCAATCCATCGGCCCCTGCCGCTTTGTTGTTCTTCAGGCGGGTGATTGCTATTCGAACTTCTTCATGGTCGGGTAATGGAACGTCTGCTCCATCGTCATCAATTGGGGAATCGGGTTCGCCTTCTCCCGGTGTTGTGCTTTCACTGCCATTCAGCAGGCTGGAGAAGTGTTCCCTCCATAATTTAAGTATGCTCTGGGCATCGGTAACTAGATCACCTTTGGGTGTTCTACAAGAGTATGCTCCGGTCTTGAAACCTTCTGTAAGCCGCCGCATCTTTTCGTAGAATTTTCGAGCATTACCCCTGTCGGCCAGCTTATCGAGCTGTTCGTACTCACGCATTTCGGCCTCTTTCTTTTTCTGTCTGCAAATGCGTCTCGCTTCCCTCTTCAACTCTCGGTATCTATCCCATCCCGCACGTGTTGTGGTCGATCGTAACGTTGCGAGGTAGGCAGCCTGTTTTCTCTCCGCTGCGACACGGCACTCCTCGTCGTACCAGCAGTTCTTTTGCACTTTCCGAAAACCAATGGTTTCGGTTGCAGCTGTACGTAAGGAGTTTGAAATGCCGTCCCACAGTTCCCTTATACCGAATTGTTGATGAGTGCTCTCAGAGAGCAGGAGTGCAAGCCGAGTAGAAAAACGTTCGGCTGTCTGTGTGTGTGTCTGCAACAATATAGTGGTCCGAGTCGATGTTAGGACCTCGGAGCGCACGCACATCTAAAACACTGGAGACGTGTCTTCCGTCTATCACAACATGATCGATCTGGTTGGTGGTTTTTCGATCCGGAGACAGCCAGGTAGCTTGATGTATCTTCTTATGCTGGAATCTATTACTACAGATAACCATATTTCGGGCCCCGGCGAAGTCGATCAGCCTCAACCCATTTGGGGATGTTTCGTCGTGGAGGCTGAATTTACCGACCGTAGTGCCAAAGATACCTTCTTTGCCCACCCTGGCGTTAACGTCGCCAAGCACGATTTTGACATCGTGGCGGGGGAATCTCTCATAAGTGCGCTCCAAGCACTCATAAAAGGCATCTTTGGTCACATCGTCCTTCTCTTCCGTCGGGGCGTGGGCGCAAATCAGCGATATGTTGAAGAACCTCGCTTTGATGCGGATTGTGGCTAGACGTTCATTCACCGCAGTGAATGATAGTACTCGGCGACGGAGTCTCTCTCCCACCACGAATCCAACACCAAACTTGCGCTCCTTTATATGGCCACTGCAGTAAATGCCACAAGGACCTACTCGTTTCTGTCCTTGTCCCGTCCATCGCATTTCTTGGACGGCGGTGATGTCAGCTTTTATTTTCACGAGGACATCAACCAGCTGGGCAGCGGCACCTTCCCAATTAAGGGACCGGACATTCCAGGTGCATGCCCTCAATTCGTAGTCCTTATTTCGTTTGCCATGGTCGTCATCAAAAGGGGGTCACTCATCCGAGGCTTGTTGTTCCTTTTCATTGGGGGTGTTTTTTTACGTGGCGGGTCCCAAACCCAGCGCACAACCCTATGCAGGGGATGTTTCGCCTTCTCACGTTAGCTCGCCTTCAAACGGATGTTCTTAGGCTACCCAGAGGATACTTGGTCAAAGACCGGAAGTCGTGAGCTGCTTGAGTCATATGCAAAAGAATCGTTTCTGGCCACTCCCAAGTGAATGGCGACCAGAGAACTTTCCTCACTTGCGTGAACTTCTACACATGACTCCATCCTTCACATACATATATGAATAATATGTGATTTATATTTAATAAACACAGATAAGTAAAATCGTGTGATAATATTATATTATACATATGATTGTAATATAACATTTTTATATACATATAACATTTTTATACTATAATAAAATCATCAGCGAATACCCGGGGTGACCGAAGTACTCTCGCGTTGTAAACCTTTCTGCGTTGGCGGCCTTCGGCCGCGCTCTAAAAAAATAACCCTGGCCGAGCGAATACCCGGGGTGACTGAAGTACTTTCGCGTAGTACTCCTTTCTGCGTTGGCGGCCTTTGGCCGCGCTCTAAAAAATAACCCTGGTCGAGCGAATACCCGGGGTGACTGAAGCACTTTCGCGTAGTACCCCTTTCTGCGTTGAAAATAAAAAAAAATATATTGGCTTTTCGGTATAAAGTGGTTATAATTTATGGTTATCATGCACTCAAATTTTAAGTTTTCGTTATAAAATGGTAAATTTTGGTTATTATATCTATCAGCGATTTCCATTTATTTTTGATGATACATTGGTTTGTATTTTAGGTGACAATATATATATTAATATGTTTAAAATATGAGTTTGAGTGCATAATAACCAAAAAATATAACTACTTTATATCCAAAACTCAAATTTTATTTCAATATGAGTGCATAATAACCAAAAAATATAACCACTTTATATCCAATATTATGAGTGCATAATAACCAAAAAATATAACCACTTTATATCCAATATTATTTACACATCTATATATATAAAAATGAAATGGTGTATAGTTGTAACGCTAAAACTCGAAAACGGCTGAACCAAATGAAATACTTCCTTTGGGGGATTTGTTTGTTATTACCACGCGCAGGTCATGTCTTAAAATCAGAAAAAAATATTAAGGGGGCGTGGCACCTCCCATACAAATTGAATTTTTCAAGTCGAATATCTTCAAAAGTGTTTAAGGTAGGAACATGAAAATTGGTACAGAGCTACAGGATAACAACAACACTCTCACCTATAAAACCGGGGGCTATCCAATAAGGGGGCGTGGTACCTCCCATACAAACTAAATTCTTTAAGCAGAATATCTGTGAAGGGAAGAAGGGTTCAAGGTAGGGACCTGAAAATTGGTATAGACCTATATGGTATCAAAAGCCTTCTTACACATAAAAGAAGGGGTAGTCGGAAAAGGGGACGTGGCACCTCCCATACAAACTGAACTTTTCAAGGTGAATATCTTCAAAAGTGTTTAAGGTAGGAACATGAAAATTGGTATAGAGCTATAGGAAACAACACCATTCTCACCCATAAAACTTGGCGTTATCGAAAAAGGGGACGTGGTACCTCCCTTACAATCTTTAATTATTTTCGTTGTTAATCCACCATATATTTATCTCATTTTCCACCTAGCACGACATTTTGGTTGTTCTTGCTGCAGCGGTTATATGGTAATTTTGGTTGTGTTACGTGCTATTTTTGGTTTATGGAAATGGCAGTTTTAACGTCAATTTTGCTTTGCAATCGAACACGCAAAATTTAGAGGTCAATGAAAATGCGCCTTGCTTTACTGATATATTGATATATTTTGTTTTAAAAAGTGAGTTATTTAGTGAAAGTGATTTAGCGTGTTGGCGAATACCGATTTATGTACATTGGAATTTATCATTCAATTGATCTGCTTCCTTAGTTTAATTCATTCATTTTTGGAGTTTTCAAAGTTAAGTTATTGGTCCGTAAAACCTTATATGAACTTTATGCAAATGAATGATCATTTCCAATTAGATATTTGTTACGATGTCAAGAATCAGTACGTATGGTAACACTTCTCGGAGTTCCCAGGCCGCAAGGAGAACACGAAATAGCAGAGCACGTCAAAGGGAAAGTGTTATTGAGAGGGTATCACCACGAAATAGACTGCTGGAGAGTAGCACGCACCAGTTAGAAGATGTCAACCAAACATACAATCAGCAAGAACGATTGAGAAGAAGGGAAGTTCACAATCAGCAACAACGATCGAGAAGAAGGGAAGTTCGTGCTCGCCAAAGTGATGAAGTAAGATCACAACATGCGATTATTCGACGACAACAGCGGCAACATCTTTCTTTTGTGAACTTTGAACGGGCAGGTTTTCGATATGATCCAAACATTCAATATAGCGCATCTGTTCAAATCGGTCAGATGTCAGTAGTTTGTCAATATTGCAATGCAGTCAAATTTAAAAATGAACCGTTGCCAGAATTGCTTCCACCACCACAGCCATTGTTCCAGCTGCTTTACGGTGAATCTCCTCACTCGAGCTATTTCTTGAAGCACACTAAAATGTACAACGATTGTTTTCAAATGACGTCATTTGGCGGTGAAATTGTAAATGAACAAAACTACAATCCAACGTTTAAGGTATTTTTGCCAAACAATATTCGACAGAAACTACAGAGCTTTCCTCCAATTATACACGTTCATGGGCAAATGTTTCATCTCGCTGGATCGCTGTTGCCGCATCCAGATCAAGAACACAAATATCTCCAAATTTACTTTCTGGGAGATTAACATGATGAAGTTAATCGGCGTTGTGCTATCTTCAATACAACGAAAAGAGAAATAATCGAACAATAGCAGCAAATGTTACACGAACACAATGGCCTCATTAAACTGTTTACGATTTCGTTGGAACGTATGCCAACAGATGATCATAGTATAATCATACAAGCGGACAAAAGACCAACAGGGACACAAGAAAGACAATATAATGCACCTACAGTTAGCGAAATATCAGTTGTTGTTGTTGGAGAAAATTTGCAGTCGCGTGATATTGTTATCAAACGTAGAAATCTAAACGCACTAAAACGGATAAGTGAGACACATCGGTCTTACGACGCAATGCAATATCCGCTCATGTTCTGCCGTAGAGAAGACGGATATCACTTAGGATATAAGATGATAAATCCGGTGAATGGTTAGTAAAAAAAAATTTTGTTTGCTACTTCATATAGGTAATTTAAGCTTTTAGGTGTCGAGACAAATAAAAAGTCAGTTCAATGAAGTTTTACGCATATCGAATGATGATTCGCTAAAACTATGACGACCATTTACTGAGATATGGACGGTTATTTCAACAGTATGCAGTTGACATGTATGTTAAAGTTGAGACAGAACGACTTAATTACATGCAATACAATCAGTCGAAGTTGCGATCTGAAGAGTATATTCACTTAAGAGATGCAATGAATGGTGATGCGGATTTTACAGATATTGGGCGACTCTATATTTTGCCATCGACATACATTGGCAGTCCTAGACACATGCATGAGTACTCCCAGGATGCGATGACTTACGGGCGCAATTATGGACGGCCGGATTTGTTTGTTACATTTACTTGCAATCCAAAATGACCAGACATTACGAATCTATTGCATCCCGGTCACTCACCAAGCGATCGCCACGATGTTACAGCACGCGTGTTTAAACAAAAACTCAGATGTTTGATCGACTTTATTACGAAACAACGTGTATATGGCACTGTTCGATGCTGGATGTACTCATTGGAGTGGCAGAAGAGAGGTTTGCCCCACGCACACATTCTTCTTTGGATGGTGGAGAAAATTACACCTGACCAAATTGATGACATCATTTCCGCCGAAATTCCTGATGTTGAAATAGATCCAGAGTTGCACGAAGTGGTGATGGCCAATATGGTTCATGGGCCATGCGGACAACACGATCCATCTTCGGTTTGTATGTCGGACAGTAAATGCAAAAAACGCTGTCCCCGTGCTTTTATTTCGGAAACTCAAACTGGAAACGATGGATACCCTCTCTATCGGCGTCGCTCACCCGCTGACAATGGCAAAACATTCATCACTCAATTGAAAGGAAAGAATTTCGTGGTTGATAACACATGGATCGTTCCATATTCGCCAATTTTGTCTAAGGCATTCAAAACACATATAAATGTTGAGTATTGCAGTTCAATAAAATCAATTAAGTATGTTTGCAAATATGTCACCAAAGGAAGCGATATGGCGGTTATTGGCGTTGAACGAGATGAAATTAGCAAATTTCAAATGGGCAGATATGTGAACTGCAATGAAGCAATCTAGAGAATATTTTCGTTTGCAATTCATGAGCGCCATCCTACTGTTGTGCATCTGTCAGCTCATTTGGAGAATGGCCAGCGAGTTTATTTCAACGCAGAGAACATAATACAGCGAACGGAAATACCGCCAGCAACCTTTTTAACAAGTTTCTTTGCAACTTGCGCCAGTGATCCGTTCGCGAGAGCATTGCTTTACTCGGAGATGCCTCGGTATTATACATGGAATGCATCGTCTTTCCCCCGGCGCAACATAACCCTGGCGATTCATTTTTAAATTTGACTGCATTGCTATATTGACAAGCTACTGACATCTGACCGATTTGAACAGATGCGATATATTGAATGTTTGGTTCATATCGAAAACCTGCCCGTTCAATGTTTACAAAAGAAAGATTTGTAAAAATTTTGTTAAAGTATACACAATGAAATTAGGAAAAATCGTTCATATTCTATTAAAACCAATACCGGTGTAATTTTTGAATTGAAAAAAAAAAAATCTATTTTGGGCAGAACGAAGTTTGCCGGGTCAGCTAGTATGAGTAGAAAAATAAACACACGAGATTTAGGTTTAACTCAAATTATTTAAACTTTAATTCACTTCAAGTGCTTAAACAATAATGATTTTCTAATCATAAGCTTACTTATTCGCCACCCACACTACGAGCTCCTATCTCTGAGTATAAGAGGCGTAGTGTGAGAGAGGCGTTTAGGAGTTGAGTTACACACGTACATATGTAGTCGACATATATACGTATATATGTCACTCTTCCCAACTTTAAAAGTGAACATATTTTTTAATTAAAAAACTTACGTTTAGATTTAATACATATTTGTTCTAAATCAATTTTGTTATTTAGTTTTAAATATAATCGTACTTTAGAAAACTGCCTACAATAATTTTTAGTATACTATTTTTGTAGATAACTAGGATAAGATGATTTACTAATATTGCTTAAGCGATTTAGATAATACATAATAATACAACAAAATAAGCAAAATTAATAAACAAATTTAATTTCTTCAATATTTTTTCTTTTTCCTTTTAAACTGGTTTTTATACTTTCTGACTTTTTGGTTTTTAAACTTTATAATATGATGCTCCCCATCTTCTTCTGTTTTTAACAATCTTACTTGTCTAAATGGATTACATATCTTATTTAATCTTTTCCTTGAATTTTCCGCATTTACGAAATTAGTGTCAATATCTTTTTCTTGCCTGTATTTATTAATATTTTCAATTCTCTTTTCTTTGACTTTTTGCGGGTCATTTTTTGGCGGCTCTTTATTAAAAAATATCTTATATGGAATTTCGTTAGTTGTCGAATGAATAATTGTGTGATTATAGGTAAAAATTACTTGTTCTATTTCTAAATATTTCAATTCTTTGTCTTCCGACGTATTTATTATTCTCAATTTCTCATTGAGGGTTTTATGCAAACGCTCGATATCGCCTATGCCTGTTTTGCCTGTTGTTACTTCAACTTTTATGTTTAATTGATCACACCACTGTTTGATGTTCATATTATTTAGGCCTTGGTCTTGGTCAACTTTCATAATCTTAGGGGGTCCCATAGTATTAAATACTTTCAGTAGCGCTCTTTTACTTTCAAGCCAATTTAATGATTTTACGTTCTCTACCATGGCAAATTTCGAAAATAAATCAATACAAGTCAAATAAAATTCATTGTTCCACTTCCAAAAGTCTACAACATATTTTTCTCTGATTTCATATATCGGAGGCGTAACTTTGAATGGTAGTTTGTTTGCAATGTGGTCACTTTTACAGTGATTACAAAGCTCGCAACTATTGATAATATTTGAAATTTCTTTGAGGTAGTTTGGGTAATAATATTTTTCTTTAAAATATTTTGCTACTTTTTCTATCCCCTGGTGTAGTCCATTTAAATGGATTTCTGTAACAATGGATTTGAAATCAGAATATTCTAAAATATTTTTTAATTCTTTATTTGTCCTATAAGTTCTATTTCTGCTACTAGTTATCAAGCTTTTATAAATATCTTGGAACTGTACAAAGTCGATATCATTTGGCATGTATATAACGGTTTTTTTCTTTAAGAGATAGGTTTTAATGATTTCTTTTATGTATTCTGGCGTTAATTCTTTGTAAGTTATCAAAACAAGATTGTTACGAAATATTTTTAGCGTTTCACAGCTGCTTTCATTTCCCTTTATAAGCTTTATTTGATTTTTAAATAAATTTAACGGCCTTTCTGTTATCTGGATATAACTTTCGTTATCTTCCTGAGCCGAATGAGTGGTTGCACAATTTGAGGCGATTTCATCTTCCTCAGCATTGCATTCCTCTATTTTTATGCGTGATAACGCATCCGCAACGTGATTTTCCCTCCCCGGGATGTATTTCACGTCGAAATCATACTCGTTGAGGCGTATCTTCCATCTTTGCAGTTTCGCATTCGGCTCCTTTAAGTTATGCAACCATTGAAGTGGTCTATGATCGCTGTTGATAGTAAACTTCCTACCATACAAATATGGCCTAAAATATTTAGTGGCCCAAACCATTGCTAACAGCTCTTTTTCTGTAGTGGAGTAGTGAAGCTCATGCTCATTCAGAGTGCGACTCGCAAAGCAAATTGGGTGACTTTGTTGGCTTAACACTGCACCCAAGGCCACGTTAGAAGCGTCTGTAGTTAGCGTAAATGGTTTTTCATAATTTGGGTACACTAATATAGGATCTTCAGTTATCAAAATTTTAATGGTGTCAACGGCATTTAAATACTCTTTATCTTGAGCATTTATCCTGTTACCTTTTTTCAAACAGTTCGTTAGCGGTTTGGTAATTTTTGCAAAGTTTTTAATGAATTTGCGATAAAAACCCGCCAAACCCAAAAACTGTTTGATCTCTTTTTCCGTTTGGGGTACAGGATAATCTAAAATCGCCTTAATTTTATTCGGGTTTGGCTTTATGCCTGATGGGGTTACTACGTGCCCCAAAAACTCTGTTTCATGTTTTAAAAGCTCACACTTGGCAAGCTGTACTTTAAGGTTAGCATCAGACAGTCTTTGGAAAACTTTATCGAGCGATTCGATATGCTCCTGAAGTGACGTGCTAAACACCACAATATCGTCTAGGTACACCATGCAATTTTTACCAATTAACCCTTCCAATACTGTGTTCATCAGCCTTTGGAATGTAGCTGGGGCATTTTTCAGCCCAAATGGCATACGCAAGAACTCGTAATGCCCTCCCTGCGTAGAAAATGCTGTTTTCTTTCTGTCAGCAGGGTCCATCTCGATTTGGTGGAAACCCTGAGCCAAATCCAAGGTAGAGAAGTACATACATTTACCTAACTTGTCTAAGATTTCATCCATGTTCGGGATCGGGTACCTATCGTCTATCGTTATTGTATTTAACTTACGAAAGTCGAAAACTATTCTCCATTTCTCCTTCCCTGATTGATCCGGTTTCTTAGGTACAACCCACAACGGTGCAGAGTACGGGGAATCGCTATGGCAAATAATCTTTTGCTCCAGCATTTCCGCTATTTGCCTGTCTACTTCCGCCTTGTGCACTTCCGGATATCGGT
This sequence comes from Bactrocera dorsalis, assembly GCF_023373825.1. Lineage (NCBI taxonomy): Eukaryota > Metazoa > Arthropoda > Insecta > Diptera > Tephritidae > Bactrocera > Bactrocera dorsalis. The sequence continues at coordinate 14,962,166 of NC_064308.1, read as the reverse complement.
AAGACTTTACGTAGATAGGATCTTCGTGCATGGTTTTGACTTTATGTTTTATTTTGTGGGTGAAAGTTAATTTATTTCCTTCCTTATAAAAAATGTGGCTAAATTTTGTCAATAGGCCTTTGATCTCTTTATATTCCTCAATATTTAAGTGGCTTAGTCTAAACTTAGTTTCATAGTTGTCATCATTCATAACATTTAAATTACTGCTAAAGTGATGTACAGAATCATTTTTATTACAAAATGAATAAAGCTTTCCACTTAAATTAATAGTCATATTTTGAAAATTAATTTTCGAATTCAGTTTCTTAAGTATATCAAAACCTAAAAGTCCTTCGTAATTTTCAGAAAATGTATACACATAGAATTTTAAATTATGTTTAGTAAAAGCAGCTATTTCCTGCACTTTGTCTAGAACAACTTTACCTGTTGCCGTTTTTAAAATAATTGGTTTTACTTCTGTAGTTTTATTACTTAATATATATGGTTTAATTAAGCTTACCGATGAACCTGTATCTATTAGAAATTTGATTTCTTTGTTATTTAGTGTCAGTTTAATCGATGGTAGTCCTCCGAGGCTTCTAATTGAAAATTTGAAATATCCTGATCCATTGGCTCAGGTTGACCATATCTACGTATTCTTGATTGATTTGACCCAACGGGATGAGATACTCGTGTCTGTAATGAACTTGTTTGCAGGGCATTGCCTGGGGTATGTGTAATCGGACTATTTAATGAGTGGGTACAATGATTTTGTTGACTGGGTTGGCCAACATTTACCTGTCTGGATTGATTTTGACCTAAAGTAGTATTGCTGGATGGGACTCCCTGTGTATGAAAGTTGTTGTTATTAACAGGTAGACAAAAATGATTTCTATCGGGTAAAGTGTATTTATGAAGTTTGTTATTATTAGGGTAATGGGGAGCGCGTGAGTTAGTTTTTACAACATAGTCATAGGCATCATTTTCTTTTAAAATTTTAACTGCAGACTTTACATTAGTGGCTAGGTTTGCATTTATCAACGCAGTTAAATGGTTTGGCAATTGCGTTTTAAGAGTTTTGATACTTAATTGTTCTAATTCATTTGTCAAAAATATTTTAGTTGCACTACTTTCATTTTTTAATTTAATACAATCTTTAATTCTACAAATTTCGTTATTTATTTCCTCACAAAGAATGCGTACACTACCTTTAAATTTTATGTTACTAATTTGTAAAATAAGAGTCGAAATTGGAGTGTGTTCTCCAAACTCATCAACTAAAAGTTCCCTTAACGTGGACCAATTTGACGGCTGCTCCCTTCTTATGATGTCCAAAGCTGCCCCTCGTAAAGTTCTTAGGATGCAGTTAAAATAAAAGGCCCGCTCAGCCGGCTGCGTTGGTGCGACCACAGGCATTATGGAATCAATGCTATCGACATACAGTGCTAAGTAATTAGCATCACCATCAAAAGGCTGAATTAGTTTAATATTTTGCATCACCAGCTCTCTTACTTGTTGTGCTTCAGCCATGTTTATTTTGTTTAATTCAGCGTTAATATCTAATGTTCTTAAGTACTCATTTAAATTTTCTAACTCTTTACTTAAGTCCATCTATTACTCTTTTTATATTGGAAAGTGCGGAGTATTTAAATCTCTCATCGCCGCGAATATATGTTTTTGATAACAACACAATGTAAAAATTGAATAGTCTATTCTCGAAGACAAAAACAAAAAAGTATTTTGTTGTTGTTTCGCATTGCTCTCTGCTTCAAAAATATTTTTTTTCTCACGTTTGTAAGTTACAACACAAACAACAATGCAGGTATGTCGACTGCTTAGTGTTCAAAAGTATAGCGCACAATTATGTTGTTGTTGTTTATGCACTCACTTGTTGCTATTATTTAGTTTTTAGTTTTTGCTTGCACTATTTTTATTTGTTTCACTCAGTGCGATTTCTAAGTTCCACTTCCATTTGTGGTTTGAGATCAAGGTCAATTGAAAGTCGACCGAAATCAGTTAAAGGCAACCAGAGGTCATTCAAATATAATAATACCAACAAAAAGATTAACGAAAATTAAGAGTCTGTCTTTTTGTTTTGTACTAATATATATTCAAAGTACATTTTTGCTTATTTTATTTTAATTTTGTTTAACAACTAAGGTTAGAAAACACTTTTATTTATTATTATGATTGTTTCATATCTTTGTTGAATCATTCACATAAAATACTTTTTAAGTTCACGTAAGAAATTAATTTTTGTTTGTTTTAATATTTAATTTTTGCGATTAGAGCATAGAATGAATGCAGGTTCGTTTTAAAAGGATCTTTTTCGCAGATCCTACTGACTGCGCCAGTAGAAAAATAAACACACGAGATTTAGGTTTAACTCAAATTATTTAAACTTTAATTCACTTCAAGTGCTTAAACAATAATGATTTTCTAATCATAAGCTTACTTATTCGCCACCCACACTACGAGCTCCTATCTCTGAGTATAAGAGGCGTAGTGTGAGAGAGGCGTTTAGGAGTTGAGTTACACACCTACATATGTAGTCGACATATATACGTATATATGTCACTTGTATATACATATAATATTAATACATGTATATAATATTACTTATTTGCTCAATAAATTTAAAAAAGATAATATTCATATGCATGAATAGAGGAATTTTTGCGAAAAAGAGGAATTTCGGCGAATTGCCTTATCATCACATGGCAGCGCTCCATTTCGTCGTAATTTTTGGTAAACAAATGAGGTTCATACAAGTGTAAAATGTGATTTTTAAAATAAAGATTTTTTAGGTAAAAAACGTGCTAAAAGAGTAAAATATAGATTTATTTAAAAGATTATAGTGCAATTTAATTAATTTGATGTGAAAAATGAGAAAAAAGTGTGTTTAAAGTGGTGAAATAACTCCTTGAAATGGTCCAATTTTGCGAATTTTTGAACTTTAAGGCCGAATATCTCCTAAACTAAGCGTTTGCGGACCCTATAACAGTAAATGTTTTTCAATCAGGAGGACTTCCTCTTTCCAACGGTACCTTCAAATCGCGGCGCCAAAGAAATCGGAATTGTGCCGTATTGTGTGTATGTACAAAAAGAAATGAATGTCGGATTTAATCCTTGTTCTTCGATAATGTCTGCCACAAATAATTTTATTTGGAAACAATAATTGTTTTTGAGTGTTTTTTAGAAAATGTTGTGTTTCTGGTGTTTCGACACGAAGCAATGAATGCAATGCTCTTGTGGTGGAGTCAATAATGGCAATTTTACTTTCCCACTTAGGCAAAAACATCCTGGCGTTTCCCCTGTAAATTTCAGTGCGTCCATCAGGCCAATGCGAACAATAGTATACACCCCGTAATCAGTGCTGCAATCGTATCGAAGCGCTGCTCGATTCAAATCAGTACTTGATTATTTCACGTGCAATTTGTTGTTCTTCCTCTGTCCTTTCATTCACAATATTTCGAATTGCATTGCGGCTTCGTCGTGTCAGATTTGATCGTGTTGGTCATGGCTTTCTTAATGATTATATCGGAACAATAAGCTAATAGAGATTCGAAACAAACACATCAACCGGTCAACTTCAAAATTGTGCTATAGTTAACCATAGACTTCATGATGTTTAGCTGTAAAGTAGTGTATCTTGCATCTACAACAAATGAATTGGTAGACTGTTTTTATTTTACTCATAAATTGCTTTCAGTTTTGTTGTGTTATTCCACATTAGTTGCGTTTTGTTATACCACGTTTTATATCACGACTCACAGCAACGTGATAAAAAGTATTATATGTATATGGGGTTTTATTATTATTAGTTTTTTTTAAGTAATAAAATATTTGTATAATTATTACAAACATAAAATTTGAACAAATGTACATGATTTGAAATATAATTTTAGTATTCATGAATTGTACTGGCTTTTAACACAAAGAAAAAAACAATTTTCAGCCAAGAATTAAATTAACACTAAAACGACTTTCATTTATATACATATATACTAGCCTAAACCCGCAGTTCCACTAGTAATAGTTACAAAAATAGTAACAAACATCAAAACAGCCTTTTGTTTCAGTAAACAGAATGCATGAAAACAACCTTATCTTAAAACAAAGCCTAAGCAAACAATATACGTACTATATATGTATGTATGTAAACAAATAATATAATACCCCTGTTTAAATTAATACACATTTTATTGAGAGCACACGCCATGCTTTAGTTAAAAATAAGAGGTAACAATTTTATTTATAACAATAAATTGATATTTTACACAGTTACCAAATATTTTATAAAGTTAATTAACTAAATATCGGCAGGACTCCAATGGCGTGTGTAGATGATTTGATGGTGTTGGCGATCAAGTTTTCGCGGATCAGGATATTAGCAAATTTTATACGTACTATATATGCGAAGGTTGATGTGTGAAAAAAGTCAGCGCGCAGAATTGTTGTCGATCGATGTATAGATGCGAAAGTTGATGTCGACCCGACGCAATGTGTAATCGAAAGTTGGTAGCGAAGTGACGTGTCGAATTGTTTAGTACGAATTGTATCAGCTTCCCCGTTGTCCATTCCTTTTTTTGGTTGGGTTGGTGCGAGTGTGGTGTGTTATATTGGTGTTGTATTGTAGTGGCATCCTGTGGTGAATTGCGCTGTTTTATTAGGATGCGCCAGTTTTACCGGGTAGAAGGGGTGGATGCTTAACTCATTTAAATAACCCCTTCTCTTGCTCTTGCAAAACCTTTGTACGGTGCACGAATTGCAGAATTTTCCACTTGGTGCAACGGCACAACAACAAACACAAGCAGAAAATTATTTGCAATGGCTGTAAAATATGTCAGACCAAAATGTTTATTGACAATGACACGCAAAAATATAATAGCACTAGATTCTGCAATGGGTGCTCTCTTGGAATTGCAATTGCGGTATAGGGTTTTTGCATTTTGTGTTATCGTGCAATCTTACAAAATCAAGAGAACCCCCCTAATCTGTATCTAAACAAACTATCAACCAGTAATAAGTAAATATACTAGTTAGTATAAATTGAAGTAAGAACCATGTAATACGTTAGTCTTAAGAGTATTAATAAAGGGCACACATTTCAGTGCAACTCAAAAATATATTCTTTTGACTCATTTTTTTTTTTTATTTTATAAAGTTAATTAACTAAATATCGGCAGGACTCCAATGGCGTGTGTAGATGATTTGATGGTGTTGGCGATCAAGTTTTCGCGGATCAGGATATTAGCAAATTTTATACGTACTATATATGCGAAGGTTGATGTGTGAAAAAAGTCAGCGCGCAGAATTGTTGTCGATCGATGTATAGATGCGAAAGTTGATGTCGACCCGACGCAATGTGTAATCGAAAGTTGGTAGCGAAGTGACGTGTCGAATTGTTTAGTACGAATTGTATCAGCTTCCCCGTTGTCCATTCCTTTTTTTGGTTGGGTTGGTGCGAGTGTGGTGTGTTATATTGGTGTTGTATTGTAGTGGCATCCTGTGGTGAATTGCGCTGTTTTATTAGGATGCGCCAGTTTTACCGGGTAGAAGGGGTGGATGCTTAACTCATTTAAATAACCCCTTCTCTTGCTCTTGCAAAACCTTTGTACGGTGCACGAATTGCAGAATTTTCCACTTGGTGCAACGGCACAACAACAAACACAAGCAGAAAATTATTTGCAATGGCTGTAAAATATGTCAGACCAAAATGTTTATTGACAATGACACGCAAAAATATAATAGCACTAGATTCTGCAATGGGTGCTCTCTTGGAATTGCAATTGCGGTATAGGGTTTTTGCATTTTGTGTTATCGTGCAATCTTACAAAATCAAGAGAACCCCCCTAATCTGTATCTAAACAAACTATCAACCAGTAATAAGTAAATATACTAGTTAGTATAAATTGAAGTAAGAACCATGTAATACGTTAGTCTTAAGAGTATTAATAAAGGGCACACATTTCAGTGCAACTCAAAAATATATTCTTTTGACTCATTTTTACTTCATGTAAAAATTAACTGGGGGTCAACCGGGTTGGCAAATTTATTTGCTATTCAAAAAGCCAGATTTTATTCCGAAAGGAATACATCAGCAACTAAAAGCCTGAAAACAGTGCAAAAATTAATGGAAATAGATATAAGTATAAATCCTGTAACGGCGGCCAATACTTCCAGAATGAATCAATACCAGATCATAAAAAACGGACGAATTCAGCAATATTGACAACAGACCCTGGAACAGCAGACAGCGATAATTCCTGAAAAAGTGAAACAAGATAAAAAAGTATAGGTCCTGAAATAATGGATAATACTTTCACCAAGATTTGCCATAGACCCTGAAACAGGGGACAACGTTCACTCCCGAAAAATCCTGAAACATTGGACAGTTTATTAACCATTAGGAAGAAGCAAAGATGGCCCAACTCCATGCACAAGTAACTTCATTGTTGGTAATTATAAACAAGCAACAAGAGGGGGTTTTGTCGACTTCAACATTTCCTTCTTCTGTAATCAGTCCTTCGTTGTGACCAAGAATATAGGAACGCAGCCTATAATTAAACTCCTGCCTGTCTGTACTGTTTTATCTTTAGGGAAATGGAAAAATCTCCACTTCGTAGCACTATTGTTATTATTGCAACCGAACACTGCACAACGCATTTTAAAAAATATAAAATTTCACAATCAATACTACACTTGAAAATACAAATCGAATTCACATTCAAAGGCGCGGGCGAATAATAAGTACGTAAGCAACAACAGCTGCGCATTGCGTAATCTATTTCACTATAATTCTTGAGTGGTGTATATGTATGTGATCAAAGCAAAGTTTATTACTGTATCTGTTGTCTTTGGAGATGCGGCGTTAAAACTTTCGCAGTAGTCGTAACCACTAACTGTTTAATCTATTGCCACTGCCGTTGCCAAATCTGCATTGTTACGAATTTACTCCTTTCTAGTTTTACTTTACTAGGTTCGTATCTCTGGATTGACAAATAAAACCAAAAGCCGTTTAATTCACTTCAACAAAATCTCTTTATTTTACAACTCGTCTACACTATAGCAGTTTACTCTTAACACTGGTTGATTACGTTGGCGCTGCCACGGCTTATATAGCCACGCACTTCTCGCTGAAGCCGACGTGTCCTTCTTGAATATTGCGTCTGGAAACTACAAGAACATAACGCTATACGGCGCCAAATGCAGCTATTGCTTAGACAAGCAGACAGCCACGGCGCCAAACTCAGCAAATGTTTAAGTAGACAAGCAGGCAGCTGCGGCTCCAGATGTCTATTGTTTCGACAAGCAGACAGCCGCGGCGCCAGATGTCTACAACAAGACAAATGCTATTCCATATACCTACAGCTATAATAAGTGATGCATATAGCAATACAAATACAACTTAATACTACTTTTGTAACACAGAGGCACAAATCCTCTTGAACCAAATGGGGCGAGCCTCTCCAAATGTACTACTTTCATTTTCCATCGTGCTTTTCCATTTCTTTGTATGCGGTATACCACGTCATTAAGTCGTTTCATCACCATATAGGGTCCTTCCCAGGCTGTCTGCAGTTTCGGGGACAAGCCTTTCTTTCGAAGTGGATTGTACAACAGGACCAGATCACCTTCTTCAAAACCTTTTGAATTTGCCGCTTGATCGAACCGGTCCTTCATCTTATTGCTCATCAGATGCGTATGCTGTCTTACCATTAGATGCAATTCATTCATTTCTGCCTTTAAGGCAGAACAATAATCTCCATTATTTCTTACAGCTGTAGGATTCGTTCCAAACTTAAGATCAGCAGGGAGTCGCAGATCAGATCCGAAAATAATCTTTGCTGGCGTGTAACCAGTTGTCTCGTGCTTCGCTGAACGATACGCCAGCAGGAACATCTGGATGCACTTGTCCCAATTCCGTGGATCTTTTTCAACGATTTTCCGCAGATGTTCTTCGAGCGTTCGGTTGAATCTCTCCACCATTCCATCTGATTGTGGATGTAACGCTGTTGTCCGTGTCTTGTGGATGCCCAATAACGTACAGACTTCTTGGAAAATGGAAGATTCGAAATTCCTGCCTTGATCTGAGTGTAATTCGACGGGCACTCCGAACCTTGTTATCCAATTTTCTACAAACGCTTCGGCTACTGTCTTCGCTTCTTGGTTTGGTAAGGCATATACTTCTGGCCATTTACTGGAATAGTCCATGACAACCAGTAGATATTTGTTTCCGGCCGTACTGGTTGGGAACGGACCTGCAACATCCATTGCGATTCGTTCAAATGGTGATCCCACGTTGTACTGTTGTAGCCTACCGCGACTTTTGGCTTTAGAACCTTTAGCTGCCATGCACTCTACGCAATTACTTATCCATTCTGCTATGAAATCTCGACAACCGATCCAGTAGAACCGTTTTTTAATCTTCTCTATAGTTTTTGTAATTCCAAGGTGCCCTCCACTAGGTCCATTGTGATATTCTTTCAATACTTTCGGGATCATGGACTTCGGTACTATGATCAGCAGACGAGACTGTTTGCCATCTTCGCTTTCCCAGGTACGATGAAGGTAAACGAGGTTTATGCTGTTCCATTTAGAGATGGCAAATATTTGAGTACCTGGGACTTTGTCACTGCTACTTAAAAATCACTGGTCACAGCTGTGACAAGTTTTCTAAAGTAGCAGTGACTGGAATTAACGCACAAAGTAGCAGTCACAGTATCACATGAAAAATTGCAACTGTGACAAAATAGCATTCACAGTATCATATGAAAAATTCCGACTGTGACAAAGTAGCAGTCACAGTATCATATGAAAAATTGCGACTGTGACAAAGGAGCAGTCATAGTATGTATCATATGAAAAATTGTGACTGTGACAAAATAGCATTCAGCGACTGTGACAAAATAGCATTCACAGTATCATATGAAAAATTGCGACTGTGACAAAGTAGCAGTCACAGTATCATATGAAAAATTGCGACTGTGACAAAGGAGCAGTCATAGTATCATATGAAAAATTGCGACTGTGACAAAATAGCATTCACCGTGGAATATAAAAAATTGCGACTGCGAGGAATTCATATTCATTAAAGCTATGAATTTTCTTCAATTTTAGATAAGTATAAATTGGTAAACATATAAAAAGTTAATTTATCTTTAAACGGGTAATATTCATGTACAAATTAAATTGATTACAGAAACCTCAATGCTGTAGTAAAGCCAATTATAAAACTTTTAATCTTAAAATTGCATCAATTTATATAGTAATTTAAAAAAACTTATAAAAAGTATTTTATAAGTAACGAAATATTTTTAAAAGTATGTTTTCGTTTACTTTAAATAGCTTCTATTGAGTATCCTTATATTGAAAAAAACCTTCAGAGAATATATTTAGTGCGACTTTAAAGATGTGCGTCTTAAAAAATAACGAATCATTTGCATTAATTTTTGTACGAAACTGTTACAAATCAGTTTACTTATACTTAATAAAAATTAAAGAAGTCTGTGTCAAAAAGAACCAAAATGAGTTTTGTGTGGCAATTTTTTAAAGAAGTGGATGCTGTTTTCGCAAAATGTGATATTTTGCCCTTCTTTTCCATTTAATGTAAATATTTTTAACACTATTTAATTTTATCTTTTATGTATATACTTTGTATTTGGTGATTTTCTAAAAATGAATTTACTATGTTAATTTCTGTTTATTCTAATAAATATGTACATTGTACCTAAATGAAAAAAGGAAACAATTTTGTTCTACTTTATTGGCCTATGTATGTTACAATTTTTATTCTAGTCACAGTCACAGTTTAAAATCGCTGCTACTACAAAGTCATAGTCACAAGTAGCAGTGTTCCTTAAAAGTCACAACATCGCCCATCACTAGTTCCATTGGGCCCAATATGCTTTTGCAGTTGGACTCTCGTTACTTAATTGTTCCTTTGGTGGTCGTACCCCATTTTCTTTGGCCATTACCAGCTTTGCAAGATCAGGGTCCTCCAGCTGATTGATTCTGATGCGGTGAGGAGTCCAATCATCTTCAGGTTCTATATTCAATAATCGCACGTCGATTATACCTTCTTTTCCCTCTGATTTGGAGCAATGTTTACATTCCAGTGGACAAGGGCGACGTGATAATGCATCCGCATTTTTGTGGTGAATCCCCTTTCGATGTTCCGTTTCGAAGTCGTAATTCTGTAATCTTTCGATCCATCGTGCAATTTGGCCTTCCGGATTCTTAAACTGTAATAACCATTTTAATGCTGCATGATCAGTCCTCAGCAAGAATCGTTGTCCATACAAATACTTGTGGAAATGTTTTACACATTCCACCACAGCTAGTAGTTCTTTTTGCGTCACACAATAGTTTTTCTCTGGTTTCCCGAGCACTCTGCTGTAATACCCAATTACTCTTTCTTGTCCGTCGATGAGCTGAGACAGGACATCTCCAATTCCATAAGCGCTCGCATCTGTATCCAGGATGAATTTCTTTCCAGGTATTGGATAAGCTAACATCGGCGCCGTACAAAGTAGCTCTTTAAGCTGCTCAAACGCTTTTTCTTGTTCCAACTGCCATACAAACGGGCATGTAAACTTCTAGCCACGTTCGCAAATCCAGGTACAAACCGGTGGTAATACGTGCATAAGCCGAGGAAGCTGCGGAGTTCATGTATGTTGGTGGGTCGAGGCCAATCTTTGACTGCTTTTATTTTTCCTTCCTCGGTGTGAATCCCCTCAGTTGACACTTTATGTCCGAGATATGTGACCTGCTTCTTCCATAATGAGCACTTTTTGGGATTCAAGCGTAATCCGGCTGATGCTATTCGCTGAAAGACTTCCTCTAGATTTTTCAGATGATCATCGAAACTTTTTTCCATGATGATAATGTCATCAAGATACACCAAACATGTCTTCCAGTTGAGTCCTTTTAACACATGTTCCATCAGTCGCTCGAACGTTGCAGGCGCATTACATAACCCAAATGGCATCACAGAGAATTCCCATAGCCCGTCGCCCATACTGAAAGCGGTCTTTTCACGGTCACGTTCATCAATCTCGACTTGCCAATATCCACTTTTTAGATCTAATGTAGAAAACCATTTCGCTCCAGACAAGGTGTCTAATGTATCGTCGATTCTCGGTAGAGGATAACTGTCTTTCTTTGTGACATCATTCAACTTCCCATAATCTATGCAGAAACGGGTGCTACCATCTTTCTTTTTAACTAAGACGATAGGTGAGCTCCATGGACTTATTGAAGGTTTGATTACACCGTCTTTGTGCATGTCTTCAATAATTTTGTTAGCATCCTACCGTTTTGCTAGTGGAACCCTACGCGGAGCTTGTCGGATTGGTTTAGCGTCTCCGGTATTGATGCGATGTTTGACAATGCCGGTTCTTCCTGTGTTGTTTCCTTCGTTTGCAAATATGGATGCGTATTTTTCTAATAGTTTTTCTGCTTTTAATTTTTCATTTCCATGCAGTTCGTTCAGCAAATTGTTTAGGAGTGTAGGACTTATCTCCTGTGGCTCAATAGTAGGCTTCTGTTGTGACCGTTCGCATCGTGCTATTGCACTTATATTCTGGCACTGTCCAATTACTGCTCCTTTCTTCAGCCTTATAGGCGTGTTGAATTCATTCACTACTCTGACCGGAATGGTAGCGTCTTCTCTAGTCCACAATCCACAATTCTTCAGTCCCACCTCCTCCATTCACTTTAGCCCATACAATCGCCTCAGATTTTGGTGGAATACTCTGATTATCATCAACAATCATTTTTCATTTCCATGCAGTTCGTTCAGCAAATTGTTTAGGAGTGTAGGACTTATCTCCTGTGGCTCAATAGTAGGCTTCTGTTGTGACCGTTCGCATCGTGCTATTGCACTTATATTCTGGCACTGTCCAATTACTGCTCCTTTCTTCAGCCTTATAGGCGTGTTGAATTCATTCACTACTCTGACCGGAATGGTAGCGTCTTCTCTAGTCCACAATCCACAATTCTTCAGTCCCACCTCCTCCATTCACTTTAGCCCATACAATCGCCTCAGATTTTGGTGGAATACTCTGATTATCATCAACAATCACCCTCTTACTTTCAACGTTGGTCACATATCCGGTGTTTATAGGCATCACCATGTTCTGGCAAAACAGCATTTGCTTTAGAGGTCGTCTCGAACCATAAAGTTTTGCCTGTCGCGTTGCAGAGTCAGCATACAAATTTATATGCCATATATTTCTCTGCAAGACGGAGGTAACAGATTGAAGAAACACATTCAGGGGTGTTGTGGAATCCAAGACAGAATTGCTTAGTTGTCAAAATTTAAAACCAATTCTGATTTTCAATGGTGTCACAGAATCTGATTGTATTTTCGTCTTTTCGAACATACGCAAAACCATTAATCGAATCAGTTGTTTACAAATGCGACAAAACCTGCAAATGAATACATTTGGAAGCAATCCTATTAAAGTTTTTAATGAGTTCCGAATTAAAGAAAGATTTTAAGAGATAACATTTATCGAATGAATAAAGACGCATTTGGATGTTAAATTACCTGCAACTTGTCCGGCACATGCACAAGCGAAAAGCATCTGGCAATTGCTTCCCAAAGGTAAAATATAAAAGATTTCGTATAAAAATAAATTGCGGATGAAATACTATATAATTATAAACCCTAGAAACTTCGCTTTAATCAATTATTTCTTTCCCTCCCAAAAAAACTCAAAAAAATCGATTTTTTGTACACCTCTATAGCAGGCTCCCCTCTTAAATATCCGCATTTTTTTCTAAAACTCAATAATTAAGACATTTCGTGTTTTATTTTAATATTTTCTCCTATAGAAATAAAGATAAATTAATTCGTAACAATAAAATAACTTGATTTCTTAACTTACATTTCAAATCTGTGTGCGACTATCTTCTTGATTTGTTTCTGACAGCAAAACCGATAAAATTGGTTTCCGTGACACCCAAAGCCGATACAAATTCTTTTTCGAATATTAAACCAATAATATCTGAATTCAGGACACCTACTGCTTTTTTTGATCGGTTTGAATTCTGATTCCGACAACTATTAGATTCCATAACATCCCTGATTAAAACATTCCCAGCTGTTCACCAACACTGTTACATTTTATGCAACACACTTCCAAGAAGAAGAATTATTAACGTAGCTAGGAAATGTGCAATTGTTTGGATAATTTTGGTGTTTCAAAAAGTAAGTTTTTTGTTTATAAAGATTTTAATTACGAATAAATCTTTAAGATATACCTATACATAGAAATCAAGGAGATTTTTTAACTATAGCTTTCTATTTTGCGGATTAAGAAGCCGAGAAAATATGATTGAAATTAGTTTATGAAAAGGACTAGAAATTTCTGGCCATGATATCACACCACATATGTTTAAGGTTAGTGGCACATAGTACATCTTTTTCTCTACCGGCGTAGAAAACGCTTAAGCGATTATAACCGAGTTAACAACGCCGCGGCAGTTGTTTTTTTCTTTTCGCAAGGACGGGAATAATAAGTGACTTATAGAGTTTGGTTTTTGTTCGTCGAGAGAGGACTTTACTTCTCAATTGGCTACTTAGTACAAAATAGCACCTGTTGGCAAGAGCTATTGCGTTGGATTTCGAAGCTGGTTAGAAGATAGAGGAAATTATGTACAACTACGTAGTTATGACTGTCAACAGTGACGTGGATGTTTAATGCAGTGGTCGGCATTTCATAGCACAATTGTGCCCTTTCACTTCACACGTATTCTTACGCTCTATCGTTTAGTCGTTGGCGAGACAGCCATGGATAATATGATACGAGACTCTTTGATTCGAGAGAGAGTTGTCAAAACTCGCATTTTTTATAACATTTTTCAATGATGCCAATACCGAAAAATATTAGATTGGGTATTTAATAAATTATACAAAACACTAAATTAAACACTTTGAAAATGCATACATATATAAATGCTAAAATGCTAAATCATTAATTAATTTACATAAACATTTATTTTTCCAAAATATGTTCGCACAGTTCAATGAAATTTCATTTCACACTAATTTCGTCAAGTAATTAAAGCTGTTTATTTCTAGCATCCCACCTTTTCTGAAATCAGCTGATCGAAATTCCCGGATCTTCTTCGCTGTCAAATAATCAGGGAACGCGTTTGAGGAAAAAATGAGAGCCAATGCGAGAGTTTCGTATCATATTATCCATGGAGACAGCAACGAATCAACATCGTGCTTGACTGTTGCGCTTTGTTTCTTAAATGCAAAGATGCCTTGCGAGACATACTTTATGCTTGAAAATGCTTTTGGTGACACGCAATACATTTTGTGTTTTAAGACATTAAAAAGACAAACCAGAAATTATGCTTTGAAAAGACATTTCGAATATTTTCACAATGATTTAAAAAAACGGAATGGAGAAGAAAGACAGCGTCTTTTTAATGAAGAAAGAAAAATTTTTTTGCAAAGAATTAAAGGGTGGTTAACGGAAACCGAGGGTTTGGAAGATATAGGCCGTTCAAATAAAAAATTAAAAATGGAAATTTCATGCTTAATTAGCTTTGATATTGTAAAACAAGGCAGACCTTTTGCTGATGGGGTATTTGTTAAACAAATGTGTACAAAATTTTTACAAAAATTGGAACATAATATAGAATTATTTGAAACTATTCCTTTATCCCCACGAACTGTAGCGCGACGTACTGATCAATTAGGAATGTGCGTTGAATCAGCAATATTGAAAAAAATTAATGATTGCAAACTTTTTTCTATATGCTTAGACGAAACCACCGATGTTAACGATCTTTGTCAATTAGCTATATGTGTTCGAACCGTAGATATAAATTGCGAAGTAACTGAAACATTGTTTTCTCTTGAAGCGTTCTATGGGAATGTGACGGGAAAGCTTTTGTTCGATGTCGTTAACGAAAAGGTTTTTTCAGTTGTTGACGTCAATAAATTTGTGGGGGTGTGTACAGATGGTGCAAATGTCATGACTGGAAAATATGAAGGCTTCGTAGGGCAATTGAAAAAACATGGGATTTCGGGGCATACTTTTCATTGCATACTTCACAAAATTGCACTCGCTTCTAACTTTATCAGCAATCACCCGGTCATGAAACTTGCAGAACAAATAATTAATAAGGTGCGAGCGGGGCATGTACATGCACGTATGTACACTGTATATGCAATACTATTTTTTATGTTTTCATTGAAACGCAATAAGTGATAACTTTTTTTTCAATTTCCGACTGGGATGCTCATGCGGAGCAGTTCGCTTGTGCTCACCAACACAGTCACAGTTTAACTATTGCCGACCACTGGTTTAATGCCAGGAGATATTTCGTCTTGCCCTCGTTCAGCACCAGACCATTTGATTCGCTACCTTATCCATTCTGGAGAAAGCAGAACTAACGGCGCAGTTGTTAAGGTCAATGATATCGAGATCATCAGCATATGCCAGCAGCTGTACACTCTTATTGAAAATTTTACCTTCTCGCTTTAGCTCTTCAGCTCGAATTATTTTCTCCAGAAGTAGGTTGGAGAAGTCACGCGAAAGAGAATCGACTTTTCTAAATCCTCGTTTGGTATCGAACGACTCGGAGAGGTCCTTCCCGATCCTGACGGGGCTTTGGTGTTGCTCAACGTCCGCTTACACAGCCATATTAGTTTTGATGGGATACCAAATTCCGACATTGCGGCATAAAGGCAGCTTCTTTAGCACTTAGTACATTCATTAGCATAAGAATAAGGTTAGAAAAAAGAAAACTAAAAAAAAATTGGAAATTGCACCACTGGGTAACTGTTAAACACCACACAAACGGCCAATGTCGATATATGCCTAAAATTATACAAGCATATCGTGCGCGTGAGGATAAATTAGCGTTAAGTTACTACAAATGAAAAAAATTTAATAGAGAATACAAATAATTTTAATTTGCTGAAATTCAAAACTAATTTTAAATATATAGTGAAAAATATGGTTTTTATCATCCAAGTTTTTTCGACTGATGGTTTTTGGATTTGTGTAGGACATAAGAAAATTTAGATAAGTTTTTTATTTAATACCAAGGACAAATATTATATAAAGTAATTTCTTATTTTCGTAAGGTTATACCTATACCTGTGTTTTGTGTTCTGTGAATTTATTTTGTAAAACATATACATATACTAGCTGACCCCGCATACGTTGTCCTGCGTGAAATTATGTGTTTTGAAATGAAAAGAAAGTTGAATTTACGTTGTGTTAAAAATCTTTTATTTTCGATTTTTCTAATTTTTTTTCAATGTAACGCAGTTTGATAAACAATATTTTTTAGTTTTTATTCCGGAGCGTAAATGTACAGAGAAGATGGTTTTCCAACTCGGGAACACGCCACGTATAACTGGCAAGCACTCATGCAATCGTAGTTACTCATTGGCCATGTGCAAAACATGAATTTTCTAGGTTGATGCCACATACACTTAGCGACTGCTCTTGCGATTTATTTATTGACATTGCAAATGCAAGCCGCACTGGAAACTGTAAACGTTTAAAGCTGAATGGCATGTCGTTCGGTATCATAGGGATGCGTGGGATTAAAACATCTTCGCCTTTGTACTTCCCTTTCAAAATTGTGGCTTCGATGACGTTGTTCAATAATTTCTTCACCGCAAGCCGGGTACCATTACACAGACGTGGCGGGTGTGTGTTCCGTAATATAATAATTACTGAACCGGTTTTTAATTGCAGATTATGAGGTGGTAAGCCGGGCAATTCCAGCGAATTTAAAAATTCTGTTGGATAATTGACAACTTCATCTTCATTAGTAATGGAATCAACTGATTTCTAATTCTTCAATTCGCCAGCTATTTTCTCTTAAATATGAAACTTCATTTCATTCACATCAACATTTTTTGCGGCCAATATAACACGTTCGATTAACCAAATGTGATTTACGTAATTTTGAGCAATGTTTGGGAAAACCATCTCCGTGATTTCGGTCTTTGATTCACAAAAGTTACAAAAATTGGTAGGGAATGTAATATATCCAGATGATGTATCAACAGCAATAATACCATTACCAATATCGAGCAGTTGTTTGGAAAACACTTCTCCAGACTGGTCTTCCTGCAATTCGACTCTCATGTTTATACTTAATTTAAGTGTTTTAATGTATTTCCATAAAATGGACGACTTCAAACAGGCATTCAGTTCATCAGCTGGCGTCGAGCGTGGAACAATTGGCAATATTTGTCGAAAATCACCTGCCAATAGTATCATTGCACCACCAAACCGGTTTTTGTTATTTCGTAAATCTTGCATCGAGCGATCTAATGCCTCCAAAGATTTTTTGTGTGCCATCGTACATTCATCCCAAATGATCAGTCTTGTTTGCTGCAGCACTTTGGCCATCGCAGAATTCCTCGAAAGGTTGCAAGTTGGAGTTTCATTAAATTGAAGGTTTAACGGCAGCTTGAGAACTGAATGAGCTGTTCGACCGCCTTCCAACAACGTAGCTGCAATACCTGATGAAGCTAGGGCTAGTGCAATTCCATTTTGCGACCGAATTGTTGCTAAAATCAATGACAACAAAAAAGTTTTGCCAGTTCCACCGGGAGCATCTAAAAAATAAAATCCGCCTGTTCCATCGTTCACTACTTTCATGAGCGTATCCTAAGCATATTTTTGTTGTTGATTTAAAAGGGGAACTGTTCTATCAACCATTTTTCGTAATGTTTCGGAATCGTATTGGGCTTCGCGTCTCAATTCGTGATCAAATGAGTCGAACATTGGGCGATTGTGTCCTGTCATTCCTATTTGTATTAATACTTTGTTGGTAAGCATCAAACACATGTCCTTAATTAAAATTAATGCTTCATTGTGAATTTCTTCGTTCATTTGCAAATCTGCATTCGATGTTCTAAAACGCATCTGATGCAATATATCTTCCGCCATATGATCTTTGTATTTATGCCATAAATCAGTCGGTGCTGATGGGAAGCATGTAGACAAAACTATAGAAAATAATGTTCGTATTTGTTTAGCAGTCTGGTCCCAATGAGTGTCATTCTCTAACAATCCCAAATGTTGACAAATAAAAACACTCGTCTTGACTGGGATGGACTGCATAAAGACGGCCTAGTGCATCGGTGGAAAATACTTGTGGGTAATCTGAAACTGGCTATCCACGTTTTCGTCGTTGAAATTTTTTGGATGATTGATTCCAGGTATAATATTTTGGCATTTCGGAGTAAAGTAGCGTTCTGGCAAAATCATCATTCTGGCACATTTCAAAGAAGCTGGTTAATGTTGTTGGTGGTGGCCTGTCAACTCGTTGTAATACGTTTGCATCTGTAAAATACACCCGTTGACCATTTTCCAAATGTACAGCCAAGTGAACAACAGTAGGGTGTCGTTCATGTATTGGAAACGAAAATATACGCCATATGCCTTGGTTACTACTAACATAGCGGCCCATTTGATATAGAGTGACTTCATCATTTGAATTTTCGGCAGCAACTCCGAAGACAGCCATGTCACTACCTTTGTTCACATACCTGCAAATATATTTAATCGATTTTATTTCCAATTCTTAACAAATACAATGTAAAATGTCTTCGGCAATGTACTTTTGTTCGTGTTCCATAATTGACGCGGATTTGAAGGCTGATATGTCGAAATGACCATTGCGAAAAGTGTGCGCAATGACTCAAAGCAAACTGAACGACGTACATTTATTAATAGCAATCGAAGGTATTAACAATCGTAGTTTCTCGGGTGGATTATGTAAATTCGTCCTAAGGAATTAGTTGAGAGCACACCTGGATGTCAATCTATTGGTTGGCCTTGCTTTCTGCGTACCTGTTTCTTCGGCGATGCATTCCATGCATAATATCAAGGCATTTCCAAATAAAGCAATGTTCTCACAAACGAATCACTGACGCAAGTTGAGAAAAAACTCGTCAATGTAAATTTTGTTGTTGGAAGTATTTCCGCTGGCTGTACTGTATTCTCTGGATTGAAAAACACTCTTCAGCCATTCTCCAAATGAACTGTGAAACGCACAACAGTCGGAAAAGTCGATTTCACCAGACTACAATATCAAACATTGGCATGAGTTTGGAATGTGAATTAGACAATAGTGGAGAAAATGGTACGATCCATATGTTGTCGACTTCGATATTCACTACTCTAAGTTGAATGGTAAATGTCCTGCCATTGTCGTATGATGAGCTACGACGATAGAGTGGATATCCATCATTTCAAGTTTGCGTTTCCGAAAGAAAAGCACGTGGATATTGTTTCGTGCATTTATTGCATGTGTAATTGTGGTTCCCGCAAGATCCATGCACCATATTGGTTTTCATCACTTCGTAGAATAATGGATCTTTCTCTGCATGAGGAATTTCCGCAGAAATGATTTCATCAATTTGATCTGTTGTAACTACCATCCACCATTCAAAGAAGAATGTGTGCGTAGGGCAAACCTCTTTTTTGCACTCAACAGAGTACATCCAGCATCTGACTGCACCATACTTGTATATACATACGTTGCTTCAAGATAAAGTCCATCAAACATCGTAGCGGTTGTTTGAAAAGTCTTGCTGTATTATCGTAATGATCGCTTGCTGATTGACAGCGATCCATAATTTCACGCATATGTCGTCGCATCCTGGGAGTCTCATGTAGTTCAAGTGTCTTGGGCTGCCATACGTTGATGGCAAAAAGAACGCCGACCGATATTAGCGCGATGTCTTCGTTGCTTCGTAACAAATTTCAATCTGTAATTGATCACTTCGTTTGAAACACACATAAAGTTTTCACTGAATAATTTTCAAAATTTGTTTTTAAAATAGCCGGAATAAAAAAGCAAGCGACCGAAATTGAACGATTCAAATAATTTACAAATCAAAATATTGAAAAACAAAACAAAAAAGAATTGTATGAAAAGTCACTTTTTGGAAATTTCCAATCTTTCGACTTTTCCTTATGAAAAGTATATGGTTTTTTTTATATCTAACCCTTTCCAGATCCACAGCGAACAACTTCTGATTTCATGAAGATTGGTTCCGCCGTTCTCGAGCGTTAGCGTTACTAAAAAACAAACAATCATTTTTACTTACATACATATGTACATACAAATGTATGTATGTATGTACGTACATATATGTATACAAAATAAAACGTTTGTATGGGAAAAAGAAAAGGGCTGTTTTTAGGGGCTTTCCGGCAACTTTCGTAATTTTTTCTTACATAAGAACCTTCTCCTTATAATAACAAATACAACAAAAAAAAAATCAGCCAAATCGGTTCAGCCGTTTATGAGTGATGATCTTACAAAGAAAGTGGCATTGATTTTTATATATATAGATTTATGTTAAAAATGACAAAAACAGTTTTACAAGTCTATATTAACAACCCGTATTTATTAAAATTGATTTTTCTTCACCCGCTATGTATAGTGGGGAGCAAAAATTCTATTCTACGCTCAACATTTTCGTGTTTGAAGGCTCATAAAACCTTAACGCGTGAAGTAAATGAAAAAAATTTTTTTTCCAAGAATATGTATTTAGTTAACAACAAATATGCGTTTCTAATGAAATAAGCAGGGAAGAAATGTATAAGTTAAGAACCAAAAACTAAAACATCACGCATGTACTCAATTTCGCACCCTTTATGAAAAAACAGAAATTTGATATATTATTAATATTTTGTCCAAAGGCTCTTATTATCTACAACATTTTTTATGCGATTTGGCATACTCTCGACCAGATTCTGCATCATTTCTTTTGGAATATGATTCCACTCTACTTCCACTCGCCTCCAAAGATCGTCAAGGTTGGATGGGGCAAATTGGTACTGCCCGAGCCGCCGTTTCACAATTGACCATAAGTTCTCAATTGGATTGAGGTCGGGGCTTTGAGCTGCCCACTCCATCAACTTAAATGCCATTCGCGAACAATTTTCGCAGTGTGCTTGGGGTCCCCATCTTGTTGAAAAGATATTTCCTTTTCGTGGTACGCACTCTTTTCCAATAAATTGGGAAGATAGCACCCGTAGAGCACCCCAAACCATTATATTACCTCCTCCATGCTTCACTATTTGTTTTACAAGATGTCTTTGAAGTTTCTTGCTGGGCCTGCGCCAACAATATTGCTTTCCATCCGACTGAAAACGGTTAAACTTAGATTCGTCCGACCAGATAACACGTTTCCAGTCATCTACAGTCCAGTTTTTATGTTTCTTTGCCAATTTCAACCGAGCCTTACTATTTTTCTCCGATTGAGCTGGTTTACTTTCTTTCACAGATACGACTTATCCAATTCTACCAAGTGCTCTTCTAGCTGTCCACCGACTAACATTTTTAATAATTTCCATAGAAGCTTCTTTTGGTGTTATAATCTTATCTTTCCTCATTTTCGACATCATAAGTCTAGCGTCAGAGTCTGTTAAGATGCGATGGTGCCCATTCAATACGCTTTTGGAAGGTACATTTTGTCTTTTTTGCACCTTGACCACCACTGACTGACTAACTTGCAGTTTTTTAGCAATAATGCGTGTCGGATAGCCACTTTGAGTTAGGCTTACAATATTATTTCTTAATTTTTTATTAGAATGTAGATACAAATTTGCCAATTCAAGAAATTAATTTTAAATTATTAAGAACTATTTAAGACAGTGAATATTGAACAAAGAAAACATTTTATTGGAAATCTGGAAATCTATTGCTGATAGTAAACTAGGGAGAACGAAAATAAGTGCGAATAATGGATGGTGCAAAACTGAGTACATGCGTTATGTTTTTGTTTTTGGTTCTTAACTAATACATTTATTCTCTGTTTATTTCATTAGAAACGCATATGGATTGTAAACTAAATACATATTCTTATTTAAAAATTAGTTTAAAGAAATATAATTTTACAATTAAATAAAGCAGTACTAATCCTGTAAATAGTGGATATCAGTGAACAAACCCTGCCATAATAGCAAATACTACTCCTATTGACAATGCGTAATGGAAATGGGCTACTATTATGTCTACAACTTTGTTTTTTTCTAAATTTAAGGCTTTATTGTATAAAAACGGTTACAAAAATGTTATTCAAAATATTGGCCGTCGCTAGCTACTACTTTTGACCATCTTTCTGGCAGCATGCGTATTCCGTGACGAAAGAACTCCTCATCCTTCGAGTCGATTCAAGTATCAATCCAATTTTTCACTTCTTCATAAGAACTGAAGTGCTCGTTAGCTAGACCGTGTGCCATCGACCGGAACAAGTTGTAGTCAGATGGAACAACGTCTGGAGAATACGGCGGGTGGGGTAAGATCTCCTATTTCAGCGTATCCAAATATTTTTTTGCCACCTTTGCGAGGTGAGGCCGAGCATTGTCATGCTGGGGAATGCCTTTATCGTGTCTTTCCTCGTACTGTGGCCGTTTTTCTTTTAGTGCTCGGCTAAAACGCATTAATTGCGTTCGGTATCGATCTCCTGTGCTATTTCACTTGGCTTTAGCAGCTCATAATATTTCACCCACAGCTGGTCCCACCAAATGCAGAGCATGACCTTGGCGCCGTGAATGTTCGGTTTTGCCGTCGGAGGCATGCCCAGTCTTTCCCCATGACTTTCTTCGCTTAGGATTAAGGTAGTGGACCCATTTTTCGTAAAAATCACTTTCGATTGTACCTTTGCAGCTGTTCACATGCAAAGAAACGCCGTTCGACATCTCTTGGTTTCAAGTCGTAAGGAACCCAGTTTCCTTGTTTTTGAATCATCCCCATGGCTTTGAGGCGTTTTGATACGGCTTGCTGTGTCACTTGCAACGATTCTGCCAATTCCTCTTGGGTTTGAAACGTATCTTGGTCGAGTAATGCTTCCAATTCAGCATCTTCGAAAATCTTCTCCCTTCCACTACCATGCCGGTCTTCGACTTCATAATCACCATTCTTAAAACGTTGATACCATTCGCGACATGTTCTTTCATTTAAAACAGCCTCACCGTACGTATCCGAAAGCATTCGATGAGCCTCAGCCACACTTTTCTTGGAATTAAAGAAGAAAAGCAAAATTTCCCGCAAATGTCGAGAATTCGGCTCAAAAATTGACATTTTCAGTTGAGAATATGTTTGGGATGTCAACCACGGTAGAGGAGGAGTAAAGTAACTATCAGCTGATGTTATGTAAACAAAGGCACAGCTGAGAGGTCCCACTGTAGGAACGTCAAGGGGAGTCCGGTTGAGTTTCTATTGGAATCCAAGATGGCCGACTTTGAACCGGAAAATGGTTGCATTGTCTTACTTTCTTAAAATTTATGGAAAGGTTGTTCCAAAAATATTGGTTATATGTAAAACTTTAATAAATTTTTAAAAGAAATCGTTTTATTTTAATATATATTCTAAAAGATGAGAACAATATGAGCAAATACATGAAAAATTAAGTTTTTTTATTTGTGCCTCTTTTTAACTGTGGTAAGTTAATAAATGTTCACCACAGAAAAATGTTACGAACAAATAAGCAACAATGCCGAATAGTGGGGTCTAGATTATGCTCATTCACAGCCATATTTATATTTTTCCATCAAAACGAAGGTTTTTGCAAGACAATTTGTTTGAGTTTATTTCATAGCACAACTTTACGATGGTTTATTTAGTTATTTGAATCTGGTAGAAGTGTTTGCAAATTTCCCTTGGAACGATAAATAACAGATCGGTTGGGATTTTATTCCAATAAAAGTACGAAATATCTAAACATGGCCTCGTTAATATTGCTGCGTAATGGATCAGGTGCTGTTCCAATTTTTTGATTTAAGAGATGAAAAAGCAATACGCGATGCTGTGAAGTACTCAGATGTAGTTATCAACTTAGTTGGTCATGAATTCGAGACAAAATTTTAAAATCAATGACGTGCTCGTGGAAGGTGCACGTCGCATTGCTAGGTAAGCTAAAATTAAACTTTATTTCAAAAGATTTACCATGTACTTTTATATACTTATTTTTTTTTATAGATTCAGCAAAGGTGCTGGTGTGGAACGTTTAATTATTTGTCTGCTTTAAACGCTAGTCCCAAACCAATGAGCTTTGTGCTTGCACAAGCTATTGACAATTGGGGAAGGATTTAGTATACCATCCCAGAATTTCAAGGATAAAAAGGATATGGTCGGATAGAGGAGGTTATCCTGATCAAGGATATATATGATTATAGCCGCAGGAAGCTTATAGTTTCCGAGATATTCGCGTTTAAAGTTGAAAATTTGCAATATTTTAATCACATATTTTCGATATATAAAATTAATTTTTCACTTATATTTTTCACTTTTATATACACTAACACATCACTTATTCATTTGCACACATTTATTTTATATACTATAGTGCAAAAATTGCTTTTAATACACATTTCAATTATTGTTGAATTATTATTATTTTAGAATAACAAACGAATTACAAACTGTCAAATAATCAGTGTTACCTTATCGACATCATTTGTAAAATAACTAAATGAAATAAAGGAAACAGATTATACCCCAAATACGAAAATCAACAACCTATAAAAAAAAATAACCCTGATCGGTCAAACAAAGAAATTATTTAAAATTAATAAAACAAACGTGTATTAAGGCTTGTATATAAATTTTATTGCCTCTAATAATTTAACAAAAGGATCCTCGTGTCTGTTGGCCACATTTTTCCGCCAAACGTACTCTACAATTAAATCGGCGAAGTTTTCCGGATTGTTGTGGTCGTCCCTCGCAAAAAACCTTTTTATTACACGCCACTGTGATTCAATACGCTGCGTATGCGTTGCATCTGCAGCCACAAATGGACTGTCCGGATCGCTATGGTTTACTTTTCGGTGCTCATACCCGTGATTCGCCAAACCATCGTACGCTTTCCAGCAATCCGTGCTAATTATAGTCCCTGGCGCAACATGCTTTTTAATCAGGGGTATGAGCACCTCCGCAGACCTAATATTTCCTGGGCATACCTCCAACCGCAGGTCGTCGCTCCCATCCTCAATCATCCCCAACACCCAGTGACCTTCCACACTCCTGCCTAAAATGAGAAAAACTTATACATAAGTAATTACATATAAGTAATTAATATTTTTAACCTTACCTTTAATATATTTCCTTTTCCCGAATTTGCTCTCATCAATTTGTACCATTTTGCCAGGGCCACCTATTTTACCTACCGCCTTCTGATTTTCCACTTGGTATAAAACTACCGCTTCGCGACAGTAGTAATACCAGTCATATGGTAGCGCTAGATAATATAGGTTCCCTGACAATGCTGTTTTTTCTAACTATCTCGTGCGACCAGTGCGATGCGTAGCAAAACATTAAATAAAATACTTGTGGCAATGGTATTTTAACATTTTCGAAAAAGGTGCCCACGGACCGAGATATTGCGGAACGCGTTCGGCAAGATCCTTTTCTGCACCTAAACGTACCGACGGTGCTATTTCCCATCACGGAGAGCACCATCGGCAGTCTATGCACCCTACAAGTCCTTTCCTTAGCAATCAGACCCTCCTCTTCGCAAAACGATACGCAACTCTCCTTCGATTGGAATTTGTGGAATATTTTCCCAATATTCCACATTTCCTTCACCTCCGACACGCTCAATTTGTTTGTTTTACAACCACGAATAGTCGCTTGTTCTACATATAATTGTAACAAAGTATGAAGTAAACTGATTTAAATATTCTTTTCAATATTTAATTTATCATACCTGATGAGTTATTTTCCATTTTCTTTAGAAATATTTCAGAAATTTTAATAAAAAAAATGTTCACGCAGCTTATTTTTCAAATACGAAATAATTATAAAAATGACAAAAAAAAGCAACGGTACTTTGCTCTAAACATAGCAGTACTTATATCCGTTATATCGCATTGATGTAGGAGTGTTTGTTATACCCTCTTAGACATTGCTTCGGCCGCGCGGTCCAACACCGGGGGGTATCAAATTCTTTTCGCGTAGAACTCCTTTTTGCGTGGGCGACCTTCGGCCGCGCTTCAAAAAAAGTAACCCTGGTCGGTCCAGCGCAAGGGTGTATCAAATTCTTTTCTCGTAGAACTCCTTTTTGCGTGGGCGACCTTCGGCCGCGCTTCAAAAAAAGTAACCCTGGTCGGTCCAGCGCAAGGGTGTATCAAATTCTTTTCTCGTAGAACTCCTTTTTGCGTGGGCGGCCTTCGGCCGCGCTTCAAAAAAAATAACCCTAGTCGATCCAACACCGGGGGGTATCAAATTCTTTTCGCGTAGAACTCCTTTTTGCGTGGGCGGCCTTCGGCCGCGCTTCAAAAAAAATAACCCTGGTCGGTCCAACACCGGGGTGTATCAAATTCTTTTCGCGTAGAACTCCTTTTTGCGTGGGCGGCCTTCGGCCGCGCTTCAAAAAAAATAACCCTGGTCGGTCCAACACCGGGGGGTATCAAATTCTTTTCGCGTAGAACTCCTTTTTGCGTGGGCGGCCTTCGGCCGCGCTTCAAAAAAAATAACCCTGGTCGGTCCAACACAAGGGTGTATCAAATTCTTTTCGCGTAGAACTCCTTTTTGCGTGGGCGGCCTTCGGCCGCGCTTCAAAAAAAGTAACCCTGGTCGGTCCAGCGCAAGGGTGTATCAAATTCTTTTCTCGTAGAACTCCTTTTTGCGTGGGCGGCCTTCGGCCGCGCTTCAAAAAAAATAACCCTAGTCGATCCAACACCGGGGTGTATCAAATTCTTTTCGCGTAGAACTCCTTCTTGCGTGGGCGGCCTTCGGCCGCGCTTCAAAAAAAATAACCCTGGTCGGTCCAACACCGGGGTGTATCAAATTCTTTTCGCGTAAAACTCCTTTTTGCGTTGGCGGCCTTCGGCATTGCTACAAAAAAATTTCCCTTGTCGATCCAACACCGGGTGTATACATTTTTTTTCTCCCGTAGAACTCATTTTTACATTGACGGCCTTCAGGCCGCTTAAATTTTTAATATATTTTTTTATTGTTTATCAACGATAATGTTTCCTGTATTTAGGGTATAATATTTCCTTATATTTTTTTTGTTTTAGTTTGTAAAATATTTCAGTATGGTAACACTGATTACATGAAACATTTATTTTTACAAATGATGTCGATAAGGTAACACTGATTATTTGACAGTTTGTAATTCGTTTGTTATTCTAAAATAATAATAGTTCAACAATAATTTAAATGTGTATTAAAAGCAATTTTTGCACTATAGTATATAAAATAAATGTGCGCAAATGAATAAGTGATGTGTTAGTGTATATAAAAGTGAAAAATATAAGTGAAAAATTAATTTTATATATCGAAAATATGTGATTAAAATATTGCAAATTTTCAACTTTAAACGCGAATATCTCGGAAACTATAAGCTTCCTGCGGCTATAACCATATATATCCTTGATCAGGATAATCTCCTCTATTCGACCATACCCTTTTTATTCCCGAAATCCTGGGACGGTATACTAAAGCCGACCCGACAATTGCGCTAAGGATCCCGAAACTGCTGGTCAGGTTTATCAAGCTGTTGGGTTGGTTTTGAGCAAAATTGAATTTACATAATGCTAAACACTCAACACCCACCTTGCAGACCAAACCGTTACCAGTTGAGCGAATTAATTGACTGGTTCCATCGTGTTATGCGCAAAGTTGAAATATGGTGGGGATACCGTCATTAAGACATGTGTTGCGATCCTACCTTCTTACTGAAAGCCAAGTTCACTGAGCTTATCTGTCCTGGTCAACATATTGGTGAGCTACATATGGAACTTATCGACCGCGAATGTATTACCAATGTCATTCCCTCCGACATACCGCGGTTGGAGGATTTGGGTGTAAAATTGACCTCCATGGAAGAGCAATTACCATGCGAATTGCGACCATATCGTGCTGCGCAATATTATGATGCCGAATTGGGAGAGTGGAAGGAACCAGCTTCACCAAAACCGATAGAACATCGGGAAGAACTACTTATGTTTGCATAAAACTACTACGAGGGCTGCTATATATATTTCTGGCCTAATAATGAAAATAGGCATATCTATCAACGAAAATGTTTTTTTTTTTTTGTTGGATTTGGCTCGTCTTGGGAGACCCACACGGTCGATTGCTGTTTTGTTTCGGGCTCATACGCATAGATCCATGATTCGTCACCTGTGACGATCTTATAAACGTCTTTTGAAGCACCGCGAACGTATTTTTTCAGCATTTCTTTACACCAATCCACACCAGCCTTTTTTTGAGCGATTGTCAAATTGGCCGGGATCCAACGAGAACAAACCTTTTTTACGGCCAGGTATTCATGCAATATCGAATGTATGCTGGTGGGAGAAATGCATAGGCGTGCCTCTATCTGAAGGTATTTTACATGACGGTCTTGCATTATCAGTTCACGTACGGCATCGATGTTTTCTGGCACAACGGCTGTTTTTGGACGACCTTCAAGGAATACGTCTTTGAGCGAGCGTCGGCCACGATTAAATTCGTTGTAACAGTTTTTCACAGTGCTATAGGATGGTGCTTCATAGCCATACAAAGATTTTAGTTCATCGATGCACTCTTGTCGTGATAATCCACGTCGAAAGTTGTGAAAAATGATCGCACGAAAATGTTCACCAGTTAATTCCATTTTTTGACCGAGATGAATTTTTTAATTCCCTGTAAATAAAACAATTCACGATTAAATGACAAAACGTTCTGAGTGATGTTATGCTAAAAAATGTCAAACTATCCAATGGAAATGTCAGATTGCACCTGGCAACACTTAGTGTTGCCTAGTCCAGAAATATATATAGCAGCCTATGTATAATGGCAACAATGCTAACAACAGCCAAGCAAATAATAAACAACACTTATCAATCGAAAGTTGGTGGCGTTGGTGGCTAAGCAGCGATTTGAAAGAAACATTTGCATCTACGCGAATTACAATTCGTCTTTACATCTAGTGAATTCGATTATGAACGATGTGGAAATTGATAAGTAAACTTTAAAAAACAAATAAATGTAATTTGGTTAATAATGAATCGCTATTAAAAATTAAGGAATTTGAGTTGTATTTTTATTTGGGCCAAACAATTTATAATCGATTAGGATAATTTCAAATGGAATATATTTCGAACAATCATTTGTTTTTTTTTTCAAATATGCCAGTATTTCTATTGAGCATGGCAAAATAGTGTTGCGTAAGCTAATTTAAACTGCGTTTTACTGCTATATATGTAAATATTGCAAATTATATATAGCATATTTATCTATATCATGAAGGTATAATTAATTTTTTTGATAACAGCTTTAAACTTTACTCTATAACAAAAATTGAAAATAGTATTTATAAATGTACAAATATAGTACTGTAAATTTATAATTTAATATAACAGCATTTTCGCTTTCTGCAACCCGTTTTGACCTCTCGCCACCTTTATTCACCAGAGGTGGCCATGATTTTTTTATTGTGAACGTACGCTTGGGGGTAGGTTAAAGACTGTGAATGGCTCTTTTACTATGGTGAATGGATTTTCCCTACTCCTTGTACCATGGTTGCCACAAATGTCCAAGATCGATATAAGATGATTTAATCGACCAGTGCTTGACTCTAGAGACATCTATTGGAAAACAGCGGAAGCAAAGTTGTATACCTAATACATATAGGGGTATTCAGACCGAAGCCTGTTAATTTGGTAATTCGTTAGTTGACACTTCGTTAAAAGGCTTAACTGTGAACATACTTTTTGTTCTACCTCTGTAGGAAAAAGAAAAAACAGCCTCGGATGAGAGACCCCCCTTTTGATGACGACCATGGCAAACGAAATAAAGACTACGAATTGAGGGCACGCATCTGGAATGTCCGGGCCCTTAGTTGGGAAGGTGCCGCTGCCCAGCTGGTTGATGTCCTCGTGAAACTAAAGGCTGACAACACCGGCGTCCAAGAAATGCGATGGACGGGACAAGGACAGAGACGATTAGGTCCTTGTGGCATTTACTACAGTGGCCATATAAAGGAGCGCAAGTTTGGCGTGGGGTTCGTGGTGGGAGAGAGACTCCGTCGCCGAGTACTATCATTCAGTCCGGTGAATGAACGTTTAGCCACAATCCGCATTAAAGCGAGGTTCTTATGAGAGATGCCTCCACCACGATGTCAAAATCGTGCTTGGCTAGTTTAACGCCAGGGTGGGCAAAGAAGGTATCTTTGGCGCAACGGTCGGTAAATTCAGCCTCCACGACGAAACATCACCAAATGGGTTGAGGCTGATCGACTTTGCCGCGGCCCGAAATATGGTTATCTGTAGTACTAGATTCCAGCACAAGAAAATACATACATCAAGCTACCTAGCTGTCTCCGGATCGAAAAGCCACCAACCAGATCGATCATGTTGTGATAGACGGAAGACACGTCTCCAGTGTTCTGGACGTGCGTACGCTCCGAGGTCCTAACATACACTCGGACAACTATCTTGTTACAGCCAAGATTCGCACCCGCCTCTGTGCAGCAAAAAATGCACGTCAACAAACACAAGGAACGTTCGATGTCGAGAAGCTGCAATCACAACAGATAGCTGAGCGATTTTCTACTCGGCTTGCATTCCTGCTCTCTGAGATCACTCGTGAACAACTCGGTATAAGGGAACTGTGGAACGGCATTTAAAACTCCTTACCTACAGCTGCAACCGAAACCATTGCTTTTCTAAAAATGCAAAAGAACAGCTGGTACGACGAGGAGTGTCGTGTTGCAGCGGAGAGAAAACAGACTGCCTACCTCGCAATGTTAGGATCGACGACAACACGTGCTGGATGGGATGGATACCGAGAGTTGAAGAGGGAAGCAAGACACATTTCCAGACACAAAAAGACAGGCCGAAATGCGTGAGTATGAGTATGAACTTGACAAGCTGACCGACATGGGTAATGCTCGAAAATTCTACGAAAAAATGAGGCGGCTTACAGAAGGTTTCAAGATCGCCCAGAGCATACTTAAATTATGGAGGGAACACTTCTCCAGCCTGCTGAATGGCAGGGAACGTTCAACGCCAGGAGAAGGCGAACCCGATTCCCCAGTCAAAGACGATGGAGCAGACGTTCCATTGCCCGACCATGAAGAAGTTCGAATAGCAATTACCCGCCTGAAGAACAACAAAGCGGCGGGGGTCGATGGATTGCCGGCCGAGCTATTCAAACACGGCGGCGAAGGTCTGATAAGGATCACGCATCAGCTTCTTTGCAAAATATGGTCGGACGAAAACATGCCCAACAATTGGAATTTAAGTGTGCTTTACTCAATCCACAAAAGTGGAGACCCCACAATCTGCGCCAACTACCGTGAGATAAGCCTCCTCAACATCGCGTATAAGGTTCTATCGAGCGTATTGTGTGAAAGATTAAAGCCCACCGTCAACAAACTGGTTGGACCTTATCAGTGTGGCTTTAGACCTGGCAAATCAACAACCGACCAGATATTCACCATGCGCTTAATCTTGGAAAATACCCGTGAAAGGAGAATCAACACACACCACCTCTTCGTCGATGTCAAAGCTGCTTTCGACAGCACGAAAAGGAGCTGCCTTTATGCCGCGATGTCTGAATTTGGTATCCCCGCAAAAACTAATACGGCTGTGTAAACTGACTTTGAGCAACAACAAAAGTTCCGTCAGGATCGGGAAGGACCTCTCCCAGCCGTTCGATACCAAACGAGGTTTCAGACAAGGCGACTCCCTATCGTGCGACTTCTTCAATTTACTGCTGGACAAAATAATTCGAGCTGCAGAACTTAATCGAGCAGGTGTAATCTTTTATAAGACTGAACAGCTGCTGGCGTATGCCGATGATATTAATATCATCGGCCTCAACACCCGCGCCGTTAGTTCTGCTTTCTCCAGACTGGACAAGCAAGCAAAGCAAATGGGTCTGGCAGTGAACGAGGGCGATAGGAAATATCTCCTGTGATCAAACAAACAGTCGTCGCACTCGCGACTTGGCTCTCACGTCACTGTGGACAACGTCCGGTGTGTTTTACGTGGGTACCTGCTGACGACAACCTTACTCCACGGCGCTCAAAAGCACAGTGGATCAAATTAATGCGTTGATCAGCGCCCTGAGAATGCTAAGCATTTTCAGTACCAATTGGCAGTGTGGAATGGACACACTAACCACCTTGGTAGGGTTCGAGGCCCATCTAAAACCTCTGCCGTGCTTTGGGTCCGGCACCCGGTTGCAATGCAACTCCACATTCAACTGACAAAGTCAGTTTTTCCCGCGATTTGGGTATCAACCACAACCACCACGATACTCCCCGAGGGGCCAGTCCGCATGAGCAGGTTGGAGTTACCTCCAAGGACTCCTGCTCCCCGTGGTACCAGAATTAAGTCTCCGGTCAGACTTCGTAGCCGAAACTACTACCAGTTGAGCTTCCATACTGCTCTGGACTGGTGGCCAGGGGTTGGACCCCATACATACATCACTTACACACACCAATCATACAAAAAACTAAAACCCTAATTTCCAGCTAACCGCCTTCGCCGCTTAAATAATTCACGTGCAAACAACCCTAACTGTTCGGTATTCCGACTAGTGGAGATCACACCACTAACATCTAACCGTCCATCTGTTCAGCTAATCCCCATACCACCCAGATCCCTAATGTCCAAGTACATCGGGCACTCCGCAATTAAATGCGACCAGTTTTCTGAAACTGCCCCACAAAAACACCCCGACGTATCCGATAGGTGCCTCTGATGCAAAAATGCATTCAGAGGCCCATGCCCCGTAAGCAGAAAACCCAGACTCAGAAAATCTGAAGTCTGGGTTATCCTCAACGAACCCAACGTCCCGAATGTACTCGTACGTCACTCGGCCGTTAGGACTATTGTCCCAACGTTCTTGCCACCTACACCTAACCCTATCATCTAGAAGCCTCTTGCACCCTAGATATCCCTCCCTCTCCACATTATCGTCGGAAATCCAATCGTTCCGCAGCAATGACACACTCAAACCCCTTCTTAACCTGAATGCAGCAGCACGCTGTATGACAATCAGGTCAAGAGGGGGTGCACCTAATAACACCTGCATCGCATCCGTTGAGACGGTGCGACATACAGGCAAGCAAGCAAGCATCATACAACGCTGTATTGAGAGAAGTTTTTGAGATCCCAAGACAGTCGTGGCTGCCTCCCACCATACAGGGGCTCCATATGTGGCACAGGCCATAAACAAGCCACGATATATGGTGCGGACAGCACGACGTCCGAGACCACAATCGCTCCTCAAAATACGTCGTATTTTGCCTACGGTTGCCTGCAGTCGCTCCTTCACCTTCGCAAAGTGTGGAGTAAAACACATCCTTTCACTTATGGTCAGCCCCAGATACTTGACTTGCGTCACATATCTGATGCTCACCCCGTTCACACGGACAATCGGTGGACGAAACGGCGACAATCTACCTTTCGGCAGCATTGCCGCCGTTTTGTCCATCGATATGTCAACCCCCACACTTAAACCCCAAGAATTAACGATCTCTAGGAGATCTCCTCCCGCCCGTTCTAAATCCAAC
The DNA here is from genome assembly GCF_023373825.1 of Bactrocera dorsalis. NCBI lineage: Eukaryota > Metazoa > Arthropoda > Insecta > Diptera > Tephritidae > Bactrocera > Bactrocera dorsalis. The sequence continues at coordinate 14,928,658 of NC_064308.1, read as the reverse complement.
CTCGAGCGACCTTCAACCATAAGAAGAAGGTCGTCCGCATACGCGCAACATTTACAGAGTGGCTCGAGTTGTCCAAGCAGAGTGTCCATCATAAGGTTCCAAATATATGGACCACAGATGGAACCCTGTGGGCAGCCTAGAACAACTCCAGTCTCCACACTCCCATTCATGCCGACAAGAGAGGCCTTTCTGTCCGAAAAATAACTCCGCCAAAGAGTAATTTCCGGACAGCCAAGCTCCTCCAGCCGTTTCAACACTCGATCCCAGCTTAGGTAGTCAAATGCCCCCTTGAAGTCAACAAATATGCCAAGGACATACTTGTTGACATTCTCCCTAACAACATTTTGCACAAAAAACCACGCGTCCTCTATACTGCGTCCTTTCCTGAACCCAAACTGCCTATCCGACCACATACCCCGCGTTAGCTCCTGAAGCCGTTCCACCATGACTCTTTCCAGCACTTTTCCAAGTACTGGAAGGAGACTGATGCCCCGATAAGATCGAGGATCGCTCCTGACCTTATCAGGGGACTTCAGGAGAGGAACAACCCTAGCGCTTTTCCACTCGCGTGGAAAGTATCCCTCCCAAACGCACTTATTATAAATGGCCTCCAGGTATTCCGGAATGAACTTCCATAAGCTTTTGCACATCTCTCCGTTCAAACCATCAAAACCTGGGGACCTTTTAGACCTAACCAGGCCAAAGGCGTACCCCAACTCTCCATCATCTAATGGAGGGACAAGCATCTCTTGTGCTTGAGGTACCTGCACCTCCGACCTAGGAATGGACGCACCTAACAGAACCCCCGCACACTCTCTCCACGACGATAACAGAGTGTCACCGACGCGAAGAGAGGTGATATCCTCCCTCCTACGACCCCTGCAGGTCCTATAGACCTGACCCCAGGGGTCGTTCCTATCCTCTCTGACGAAACTCCTCCACTCTTCCTCTTAAACTTTAACTAACATCTCTTTATACTCCCTATCCGCACAACTAAATTCGTACCTAAGCTGGGACAACCTATCAGAATTGGACCGTCGAGCGCGTTGAAACTTTCGCCTCAAACGCCTGACAGTCCTCCTCTTCAAGGTTAGCTCACGCGTCCACCATTTAATTTTACTAATCTTACGATTTTCACACCTCCTAAATACCCTATCATTTACCCCCCAAACTACCCCGTATAGACGAGCAATTTGCTCGTCAACCCCCAACTCCTCAAACTCACTAAGCGGTACATCGGATACCGCTTCCCTAACCAAGAGTCCATATTGGTTCTCATAAGGTGAGGGAGGGGATCGAGGGGTAACCACAATTTGAAGCAAATTATGGTCACTCAATCCGCACCCTCCCCTAACCTCCCAACTAACACTAAAAGCCCTACTTGCTGCCTCGTTCATAAGCGTCACGTCAATGTCGCTCACGCCCCCAGGCCCATCGAACGTATACCATTCGCTCGGCTCATTCAGAACGTGGAGGCTATTAGCCACCACCCATTCGCTTAATGCCTCGCCTCGACTGTGGCTTTGGTATCCAGACGAATGCCGGGATACCTTACTAAACCACATCGAGGACGAGGCATTCGCATCCAACCCTAGGATAAGTGGGCTACTACTCGCAAGTAGTAGTAGCTTATCCATGTAGCCCAGGTAGGGCTCTAGGGGCTCGCTATATTTACAGTATAAACTAGCGACAATCATCCTACCGAACTCCCCTTCTATCGCTACACATATACCTAGTTGTGAAGAATCCACAACTCTCTGCGTGGATTATTCACAACTATTGCGGCGTTAGCTCTAAGGTCAGTGAAGACCCTAAAACCCCCAGGAAGACCCCGAACCACACCATTGGTGGCGTAGGGCTCCTGGAGTAGAGCAATACCGCACCCACCCTCTACCATACAACCCCCCAACTCACACATCACGGCATAGGAGCCCTGACAGTTAAGCTGGATGATCCCACCCATCAATGTCTGGCTCAACAATGCCACAGTAAATAGGGCAGACAGCTGACATCATCAGATGCCCAGCTGGCCTACCCTTAAACTCACAGTTGCGACAATGGGGTGCATTGACGCAACTGGCAGCTTTGTGGCCTTCTTGACCGCACCTCCGGCAGACATCTGATCTAGCCCTACACTCAGCCACCCTATGATCAAATCCCATACAGCGGAAGCATCCAGCGACGGGGCTGTCCGGTCGCACCCTGAAGGAAAACCACTTTATGTAGCACCGACCTGCCTCCAAGAGGGCGGACATCAATTTGTCCGTACCCTCAAGGACGACATTGGTGCTACCGTCAGCAGCCACCTTCCAGGGACGACTGACCATCCTTAAGTCAGTCCTCTGGGATGCCGGGCTGAAGTCCTGGAGGTTCAGCCGGAGTAGTTCCTCCATGAATTCTTCATGGGGGATCTCCGTATGGACCCGCTGGACTACCAACCGACGACCCAACTTCCGGTTGACAGAGACGTCCAACCCCACCTCCCCGAATTTTTTGTTACTCGCCACTCTCTCCCTCTCTTCGACGGAGGGAGTGCGATTAACCGCCTCACCACCCTTGATCGGCCTAACCTCGTGGATCCTCACACCAAGTGAGGGACCCACCTCTTTCACCACCTTCTGAATACCTTCCTTAGAGGAAGTTGCGGGCCCCTTACTCCTGACCACGCCCGACCAGGTCTCCACAGGCTTCGGCGTCACCGGTGCGATTGCCTCAAGCACAGGTGCTGGAGGCGCAGGCATCGGTGCCGACGGAGCCGGCATTGACCTGCTCGGCGCCGAGGAGTGTCCCCCGCAACTTCCCTTAAGGGCATCGACTTGCCCGCGAAGATGGGCATTCTCGGTTATCACCGTCATTAGGAGCGCCTCATACTTTGAGGCAAGCTCCAACAGCCCCTTCGCAGTCCCCCTATCAAAACTCTTGGCCTCAAAGACCAGCTCGTTAAGCTCCCCACTAATTCGTTTGGCAGCCGAAACATGGCTGACTGCCCCACCCCCAACAACAACTGCCCCCCGCGAATACTCCCGCTTATTCCCGGCCTCTTTGGCACGCCCGGCACCCGTTTCTTTGCCAACCGTCTTTGACGGTTTGGCAAAAGTTTTCCCAGTAGTGGTCACGCTGGCCCTTCCACCACGACTTTCGTTACCTCCCTCGATTTCCCCCTCGTTACACGGCGACCCCGTACGCGCTGCAGCCGAAAAATGCGACTCGCGCGCAGGCCCGCTCAGTAACAGCGACCACCCAAGCGGTCGATTATCGCGAGCTCGCAGTGGAACAGCCCACAACCCCAACCAGCGGTCGGAAAAAAGCCACTCAATGGGCCGCCGGACGGACAATGTCCCCGTAACGGTCCGGAGTCGACCGATGTGGCACTGAACCGAATCGCACCGAGGGCTTAACGGTAGCGCTGTTACGACCGTTGGTCCCCTACAGGAGTCGCAATTCCAACGCAGGACAGACGCTTACACCCTTTGGGCAATCCTGTCCAGGCTCTCCTGACACTGAGCCAACTAAACGCCAGATGCACAGCACAGAACCACTGGCAGGCAGTCTAGTCAGCAAGAATGCCAACAACACGGAGCTACACTGAAACCGTGCGAAGCCTCCGCCAATAACAACAACGTGGATGACCACGTTGTCCGTATAAAATATAGTAATAATTAAGATACTTACCACACGACGATTTTGTACACAAAATTGCCAAAAAACGCACAAAAATGTGTACCCAACGATCGTACCAACAATTTCACCGAACCGCTACGCACACGCCCCAGGCAATAACGGTGCCAGCTAAACAGCGTAAACAAACGACCGCACAAAAGGAAATAGAACAAACTCACCGAAAAATCACCGAAAGAACACTTTGAGAATATCGCAACGATGCGCACGCACGTCTATCCGCGTCGACTAACGAATGACAGTCATAACTTTGAAGTTGTAGATAATATCGTCTATTTAGGAACCAGTATTTACACCACCAACAATGTCAGCCTGGAAATCCAACGCAGGACTACTCTAGCTAACAGGTGTTACTTCGGACTGAGTAGGCAATTGAAAAGTAAAGGCCTCTCTCGACGAACAAAAGCCCAACCTATAAGTCGCTCATAATTCCCGCCCTGCTATATGGTGCAGAGGCTTGGACGATGACAACAACCAATGAGTCGACGTTGCGAGTTTTCGAGAGAAAAGTTCTGCGAAAGATTTATGGTCCTTTGCGCGTTGGCCACGGCGAATATCGCATTCGATGGAACGATGAGCTGTACGAGATATACGACGACATTGACATTGTTCAACGAATTAAAAGACAGCGGCTACGCTAGGCCATTTTTTCCGGAAGGACGAAAACACTCCAGCTCTGAAAGTATTCGACGCAGTACCCGCCGCGGGAAGCAGAGGAAGAGGAAGACCTCTACTCCGTTGGAAGGACTAAGTGGAGAAGGACCTGGCTTCGTTTGGGATATCCAATTGACGCCACGTAGCGAAAAAAAGAAACGATTGGCGCGCTGTTGTTAACTCGGCTATAATCGCGTAACCGGTGTCTACGCGAGTAAAGAAGAAGAACTCTAAAATCTGCAGTATATTTTCTACCTATTTTTTGTTTAAACAGCTGTACAATTTTGAAATGAAGTAAATTTCCGTTCTTTCATTTGTGTACAAAGTCAGTATCAATGAACATAGAATTTCGTAAAAATATAATTGATTTTTTCGAAACATTTATGCCCATCTTTCCGTCAAACGATATTCCTCCTCGTTCGCACTTTGATAATTTTGCGGGCTAAAAATTTACCCATCCCTGCACTAAACCTTCAATTATCGTGGTATTTTTAGACCACGTTTTTGACTAGTGAATACAGCATTGCCATCCTTATCTTTGTCCAAAAAACAATTGCTTTCATTTTTATTAAAATTATAAATTTTTTTATATTAATTAAATATACATTATTTTAAAATAAATATTTGTTTAAGATTACTTACTTATAGTAGGTATTATCGATTTGCAGATTGCAGATCTGCAAACCATGTATCTGCATCAATGTTTCTATTGGTTTGAGACAGATTCTATAACAGCACAGTTTGTCCTACTAAAAAAAACAATCTGTTAATTTAAATTAGTGCAGATATGGTACTGATATTTTATTGGTTTACAAACGTATATTACTTATCAATTTAGAAATTATATCCAAATATAATTACCACAGATGGTTGCATTTGGTGTATCTAAATAATAAAATTTACTGTAATTAAATCAATAAATAATATACATTTTAAAATTCAGTTTTTCACTTACTAACGAATGATTGAACGATTCATCTTTGTGCGTTATGTGAAAAATAAGATCCAAGGATCCGCCCTTCATACAATAAGGACACTAAGACAAGAGTCCACATGGACAGACATTAAAGAAGAGAAGAATAAAATCTTCGGTGTAAAGGAAGCCTACCACAATTTGTATCACGAAGCAGTAAACCTGAAAAATTATAATGTAAGAAATTATTTTTTATAATCTTAGAAATATTTTAAACAAATCCCTTCAGGGTTTAAGCCTTCAATAAATGAATCGCTAATTATAAAAACATTTTTAAACGGTATTAAGCCAAATCTAGCAAGTATTATCCATAGTAGAAATATAAAATGTCTTACAAGCGCATATTAATTGTCAGAAGAAACAGGCATGGTAAAAAGACAAACGAAATACAAACGTTAAATGTTGCACCACCCAATGAAGAAGTGATAGAAAAATTAACGATGGAAGAAACCAATGCTGAAGTAAAATACTTGATGGAAAAACTGATAAACCAAAATTCAGAATTATTCTTTGAAGAGGGGCACTGCTAACCCATAATCATGAAATGCAACATAGGGGTATTCTCTTGCTCTTGCAAAACCCTTGCGCGGAGCACGAATTGCAGAGTTTTTCTCTTGGTGCAACGGCACAGCAACAAACATACGCAGAAAATTATTTGCAAAGGCTGAAAAATATGTATGTCGGATCAAAACTCATTTTTATTTTCGTGCAAAGGGGTTTCACCAAATTCTCATTAAAGAAGAGGATAGAAAAAAAAACAGCTTTTTCCACATCCCTAGGACAAATGCCTCTTGGAACAAAAACGCTCCCTCCACATTTCAGAGGCTCATGGGACTAGATAAAAAAAAGGTGCGTGGAGTCCCTACGCACGGAAGAAGTTATACTTCTTAGTGATATTCAGAAGCAAAATGGGAAACAATCATGCATACATACATATATTATGTCGTTTGCACATTTTTCTGTATGTTTGCGAAAGCAAATGTTCTACAAAAGCATATTTCTATACTTAAACAAAATTATTAGAACCATCGTATGTTTCTTACATGCATAACCAAACCATACTTAAGTCAGCGCAAACTAAGTGTCAATGGTGGTGTTGGTGGTAAGCGCACGGAAAGTCAAGATGCTACGAGTTCCACAGGTTCGAATCTCGACAGAATAAATTTTTAATTTTTTGCTTTTAACATCGTACACTATAAAAATAAATATTTTTCTTACTAATAGAAATTAAATTTATCACAGCAATATTATGTATATGTATATATGTCACACAAAATAGTTGAGAATTCGCAGAAATGAAAGACAAACGAAAGAAAAAGAAGTATAACTTCAATAATGCACAAGCATACAAACATACATATGCGCACACATGTGAATATGTCACCAACCAAAAATTGAAACATTGTTCTACAAGAACAATAATAGCATAAGCATGGCAACATTGTGTTCTTGGTAGAAAATCCGAGCTATGCCGAAAGAAACTATCGCCGATTGTCACTGTTTCCCTTGCTACTCGAACATCTTCGCAGACAAGGTTGCGCAATATGAATCTATCGCAACCTTTTCCGAACTCGTATAAGAAGTATAACTTCAATAAAACTTGTGTTGTTTATTTAAACGACATCCTAGTATTAAGTAGCACAGTACAAGAACACGAACAAGATATCCAGAAAATTTTCAATGCGCTACGAAACCACATTTCATTGCTAAATCCACGGCATATTTAGGACATATTCTAACCACTGATGGAATCAAACCTAACTCAAACAAAAAAGCAGTAATCCAAAATATAAAATTACCTGAAACCTTTAAACAAATTAAGTCCATTCTTGGTATCACAGGATACTACAGAAAATTAAAAAACTATGCAAAAATTGCACATGGAATGACAAAGTATTTAAAGGGGGAGCCTACTTTAGAAGCTTCAAAAAATCTATATTTTCAAGAATTTTTTGGAAAAGAAAGAAATGCCTGACTGAAATTAAACTTTTAGGATTTATTCTTATATATTTGAAGAGTCTTCTCAAATTTTTTTATTATTATACATTAGATATTCTTCATGTTTGAAGAAATTTACGGAGGCGCCTCGAGTGTGCAATTTGCAGGTCGCAATTTCCATTTGAAACAAAAAAAAAAATAAAAGAAAGTTTTAATGTTCAATAGTGTTATTCCTAGGTGAACCAATAAAATTCAACAAATAGTGAAAAATCAACAATTTTTCGCAGATTAAAAAAAAATGCATTAAAAAAAATTACTTTAAATCGTTTAAAAACCGGATTAATGTTAACTTTCTTAAGGTATTTTAGGTTCACCTAGAAGATAATGTAATTCCAAATACAACGGATTTTGATTCGTTTCGATAGGACGTTTACTTTTTTTTCCTATCCTGCCCGCCAATTAAGAAAAATCGTAAAAATGAAAAACCGAGAAATCGCGCGTCAAAGTTTTCGTCAAAGTTTTCGCTTTCGCAATCGCTCATATATCTGCTTGGTCACTATTTCCTTTCTAGCTTCGAAAATATTTCGAATTTTCATCTAAAATTTTGGGGACATATTCTAAGATTATTTTTAAAGAGATTTAAGCAAAATATAATAATAATCTGCTTTAGAAAGTAGGCACCCCCCTTAAAAAAGGATATTAATCGTTATCCCGATTTAAAAAAAATTAAATTGTATACAGATGCAAGTGAGGAGAGCAGTTTAACGCAAGACCGTCATCCAATATGCTATGCTAGAAGGAACTAAACGAACATGAAAAAAAATATTTCATCACAGAAAGAGAGGAAAATAATGACCACTTTGTTATATTATACACAGTTGTCAATCTTTTTCATACACAAATTATAACAGAGAGTAAAATCAGAGAAACCGAAATAATTGGAAATCAGCGAAAAATATATATAAGTTTAGACGACATAAAAAGCGGATATATGTGCGATATTTTTAGAAGATTTATTAAAACGGTAAAAGTAGGTGTATACTACTAAGGTATCTAGGATAGCGATTATAATATTGTTCAATTAAAACTAATAGAAATGTTTAATATTACCATACAATTGTACAGATGCACATATCATGCGAAAGACAAGAGAAATTTAGATATATTAAAAAATATCTCAAACAAGAAACAAGGCATGACGGGATCAATGAAAATTATTAAGGGCCAAAAAATTTAATTTGCTTTAAAAATCGAAAATTACTTATCCAAAAATATATTAATTATAGCGAGATTTGTAAAGCCAAATACGATAGACGACTAATTAAACCAAAATGTTTTTTAACACAAACTCCTAAAGACATTAGGTGTATTCAGACCGAAGCCTGTTAATTTGGTAATTCGTTAGTTAATACTTCGTTAAAAGGCTTAACTGTGAACATACTTTTTGTTCTACCTCTGTAGTATGGTAAATTTTATTCCGAAACAGCTGATTCAATTTTATTAAATAGTAAAAATGCCTCAACAAAGTGCAAAATCAAAAATTGGCAGTCGTTTAATTGAAAATTATGTGCAGCAGGTCAAATTTATTACTGGTAAGTACTTTAAATTGATGTACAGAGTAGCAGGAGAACAGCTGATGTGATATTACCGAGTAACGAAACAATTATCACGCTTGCCAGATGGATAGTTCGTTATTCGGTAGAACGATAGTCTCTTAATTTTACAAAAACAAAATACATGTAAAAAACTACCGAATAACGACTAACGAATCAACAAGGCTGGTCTGAATACCCTAATATGTATCATGAAGAATAATATCTACAGATGAATTAGCAAGAACAACTCCTGTTAATTCTCCTACTGTGAATAAGAATACAAACCCTAGAACTCTTAATATAGCTGGGGAATAGTTTACAGCCCTATTCTGAAAAAAACTCTCAACTGAGTTGAGAGGAAATATTTGAGAGATTTCTTGTGAGGCATAATTTGTGAGGCTATTCTTGCTCAAACCTCATAAGAAAAAAGCTTAAAAAAGTCACCACGTGGGGTAAAAAGCTTTTTGCTGTCAAACAGCTTTTTTAATAAAAATAAACTTACAAAAATGGATAATTAGCATATGTAAGTAATTTTGCAAATTTTAAATATACATATATATATATAATAATTTCATATATATAATAATTAAATAAGTAATAATAAAAGTGTAAAAAAATAAAAAAATTAAATAAAATAAAATGAATTATTTAAACATATGTAGATGTCTTTTTATTCATTCTTAGAGAAAGTAAAATGTACAGTGACAGTAAGTAAGTAAGTAACTTACATATATGTATGTATATATCGTCACCTGAAATGCAAAATAACGTATCATCAAAAAAATCGAAATTGAGTGTCTTATTGATTACGCTTCACTACTTCAAATTATTACATAATATTACATATGTTCAACATTTTCTGGTTCTGCGGTCATATATAAACCAGGCTTAACCAATATTAATATTTTGCTTCACTCATGTTCGATTTTATTTCGTGTTTCATTCATGCCAATGTAAATTTCTGAAAATGTTGTTACGTTATTTTGCATTTCAGGTGACGATATGTATATATTTATTTTTACAGAGGATTGGCTCATAGAGAGCATATAACTATTACCAACGCATTTTTGGTAAGAGCCATGCCCGTAAAAATACAAACACGCCAGGAAACGCAGATCAAAAGATATATTCGACTTCTGCATATACAAAGAACAGTTCTCCCATGCTCAAATATTAAAAAAAAAAATGCAAAATATTGATTTAAAACCAAGGTTCTCATTTACTACTCCGTAGCAGCAAAATTTCTACAATTATTGCTATGCTATCGCTACCGCTATCACTTTTCCGGGAGCCACAGCAAAGTCGTAGCATAACAATGTAAAAGAAGTGCTCTACTCTGCTCCGAGTTTTGTTAGGTAAAAAACTATAGCTGGAGCGGGAGCAAAAAATTAAATTCTGCGCTATGCTCTGGCGTAGCGGTAGCAAAAAATTGGGAGCGGTAGCACAGTAGAGCTAATGAAAATTTTCATGTGCTACAACTCCCGCATGTGTTTGTTGTTTTTTTTCTTTTTTTTTGCTATTTTCTGTCATTATATTTGAATTAATTGAATAATTCAAACAAAAAAATGTTATGCAAATCATTTTGGCACTTGTTGCGTCAAGTGACTTTATAAATCTAAAATCAAATATTTTAAGAAATATATTAATACAGTCAATTAGATAATAATTGAATAAATTATATATATTTTTTTATCATGTAAAATATTTACCATTTATTTACCTTGGAAATACCATACAAAAACTTCCTTGAAATGTTTAGCCCTAAATATTAACATTAAAAACTGGACCAAGGAATGTAAAAATTGTCCATAGAAAATACACGACAATCCTGATTTTTTATCTTTAAAGGTATTTTAAGGCATCGCTTGACATTAGACGCATGTTTCTCAGAATTGATCACTCTTCTTCTTCACATTTCGTGCGAATGCGAATTTCTTGGAAAAATCAAGTTTAGAGCCCCGTAATACCTCGCCGGTGTGAGTTTCGACTTTGTTGCTGTGGGCACTTTTGTAGAGTGAACAATTCTGAGAAACATGCGTCTAAAGTCAAGCGATGCCTTAAAATACCTCTGATCTGTAGGAATTTAAAGATAAAAAATCAGGATTGTCGTGTATTTTCTATGGACAATTTTTACATGCCTTGGTCCAGTTTTTAATGTTAATATTTAGGGCTAAACATTTCAAGGAAACTGAAAAAAAAAAATAATAGTTAAAAAAAACACCCTAATGTACATATATAAAAAAGGGGAAAGTAATGTAGTTAAAACTAATTTCGAAAATTCATAGAATTGAGTATTGTAATACATAGAATAGGAATAGATGATGTTTTTGGTAATATAAAAATGGTAAATCTATATATATAAAAATGAAATGGTGTATAATTGTAACGCTAAAACTCGAAAACGGCTGAACCAAATGAAATACTTCCTTTGGGGGATTTGTTTGTTATTACCACGCGCAGGTCATGTCTTAAAATCAGAATAAAATATTAAGGGGGCGTGGCACCTCCCATACAAATTGAATTTTTCAAGTCGAATATCTTCAAAAGTGTTTAAGGTAGGAACATGAAAATTGGTACAGAGCTACAGGATAACAACACCACTCTCACCTATAAAACCGGGGGCTATCGAATAAGGGGGCGTGGTACCTCCATACAAACTAAATTTTTTAAGCAGAATATCTGTGAAAGGGTTCAAGGTAGGGACCTGAAAATTGGTATAGACCTATATGGTATCAAAAGCCTTCTTACACATAAAAGAAGGGATAATCGGAAAAGGGGCGTGGCACCTCCCATACAAACTGAACTTTTCAAGGTGAATATCTTCAAAAGTGTTTAAGGTAGGAACATGAAAATTGGTATAGAGCTATAGGAAACAACACCATTCTCACCCATAAAGCTTGGCGTTATCGAAAAAGGGGACGTGGTACCTCCCTTACAATCTTTAATTATTTTGGTTGTTAATCCACCATATATTTATCTCATTTTCCACCTAGCACGACATTTTGGTTGTTCTTGCTGCAGCGGTTATATGGTAATTTTGGTTGTGTTACGTGCTATTTTTGGTTTATGGAAATGGCAGTTTTATGAAACAAACACAAATTAAATTAAACGTCAATTTTGCTTTGCAATCGAACACGCAAAATTTAGAGGTCAATAAAAATGCGCCTTGCTTTACTGATATATTGATATATTTTGTTTTAAAAAGTGAGTTATTTAGTGAAAGTGATTTAGCATGTTGGCGAATACCGATTTATGTACATTGGAATTTATCATTCAATTGATCTGCTTCCTTAGTTTAATTCATTCATTTTTGGAGTTTTCAAAGGTAAGTTATTGGTCCGTAAAACCTTATATGAACTTTATGCAAATGAATGATCATTTCCAATTAGATATTTGTTACGATGTCAAGAATCAGTACGTATGGTAACACTTCTCGGAGTTCCCAGGCCGCAAGGAGAACACGAAATAGCAGAGCACGTCAAAGGGAAAGTGTTATTGAGAGGGTATCACCACGAAATAGACTGCTGGAGAGTAGCACGCACCAGTTAGAAGATGTCAACCAAACATACAATCAGCAAGAACGATTGAGAAGAAGGGAAGTTCACAATCAGCAACAACGATCGAGAAGAAGGGAAGTTCGTGCTCGCCAAAGTGATGAAGTAAGATCACAACATGCGATTATTCGACGACAACAGCGGCAACATCTTTCTTTTGTGAACTTTGAACGGGCAGGTTTTCGATATGATCCAAACATTCAATATAGCGCATCTGTTCAAATCGGTCAGATGTCAGTAGTTTGTCAATATTGCAATGCAGTCAAATTTAAAAATGAACCGTTGCCAGAATTGCTTCCACCACCACAGCCATTGTTCCAGCTGCTTTACGATGAATCTCCTCACTCGAGCTATTTCTTAAAGCACACTAAAATGTACAACGATTGTTTTCAAATGACGTCGTTTGGCGGTGAAATTGTAAATGAACAAAAATACAATCCAACGTTTAAGGTATTTTTGCCAAACAATATTCGACAGAAACTACAGAGCTTTCCTCCAATTATACACGTTCATGGGCAAATGTTTCATCTCGCTGGATCGCTGTTGCCGCATCCAGATCAAGAACACAAATATCTCCAAATTTACTTTCTGGGAGATTAACATGATGAAGTTAATCGGCGTTGTGCTATCTTCAATACAACGAAAAGAGAAATAATCGAACAATTGCAGCAAATGTTACACGAACACAATGGCATCATTAAACTGTTTACGATTTCGTTGGAACGTATGCCAACAGAGGATCATAGTATAATCATACAAGCGGACAAAAGACCAACAGGGACACATGAAAGACAATGTAATGCACCTACAGTTAGCGAAATATCAGTTGTTGTTGTTGGAGAAAATTTGCAGTCACGTAATATTGTTATCAAACGTAGAAACCTAAACGCACTAAAACGGATAAGTGAGACACATCGGTCTTACGACGCAATGCAATATCCGCTCATGTTCTGCCGTAGAGAAGACGGATATCACTTAGGATATAAGATGATAAATCCGGTGAATGGTTAGTAAAAAAAAATTTTGTTTGCTACTTCATATAGGTAATTTAAGCTTTTAGGTGTCGAGACAAATAAAAAAGTCAGTTCAATGAAGTTTTACGCATATCGAATGATGATTCGCTAAAACTATGACGACCATTTACTGAGATATGGACGGTTATTTCAACAGTATGCAGTTGACATGTATGTTAAAGTTGAGACAGAACGACTTAATTACATGCAATACAATCAGTCGAAGTTGCGATCTGAAGAGTATATTCACTTAAGAGATGCAATGAATGGTGATGCGGATTTTACAGATATTGGGCGACTCTATATTTTGCCATCGACATACATTGGCAGTCCTAGACACAAGCATGAGTACTCTCAGGATGCGATGACTTTCGTGCGCAATTATGGACGGCCGGATTTGTTTGTTACATTTACTTGCAATCCAAAATGGCCAGACATTACGAATCTATTGCATCCCGGTCAATCACCAAGCGATCGCCACGATGTTACAGCACGCGTGTTTAAACAAAAACTCAGATGTTTGATGGACTTTATTACGAAACAACGTGTATATGGCACTGTTCGATGCTGGATGTACTCATTGGAGTGGCAGAAGAGAGGTTTGCCCCACGCACACATTCTTCTTTGGATGGTGGAGAAAATTACACCTGACCAAATCCGCCGAAATTCCTGATGTTGAAATAGATCCAGAGTTGCACGAAGTGGTGATGGCCAATATGGTTCATGGGCCATGCGGAGAACACGATCCATCTTCGGTTTGTATGTCGGACAGTAAATGCAAAAAACGCTGTCCCCGTGCTTTTATTTCGGAAACTCAAACTGGAAACGACGGATACCCTCTCTATCGGCGTCGCCCACCCGCTGACAATGGCAGAACATTCATCACTCAATTGAAAGGAAAGAATTTCGTGGTTGATAACACATGGATCGTTCCATATTCGCCAATTTTGTCTAAGGCATTCAAAACACATATAAATGTTGAGTATTGCAGTTCAATAAAATCAATTAAGTATATTTGCAAATATGTCACCAAAGGAAGCGATATGGCGGTTACTGGCGTTGAACGAGATGAAATTAGCAAATTTCAAATGGGCAGATATGTGAACTGCAAGGAAGCAATCTGGAGAATATTTTCGTTTGCAATTCATGAACGCCATCCTACTGTTGTGCATCTGTCAGCTCATTTGGAGAATGGCCAGCGAGTTTATTTCAACGCAGAGAACATAGTACAGCGAACGGAAATACCGCCAGCAACCACTTTAACAAGTTTCTTTGCAACTTGCGCCAGTGATCCGTTCGCGAGAACATTGCTTTACTCGGAGATGCCTCGGTATTATACATGGAATGCATCGTCTTTCCCCCGGCGCAACATAACCCTGGCGATTCATTTTTAAATTTGACTGCATTGCAATATTGACAAACTACTGACATCTGACCGATTTGAACAGCTGCGATATATTGAATGTTTGGTTCATATCGAAAACCTGCCCGTTCAATGTTTACAAAAGAAAGATTTGTAAAAATTTTGTTAAAGTATTCACAATGAAATTAGGAAAAATCGTTCATATTCTATTAAAACCAATACCGGTGTAATTTTTGAAATGAAAAAAATAGGCGTGTCATGAAGACACGCGATAGAAGTGAAACTGAATGATTGGATCGGCAAGGATTATTTAATTTTCTATGTTTAGAGGGAGAGGAATCATTTTAATCACGTGTCAAACACTTCTTGATAGTAAATATTAATTTATTCATCATAGGGACATTCGTTTCTCCAGAAGCAATCCTCGAATATTTATCGTCATTCCAGAGTAATGTGTGTTGCTGAGCGAACAGGCTCTCCTCCATGGGGATGTCTTCACTCAGTTCATCTATAGGTATCTGATGAACGACACAATCCTCATTAAAGAAAGATTCATCAACTTTGATGTCGTACAGTTGATACAATAGACTCGGCACTAAGCATCTTAGCCATATTTTAATATTTCTCTTGTTTCTCTTTAATAGTTCATTCTCTGTTATTTACACTATTGTCCACACTGTCACGTAAGAGGTTAAACCGTGTTTGCCTCCGTTCCCTGCTATCTCGTTCAATTTCAGTTCTACTTTTTTTCCGTTTTCTATTCTGATCAATTCCTTCACTCGCCCGTTTTTTCTCCCGCCACGTTTTTGTCCTTTCTGCACCCGACTTCGGCATATTTGCACAAAACTCTCGATTTAAGTAATGAGACACGTACGTTGCTTATGATCACTGTGTTAGAAACCAACAGCTGTTTTCCGCGATCGCGACGCCGCCTGAACGCAGAGAATGACATGAAAGACAGAAAGTCTTCCGTCTCATTCTCGCACGATACACGAAAGCCTCTCACTCTCGCCCGATAGACGAGACGTAAGGTAGTCCGTCTCACTCTCGTTCGATTCCCAGAGGCCTCTCACTCTTACTTACTACGTTAGAGCGAGCGTCACCAAAAAGGTTGCCGATCGAGATTTCAAAACCCTCCCATAAGAAGGTTTCACTTCAAAAAAAAATCTATTTTGGGCAGAACGAAGTTTGCCGGATCAGCTAGTATTTTACATAAAAAATATATATATATAATTTATTCAATTATTATCTAATTGACTTTATAAATATATTTCTTAAAATATTTGATTTTAGATTTATAAAGTCACTTAACGCCACAAGTGCCAAAATGATTTGCATAACATTTTTTTTGTTTGAATTATTCAATTAATTCAAATATTATGACAGAAAATACCAAAAAAAGAAAAAAACAACAAACACATGCGGGAGTTGTAGCACATGAAAATTTTCATTAGCTCTGCTGTGCTACCGCTCCCAATTTTTTGCTACCGCTACGCCAGAGCATAGCGCAGAATATAATTTTTAGCTCCCGCTCCAGCTATAGTTTTTTACCTAACAAAACTCGGAGCAGAGTAGAGCACTTCTTTTACATTGTTATGCTAAGGCTATGCTGTGGCTCCCAACAAAGTGAGAGCGGCAGCAAGAGTAAAATGAAATGCTATGGGAGTAGCGTAGTTTTTCAAACGCTGTTTAAAACAAAACAAACACAGATGTTTTCTACTATGATGGCTGCTTTCACACGTCACAGATATTTGTGATAATAGTGAGCATTTGAGCTTTCGAATTTTCACCAGAATAAGGTAACCCTCACCACAGTGAGAAACATCACTGTTGTGAGGTTGGTGACTTTTGTGAGGGCATGAGAATAGGGCTGTTAGTCATGTACCATGTAGTGTAGCTAATCAACTAAAAATCTTGATACCTGTAGGTACAGCAATAATTATTGTAGATGAAGTAACGTACATAACGGGGCATCTCGACAGGATAAAATTGATGACCTACTAACTGTCAAATCTTTTGCTATTGCCATTGCCAAATCTGTAAGTGGGCATTGGTTATCATAACATATTCATTTGCAAAAAGGCGTCGGGTTGGTAGGTTCGAGCTGATGTACCGCATGTTTTGAGCTCTTGAAAATTTTATTTTATCAATTGCGAAATGCCGTCGGGTAGGTAGGTTCGAGTTGATGTACCGCATGTTTTGAGCTCTTGAACTGTTTAAAGTTTTATATGGATGAAAAAATTTATATAGAAAATAACAAAAAAGGGAAATATACTTTTTTTAAAAATGTATTTCTTGTAAAAACAGATTTTATATTTTCGAACTAACGGGTGATTTTTTTGAGGTTAGGATTTTCATGCATTAGTATTTGACAGATCACGTGGGATTTCAGACATGGTGTCAAAGAGAAAGATGCTCAGTATGCTTTGACATTTCATCATGAATAGACTTACTAACGAACAACGCTTGCAAATCATTGAATTTTATTACCAAAATCAGTGTTCGGTTCGAAATGTGTTTCGCGCTTTTTTATCGACAAATTTTGTTCAGCGATGAGGCTCATTTCTGGTTGAATGGCTACGTAAATAAGCAAAATTGCCGCATTTGGGGTGAAGAGCAACCAGAAGCCGTTCAAGAACTGCCCATGCATCCCGAAAAATGCACTGTTTGGTGTGGTTTGTACGCTGGTGGAATCATTGGACCGTATTTTTTCAAAGATGCTGTTGGACGCAACGTTACGGTGAATGGCGATCGCTATCGTTCGATGCTAACAAACTTTTTGTTGCCAAAAATGGAAGAACTGAACTTGGTTGACATGTGGTTTCAACAAGATGGCGCTACATGCCACACAGCTCGCGATTCTATGGCCATTTTGAGGGAAAACTTCGGACAACAATTCATCTCAAGAAATGGACCCGTAAGTTGGCCACCAAGATCATGCGATTTAACGCCTTTAGACTATTTTTTGTGGGGCTACGTCAAGTCTAAAGTCTACAGAAATAAGCCAGCAACTATTCCAGCTTTGGAAGACAACATTTCCGAAGAAATTCGGGCTATTCCGGCCGAAATGCTCGAAAAAGTTGCCCAGTTGCTAAGACGCAGCCGCGGTCAACATTTAAATGAAATTATCTTCAAAAAGTAAATGTCATGAACCAATCTAACGTTTCAAATAAAGAACCGATGAGATTTTGCAAATTTTATGCGTTTTTTTTTTTAAAAAGTTATCAAGCTCTTAA
The DNA here is from genome assembly GCF_023373825.1 of Bactrocera dorsalis. Taxonomy (NCBI): domain Eukaryota; kingdom Metazoa; phylum Arthropoda; class Insecta; order Diptera; family Tephritidae; genus Bactrocera; species Bactrocera dorsalis. The sequence goes on along the minus strand of NC_064308.1, from coordinate 14,910,654 downwards.
AAAATCACCCTTTATGATAATTATAGCATAAGTTTTGTATACCAATTAATAAATATGACAAATTTGATAGGAGCTATGATACTTTAATTTTTGCTTGCATTGGTTTATGACGGAGCATCTCGACAGGATAAAATTTATTTTATACTAACTGTATTGCCGTGCCTATTGCTTGTGGAGGCTACCATAAATTTATGCCACAATTATTATACAGTAGTCTAAAAATATGAATTCTTATATGTCCCAGAAATACATTTGTAAACAAGGATCTTTATCCTTTTCTTATTTTTCCCAGAAATACCTATGTAAAAAAAGGAACTTTCTCATTTATTTTTATTTTCCACATAAAAGATATAAACAGTTCAAGAGCTTAAAACATGCGCTACATCAGCTCGAACATACCTTCCCGATATGTAGATAACTTGATACGAGTCTCTTTGGTTCGAGAGAGAGTTGTCAAAACTCGCATATTTTATAACATTTGCTAATGATGCCACTGCTGAAAAATATTAGTTTGGGCATTTTATAAAAAAATTTTGGGTATTTCGCAGTTTCCACATTACCACTGAGGTATGCAAATAGCGCATTACCGATATTATTTTTGGGTGCTCGGTTCCATAGTAGGCCTATACCACCCATATATTTAAGTAATTTTACAAACTACTAACATCTAATTTTACAAAGCTTCAAAAACGCACTAATTTTGGCTGTTCGTTTTAGCGCTGTTATTCTGGGATCCCGCCTTTTTCACTAATGCCGGCCATAGACTACACAAGTAAACTGCACAAGTCTGGCACCGCGCAGTGCGTTTGTGTAGTGTATGGGGGTGTTTGTGCTACTTGTGCAGTAAACTGAGCAATATCAAAACGATTTTGATATTTTTACACAAGCCTGAATACTGCGCAGTGAATTTGCGTAGTATATGGCGAAATTAGCTCAGTTTTGTTTCAGTTTTTGTGAAGTTAACATCAAACCAAAAAAAATAACAACGCATTTATTTTAATTATGAGTGATGACAAACAGTTTTGGACCGAGTTCCTTGAACTTTATAAAGAATCACCTTCATTATGGCGAATAAAAAGCAAAGAATATAGCAACAGAATAATGAAAGCTGAAGCATACGAAAAATTAGTTTTAAAATTAAAAGAAAAATATCCCGACGCAAACAGAGATATGGTGGTTAAAAAAATTAATAAATATAGGACAACATACAGAAAAGAATTCAAGAAAATTCATTATTCAACACATTTCAATCCAGACCAACAACAGCAATTTCTAACGTATCCACTCCATCGCCAGTAGAGCTTATAAATGCTCCATGTGACCCAACAACATTTAATTCACAGGAAAGTGAATTTTTTATGTTTTGTATTACCAAATACTAGAGCAAAATAAATAAAAAAAGAATTATTTGTTTTTTGTTAATCCAGTCGTTTATATTATATAATTCTGGTGTTTGGTTAAAAATTATTTTTAATTGGTTGAATCATTGACATTTTTGTTTGTGAGTTTTTCATATATACTGTTTTGCCATGAAACAGATCCTTCAGAATTAAAGTATTTACAAAATTGGCTTCTTATATCTTTTGCATTAGTTGCATGATTTCTTATAACAGTACGATTTACTGGTGCTAGGACTTCTGTTTCTATTGTACCTGCAAGATTACTGTTGGCGTATACTTGGTCATTTTTTTTCTTAAAAAATTATGTAAGTGGCAACAAGCGAGGACTATGAGAGAGCAAGAATGATAGAATATAAGATTACGACACTAGTTTACCGTTAGTTTTTTTCGGTTTAGCTCGTGACAATTCTTACAAAAACAAATACATTGTGCAACAATTTCGTGACGTAACAGTTTTGCGTTGAGAAGAACAAGCATAGAAATGCATACAAATTGTAAACAGAAAAGTAAACACTTTTGGAAATTCAAAAAATAATATTAATTCATTCGTCTTTACAGGAAAAGTTTCAGTGGAATGTTTAGAATATTGTTGCGAGAAAAGATATATGTAAGTAGTTTTAGCCACATTCACAATAAATAGAGTAGCATGTGTGGAAATTGTTCAAATGAAGAAAAGAAGTGAAAGTGTACTGTTGTATAAAATTTCTTTTTAAATTTCTAAGCATAAATATATTAATTTTTTAAAATGAAATGTGCAGTGGCTTGTTGTAATAATTGTTATGCAATTAAAGGATCGAAAACGATTTTTTTCAGTTTTCCGGCCGATTTAAAAGTTGCCAAAAAATGGGTGTTATTTTGCAAAAGAAATGATATATTTAATACTAAATCCTCTTTAATATGCAGAGATCACTTTAGAGATGAAGATATTATGAACCTCTTTTATCATAATTTCATACATCTGATACATCTGAACTTATAATATATGTATATATTTATATACAACACAAGAAACGTCTTCTCCATTTGAATCACAACTTAATAGACAATTTTATTATCAATAGGCCGATATATTTCTTTAGAAATGATTCAAATCTTTTCACTCAACAATATTCAATCGCTTCACTAAAACTTTTCATTAAAATCGAAAGAATTAATAATATTATGCGAATTTACAAAAGTGTTTACTTTTCTGTTTACAATTTGCAAGCCATTTGACAGTTTTTCGCTCTTGTTCTTCTCAACACGGAACTATGACGTTTCGTAATGGCGGTCGTCGTAATCTTATATTCTATCATTCTTGCAAGAGAGCAAGAAAAGAGATTTATCTATGGCATTTCGCAAAAACTATGTTATGATAACAAATCCCCACACACAGAATTGGCAATAACGGTCTTTACACGATCAGATATGCGTGACAACATGGCTTGATGTACAAGTTTGACGTTTTCGTTTACACTGTCATGCATGTGTGTGAACTTCATTTTCCTTCAGCTGTTAACGAGTAAACATGGCGCGCGCATTAGTGGCAGCTCTTCTGATTGAAGAAATTTTAGGAATGGAGGAAGAGGAAGAAATTGCAAAAAGTGGCAAGAAAAAACGAGTTTTGGTGCAAGATTGGCGTAAGAAAAGACCAACACGCTCGCATACAAATTTGTTAAAAGAACTGGAAATATCTTGCCCAAAGCATTACAAATGAATGAAATGAAATGAATTAATTTTACATTTTAAATTGTCCAAGGTAGCGTTACCATGCGTTCATGCGCGACACCATTACTCTTCACTGTCTTTTTTCGACTGAAAAAATGCACTGCGTGCATCATGCAGCCCTTCACACGATCACACTTGTGTGACACACCAGCAGAAATATTAAACAAGTTTAAAAACTTTGAACATGCGTGACAAGCATGTTTTTTCCCCCTTTACACGGTCAAACTTGGTGTGATGTCACACATATTGTCACGCATATCTGATCGTGTAAAGGCCGCTAATGGCAATAGCTAATAGTGATGGGCGATGTTGTGACTTTTAAGGAACACTGCTACTTGTGACTGTGACTTTGTAGTAGCAGTGATTTTAAACTGTGACTAGAATAAAAATTGTAACAGACATAGGCCAATAAAGTAGAACAAAATTGTTTCCTTTTTTCATTTAGGTACAATGTACATATTTATTAGAATAAACAGAAATTAACATAGTAAATTCATTTTTAGAAAATCACCAAATACAAAGTATATACATAAAAGATAAAATTAAATAGTGTTAAAAATATTTACATTAAATGGAAAAGAAGGGCAAAATATCACATTTTGCGAAAACAGCATCCACTTCTTTAAAAAATTGCCACACAAAACTCATTTTGGTTCTTTTTGACACAGACTTCTTTAATTTTTATTAAGTATAAGTAAACTGATTTGTAACAGTTTCGTACAAAAATTAATGTAAATGATTCGTTATTTTTTAAGACGCACATCTTTAAAGTCGCACTAAATATATTCTCTGAAGGTTTTTTTCAATATAAGGATACTCAATAGAAGCTATTTAAAGTAAACGAAAACATACTTTTAAAAATATTTCGTTACTTATAAAATACTTTTTATACGTTTTTTTAAATTACTATATAAATTGATGCAATTTTAAGATTAAAAGTTTTATAATTGGCTTTACTACAGCATTGAGGTTTCTGTAATCAATTTAATTTGTACATGAATATTACCCGTTTAAAAATAAATTAACTTTTTATATGTTTACCAATTTATACTTATCTAAAATTGAAGAAAATTCATAGCTTTAATGAATATGAATTCCTCACAGTCGCAATTTTTTATATTCCACGGTGAATGCTATTTTGTCACAGTCGCAATTTTTCATATGATACTGTGACTGCTACTTTGTCACAGTCGCAATTTTTCATATGATACTGTGAATGCTATTTTGTCACAGTCGCAATTTTTCATGTGATACTGTGACTGCTACTTTGTGCGTTAATTCCAGTCACTGCTACTTTAGAAAACTTGTCACAGCTGTGACCAGTGATTTTTAAGTAGCAGTGACAAAGTCCCAGGTACTCAAATATTTGCCATCTCTATTAGCAATAGATTTGGCAATTAGTATGACATAAATTTTATTCTGTCGAGATGCCCTGTAAAGCAAGGCATACACACATCAATTATTGTATCAACTTCAACGAATTGAACAACTGATTGCTACGTATATGGGGCAGTTGGATGAGTTGAATCAACTGGTTGAATGAAAATGAAAATTTTTTGATATTTTGTGAAGTTGGTTGTGTTAGTTGAATAGTGTTTGGGTTGGTTGTGCGATTTCAAACGATTTCGCCATTTTATTTCGGCTGTCGAAGAGAGCGCGTCATATGTAATAAGTAAAGCAGCAACTTCCGAGCTCATGTTTAAGCTACGAAGTGAATATTCAAAATGAAGTTGGCCTCAAAATTGTATTAAAAGTTGTGTCGTGTGTAGCGACAAGGGCAATTTCTAGCCCAACTCAATCAACCAACTAATTGATGTGTGTATGCCTTGCATAACGTTAATGTATGTACGTAGTTGGCTTTTCATTTTATTGATTCTGTAATTGACCGTAAACCGTTTAACAAAAATTTGTTGGGAGATTAATCCGTTCCCTAAGTGATATTAAACATTTTTTACTACAAAAATATCTATACTGTTATATTGAAATTTGATTTCATCATAGAGGACTACTAGAAGTTTTGAGAATGTCGGCTGGTGACGCATTATCCGCACAGAATATACAGCTCTCCCCTTTACGAAGTTTGGATGACTTTATATTAGGGTCTGCTCGTTTTCAAATTCCAAATCTAAAAGATGTGGATAAGTGGGGCAATCGTGTAGTAAAAAATTTACTATATTATCAAACAAACTATTTTCTCCTATTTTTGGTTATTTATGGTTTGATGATTGTATTGAACCCTCATAAAATTATTTGCGGAGTTACGGTACAAACACTAATAATAGTGGTTGTGTTGGGATTTTTCTTAAAGAAGCCGAAATCAAAATTTAAGCATTTTGCCAATTGGTCAAGTATTATCCAAGAAAATCCACAGCAGAATTGGTATTTCCTTTTCGGTGTTGTTTTGAGTGGCTATCTTACATTGCGCTGGTTGAATGCAATGTTATTGTCAAGTTTTACTCTACTTCTTCCCATGTCGTGTAAGTATCATTTAGTTATTGACCAAACAAATTTTTAAACTCTGAACAAGTTATATTAAGTTTGGGCACGATTCTGATTGCTTTGGTGGTAGGGTGAAAAGAACTAATTTCGGTATAAGTGATGTACATATATAAGGGATATACTGTGTAAATGTGATTTATATTTAATATACACAAATAAGTAATTACCAATTCTCGATCAGCCTCAAATATTGAGAGTATCGATAATTCGAAAACGATCATGAATCAATAGTGGCCATTCGAATTTACAACAGCTCTGCCATAATTTCGAACATACCTTGCCATTTTCGTTGAAGTGAAGTGATTGTAAAGTTTTTCATATTTTTATAAAAATAACAAAAAAACCTATTTATCTTATTGATAAACGAAAGAACATCCATAATTAGGTAAATGTTCAGGAGAGCGGCTTTTCCGAAAACGTGCACCAATTTTCACGGGAAATGTCTTAAAAAATTCGTTTTTAATTCCGATTCACGAATATGTATGGCGCGTTATCTAATTTTATGTATTTTTGCAATAAAAACAATAAAAAATATTTCGATTTTGCACAATATTCACGCTATAAATGGCATCACTATTCGAAATTCAATTGAGAACTAGTGATAAAAGCAGTGATCGGGTTCGAAATATCGATACTCTCGATATTCTAGACTAAACAAAAATTGATAAAAATGAGAGATATATAATAGAAAAATATTATTAATTGGAAAAATAAAAATAAATTAAAATATCGATATTCTCAATATTCGATTTTGAAAGAAAATTGGTAAAAATGAGAAATACACAATAGAAAAATAATAATAATTGGGAAAATATAAATAAATTAAAATATCGATATTCTCAAAATTTGAGGCTGATCGAGAATTGGTAAAAATGAGAAATACATAATAGGAAAATTTATAATTCATTATTATTGCAGAAAGAAGAAGAATTTGGACACAGAAGAATTTTGAACACCGGGGTTTTGGACCGACCAGGGATATTATTTTTCGAGCGCTCGACCCCGGTGTTCAAAATTCTTCTGTGTCCAAATTCTTCTTCTTTCTGCAATAATAATGAATTATAAATTTTCCTATTATGTATTTCTCATTTTTACCAATTCTCGATCAGCCTCAAATATTGAGAGTATCGATAATTCGAAAACGATCATGAATCAATAGTGGCCATTCGAATTTACAACAGCTGTGCCATAATTTCGAACATACCTTGCCATTTACGTTGAAGTGAAGTGATTGTAAAGTTTTTCATATTTTTATAAAAATAACAAAAAAACCTATTTATCTTATTGATTAACGAAAGAACATCAATAATTACGTGAATATAACTTATAGAAAGTATAATTTCAACATCCAAAGACGTGTAAAGTGCAAAAATGAATTTTTGATTTCGGGAAATACGATGTTTTTTGATAAAAACAAAGAAAATACTGATTTTAAAGGCACGCGCCTAACATATTCGTAAATTAGAACTAAAAACGAGTATTTTAAGACCTTTCCCGTGAAAATTGGTGCACGTTTTCGGAAAAGCCGCTCTCCTGAACATTTACCGATAATTACGTGAATATAACTTAAAGAAAGTATAATTTCAACATCCAAAGACGTGTAAAGTGCAAAAGTGAATTTTTGATTTCGGGAAATACGATGTTTTTTGATAAAAACAAAGAAAATACTGATTTTAAAGGCACGCGCCTAACATATTCGTAAAATAGAACTAAAAACGAGTTTTTTAAGACCTTTCCCGTGAAAATTGGTGCACGTTTTCGGAAAAGCCGCTCTCCTGAACATTTACCTAAAATTTTTATCATGTCGGGATGACTGAAGTACTTTCGAGTAGTACTTCTTTCGGATGCGATTTAGAATAACATCCCCGGATTTCGGGGTTAAAATGGGTATGTACGGATAGAGGAGGTCCTCCAGATCAAGAATATATCTGCATATATGTATGTAGTTGCAGCTGACTTATGGTTTTTGAGATATTTGCATTTAAACTTTTGGCACGACTACGATTTTCCGTCCTCAGACTCGTAGTTTCCGAGATATTTCACTTTAAAGTTCCACAAGTTTACATGCAATTTAGTCCTATTTTGTTTTGTTTTGTTTTTCTTCACATGTCATTACAAGTACCAGTGTTGCCACATATTGTGTTTTAAAGAAACTATGAAAAATTTTTCTATTTAACATTTATAAAGAAAATGGTACAAATGGTTTTTGTATCTTATGTTAATTGATAAATAAAGATAAAAAATAACATTCCTTTGTGTCGAACTACTTTCTGCACTGGCGGCCTTCGGCCGCGCTTCAAAAAAAATAACCCTCATCGATCGAACACCGGGGTATTCATAGTTCCTTTGTGTCGAACTACTTTCTGCACTGGCGGCCTTCGGCCGCGCTTCAAAAAAATAACCCTCATCGATCGAACACCGGGGTATTCATAGTTCCTTTCTGTCGAACTACTTTCTGCACTGGCGGCCTTCGGCCGCGCTTCAAAAAAAAAATAACCCTCATCGATCGAACACCTATTTTAATCAAAAAGAGAGAAAAACTGAAAAAATTTCCATTCTATAATACGTTTTTTCTATTTAATATATAATATAGACATTTTTGATTATATTTTCAGGACACAAAGTATGGCAACACTGCTATTTGTCTTAAATGTAAACACCCAAATGTATGTGCGTTTTCCGAATTTACTTTCGTCAATCTGCACTACCTTACCTGGACCACCAATCTTCCCTTTGAATTCTTGGTGGTCTAACTGAAATATAACTACCGCTTCCATGCAGTAGCTATACCAGTCGGAGATAGTGGCAGATGACAATTTCTTTCCAGCTCTGACGTAATCCTCCCTATAAATGCCTTCCCGAGTAAAGCGGTGGGCAAAGCAATACATTAAGTAGAACATGTGGGGAAAGTTTAATTTTACGCCTTCAAACCACGTGCCCGCTGCCCTTGAAATAAGGGACTTCGTCCTACAATTGCCCCTAGTGCATTTAAAATACCCTACTGGGTGGCGTTTGTGCAATGCCATTTGAGCTTTGTGAATGGCACAAAGCCGGCTTTTTGGTAACAAACCGTATACCTCGGCAAATAATACGCACGATTCATGTGTGCCCAAGTATTTTACCATTTGTGCTAAATTCCACTGCTGTATCATCTTAACATCACGACGCATTACTGCTGCAGCGCCCGTGGATGGAATATCATCATCTTTGAAAAAAATTAGATATTATTTTATACGATACTGTTTTCAAAGAAAATTTCAAAGCTCCCTGAAAAGCGCCGCAGGCGAAAATTCCACTGCGCGATTTTTTATTCCAAATTTTCGTTATATTTTCAATATAATATCTACATATATTACATTGAAACAAGCGCCGCAGGCGAAAATTTGGAATAAAAAATCGTGCGATTATATGGACGTAATATATTGCCTACTTTTCAGAAAGCTAAATAACGCATTATATTTACCTGATTGGTTATTTGCCATCATTATCAAGTTATTTTATTTAATTGTATTAATAATTTCCAATTGCGTCAATACGTTTAAATTAAGGCACGCGAATATACATAGTAAAATAAAAATTTGAATTCCATTGAAATCAATAAGCCGTTAATACAGAAGTAACCGACCCTTAATTGAGCGTGGCCCTAAGGATCCACCCCACCCCACCCCTTTTCACAAGTGTTAATACTGTTACGAATTTACTGCTTGCTAGTTTACTTTGTTAGGTTCGTATCTCTGGATTGACAAATAAAATCAACACTGTTTAATTTAATTCAACAATTCTTTATTTCACAACTCGTCTACACTATAGCAGTTTACTCTTAGCACTGATTGATTACGTTGGCGCTGCCACGGCTTATATAGCCACGCACTTCTCGCTGATGCCGACGTGTCCTTCTAGAATATCGCGTCTGGAAATTACCAGAACATACGGCTATACGGCGCCAGACGCAAGCAGACAGTCGCGGCGCCAGACTCAGCAATTGTTTAACTAGACAAGCAGACAGTGCGGCGCCAGATGTCTATTGTTTCGACAAGCAGACAGCCGTGGCGCCAGATGTCTACAACAAGACAAATGCTATTCCATATACCCACAGCTATTGTTCATAATCAGGGATGCATATAGCAATACAAATACAACTTAATACTACTTTTTGTAACACTGCCCTCCACTAAAGCCTAATCGTCCCGATTAGGCACAAATCCTCTTGAACCAAATGGGGCGAGCCTCTCCAAATGTACTACTTTCATTTTACATCGTGCTTTCCCATTTCTTTGTATGCGGTATACCACATCATCAAGTCGTTTCATCACCATATAGGGTCCTTCCCAGGCTGTCTGCAGTTTCGGGGACAAGCCTTTCTTTCGAAGTGGGTTGTACAACAGGACCAGATCACCTTCTTCAAAACCTTTTGAATTTGCCGCTTGATCGAACCGGTCCTTCATCTTATTGCTCATCAGATGCGTATGCTGTCTTACCATTAGATGCAATTCATTCATTTCTTCCTTTAAGGCAGAACAATAATCTCCATCATTTCTTACAGCTGTAGGATTTGTTCCAAACTTAAGATCAGCAGGGAGTCGCAGATCAGATCCGAAAATAATCTTTGCTGGCGTGTAACCAGTTGTCTCGTGCTTCGCTGAACGATACGCCAGCAGGAACATCTGGATGCACTTGTCCCAATTCCGTTGATCTTTATCAACGATTTTCCGCATATGTTCTTCGAGCGTTCGGTTGAATCTCTCCACCATTCCATCTGATTGTGGATGTAACGCTGTTGTCCGTGTCTTGTGGATGCCCAATAATGTACAGACTTCTTGGAAAATGGAAGATTCGAAATTCCTGCCTTGATCTGAGTGTAATTCCATGGGCACTCCGAACCTTGTTATCCAATTTTCTACAAACGCTTCGGCTACTGTCTTCGCTTCTTGGTTTGGTAAGGCATATACTTCTGGCCATTTACTGAAATAATCCATGACAACCAGTAGATATTTGTTTCCGGTCGTACTGGTTGGGAACGGACCTGCAACATCTATTGCGACTCGTTCAAATGGTGATCCCACGTTGTACTGTTGTAGCCTACCGCGACTTTTGGCTTTAGGACCTTTAGCTGCCATGCACTCTACGCAATTACTTATCCATTCTGCTATGGAATCTCGACAACCGATCCAGTAGAACCGTTGTTTAATCTTCTCTATAGTTTTTGTAATTCCAAGGTGCCCTCCACTAGGTCCATTGTGATATTCTTTCAATACTTTCGGGATCATGGACTTCGGTACTATGATCAGCAGACGAGACTGTTTGCCATCTTCGCTTTCCCAGGTACGATGAAGGTATCCATTAACGAGGTTTATGCTGTTCCATTGGGCCAAATATGCTTTTGCAGTTGGACTCTCGCTACTTATTTGTTCCTTTGGTGGTCGTACCCCATTTTCTTTGGCCATTACCAGCTTTGCAAGATCAGGGTCCTCCAGCTGATTGATTCTGATGCGGTGAGGAGTCCAATCATCTTCAGGTTCTATATTCAGTAATCGCACGTCGATTATACCTTCTTTTCCTTCTGATTTGGAGCAATGTTTACATTCCAGTGGACAAGGGCGACGTGATAATGCATCCGCATTTTTGTGGTGAATCCCCTTTCGATGTTCCGTTTAGAAGTCGTAATTCTGTAATCTTTCGATCCATCGTGCAATTTGGCCTTCCGGATTCTTAAACTGTAATAACCATTTTAATGCTGCGTGATCAGTCCTCAGCAAGAATCGTTGTCCATACAAATACTTGTGGAAATGTTTTACACATTCCACCACAGCTAGTAGTTCTTTTCGCGTCACACAGTAGTTTTTCTCTGGTTTCCCGAGCACTCTGCTGTAATACCCAATTACTCTTTCTTGTCCGTCGATGAGCTGAGACAGGACACCTCCAATTCCATAAGCGCACGCATCTGTATCCAGGATGAATTTCTTTCCAGGTATTGGATAAGTCAACATCGGCGCCGTACAAAGTAGTTCCTTAAGCTGCTCAAACGCTTTTTCTTGTTCCAACTGCCATACAAACGGGCGATTCTTCTTTGTTAAATCATGTAAACTTCTAGCCACGTTCGCAAATCCAGGTACGAAACGGCGGTAATACGTGCATAAGCCGAGGAAGCTGCGGAGTTCATGAATGTTGGTGGGTCGAGGCCAATCTTTCACTGCTTTTATTTTTCCTTCCTCGGTGTGAATTCCCTCAGTTGACACTTTATGTCCGAGATATGTGACCTGCTTCTTCCATAATGAACACTTTTTGGGATTCAAGCGTAATCCGGCTGATGCTATTCGCTGAAAGACTTCCTCTAGATTTTTCAGATGATCATCAAAACTTTTTCCCATGATGATAATGTCATCAAGATACATCAAACATGTCTTCCAGTTCAGTCCTTTTAACACATGTTCCATCAGTTGCTCGAACGTTGCAGGCGCATTACATAACCCAAATGGCATCACAGAGAATTCCCATAACCCGTCGCCCATACTGAAAGCGGTCTTTTCACGGTCACATTCATCAATCTCGACTTGCCAATATCCACTTTGTAGATCTAATGTAGAAAACCATTTCGCTCCAGACAAGGTGTCTAATGTATCGTCGATTCTTGGTAGAGGATAACTGTCTTTCTTTGTGACATCATTCAACTTCCTATAATCTACGCAGAAACGGGTGCTACCATCTTTCTTTTTAACTAAGACGATAGGTGAGCTCCATGGACTTATTGAAGGTTCGATTACACCGTTTTTGTGCATGTCTTCAATAATTTTGTTAGCATCCTCACGTTTTGCTAGTGGAACCCTACGCGGAGCTTGTCGGAATGGTTTAGCGTCTCCAGTATTTATGCGATGTTTGACAATGGCGGTTCTTCCTGTGTTTCCTTCGTTTGCAAATATGGATGCGTATTTTTCTAATAGTTTTTCTGCTTTTAATTTTTCATTTCCATGCAGTTCGTTCAGCAAATTATTTAGGAGTGTAGGACTTATCTGCTGTGGCTCAATAGTAGGTTTCTGTTGTGACCGTTCGCATCGTGCTATTGCACTTATATTCTGGCACTGTCCAATTACTGCTCCTCTGCTTTCTCCAGACTTATAGGCGTGTTGAATTCATTCACTACTCTGACCGGAATGGTGGCGTCTTCACTAGTTTTCACAAGCGTTCTTCCTACCAATATGGGTGTATCTATTTTTGTTGGTTCCACAATCCACAACTCTTCAGTCCCACCTCCTTCATTCACTTTAGCCCATACAATCACCTCAGATTTTGGTGGAATACTCTGATTATCATTAACAATCACCCTCTTACTTTCAACGTTGGTCACATATCCGGTGTTTATAGGCATCTCCATGTTCTGGCAAAACAGCATTTGCTTGTTTAAATCCAATCACGGGGTTACGATCAATCATGAAATCTACTCCCATTATAATTTCATCCGATGAAGGTGTGATTAACTTCCAGGGTACCAATCATCACTTTGCAAAACACTTTTCCCGCGACAGCTGCTTCCTCCCCGGTGGCCGTTCGAAGCTTGCAACCGACTAATGGTTCAACCGTTCCTCTTACCACATCCGGTCGAATAATTGAATGTGTGGCACCAGTATCCAAAGTAAGCGTTGACAGTCGTCCATTTACGATGCCGTTGATAGTAAGATTGTTGTCATGGCGACCTATTTGTGATATCGAGATGGGGCAAATAGTTGTGGGAACCAGCTCACGCCCCTTTGAACTGTTCCGTTTTAGTTTAACGACTTGTGAGATGTGGATGCTCCGTCCTCGTTATCTGTTGGTTGTTTCCGTTTTGATGGGTTTACTTTTATATTGCAATTTCGGGCAAAGTGACCCGCTTTTCCACAGTTGAAACATCTTCCTGTTGTATTTACTCGCGGTGCAGCAATTGTCTTCAGAGTCTTCAATATTTCTTCCATCAGCGCCGGTTGTTCCATTTCAACCCTTTGTACTTTGTGTGCTGGTTTACTTAGTAGGGAAGCTGTTTCCTGTGTGAGGGCGTGCGAAACCGTTTCAGCAAACGTTCTTTTTGGCAATGCATATGTGGCGCGTTTGGTGTCCACATCACGAATTCCATTTATGAAACATTGACTTTTTACCCTCTCAATGTAATCCACAGGTGCATCTGCATTTGCCAAATGAGCCAGTCGTTCGATTTCAGTTGCGAACTCTTGCAATGACTCGTTCATCTTCTGACCCCTATTTTGCAGTTCGATCTGGTATATTTGTTTCCGGTGCTCATTACCATATCGTCTTTCTATCGCACTCATCAATGCCTCATAGTTGTCCCGTTCACAGTCCGGAATAGTCTGAAGGATTTCTGCCGCAGGTCCTTTCAATGATACAAACAAGGATGCCACTTTGTCCGCTGCATTCCAGTTATTGGCCATTGCTGTCTTTTCAAACTGAAGTTTGAAAATTTGAAATGGAATACTTCCATCGAATGTGGGTGCCTTCAATCTTTGATTATTTGTTGATGGTGCAGGGCCATGTAGTTGCAGTTCTCGCACACGATTACTTAATTGAAGAACTTCTGATTTTAAATTTTCTTCGTCATTTTTTAAAGTGCTTAATTCGTCTTCAAATTTTGAAAATTTCTCTTGCACTTGTTTTTGTAGTTGTGTAGTATTTTCCGTAATCTGTTGTGTAAGGCGAGACTCTAACTGTGATGTATTTTCAGCTATTTGCGTTATTTGCTGTGCCAGACGATTTTCTGTTTGCACTACATTTTCTGCTATTTGCTGTACCAGACGATTTTCTGTTTGCACTGCGTTTTCTGCTATTTGCTTAATAGCCACTAACAGCATGTTCGTGTCTACGCTTGATGATGTTCGTTGTTCTTCTACTTTTTCTTCTACCTTTGTAGAAGTTTCTGGGCCATCAAATTCGAATTCGTCGACATTAATTCCATCCGCTTCCATTGCTTCACGTAATCGTGCCTGCAGATCCGCCTTTTGCCCGCTTATCGGCAAATTACGCTCCTCCAGTTCCTTTTTTAATTGCTGAATTCTCAATTCTCCGAATTTAACCATCTTGAATTTGGATTATTTGACAATCCCACTTCTGACACCAATTGTTACGAATTTACTGCTTGCTAGTTTACTTTGTTAGGTTCGTATCTCTGGATTGACAAATAAAATCAACACTGTTTAATTTAATTCAACAATTCTTTATTTTACAACTCGTCAACACTATAGCAGTTTACTCTTAGCACTGATTGATTACGTTGGCGCTGCCACGGCTTATATAGCCACGCACTTCTCGCTGATGCCGACGTGTCCTTCTAGAATATCGCGTCTGGAAATTACCAGAACATACGGCTATACGGCGCCAGACGCAAGCAGACAGTCGCGGCGCCAGACTCAGCAATTGTTTAACTAGACAAGCAGACAGTGCTGCGCCAGATGTCTATTGTTTCGACAAGCAGACAGCCGTGGCGCCAGATGTCTACAACAAGACAAATGCTATTCCATATACCCACAGCTATTGTTCATAATCAGGGATGCATATAGTAATACAAATACAACTTAATACTACTTTTTGTAACAATACTTACAACCGTCGAGTCCTATTTAAAGTAACCCAAATGTATATAAGACCTACCATTTTGATTCGTTGGGTTATTACTGTCTTCCTTTTGTGCTTATTCTTCGTCGTTTGACAGTTCATATTCAGTAATTTTGCTTACATTTCAAGGAACAGTATAACACGTAATTGAAAGCTGTTTTATTTATTAAATTGTACATAAAATTGCAACTTAAAATTCATAATTTATCATTAAATCAATTAAATATATTTCAAAGAATGTGTGTGTGTTAAATTGGTTAAATTTTTTGCAAGCAGTGCAACAAAAACTTCAAAAGAAGAGAGCCATTGTTTGAGCAAATGTGAAAATGTGCGTTTTTTGCTTACTTATATCTAAAAAACAAATTAACATTTAACAATAAATTTACATTTAAACAAAAGTTTAATTCATTGGCTATCCGTGCTATATAAATTTAAAAAAATCCGTGCACGCATTTAAGAGGAATAAGCAGTGAAAATGAGATACTAAACTAAACCCAACCCAAAATAATTTTTAAAGTATATTTATTTTCTTAAAAAATATACAATTAGTGTAAATTTTTGATAAATACGAATGTGTACAGTGTAATTAAATATATATTAATTAAAAAATATGTGAAAAGTGGGTTAAACATAGTCAAATAACGAGCATTGTTTTTACAAATTTTTGAAATTTAAAGTGAAATATCTCGAAAACTATGGGTCTGAGGACCGTATATGTGTATACATTTTTTAATGCTGAGGACCTCCTCTATCCATCCGTACCATCAAATCGCGGCGCCGGAAGAATCGTAATATTGCCAAACTTTTATATCCACTAACACTACACTAATTCGTTTCTAATCATTTATTTTATTTTAAATAGTGGAAAAATAACATTAATTCCACATCAAACTTTAGTTAAAATCCATTTATTCATAAAATAAGGAAGTGGTTGTAAACGAACAAAAAATTAGTGTTACCATATTTTGTAATGAAATAAAAATAAGAAAAAAGAAAGATTATGACGTCATAACTAAATTCATTATCGTGTGTTGAGTAATGTGAAATTTTTCAGAATTCTCATTATCTTGATGAATTCCGGTGTTGGGTCGGACAAAAAGAAGTTCAACGCAAAAAAAACTGAGCACGCTCAGGTGTTGGTCCGACTGAGGGTTATTTTTTTGAAGCGCGGCCGAAGTCCGCCAACGCAAAAAGGAGTTCAACGCAAAAGAACTAAGCACGCCCAGGTGTTGGTCCGACTGTGGGGTATTTTTTTGAAGCACGGCCGCCAATGGAGAAAGGAGTTCTATGCGAAAAACTAAAATGTTATACATTTCCTGTAATTGGGGTATTATTTGTTTCCTTTATTTCTTTTGGTTCTTCTGTAAAATATGGACGTAAGGTAGCACAGATTATTAGTTAGAATGCAACGCTTTTGTTATTGTATTAACAAAAATAAATGAACAAAAGTTTAATGTTGAATAAAAGTATTTTTTGCACTATTTAATATCAAATAAATGTATAGAAACGATTTAGTGAAGAGTTAGTAGATATAAAAGTTAAAAATATAACCATAAAATTCATTATAAAAGGGAAAAACACGAATTTTTAATAGTTTAGTTTTTGAACTTTAAATTCAAATATCTCAAAAACCATAAGTCAGCGGCAACTACATATATGTGTACTTATTCATGATCTGGAGGACCTCCTCTATCCGTAAATACCCATTTTAACCCCGAAATCCGGGGATGCTATTCTAAAATTTACCCTTTCTGCGTTGGCGGCCTTCGGCGCGCTTGTAAAAAATAACCCTGGTCGAGACAATACGCAGGGTGACTGAAGGACTTTCGCCTAGTACTCTTTGCGTTGGCGGCCTTCGACCACGCTTAAAAAAAAGGCCCCGAGGGGTAAAAAAATTTCCAATTTCCGAATTTCCGTATAAATAAGGTATGTGCGGATTGAGGAGCTTCTCCAGAGGAGGAATATCCAAAATTAATATAAAAATAACATTTATTTTCTAAAATATTCACGTCTAAAAATTCAAAAATCAATTCATTTACATTTCAAATTTATTATGTAGTTTTTCAGCTCAATTTTGTAATTTAAAAATCACTAATCAAATTTATGGCTGAGAAGTTTAGAGTGTTTAAAATTATGAGGTAAATCAGATTTGCCACATCTTAAAAACCAAAAGTGAAAGATTTTTCAGCGTTTTCTTTGTTTGTATTTTCGAGTGATTCTTTTTTCTTTACTAACTATAAAAAGAAACTATAAAGAACATTTTTCAAGCTAAAATTGAATAAGTGAACACACTTGCATATAAATACATATATGAATATGTGAATAATATGCGATTTATATTTAATAAACACAGATAAGTAAAATCATGTGATAATATTTTAATATTTATATGATATAATATTACATTTTTATATATATGTGAATTAACCCAACAAAATATTTGTAGAGATCTGTTTGCATCCTAAACTTATTCTCAACTGAAAATGTCACTTTTTGAGCCGAATTCTCGACATTTGCGGGAAATTTTGCTTTTCTTTTTTAATTCCAAGAAAAGTGCGGCTGAGGACCCGTCCACGCTTTACTGAAGCTGACACATACATAGATAATATTATTACTCTACTACTACCATCCATATGATTCCTATTAAGTATTAAAAAAATAAAGGATTTTTGTAAAGCAACTTGTGTTAGTTTACAAAAAAAATGGATCATAAAGCATTTCGTGTGTTAATTAAGCATTGCTTTTTGAGCGAATAAGGGAAAACACTTTTGGACCGTTTTTATACAAGAAAGCCTTAAATTTACAAAACAAAAAAAAACGGCGGAAGCAAAGCTGTAGACCTAATATAATCCTTAATCTGTCGCTCACCACTCTTCAAATCCCCGATGTGTGGAAAGTCGGAAGAGTGGTCCCACTACTGAAACCTGGGAAACCCGCCAACAAAGGGGAATCTTATCGTCCGATAACTCTCCTCTCCCCAGTAGTGAAGACACTTGAGGCCTTGTTACTCCCGACCTTCACTCACCACCTGAGCCTAGCCAGCCACCAGCATGGATTCCGCAAAGTGCACAGCACCACCACAGCACTTAGCGTCATAAACGCTCAGATAGTTCGTGGCCTCAACCAGAAACCACCCTGCGAAAGAACGATCCTCGTAGCGTTGGACCTGTCAAAAGCTTTTGACACGGTCAATCTAACAACGCTACTGCAGGACATCGAAAAGACCACTCTCCCTCCAGGGCTAAAGGGGTGGACCATGAACTATTTGAGCGGTCGTCAGTCATCCGTACTATTTCGAGGTGAAACATCCAAACTAAGAAGAATTAAACAGGGGGTTCCGCAGGGTGGTGTCCTCTCCCCGCTACTGTTTAATTTCTATATCTCGAAACTTCCCCAACCACCAGAGGGAGTTTCCATAACCTCGTACGCAGATGACTGCACGATATTGACGTCGGGCAATGGAGTCGATGGCATGTGTTCGAAAGTAAACGGCTACCTCTCCGACCTTTCTCGTTTCCTCACTGCACGAAATCTCCAACTTTCACCCACCAAATCCACAGCGACCTTATTCACAAACTGGACGAAGGAGTATAGACTTGAACTTAATATTGCAGTCGATGTCGTCAAAATTCCGACTGTCAATAACCCTAAGATTTTAGGCGTAACCCTCGATAGTCTATGCTCCTTCCCTCCCCATACGACCGCGATTATCGCCAAGGTACAGAGCCGCAACAAAATCCTCAAATCGCTAGCCGGCAGCACATGGAAAAAAGACAAAGAAACGTTGCTGGCAACATACAAGGCAATCGGCCGGTTCTCAACTATGCAGCACCAATATGGTCGCCTGGATGCAGTGGTACGCAGATGAGGAAACTTCAGGCCTGTCAGAATACAGCACTCCGGACCACGACGGGATGCCTCTTGATGTCTCCCATTGAACACCTCCATAGTGAGACGCGCATGCTACCCGTAAAGGAGCATAATCTACTCCTCTCCAGGCAGTTCCTGCTGGGTAGTTTCCGTAGGAATCACCCCTGCAGCCATCTGCTTGGAGCGGAACCGCCTCCCAGGAGCATCAAGAGGTAATTCCTCGACTATGTCGACGACATCGAACAGTACGCCGACCAGACTTCGGACGCAACAAACTTTCGACAGGCACTGACCGCCATTCACAGTGGAGCCATCAACACCTTCACCGACTCCCTTCCCGTGAATGGCGTTCTTGGAGTCAAACCACCACCTATTGCAGACGAAGAGCTCCAGTTGCCGCGAGAAACGCGAGTGACCCTAGCGCAACTTCGTTCTGGATACTGTAGCAGGTTAAACTCCTACTTATCCAGAATCGACCCCGACATACCTAATGTATGTCCTGCATGCAACGAGTCCCCGCATGACACTGGTCACCTCTTTGCATGCCCCACAAACCCTACCCATCTAACACCTTCCTTCCTTTGGTCCGACCCCGTCGAAACAGCACGTTTCTTGGGCCTACCGTTAGATGACCTCGACGACAACACAAACCACAACAACAACAACAACATAATATAATAATTTATAATTGCGTTCAGAGCTTCTGAATTTTTCTATGTTCACATCGTTTGGAAATCTAGTCCAAACAAATGAGCAGTCCTTAAAATATATAAATCCTGCGCAGAGTACATTTTTTTATGGTAATTGTTGCAGATTAGCGTCTAAGGAAATCCTGGCGATAATTTGTTGGTTTGTCAAGAAGATGTCCATGGTCATCTTAATAACTGGCGAAAACAAAATAAAGAGTCTTCTCTAAGTTGTGGGAAATATAGTAGATTACTACAGTTAACTTAGGGAAGTAGCGGAAATTATATGTTCAAATGCAGAGTTTTGTCTCGGTGGAAAAGGTAAGACGGTGCAGATTGACGAGACGTTTCTAACGAAACGTAAGTACAATCGTGGCCGTTTAACCGAACAGATGACAATAACTGTATTGGGAATACTAAATAAGGAAGACAAAATATGCCGCTTTTTTCGAGTGATTGGAAAAAGCAAGGCAGATTTGTGGCCTCATATTAAAAACTTCGTTCATCCAGATACTACCCGCATCTGCACTGATGGCGGAAAGCAGTATCATGGAATACAACGAATTTTTGGTAAGAATACCACTTGCTTAACCACCAATCACAGTATTGGTGAGAATGTTGAGCAAGGTAATACCGAAAATACAATCAACGATTTGGAATGCAGAAATCGTTGATTGAAAAATGGGATTAAAAGTCGTCGGAGTCCAAAACTTCTCCATCAACTTCCTTGAGAAGAATTATCGTGATGATCTACGATCTCAGATAATGAAGATGCTTATAGACAATAAAAAATTGTACCCGGGCTATGTGAATAGAATTCTACAGGCAGGGATGAAATTAAAAAATTTAGAAGCCCCTACTGTAGAGTCAGAAGATTTGAGTGACATTGTTCCTCCACCAAAACATTTTTGCCCACATGACTATTCAAGATCTCATTGATGCACTGTTTGATGAAGATCAAGATGAGGCACTTGAAATTGATGATCCTGAAGTCAAGATTGAAGATTATGGTAAATTTACACACATACAATCTTCTTCTTTACCGGCGTAGACACCGCTTACGCTTTTGCCGCGCTTTAAAAATACCCTGGTTGAGCCACAGGGATGTTTATCAATAGATGCGGTTATCCAATTCTTGGATTTTTTAAATTGATTTTAAAATAAGTAGTATGTACGTGTTATATCTGAAATATATTTATTGATAATCTTCAATATTGAATTCAGGATCGTCAATTTCAAGAATTTCTTTGAATTAATAAATTCCTGAAAAATCGTTGACATGGTGCGAGTTTATACAATTTGTGGAATGTTAACTAAATTGTGAGACATTTAAAAATATTGGTTTCGCATTTTCAAGACTATTAAATAATATTAGTATAATTAATTATTCATAGTATTATATTTATATTATAAACAAAATAGGCATATTATAACGTAATATCATATATTACACTATCCCTAGAACTTATTATGAAATTAGCGGCCTTTGGTCACGCTCTAAAAAAATAACCCTTGTCGAGCGAATACCCGGGGTGACTGAAATACTTTCGCGTAGTACCCCTTTCTGCATTAGCGGCCTTCGGCTGCTCTCTAAAAAAAATAACCCTGGTCGAGCGAATACCCTGTGTGACTGAAGTTTTTTCGCGTAGTTCTGCGTTGGCGGCCTTCGGCTTCGCCCTAAAAAAATAACACTGGTCGAGCGAATACCCGGGGTGACTGAACTACTTTCGCATAGTACCCCTTTCTGCGTTAAAAATATATTGAGTTTTTGTTATAAAAAGGTTAAATATTGGTTTTTATATCTGTCAGCGATTTCCATTTATTTTTGATAACACGTTGGTTTGTATTTTAAGTGACAGTATATATAATATTATTATATAATATTATTACAATATATAATATCATATAATACTACTATATAATATTATTTATTTGTTTATTAAATTAAGGGGCGCACCTAGTGTAATGGCCTAAAAAAAGGTGATTTTTGGAAATTTTTATTAAAAAATACTTTATCAATTATTTCAAAATTTTAAGAATATATTTTTGAAGAAAAAAATTAAATATTTTTTGAATTATAGTCGATCACCAACGGCGCGAAAAAAGGTCCTTCACTGCTGCAGTGATTCCGGCTTCCTCCGTGGATGAAATCTAAAAAAAAAAGTCTCGTTAAACTAGATAATATTGTCTGTACCAAAAATCATATGTTGACAACATGGCGGCGTTTTAAAAAAATTCGAATTTTACCCAAAAATTTGATCAGATCAAAAAACGATAGGTCATTGTACGGAGAACTATATATAGAACAAAAAAATGTCGATAGTGATCGGATCATTTATTTTTGAGTAATCACTGCAGCAAATTCGGAAAATTCTGTTTCGAGAAAAACGCGTTTAAAGATAAAATGATCGTTATCTACCGAGCGGCTACTCTTTTAAATGGCTGCAACTCATAAACTGTTTCAGATATCGATTTGAAACTTTAGTCTGTTATTTTTAAAAGTATAACCTATCGAAATATGAAAAAAAAATAAAAATCGATTTTTTGAAAATTTCACACTAGCTGTGCCCCTTAAATGAAGAAAATATCCATATGCATGAATAGAGAAATTTTCGCGAAAAAGGAATTTCTGCGAATTGCCTTACTATCATATGCTCCATTTCGTCGTAATTGTTAGCACATAAATGTTGTTTATTACGACTGTAAAATTTAGTTTTTAAATAAAGATGTTTTGGGAAAAAAACGTGTAAAAAGTATAAAAATATGGATTTATTCAAATGTTTATAGTTTGGTTTAATTAATTTGAAGTGAAAAATGTGCGTAGAGTGTGTAAAACGTGGCGAAATAGCTTGTTGAAATGTTAGAACATTGGAAATTTTTAAACCATAAAGTCGAAATATCTCGTAAACTAAGCGTTTGCGGTACCTATAACCCTATACATATTTTTATCAGGAACACTTCCAACGGCCCCTTCAGATCGCGGCGTCAAAGAAATCTGAGTTGTGCCGAACTAAGATTGCTAAATAAGGAAAGTGGAACTTTAACTTTAAGGAAAAAGAGAAATTTCAGTGAATTCCTCATATATGTGTATTATCATACGGCAGTGCTCAATTTTCTCATAATTGTTAGCACATAAATGCTGCTCACTACGTGTGTAAAAATAATTTTTAAAATGAAAATTTCTTACTTATAAAACCTGCAAAAAGTGTAAATTGTGAATTTGTTTAAATGTTTACAGTTAAATACATAAATTTGATCTGAAAAATGTGAAAATGTGTTAAATATAGTGAAATAGCTTGTTGAAATGTTCGAATTTTCAGAATTTTTGATCGTTAAAGTCGAATATCTTATAAACCAAACGTTTGCGGTACCTATAACCCCATATATTTTTTTTTTTATCAGGAGGACGTTCTCTTTCCAACGGTTCCTTCAGATCGCGGCACCAAAGAAATCGAAATTGTGTGAAAAATTCCAAAATTTTTATTAATAACACATCAGGCGGAGGATGGAGTGATATGTAGAAGTTCACCCAAGTGAGGACAGTTCTCTGATAGCCATGCAATTGGTTATGGCCATAAACGATTCTTTTACATATGGCTCAAGCAGCTCGACTTCCGGTCTTTGACCATGTATCCTCTGGGTAGCCTAAGAACATCCGTTTGAAGGCGAGTTAAAGTGAGAAGGCGAAACATCCCCTACATAGGGTTGTGCTCTGAGTTTGGGACCCGCCACGAAAAAAGCACCCCCAATGAATAGTAACAACCAGCCTCGGATGAGAGACCACCCTTTTGATGACGACCATGGAAAACGAAAGAAGGACTACGAATTGAGGGCATGCACATGGAATGTCCGGTCCCTTAATTGGGAAGGTGCCGCTGCCCAGCTGGTTGATGTCCTCGTGAAAATAAAGGCTGACATCACCGCCGTCCAAGAAATGCGATGGACGGGACAAGGACTAAGAGGAGTAGATCCTTGTGGCATTTACTACAGTGGCCATATAAAGGAGCGCAAGATTGGTGTGGAATTCGTGGTGGGAGAGAGACTCCGTCGCCGAGTATTATCATTCACTCCGGTGGATGAACGTTTAGCCACAAACCTCATCAAAGCGAGCTGATCGCTGATTTAAGCCCACGCCCCGACGGAAGAGAAGGACGATGTGATCAATGATGCCTTTTATGAGCGCTTGGAGCGCACTTATGAGAGCTGCCCCCGCCACGATGTCAAAATCGTGCTTGGCGATTTTAACGCCAGGTTGGGCAAAGAAGGTATCTTTGGCACTACGGTCGGTAAATTCAACCTCCACATTCCCAATGGGTTGAGGCTGATCGACTTCGCCGGGGCCCGATATATGGTTATCTGTAGTACTAGATTCCAGCATAAAAAGATTCATCAAGCTACCTGGCTGTCTCCGGATCGAAAAAACACCAATAAAATAGATCATGTTGTGATAGACGGATTACACGACTCCAGTGCTTTAGAGGTGCGTACGCTCCAAGGTCCTAATATCGGCTCGCACCACTATTTTGTTGGAGATACGCAGCCGCCTCTGGCCGCAAAAAAAGCACATAAACAAACACAAGGAAGGTTCGACGTCGAGAAGCTGCAATCATAACAGACAGTAGAGCAGCTTTCGACTCGATTTGCACTCCTGCTTTCTGAGAGCACTCATCAACACCTCTTGCGTATAGCTGCAAACGAAACCATTGGTTTTCGGAAAATGCAAAAAAAAAACAGCTAGTTAAATAAGGAGTGCTTTGTCGCAGTGGAGAGAAAGCAGACTGCTTAAGTCGCAACGCTACGATCGACCACAACACGTACGGGATGGGATAGATACCGAGAGTTAAAGCGAAAGCGAGACGCATTTGCTGGCAAAAAAAAAGAGAGAGGAGCCGAGAGGCGTGAGTACGAAGAGCTTGACAAGCTGGCCGACTGGTGTAATGCTTGAAATCTGTACGAAAAGATGTGGCGACAAACAGAAGGCTTCAAGACGACCGGAGAATACTCTTGATCCCCAGAGCATACTAAAATGTGGAGGGAACACTTTTCCAGCCTGCTGAATGGTAGTGAAAGCATAAAGCCAGGAGAAGGCGAACCCGATTCCCCAATCGAAGACGATGAAACAAATGTTCCATTGCCCTTCATCGGGCCTGTCTTTATCCCGCGAAGTTTGAATTTGGTATCCTCGTAAAACTAATACGGTTGTGTAAACTGAAGTTGAGCAATACCAAAAGCTCGGTCAGAATCGGGAAGGATTTCTCCAAGCCGATCGATACTAAACGAGGTTTCAGACAAGGCGACTCCCTATCGTGCGACTTCTTCAATCTGCTTTTGTAGAAAATAATTCGAGCTGCAGAACTTAATCGAGCAGGTACAGTCTTCTATAAGAGTGTACAGCGGCTGACGTATGCTAATGATATTTATATCACTGGCCTCAACATCCGCACCGTTAGTTCCGCTTTCTCCAAGCTGGAAAGGAAGCGAAGGAGATGCGTCTGGCACTGAACGAGGGCAAGACGAAATGTCTCCTGTCATCAAACAAACAGTCGTCACACTCTCGACTTGGCTCCCACGTCACTGTTGGCAGTCATAAGTTTGAAGTTGTAGATATTTTCGTCTATATTGGAACCAGCATTAACAGCAACAATAATGTCAGCCTCGAAATCCAACGCAGAATAACTCTTGCCAACAGGTGCTACTTTGGACTGAGTAGGCAACTGACAAGTAAAGTCCTCTCTCAACGAACAGAACCAAACTTTTCAATATTTTCTGTATCTATTGGATCTGCTTTTTTTAATCTATTTAAAAACTAGACAGGCTCAAGTAAGTGATTGAGCTGGGTTGGTGATACGCTCCTTGGTACGCGGGCATATCTCTTCTTTTAAGGCGTGTTTGATTGCAGGAATGTATCAAAGCATTAGCCATAGGGTTTGGGTGATCTCGGAGTTTAGATATACTTATATTTAATTCTGCTATCTTTAACTTCATACTTTACCATAGGAATACCAAGGGCTTTATGGATATTTTCGTTACGCATGTATCATGGTGAACACGTAATTGTTCGAATCATTTTCGATTGGAAACTTTGTATTACATCAATATTACTTATACAGGTCGTACCCCACAGTTGAATGCCATAGATCCAAATCGGCTTTATGACCGCATTATATAAAAGCACCTTGTTGTCTAGGCTTAATTTAGAGTTTTTATTTAAAAGCCAATTTAAATTTACAGTTTTACAAATTTACTCTAATCTTCATACATGTTATTTTACTAGAGATGTGTTTTCTCCATGTGAGCCTTCTATCTACGTGAATACCAAGATATGTTACTTCGTTCGCTTGGGGTACTAAAATATTGTTTATTTTTACTGCCGGGCACAGTTTTGGTGTAAGTGAAAATGTAACATGCTTACGCTTCTGTTCATTCACATTTATACGCCAGTTCGCTAGCCATTCTTCGACAGAACTTAAATGCTCCGCTAATATTCTTGATACTAAAATGTGGCAGTTGTTACAGCACACAGTTAGTTAGCTGTTAGAAGATCTGCTGTATATATGGTGTACATATCGCTCATTTGCTGCAAGACCGGCATAAGTCAAAAAAATCGATTCGCCAGAAAACGCGTTTAAAGTTTTCAACTTACTACAACCTTACACGGTGACTCCAACCTTACACCTCTTCTCAAGCGGAGCATATAAGAGGTATTCATATGAATTTTTCACTCAACATGAAGTATGATATAACGAACAATTCTGCAGCATTAACTCAAAAATCACGTTTTTTGAATTATGCCGGTCTTGCAGCAAATGAGCGATATAGAGTTGGGCCTAAAACGCTGCCCTGTGGTACACCAGCTCCTTATATGTCCTTCATCAGATATGAAATCTTCTACTTTTATCATAAATTGTCTATTATTTAAATAAGACTTCAATGTTTTATACAATTCTAAAGGTAGATTTTTTTTTATCTCGAAATATTGCTGAACAGTACTTCCTGTGCTCAAATGGTTTCCTTATCTCGTTAGTAATTCTATTGACTTGCTCTATTGTGCCATGTTTCGCACTAAATCCGAATTGATGCATTGGTATTGTATTATTTTCGTTGAGGAAAGGAGACATATTTGATAGTAATACTTTCTCAAATACTTTAGAAAGACAGCGTAGAAGACTGATTGGTCTGTATGAAGACGGCGACTTTTTCCATGAAACTGGATAGTATCCGAAGCTAAGAATTGCATTGAAGAGCACCGCTACAGCAATAATTGGTAACTCAATTAACATTTTTGGGGAAATATTATGATGCCCCGGCGACTTTTTTGGATTAAGTTCTTTGATGATTCCAATAACTTCAGAAGGTGATGTCTTAAAAGACTCGAGTGACTCTTTAGCTGTGTTGGGTAAGATTGACAGCTTAAAGTTGTTCTTTGGCAAACTAGGTTGAAATACCTTTTCTAGGTGATTAACAAAACAATTAGTCTTTTCCTCGTCACTTCGAGCCCAATTTCCACCCAAGTCTCGTATAGGCAAGTTGGAGTCATTTGGTGACTTCATGGACTTTTGGGCTTTCCAAAGGGAATTTTGCTTGTTTGAATTTGGACACAGTTTCTTTATATACAATTCGGTGTTCAATTCTTCCTAACGTTTAAGCGCTTTTTTTAATTTACGTACAGCAGATTTTAGTTGAAGCTGAGTGGAAGGGGAACGATTTATCTGCCATTCACGTCTTGCACGCCTTTTTTTATTTACAAGCTTTTCTATTTCTCTATTAGTGACTTTTCTGGGACCAAGCGGTTTATAGTTTTTGTTTGGTGTTGCTAAGACAGCTGCGTTCGTTATTATATCACTGACTTCTCTTATGCTTTCATCAATAACTCTTCCTGTATTTATTTTGTACTCAATATTAATGTGGCTACTCACGTATTTTTTATATTTTAGCCAATTCGTTTTATAAGTTAGACTCACTTTTGGATTAACGAATAGGGGTTGTTCACATATCTTTATTAGTACCGGAGAGTGATCAGAAGATAGATCAGTACATGCATCAGCTGTTATCTGCGATTTATCTATATCTTTGATTACAGCAAAATTTATTAAATCTAGTATTTTGTTACGATCACTAAGCCAATATGACGGCTTACCAGGAGATATTATTTCAAGGTTATTGTGCCTATTTATAACAGTTTGATACTGCTGTCGTCCTTTCGGATTAATAAGACGCCCCAGTACGCGTGTTTTGCATTGTAATCTCCACCTGCTAGACATCTTTGACCTAGTATTCCAAAAAAGTCTTAAAATTGGATTTCTGTAATTTTAAACCGCGGTGGGCAGTATATGGCCGTCAAGTTTAAGTCCCCTCCATTTGGAGGATTTTGCGGCAGTTGCATTTGCACAGTGTTGCCTTTCACCACATTTGCATAGCTTCCTGGCATATTATTGTTGATAGAAGTAATAGGATTTGAACTTTTCTCTGACGTTGCTATAATTTCATTATTTGTAACATGTGGTTACGACGTGCTTGAATACCCTGTGACAACTTCGATTTCAAATCTTTATATACAGGACAACCACTGTAGTTAGAAGTGTGATTTCCTCCACAATTGCTGCATTTTTCTTTTAATTCTTCTTTCTTAAAGGTTTATTTTGAAGTGGGATGTAAATCACCACATACCACAGAAACACTGCGTAGAGTGCAATATGATTTAGTATGTCCATATTCTTGGCATTTAGTAACGGGTGATTTTTTTGAGGTTAGGATTTTCATGCATTAGTATTTGACAGATCACGTGGGATTTCAGACATGGTGTCAAAGAGAAAGATGCTCAGTATGCTTTGACATTTCATCATGAATAGACTTACTAACGAGCAACGCTTGCAAATCATTGAATTTTATTACCAAAATCAGTGTTCGGTTCGAAATGTGTTTATCGACAAATTTTGTTCAGCGATGAGGCTCATTTCTGGTTGAATGGCTACGTAAATAAGCAAAATTGCCGCATTTGGGGTGAAGAGCAACCAGAAGCCGTTCAAGAACTGCCCATGCATCCCGAAAAATGCACTGTTTGGTGTGGTTTGTACGCTGGTGGAATCATTGGACCGTATTTTTTCAAAGATGCTGTTGGACGCAACGTTACGGTGAATGGCGATCGCTATCGTTCGATGCTAACAAACTTTTTGTTGCCAAAAATGGAAGAACTGAACTTGGTTGACATGTGGTTTCAACAAGATGGCGCTACATGCCACACAGCTCGCGATTCTATGGCCATTTTGAGGGAAAACTTCGGACAACAATTCATCTCAAGAAATGGACCCGTAAGTTGGCCACCAAGATCATGCGATTTAACGCCTTTAGACTATTTTTTGTGGGGCTACGTCAAGTCTAAAGTCTACAGAAATAAGCCAGCAACTATTCCAACTTTGGAAGACAACATTTCCGAAGAAATTCGGGCTATTCCGGCCGAAATGCTCGAAAAAGTTGCCCAAAATTGGACTTTCCGAATGGACCACCTAAGACGCAGCCGCGGTCAACATTTAAATGAAATTATCTTCAAAAAGTAAATGTCATGAACCAATCTAACGTTTCAAATAAAGAACCGATGAGATTTTGCAAATTTTATGCGTTTTTTTTTTAAAAAAAGTTATCAAGCTCTTAAAAAATCACCCTTTATATTGTACCGGACCGTTTTTTTTATGTGGTTCTTCAACAGTTACTCTACGATGCAGCAAATATTTCAAATTATATATTGGATGTGTTTCATTGTTTTTAAGTTTATTTGGTTTCTATTAAATATATTTACTACTGTTGTAATAGCAAAACCGCATTCTTCCAATGTTTCTTGAACTTCACTAGGGTCTACGGCGGACTCTATACCCTTAATTACGATAACTAAGCCCTAAGAGCTCTTCAATTGATACGAATAATAGTTTTTGTTTTTATTTGACAAAAATTTAACGATTTCCATAGATAGATAGATATGTTATTTGAGGTAATGCACCACGACGACGGAATTTTTCACGGGGGAAATGAATTAGTTCCTTAAGCCTGGAGAGATTGTACTCTCCTAGAAGCAGCTTGGCGTGGCGCATACTTGCTGCCTGCCGCCTGTGACGTTCTCTCTCCACTCTCTCCTCCGTGCGGAGCAGCTCCTTAAGAGTGTGGGGTCCTACCGCTATGCATGGCTCTGGTCTCAACATCTTGGACGCTGCCGCATCGCGGGCCAGTTCGTCGGCCTTCTCATTTCCTTTTACTCCTTTGTGCCCTGGCACCTACATTAGGTGGACCCGGTTGCACAAGGACAGGCGGTTTAGCCTTTCTATGCATTCCTCGACTAAGAACGATTTGGTCCCATATGATAAGATCGCTTTTAGTGCCGCTTGACTATCATTGAGAATAGCTATGTGCTGGTTGCGATAGTTGCGGCTGAGGTTGACTTCAGCGCACTGACAAATGGCAAAAACTTCAGCCTGGAAGATACTTGGGAAGCAATACCTGTCCCAGACCCAAATTAGACCTTTTTATTTTATATTATTGTATATGTATACTAGCTGACCCGGCAAACTTCGTTCTGCCCAAAATAGATTTTTTTTTTCATTTCAAAAATTACACCGGTATTGGTTTTAATAGAATATGAACGATTTTTCCTAATTTCATTGTGTATACTTTAACAAATTTTTTACAAATCTTTCTTTTGTAAACATTGAACGGGCAGGTTTTCGATTTGATCCAAACATTCAATATATCGCATCTGTTCAAATCGGTCAGATGTCAGTAGTTTGTCAATATTGCCAGGGTTATGTTGCGCGGGGGGAAAGACGTCGCATTCCATGTATAATACCGAGGCATCTCCGAGTAAAGCAATGTTCTCGCGAACGGATCACTGGCGCAAGTTGCAAAGAAACTTGTTAAAGTGGTTGCTGGTGGTTTTTCCATTCGCTGTACTATGTTCTCTGCTTTGAAATAAACTCGCTGGCCATTCTCCAAATGAGCTGCCAGATGCACAACAGTAGGATGGCGTTCATGAATTGCAAATGAAAATATTCTCCAGATTGCTTCATTGCAGTTCACATATCTGCCCATTTGAAATTTGCTAATTTCATCTCGTTCAACGCCAATAACCGCCATATCGCTTCCTTTGGTGACATATTTGCAAACATACTTAATTGATTTTATTGAACTGCAATACTCAACATTTATATGTGTTTTGAATGCCTTAGACAAAATTGCCGAATATGGAACGCTCCATGTGTTATCAACCATGAAATTCTTTCCTTTCAATTGAGTGATGAATTTTCTGCCATTATCAGAGGGTGAGCGACGCCGATAGAGAGGGTATCCGTCGTTTCCAGTTTAAGTTTCCGAAATAAAAGCACGGGGACAGCGTTTTTTGCATTTACTGTCCGACATACAAACCGAAGATGGATCGTGTTCTCCGCATGGCCCATGAACCATATTGGCCATCACCACTTCGTGCAACTCTGGATCTATTTCAACATCAGGAATTTCGGCGGATTTGGTCAGGTGTAATTTTCTCCACCATCCAAAGAAGAATGTGTGCGTGGGGCAAACCTCTCTTCTGCCACTCCAATGAGTACATCCAGCATCGAACAGTGCCATATACACGTTGTTTCGTAATAAAGTCCATCAAACATCTGAGTTTTTGTTTAAACACGCGTGCTGTAACATCGTGGCGATCGCTTTGTGATTGACCGGGATGCAATAGATTCGTAATGTCTGGCCATTTTGGATTGCAAGTTAATGTAACAAACAAATCCGGCCGTCCATAATTGCGCACGTAAGTCATCGCATCCTGGGAGTACTCATGCATGTGTCTAGGACTGCCAATGTATGTCGATGGCAAAATATAGAGTCGACCAATATCTGTAATATCCGCATCACCATTCATTGCATCTCTTAAGTGAATATACTCTTCAGATCGCAACTTCGACTGATTGTATTGCATGTAATTAAGTCGTTCTGTCTCAACTTTAACATACATGTCAACTGCATACTGTTGAAATAACCGTCCATATCTCAGTAAATGGTTGTCATAGTTTTGGCGAATCATCATTCGATATGCGTAAAACTTCATTGAACTGACTTTTTTATTTGTCTCGACACCTAAAAGCTTAAATTACCCATATGAAGTAGCTAACAAACATTTTGTTTTACTAACCATTCACCGGATTTATCATCTTATATCCTAAGTGATATCCGTCTTCTCTACGGCAGAACATGAGTAGATATTGCATTGCGTCGTAAGACCGATGTGTCTCACTTATCCGTTTTAGTGCGTTTTAATTTCTACGTTTTATAACAATATCACGCGACTGCAAATTTTCTCCAACAACAACAACTGATATTTCGCTAACTGTAGGTGCATTATATTGTCTTTCATGTGACCCTGTTGGTCTTTTGTCCGCTTGTATGATTATACTATGATCATCTGTTGGCATACGTTCCAACGAAATCGTAAACAGTTTAATGAGGCCATTGTGTTCGTGTAACATTTGCTGCAATTGTTCGATTATTTCTCTTTTCGTTGTATTGAAGATAGCACAACGCCGATTTACTTCATCATGTGAATCTCCCAGAAAGTAAATTTGGAGATATTTGTATTCTTGATCTGGATGCGGCAACAGCGATCCAGCGAGATGAAACATTTGCCCATGAACGTGTATAATTGGAGGAAAGCTCTGTAGTTTCTGTCGAATATTGTTTGGCAAAAATACCTTAAACGTTGGATTGTAGTTTTGTTCATTTACAATTTGCTTTAAGAAATGGCTCGAGTGAGGAGATTCACCGTAAAGCAGCTGGAACAATGGCTGTGGTGGTGGAAGCAATTCTGGCAACGGTTCATTTTTAAATTTGACTGCATTGCAATATTGACAAACTACTGACATCTGACCGATTTGAACAGATGCGCTATATTGAATGTTTGGATCATATCGAAAACCTGCCCGTTCAAAGTTCACAAAAGAAAGATGTTGCCGCTGTTGTCGTCGAATAATCGCATGTTGTGATCTTACTTCATCACTTTGGCGAGCACGAACTTCCTTTCTTCTCGATCGTTGTTGCTGATTATGAACTTCCCTTCTTCTCAATCGTTCTTGCTGATTGTATGTTTGGTTGACATCTTCTAACTGGTGCGTGCTACTCTCCAGCAGTCTATTTCGTGGTGATACCCTCTCAATAACACTTTCCCTTTGACGTGCTCTGCTATTTCGTGTTCTCCTTGCGGCCTGGGAACTCCGAGAAGTGTTACCATACGTACTGATTCTTGACGTCGTAACAAATATCTAATTGGAAACGATCATTCATTTGCAAAAAGTTCATATAAGGTTTTACGGACCAATAACTTACCTTTGAAAATTCCAAAAATGAATGAATTAAACTAAGGAAGCAGATCAATTGAATGATAAATTCCAATGTACATAAATCGGTATTCGCCAACACGCTAAATCACTTTCACTAAATAACTCACTTTTTAAAACAAAATATATCAATATATCAGTAAAGCAAGGCACATTTTTATTGCCCTCTAAATTTTGCGTGTTCGATTGCAAAGCAAAATTGACGTTTAATTTAATTTGTGTTTGTTTCATAAAACTGCCATTTCCATAAACCAAAAATAGCACGTAACACAACCAAAATTACCATATAACCGCTGCAGCAAGAACAACCAAATTGTCGTGCTAGGTGGAAAATGAGATAAATATATGGTGGATTAACAACCAAAATAATTAAAGATTGTAAGGGAGGTACCACGTCCCCTTTTTCGATAACGCCAAGTTTTATGGGTGAGAATGGTGTTGTGTCCTATAGCTCTATACCAATTTTCATGTTCCTACCTTAAACACTTTTGAAGATATTCACCTTGAAAAGTTCAGTTTGTATGGGAGGTGCCACGCCCCCTCTTCCGATTACCCCTTCTTTTATGTGTAAGAAGGCTTTTGATACCATATAGGTCTATACCAATTTTCAGGTCCCTACCTTGAACCCTTTCACAGATATTTTGCTTAAAAAATTTAGTTTGTAAGGGAGGTACCACGCCCCCTTATTCGATAGCCCCCGGTTTTATAGGTGAGAGTGGTGTTGTTATCCTGTAGCTCTGTACCAATTTCCATGTTCCTACCTTAAACACTTTTGAAGATATTCGACTTGAAAAATTCAATTTGTATGGGAGGTGCCACGCCCCCTTAATATTTTATTCTGATTTTAAGACATGACCTGCGCGTGGTAATAACAAACAAATCCCCCAAAGGAAGTATTTCATTTGGTTCAGCCGTTTTCGAGTTTTAGCGTTACAACTATACACCATTTCATTTTTATATATATAGATAAGAGAAGAAAAGAACTACCCACAATATACTAAGTAAACGGAGCAGGTAGCAGCATAACCAAAAAATATATAACCACAACATAATTTGATATTTAGAGTGGTGTTGTGCTACTTTATACTGACCTTTACCGAAATTTTAAGTTTTTATGCCCAACATGCCTCCTAAAGGAAGCACACAGCCGACGCACATGTGTGGCAAATGCAATTCCATCGTTCATGCTAAATCACCAAGTGTATTATGTACTGGCTGCCGTATATGGACTCATTCTAAATGCACTGGGCTCACTAGACCTGAATTCACTGAACTAGCCAATAATATCAAGTTGCAAGGCTTCGAATGGAAATGTGACCCCTGTAAATTAGAGGTTAGTGTTGTCACCGAAGACGACCCTAAATCCGATAGCGATGATGATGACAATATAACTATGTGCAAGTTAAAAAGTCTGCTTGATGCCTAATATTCTAAACTTGTTGCCTCGTTCGACAGCAAATTCAATAGTTTTAAGTCTTCCATCGAAAAGAATATTGTTGACATTAGGAAGGATGTCTCGAACCTAACCAAGAAGCACAAGCATACGGTCGACAAATGTACTGGGCTTGAAAGCAGACTGAAAACTATTGAAGGTAAGCTCAAAGACTTCTCTAATGTTCTTGCTCCAGCAGAAGATGTCTTCGCTGAACGTAAGAGATGTGAATCGAACGTCGTCTTGTTAAATGTCACTGAATCAACGAAAGCAGACGGTAAAGACCGTCTTGAAGACGACAGAGCTAATATCCTCTCAGTTCTGCCTCCGGACTTGACTGGTAACGTGGACCAGTTTAAGATTCGTCGTTTGGGCCGCCCATCTCTCGGGCGCAATTGTCCACTTCTCGTTGAAACTCCATCTCCAACTGTAGCGCGAGCAATACTCAAATCTAAACCGCTGGAACCCGCTGCTGGTTCTAATAAAGTGATCTTTAAATCTGATCTCACTCCATCTCAGCTAAACCACCTCAAGAACCTCCGAGCGCAGTTAAATACCTTAACGAAGAATGGTGATACATCTAAGACTATAAAGTATGTCAATGGTGTTCCTAAATTAGTAGATAAAAATTTTCGCTCGATCATCGATAAGGGAAACACAATTTAGTCTGCAAGTCCATTACCAGAACGTAAGAGGCCTTTGAACCAAGCTCAGTGATTTTATCTCTGCGACGTCAACTAGTCACATCGATGCCTTCTGTATTTCTGAGACATGGCTTCATCCTAGTATTCACGACGGGGAGGTATTAGACGACACATTTAACATTTTCAGGCAAGACAGAATAATTCCACAAGTATCAGTGAACGCGGTGGTGGTGTCCTCATAGCATTAAAAAAGTATTTCCATGCTGAGCGCATCCACATCCCCGATGATAGCCTAGAACAAATATATGTGAAAATTAAGTGCTGTAACTCTAATATCATCGTTGGATGTGTTTATATTATGTATTTATATATGATAACCTCAATAATTTTTATCTAAACACAGATTAGTCTAATCTCTACTCATTGTTCTCCATAGACAGCAAAATCAAAGTTGTCTACGACATAATACATGTTGGTATCTCAACCTATGTTCCTGCTGGTATACCGAAAAACAGTCTCTTTCCTCGTTGGTTTCCAAGTGAACTGAAACATAAAACGCTACTCAAGAAAAAAGCTCACGCTACCTTTAAGAAACACAAAACTAGTCCGAACTCTAGTAAGTTTTGTGGGCTCAGGCGTGAATGCAAGCAACTCAGTGCTGAATGCTACAACAACTACATAAAAGTCAAAAAGTCAGTCAAAGTCGAACTACGGGTCCAAGAGAACACTGATGCTTTCTGGCATTTGGCAAGAACAAAAGAAGATGCAGCAGCGATTTCCCATCAACCATGTCCTGGAACAACTGTACAGCCACCTCAGGCTTGGAGATCAGCAATATGTTCGCATCCTTCTTCAAAAGTGTATACATTCAGGGTCACCCAATAATGAGCCTGCAACTATTAATATTTTAGATGAGTTTGCTGTCAGTATCAGTGAAGTCCACAAATGTCTAATGTCTTTGAATACCAAGAAAGGAGCTGGTCCTGATGGCCTACCAAACATCTTTTTCAAAAGATGTGCCACCAGCCTCAGTGAACACCTCACACATATCTTCAGTTTCTCGCTTCACAATGGTACTTTCCCTACTGATTGGAAGATCTCTTTTGTGTGTCCTATTCATAAGGACGGCCCAAAAGCAGATGTCTCCAACTATAGGCCAATTTGCATTCAATCTGCTCTTGCTAAACTCTTTGAAAAGATAGTTCTTCCTCAACTGACTGCTTTCTTCTCAAACATCATCACCAGTAAACAACATGGATTCGTCGGTGGGAGATCGACTACCTCCAACCTGTTCATCTACGTCAATTACCTGCTTGAATCTCTAAACAACGATAAAGTAATTCATTCCATCTACACATACTTTAGCAAAGCCTTCGATAGAGTGGATCACAACATCTTACTGAGTAAACTAAGCAAGCATGGCATCCAAGGTAACGCATTTAACTGGTTATAGTCGTATTTGATTGGTAGGCAATTCCAAGTGAAAGTTGATGGTAACCTCTCTATCAAGCATGACGTAACATCTGGGGTGCCGCAATGTTCGCATTTGGGTCCCACTCTTTTTAATATATTTGTTAATGACATTGGTGATTTCTTCAGATCTGACTATCTGCTTTATGCAGATGACCTAAAGTTATTCAGAGCTATATCTTGCGAACCAGATACGGTTACTCTCCAAAGTGACATTGATACACTCTCGACCTGGTGCCACAAGAATAAACTTGATCTGAATATCAAAAAGTGCTCTGTCATATCATTTTCTCGGTCGCACTCATGCACTCCACCTAATTACAACCTAAATAATGAGGCAATAAACGTAGTTGAACAAGTAACGGACCTAGGCATACTCATCGACAACAAATTGACGTTCAGCAAACACATCGACAAGATCGGTCCTGATGGAATCAACATGCTAATGTTAAAGCATCTAGGATCGACGGAAGTAAAATATCTCACCAAGGTCCTCAACCTGTCGCTCACCATTCTTCAAATACCCGATGTGTGGAAAGTCGGAAGAGTGGTCCCACTACTGAAACCTTGGAAATCCGCCAACAAAGGGGAATCTTATCGTCCGATAACTCTCCTCTCCCCAGTAGTGAAGACACTTGAGGCCTTGTTACTCCCGACCTTCACTCACCACCTGAGCCTAGCTAGCCACCAGCATGGATTCCGCAAAGTGCACAGCACCACCACAGCACTTAGGGTCATAAACGCCCAGATAGTTCGTGGCCTCAACCAGAAACCACCCTGCGAAAGAACGATCCTCGTAGCGTTGGACCTGTCAAAAGCTTTTGACACGGTCAATCTAACAACGCTACTGCAGGACATCGAAAAGACCACTCTCCCTCCAGGGCTAAAGAGGTGGACCATGAACTATTTGAGCGGTCGTCAGTCATCCGTACTATTTCGAGGTGAAACATCCAAACTAAGAAGAATTAAACAGGGGGTTCCGCAGGGTGGTGTCCTCTCCCCGCTACTGTTTAATTTCTATATCTCGAAACTTCCCCAACCACCAGAGGGAGTTTCCATGACCTCGTACGCAGATGACTGCACGATATTGACGTCGGGCAATGGAGTCGATGGCATGTGTTCGAAAGTAAACGGCTACCTCTCCGACCTTTCTCGTTTCCTCACTGCACGAAATCTCCAACTTTCACCCACCAAATCCACAGCGACCTTATTCACAAACTGGACGAAGTAGTATAGACTTGAACTTAATATTGCAGTCGATGGCGTCAAAATTCCGACTGTCAATAACGCTAAGATTTTAGTCGTAATCCTCGATAGTCTTGCTCCTTCTCTCCCCATACGACCGCGATTATCGCCAAGGTACAGAGCCGCAACAAAATCCTCAAATCGCTAGCCGGCAGCACATGGGGAAAAGACAAAGAAACGTTGCTGGCAACTTACAAGGTAATCGGCCGGCTGGTCCTCAACTATGCAGCACCAATATGGTCGCCTGGATGCAGTGGTACGCAGATGAGGAAACTTCAGACCTGTCAGAATACAGCACTCCGGACCACGACGGGATGCCTCTTGATGTCTTCCATTGAACACCTCCACAGTGAGACGCGCACGCTACCAGTAAAGGAGCATAATCTACTCCTCTCCAGGCAGTTCCTGCTGGGTTGTTTCCGTAGGAATAACCCTTACAGCCACCTGCTTGGAGCGGAACCACTTCCCAAGAGCATCAAGAGGTCATGCCTCGACTATGTCGACAACATCGAACAGTACGCTGACCAGACTTCGGACGCAACAAACTTTCGACAGGCACTGACCGTCATTCACAGTGGAGCCATCAACACCTTCACCGATTCCCTCCCGTGAATGGCGTTCTTGGAGCCAAACCACCACCTATTGCAGACGAAGAGCTCCAGTTGCCGCGAGAAACGCGAGTGACCCTAGCGCAACTTCGTTTTGGATACTGTAGCAGGTTAAACTCCTACTTATCCAGAATAGACCCCGACGTATCCAATATATGTCCTGCATGCAATGAGTCTCCGCATGACATTGGTCACTTCTTTGCATGCCGCCCCCACCCCCACCAATCTAACACCCCTTCCCCTTCGGTCCGACCCCGTCGAAACAGCACGTTTCCTGGGCCTACCGCTAGATAACGTCGACGACAGCGTGGATAACCCTTACAATCCTAACGGGGACTAATAACCGTTAAAACAACAACAGTCGCTCATTATTCCCGTTCCGCTATATGGTGCAGAGGAATGGACGATGACAACATCTGATCAGCTGGCCCTAGAGTTTTGGAAAGAAGGTTTCTGTGAAATATTTATGGTCCTTTGCGCATTGGCCACGGCGAATATCGCATTCGATGGAATGATGAGCTGTATGAGATATATGACGACATTGACATAAATAGTTCAGTGAATCAAGAGACAGCGGCTGCGCTGGTTAGGTCATGTCGCACATAGGTTTCTGCTAGTGCATACTGCGGCTAAAAATATAAGGAGTTGTCGCAGGACAATGACATTTGGTACATCATTGTTTTGGATTCCAATCAAGAAAAAAATGAAAAAAATTTTTTAAAAAATTTTATTTTACGCCCACCCTTCTCTTTTATCAAGTCTCTTTTAGCAACTCTTTTACATCTTCGTGACATTCTGACATTGTTTTTTTCAAGGGGGGCAATTTGGGGCAGCTGAATTTTTTTTTTATCGTTTAGCTGAGACTTCAGGCTTTAATTCGGTATATGTATGTCGACAGCGGTAGACAGCGCTAAAAGGATGCACCACTTTGAATTTGAAGAACATTGAAATTTTGACGTCCAAATTATGTTGTTCCACAAAATTTTTTATGCATAATTTTTTTCAATGGATTTTGATGCAAATTTTTTCTTTGGGTATTTCTGGACAAAAAACTAATGCAGATAGAATCCTAATACTTTGGGAAAATAATGTATAAATAGTTGGTAACAAACTGTGAAATTTTCATTCAAATCAGACAACATGAAATTTTTGAATTTCGGCCACAGATATCCCAATGTGTGTCGTTCGTATGAACGATAACGCTCCAGCTCACAAAGTATTCGACGCAATACCCGCCGAAGGAAGCAGAGGAAGAGGAAGAAATCCATTCCCTTGGAAAAAAGATAAAATCGGGTCGATACTTCCCCAACTCCCATATACTTAGTATAAAGATTTTAATTTTTCTAACAAATCGAATGCCGAATTTGTCGGTTAGTGTATATATAGGGTAGTCTTTTCGTATTTCTTATCAAACTTCTACTTATCTTTTTGACTCCACTTTTCGTCTACTGCTACCATTCGCTTCAGAATTGGTTCGATTTCATTTCGTTTCGGGAAAGAATTCGGTGCATTAAATTTTTTACAGACAATTCACGTGGTACCCAAACATCGAGCTTCTTCTTGTAGCCAGCATTTTTTAAATGGTTCAAAACCGTTTGATGATGAATGTTAAGTTCCTCATGTGACGGTTCTGGTCAATTCCATAATTTCATCGTATTTTTCAACGATAGGTCGACTCGAGTGAGGAGATTCACCGTAAAGCAGATGGAACAATGGCTGTGGTGGTGGAAGCAATTCTGGCAACGGTTCATTTTTAAATTTGACTGCATTGCAATATTGACAAACTACTGACATCTGACCGATTTGAACAGATGCGCTATATTGAATGTTTGGATCATATCGAAAACCTGCCCGTTCAAAGTTCACAAAAGAAAGATGTTGCCGCTGTTGTCGTCGAATAATCGCATGTTGTGATCTTACTTCATCACTTTGGCGAGCACGAACTTCCTTTCTTCTCGATCGTTGTTGCTGATTGTGAACTTCCTTTCTTGTCAATCGTTCTTGCTGATTGTATGTTTGGTTGACATCTTCTAACTGGTGCGTGCTACTCTCCAGCAGTCTATTTCGTGGTGATATCTTCTCAATAACACTTTCCCTTTGACGTGCTCTGCTATTTCGTGTTCTCCTTGCGGCCTGGGAACTCCGAGAAGTGTTACCATACGTACTGATTCTAACAAATATCTAATTGGAAATGATCATTCATTTGCAAAAAGTTCATATAAGGTTTTACGGACCAATAACTTACCTTTGAAAATTCCAAAAATGAATGAATTAAACTAAGGAAGCAGATCAATTGAATGATAAATTCC
Source organism: Bactrocera dorsalis (assembly GCF_023373825.1). NCBI lineage: Eukaryota > Metazoa > Arthropoda > Insecta > Diptera > Tephritidae > Bactrocera > Bactrocera dorsalis. Next base: position 14,869,823 of record NC_064308.1, on the reverse strand, counting down.
AATGTACATAAATCGGTATTCGCCAACACGCTAAATCACTTTCACTAAATAACTCACTTTTTAAAACAAAATATATCAATATATCAGTAAAGCAAGGCACATTTTTATTGCCCTCTAAATTTTGCGTGTTCGATTGCAAAGCAAAATTGACGTTTAATTTAATTTGTGTTTGTTTCATAAAACTGTCATTTCCATAAACCAAAAATAGCACGTAACACAACCAAAATTACCATATAACCGCTGCAGCAAGAACAACCAAAATGTCGTGCTAGGTGGAAAATGAGATAAATATATGGTGGATTAACAACCAAAATAATTAAAGATTGTAAGGGAGGTACCACGTCCCTTTTTCGATAACGCCAAGTTTTATGGGTGAGAACGGTGTTGTTTCCTATAGCTCTATACCAATTTTCATGTTCCTACCTTAAACACTTTTGAAGATATTCACCTTGAAAAGTTCAGTTTGTATGGGAGGTGCCACGCCCCCTTAATATTTTATTCTGATTTTAAGACATGACCTGCGCGTGGTAATAACAAACAAATCCCCCAAAGGAAGTATTTCATTTGGTTCAGCCGTTTTCGAGTTTTAGCGTTACAACTATACACCATTTCATTTTTATATATATAGATAAGAGAAGAAAAGAACTACCCACAATATACTAAGTAAATGGAGCAGGTAGCAGCATAACCAAAAAATATATAACCACAACATAATTTGATATTTAGAGTGGTGTTGTGCTACTTTATACTGACCTTTACCGAAATTTTAAGTTTTTATGCCCAACATGCCTCCTAAAGGAAGCACACAGCCGACGCACATGTGTGGCAAATGCAATTCCATCGTTCATGCTAAATCACCAAGTGTATTATGTACTGGCTGCCGTATATGGACTCATTCTAAATGCACTGGGCTCACTAGACCTGAATTCACTGAATTAGCCAATAATATCAAGTTGCAAGGCTTCGAATGGAAATGTGACCCCTGTAAATTAGAGGTTAGTGTTGTCACCGAAGACGACCCTAAATCCGATAGCGATGATGATGACAATATAACTATGTGCAAGTTAAAAAGTCTGCTTGATGCCTAATATTCTAAACTTGTTGCCTCGTTCGACAGCAAAAGAATATTGTTGACATTAGGAAGGATGTCTCGAACCTAACCAAGAAGCACAAGCATACGGTCGACAAATGTACTGGGCTTGAAAGCAGACTGAAAACTATTGAAGGTAAGCTCAAAGACTTCTCTAATGTTCTTGCTCCAGCAGAAGATGTCTTCGCTGAACGTAAGAGATGTGAATCGAACGTCGTCTTGTTAAATGTCACTGAATCAGCGAAAGCAGACGGTAAAGACCGTCTTGAAGAGGACAGAGCTAATATCCTCTCAGTTTTGCCTCCGGACTTGACTGGTAACGTGGACCAGTTTAAGATTCGTCGTTTGGGCCTCCCATCTCTCGGGCGCAATTGTCCACTTCTCGTTGAAACTCCATCTCCAACTGTAGCGCGCGCAATACTCAAATCTAAACCGCTGGAACCCGCTGCTGGTTCTAATAAAGTGATCTTTAAATTTGATCTCACTCCATCTCAGCTAAACCACCTCAAGAACCTCCGAGCGCAGTTAAATACCTTAACGAAGAATGGTGATACATCTAAGACTATAAAGTATGTCAATGGTGTTCCTAAATTAGTAGATAAAAATTTTCGCTCGATCATCGATAAGGGAAACACAATTTAGTCTGCAAGTCCATTACCAGAACGTAAGAGGCCTTTGAACTAAGCTCAGTGATTTTATCTCTGCGACGTCAACTAGTCACATCGATGCCTTCTGTATTTCTGAGACATGGCTTCATCCTAGTATTCACGACGGGGAGGTATTAGACGACACATTTAACATTTTCAGGCAAGACAGAATAATTCCACAAGTATCAGTGAACGCGGTGGTGGTGTCCTCATAGCATTAAAAAAGTATTTCCATGCTGAGCGCATCCACATCCCCGATGATAGCCTAGAACAAATATATGTGAAAATTAAGTGCTGTAACTCTAATATCATCGTTGGATGTGTTTATATTATCTATATATATATAAAAGAAAGTTGATGTTAGTTACACCATTTATAACTCAAGAACGGCTGAACCGATTTGGCTCAAAATTGGTGGAGAGGTAGCTTAGAATCAGGGTAAGGACATAGGATACCTTTTATCTCTTTATGTCAAAATTTAATACAACTCATAAATACAAAAATTATATTTTAAATCATAAGCATTTGTTCAAAATTTATGTTTGTAGGAATCATTTAAATATATGCGTACAATTTTAAACAGTCTTCTCAAAAATAATACAATTGCTAAATATTTGGAATAGAAGAAAAGAACTGCAACCAAATACGCAGTATAATAGATTATAACTGGTTCAGTAATCAGTCGTTGAGTATGTATTATAGCACGTGCTTCCCAAAAGGCTGATGTCATAACCTTTCCCGCCGTCTTTTTCGTTTTTGCTCGCCTGAGAACCGGTTCATCATGTGCAGTCCACTACAATGACTGTCGATTGGACTCCAGTGGGAAATGATGGAGCTATGTTTCTATCACTGACGAAAAATTTCGGCTTTATTCTTTAGAGAGCACTTAAACACTTCTCAGAATCAGTTATTCGTCGTTTTTGTTGGATTATGAACTTGCGAGGCACCTACTTTGCTCATTTCGCCTGTTTCCAGGTTAGCAAATATCTTTTCAACGGTGGATTTCCCTGAGCCCAAATTCAACAGTATTTTCCCCAAAAAGCCAAATGCTTTATTAACACACGAAATGATTTATAATCCATTTTTTTGTAAACTAACACAAGTTGCTTCACAAAATATTATATCTCATTAACTAATAGTTATAATCCAACTAATAGAAATCATATAGATGGTAGTAGTATTATCTATGTATCAGCCACAGTGAAGCGTGGACGGGTCCTCTAGTGTATTTATATATGATAACCTCAATAATTTTTATCTAAACACAGATTAGTCTAATCTCTACTCATCGTTCTCCATAGACAGCAAAATCAAAGTTGTCTACGACATAATACATGTTGGTATCTCAACCTATGTTCCTGCTGGTATACCGAAAAACAGTCTCTTTCCTCGTTGGTTTCCAAGTGAACTGAAACATAAAACGCTACTCAAGAAAAAAGCTCACGCTACCTTTAAGAAACACAAAACTAGTCCGAACTCTAGTAAGTTTAGTGGGCTCAGGCGTGAATGCAAGCAACTCAGTGCTGAATGCTACAACAACTACATAAAAGTCAAAAAGTCAGTCAAAGTCGAACTACGGGTCCAAGAGAACACTGATGCTTTCTGGCATTTGGCAAGAACAAAAGAAGATGCAGCAGCGATTTCCCATCAACCATGTCCTGGAACAACTGTACAGCCACCTCAGGCTTGGAGATCAGCAATATGTTCGCATCCTTCTTCAAAAGTGTATACATTCAGGGTCACCCAATAATGAGCCTGCAACTATTAATATTTTAGATGAGTTTGCTGTCAGTATCAGTGAAGTCCACAAATGTCTAATGTCTTTGAATACCAAGAAAGGAGCTGGTCCTGATGGCCTACCAAACATCTTTTTCAAAAGATGTGCCACCAGCCTCAGTGAACACCTCACACATATCTTCAGTTTCTCGCTTCACAATGGTACTTTCCCTACTGATTGGAAGATCTCTTTTGTGTGTCCTATTCATAAGGACGGCCCAAAAGCAGATGTCTCCAACTATAGGCCAATTTGCATTCAATCTGCTCTTGCTAAACTCTTTGAAAAGATAGTTCTTCCTCAACTGACTGCTTTCTTCTCAAACATCATCACCAGTAAACAACATGGATTCGTCGGTGGGAGATCGACTACCTCCAACCTGTTCATCTACGTCAATTACCTGCTTGAATCTCTAAACAACGATAAAGTAATTCATTCCATCTACACAGACTTTCGCAAAGCCTTCGATAGAGTGGATCACAACATCTTACTGAGTAAACTAAGCAAGCATGACATCCAAGGTAACGCATTTAACTGGTTATAGTCGTATTTGATTGGTAGGCAATTCCAAGTGAAAGTTGATGGTAACCTCTCTATCAAGCATGACGTAACATCTGGGGTGCCGCAATGTTCGCATTTGGGTCCCACTCTTTTTAATATATTTGTTAATGACATTGGTGATTTCTTCAGATCTGACTATCTGCTTTATGCAGATGACCTAAAGTTATTCAGAGCCATATCTTGCGAACCAGATACGGTTACTCTCCAAAGTGACATTGATACACTCTCGACCTGGTGCCACAAGAATAAACTTGATCTGAATATCAAAAAGTGCTCTGTCATATCATTTTCTCGGTCGCACTCATGCACTCCACCTAATTACAACCTAAATAATGAGGCAATAAACGTAGTTGAACAAGTAACGGACCTAGGCATACTCATCGACAACAAATTGACGTTCAGCAAACACATCGACAAGATCGGTCCTGATGGAATCAACATGCTAATGTTAAAGCATCTAGGATCGACGGGAGTAAAATATCTCACCAAGGTCCTCAACCTGTCGCTCACCATTCTTCAAATACCCGATGTGTGGAAAGTCGGAAGAGTGGTCCCACTACTGAAACCTTGGAAATCCGCCAACAAAGGGGAATCTTATCGTCCGATAACTCTCCTCTCCCCAGTAGTGAAGACACTTGAGGCCTTGTTACTCCCGATCTTCACTCACCACCTGAGCCTAGCTAGCCACCAGCATGGATTCCGCAAAGTGCACAGCACCACCACAGCACTTAGGGTCATAAACGCCCAGATAGTTCGTGGCCTCAACCAGAAACCACCCTGCGAAAGAACGATCCTCGTAGCGTTGGACCTGTCAAAAGCTTTTGACACGGTCAATCTAACAACGCTACTGCAGGACATCGAAAAGACCACTCTCCCTCCAGGGCTAAAGAGGTGGACCATGAACTATTTGAGCGGTCGTCAGTCATCCGTACTATTTCGAGGTGAAACATCCAAACTAAGAAGAATTAAACAGGGGGTTCCGCAGGGTGGTGTCCTCTTCCCGCTACTGTTTAATTTCTATATCTCGAAACTTTCCCAACCACCAGAGGGAGTTTCCATAACCTCGTACGCAGATGACTGCACGATATTGACGTCGGGCAATGGAGTCGATGGCATGTGTTCGAAAGTAAACGGCTACCTCTCCGACCTTTCTCGTTTCCTCACTGCACGAAATCTCCAACTTTCACCCACCAAATCCACAGCGACCTTATTCACAAACTGGACGAAGTAGTATAGACTTGAACTTAATATTGCAGTCGATGGCGTCAAAATTCCGACTGTCAATAACGCTAAGATTTTAGTCGTAATCCTCGATAGTCTTGCTCCTTCTCTCCCCATACGACCGCGATTATCGCCAAGGTACAGAGCCGCAACAAAATCCTCAAATCGCTAGCCGGCAGCACATGGGGAAAAGACAAAGAAACGTTGCTGGCAACTTACAAGGTAATCGGCCGGCTGGTCCTCAACTATGCAGCACCAATATGGTCGCCTGGATGCAGTGGTACGCAGATGAGGAAACTTCAGACCTGTCAGAATACAGCACTCCGGACCACGACGGGATGCCTCTTGATGTCTCCCATTGAACACCTCCACAGTGAGACGCGCACGCTACCAGTAAAGGAGCATAATCTACTCCTCTCCAGGCAGTTCCTGCTGGGTTGTTTCCGTAGGAATCACCCTTACAGCCACCTGCTTGGAGCGGAACCACCTCCCAGGAGCATCAAGAGGTCATGCCTCGACTATGTCGACAACATCGAACAGTACGCTGACCAGACTTCGGACGCAACAAACTTTCGACAGGCACTGACCGTCATTCACAGTGGAGCCATCAACACCTTCACCGATTCCCTCCCGTGAATGGCGTTCTTGGAGTCAAACCACCACCTATTGCAGACGAAGAGCTCCAGTTGCCGCGAGAAACGCGAGTGACCCTAGCGCAACTTCGTTTTGGATACTGTAGCAGGTTAAACTCCTACTTATCCAGAATAGACCCCGACGTATCCAATATATATCCTGCATGCAATGAGTCTCCGCATGACATTGGTCACTTCTTTGCATGCCGCATGATCGCGTAAATGGGCACCTTTAGCTTTGACAGCTAAATGCACTCTTTTTTCGACATTTTCCATGACTTTGGCCAATGTTTCGGATGATATGGCGGCTGTTTCACGTCGAATGTTGGCTTTCAGTTGAGCTAAGGTCTTTGGCTTATTAGCGTATACCTTGGATTTCAAATAACCCCACAAATAAAAGTCTGGTGGCGTCAAATCTGGTGATCTCGGTGGCCAGTCAACATCACCATTTTTCGATATCAATCGCCCGGGGAAAAATGGTCGCAATAAATTGATTGTTGGTCGAGCTGTATGGCATGTAGCCCCGTCCTGTTGAAACCAGAAGTTATCCATGTCATTTTCGCGAATAATGGGTATCACAAAATCCGTTATCATGGCTCGATAACGCTCACCATTGACTGTTGTCGTGGCTCCATCATCGTCTTCGAAAAAATACGGTCCGATGATCATATTCGCGCAAACACCGCACCAAACTGTTACTTTTTGGTCGTAAAGAGGCTGTTCTTCAATTAATTGAGAATTTTCGGTGGCATAAAATCGGCAATTTTGCTTGTTTACGCCTCCATTCAACGAGAAATGTTTTTTGCGAAACGCACGTTGAGTTAACACAATTGAAAAGTTATTTTGAATATAAAGCTGAACAATTTCAGCGGGTTCTTTTGGAGTGTACTGTTCCATGGTATAAATTGTCTTCGAATGACGCTTCTAACGCGGTATGACATTAGCCGATTTGTCAGCGCTGTTAAAAGTTACAGCGTTGCCAGATGGGTCAACTTTAAATGGCCTACCCTGTAGTTCAGTGAATCAAGAGACAGCGGCTGCGCTGGTTAGGTCATGTCGCACATAGGTTTCTGCTAGTGCATACTGCGGCTAAAAATATAAGGAGTTGTCGCAGGACAATGACATTTGGTACATCATTGTTTTGGATTCCAATCAAGAAAAAAATGAAAAAAATTTTTTAAAAAATTTTATTTTACGCCCACCTCCTATATAAGGTGAAACTTAATTTTTGACCTACAGCACTGATTTTTGATACATAGCATTTTTATGACATTATATATCTTGGTGTTAAATTTAAATAATATCCGCCCTCTTTTACGCCCACCTCCCATACAACTAAATTCTCTTTTATCAAGTCTCTTTTAGCAACTCTTTTACATCTTCGTGACATTCTGACATTGTTTTTTTCAAGGGGGGCAATTTGGGGCAGCTGAATTTTTTTTTATCGTTTAGCTGAGACTTCAGGCTTTAATTCGGTATATGTATGTCGACAGCGGTAGACAGCGCTAAAAAGATGCACCACTTTGAATTTGAAGAACATTGAAATTTTGACGTCCAAATTATGTTGTTCCACAAAATTTTTTATGCATAATTTTTTTCAATGGATTTTGATGCAAATTTTTTCTTTGGGTATTTCTGGACAAAAAACTAATGCAGATAGAATCCTAATACTTTGGGAAAATAATGTATAAATAGTTGGTAACAAACTGTGAAATTTTCATTCAAATCAGACAACATGAAATTTTTGAATTTCGGCCACAGATATCCCAATGTGTGTCGTTCGTATGAACGATAACGCTCCAGCTCACAAAGTATTCGACGCAATACCCGCCGAAGGAAGCAGAGGAAGAGGAAGAAATCCATTCCCTTGGAAAAAAAGATAAAATCGGGTCGATACTTCCCCAACTCCCATATACTTAGTATAAAGATTTTAATTTTTCTAACAAATCGAATGCCGAATTTGTCGGTTAGTGTATATATAGGGTAGTCTTTTCGTATTTCTTATCAAACTTCTACTTATCTTTTTGACTCCACTTTTCGTCTACTGCTACCATTCGCTTCAGAATTGGTTCGATTTCATTGCGTTTCGGGAAAGAATTCGGTGCATTAAATTTTTTACAGACAATTCACGTGGTACCCAAACATCGAGCTTCTTCTTGTAGCCAGCATTTTTTAAATGGTTCAAAACCGTTTGATGATGAATGTTAAGTTCCTCATGTGACGGTTCTGGTCAATTCCATAATTTCATCGTATTTTTCAACGATAGGTCGACCAGAGCAAGGTGCATCTTTCACATCGACATTCCCAGAATGGGAATGGTGGCTTGCGTAGAATTCTTCCATTTTGTATACAAAAATTTCGAAATATGGCGAATTTCTTCTTTTTTTTACTCATTTTTGAACAGCTGTAACTTTTTCAACTTACCGGAGTTTAATTAATTATTCAAATAACATGAATTTTAAACACATTTTTATGATTTGAAGTATTATTTTGCTGATTTTGAATTGTATTGATTTTAACTTAAAGATATAAAAAGTATCCTATGTTCGTACCCTGGTTCTAAGCTACCTTCCCTAAGAAAATTAAAAACAAAAAAAAAAAGACAATTAACGGTGTTCAACGTAACTCGGCAGGAAATTATTCAAATTATAATCTTTCTTCCCAAAGTCCTTTGACAGTTTTATATTTCGAATTTGGCGGCCACTTGAAGTGTAAACTGTTATTTTCCACTAAAAATTCCTTCGTTTTGTAGGGGGAAAACACCCTTAACACATAGAGTACCATGACTCCTAATACTTCGTGGGGTGCCAAGTCGCACGAATGTGTACAACGGAGGATGTTTCGCATTCCACCTTATCGTGCGCATTCGTGTGTCATTACTTGAAAGTTTTTATGTTAGGCTGATGTTTGCAGAAAAATTTGGTCCAATTTTCATAGCGCTAGAATAATTTTTGTTTGTTTTATTATAAAATCTCTGAGGTACATTTTGTGTTTGATTATTCTCAGTGTAAATATTAGTTTTTAAGGTGCGTATATTTTGGAAAACAATCGATACATAATTGGGGTGTATTGGGACATTGTGGGCAATAATCAATAAAAAATCATCACTCGTTTCCAAAGTCTTCAATATTTCACTTTCTGTAACCTTTCGCTTCGTCATTTTTAACTAATTCTTACAAATCAATCTAAAGAATTAAAATAAAAAAGTAAAGCCAAAATAAAATCAAAATAAAACTAATAAATACAAAGTAAACAGCGCGGCGTACGAAAACAATTATAAAACCCAAAGTAAACAATAAAACAGATCGGGAATGGCTCGGATATAAATATATATTACTTTTACATCGCTTTATAACAAAAACCCACCTTGGGATCCGGAGAAGAGTTTTGTCAAATCCGCTTGGCACTTAATGTGTTAATGTAAACAAAAAAATTTCAAAACGTTGGGGCGGTATTTTATGTGTTAAAAATGTGTACAAAGTTTGAAATGAATCGGTCAAGTTGTTTTGAAATGACAGTGAATACGCTCTAGTAGTTTTGAGAAAAAGTTGTCTAAAATTTATGAACTAAAAAAGTGACGAAACACAATATTGTCCTATATTGTCAAAAGTGTGCTCAATAATGTACAAAAGGTACTTTGAAATCCTTAAAAAATAAATAATGTGACTTATATTATGAAGTGCTTAGTATTTTTATACTCTCGCAACAAAGTTGCTAAGGAGAGTATCATAGTTTTGTTCACATAACGGTTGTTTGTACGGGTTGGATTTAGTTTAGTATCTCATTTTCACTGCTTATTCCTCTTAAATGCGTGCACGGATTTTTTTAAATTTATATAGCACGGATAGCCAATGAATTAAACTTTGGTTTAAATGTAAATTTATTGTTAAATGTTAATTTGTTTTTTAGATATAAGTAAGCAAAAAACGCACATTTTCACATTTGCTCAAACAATGGCTCTCTTCTTTTGACGTTTTTGTTGCACTGCTTGCAAAAAATTTAACCAATTTAACACACACACATTCTTTGAAATATATTTAATTGAATTAATGATAAATTATGGATTTTAAGTTGCAATTTTATATACAATTTAATAAGTAAAACAGCTTTCAATTACGTGTTATATTGTTCCTTGAAATGTAAGCAAAATTACTGAATATGAACTGTCAAACGACGAAGAAAATAAGCACAAAAGGAAGATAGTAATAATCCAACGAATCAAAATGGTAGGTCTTATATACTGCGGCGCTTGTTTCAATGTAATATATGTATTATATTCAAAATATAATGAAAATTTGGAATAAAAAATCGCGCGATTTTTTATTTCAAATTTTCGCCTGCGGCGCTTGTTTCAATGTATGTAGTATATTATGCTGAAAATATATTCAAAATTTGAATAAAAAAGATCGCGCGATGAAAACCCAAATTTATTATTTAGGGGTCTTGTATAAATGGTTGGTTGGGTTATCTTGGTACTTCAACTACTTGCATGCATTATTACCGATGCATATACAATTTTTAATTTTCAGTGTTTTTATTATTTAAATAAAGTGGATTTCCACTTTAATTCATTGAAATAATAAAAATAATAAACATAAAGTCACTCTATGCGTAAAAATACATAAATTTTATAATAATTAGTGAAAATTATATGGAAAAACTACGATTTTACACCATTTTCAAGAGGCTGCCCTAGAGCCCCCCGTGGTCCTAAGGGGGGAAGGGTGCTATTATTCAGAAGCTCCATTCATTACCTTTCAAATGAGAGGGGTAGCAAGCCCCCAGCCCCCTCCCCCTTTGCGCAAAGCCTCTTCCAAATGGGATACTAAACTAAACATTCCCCGTTTGTACGTCCTAAAACTAAAAGAGTCAGATATAGGGTTATGTATACCAAAGTGATCAGGGTGACGAGTAGAGTTGAAATCCTGATGTCTGTCTGCCCGTCCGTCCGTGCAAGCTGTAACTTGAGTAGAAATTGAAACTTAGTACACGTATTTCTTAGCTCCATAAGAAGGTTAAGTTCGAAGATGGGCAAAATCGGCCCACTGCCACGCCCACAAAATGGCGAAAACCTATAAAGTGTCATAACTAAGCCATAAATAAAGATATTAAAATGAAATTTGGCGCAAAGGATCGCATTAGGGAGGGGCATATTGGACGTAATTTTTTTGGAAAAGTGGGCGTGGCCCCGCCCCCTACTAAGTTTTTTGTACATATCTCGGAAACTACTATTGCTATGTCAACCAAACTTTATAGAGTAGTTTCCTTCAGGCATTTCCATATACAGTTCAAAAATGGAAGAAATCGGATAATAACCACGCCCACCTCCCATACAAAGGTTATGTTGAAAATCACTAAAAGTACGTTAACCGATTAACAAAAAACGTCAGAAACACTAAATTTTACGGAAGAAATGGCAGAAGGAAGCTGCACCCAGGCTTTTTTTTTTTAAATTTAACCTTCAAGCGGGCGCGCGGTCATTTGTAACGGGAGCGGGCGCGCGTAACCGAAAAGACGTTTGGGATGAATAAAAGAAATAAAGCACTAATTATTCAGTAATTATTTATTTATTTGTACTTAGATATATTATCATTGTTCTTAAAGTCTATTTTGTCAAAAAAAGTAATTAAAATTATTTAAAAAAAAACAATTATTAAACTAATTAACATAACTCAAATATTCTTTGGATCAAAACAAAAATTAGGAATACAAAACCCTTTCACATATCTTAGACTAGTATATATACCTATAATAATAGAAAATACAAAATAAGAATAAAAATGAATTAAATTTGGTTTAGTTTTCATCAGAATCAGTTTCTTCGTCCATATAACATTGATTGCAAATAAATGTTGTATGACTTCTGCAAATATTTTTCATACATTGCGTTTTTGATTGCCTCCTTTTTTGGCTGGACATATTTTACAGGTTCTTCTGGATGTGCCAGAACTAACTGCTCCTGTATCAGCAGCACCAACTTCCATATTCAAATGTTCCCTTATGTTTCTTTTTAGTTTTCTTGGAAGGCCTACTATCGTTGATCTCCTTTGGACGTACTCTTTTGTCAATTCAGTGCCTAATGTCCGTAAATACATTCGCCTTTTCCTTAGATTCATCTTATTTGCCCTCAATATCACCATACTATTTATTCCTGCAATATCCAGAAGACGAAGGAATAGTGTCAATGGTCATCTATTATTCTTCCTTGAAACCGAATACATTTTGACTTTTTTGTCAACTTCATCGACACCGCCCTTTGTTTTATTGTAAAAAGTAACTATGCTGGGTTTGCGCTTTTCATTTGTACTTTCATCAATTTCTGCAGCATAATGAAGTGATGATATAGGAACTACAGATCTTTCTTTTTTTAGGCACATAAAAAAGTCCAAACTTTATTCAATAATAATGAATGATGGCCGAAGAACTACTATGAGCCTGAACGAGTATATGTCGCATTGAGCGTCGCGCGTAACCTTTTCGACGACAGGCGCGTGTAGTCTTTTCGACGACTGAATCGGGACTAATACAATTGCGATCTGTGGAGTGGGGAGAGCGCCCGAGCGACGTTTTATACTTTGTTTTACTCCCAATGACATAGCGACAGGCTACTAGAAGTGACAAATAAATGTACTGGGTAATAATAGTAATATGAACGTAAATGTGCTAAGCGCGGTCGATTCGACTACGCGCGCCCGCTTGAAGGTTAAAATGGGCGTGGCGTCGCCCACTTATGGACCAAAAACCATATCTCAGGAGCTACTAATCTAATTAATTTTACAGCAAAATAAAAAAATATGTAAATGACGGATAATGAAATGTCGATTATTACTTTATCATGCGAGAGTATAAAATGTTCGGTGACATCCGAACTTAGCCCTTCCTTACTTGTTTTAAATAATGTTGTGTTTATAATAACTCACACATCCAAAAGATTTTTAATATTTTCTGCCTATTAAAATGATATATATTCATAACGAGTGGATATATTAGCACAAACTTGATTATATGTTTATACCAAATCTGTAAAAATGTTCTTACTGTGTAATTTTTTATAATAAAGCATATTCTGAACTTAAATATGATATGAAAGCCAATAATAAATAATACCAGTACGCATACATATGTATATAGAAATATGGAAAATGTTTTTGCACTCATTTCCGTACGACTTGACGTTTTGCCTTTGCCTTTATTGACTGCGTTTGGAAAGAATATTGTCATGCATGATTTGCTTGTTGAGAACAGAACATTGCAATGTTATGTTAAACAAACGAATGACTTGAAACACACTGTAAGTCGACTTAAGCAGCTGTTTAATATAGATTATCACCCCTATCATGCATTTCGATTACGTTCCCGCTCTACGCTCCGCCGGAATCGAAATTAGGTATCATGCGTTGCAATTGGATTGAAAGAAGAAGAGGAAGAGCTACAACTCTTTCAAAATCAGCTGTTTGCTTTGAAATATGTGAAACTGGAACATAACAAAGCAAAAATACATAAATTACAGCTGTTCAAAGAAAATAAATAAAAGTAAAACTTTTATATTGTTATTATTTTTATTAAACGTAACTATGGAATCTTTATCCGCGGCGATATTACTGGTTGAGGAGGAGAGCAGCGCATCTCAGAATGCTGGGGTGAGAATTGAAAGGAGAAGATTACGAGATATGTGCGATCCCTTCCAGATGAATAACGGGCTGTAAGTAATTGCACGTGAAAGTAGACATTTTTCTTACAATTTGTTTACTTATTTAGATTCAAAAAAACTTTCGTCTGAATAAGGACGCATTCAAGTATGTCCCAGATACGTTTGCGGAAGAAACGACGGCAAGTAAATTTGATGCTTTTTAAGAAAATTAAAAAAAAATCACGCAAATAATAATATTTTTGCAGCAAAATAAAAGCACAAAGAGTTCTCCGCCAACAAAATTGCAACTTAGCAGAACGGAGCTACGATCGAAATGCATGATAGGCAGAATTGTAAATTTTGAAGTTGAACTGAACGAGAACGGAACGCATGATACCAAAGTCGTCAAACGGAGAAAATTTCAATCCAAGTCGAAATGCGTGATAGGGGTGTATACCTTCGGTGAACCGAACTTAAGGTTTTTTTTGTGGTTAATGTTGGAAACTTATAAAATAGATACAACACTACTTTAACACTCTCGTAGTTAAGAGCAAAGTTATAACCAATGATTATATATATTATATACAGTATTTTATTTCTTTATTTTTATTATAGTGACGTTTATACACGCTTCATTACGTTTGAGAAATATCAAAAACAAGGTGGTAAATACAATGGAAAGCTTCAATCCTTCCACACCAATGGGTGTATTTCTAGATTTGCTGAATATTACTATGGACAATTGAATATACCAATACTTTATTGTTAAACTTGTCTTGTAAAATATGAAATTCATAGTCAAAAAACATATTTTTTATTATCCATGTAAACTTTACATTTATATGTATAAGGAAAACTTAAGAAAATTCCCCAATTTCGTGGATAAAAAGGGTATTTGCATAGAGGATGTTCTCCAGTAAGAATATGTACACATATAGCAGCAGAAAACGTATAGTTTTCGAGATATTCTCGTTTAAAATACAAAAAATACACTCATATTATACAATGTTATATCCAGTAACATATTACTAAATAGCTTTTACCCATTTATTAAATAGTGCACAAATAGTTGTAAATCTTAATTAAAGTTTTCTTAAATTTTATGGATTTACACAATAACAAAATGGTTACATGTAAACAAATAGTAAGCGTGACCATACCTGTACTTTACAAACGAACTAAAATAAATAAAATGGAAAAAATTAAACAGCAAATACAAGAATCAAATACTTAGAAATTTACATGATAAAAACTTGACTATTTGATTTTTAACTTCGTTGCTGTTGTTGCTTAAACTTTGGTGGTTTTACTTCATGTCATTATATATTTTTTCCATTCTTTTATATTTATATTCTATGTGAAAAAAAACAAATAGTTTTGTTATAATTGTCTTTAACAAAAAAAAAAGTTTTGTCAACCGTCACTGGAGTTCGAACGGTTGGATATATGCGCCATCCTTAGGGTTTGATGTACTACACGTTATTTAATTATAAATATTTAATAATAAATAAATATTTAATATCATTTTATTTTATAAATTCACACAAGTTCACTCGGAATCGGCAAAGCGAAAAAGAAAAGGTACATTGTTTCAAATGAAATAGTAAAAATTCCTGTTAAAGAAAAGTAAGTGTTAAAGAGAGAGTCATATCCTCCATGACATTATTGGTTTTTTGCTTAAAATTTTTTTCTGAATTAGCCCTTAAAATGTTCATACGTCTTTTGCGTCGAACTATTTTCTGTATTGGCGGCTTTCGGTCGCGCTTCAAATAAAAAAGTAATCCTAATCGTTTCAACACCGAATTGTACATAGTTCTTTCGCGTCGAACTAGATTCTGCGTTGGCATTTATCAAGAGAAGTGAAACACTGAAAGGTGTAACGAACCCATCACATGATTATGATTTCTGTATTACTCGTTTTGTTATTGCGTAAATCTGTCAAATTTATTAACGATTTAAAGCTATTTGTGCACTATTAAATAATAAATAAATGTGCAAAAACTGATTCGTGTTGTGTTAGTGGCTAAGTAACTATAATAATATGAGTAAAATTTATACTGCATAGAAAAAATTAATTTGTAAATTTTTGCACATTAAATGCGAATATCTTATTCATCCTCTATTCGCCCATTCCACTTTTATCCGTGAATTTGGGGATGTTATACAAAAGCCCAGCCCATATATATTTTGGAAATATATTGTAGATCTTGTAAAATGTTTATAAAGATCATTAGCGGATAAATTTTAGAATACCATCCCCCGGATTTGAGGTAAAAATCGGTATGGGCTGGTAAAAGAGGTTCTCCAGATTAAGATTATGAATACATACATATATATGACGGTTTTGAAAGTTATTTGTGTTTAAAATTTATAAATTCAACAATTTTAAATGTGTATGTGTTTGTATAATATTTAATTTTACACTTTTATAATGCACTTTTCATACGATAACACCAAACTGATTTAATTCAATATTTATAGTTTTAATATCTATCATAATAACGATAATGTAAGTACTTTGCTACAGAACCAAAAGAAATAAAGAAGATAAAATATAGAATAAACTCCAATTTCAGGAAACAAATATTTACATTTTAGGTTTCCGTGTAGCACGTAGGCAGCAGCGAATATCCTCTGTTTCGACTCTAGCATCATAATTGCTTTTATATTTAAGTTGCTAGTTTTAAAGAGAAATTCATAAGGTACAGCCGAATCTCATATTATTTATAATTTATAATATTTCATACAATAGAGAAATATTGTATACCACAATCTTATAATTGACGCCCAACGCGACAACTCGCAACAAACCACCCTAATCTAGAAAGAAAATCGCAAGAAAAAAGCAGTAGCAGCAACAGCAGCAGGCGAAGTAGATAGATACGTAAAATTGCAGATATAAAAACACACCCTATATTTACACACAAAGGATTATGTAAGTAGAGTACTTATTGAATATAATAAAATAAATGATAATTTTTAATATCAAAATCGTTGCATCAAACTTACGAGTGTTTGTAACAAGAAACCTTGTAAAGAAGTGTTATTGACCGTTTTCAAAAAATAATTTTCATGATCATGATTCAGAAAACTGGACCGATTTAAATCTAGCATTTAAAATGAAGCTTAAACACCAAAGCGACAATCGAGTTTCAATGTTAACTGCAAAATTGAAAGCTTAAAATTGTAGCTTAAGTTTTGAGCAAAAGTTGAAAGATGCGGAAACCCAGAGAAGAAGTATTTAAAGATGCTGGAATAATACCAGGCCTTCACTGCGATGAAATAAGACATATTTATAAGACATTGTAAAGTCAGAACCTGACTTTAAAGGAAAACATCAGGTATACGTCTCATCGTTTCATGAAATTTATTATTATTTATTATATTATGAAATTTATTAATTATTATATTATGAAATTTATTATTATTTAGTATATTTCTTATAAAATGAAATTTACGAAGTTCGAAACACTAATATAAATAAACGGATGCGCTGAAATGGTGTGTCCTCATTATTAACTGGCTAGAGGGCTTCAGGACGGCTTCAAGTCAGAATGGCCTTTAAATCTGACCGTAAGTTATTCGGTCATTCATATAAAACCGCAGTTCGGCGGTTTCAGGCCCTGGAGAGAAGAAAATTAAGAGATCCAGAACTTCGTAAAATGTATCTGGACTTAATGAATGAATATGGAGCACATGGGCCACATACATACAGACATTACTAAAATGTATCGCCAAATAATAATGCAGGACGAAGACAGAAATTGTCAACTTATTGTGTGGAGAAAACTTTCTAGAGAGCAAATACAAAATTTTCGTCTTAACACCCTAACATACGGCACTGCGCATGCTCCATTTTTCACAACACCGTGTTTGCAAATGCTCAGTGATGCTAGTACAATGAAATATCCACTTGGTTAATTGGCCATCAAAAGAGACTTTTATGTTGATGATTTATTAACAGGGTCCGAAAATTTTGAATCTCTCGATCTTGAGAAGTGAGATAATTCATATATTAAACTCGGCAGAATTCACCACCCTAAATTTTTCGACAGTGATTGCACTGGAACGTCATTAAGCTTCATTGACAAAAATTCTACTAAAACGTAAGGAAACCGAAGGAGGATTTGTTTCGATTTGTTTTAGATGACAATTTTAATGATCTGCGAGGTACTGCGAGGGAAATCCAACGCAGGATTACTCTTGCCAACAGGTGCTACTTCGGACTGAGTAGGCAATTGAAAAGTAAAGTCCTCTCTCGACGAACAAAAGCCAAACTCTATAAGTCGCTCATAATTCCCGTCCTGCTATATGGTGCAGAGGCTTGGACGATGACAACAACCGATGAGTCGACGTTGCGAGTTTTCGAGAGAAAAGTTCTGCGAAAGATTTATGGTCCTTTGCGCGTTGGCCACGGCGAATATCGCACTCGATGGAACGATGAGCTGTACGAGATATACGACGACATTGACATAGTTCAGCGAATTAAAAGACAGCGGCTACGCTGGCTAGGCCATGTTGTCCGGATGGATGAAAACACTCCAGCTCTGAAAGTATTCGAAGCAGTACCCGCCGCGGGAAGCAGAGGAAGAGGAAGACCTCCACTCCGTTGGAAGGACCAAGTGGAAAAGGACCTGGCTTCGCTTGGAATATCCAATTGGCGCCACGTAGCGAAGAGAAGAAACGACTGGCGCGCTATTGTTGACTCGGTTATCATCGCGTATGTGGTGTTTACGCCAGTAAAGAAGAAGAAATGGTTTTCGAACCACCCTAAATTTTTCGACAGTGATTGCACTGAAACGCCAGTAAGCTTCATTGACAAAAATTCTACTTAGACGTAAGGAATCAGTTGGTAACCGAAGGAGGATTTGTTTCGATTTGTTTTAGATGACAATTTTAATGATCTGCGAGGTACTAAACGAAACATACTATTAGTTTCTGCTCGCCTTTTTGATCCCATTGAATTACTAGCCCACTAGTTACCAAAGCAAAAATCTTATTGCAAAAGATTTGGATCCCGAAACTAAATTGGAATGAGTCGATTCCATTGCGCCTTGACACTAGCTAGCAGAATTTTAAAACCAACCTAATGCAGCTCTCAACTATAAGCATTCCCCGTTACGTTAACGTTGAGTCGAGTGCCATCTGCCAAATACATGGTTTCGCCGACGCATCAATAAGGGCGTATGGATGCTACATATACATATATACGAAGCCAATCGTCTAGTAGTATTAAATGTATGCTGCTTACTGCAATGTCTAGAGTGGTTGCGCTGAAGACCAAATCTCTTCCTGCGGCAAGTGTCTCGGGGTTGTAACGTGGACGAATTGAATAATTCGATATGGTTTGGCGGTTCACAGTTCCTCATTGAAGAACCTGCGTTATGGCCAGTTAATACCCACTTCCAGCTCTCACCAGAAGACGAAGCATTAGAGAAGTAGAAAAATACATACACTCTAATTTTGACTACCAAGAAAAATTCAATATTGGACCTTATTGAAAAATTCTCTTCTCATAAAAACTGCTTCGTGTGTTCGCTTATATATTACGATGGATCAGACAACCAAGAAAATCCTCCATGGGATGGTGGTTCAACATTCAGAATTTTCGGATGTTGTTCAAAAATTGCAAACATGCAAAAACTTAACCCGCGGTAGACCACCCGTAAAAACATATGTTGCAGTTTCCGTTTGCTGCACTTCAAAAGCAGTACATTTAGAATTAGTTTCGGACTTATCTCCTAAATCATTTATTTTCGTCCTAAAAAGGTTCATTAGACGCCGAGGAATGCTGACGAAGATATTCAGCGACAACGCCAGAATCCCAACGACGGCGAGGCGCTAACCCCAGCACATCTACTGATAGGCTGCTCCCTGCGAGCATTACCTCGAGAGTAGGTGTCAGTGGACCCAATTCGTTGCTGCGAGAGATGGCAACTTATTTGCTCTCTCAAGCAACAGTTTCGGCGAAAGTGGTCTGAAACATACCTGACGGGCCTTTAGGAACGTAACAAGTGGCTGCACTCCACACGCTATCTGCAGGTCAACGACCTCGTCCTCGCCACAAACTGGCCTTGAATTAAGGAACTTTATTATATACTTCTCCTAATATTACATTTGTAATACTAAAATATTACTTGCCTTAATACTTACCTTAACTAAATTCAAAGTTGGAAAATTTATTATACTTACCCCTTTATAATAAATACTTACGTTACCACTAGTTTAAGCCGTTAGTTTTAAGGTTTAGGCTAAGCAATTAGATCAAATGTAATAAAGAATTCTGTTTTATATGAATCGCTGAAACCGGAGTAACTTTCTCGCGAGTTTTAATTTAAAATTGCGCATCCCTAACCTTTTTCGCATCTCAAAAATGCTTGAGATCTTTCGGGCAGCTTTGAAATCGACGAAAAGGTGGTGAGTGTCGATTCTCTTTTCACGAGTCTTCCAAGATTTGGCGTATGGTCAATATCTCGTGGTGGTTAACGGTGGTCTTTAATCTTTCACACAATACGCTCGATAGAACCTTATACGCGATGTTGAGGAGGCCTAACCCACGGTAGTTGGCGCAGATTGTGGAGTCTCCCTTTTTGTGGATTGGGCAGAGCACACTTAAATTCCGATCGTCGACCCCCGCCGCTTTGTTGTTCTTCAGGCGGGTAATAGCTATTCGCGCGCCGCATTTTCGCTCGTATCTCGGGAACGGTTTGTCCTATGATCACATATACCATTTCGGTAGCAAATGATGTGACAAATAACTTTTGTTTTATACATTTTGCCATGAGATGCGTATTTCAGGCGCTAGGTAGACAATTTCACGATTTTAGGCGAATTTCCGAAATTTCAAGGCTGGAGTTGGGGTTGAAGATGCAATCCGATCTCAAAACAAAAAGTTGCATTGGAATCAGAAGTACTAAGGCAACTTTTTCGCACTATTAGAAATCCCGTATCGATAAAGTCCGGAATCGACCCACCCTAGTGTATTATATCTCATGAGGATTACTTTAAAGGGGACAAAATAGATATTCATGAATAAATAAATAATTTTTGAAAAAACACAAAATTCGCGATACTTTTTGAACACACCTCGTATATAAAAATGAAACGCAAAATGTGTTGCTATGCGCATAACTCAACAACGCCTACACCAATTTGATCGATTCTTTTTGCTAAATGTTCGTTGAGGTTCAAGGATGGTATTTTTAAATTTCGAATAATTGCCGGAAAACCCTTAAAAACAACCCCTTTCTTATCCCATACAGACGAATGAATGTTTATTGGTTAGTAATGCAAATTCTCGAGAACGGCTGCACCAATCTTAACGAAATTTTCAGAGGTTGTTCCCTATGGATCGGGGAAGGTTTGTAAATAAAAAAAAAGGTTTGGAAAACCGTATGCATTTTGTGAGGAAAACCCGGAAAATTGGAAAATTCCAAAAAGTAACTTTTTCGTACACATTTTTTTCATTTTTTGTTTGTTTTTCAATATATTGATTTGTAAATTATTTGAATCGTTCAATTTTGTGGGTTGCTTTCTTTATTCCGGCTATTCAAAAAAAAAAAAAAATTGACAATTATTCAGTGAAAACTTTATGAGTGTTTTACACAAAGGGATCAATTACAGATTTAAATTTGTTACGAAGCTAGGAAGAGGTCGCTCTAATATCGGTCGCTCTAATATCGGTCGCTCTAATATCGGTCGGCGTTCTTTTTGTCATCAATATATGGCAGCCCAACCCACATGAACGAGTACTCCCAGGATGCGATGACATACGTGTGGAATTATGGATCGCGGTCAATCAGCAACCAATCGTCACGATGTCACAGCACGACTTTTCAAACAACAGTTACGATGTTTCATGGACTTTATCTTGAAGCAACATATATGGTGCTTTTAGGTGCTGGATGTACATTGTTGAGAGGTACAAAAGAGGTTTGTCGTACGCCAAAGAATATGTTTTGGATGGTAGATGGTGGTTACACCATATCAAATTGATGAAATCATTTCTACAGAAATTCGTGATCCAGAATTATACGGAGTGGTGAAAACCAATATGGTTCATGGAGTTTGCGGGAACCACAATCCCACTTCCGTTTCAATGTCTGACAATAAATGAACGAAACACTATTACATTTTCCTTCAGAAACGCAAACTGGAAATGATGGATATTTGTCATTATTGTCAAATTCATATTTAAAACTCATATCAAAGTTGAGTATTGCAGTGAGGTAAAATCGATCAAATACGTTTGCAAGGACGTCACCAAAGAAAGCAACATGGCGATTATTGGCCTTGAACAAGATGAGATCAGAACAAGATGAGATTCGTCGATGCGTGAACTGAAATGAAGCGTTTTGTGAGATATTTACTTTTGGAATTCATTAACGTTTTCCGACTGTTGTGCATCTCGCAGTTCATTTGGAGAAGGCCAAAGAGTGAATTTCAACCCAGACAATACAGTACAGCTAAAGGACACACCACCAACAACAAAATCGACATTGACTTATTTTTTCTCAACATGCGTCATTGATCCGTTTACGAGAACATTGCTCTATTCGGAAATGTACAGCCAGGTATGTTCTCAACTAATGGATTAAGACTAATATATACAATCCACCCGAAAAACGACAATTGCTTCTACCTTCGGTTGCTATTGATTAATGTACGCGTTTCAACTTCATTTGAGTTATTGAGTACTGTGAATGGTACGGTGTGTGTAACTTTTTGAGAAGCATGCTAGCAACGCAATTACAATGGCTTGAAAATGATAATCACTGGAATCAAACGATGGGCGATGCGATAGCTACGTCGCATGCCACTGAAGTTCCTATCGAATACAAGGGCCTCGAATGCTTAATTCTACGAATTCCCTTGAGTTCGAATGATTTTCCATTTCAAACGTATTCAGTTTCCATTTGCATTTGCGATGACATTCAACAGGACACAAGAATAGTCGCTAAAAGTGTGTGGCATAAATCTGGAAATGCCATGTTTTTCACACGGCCAGCTACACGTGGCGTGTTCACAAGTTAGAAAACTATCTTCTCTGTACATTTACGCATCGCAGCAGAAACCAGAAAAGTTGCGCTGAATTGAAAAAAAAAACTGTGGAAAAATCGCAAATAACTGATTTTCAACACAGTATGAATTCAACTTTCTTTTCACTTCAAAACACATAATTCCACGCAGTGCTTTTATTAATTAATTAATTAATAAATAAGCTTTTTTAACACTAGATTACCTAAGCAAGTCATTTTGACTGTTTTCGAATTTGAATTAAAAAAATGTGATTTATATAATGGGTTGTCAAAAAAGTCTTGCGGTATTTTCGCTAGTTGGCGCTGAAAGCGCGTAGTTCTAGTTTTATTCGTCGCATCGGGTCATGCTATACCTTTTTGGAAAGCTCATTTCACGCGCTAACACGTGTTTGATTGATTGTTCTTTTAAGTCGTTCGTGAGTTATAGCGTCGCAAACATGGACAAAATAAAGAGAAAATACGGCATATTTTACAGTACTATTACGATAAAGGCATCGATAATGCATCTCAGGCCGCCAATAAAATTTGTGCAGTTTATGGACCCGATACAGTTTCTATTTCCACCGCACAACGATGGTTTCAACGTTTTCGTTCTGGTGTAGAGGTGGTCGAAGATGCGCCACGCTCCGGAAGGCCTTACGTCGAAAATTGCGATAAAATCGCTGAATTGGTCGAAAAAGACCGGCATAGTAGCAGCCGTAGCATCGGTCAAGAGCTGGGCATGAGTCATCAAAAATTCAATTTCAATAAAAAAATTTCAATAAGAATACCGCAAGACTTTTTTGACAACCAATATATACTATACATAAATATATGTGGGGATTGCACCCACGCACTTACGAAGTGGCTTCTTCCGTTTAAATAAAACTCACGCTTACAATCTTTGATTATTTTGCACTTTAGAAGATGATAACTTTATTTCATAACTCGGATGAATTACAATAGAACGATTAGCGATTAACTTTAAGTTTACACGAGTAGGATATTTTAGTTTATAAAAAGACAAAAAGATATTGGTGATTGAGTTTCTTTTAAAAAATGATATACTTCGGTCGTCTTCAGATAAGTCTATCAGATGCGCACGGCTACGCGTTTTCTCATCAAGTGTTTGTCTAGCCCTCGCACTTTTTGGTTTTGCGCTTGTTGTTCGAAAGTTGCGAGCTTTAAGCGAAAAAGGGTTTCAGTGTTGCTCAACCCCGCAGCGTTGCTCAACCCCACAACTCGGCCATCCTGCATTGTTTTCGACCTCGAATACGCCGTCGTCTTCGTCATGAAAGTTTGACCATGGCTTCATAAATTCTGCGCAAGTCGTCGTTCGATTTGGACCTTCGGTTACGCCAACCTTTTTAACATCGTAGGTATTACTAGCTTTGACTTTAGTAATTTGGTATGGACCCAAATATTTTGGTTTTAATTTGAGACCACCACCAAATTGCGTTCTCTTCACGGCGACTAGATCGTTTACTGCATATTGGTTAGCTTAGGTAGGTATATGTGGTGCTGTTAGATGCTAGATGTACTCTGTTGAGTGGCAAAAGAGAGGTTTGTTGCACACTATCCACGTGCTTTTTCTTCGGAAACGCAAACTGGAAATGATGGATATCCACTCTATCGGCGTCGCTCACCAGACGACAATGGCAGAAAATTCAGCATTCAATTTAGAAGAGTGAATATCGAAGTTGACAACAAATGGATCGTACTATATTCACCATTATTGTCTAATTCACATTCAAAACTCATGTTAATGCTGAGTATTGCAGTTTGACGTTATCGATAAAATACATTTGTGAATACGTCACCAAAGAAAGCAACATGACGGTTATTGGTCTTGAACGATATGAGCGATACGTGAACTGCAATAAAGCGCTTTTTGGGATATTTACAAAAAGTGTATTTCAATCCAGAGAATTCAGTACAGCCAGTGGAAAAACCTTCTTCTTCTTCTTTTCTGGCGTAGACACCGCTTACGCGATTATAGCCGAGTCAACAACAGCGCTCCAGTCGTTTCTTCTCTTCGCTACGTGGCGCCAATTGGATATTCCAAGCGAAGCCAGGTCCTTTTCCACTTGGTCCTTCCAACGGAGTAGAGGTCTTCCTCTTCCTCTGCTTCCCGCGGCGGGTACTGCGTCGAATACTTTCAGAGCTGGAGTGTTTTCATCCATCCGTTCAACATGACCTAGCCAGCGTAGCCGCTGTCTTTTAATTCGCTAAACTATGTCAATGTCGTCGTATAGCTCATCGTTCCATCGAATGCGATATTCGCTGTGGCCAACGCGCAAAGGGTCATACATCTTTCGCAGAACCTTTCTCTCTCGAAAACTCGTAACGTCGACTCATCGATTGTTGTCATCGTCCAAGCCTCTGCACCATATAGCAGCACGAGAATTATGAGCAACTTTTAGCGTTTGGCTTTTGTTCGCCGAGAGAGGACTTTACTTTTCAATTGCCTACTCAGTCCGAAGTAGCACCTGTTGGCAAGAGTAATCCTGCGTTGGATTTCCAGACTGACATTGTTGGTGGTGTTAATGCTAGTTCCTAAAGAGACGAAATTATCTACAACTTCAAAGTTATGACTGTCAACAGTGACGTGAGAGCCAAGTCGCGAGTGCGACGACTGTTTGTTTGATGACAGGAGATATTTCGTCTTGCCCTCGTTCACTGCCAGACCCATTTGCGTTGCTTCCTTGTTCAGTCTGGAGAAAGCAGAACTAACGGCGCGGGTGTTGTGGCCGATGATATCAATATCAGCAGCATACGCCAGCAGCTGTACACTCTTATAAAAAATTGTACCTGCTCGAATAATTTTCTCCAGCAGCAGATTGAAGAAATCGCACAATAGGGAGTCGCCTTGTCTGAAACCTCGTTTGGTATCGAACGGCTCGGAGAGGTCCTTCCCGATCCTGACGGAGCTTTTGGTGCTGCTCAACGTCAGTTTACACAGCCGAATTAGTTTTGCGGGGACACCAAATTCAGACATCGCGGCATAAAGGCAGCTCCTTTTCGTGCTGTCGAAAGCAGCTTTGAAATCGACGAAGAGGTGGTGTGTGTCGATTCTCCTTTCACGGGTCTTTTCCAAGATTTGGCGCATGGTGAATATCTGGTCGGTTGTTGATTTGCTAGGTCTAAAGCCACACTGATAAGGTCCAATCAGTTCGTTGACGGTGAGCTTTAATCTTTCACACAATACGCTCGATAGAACCTTATATGCGATGTTAAGGAGGCTAATCCCACGATAGTAGACGCAGATTGTGGGGTCTCCTTTTTTATGGATTGGGCATAGCACACTTAAATTCCAATCGTTGGGCATACTTTCGTCCGACCATATTTTGCAAAGAAGCTGATGCATGCACCTTATCAGCTCTTCGCCGCCGTGTTTGAATAGCTCGGCTGGCAATCCATCAGCCCCTGCCGCTTTGTTGTTTTTCAGGCGGGCAATTGCTATTCGAACTTCTTCATGGTCGGGCAATGGAACGTCTGCTCCATCGTCATTGATTGGGGTAACGGGTTCGTCTTCTCCTAGTGTTGTGTATTCACTGCCATTCAGCAGGCTTGAGAAGTGTTCCCTCCATAATTTAAGTATACTCTGGGCATCGGTGACTAGATCACCTTGGGGGGTTCTACAAAAGTATGATCCGGTCTTGAAACCTTCAGTAAGCCGCCGCATCTTTTCGTAGAATTTTCGAGCATTACCCCTGTCGGCCAGCTTATCAAGCTCTTCGTACTCACGCATTTCGGCCGCTTTCTTTTTCTGTCTACAAATGCGTCTCGCTCCCCTCTTCAACTCGGTATCTCGGTTCTCGGTATCTATCCCATCCCGCACGTGTTGTGGTCGATCGTAGCGTTGCGAGGTAGGCAGCCTGTTTCCTCTCCGCTGCGACACGGCACTCCTCGTCGTACCAGCTGTTCTTTTGCACTTTCCGAAAACCAATGGTTTCGATTGCAGTTGTACGTAAGGAGTTTGAAATGCCGTCCCACAGTTCCCTTATACCGAGTTGTTGACGAGTGCTCTCAGAGAGCAGGAGTGTAATGTATTTTCTTGTACTGAAATCTAGTACTACAGATAACCATATTTCGGGCCCCGGCGAAGTCGATCAGCCTTAAGTCATTTGGGGCGCAAATCAATGATATGTTGAAGAACCTCGCTTTGATGCGAGACGTTCATTCACCGGAGTTAAAGACAGTACTCGGCGACGGAGTCTTTTTGCCACTACGAATCCCACATCAAACTTGCGCTTCTTATATGGCCACTGTTGTAATTGCCACAAGGACCTACTAGTCTTAGAAATTGTCCCGTCCATCGCATTTCTTGGACGGCGGTGATGTAAGCCTTTCTTTTCACGAGGACATCAACCAGCTGGGCAGCGGCACCTTCCCCATTAAGGGACCGGACATTCCAGGTGCATGCCCTTAATTCGTAGTTCTTTTTTCGTTTACCATGGTCGTCATCAAAGGGACCCCCTCATCCGAGGCTGTTTGTTAGTTTTCATTGGGGGTGTTTTTTTACGTCGCGGGTCTCAAACCCAGCGCACAAACCTATGTAGGGGTGTTTCGCATTCTCATTTTAGCTCGCCTTCAAACGGATGTTGTTAGGCTACCCAGAGGATACATGGTCAAAGACCGGAAGTCGTGAGCTGATTGAGTCATATGCAAAAGAATCATTTCTGGACACTCCCAAGTGAATGGCGATCAGAGAACTTTCCTCACTTGCGTGAACTTCTACACATGACTTCATCCTCCTAACAAACCCGCGTGCAACAAAATTAACATTGACGAGTTTTTTTTCAGCTTTCGGCAGTGATCCGTTTGCGAGAACATTGCTCTATTCGGAAATACCTTGATATTATACATGTAATGCATCGTCGAAGAAATGGTTTCGCAGAAAGCAAGGCCAACCAGTAGATGGGCATCCACGTGTGTTCTGAACTAATGCCTTACGATGAATTTACACAACCAACCGAAAAACGACGATTGCTTCTACCTTCGGTTGCTATTGATAAATGTAAGTGATTTAATTTCATTTGAGTCATTGCGTAGTGTGAGTGGTACGGTGTGTGCAAGTTTTAGAGAAGTAAGCTAACAAATACAATTGCTAGAACATGTTAATCACTAGAATGCAAATGAAGTTTGCACACTTTTCGCGATAATCATTTCGACATATCAGCCTTCTAATCCACGTCTTTTATGGGAAACGAACAAAAATGACATTGCCGAAGACATTTTACATCGTCTTCGCCACAAATTAGAAATGGGTCAATTCCGGTTGATACTTCCGGTGGTTTGCAACCAATTCCATCCGCCGTTTATCAATTCCCGAGAGGTGAACTCATAACGAATGTTCGGACAGTGGCCAAATTATCGTAACTGCGATTCCTTATGTGCATGCGCAATGTTAGTTGCCAAAAATACCGATGTTGTTGACTCAAACTGGAAAATTCAAAGTCAAATTCCTGGAGGTTTGCGCTCGATCGATCGTCTTGACAATGAAGACAAAGCCGCGAATTATCAAGTGGAATTTTTAAATTCTTTACAGAGGCTTGGTGTACTGCCACATCATTTGCGTTTTAAAATTGAATCTGTCATTATTATGTTTCGCAATCTTCATGCGCCGAAACTGTGTAATGGAACCCGACTGAGTGTGACGCAGCTATCGAATACAACGAGCCCGAATGCTTGATTCTACGAATTCCTTTGTGTTCCAACGATTTGAGATTTCAGTTCAAACGTATTCCGTTTTCAGTAAAAATTGAATTTGAGATGACGATCAACAGGATAGTCGCATAGTGGGTGGCATACATTTAGAAATGCTATGCCAAAAAATGTTGTTTATCAAGCCGCGTTACATTGAAAAAAAAATGTAGAAAATCGCAAATAAATGCTTATCAACACGATATGAATTTTTGTCTTTTCATTTCAAAACACATAATTTCACGCAGGACTACGGCTGCGGGGTCAGCTAGTAAAACATAAATTTATATATTAACAAAATAATTTCTGAAAATTATTAATAATTGATTTTTAGAAGCTAGTTAAAGAAACCGAAATGGTAGCCAATATACTAACCTATGAATAACAGATATGCTTGTTACTGGTACCAAATAGGTAACAAACACGCTAACATAGTTATGTGTTAAAGGTAACAAACTGCTAATCAAAATAATAACACCAACAGAAATTTTAGTAACAAAAGCTTTGGTTATGTAAAGCACATAGTTAACCTATTCGCTAACAAAAGCATTTGCTACCATTTACAAACTGTGAACAGATTTGATAACTAATGTGTGTCTTTATTTTAACCAAAACATAACAAACAAGGTGCTTATATAAGTAACAAATAGTGTAATGTATACAAAAGTGAATTATAACAAGTAGCTTACACATTTGCTGGCAGATACTCGTGACTTTAAAGGAAAACATCAGGTATACGTCTCATCGTCTAATGAAATTTATTATTATTTTTTATATTATGAAATTTATTATTATTTACTATATTTATTGTATTATGAAATTTACGAAGTTCGAAACACTAATATAAATAAACGGTTGCGCTGAAATGGTGTGTCTTCATTATTACCGGGCTAAAGGGCTTCAGGACGGCTTCAAGTCAGAATGGCCTTTCAATCTGACCGTAAGTTATTCGGTCACTCATATGAAACCGCAGCTCGGCGGTTTCAGGCCCCGGAGAGAAGAAAATTAAGAGATCCAGAACTTCGTAAAATGTATCTGGACTTAATGAATGAATATGGAGCACATGGATCACATGGGTCACATGAGCTCAACGAACAATAAGATCCCGAGTAAGCCACACCGATTCCGAATCAATACGTTTTAAGGCCCGAGAGCACAACAACCAAATTACTCCACTCTTCGTTTTCGCTTACATAACTATGCACTAACGGCGGACATTACTAAAATGTATTGCCAAATAATTATAAAGGACGAAGACAGAAATTGTCAACTTATTGTGTGGAGAAAACTTTCTTGAGAGCAAATACAAAAATTTTCGTCTTAACACCCTAACATACGGCACTGCGCATGCTCCATTTTTCACAACACGGTGTTTGCAAATGCTCAGTGATGCCAATACAATGAAATATCCGCTTGGTTAATTGGCCATCAGAAGAGACTTTTATGTTGATGATTTATTAACAGGGTCCGAAAATTTTGAATCTCTCGATCTTGAGAAGTGAGATAATTCATATATTAAACTCGGCAGAATTCACCACCCTAAATTTTTCGACAGTGATTGCACTGGAACGTCATTAAGCTTCATTGACAAAAATTCTACTAAAACGTAAGGAAACCGAAGGAGGATTTGTTTCGATTTGTTTTAGATGACAATTTTAATGATCTTAAATACTTTGTAATACTAATACTGTATACTTGCCTTAATACTTACCTTAACTTATAGCCCTGACAGACGAGCAAAATTAATGCGCCTTAATCAACGCTAATACGCATTGAAATTTTATGGTGACAGACGGCAGGCATTTAGACAGCTGATAGTGAAATTTGTTTCTTTATTAAAAAAAAAGTGAAATAAAAATGAATAAGATAAATTATTAAAAGAAATTTTGGTAATTTTGGAAAATCAATATAAATTTAACGAAAAAATTCGTTTATTATTATCTACGTTAAAAGATAATAGAGTGAAATTAAGAGCAATAATTGATTGTAATGCGGAAAAAGTGTGCAAAAAAGTTAAGAATATTGGAAAAATAGATAGCAACAGTGCGACATCTGTCAATAAATAGCAAAAATCGCCCATTTTTGATCAGAGTTGCCTACTCAAATTTAGTAAAATCAACCAAATGCACGGAATTCTTATTCATTACAAACTTGCATTAACATGGGTCAAATGCACAAATAAATGTAAATTAAGCCCGCTAATGCATATTAGCGCTGTCGTCTGCCAGGGCTATTAATTTATTACAATATTTAACGAAAGTTGGAAAATTTATTATACTTACCCCTTTATCAGAAATACTTACATTACCACTAGTTAAAGCCGTTAGTTATAAGGTTTAGGCTAAGCAATTAGATCAAATGAAATAAAGAATTATGTTTTATGTGAACTAGAGATGAGCGGTATTGCGTTCAACGGCAGATTCCGCCGATTTGACAGTGCTTGGTCGAATAAAAGTCCGGTTCTTTTCCAGTTACGTAGACCCGACTGTCGTGGGAACGACGGAAATCTTTTGTCGTTATTGGTGGCAAATTCTCTTTTGGGTCTTGTAACTCGAGCAGTGATGGATAGGCCCGGGCTTAGGGCGGCACGATTTGGGGGGCGGCACATTTTTCAGAATGACAAAATTTTAATATCGGTATTCTGCTCGAGACGATTATCTCATGTCTCTAATTATCACAATAGTAATTTAGTGACTCTGTTAGTCAGGAGTACTCCTTGTGTGACAATTAGAGACACGAGACAATCGTCTCAAGCAGAATACCGATATAAATCTGATATAATGTAACGACAATACATTTTAAGGATTTATTCTGATTTTGTATATAAATTTACAAATAAATTTCTGTGAAATATAATGTAATTCATTTTCTGAGTAACTTTTTTATTCGTGAATGCAATACTGATAAAAAATGTTTTATAACAGAAATAATTGAATTTGATAAGCTTTTTCTGACGAATTTTCAAAACTCTGTTGACTGCTAAACTGCGCAAGGTTGTCGATTCATCCATTCAACAGAATACTTTCTTTGCTCTTCCAGAAAACATTCTCCTTAGTATGATGACTGACGAACGGATAGAAGTCAGAAAGTTGGCCCTTGACCATCTTCTTTGTTCAGTTTCTAACGAAGAAGTCATAAAAGGGCTGTCGGGAGACACTGCAGAGGTATGGTAATTTAGTGAATTCCCCTCTCACCCCGTGGCAGTCGAGAGAACCGTCAAACTGTTGACAGAGGCATCTTCTAAAGTTATTGGCCTCCAATCTCGTCATTGTTTTATACGCTCTACACTGAAATCTAGGCAACAAGTGCCAAAGTTTAGTACAAAATCTGATTTTATCAATAAGGCTATGTTCGTAAATGCATCATGACTTGCAGCATAAGTAACAGTAGCAACACTGCAAGTTTGACGTTTGATACTTCTTATACAATTTTTGACAATTTGCAGATACATACATTTGTTTGCATTTTTGAACGCGTATAATACTAAAATGGAAATTTTGCTGAATCTAACACCAGACGAAATTTGTGAGCAAAGAAATGATAGATTTTCTTTAAATTTAAGAAAAAGAAGGGTATTGAAGAAATCATTTATTAAAACAATAAAGTCGTGTGGGCGACGTTGACAGTACCAAATCCAAAGAGGCTTGCAAATTTGCTATTGGAGGAGTAATTGAGTGCCTTGTACCATACCTCCAGTATGTAGCTTCTCTACCGGAAGAATTATTTCTTTTCTTAATGCGCTTGTACGTTACCAAGAGATTTAAGAATTTTCTCTGCGCAGTGGTGCTGTCCAGTCTTATATGTGGATTTACATTTTTAACTTCGGTCACAACTTTCTTCCATAATACATTTTTTTTCCTTCTCGTCCTCCATATTCAACCGTACTCTCAGCAATAACTGTGTCTCCGCATTACTGAGATTTTCTCTAAAAATTTAAAAATAATAATTTATACAATTATTATTAACATAATTTAACTAAATTTCAATACAAAAATTAAAATAAAACAGTTTTGCACTTACTTTTCGTCAGACATCGTAGTTAAATGCAGTAAACAATTTTTTGATAGAAATTATGAGTGACAGCTGATAGAAGTGTTGTCTTTTTGAACGCTTGATTATTGCAGTGCTGCAATATTGGCATTTCTGAACGTTCTGTTTGTTATGGAATCGTCATGATGCGCGTCATGATGCATTTACGAACATAGCCTAAATTTGACACAGATTCAGACTAAAACAAGCCTGACATATGGTTGGTTGGTTGGGTTGGCCTTGGGAGGAACCCGAAGAGCAGCCACCTCCACGCGGTGGGTTCTGGGTGACCAATACAGGTTAGCTAAGAGCTGCGACAATTTTCACCTTGCGCTGTGGCGCGCCGCATTTTCGCTCGTATCTCGGGAACGGTTCGTCCTACGGCCATGATCACATCTACCATTTCGGTAGCAAATGACGTGACAAATAACTTTTGTTTTATACATTTTGCCATGAGATGCGTATTTCAGGCGCTAGGTAGACAATTTCACGATTTTAGGCGAATTTCCGAAATTTCAAGGCCGGAGTTGGGGTTGAAGATGCAATCCGATCTCAAAACAAAAAGTTGCATTGGAATCAGGAAGTACTAAGGCAACTTTTCCGCACTATTAGAAATCCCGAATCGAAAAAAGTCCGGAATCGACCCACCCTGGTGGATATATAAACATAATAATTAGATAAAAATAGTTTAACAACGTTTGAAATAATATTACGAAAGAAGCTTGGTTGCGAAAATATTCATCAACATGTTCTTTTTTAGTAATAATATATATCATGGGCATTATTATGCACCCATGCGCACTATAAGCTGCTCCTGCACACCATTTTACGTAGTACATGGTCAACTTTACAAGCTCTTCATTATCACGTGCATAATTATTTGTCAAGTTGCATAATTAACTCATTCTTTTCAACAGTATAATATGATTTTTCGCAATTCAACTATCCTTGTACATTTTTCTGCACAAGGCAAAACGTGTCCTATAGTAACTGAATTTTCGCGAGGGAACTGCTATATTAAAAATACGTTGAGTAAAAAAACTTTTCGTTGACAGAGGTTTGACTCTGCTTTGTTTTACGCATAAAACTACGACTATTTACGATTTTCAGGTGAAATTAGATTCATTGCTTTAAAAAAAATTTGTTTGTTTACATTTTTTCCCTTTGTAGTGTCTAAATCAGCTGTGATAATGTAACAGATTTCCAATTCTGACAAGTAGATGGCGCAAAATCAGAGTCGCACAGAAAGGTTTTGCGTGGATTAGTTTCAAATCATTTCAATGAAGTGATTTGGAACTGTCATTTTTGTATGGCGAAATCTTGATAAATTTTTAGATTAATGGGATAATCCATTCAACAGCCGAAATCGTGTGATTAAGTGTCGGTCTCAACATGGTATAACATTAGTCATTTCAAAGCTCGAGTTGTCATTCAAGGCCATGTTGATCAACATTTAATGGAGCAGCTCGATGAAGCAATTTTATACTGGAAAAAAGTTTTGCATCGAGTAATTGTGATAATTAAATCTTTCGCAATAAGAGGGCTGTCATTTAGAGGACATTCAGAACGAATTGGAGATCCCCATAATGGAAATTTTTTAGGTCGAGCTTCTTGCTAAATTTGATCCGTTTTTATCAGAACATTTAAAATTATATGCGCACCCTGGCCGTGGAAATACTTCGTATTTATCTAAGACAATCTACGAAGAAATTATTTGTTAATACAAAAAAAAAGTATTGCAACATATTTCTAAAGAAGTGCAATCTGCTAAGTATTTTGGTGTAATTATGGATTCCACGCCTGATATTGCCCATGTTGATCAACTCACGATAATTATTAGATATGTACGTAACAATAGTAAATTTGTCGAAAGATTTCTGGAATTCATAACAAATACTGGCCATAAGGCTGAAGATATTGAAGATGCTTTGTTAAAATCTCTTGAGGATAATGGTTTAAATATAATGAATTGTCGTGGTCAATCATACGATAATGCAAGCAACATGCCAGGTTTATGTATATTCAAGAGTGCAAGCACGAATCAAAACAACTAATCCATTAGCTGAATATGTTCCTTGTGCTGGTTACTCTTTAAATTTAGTGGGAACTTGTGCAGCTGAATCTGTTATCAAAGCAGTTGACTTTTTTCTAATTTGCAAGAATTATATCATTTTTTTAGCGTTTCGACACATTGTTGGGAAATTTTAAGACAGCATACAAGTTTAAGACTTAAAAGCCTTTCTCAAACTCAAAGATGAAAAACCTACTACGCGAGCTGAAGCTAAGGGACTGCAGCAAAAATTGCAACATCTGGAAACAACAATTCTAGTCATTGTTCGGAATGCAAATTTGGATCGCTTTAATGCTGCGAGTAAGAAGCTTCAGGATTCTCAAGCTGATTTATCATCTGTGATAAGAATATATAGTTCTTTGGCATTATTTCTCCAAGATATGAGAGATAAACAATTTTCTGATTATGAAAAAAAAGCCAAAGCACTATCTGGAGTACAAAATTATTACCACAGTGACACCTGTCGTAAAAAACCCGGAAACTTAAAGCTGACGAGTCACGGGAAAATGAAAGAACAGCTTTATCTGGGGAAGAAAATTTTCGAACCAACGTTTGCTATCTAATTTTAGATACTTTAAGTGTATAATTGACAGGACGTAAAAGTGCTTATCATCATCTTTACGAAACATTTAGTTTTTTTTTTGACAATTTATATGAAATAGATACCAATGAATTAAAAATTCGCGCAGATGAATTAGTTACTAAATATTCTGATGATTTGGAAGGTACTTTCGCGAATGAATGTATTCATTTGCACTGTCAACTCAAAGATTCTCTAATGAACACAAAAGATATTCGTTCCGCGCAAGGAATATACAATGTTTTGCATTCTCAAAATCTTCAAGATGTTTATCCAAATGTAGACATTGCTCTACGTATTTTTTTGAGTATTCCGGCTACGAACTGTTCAGGAAAAAGATCTTCTTCCTCCTTGAAAAGAGTCAA
This sequence comes from Bactrocera dorsalis, assembly GCF_023373825.1. Lineage (NCBI taxonomy): Eukaryota > Metazoa > Arthropoda > Insecta > Diptera > Tephritidae > Bactrocera > Bactrocera dorsalis. The sequence goes on along the minus strand of NC_064308.1, from coordinate 14,834,500 downwards.
AACGTATTTACGCGCAAGTATGGGCCAAGAGAGACTCAGCACTACTGTCAATTGAAGCCCAACTAGTTTAAGAAATTGATTACAATGACATAATTGATGATTTTGCTCAGACGAAAGCCAGAAAGAAGATATTTAAAAATTAAGTTATACATTATAGTTTAAGAAAACTGACTATTATTTATTTTGTTAATATTTATTTGTATTGTTTAACAATTATACTTTTATGAAATAAGTAGTACATCTTAATAATATGAACGGATTCAAAGAAATTAAATTTTATCATTTAAAAAGTGCTGCTAATCAGACAGGGTCTAGGGCGGCAAAATGCTTAATCCGCCACTGAACTCGAGTTTTTCCGCCTTTCTTTTCTTTACATTTTCGCAAATGTTGGAACGGTTCGGCTACCTGACAATTAGAGCATATTGCATAGTTGATTTGTATGTTAGTATGATGGTTTCACATATTTCTTACAAGGAATTACCATTAGTTTGGTTGATCATTTGTTTGTTTAGAATACCCACTTTTAATATTTTCAAAGAAAAACTAATGGCTATTGTCCACTGTAGGATGTCTATTCTGGACATGTTTCTTTAAATTTCTTAAAGATGTTTTATATGAAATTTTTGATTAGCAAATATTGAATTTTGCATATATTTCATCTACCACTTCAAACATTTGCAATACTTCACTTCTTTTCCTTGATACATTTCTTGCCATTATTAAAAATTAAAAGAATGTTACACTCAAAACTTCAAACCGTTATGACGAAAAATAGCATATACGCATATATATACAATACCCTGAAGAAAGCTTCTACTTTTCTGATATTTGCTATTGTGGTCGCATGTACTTTACTATTAAAAAATCACAGTTTCACAAGTTTATTGTGAACTGCTATCGCAATCGCAATTCACAAAATCGAACTGTTATCGCAATTCACAGTTTCGAACAGCTATCGAAAATCACAGGTTCTAACTGCTATCGTAATTGCAGTTCATAGAAGCTAACTGCTATTTATAAAATGTGATCGCAGTTGCGATATGCGATTTTTCAGTCACAGTGAAAAAATCACCGGTAGTGAAATATCGCTCATGACTAATGTGAACCGTTGAACCGAACGTACGCTTTTTGGTTACCGGTGTAACTTTCTCGCGAGTTTTAATTTAAAATTGCGCATCCCTAACCTTTTTCGCATCTTAAAAATGCTTGAGATTTTTCGGGCAGCTTTGAAATCGATGAAAAGGTGATGAGTGTTGATTCTCTTTTCACGAGTCTTTTCCAAGATTTGGCGTATGGTCAATATCTCGTCCGTTGTTGCTTTGCCAGGTCTAAAGCCACACTGATAAGGTCCAATCAGTTTGTTAATGGTGGTCTTTAATCTTTCATACAATATGCTTGATAGAACCTTATATGCGATGTTGAGGAGGCTTATCCCACGGTACACACACTTAAATTCCAATCGTTGGGCATGCTATTGTCCGGCCATATTCTACAAAGAAGCTGATGCATGCCCTTATCAGTTTTTCCCCGCCGTGTTTGAATAGCTCGGCCGGCAATCTATCGGCCACCACCGCTTTGTTGTTCTTCAGACGGGTAATTGCTATCCGAACTTCTTCATGGTGAGGCTATTGAACGTCTGCTCCATCGTCATCGATTGGGGAATCGGGTTCACCTTTTACTGGTGTTATATTTTCACTGCCATTCAACTGGCTGGAAGATGAACGGGTATTAACACCAATTACAATGTCAGCCTCGAAATCCAACGCAGAATAACTCTGGTGAATAGGCATGGACGATGCCAACATCTGATGAGTCAAAGTTGCGAGTTTTCGAGAGATTTAGTTCAGCGAGTTAAGAGACAGCGGTTACATACTCTGCAAAGTCATATTATTCGAATGGATGAAAACACTCCAGCTCTGAAAATATTCGAGTCAATACCCGCCTGAGGAAGCAGAGGAAGAGGAAGGCCTAAACTTCGTTGGAGAGATCAGGTGGAGAAGGACCTGGCTGCACTTGGTATCTCGAATTTTAGCCAAATTGCTAAAAGAAGAAACGATTGGCGCATTGTTGTTAACTCGGCTATAACCGCGTAAGCGGTGTCTACGCAATTAAAGAAGAAGGAGAAAATTATTGGTTTATTCTTGTAAATTTTTCGTATAAGAATATTTTTTTAAGCTTAGTTTTAAAGTATATTTTTTAATTGTTGATTAGTTTGAATATTTATCTTAAATATGAATGTTAAAATAATGAAATATAAATTTATATATTGTTATGAATTTACTGCTTGCTAGTTTACTTTGTTAGGTTCGTATCTCTGGATTGACAAATAAAACCAACACTGTTTAATTTAATTCAACAACTCTTTATTTCACAACTCGTCTACACTATAGCAGTTTACTCTTAGCACTGAATGATTACGTTGGCGCTGCCACGGCTTATATAGCCACGCACTTCTCGCTGATGCCGACGTGTCCTTCCAGAATATTGCGTCTGGAAATTACCAGAACATAATGCTATACGGCGCCAGACGCAAGCAGACAGCCGCGGCGCCAGACTCTGTAATTGTTCAAGCAGACGGCTGTGGCGCCAGATGTCTATTGTTTCGACAAGCAGACAGTGCGGCGCCAGATGTCTATTCTTTCTCAAGCAGACAGCCGCGGCGCCAGATGTCTACAACAAGACAAATGCTATTCCATATACCTACAACTATTGTTCATAATAAGGGATGCATATAGCAATACAAATACAACTTAATACTACTTTATGTAACACTGCCCTCCACTAAAGCCTAATCGTCCCGATTAGGCACAAATCCTCTTGAACCAAATGGGGCGAGCCTCTCCAAATGTACTACTTTCATTTTACATCGTGCTTTCCCATTTCTTTGTATGCGGTATACCACGTCATTAAGTCGTTTCATCACCATATAGGGTCCTTCCCAGGCTGTCTGCAGTTTCGGGGACAAGCCTTTCTTTCGAAGTGGATTGTACAACAGGACCAGATCACCTTCTTCAAAACCTTTTGAATTTGCCGCTTGATCGAACCGGTCCTTCATCTTATTGCTCATCAGATGCGTATGCTGTCTTACCATTAGATGCAATTCATTCATTTCTTCCTTTAAGGCAGAACAATAATCTCCATCATTTCTTACAGCTGTAGGATTTGTTCCAAACTTAAGATCAGCAGGGAGTCGCAGATCAGATCCGAAAATAATCTTTGCTGGCGTGCAACCAGTTGTCTCGTGCTTCGCTGAACGATACGCCAGCAGGAACAACTGGATGCACTTGTCCCAATTCCGTTGATCTTTATCAACGATTTTCCGCATATGTTCTTCGAGCGTTCGGTTGAATCTCTCCACCATTCCATCTGATTGTGGATGTAAAGCTGTTGTCCGTGTCTTGTGGATGCCCAATAATGTACAGACTTCTTGGAAAATGGAAGATTCGAAATTCCTGCCTTGATCTGAGTGTAATTCGATGGGCACTCCGAACCTTGTTATCCAATTTTCTACAAACGCTTCGGCTACTGTCTTCGCTTCTTGGTTTGGTAAGGCATATACTTCTGGCCATTTACTGAAATAATCCATGCCAACCAGTAGATATTTGTTTCCGGTCGTACTGGTTGGGAACGGACCTGCAACATCCATTGCGACTCGTTCAAATGGTGATCCCACGTTGTACTGTTGTAGCCTACCGCGACTTTTGGCTTTAGGACCTTTAGCTGCCATGCACTCTACGCAATTACTTATCCATTCGGCTATGGAATCTCGACAACCGATCCAGTAGAACCGTTGTTTAATCTTCTCTATAGTTTTTGTAATTCCAAGGTGCCCTCCACTAGGTCCATTGTGATATTCTTTCAATACTTTCGGGATCATGGACTTCGGTACTATGATCAGCAGACGAGACTGTTTGCCATCTTCGCTTTCCCAGGCACGATGAAGGTATCCATTAACGAGGTTTATGCTGTTCCATTGGGCCAAATATGCTTTTGCAGTTGGACTCTCGCTACTTATTTGTTCCTTTGGTGGTCGTACCCCATTTTCTTTGGCCATTACCAGCTTTGCGAGATCAGGGTCCTCCAGCTGATTGATTCTGATGCGGTGAGGAGTCCAATCATCTTCAGGTTCTATATTCAGTAATCGCACGTCGATTATACCTTCTTTTCCTTCTGATTTGGAGCAATGTTTACATTCTAGTGGACAAGGGCGACGTGATAATGCATCCGCATTTTTGTGGTGAATCCCCTTCGATGTTCCGTTTCGAAGTCGTAATTCTGTAATCTTTCGATCCATCGTGCAATTTGGCCTTCCGGATTCTTAAACTGTAATAACCATTTTAATGCTGCATGATCAGTCCTCAGCAAGAATCGTTGTCCATACAAATACTTGTGGAAATGTTTTACACATTCCACCACAGCTAGTAGTTCTTTTCGCGTCACACAGTAGTTTTTCTCTGGTTTCCCGAGCACTCTGCTGTAATACCCAATTACTCTTTCTTGTCCGTCGATGAGCTGAGACAGGACACCTCCAATTCCATAAGCGCTCGCATCTGTATCCAGGATGAATTTCTTTCCAGGTATTGGATAAGCCAACATCGGCGCCGTACAAAGTAGTTCTTTAAGCTGCTCAAACGCTTTTTCTTGTTCCAACTGCCATACAATCGGGCGATTCTTCTTTGTTAAATCATGTAAACTTCTAGCCACGTTCGCAAATCCAGGTACAAAACGGCGGTAATACGTGCATAAGCCGAGGAAGCTGCGGAGTTCATGTATGTTGGTGGGTTGAGGCCAATCTTTAACTGCTTTTATGTTTCCCTCCTCGGTGTGAATCACCTCAGTTGACACTTTATGTCCGAGATATGTGACCTGCTTCTTCCATAATGAACACTTTTTGGGATTCAAGCGTAATCCGGCTGATGCTATTCGCTGAAAGACTTCCTCTAGATTTTTCAGATGATCATCAAAACTTTTTCCCATGATGATAATGTCATCAAGATACACCAAACATGTCTTCCAGTTGAGTCCTTTTAACACATGTTCCATCAGTCGCTCGAACGTTGCAGGCGCATTACATAACCCAAATGGCATCACAGAGATTTCCCATAGCCCATCGCCCATACTGAAAGCGGTCTTTTCACGGTCACATTCATCGATCTCGACTTGCCAATATCCACTTTGTAGATCTAATGTAGAAAACCATTTCGCTCCAGACAAGGTGTCTAATGTATCGTCGATTCTTGGTAGAGGATAACTGTCTTTCTTTGTGACATCATTCAACTTCCTATAATCTACGCAGAAACGGGTGCTACCATCTTTCTTTTTAACTAAGACGATAGGTGAGCTCCATGGACTTATTGAAGGTTCGATTACACCGTTTTTGTGCATGTCTTCAATAATTTTGTTAGCATCCTCACGTTTTGCTAGTGGAACCCTACGCGGAGCTTGTCGGATTGGTTTAGCGTCTCCAGTATTTATGCGATGTTTGACAATGCCGGTTCTTCCTGTGTTTCCTTCGTTTTCAAATATGGATGCGTATTTTTCTAATAGTTTTTCTGCTTTTAATTTTTCATTTCCATGTAGTTCGTTCAGCAAATTGTTTAGGAGTGTAGGACTTATCTGCTGTGGCTCAATAGTAGGCTTCTGTTGTGACCGTTCGCATCGTGCTATTGCACTTATATTCTGGCACTGTCCAATTACTGCTCCTTTCTTCAGACTTATAGGCGTGTTGAATTCATTCACTACTCTGACCGGAATGGTGGCGTCTTCTCTAATTTTCACAAGCGTTCTTCCTACCAATATGGGTGTATCTATTTTTGTTGGTTCCACAATCCACAATTCTTCAGTCCCACCTCCTCCATTCACTTTAGCCCATACAATCGCCTCAGATTTTGGTGGAATACTCTGATTATCATCAACAATCACCCTCTTACTTTCAACGTTGGTCACATATCCGGTGTTTATAGGCATCTCCATGTTCTGGCAAAACAGCATTTGCTTGTTTAAATCCAAAGTAACCCCGTGATCAATCATGAAATCTACTCCCATTATAATTTCATCCGTGATTTCTGCTACGATGAAGGTGTGATTAACTTCCAGGGTACCAATCATCACTTCGCAAAACACTTTTCCCGCGACAGCTGCTTCCTCCCCGGTGGCCGTTCGAAGCTTGCAACCGACTAATGGTTCAACCGTTCCTCTTACCACATCCGGTCGGATGATTGAATGTGTGACACCAGTATCCAAAGTAAGCGTTGACAGTCGTCCATTTACGATGCCGTTGATAGTAAGATTGTTGTCATGGCGACCTATTTGTGATATCGAGATGGCGGGGCAAATAGTTGTGGGAACCAGCTCACGCCCCTTTGAACTGTTCCGTTTTAGTTTAACGACTTGTGAGATGTGGATGCTCCGTCCTCGTTATCTGTTGGTTGTTTCCGTTTTGATGGGTTTACTTTTATATTGCAATTTCGGGCAAAGTGACCCGCTTTTCCACAGTTGAAACATCTGCCTGTTGTATTTACTCGCGGTGCAGCAATTGTCTTCAGAGTCTTCAATATTTCTTCCATCAGCGCCGGTTGTTCCATTTCAACCCTTTGTACTTTGTGTGCTGGTTTACTTAGTAGGGAAGCTGTTTCCTGTGTGAGGGCGTGCGAAACCGTTTCAGCAAACGTTCTTTTTGGCAATGCATATGTGGCGCGTTTGGTGTCCACATCACGAATTCCATTTATGAAACATTGAATTTTTACCCTCTCAATGTATTCCACAGGTGCATCTGCATTTGCCAAATGAGCCAGTCGTTCTATTTCAGTTGCAAACTCTTGCAATGACTCGTTCATCTTCTGACCCCTATTTTGCAGTTCGAACTGGTATATTTGTTTCCGGTGCTCACTACCATATCGTCTTTCTATCGCACTCATCAATGCCTCATAGTTGTCCCGTTCACAGTCTGGAATAGTCTGAAGGATTTCTGCCGCAGGTCCTTTCAATGATACAAACAAGGACGCTACTTTGTCCGCTGCATTCCAGTTATTGGCCATTGCTGTCTTTTCAAACTGAAGTTTGAAAATTTGAAATGGAATACTTCCATCGAATGTGGGTGCCTTCAATCTTTGATTATTTGTTGATGGTGCAGGGCCATGCAGTTGCAGTTCTCGCACACGATTACTTAATTGAAGAACTTCTGCTTTTAAATTTTCTTCGTCATTTTTTAAAGTGCTTAATTCGTCTTCAAATTTTGAAAATTTCTCTTGCACTTGTGTATTATTCTCTGTAATCTGTTGTGTAAGGCGAGACTCTAACTGTGATGTATTTTCAGCTATTTGCGTCATTTGCTGTGCCAGACGATTATCTGTTTGCACTACATTTTCTGTTATTCGTGATATATTTTCAGCTATTTGCTGTACCAGACGATTTTCTGTTTGCACTGCATTTTCTGCTATTTGTGATGTATTTTCAGCTATTATTTGCTTAATAGCCGCTAACAGCATGTTCGTGTCTCCACTTGATGAAGTTCGTTGTTCTTCTACTTTCTCTTCTACCGTTGTAGAAGTTTCTGGCCCAACAAATTCGAACTCGTCCACATTAATTCCATCTGCTTCCATTGCTTCACGTAATCGTGCCTGCAGATCTGCCTTTTGCCCGCTTATCGGCAAATTACGCTCCTCCAGTTCCTTTTTTAAATGCTGAATTCTCAATTCTCCGAATTTGACCATCTTGAATTTGGATTGTTGGACAATCCCACTTCTGACACCAATTGTTACGAATTTACTGCCTGCTAGTTTACTTTGCTAGGTTCGTATCTCTGGATTGACGAATAAAACCAAAAACTGTTTAATTCAATTCAACAACTCTTTATTTTACAACTCGTCTACACTATAACAGTTTACTCTTAGCACTGATTGATTACGTTGGCGCTGCCACGGCTTATATAGCCACGCACTTCTCGCTGATGCCGACGTGTCCTTCTAGAATATTGCGTCTGGAAATTACCAGAACATAATGCTATACGGCGCCAGACGCAAGCAGACAGCCGCGGCGCCAGACTCTGTAATTGTTCAAGCAGACGGCTGTGGCGCCAGATGTCTATTGTTTCGACAAGCAGACAGTGCGGCGCCAGATGTCTATTGTTTCTCAAGCAGACAGCCGCGGCGCCAGATGTCTACAACAAGACAAATGCTATTCCATATACCTACAACTATTGTTCATAATAAGGGATGCATATAGCAATACAAATACAACTTAATACTTCTTTTTGTAACAATATTAACAAAATAATTTCTGAAAATTATTTAGAATTGATTTTTAGAAGCTAGTTAAAGAAACCGAAATGGTAGCCAATATACTAACCTATGAATAACATATCGAGGAGATCGAGGAAACAGATATGCTTGTTACTGGTACCAAATGGGTAACAAACACGCTAACATAGTTATACTCGTATGTTAAGGGTAACAAACTGCTAACCAAAATTATAACACCAACAGAAATTTTGGTAACAAATGCTTTGGTTATGTATAACATATAGTTAACCTATTCGCTAACAAAAGTATTTGCTACCTTTTACAAACTGTGAACAGATTTGATAACTAATGTACATACGTCATTCTGTTAACCAAAACATAACAAACAAGATGCTCATATGTATAAGTAACAAATAGTGTAATGTATGCAAAAGTGGATTATAACAAGTAGCTCACACATTTGCTGCCAAATACCCGTGACTTTAAAGGAAAACATCAGCGGGGTTACTCTGTAAGGCGTTACGAATAGCAATGCGTTGCGAAGGGCAATCGGTACTCTGTAACACTTTTGCATTGTAAACAGTGTTGCACTGTTTTCCCGTTGACATATCTCCGGTATAGTTGACATTTCTGACCGAAACGAAGGAGAATGAAAACAAAATCAATAACAGAAAAGTGAAGAAGTGTAGAAAATTGACAGACAATCAATCAATCATTTTTTTGGGTTCGAATTTTTCAACAGCCAATTTCTTTAATTTCAGACAACACTTTTAATGAACTTTTGTGATAAGCGATTTGGTTATCCACCTGCTTATTTAAAAGGCTATCTTTCTTTTGCGGAGCGACTCTTTGACGTGAACAATGTGGCATTTCATCCACTGGCGTTGGTTCATTCTGTCGGAATTCGTCTGTTGTGATGTCTAACCCACTTGGTTGCGTTAACTGTGCTGCCCCAAATTCTAAGGTGCCGCTTATTCCACTGACGGATATTTCTATTGCCAGAAGCTCATTACCCTGATCCTCCAACGGTGTTAAGGAGCAACCACAATCAGTTCCAGAGATACTTAGTTTGCTCCGCCGCATTTTTGCTTTCAAATGGGTTTTATAATCCGACCAAACCTTTAAATAATTAAGTAATATGTGCTTCAAAAATCATTTAAAATTAATATTCTTTACCTTTTTCCATTTTAAAACATCGCGCGATGGTGGCTCGCAGCATTAAGGTCACATACCAACTCTTTCCATAAATTATTTGCAGCATTTTTCGCGTCCGCAGTTATCAGTTGTCCTTTGGAAAGTTCCGAATGTGTTTTCATATAATTAATTAAAATTTCGAATTGTGTTGGGTTTGTTTATTCTTAGAATGTTCCCTGTTAAATAATTTTTTTTTTTAATTACAACTACAAATATGTCTTATAAACTTACATTTTTTGTCCGTTGCGCTTGCCAGTTTGATATCGAATCAAAAATTCGTTAAACGCACAGATTTGACAGTCGTTTACGCCATACAGAGTGCAGCCATTGCGAAGGGGTAAAAATAAATGCGCAAAACGCAATTTCAAATTCGCTTGTCGCCTTACAGTGTTGCTTTTTTTCATTAACGAGCGTTTTCACTTACGCAACGCTTACAGAGTAACCCCCCAGGTATACGTCTCATCGTTTAATGAAATTTATTATATTATGAAATTTATTATTATTTATTATATTTATTGTAATATGAAATTTACGAAGTTCAAAACACTAATATAAATAAACGGATGCGCTGAAATGGTGTGTCCTCATTATTAACGGGCTAGAGGGCTTCAGGACGGCTTCAAGTCAGAATGGCCTTTAAATCTGACCGTAAGTTATTCGGTCACTCATATGAAACCGCAGTTCGGCGGTTTCAGGCCCTGGAAAGATGAAAATTAAGAGATCCAGAGCTTCGTAAAATGTCTCTGGACTTAATGAATGAATATGAAGTACATAGGCCACATGGGTCACAAGAGTCCAACGAATAATAAGATCCCGTGTGAGCCACACCGATTCCGAATCAATACGTTTTAAGGCCCGAGAGCACGACAACCAAATTACTCAACTCTTTTTCGTTTTCGCTTACATAACTATGCACTAACGGCGGACATTACTAAAATGTATCGCCAAATAATTAAGCAGGAAGAAAACAAAAATTGTCAACTTATTGTGTGGAGAGAGCTTTCTTCAGAGCAAATACAAAATTTTTCGTCTTAACACCCTAACATACGGCACTGCGCATGCTTCATTTTTCGCAACACGGTGTTTACAAATGCTCAGTGATGCAGGTACAATACAAGCAAAGACGACGGAATTCAGGGTTTAGTACGTAGGCGTATTGTGTCGCAAGTCCTGCTTGGGCGTGCGACCAATACGAATCGTGCATATCGTCCAGAAAAATGACGATATCTTTGAAGATTCCATTCCCCCTCCGAAAAAAAGGGTACAATGAAATATCCACTTGGTTAATTGGCCATCAGAAGAGACTTTTATGTTGATGATTTATTAACAGGGTCCGAAAATTTTGAATCTTTCGATCTTTTGAGAAGTGAGGTAATTCATATATTAAACTCGGCCGGATTCACCTTAAAGAAATGGTTTTCGAACCACCCTCTATTTTTCGACAATGATTGCACTAGAAAGTCATTAAGCACCATTGACAAAAATTCCACCAAAACGTAAGTGTTCTTCACACTTAGTTTCAGTTTGTATGTGGGGATATATATACTTTAACTGCAAACTATGTATCCCCTTTATTTTATTTAAATTAAAAGATATTTCTTTTTGATAAATGCAATTTTATGTTTATATTTTTAGTCCAGTCATTTAAGCTTAAATTAGGTAAGAATCTCGGAATTCGATATACCCATTTATATGTTTGTAAATACTTGTATATTGACACCCTAAAGTTGTCTCAAAACCTACATATAGTAGGGTATTTACAGACATATAAATGGGTATATCGAATTCCGAGGTGAACTTACTATAATGACTTGACTATTTTTTTTTCTTTGGCGATTTCAATTATTCCAATAACTTCACAAACAATATCAAATTATAGATAAATTGGTCACTGCCGATCCTATTGCGCACACTCACACGCGATCAGACGGGATTCCAGTTTTTTGAAATGTGAAACGATCAGCGGTCGAAAAAAAGCGAAGCGTTTAGAATACCGGCGTAAATCGAATTTGAGGCCACCCCGATCTAACCAATCCTTTTTGATCGCTGGGGTGGTGAAAAACGAGTATGATGTGTGTGTAGTGTGGTTGGTTTGTTGCGTGGAGTTGCGTGGTATGATGATGTAGGTTGTGCGATGAATGTTGTGTTGTGTGATAATTGTGAGTGGTGTGATGAATGTTGCGTGGAGGGGCGAGATGCCATGAAGTCGCATAAACATTCCGTGCCCCCTTGGCGAATTAATTGCTTAGAAGCCGCTGCAGTTTCTGTAGGGTGCTCACTACAGCGCTGAATCCAGTCGCCTTTTGCTGGTTGCGATGATTATGATGTGGTGGTATCTGCGAGCGTGCATCTCGGGACGGCTTAGAGCGATTGGCTCTTCGGCGTTGAGCCTGATTTCCATGCTGATTGTACCGCTGTTGGTCACGCCGGTGACTGGAGTGCTTTGACTGATCAGCGCGTCGAGGAAAGTGGTGAAATAATGTGTGATGCGGTCGGTGGCAGTGCTGACACGACCCGTCTGACATGCATTCCAACGTAGCGTGCGTGTCTGCCAAGCATGTCATGCAGTGGCCGTGGGCTCTAGCGATCTGTTGGCGTTGAGCGGGCGTCATCGTCTTGAAGATCGTACATTTCTTTAGGAAATGGGGTCGTTGGCATAGGCTGCATCGTGGCGGTACGTATTTCTCGAAGTGCTTCTCGCCTGCTTCCCTGACTGGTGGAATGGATGATTGTTGCCTCCTTGGTGCGGCGATGGGCGCAGCGGATGCTGTATTCACAGTAATTGCGGACCTCACCGACTGGGGGTTACTGCGGATTCTTCTACGTCCATTTCTAGTGGAATAGGAATATGTATATTAACCCTGGTCGAGACCAACGGTCTGATACACTTAGTCGACACATAGGCCCCTATGTGTTTACATACATTTGTATGGAAATACGTGTTGTATTTACGCTACATATATGTACAATATAGATACATTTTTGAAATTTCTTACCTCTCGATTTGATTGAAATCCAATTGACTGCCTTGTTCACGCTTTGCGTAGCAATAGCGTTCACAAAAAATGTAACATTTTGAGAAAAAATATATTTTTCCTTAACCTTTTAAAACGCTCTAGCGGCTAAAGTATTTGACGTAGGTAGATCAAATAAATTGCACCGGTTAGGTAATTTAAAGAGCTTTCCGTAAATGTATAATTCGCCCCCAAGGCCCTACCGGGGGCGTGGCAATAGGCAAAAAGGGGTTTCACCATGTCCCCCCCCCTTTGTTTCACTACAGTTGGAGGGGTATGGGGCCGGGGGAGATCAAAACCATTTTGCGAATTAGTTCACCCCTGGGGCTTTCAGGAAAGCCCTCAACCTCCTTTCCATCCCTACCAGGGGCGTGGCAATAGCGTTCACAAAAAATGTAACATTTTGAGAAAAATTACATTTTTCCTAACCTTTAAAACGCTCTAGCGGCTAAAGTATTTGACCTAGATAAACATATAAACCAATTTGGACATGTAACGAACAGGAAAACAGATAAATCAACCGTGCGACGTGATAGAAACATACCAAAGTTCATATATTTTCATACAAAATATATGGGGTCTAGCCAAGCACCATTGGTCTCGACTAAGGTGTAATATTATAATATCGTCCTTTTCGATACGATATCCTTGAATTTTTTTCTCAATTCTATAGACAATAAAATTCTAGGAAGCTACCTGGAAGCGCAAGTCGTTTGCTACACTCTAAATATATTTAAATAACATTTAAAAACAAAATATGCCTGGCCAGACCCGTTGGTCTCGACGAGGGTTGAACATGGTTTTGCTAGTAGTGTGAAGTATGCTACTCATTATATATGTATATATGTATACATACAGTATTTATGTCTTTATATTATACTTTTATTTATGTGTTTTATATATTTTTTATATATATGGATTTACTTGTTCAACATTAATCGCCTTTAATTCGGTTTTTTGGTGTGTACGTACGGATTGTAAAACGGTGTATTTTTAATTAATTATTGCTTGATTTTATGTATGCGTTTGCGTTCGCTTGTTTTCGGTGATCGGTTCTTCGGTATTTGGAAGAAAACACAATTTCACTAGTGGTCGAGTTAGTAGGTCAGTTTGTGTTCGTACATCTACTACTCTTATATGACCATCTCGTCCACGATGTACCTTTTCAATGCGACCTAGTCGCCATTCCGTTGGGGGAAGGCATTCGTCCTGTATGATGACGTATTCGCCTGTACTGGGTTCCTTCCGGATCGTTTTCCATCGATATCTCTTATGGAGATCTTTAAGATAGTCCTTCTTCCATCTGTGGAGAATCTTGATTCTTTCCCATCGATTTATTAAAGTGAGTGAGTCTCCTTCTGTCTCAGGTATGGCGAGAAGAAGAGCTCCTCTGAGGAAGTGTCCAGGTGTAAGAGCTGTGAAATCGGAGGGATCTTGCGAGAGTGGTGATATAGGTCTTGAATTTAATACGGCTTCGTTACGAGTGAGTAGTGTAGTAAGCTCCTCATAACTGAATTTATGATTACCAGCCGTTTTCTTTAAATGGGACTTAAAGCTTTTTACTGCTGATTCCCAAAGTCCACCCATGTGTGGAGAACATGGAGGTATAAACTGCCAATCGATCCCTTGGGGTGCATATTTTTTAACAATTTCAGGGGATACTTCTGGCTCTTTGAGCTCCGATAAAGTTTTTTCCATTGTCGCTCATAATATTTGAGGGAAATCCGCGTCGTCCGACAAAGCGAGCAAATGCTGCGAGGAAAGCCGCAGTTGTCAGATATGAACAAAGCTCGAGGTATACTGCCTTTGTCGTAAAACATATAAAAACAGCCACATACCCTTTTCTAAATAAAGAAGACATCGAGGCCTTTATCTGGAAAGGTCCAGCAAAATCAACCCCATTAATAGTGAAAGGTAGAGCATAATTGCAGCGTTCAGGTGGTAAAGCTGGCATGATCTGCGTACGCATTTTATGTTTGTACAAGGTACATTGTTTACACATAAAAATCGTCTTTTTAAGTTGTGGCTTTAGTCACGGTATATAAAATTCTTGTCGGACCATTTGCTGCATCAAGCGATGCTCACCATGTAGTGTAAATACATTAAGAATAAATGAGTAAAACTGGTTTTCTCAGGTATAATACGAGTAATGGGATGCCGTTCGTTGTAACTGAGGCTGGAATTCGCTAATCTTCCATTTGCCCTTATTAATCCCTTAGAGTCCAAGAATGGATTTAACACGAGAAGAGAGCTTCCCTTTTCGAATGGTCGTCTTTGCTTTCTCTCGGCTGAAATAGCGAGTTTGGGTGTAGGTAATGATACTAATTTTGGCATGTTGCAAATCGGTATGCGTTAGTTGTACGCAAGGATCATTTGGTATCCCTTTCATTTTTTGTTTAAGACTTTGGGTGAATTTGTGCATGTAAGCGACTACTCTTAGTGCTCTAGGAAATGAAGAAAATCGGTTGAGAATATCATCCTCTTCTGGAGTGATATGAAAATTTTAAATTTTCCGACTTTCCGGCGGTATTATATTACGAGCGGGCGGCTTTGGCCAGAATTCTTGTGATTCTGTTAGCCATGTTGGACCATTCCACCAGAGTGTAGTGCTGATGAGGTGCGGTGGCTGGCAACCTCTTGCCCGCTGGGTTATCAGCACTTGCAACATGTTACCATTTTGCTGGGCCAACTAAGTCCAAGATTTGAGATATTCGGTTAGATACATAGGTCTTCCAGCAATAGGGTGGTTTTTCTAACCACGCTAAAACTATTTCTAAGTCTGACCAAAGATACGTTTTATGATCGGTTAATTTCAGATGGGTTTGAACTATTGAAATTAATTTTGCTAACAGAAGAGTACCATTCAGTTCAAGCCGTGGCAGACCGAGTGTCTTCAAAGGTGCGACTTTGGCTTTGGCTACCAAGAGGTGTGCAGATATTTTGTTATCGTACTGTGTGCGTACGTAAACTGTTGCGCAATAAGCCTTTTCAGAGGCATCACAGAAACCGTGTAATTCTGTATTAATGTTAGGGGTGAAATTTAACCATCGAGGGATTGGAATTTCTGATATAGTATGGAAATTGTTAGCAAATTGTACCCATTTTGTTAAACGTACACGTTTTACCTGTTCATCCCATTCAGTGCCATCTTGCCACAATTCTTGATTGAGAAGTTTTGCTTGAATCATTATTGGCGAAAGTCATCCTGCGGGGTCCAAAAGTTTTGCCACCGAGGAAAGTATTTGGCGTTTGGTTATGGCGGACATTGCAGATATTGACTCAATTGTACATACATATATGAGAATTGATCTGTTATCGTACTTCATTGAATCTCTAGGATTTTTTTTGTACTGGCTGTTTCAAATTTAAGGAAATCTATATCTAATAAAATAAGTCTTCCTTTTTCATGTTTTTTATTATTTCGGGATGATTTGATGTAATTTTCTTTAAGGGGAATCCCGCTGAATTTAGTGCTTTGATCACTTGAGATAGTGATTCGCACGCTAAGGACAGACTGTGGCTACCTGATAGAATATCATTCACGTATGTTTGTGTTTGTAACACAGAAGTTGCTAAGGGCAAATTTGTTTCACGCGTTTTTGCCAATTCATGCAGTGTCCTGATCGCCAAATAGGGTGCGCAATTGATGCACAAGGTGACGGTATTAAGTTTGTAGTCGCTGATTGGACTATTACTTGATTTGCGGAAGACTATACGTTGGAAATCTTGGTCATCTTTATGTACTAAAATTTGTCTGTACATTTTCTCTACATCCCCATTTAAACATGCGCCAATTTAGTATTAGCAGCATGAGATAAGGTTGTAAGGTTGGGCCAGTATACTTATAGTACGTCTTTGAGTGATTTACCTAAGCTTGTACACTTTGAGGCATTGAAAACCACTCGTACTTTTGTTGTGATTTTATCAGGTCGTATTACCCCGTGATGTGGCAGATAAAAAAATAAATATCTACCTTTAGATACTTTTTCATATGGTACAGCTTCTTCCATATGATTGAGGTCTAGATACTCGTCCATCACATTATCATATGCTGATTTCAGCTCACTTTTCTTTATCAGACTTTTTTCTAAGCTTAGAAATTGCTGGACTGCTGATATTCTAGAGTGACCTAGAGCTATAGAATCTGGGAATGTGCGTTTGAAAGGGAGTCGCACAATATAACGACCATTTTCGTTTTTTGTTGTTGTGGACTTATAATAGGCTTCGCATGCCTGGTCTTCTTCTGAAAGTTGAGTAGTCTAAGGAAATTCTTCCACTTCCCAGAATTTTTTGAGTTCATATTTAAATATTCATTTGAAATTATTTCAACTTCATTTGTAAAAGAATTAATTTTTTCTGTGACTTGGCCACTTAATATCCACCCAAAGACTGTATTTTGGGCTAATAATTTATTGGATATTTTTTCTATACTTTCATGAATTATTTGAGGTATTAAGTCACTACCTAATAACAAATCGATTTGCTATGGGGTATGGCAGTTGGGGTCTGCTAATTTAAGATATGAGCATTTTTCCCATTGCTTTTTATTTACTTCACAGCTTGGAAGCAAATTTGTGAGTTGCGGTAGAATGATGGCTTGTGCATCTATTCTTATATCCGCATTTGGTGAGACTATAGTTTGTTTGAATTTTGTATAATTCGTTCCTGAAATTTTGAAATTTGAATTTTTGACAGACAATTTTAGCCGATTTTGAGCTTTAGATAATAAAAAGCATCTTTGAGAACCTTGATCTATTAATGCTCTTAATTTGAATAATTCTCTTCTATGTTCAATAGCGATGACTGCCGTAGGTAAAAGAGTTTTGCTTTCATTTTCTGAATGAAGAGCTTGAATTTTTGCTGCTTTAGAGCAACATGGTTGTTCTTCCCTTTTTTCAGGATTTGAGATTTCGGGATTACCACTTTTGGTTGTAGTGACTAACCCGGTGGTTTTATGAAATTGATTTTGCTTCATATTTTGAAAATTTGTAATATGAAGCAATGAGTGATGTCTTCGTTGACAGTAAACATAATTAAATTTGCTTTCACAGTCTTTTATCCCGTGAGAATTGGACAGACAGTTGATGCAAAGTTTATGTTGTCGGAGAAGATTGTTCCTATCTGAAACAGACATTTTTTTAAACTTCTTGCAAGGTCTTATATTGTGTCCTCCTTTACATATTTCACATAGTGATTGCCAATGATTTGTCACAAATGTTTGGCTCTTATTAGTGTGCCTATTATATTGTGTATTATTGCTGGCTTGGGGTTTAAAAAAGTTTTTATTCGATTCATTTTGATTATTTTTTGGCTTGAATATTTTTTTGTCAACTCGCTCAGCTATTTCGTACTGAGTTGTTAAGAAGTCTTTCATTTGATGCCATTTTGGCGATTTCTTTCTTGCCACTAGTGATCGTCGTACTGTCGTTGGCAAATAAGTAAAGGAGAATATTGAAGTTAGCGAGAACGACAACTGTCGGCCTACAGTCGTGTAGTCGTGCAGCTGTCAAAATAACAGTGTCCATAAGAACGTGTGTATCTTAATATTTGACAGATGTCGTTTGTCGGTATTGTATTCAGCACTTGAAACTGAATTAGAAGAAGGAAAATGATAAGAACGCAACAATATACGTATGTATGTATATACAAGTATTTATATGCATGTAGTTATGCTTTATGTTTGTATGTCGTTTCCCTTATATTTATTTGCGCACAATTGTTATATACGAGTACATACTAATGTACATATGTATGTAATGCGTATACTCAGTATATACAGTAAAAAACCTTTGGTTTGTTTACATACTTATACTCACCTCTATCAAATCTTAGGGTTTTGTGTAACACTTTTTTTTGCTCCTTTCATGGTAATCAGGGTGTTGTGTTAGCATTTGAGCTACATATAAATTTTAAATTTTGATGATCACCACTTTAAAATATATTAAATAATGCAGGTGTTTACGTTATTTAAGTGATTATATTGAATTACTTTGAATATCTGTTCAATTCTTTTGGGATATTACTTGTTGTTTAATGTTAAATCAGTTGTTTTTTTGTGTGCAATTTTAAAACACGCTTCAAGTATTTCTAAATTTTTGCTTGCAGTAGGATACAATCCTGGGTGGTAATTTGTCGTTTGACATATGTATACAAACAGACAATTCATTAGGAAAATATCAATTGCAAAGTGATTTTAAACCAGTGTTTATCTATATTGTTACGAATTTACTGCTAGTTCACTTTGTTAGGTTCGTATCTCTGGATTGACAAATAAAACCAAAACTGTTTAATTTAATTCAACAACTCTTTATTTCACAACTCGTCTACACTATAGCAGTTTACTCTTAGCACTGATTGATTACGTTGGCGCTGCCACGGCTTATATAGCCACGCACTTCTCGCTGATGCCGACGTGTCCTTCTAGAATATCGCGTCTGGAAATTATCAGAACATACGGCTATACGGCGCCAGACGCAAGCACACAGTCGCGGCGCCAGACTCAGCAATTGTTTACCTAGACAAGCAGACAGTGCGGCGCCAGATGTCTATTGTTTCGACAAGCAGACAGCCGTGGCGCCAGATGTCTACAACAAGACAAATGCTATTCCATATAGCTACAGCTATTGTTCATAATCAGGGATGCATATAGTAATACAAATACAACTTAATACTACTTTTGTAACACTGCCCTCCACTAAGGCCTAATCGTCCCGATTAGGCACAAATCCTCTTGAACCAAATGGGGCGAGCCTCTCCAAATGTACTACTTTCATTTAACATCGTGCTTTTCCATTTCTTTGTATGCGGTATACCACGTCATTAAGTCGTTTCATCACCATATAGGGTCCTTCCCAGGCTGTCTGCAGTTTCGGGGACAAGCCTTTCTTTCGAAGTGGATTGTACAACAGGACCAGATCACCTTCTTCAAAACCTTTTGAATTTGCCGCTTGATCGAACCGGTCCTTCATCTTATTGCTCATCAGATGCGTATGCTGTCTTACCATTACACTATGGTCGGAAACATCGCTTTTCTTGGCCAAAACTATTAAAACTTAAAATAACGGAATTTTTAACTGGAATTTGAAGTTGCAGTATAATTTAAGTGTTTTTGTATAAAATAATAATTTTTTTTTTTAATTATCAATATTTAGAATTAAAATAAAAAAAAAATGTTTACATAAAATTTTTGTTTCTTTTCTTTCTGAGTTTTTATTTTTTTTAGTTCTAAATGAGAAAATATACGATACTTACGAGTAAATATATTGTTTCTGAAAATTGAAAATATAATTTACACACGTATTTACGAAAATATTAAAATTTTATTAAACTCTTTAATTTAAATACAATTCATTATCCAAAAATGTATTTTCCTGTTCAAGTTCTTCTGGATAATCGTCCTCGTCGCCCTCGTCGTCATCCATATTTTCTAAATTCTCAGTCGCACATGTTTCACCGATATCCTCACAACACAATAATTCCTTTACTTCTAGTGGCAGCGTTAAACGCTTCCTTTGGCGCACACGTGTATTTAAGCGAAGAGATGAAATTAATGGATCCGATGTGTCAAGAGCTCTATGAAATACATCGAAAAGATTATGAATGCGGCTAGTCTTACGTGCATGGTGCAGTCTGTCGCTTTTATATATTTTGTTTCGTGACTCAGCTGCATCCTTTCCGAAGTAACCAACAGGAAGTTGTGTATTCTGTATTATTTGCTTTGAGTGAACTATCACTTTATGTACTGTGGGAGTCATTGGCAACCAGGGGTACTTGCTTTGATATAATTGACCAGTTTGAAAGCAATACTCTTCAAATTTATTCAAATTTAGGGAAAATTGACAAGATAAACATATTAATATTATTCTCATTCGAAATATTAATTCAGTGTCTACTCCTAAAATTTTCGAAAATTTATCATATTCCGTAAATGCTCTTCGCGACGTGTTGCCGTCATTTGTGGAACCACAACCACCTGCTTTCGGAATATCAACATGAAGACTTAGTTGTTTCCACAACTCATTACGGATATACTCTTTTCAACCAAATATTAAAAACTGCTGAATTCTGTAAACAAATGACGACTGAAAAAAAAAATTACTCAAAAACCGCAAAAAACCGCAAATCGAGATAAACATTTTCAAAAACTAAACACTTCAGAGTAATTTTGGTTTTTAATCTTATGCTTAACACTCCTAAAGAAAATGTGTTAAGCTTACTCAAACTTAAAAAATAAAATAAATTCCAAAATGTTAAAGACTTTTGGAAAAAGTTATTTTATTTTTTAGAGTATCCAACTTTTGAGTATTATATTTTACAAAATTAATAAACTTACCATCACCTTCGTGTTCCATTTAAACTTTTATTTAACACGCTTTGTTTTCAGCTTTAACAAGCAATTGAAGTAAGCACTATAAAACACCGAACGCAATTATGTTTACAAATGAAGCAAACAAATCCAACTTCGATGACTCACCGAATAACGGTGAATTGCATATTACAACAACAAAATTCATTTTTGGTTGTTTTGGAGCGTTGACTACTAGATTTCAGAAACCGCAACATATTTCGGGACTGCAAAAATTTTGACTTTTGGCCAACGAAATGAAATTTCCGACCATAGTGCATTAGATGCAATTCATTCATTTCTTCCTTTAAGGCAGAACAATAATCTCCATCATTTCTTACAGCTGTAGGATTCGTTCCAAACTTAAGATCAGCAGGGAGTCGCAGATCAGATCCAAAAATAATCTTTGCTGGCGTGTAACCAGTTGTCTCGTGCTTTGCTGAACGATACGCCAGCAGGAACATCTGGATGCACTTGTCCCAATTCCGTTGATCTTTATCAACGATTTTCCGCAGATGTTCTTCGAGCGTTCGGTTGAATCTCTCTACCATCCCATCTGATTGTGGGTGTAACGCTGTTGTCCGTGTCTTGTGGATGCCCAATAATGTACAGACTTCTTGGAAAATGGAAGATTCGAAATTCCTGCCTTGATCTGAGTGTAATTCGACGGGCACTCCGAACCTTGTTATCCGATTTTCTACAAACGCTTCGGCTACTGTCTTCGCTTCTTGGTTTGGTAAGGCATATACTTCTGGCCATTTACTGAAATAGTCCATGACAACCAGTAGATATTTGTTTCCGGCCGTACTGGTTGGGAACGGACCTGCAACATCCATTGCGACTCGTTCAAATGGTGATCCCACGTTGCACTGTTGTAGCCTACCACGACTTTTGGCTTTAGGACCTTTAGCTGCCATGCACTCTACGCAATTACTTATCCATTCTGCTATGGAATCTCGACAACCGATCCAGTAGAACCGTTGTTTAATCTTCTCTATAGTTTTTGTAATTCCAAGGTGCCCTCCACTAGGTCCATTGTGATATTCTTTCAATACTTTCGGGATCATGGACTTCGGTACTATGATCAGCAGACGAGACTGTTTGCCATCTTCGCTTTCCCAGGTACGATGAAGGTATCCATTAACGAGGTTTATGCTGTTCCATTGGGCCCAATATGCTTTTGCAGTTGGACTCTCGGTACTTATTTGTTCCTTTGGTGGCCGTACCCCATTTTCTTTGGCCATTACCAGCTTTGCAAGATCAGGGTCCTCCAGCTGATTGATTCTGATGCGGTGAGGAGTCCAATCATCTTCAGGTTCTATATTCAGTAATCGCACGTCGATTATACCTTCTTTTCCCTCTGATTTTGAGCAATGTTTACGTTCCAGTGGACAAGGGCGACGCGATAATGCATCCGCATTTTTGTGGTGAATCCTCTTTCGGTGTTCTGTTGGTTGATTCCGTTTTGATGGGTTTACCTTTATATTGCAATTACGGGCAAAGTGACCCGCTTTTCCACAGTTGAAACATCTGCCTGTTGTATTTACTCGCGGTGCAGCGATTGTCTTCAGAGTCTTCAATATTTCTTCCATCAGCGCCGGTTGTTCCATTTCAACTCTTTGTACTTTGTGTGCTGGTTTACTTAGTAGGGAAGCTGTTTCCTGTGTGAGGGCGTGCGAAACCGTTTCAGCAAACGTTCTTTTTGGCAATGCATATGTGGCGCGTTTGGTGTCCACATCACGAATTCCATTTATGAAACATTGAATTTTTACCCTCTCAATGTATTCCACAGGTGCATCTGCATTTGCCAAATGAGCCAGTCGTTCGATTTCAGTTGCGAACTCTTGTAATGACTCGTTCATCTTCTGACCCCTATTTTGCAGTTCGATCTGGTATATTTGTTTCCGGTGCTCACTACCATATCGTCTTTCTATCGCACTCATCAATGCCTCATAGTTGTCCCGTTCACAGTCTGGAATAGTCTGAAGGATTTCTGCCGCAGGTCCTTTCAATGATACAAACAAGGACGCCACCTTGTCCGCTGCATTCCAATTATTGGCCATTGCTGTCTTTTCAAACTGAAGTTTGAAAATTTGAAATGGAATACTTCCATCGAATGTGGGTGCCTTCAATCTTTGATTATTTGTTGATGGTGCAGGGCCATGTAGTTGCAGTTCTCGCACACGATTACTCAGTTGAAGAAATTCTGATCTTAAATTTTCTACGTCATTTTTTATTGTGCTTAATTCGTCTTCAAATTTTGAAAATTTCTCTTGCACTTGTGTATTATTTTCTGTAATCTGTTGTACCAAACGCTTTTCTAACTGCGTATTATTTTCAGTTATTTGTTGTGTAAGGCGAGACTCTAACTGTGATGTATTTTCAGCTATTTGCGTTATTTGCTGTGCCAGACAATTTTCTGCCTGCACTGCATTTTCTGC
Organism: Bactrocera dorsalis; assembly: GCF_023373825.1. Taxonomy (NCBI): domain Eukaryota; kingdom Metazoa; phylum Arthropoda; class Insecta; order Diptera; family Tephritidae; genus Bactrocera; species Bactrocera dorsalis. The sequence goes on along the minus strand of NC_064308.1, from coordinate 14,811,267 downwards.
ATTTTCGGCTATTTGCTGTGCCAGACGATTTTCTGTTTGCACTGCATTTTCTGCCATTTGCTGTGCCAGACGATTTTCTGTTTGCACTACATTTTCTGCCATTCGCTTAATAGCCACTAACAACGTGTTCATGTCTACACTTGATGATGTTCGTTGTTCTTCTACTTTCTCTTCTACCTTTGTAGAAGTTTCTGGCCCAACAAATGTGAACTCGTCCACATTAATTCCATCCGCTTCCACTGCTTCACGTAATCGTGCCTGCAGATCCGCCTTTTGCCCGCTTATCGGCAAATTACGCTCCTCCAGTTCCTTTTTTAATTGCTGAATTCTCAATTCTCCGAATTTAACCACCTGGAATTTGGATTATTTGACAATCCCACTTCTGACACCAATTGTTACGAATTTACTGCTAGTTCACTTTGTTAGGTTCGTATCTCTGGATTGACAAATAAAACCAAAACTGTTTAATTTAATTCAACAACTCTTTATTTCACAACTCGTCTACACTATAGCAGTTTACTCTTAGCACTGATTGATTACGTTGGCGCTGCCACGGCTTATATAGCCACGCACTTCTCGCTGATGCCGACGTGTCCTTCTAGAATATCGCGTCTGGAAATTACCAGAACATACGGCTATACGGCGCCAGACGCAAGCAGACAGTCGCGGCGCCAGACTCAGCAATTGTTTAACTAGACAAGCAGACAGTGCGGCGCCAGATGTCTATTGTTTCGACAAGCAGACAGCCGTGGCGCCAGATGTCTACAACAAGACAAATGCTATTCCATATAGCTACAGCTATTGTTCATAATCAGGGATGCATATAGTAATACAAATACAACTTAATACTACTTTTGTAACAATATATATAAAAATGAAATGGTGTATAGTTGTAACGCTAAAACTCGAAAACGGCTGAACCAAATGAAATACTTCCTTTGGGGGATTTGTTTGTTATTACCACGCGCAGGTCATGTCTTAAAATCAGAACAAAATATTAAGGGGGCGTGGCACCTCCCATACAAATTGAATTTTTCAAGTCGAATATCTTCAAAAGTGTTTAAGGTAGGCACATGAAAATTGGTACAGAGCTACAGGATAACAACACCACTCTCGCCTATAAAACCGGGGGCTATCGAATAAGGGGGCGTGGTACCTCCCATACAAACTAAATTTTTTAAGCAGAATATCTGTGAAAGGGTTCAAGGTAGGGACCTGAAAATTGGTATAGACCTATATGGTATCAAAAGCCTTCTTACACATAAAAGAAGGGGTAGTCGGAAAAGGGGACGTGGCACCTCCCATACAAACTGAATTTTTCAAGGTGAATATCTTCAAAAGTGTTTAAGGTAGGAACATGAAAATTGGTTTAGAGCTATAGGAAACAACACCATTCTCACCCATAAAACTTGGCGTTATCAAAAAAGGAGGCGTGGTACCCCCCATACAATCTTTAATTATTTTGGTTGTTAATCCACCATATATTTATCTCATTTTCCACCTAGCACGACATTTTGGTTGTTTCTTGCTATTTTTGTTTATTTATCGATGACAGTAGCGGTTATATCGTAATTTTGGTTGTGTCAAGTGCTATTTTCGGTTTATGGAAATGGCAGTTTTATGAAACAAACACAAATTAAATTAAACGTCAATTTTGCTTTGCAATCGAACACGCAAAATTTAGAGGGCAATAAAAATGCGCCTTGCTTTACTGATATATTGATATATTTTGTTTTAAAAAGTGAGTTATTTAGTGAAAGTGATTTAGCGTGTTGGCGAATACCGATTTATGTACATTGGAATTTATCATTCAATTGATCTGCTTCCTTAGTTTAATTCATTCATTTTTGGAGTTTTCAAAGGTAAGTTATTGGTCCGTAAAACCTTATATGAACTTTTTGCAAATGAATGATCATTTCCAATTAGATATTTGTTACGACGTCAAGAATCAGTACGTATGGTAACACTTCTCGGAGTTCCCAGGCCGCAAGGAGAACACGAAATAGCAGAGCACGTCAAAGGGAAAGTGTTATTGAGAGGGTATCACCACGAAATAGACTGCTGGAGAGTAGCACGCACCAGTTAGAAGATGTCAACCAAACATACAATCAGCAAGAACGATTGAGAAGAAGGGAAGTTCACAATCAGCAACAACGATCGAGAAGAAAGGAAGTTCGTGCTCGCCAAAGTGATGAAGTAAGATCACAACATGCGATTATTCGACGACAACAGCGGCAACATCTTTCTTTTGTGAACATTGAACGGGCAGGTAGCGCATCTGTTCAAATCGGTCAGATGTCAGTAGTCTGTCAATATTGCAATGCAGTCAAATTTAAAAATGAACCGCCAGGGTTATGTTGCGCCGGGGGAAAGGTTAAGTTGCCAGAATTGCTTCCACTACCACAGCCACTGTTCCAGCTGCTTTACGGTGAATCTCCTCACTCGAGCCATTTCTTAAAGCACACTAAAATGTACAATGATTGTTTTCAAATGACGTCATTTGGTGGTGAAATTGTAAATGAACAAAACTACAATCCAACGTTTAAGGTATTTTTGCCAAACAATATTCGACAGAAACTACAGAGCTTTCCTCCAATTATACAGGTTCATGGGCAAATTTTTCATCTCGCTGGATCGCTGTTGCCGTATCCAGATCAAGAACACAAATATCTCCAAATTTACTTTCTGGGAGATTCACATGATGAAGTAAATCGGCGTTGTGCTATCTTCAATACAACGAAAAGAGAAATAATCGAACAATTGCAGCAAATGTTACACGAACACAATGGCCTCATTAAACTGTTTACGATTTCGTTGGAACGTATGCCAACAGATAATCATAGTATAATCATACAAGCGGACAAAAGACCAACAGGGACACATGAAAGACAATATAATGCACCTACAGTTAGCGAAATATCAGTTGTTGTTGTTGGAGAAAATTTGCAGTCGCGTGATATTGTTATCAAACGTAGAAATCAAAAAGCACTAAAACGGATAAGTGAGACACATCGGTCTTACGATGCAATGCAATATCCACTCATGTTGTGCCGTGGAGAAGACGGATATCACTTAGGATATAAGGTGATAAATCCGGTGAATGGTTACTAAAAAAAATTTTTGTTTGCTGCTTCATATAGGTAATTTAAGCTTTTAGGTGTCGAGACAAATAAAAAAGTCAGTTCAATGAAGTTTTACGCATATCGAATGATGATTCGCCAAAACTATGACAACCACTTCTGAGATATGGACGGTTATTTCACAAGCATGCAGTTGACATGTACGTTAAAGTTGAGACAGAATGACTTAATTACATGCAATACAATCTGTCGAAGTTGCGATCTGAAGAGTATATTCACTTAAGAGATGCAATGAATGGTGATGCGGATATTACAGATATTGGTCGACTCTATATTTTGCCATCGACATATATTGGCAGTCCTAGACACATGCATGAGTACTCCCAGGATGCGATGACTTACGTGCGCAATTATGGACGGCCGGATTTGTTTGTTACATTTACTTGCAATCCAAAATGGCCAGACATTACGAATCTATTGCATCCCGGTCAATCACCAAGCGATCGCCACGACGTTACAGCACGCGTGTTTAAACAAAAACTCAGATGTTTGATGGACTTTATTACGAAACAACGTGTATATGGCACTGTTCGATGCTGGATGTACTCAGTGGAGTGGCAGAAGAGAGGTTTGCCCCACGCACACATTCTTCTTTGGATGGTGGAGAAAATTACACCTGACCAAATCCGCCGAAATTCCTGATGTTGAAATAGATCCAGAGTTGCACGAAGTGGTGATGGCCAATATGGTTCATGGGCCATGCGGAGAACACGATCCATCTTCGGTTTGTATGTCGGACAGTAAATGCAAAAAACGCTATCCCCGTGCTTTTATTTCGGAAACTCAAACTGGAAACGACGGATACCCTCTCTATCGGCGTCGCTCACCCGCTGACAATGGCAGAACATTCATCACTCAATTGAAAGGAAAGAATTTCGTGGTTGATAACACATGGATCGTTCCATATTCGCCAATTTTGTCTAAGGCATTCAAAACACATATAAATGTTGAGTATTGCAGTTCAATAAAATCAATTAAGTATGTTTGCAAATATGTCACCAAAGGAAGCGATATGGCGGTTATTGGCGTTGAACGAGATGAAATTAGCAAATTTCAAGTGGGCGGATATGTGAACTGCAATGAAGCAATCTGGAGAATATTTTCATTTGCAATTCATGAACGCCATCCTACTTTTGTGCATCTGGCAGCTCATTTGGAGAATAGCCAGCGAGTTTATTTCAACGCAGAGAACATAATACAGCGAACGGAAATACCACCAGCAACCACTTTAACAAGTTTCTTTGCAACTTGCGCCAGTGATCCGTTCGCGAGAACATTGCTTTACTCGGAGATGCCTCGGTATTATACATGGAATGCATCGTTGAAAAAATGGTTGCGCAGGAAGAACGGCCATCCGGTAAATGGTTATCCAGGTGTTTTTTCAACAGATGCATTGGGAAGAATTTACACAATCCATCCAAAGAACGATGATTGCTTTTACCTACGTTTGCTTTTGATTAATGTACGCTGTTCAAATTCATTTGAATCATTGAGGACTGTAGATGGTACCATTTGTGCAACATTTCGAGAAGTATGTCAACAATTGCAATTGAACACGACAGTCACTGGAATCAAACGCTAGCGGATGCAACAGCTTCTTCACCAGCCACTGCAGTTCGTACACTTTTCGCTATTATAATTTCGACATGTCAGCCTTCGGGCCCGCGTCTATTATGGGATACGTACAAGGATGACATGACAGAAGATATTTTGCATCGCCTGCTATTAGCGACGAGATGAACAATGAACGCTGACATCTACAATGAAGCATTAGTCCTTATTGAAGATTTATATTTACTTATGAGTGGAAAACTATTGATTGAAGTTCATATGCCGGCACCAAGTCGTCAAACAAGGGATTTAGTGAGTCGCGAATTGGAACGCGAGCGTGTTTACGATATAACTCACTTGCAACAACAAGTACAAACAAATGTTCCACTGTTGAATGAACAGCAAAGCAGTGCGTACAATCAGCTAATAAATGCTGTAGATAGTGGAAACGGTGGCATATTTTTCCTCGATGCGCCCGACGGGACTGGCAAAACGTCTTTAATACTAGCAGCAATACGTGGTCAAGGTGGTATTGCATTAGCTCTTGCATCTACCGGGATTGCTGCAACACTGTTAGAAGGTGGAAGAACGGCACATTCAGCATTAAAGCTTCCATTAAGCTTGCAAATACTCGAAAGTCCTGTTTGCAATATTTCAAAGCAATCAGCAATGGCACAAGTTTTAAAAAAATGTAAGTTAATCATATGGGATGAATGCACAATGGCCCACAAACGATCATTAGAAGCACTCGACCGAACGCTGAGAGATTTGCGCAACAATAATCGTTGCTTTGGAGGAGTGATGATATTGCTGTCGGGCGACTTTAGACAAACACTTCCCGTGATTCCAAAATCAACAGCGGCGGATGAGCTAAACTCATGTCATCGCATTTGTGGAGGTTTGTTAAAACCATTTCATTAACCATGAATATGCGAGTTTTGCTGTAAAACGATAGAACTGCGGAGGTTTTTTCAAAAGAGCTGCTGCGAATCGGAAATGGACAAGTTCCGATAGATCCTTGCAGTGAGTTAATATCGATTCCAACTACGATTTGCCAATTCACATCTAATAAATATGAACTAATCAGTAGTGTATATCCAAATATTGCTCAAAATTATGGTAACTACGATTGGTTAAGCACGTGCGCAATTTTAGCAGCAAAAAATATGGATCTCAACGACTTGAATTGGACGATTCAAAATCAAATTCTGGGAGATCTGCGGTCATATAAATCAATCGATCGCGTTGAAAATGAAGACGAGGTAGTAAATTACCCAGTGGAGTTCTTAAACTCTTTGATGCCGCCTCATAATTTGCGTCTCAAAGTTGGGTCTGTAGTTATTATGCTACGGAATCTTCTGCTCCCAAACTGTGCAATGGTACTCGACGGATTGTGACCAAGCTAATGGACAATTTAATAGTGGCAAGCATTTTGAAAGGCCCGTTTAAGGGAGAGGAATGCTTACTTCCCCGAATTCCATTAACTTCAACAGATTTGCCATTCCAATTCAGACGTTTGCAGTTCCCAGTGAAACTTGCATTTGCGATGACAATAAAAAAGTCGCAAGGGCAGTCGCTAGAAGTATGCGGCATAAATTTAGAAATGTCTTGCTTTTCACATGGCCAGCTGTATGTGGCGTATTCCCGTGTTGGAAAACCTTCCTCACTGTTTATTTACGCCGCGGAACAGAAAACCAAAAATATCGTGTACCGTGCAGCCCTAAACTAAATATGTACTAAAATTATATATTTTAGAGCCTCGATTAAAACTAATAAAATTGAGTGAGAATAGTACAAACTTAATTTTATTAAATTGTCAACAAATCCTGGACGCGATGTGTCAGCATTATTGAAAAGAGTAGCATTTTTCAAGCAATTAAATTCAAAAAGCATTAATGTACCCTCGAAAAAAATGTTTATCAGGCATTTTCCACAAAATTTGACTCGGAAGTAAATTGCAGAACCCGCCTGTATATCATATTTTTTTATTTAAATTTTTTATCAAAAACAGTTCAAAAAACTCAGCAATAATTTTTTCTTCACTATTTTCAATATTGGGAATTTGTCAAGGACAAAAAAGGCGGTATTTAAAGTATACACAATGAAATTAGGAAAAATCGTTCATTCTATTAAAACCAATACCGGTTTAATTTTTGAAATGAAAAAAAAAAATATATATATTTTGGGCAGAACGAAGTTTGCCGGGTCAGCTAGTTTTATTATATATATTTTGTATAGGTGTTTTTGCTGAAAAGCAAGATAAAGGTAAGGTCTATAAATATATCAGAAATATGTTGAAGTTTTCAATAAGTTTGTGTTTACAGAAGAATGCCGAAATCATGTGTATGTAGATGTGCAGGAGCTGAATCCTTTTTAGGGATGTCGGAAATGGAATAAAGTATAGATATATATTGTATCGGTAATTTTTGAATATATCAATATCGACATTGATATTTTTATTTAAAAATATCGATATATCGGTATGATATGAAAAAAAAAAAATTTGGCGTAATCTACTTTAATCATCTTACCTTACTAGATAAATACTAACCAATAGACATAATTTTTAATAAATCAAGAACAACAATTAAAACATTAACTATTTATTAATCAAACCAATATTATCTGATACAGACATAAAAAAACTCTTTGATTTACGTGCTCGGCTGTAAGCCGACTTCTGTTATTGGGTACTGCGAGATTCACCACAGATGCCACTCTCTCCGAGGAAACCGAGGACGCAGGCGATATCAAATACTTTAGAGCTATATCAGAAAGGACTACGGTAAAATGACGACAATCAAACCAGAATTTTGTTGGATTCTCTTTTCTGGGTATTATAGGCTGATCTAGATATGATTTAGTTCGCTAGGCATACCATCACTGGTTGAAGTTGAAAGTAAAGAGTTGGCTGAAGCTGCAGCAATATCTATCATAATTTTTTCATGTCCAGACCACAACGACTGCGAAGATTTTTCGGAATTTTTCAGTTCGGTTATTGCAGTGGAAGCAGCTAGCGCTGAACTAAAATGAATACACTTAAAGCGTGGGTCTAAAATTGTTGCTTTGGCAAACTCTTCTGAACAGCAATACCAAATTCGGTGAAAAGCTTTACTTGTTCAAGATCTCTCTGAAGTAAGTTTGCAATGGGAATCACCAAACTTGAAGTCACGTACTGATCGCCGCTAATTTCTTCAGTAGCTTGCTTAAATGGGGTAAGCAATATTATCAGATCTCGTATGACACCTAACTCTGAAGAACAGTGTGCCCACAATCCTTTTGTAAAAAACGCGGGAAAAGATGTTTTCTTTTTCTCCTCTTTCGCCTGTTGAGTGAAGTTGGGACGGTTGATAATCCTCTGCATTACGCTTCTATTACTTTACGTAATTTGTGAGAGTAATGTAGAGGAGTATTTGTTTGGATTAAACAGTTAGTATAAAAAAGTATTTAGAAATTTTTGATCATAAAAATATCGTTTTTATACCTTTTCAATACTTATAATATTATATCGATACCTCGATATATCGAAACAATAAATATCGCTCAAAAATATTGTTACATTGAAAAAATTATATCGATATATCGATGTATCGATATTTTTTCGACAACCCTGATCCTTTTACAAATTCCCATCGGAACGAGAATTAGCAAGGTATGAATTTATTTTGGAATATGTGTTAGATATTTTACACATAATACTTGGGTGAATTTTTATATATATAACATTTATCAAATATTTAAGGAGCTATACTAGTGTTACGAATGGAAAGTTAGGCGAATTACGTGATTTTTTTTTTTTTTAATACTCCATCGAATATTTCCAAGTTCTTTGGACAGAATAAGGTACATTTTCGGCTATATTTGAAGTTTTTTTTTACAAAAATATTTAAAAATAACGAAGTTATGTGCTGTCTTCGGAGGTTCCGAAAAAATTGTCTTTTTATATGTAAACAGTTTTTAATGGCAAATTGACAATTTTCAACCAATGAAAAAGATCGTAGGTCGTAGTAAATAATATACTATAGAATACTCAGTTTCAATTTGAAGTCGATTGGTCAATATCTCGTTGAGTTATGATGTCAGCAATTTTTAAAATGTCGTTTAAACTATCAAAAAAAAAAATGAAAGAAACCGATTTTTTGAAAGTGTCAAACTCTTTTTTATTAATTCAAAAACATTTTTTTGCCACATGTGTATTATCTACAGGCGGCCTTTCCACCAATACAAGCTACCCAAGAGAAGTGGTTATGTTTTTTTCGGGATGGCCTACGGAATACAATTTTAGTTAAGAACTTTTTTTAAGTATAATGAAAACTATATTAGTTTTAATTAGGTTAAAGAACAAATGGCTTTCAAAATATTTGTTACGAAAGTGTTTAATATAAATATAATTCATTAAGTAAATATTATATTAACTTATAAGAGCGTTGTTATACAAAATATGACTACGTGTTACTTTTAAATTATCAATATCATAAATTGTATTAATTACTTAAGGTAATTCATTTTGTTAAACCTTAAAAATTAGTCATAGATAATATGATAGTTTTTAAAAGATAAGTTTTTTTGTATGAAAATAAACTTATAAATAGTTTATTAAAAATTTCGGCGATGTTTTAAATGATACCTCCAAAAAGGTTGGTTCACTTCATGCATTCATTTAATGCTTTTCATGCGTTTTAATTTTTTTTGCACCATTTTAATTTTTATTTAAAAAAACTAACCAATTTAATGCTTTTCATGCGTTTTAATTTTTTTTTTGCACCATTTTAATTTTTATTTAAAAAAAAACTAACCAAGATTTATTTGTTTTATACTAACCATTTTGCTTGCATATTCTTTTGTTAAATTTATGAAAATTTTTATAGACGAGGAAAATGGATGCAACTTTTTGGGGTAACAGACACCCCAAAAAAGGAGCTATTCGCCTGCCAGCGCCATTTCTCGTTCCGGATGAGGAACAAATTAAAGTTAAGTAAAGGGGCAGTCCCCGATAGTAATTTGTACGCACCCACAGTAGATGGAATTACAAAAAATAATTTAGGGGTTGGAATAGGTGGCTTAGTCGAACAGACGGACGCAGATGACGGGGTAATTCGATTAGGGCCTGAGGATTTTGCTGCTTAGGAGGAGGGTTTTGATTATTTTAGGGAAACAGAAAAAGTTAGGGCAGAAGTGATTCCTTTTGGGGTTTGATGTCAGGATAGTAGGATTGAAGGACTATGGGGATGAAAATCGCACGTCCAGGATAGCCAACAGTGTTTTTACAGTAATGGCTCAAGGCATTGGAGGCAACTCCTGGTCTCAACCAGTTGCATACTTTTTCGTCCATAATTCTTGTAAAGGGGATGTGGTTCGGAAGTATGTTTTTGAAGTGATTGAGAAACAGGGGGAATAGGTCTTCATACCTGTCAATTAGTCTGTGATCAAGGATCCAATTTTGTTAATTTTGCTAAGGTAGTGGGGATTACAGATGATAGGCCCTATTTTGAAGTTAATGGTGAAGAAATCGTATTCTTTTATGATTCTCCTCACCTGTTAAAGAGTACGAGAAATTGTATTGAAACCTTCAGAAACCTTATACAATTTCGTGGGCGTTCTGTAGATTGGAAAGATATACGTAGTTCATTTCCATGAACAGGATTCACATCGTGATATTCGATGTGCGCCAAAATTGACTTCCGCACATTTAAAGCCCAGTACTTTTCAAAAAATGAATGTACGTTTAGCTGCCCAAGTCTTTAGCAATACAGTTGCTAGCGCAATGTTAGCCATGTATATAACGGGTCACTTAAATACATCTCAGTCCCAAACTTTTTTAAATACCGCGGAGTTTGTTTTGTTTTTCGATATGATATGTTTGGTCGAGATATCACAAATACATTTTCGTTTATTAGAGGTTGGCTTCTTAACATTTGCAGTTTAAGACGATTGTGGCGCATATTGTCCCGGGAGGGATTTGAATATATTAAGACAAGAAGACTTTGCCAAGACGAACTGGAACACTACTTCGGACAGATTAGGAAAGTGGGAGGATTAAACGCCAGAACAACTCCTTCTATGTTTTCTGACCTTTTCCGCCAATCTTGGGGCCTTAGACATGTCAAATTTGTGACTCGTGGCAATTGTGAATCTCTGCAGGGTAGAGATTTAAAGATATTTTCTTTCAATACCCTTGAAAGGGTATGTAATGACCCTTTGATTCCGGATAGTTCTTGGCAAACATTTCAAGGTTTGCCAAGACCGTTCTTAGATAGCCCCTATAATGTTAGGAATTGTATCGAAATCGATGTAATTGAAAGCGATTTCCTACAGCGAAATTCATTTGCATATTTTTGTGGTTATATGTATTATGAATATTTTGAATTGCATAATTGTTCCCAACCTTTGCCACTTTTTGAAAAAGACCAGATCCCTGAAGACGCATTCACTTTTACAAAAGAAAAAGTGTACGATTCGTCAAATCTGGTAAAAGCTCCTGAACCCTTCATAGATTTTTTGAAAAAACTTCATGCTATATTGAATGACAATTTTGATTCTTGTTGTCCGGGGAACCGAACACCTAAAAACAGTCGGTAACGCGCCTTATTGCAAACTTCAGGGGTGGTGTGGAATTTGCAAAACTTAAAGATTAAAAAATAAATTATTAAAAATATTTATAATGTTAATAAAATTTGTTTAATTTCGTTGGAATAAAGAGTATATGAGAAATACATATGCTAATAAATTAAATAATCTAAAACGAGTTAACAGTCCTTGACCAAATATATAGATAGATCTTCTGGTGACGAATGTGATGTGAATCCAAGGAATATTGTACAGCTATGTTTTCGTCTAATGAATTCATCCGTTTCATGCTAATCGGCTTCTTCAGGTTTCAATGGCTGCTGTCTACAATCAAGATAAGAATATTTTAAAATACTTAAAACTTTTCCACAAAAAATAGTTACATTACCATTAGATTGATTTCTTTTATTGCCAACACAAGATTAGTAGCTTGAAACCCCGTATTAACACACGACTCAAATAATTTTGAGTAATCAATTCCTTGATTTCAATTATAGCTCCGCACGATGGGTATGTTTTCCGTGCTTTTTCACTTCTTTTAAGTACCGCTTCATTGGCGATATCTGGTTCAACGGACATTTTCTATTGTATAAAACCTTCACTCCAATTATTAAACTTTAAATAAAATATTTAGTAACTTTATACAAAATAAACTTTGTTTTGATTTATTTTAATGTTCGAATATTGAAAGCTGCACCTTTTATGTTTTCTGTCGGTCAAATGTAAACAAATACATTCAGAAGAAAACTGACCACCGAGAAATCTGAAAACAGGACTGCATTTTATTATTAAGAACTCACTACAAAAAGAATATCTGAGTATCAGTAAATGATATTTTTATGGCCGAAATATTGCACACTATGGCATTTAAATCACCTATTAGTAAATATATAACATTAATAAATAATTTTCTTTTATTTTAAGCAACAATATTTATAGTTTTTTTATTTAATAAAATAGATTTGCTAAGTATTTAGTACCTCAATTTATACATCACTGCGTTGCTAGAGGTTGCTACCACTGATAATCCAAGATGGCCGCTATTCACCCCCATGAAAGCTACCACGCAAAAGGTTATCTACTGTATAAACTGAGGCGTATATGCCATATAACGAAATGAGCTGAAAATTAGTATACAATTTTTTATATATTTGTAAATATGCAAATGTTTTTTGAATTGCATCTGCATACGTTTGCTCAAAAAGAACATGAACAAGTAAGGAAGGGCTAAGTTCGGGTGTCACCGAACATTTTATACTCTCGCATGATAAAGTGACAATCGAGATTTCATTATCCGTCATTTACATATTTTTTATTTTGCTGTAAAATTAATTAGATTAGTAGTTCCTGAGATATGGTTTTTGGTCCATAAGTGGGCGACGCCACGCCTATTTTCAATTTTTAAAAAAAGCCTGGGTGCAGCTTCCTTCTGCCATTTCTTCCGTAAAATTTAGTGTTTCTGACGTTTTTTGTTAGTCGGTTAACGCATTTTTAGTGATTTTCAACATAACCTTTGTATGGGAGGTGGGCGTGGTTATTATCCGATTTCTTCCATTTTTGAACTGTATACGGAAATGCCTGAAGGAGACGACTCTATAGAGTTTGGTTGACATAGCTATAGTAGTTTCCGAGATATGTATAAAAACTTAGTAGGGGGCGGGGCCACGCCCACTTTTCCAAAAAAATTACGTCCAAATATGCCCCTCCCTAATGCGATCCTTTGTGCCAAATTTCACTTTAATATCTTTATTTATGGCTTAGTTATGACACTTTATAGGTTTTCGGTTTTCGCCATTTTGTGGGCGTGGCATTGGGCTGATTTTGCCCATCTTCGAACTTAACCTTCTTATGGAGCCAAGAAATGCGTGTACAACTTTCATCGTGATATCTGAATTTTTACTCAAGTTAGAGCTTGCACGGGCGGACGGGCAGACAGACATCCGGATTTCAATTCTACTCGTTACCCTGATCACTTTGGTATATATAACCCTATATCTGACTCTTTTAGTTTTAGGACTTACAAACAACCGTTATGTGAACAAAACTATAATACTCTCCTTAGCAACTTTGTTGCGAGAGTATAAAAAGAAATTCCGATAAGTACCCGATGTACGCACATATATACTATAAATATGTATATTAGGGTGTGCCATTCTGAGACAACCTGAAAAACAGGCTCAAAACTTTCGAAAATGTGTAAAAAAAGTCACTCAAAAGATGAGCTCCTAATATTAAGAGGTGCCTATTTCAAATTTTCTGTTTTCCATATAAATTACATGGAAAAAAAATCATTTTTTTTTTGTGGTGGTTGGTAAACTCGATTCCGATTCTACTCAAAAATCGAGTTTTCTCGTAAAATAATCGATTTTTCGGAATCGATCTCGAGTAGTCGAAGTCGATTAAGAATCGGTTCTTGACATTCGAAAAATCGATTATTTTACCATCCCTACTGGCAGCCATCGGGGCACATATAAAACCTCCGCACAATAACCACCACAAAAAAAATGATTTTTTTTCTATGTAATTTATATGGAAAACAGAAAATTTGAAATAGGCACCTCTAAATATTAATATTAGGATCTCATCTTTTGAGTGACTTTTTTTTACACATTTTCGAAAGTTTTGAGCCTGTTTTTCAGTTGAAAAAAAAAGGTTGCCTCAGAATGGCACACCCCAATGTATATATGTATAAATGCGCACACGCAAATATGAATGTTGGTTAATTTTAATTTTTCAAAGTTTGGGTATGGATATCCTCCATGTACAAGTTAAATAAGTTAAACATTTATTATTTTTTAATTATTTATTTTATAATAATTTGGTGAGCTACTGCTGCACCTTATGAGCTACAATTTATAACTAAAACTTAAATCTAAAGAAAAGTATATCTAGAGCCTATGTTTACTATAAGCTACGTGGCTTTGTATTGTTTCACTATTAATAGCATCAGGCGACCAATGCAGTGGCTGACGTGAGATAACGAATTTCCTTATCTTCTCAATATCTTCTGTTGTACTATTAATAATATCGAGCGACCAACGCAGTGGCTAGCGTGGGATAAGAATTTTGTTAACTCAAGCCACGCGTGAGTTCTCCGTCTGTGGATGAGCTATTTGAGTTAACTCCTCCCCTTCTAGTTGTAGGCCGTCCTCGGGCTTCCTCAGGCTGTCAATAACAATCTTTAGGGAAGATGCGCGTCTCTTTTCTTTTAATTTTTGGAGCACCTTCAAAATAGAAAATACAATAGCTATGATGAGGAGGATAGCCACGCTAAACGTTGCGGGCCTTGTTGTCAGTTTTTTATCTATTTCTCCAATGTATTGTAGATTCTTGATGTTAAGCCTTTGTAGGTATGATAGACTTAGAATTTCTTGGTGTCCAGTGATATTCAAGAACGCCGATGTCGCTGAGCTGGGATGTCGTCTAACAATATTCTTCATGTTCGAGAATAGAGACCCATTTATTTCGACTTCTTCATCGAATGTCACCAGAAATGTACCATAGATGGTTTTTCCGGAACTGTTGTCCATTTTTATAACAGCAGTTACATCATTTAAAATGATGATACCGTCGTCTATTACTTCCAATGGTTTTAGGTGGCTGGGACGAGTATTGCAATGTGCCGTGCCACCGGAGTGTAGTTGTTGAGCGCAAGTGGTGAAAGGTAATTTCTTGCAGAAAGTCTTAGTTAATGTATTGGTGCAGTTTCCAATTGGCAGGATCTTATCGCCGCAATCTGCAACGTTGTTGCCTTTAGCGAAATGTAGAATTGTGCCGTTGTGTTCAACAGGAAAAAGAGTTATCTTTTTACAAACTAAGCTAGGTTCAGGATATTTAATTATGAAATGTAGGAAATTATGATCTAGTATTACATTGACATATGCTACTTCCATTAAATCTATTATTGTCATACCTGTAGAGTGCTCATTTAACATGTTTTCTATATCTTTAGAATCGAGAATAAGAGGGTTAATAACGCGAATCTTTGCGAGTGTAATTGACAACAATAGTGTTTCAAGTTCTGAGATTAAGGTTCTATCCCTTGCGAGTAATGTTTCATAGAGGTGACCAGTGTCGATTTCTTTATCTTTTGTATAATTAACGATAGTATTAACGGTTTCTGTTAATTTGTTAATTCGTTCCTGTATCCGAGTAGTTATTATTGCTTGTCTATCTATTGACTCAATTAGCTTTTGTTGATTGAATTTTAGTTTTTCAAAATCATCAAAATCGGGAGTTCCAGGAACCACTTTCAAAGCAGTTCCTAGAATATTAATACTCCTTGCTTGCCTATGGTGAATGTTAACTGTTTCTAAAAGTCTTTCTATATGACCTATATCATCTAAAATTTTTTTCATATGCGACTGTGGAAAGTGTTTCATCAGTAATCTTGTTTCGCCAGCTATTTCTGAATACATGGTTAAATTAGATGAGTGTCTGAGATATTTAAAATGCTGCCAGATAACTACATTTCCATCGATTAGTGGGATGTAGTCCGAGTGTGTATAATCGGATAGTTTTGCAGTTGCTACAGCCACGAAAAACAGCACGGTCGATAGCCTAAATAGAAAAATATAGTTTGGAATAGAAAGTGGGATTTAGACTTATCTTAAATAGTCCTTATGGACCTCTCTCCCTTTAATTAGAACCGCTGTTCCCAAGTCGGCTTCTATTGTAGCTTCTTCATACAGAGGCGTAAGTTTGTTTCCTAGCCTCTTATTTATTTTCATAAGTACTTTATCCCCTACCTGAAAAGTTCAGTTACGTCTTGTCTCATTATGTGTCCGTAGTTGTATTTGTTGACTCTTTTTTATTTTTTCTCTTATATCTGCTTCGAGATCTGGTGAGTGGGAGTGTATTACGTCGATTGGTCTCTTATTTATTATAGAGTATAGATTGTATTCAATTTTTGCTTGAAGTATTAATTCAACTGTGTCATTAATGTGTTTTTCAAGTTTCAAGCACCTAGCAATTTCCGCGAGGGTACTATGAAATCTCTCTACCTGTCCATTTGATGTACTATGGAGTGGTGGAGAGTTTATAATTTGAACGTTAAAACTATTTTCCAGAAGTGATTTTATTGTCCCTGAATTTAAAGATGGCTCATTATCGCAAAATATAATTCTGGTATGCGCATAGAAATTCATAAGTTGTAAAATTGATGGTTCTATATCAATTATAGTTCTCGACGTTATAGGTTGTACTATGGCGAATTTTGAAAATTTATCGACACAAGTTAAGAAATATTTTTTATCTGTAGAAAATATGTCAATATGGGGTATTTCGCCTACATGAGAAGGAATAGGTGTTTCGCCGATAATATGTTTTTTCGGGTGTCGGACATATTTTGCTCTATTACAAATTTTGCAATTTGCAACTATTTCATTTATCAGATGGGTCATCTTTGGGAAATAATAGTCTTGAAGTATTTGTTTGCTATTTTCTTAGGCTGCCCTGTGGGCCCTATTGTGTTCGGCGACTATTATCTCTTTTTGCTCATTCTTGTCGATAACGTCTATGACCAATTTTTTTGAGTGCCAAAATTTTGTTGTCGGGAAATCTCTCGAGTTTACTTTGAATATGTGCTAAGATTGGTAATTCACACACGATTGCATTAACCACATTCTTATTGACTGCGTCTTTTACTTTTTCTAGCAGACCCTTCCTGTCTGAAAAATTTATGATATGTCTTGTTTTTTGGCCAAACATAATTATAGTTTGTGTTGAGGTGACTGAGGTTTCTTCAATGATTATTTGATTCCGGAAGCAATTTACTGGTTTGTCAGTGGAGTCAATGACATATGTCAACGACAATTCGCTATGTACAGTGGCCATATCAGATGGTACATCTTCTTCTAAAGCATGTAAATTTTGCCTTGATAAAGTATCAGCAACAAAATTTTCTTTTCCTGGCTTATAATAGATTTGTGCATTATGTTCATCAATAAAGGCTTTCCATCTTTTTATTTTCGCGTTTGGATTTTTATCCGAAACTGTGAACGTAAGCGGCTGATGGTCGGTATAAATGTTTAGATTTTTTACGCCATACAGATAGTTTCTTAAGGTTTTTAATGCCCACACTATAGCAAGTAGCTCACGTTCATTTGTTGCGAAATTTTGTTCGTTATCCCTAAGGGTTCTAGAAATCATAGTAATTGGTTTCCCAGCTTGGGATAAAACTGCTCCTAAGCCAAGAGATGAGGCATCTGTTGTTAAGTCAAATGGTTTTTGGTAGTCAGGATAGAGCAGCATGACGTCTTTCGAAATTAGAATATTTTTTAGTTTGTCAAAAGCTAGTCGTTGTTTTTCATTGAGGCTTACTGGTATCTTTTTTGATTGACTGGCACTCACTTTACTGTTATCACCCTTCAGAATTTCTGTTAATGGTTTGGCTATAGATGCAAAGTCTTTGATAGAGCATCTATAATAGCTTGCCATACCCAAAAATGATCGAACTTGAAACAATGTGGTTGGTTGTTCAAATCGGTTAATAGCTTCTATTTTACTTGGGTTTGTTGTAATGCCTCCTCGTGAGACTACGAACCCAAGATACTCGACTTTTTCTTTGAAAAAATGCGACTTTTATCGTGAAACCCTCATATTGGCTGTATAGAGTTTATCTAATACCCATGCTATATGTCTTACATGGTCTTCCATATTCTCTGAAAAAATTATAACATCATCTACATAAACGTAGCATGATTTTCCTATTCGCTCCCTAAGTACATCGTCTATAGCTCTTTGCTGGGAGCATTTTTCAAACCAAAAGGAAGTCTGCAAAATTCGTATTTCCCATTTGCTACAGAAAAAGCGGTTTTTTCTCTGTCCTTTTCAGAAAGTTATATCTGGTGAAATCCAGATTTTAAGTCTAGCGTGGTAAAATATTTGGCTTTTCCGAGATTCGACAGAATTGCACTTATATTTGGTATGGGATATTTATCGTCAATTGTTTTGGAATTTAGCTTCCTAAAGTCTATAACTAATTTTTTTTTTTGTTTCCTTGTTCGTCTAATCCTTTTTTATCTACTACCCATACTGGGTTATTGTAGGGTGATGCTCTAGATGGCCTAATTATATTATTTCTCAACAAGTTACTAACTTCGCTATTTACAAAGTCAGAAACTCCCATTGGGTAAGGGTACAATCTAGAGTATACCGCTTCTTCGTCTTCTGTTCGGATGGTGGCAACAATATTGGTATTGTAAGGCAGTGCCTCATTGGGTTCAGCAAATACTCCTTGTCTTTTTGTTATCATTTCTCTGAATTTTGGCTGAATTTGTTTGGGAACTTCTATGCTTTCGATCTCTGTAAAATTAACGTCAGAAGATTTTAAAAACTGAATTATTTCTGAACCGGATGCTGTTTTTAATACTTTATGTTTGAAATCCAATGTAGCACCTACTTCATTAAGCAGGTCTAATCCTATTATTCCGTCGAATGTTGACAGATTTGGGAGTATAAAGAATGTAGTTATGGTGTTTAAAATATGCATAGGACATTTTTTTTTTACGGAATTGAAGCCATGAAGTGACTTAACTAAGAAAGATTCGTTTACTGCAGTGACGTTATTTAGTTCAGTTAAAGGTTTAATATAATTTTTTGAAGCTCCTGTGTCAATAAGAAGCTTTATGGTTCTACCTGCTATCGTTCGCTCTACAAACGGTAACAGGGAGGAATTTCTAAAAATATTTACTTCATCATATTGATTAGTTTTATCTGTAATATCATTTGCCTCTAATTCGGCTGTAATTTGATATTCAAATTCGTCTTGAGCAAGTGTGGTTTTATTTTGTAAAAGATGATTTATCCTTTGTTGCTTTGGTCCCGTATACCGTGCAGTGCCATTATATGATCTTTTCATGATCTGATTAGTGGGTGGTACATAATGAGAGAAACTTCTATTTGGTTGTTGGATAGATTGCCTAAATCGAGATGAATTGTCAATATCCATCGGTTGGGGTGTATCCTGTTTTGAAAATGGTCTTCTATTTAGTGTTTTTTGTCTGCCAAAAAATGGATTTTTAGCCAGTTCCACGTTTTCATTGTTTGGATCTAAGCTTTTTTGATGCTGATATTCATTTCTATGAGCTCTTTCTTCTAAGCTTTTAGTAAAATTGTTTGCGAATCGGAAACGTTCATGATTAGACTCAACTTCTAGAGCTAAGGCTAATGCTGATGGCAGGTCATTTGAACGTGCTGCAAAAAGAATGTCACTTAAGGGTTTTTTCGTGCCTGAAATAAATACTCTCAGTGCATCTGTTCTGTATTTGTCGTTAAGGGAGGAAACTAAGCGGCTGTCGTGTGTCATTATAGTTTTATTAATGAGGAGCGTTAACTTACGCTCGACTTCCTCATAGTACTGCATTATTGACAAGTTTCCTTGACGTAGAGTCGATAACTCTTGTTCAATAAGGTAAATAGGTCGTTTGTCAGCGTAGGTAAAGTCTAGCCTGTTGATAATAGCTTTAAAATTCAGTGGTGTATCGTATGAGGACAGCACCATATCAGCGGAGCCCCTTATTTTATTTCTAATAATGCCTATTGCCTGGTAGTGTTTAGAACTTCCTACATAACTCTCAAACAGTTTATAAGACTCATAAGCAGCCTTACGCCAAGAGACATATGTCTCGTGTTTCCCTTCGAAATCATGTAGTGATTTTACCATGTCTAATGATTCATCGCACCATATTCCTGGTACTATTTCAGCATCTCTAAATACTTCTACTTCAGGTACCGTTAATGATGCAAATTTATTTTCTAAAGTTTTTACCCTTTGTTCAAAAATTTGAGCTTGATTTGAAAGTGCAGAGTTAACCGCAAACTCAATAAGCGTTTTTATTTCTGATTCTCTAAGCGACATTTTATATGGTCTGATTACTCTACTTCACTATCACTCGTAAAAATATTACAATATTTAATGAAAATGAATTAACCTTTCGCACAGATTCTATTTGTTTCTTTGTTTAATAAGCACTCTACTTATATGCTTCTTTATTTATTTATAATAATTATATTCCAATCCGTTTGTTTTTGTTGGGTTCCAGTCCTTTTGTTGGGTTCCTCCTTCTTGTTGGGCGCCAGTTAAATAAGTTAAACATTTATTATTTTTTTAATTATTTATTTTATAATAATTTGGTGAGCTACTGCTGCACCTTATGAGCTACAATTTATAACTAAAACTTAAATCTAAAGAAAAGTAT
The DNA here is from genome assembly GCF_023373825.1 of Bactrocera dorsalis. NCBI lineage: Eukaryota > Metazoa > Arthropoda > Insecta > Diptera > Tephritidae > Bactrocera > Bactrocera dorsalis. Next base: position 14,790,809 of record NC_064308.1, on the reverse strand, counting down.
ATCTAGAGCCTATGTTTACTATTAGCTACGTGGCTTTGTATTGTTTCACTATTAATAGCATCAGGCGACCAATGCAGTGGCTGACGTGAGATAACGAATTTCCTTATCTTCTCAATATCTTCTGTTGTACTATTAATAATATCGAGCGACCAACGCAGTGGCTAGCGTGGGATAAGAATTTTGATAACTCAAGCCACGCGTGAGTTCTCCGTCTGTGGATGAGCTATTTGAGTTAACTTACATGTATTTTGATTCCGTTTTGTTCCGGTTTTTTTTTTGTTTGTTTAAAGTTCGCTGACCGGAGTAATAAATATATTTTATATATTATTACTTTTATGTAGGTATGTATATATTTGTAATCTTTTTATTGCTACGTTGGTATATATTAAGGCAGAGAGATAAACGAGAAATAGTTGGATCGCGATATACATACACATGTGTACATGCATAAATGTCCCCTGTTAAGTTTTTGTTGTTTTTTTTCTTCTGTCTTTGCTTATAGTTTAAAGCGGTCCTGCTTGCTGCTTTTTTAGCCCCAGGGGTATCACCAAAACATGCAAGTAATAATACTTGACTTTGAAATTTTTTTTTTTTGATTTTGGAAAATTATAGTGTCCTTGAAAACACAAAATAAGTAATAGGCACCTATATACATACATATGTATATTCCGAACTGTCTAACTGGTTTTTCGTATAGAACAGTTGGGTTATTTTTAAGTAGCTGTATGCCTTATTACAGCTTAAACTATATATTAAACATACATATGCGCATAAATAATTTTATTAAAAATTTAAATGGAAAGGACTCACTTTTTTCTCCGCCAAGGGGTTTTGGGCAATACTTATGTGTTCTCTCTATGTCGTTTTTCTCTTTTTGGTTTTTATTTCCTCTTTGATGTTTTCCGTGTTGATTTTGTAGTCAGTTCCCACGTTGCTTGTACTCCTTGTTTGCTCTGCCGTATGTTTTGGGGTTTTGTCACTGAAATACGTATGTATGTATGTATTTACGTATTTATCTTGTTCTTTTAGCACTGCACTGCACTCTAGTTACAAGTATGTTCTATTGAGCATTCTTTTATATATTTCTTTTCACAGCACTTTTCAGTATTGTTTCTTTATTCAATTGTCACTTCACTTTCGTACCGCACTTTCGTTTTTAGTTTCTTTAATTAGTTAATTTGTATTATACCGCGCTATTTGTTAATATATGCTATTTGTTAATATATGCCCATAACTTTCTTCACTTTTTTGCACTTTTTCTTTATGTATTGTATCGTTATGTATTTAATTTTTATTTTTTCATTTTCTATTTTACGTTTGTGGTTTTTTATCTCATGTGCCTTTCTGAGAGGCTCGAAGGACCATTTGTTCTTCACACTTAGTTTCACTTTGTATGTGGGGATATACCTACTTAAACTGCAAACTATGTATCCCCTTTATTTTATTTAAATTAAAAGATATTTCCTTTTGATAAATGCAATTTTATGTTTATATTTTTTTTTTTCTTTGGCGATTTCAATTATTCCAATAACTTCACAAACAATATTATAATTTGATTAATTGGCCACTGCCGATCCTACAACACACGCGATCGGACGGGATTCCAGCTTTTTGAAATGTGAAACGATGAGCGGTCGAAAAAAGGCGAAGCCTTATGGTGTATGGTGTGTGTGTAGTAAAGTTGGTTTGTTGCGAGGGGTTGCGTGGTATGATGATGAAGGTTGCGCGATGAATGTTGTGTGATGAATGTTGCGCGGAGGGGCGAAATGCCATGAAGTCGCATAAACGGTAAGGAATCAATTGGTAGCCGAAGGAAAATTTGTTTCGATTTGTTTTAGATCACAATTTTAATGATCTGCGAGCTACTAAACGAAACATACTATCGGTTTCTGCTCGCCTTTTTGATCCCCTTGGATTATTAGCCCCACTAGTTACAAAGCAAAAATCTTATTGCAAAAGCTTTGGATCCAGAAACTAGATTGGAATGAGTCGATTCCATTGCGCCTTGACACCAGCCAACAGAATTTTAAAACCAACCTAATGCAGCTCTCATCTATAAGCATTCCCCGTTACGTAAACGTTGAGTCGAGTGCCATCTGCCAAATACATGGTTTCGCCGACGCCTCGATAAGGGCATATGGATGCTACATATACATACGAAGCCAATCTGCTAGTAGTATTAAATGTAAGCTGTTTACTGCAATGTCTAGAGTAGCTGCGCTGAAGACCAAATCTCTTCCTGCGGCAAGTGTCTCGGGGTTGTAACGTGAACGAATTGGATAATTCGATATGGTTTGGCGGTTCACAGTTCCTCCTTGAAGAACCTGCGTTATGGCCAGGTAATACCCACTTCCAACTCTCACCAGAAGACAAAGCATTAGGGAAGAAGAAAAATACATATACTCTAATTTCGACTACCAAGAAAAAGGAGGAAATTCTCTTCCCATAAAAAATGTTTCCTGTGTTCGCATATATCTTACGATGGATCAGACGACCAAGAAAATTCTCCATGGGACAGGAGCTAACATTAGATGAGTTAAACCTGAGTTTTTTAAAAAGTGTACAGGTGGTTCAACTTTCAGAATTTTCGGATGTTATTCAAAAATTGCATAAAGGTACCACTCTACCCGCAAACTTGCAAAAACTTAATCTGGGGTAGACCACCCGAGAAAACATATATTGCAGTTTCCGTTTGCTTCACTTCAAAAGCAGTACATTTAGAATTAGTTTGGGACCTATCTCCTAATTCATTTATTTTCGCCCTAAAAAGGTTCATTAGACGCCGAGGAATGCTGAAGAAGATATTCAGCGACAACGCCAGAATCCCAACGACGGCCCAGCACATCTACTGATAGGCTGCTCCCTGCGAGCATTACCTCCAGAGCAGGTGTCAGTGGACCCAATTCGTTGCTGCGAGAGATGGCAACTTATTTGTTCTCTCAAGCAACAGTTTCGGCGAAAGTGGTCTGAAACATACCTGACGGGCCTTTAGGAACGTAACAAGTGGCTGCACTCCACACGCAATCTGCAGGTCAACGACCTCGTCCTCGCCACAAACTGGCCTTGAATTAAGGAACTTTATTATATACTTCTCCTAATATTACATTTGTAATACTAAAATATTACTTGCCTCAATACTTCCCTTAACTCAATTTAAAGTTGGAAAATTATTATACTTACCCCTTTATAATTGTTTAAGTGAGTTAAGCATCCACTTACTTTACCCGGAATAACTGGCGCACCCTAACAAGGCAGCTTAATTCCCCACAGCTGATGACACTAAATCACACCACAATTGAGAACATCACATCACCCAACAAGCGGTCGCCACACGACGCATGCCGCTAAATCAACAAAAAAGGATTTGAACGATGCTTCAGACGCTCATGGCACGTCAATATGTATTAGAATACACAGATTCGCGGTTTCAATATTCGTCATCGATTGATCCTCCGCGCTGCAACGTCAATATCACTCCGTTTGGGAACTATATCCACCCCGCTCCGGATATTTGAATTTCCAAAATAACTTTGTATTTAATACTTGTGCTAAATAAACCTTAAACTAAAATTATTGTAAAGTTTAAATAAGGTATTTTTTTATTTAACGATTGTGAAAGTGGGCTTGTAATTCAAGTTGGGCAGCAATTTATTTGTGGTCCTTCGAGCCTCACAGAAAGGCACTATGTGAAATACAAAATTAAATAAATATATAAATAACTGGTGTGGTGACAAAATAAAAAAAAAGAGTTAACAAAGTGCTGTGACCCAAACAGAACAAAAGTGAACAAACAAAAAACAAAGTGCATTTAAAAACAGCAACCAAGCCAAACGAGCTCAGTGTGCTAAAATTAAAAAAACAAAAAGTGCAGTGGAACGAAAAAAAAACAAAAGAAAAAAAAACAACGCACTGACCCAAACAACAGAACAAAAAAAAAATAATAAAAATAACATACCATATTCATATACATATGTATATACATATGTCAGTGAGGTAGCAAAAATTTTAAGAAAGTAGAGAGAAACGGTGAAGTGAAAGAAACAAATATATATATATATCTATATTAAGGTGGGCCAAAAATATTTTTTATTTTTATTTTTCTTAGTTACCATGAAAATCTCATCCGACATGACTAAAAACAAATTCTGGTAAGACCTGAGCTCTTAATATTGATAATAAGAGGTGCCTCATCGACATTTTTGATTTCCCATATAAATAACACAGGAAATTTTGTTTATTTTGTTTGGTGTTTTTAATGTACACAACCAAATAATTGGTAAGCGAGAACCAGCACTTATTCTTATAGGAAATTTACCAATCTACAAAAAAGGTCTAGAACATTTTTTGGCTGAGTCAACTCATTCAAAGTTATTCGTAGTTAAAGTCCAACAAAAAATTATATAAAATGATTTCCACAATTTTTCATCTTATATTACAAATTGATGGCTAATAAACATAACAAATCATATTTTTATGATTTATCTCATTTTTCTTTAATTAATTCATAAAAGAAATTCAAGCAATCTTGTCATGCTGAACTTAATTGTTAATTTTCATTACTATTTTTGTATTTTACCGCTTAAGTCATTGTAACTATCGATCTTAGCGACACCTATGTATATACATATTTTTTTTTAATTATTTTATTTATTGAATCTGCTTTTTCTTAAAGCCTAACAATAAGTTATAAAATCTTAAATCTATTTAAAAAGTAGACAGGCTCAAGCAAGTGATTGAGCTGTTGTGGTGATGCGTCGCTCTTTAATACGCAGGAATATCTATTCTTTTAAATCGTGTCTGATTACCGGAATGTACCAAAGCATTAGCCAAAGAGTTTGGGCTATTTTACTAGAGATGTGTTTCCTCCACGTCAGCCTTCTATATAGGTGAATACCAAGATAATAATTACGATTAATGTTTCTAAGTCATCGCTCACACAGAAAAGAGTTCAAAGTTTTTGTTTAAATTAAGTACTTAAAAAATTGATTTTATTAAACGATTATCGATATTTTGTGAAAATTCTATGGTTACATCGCTAAACACTCGATAAGTTTTACGAAAAATATGATTTGTTATGTTTATTAGCCATCAATTTGTAATATAAGATGAAAAATTGTGTAAATCATTTTTTATAATTTTTTGTTGGACTTTAACTACGAATAACTTTGAATGAGTTGACTCAGCCAAAAAATGTTCTATACCTTTTTTGTAGTTCGGTAAATTTCCTATAAGAATAAGTGTTGATTCTCGCTTACCAATTATTTGGTTGTGTACATTAAAAACCCAAACAAAATAAACAAAATTTCCTGTGTTATTTATATGGGAAATCAAAAATGTCGATGAGGCACCTCTTAATATCAATATTAAGAGCTCAGGTCTTACCAGAATTTGTTTTTAGTCATGTCGGATGAGATTTTCATGGTAACTAAGAAAAATAAAAATAAAATATTTTTAGCCCACCTTAATCTATATATATATATATATATATATACAGTCATGTACAAAAAAATAGCATACTTTGAGAATGTAATAAAAATACGTATATTTTTCATATAAACAGAAAACAAATAATATTTTTTTTGTTACTATCGCATAAAGTGAGAAATAAAGTAGTGACAAAAACTTTTCACCATTTGTTGAGCAAAAAGTGGTGTTACAAAACAAAAATACACAAATATCACAAAACTAACTAAAATAAGATATTTACAGTTTTTCCCAAATACAAGAAATACAAAAATACAAACGTTTTAACTAACTAAACCACAAACCGGGCGCGAAACCCAAAACATAATATAAAAGTAAAAACTAAATAAACGGACGCGAATATAAAAACAAATATACATACACACAACAAAACAACAGCAAAAGGAGGAAGCCAGCTGGAGCACAGGACGGGGAACAAACCAAGAAGAAGGCATTAAGGAAGCATGAGCACATGCATACACGCAACAAAACGTACCAAACCGAGCACCAAGTGAGCGTATTATGTTCATCTTAATTTAATATGCATATTATGCAAATACAGTGGAACTTCTTTATAGTGAACTTCCCTACAATGAAGCTCTCCCTATAATGAAGTCATTTTGAAGACACAGCTTTTTGGTTCTACTTTCGGTGCATTTTTGTCTCCTTATAATGAATTTCTATATAGTGAAGATTTCTATATAATGAACAAATTTTACTGCTTGAAAGTCAAGCATCATACGTTTTTGTCTCCGTATAGTGAATTTTTTCAAAAGTGGTTTCGGTTACACTCAATTATTTGTAACTGCATATTCTCAGAAATAAACGAAATGTATAAATGTAATACAGGGAATTCCAAAATGAAAATACATACATATGTACATTGTAGTAGGAGTACAGTTGTGTTAAGAAATTGAAGTAAAAATGACGCATCGAAGCAGCATTTCACTTGAAAAAAAGTTGTTAATTATTAACAAAGTTAAAGAAGGGAAGGTGCGAAAAAAAGATATTCTAAAAAATAAGGAAATGATTTTGAAAAATGTAGAAGATGCAGCAATTAGCGTAAAACGCAAAAGGCTTCAAACTTGCCAGTTTGAGGATATTGATGAAGCAGTGCTGAAATTGATAGTCGTTGCACGTGGTAAGAATCTTCCTTTATCTGGAACAATATTGAAGCAAAAGGCCAAAGATTTTGCTGAAGCACTAGGACACCATGAATTTGAGGCAAGTACAGGTTGGTTCAAAAGACGCCATGGTATTGTTCAAAAAACGTTATGTGGAGAAAGTGCTGACGTCAACCTACAAAATCGCGAAGAATGGGTAATGAACGTTTTACCAAGATTGATTGAAAATTACAACGCAAACGACATCTTTAATGCCGATGAGACTGGATTGTTTTTCAAATGTCTGCCAAATAAAACACTGACATTCAAAACTGAGCAATGGTTTGGGGGAAAACAAAGCAGGGAGAGAATAACTGTCATGATGGGAAGGAATATGACTGGATCGGAAAAACTTAAATTGCTTGTAATCGGAAAGGCGAAGAATCCGAGGTGCTTTGAGGGAGTAAAATCGTTAGATGTCGATTATGAGTTTAACAAAAAAGCATGGATGACCAATGAGATTTTTACCAAATGGATTCTAAAGCTGGACAAAAAATTTGGTAACCAAGACAGGAAGGTCTTACTTTTTGTTGATAACTTCACTGCGCATCCTAGAGATGTAAAAGACAAGCTAAAAAACATACAGCTTGCTTATTTTCCCCCCAACATGACTTCGTTACTGCAACCAATGGACCAAGGCATTAACTACAACATAAAACAACATTACAGGAAACGTATTTTAACGAATATATTGGCTCAGCTGGATGGGGGAACTTCTGTTTTTACCATAGACTTACTCCACGCTATTCGAAATTTAAGCACTGTATGGGATGCCTATGTTAAACCAGAAACAATTGCCAACTGTTTTAGAAAGACAGGATTTTGATGCCATGCAAAATCCATCTGAGCAGTGGGATGAAGAAGACCTTTCAATAGCGGATTTGGCTGCTCTGCAGTCTTCATTTAAAAAAGTGACAAATATCGAGGCATCATTTGAGGACTATGTCAATGTTGATATTGATGTGCCGACCTCGAAAAACCCGTCCGAGGAAGATATCGTCAGCAGCGTTCTAGAAAGTTGCGGAGTTCTAGCTGTACCTGGTGAATATTTATTTTTGTTGTAACCAAACAAATATTTATGTAATAAACATAATTTCTTTTTTTTCCTTTTTAGATATCGATGAAGTCGATTTGAACACTGAAGAAGAAATGGCAGATACTCATGAGGCATTACCTACATTAGGACACGTTTTTTCTTCCATTAACTGCATTAGAACCTTTGCGGAGATGAAAAGTGACGTACCGATTAATGTTTTTAACTGTCTAAATGATTTGGAAGCTTTTGTTGAAAATGAAAAATGGAAGAATGTAATTCAAACCAAACTTACTGATTATTTTAAATAAAATTACAAAAGAAAAAATTAATTTCTATATAGTGAAGTCTCCATATAGTGAAGCGATTTTCAGGTCCCCTGCGAATTCACTATAAGGAAGTTCCACTGTATGTATGAATAATATTACAGTTTTATTTGAGATAAAACTTGTAATAAAAAATACCCTCTAACGGCTTGATAAAAAAATCAAACACGGTAAAAGCCGCAATACCGCTTAGTGCAATATAAATACATATGTACCATATATACATACATATGTGTACATACATAATAACATATAACAAGTTTTAAATTTAATGCTTATATACATATGCTGTATATACATATGTATTCCAAACACAATAAACCTTCCAACAAAATAAATATTCAAAAATTTACTTGAATATTTTTTTTTTATCCGGCGATATCTTTTATACTTGATCCAGTAATATGCAAAATTGCCTAAGATTTGTAAGCGAAGGAAAAACTCATAATATTATATAAAAAGCACAAAATATTACAGCATATTCTTTGCTCATATACCTGCATACTAATGTAAAAAGCGCATTGATCTCTTCAACTAGCTCTCAATCGCATAAAGCATAAGTACATACATACATATGTATATACAAGTCCGATTATTAGGGTGTACCTAAATACAAAATTTCGGACATCAAATATTTTAATTAATAAAAAGCGCGGTTTTTAATACAAATTAACAATTCAAATATATTTTCGAAGTAAAATATAAATAGATAATATTATTTTGCAAAAATGGTTAACAACAAAAATAATCAAAATACACCTGCAGGAGCTACACGCCCAAAACAGGTTGCTAAATTTATTTCAGAAAGTGACAGTTTAACAAGTTACTGCACTAGATTTGCCTCTTCACCGATTCAAGAAAACTCTGAATCGTTATTAGAAATAAAAGGTCAAAATCTTAAAAATTTCTGGACTTGCCTCCAAGCGGCTCATGACGCCATAATAGAATCTGACAATTCAGACCTATCACAAAATTTGAAATAATCGGCTTACGCAATATGTGAAAACTGCTTAGTCCAGTACGAAGAGACAAAAGCTATGATCTTCGATCAATTAATGCTAATAAAAGCAATCGCACCTACTCCACATCCGAGAGTAGAGCTGCCACAAATGCAACAATATCAAGAGACAAGTTCAGGCATCCACCTCGAGGTGCGCGCATATGACACAGAAACATTCTATGGAGGTGTGAAGAATGGGTGTCCTTCCGGGACATGTTTACAGCCGTTTGCATCAACCATCCGCAACTATCAAAAGAACAAAAATTGTATCACCTCTGATACAAAACAAAAGGCAAGCAGGCGAAATAATCAAACTGTTCGCATTAAATGACGATAATTTCAATTTGGCTTGGGAAGCTCTGAAAGCAAGATACGAAAATGAAAGAATACTGGTCGATAAACAAGTAACGCTACTAATGAACTTGCCAAAAATTAAGAAAGAAACAAGTGTAGAACTCATCAAATTAGAATTCACTGTTTCAAATGGTTTGTCGGTTCTATCGACACTAAACCACCCCACAGACAGCTGGGACCCTATTCTGGTAAATATATGTAACGCCGCAATACCAGAAAAATCGTTACTTTTGTAGGAGCAATCGCTCTCATCACGAAAGAAGTGCCCAACGTGGCAACAAATGAAAGATTTTCTTACTATCCAATATGAAATTGCGGAAAGGTTAGAAGAAAAAATAATTAAAACTAAGAGCAGTCAACACGACCAAAATGGAAGCTTAAATAGACCCCAAGTTAGTAACAAAAACTTTCACAAAACGCAATCGTTCACATCTGAACAACGAAAACCTATGTCATGCGAACTATGCAAAAGAGGGCATAAACTTAAATCTTGCGAGAGGTTTAAAAGCTTAACAACCGAAATAATTTTGTCAGGTCAAAAAGACTTTGCACAAATTGTCTGTCACATGCGCATACATATAAAAATTGCAAAAGCAAATTAATTGCTTAAATTGTCACAAAAGACACCATTCGATGCTTCACTACAGCACACTTCCCAGCTCACCTAAAAAGAGCGCATGTAATAGCACAAAAAGAACCACGGGCTTAGTTGCAAAAGCAAATCTCGAAAATTGTCAAAAAGCACTATGCTGCTCAAAGGCATTAAAATCACAAGCGCTACACAGCGAAAATAAAAATAGGGTAATACTACCCACAGCAGTCGTCTCCATCGAACACCGAGGAGAACTGTTCAAACTCAGAGCCTTAGTAGACCAAGGATTACAACGATCATTCATAACGTCTAAGGCACAAAATAAAATAAAATTGTCAACCAAACAATCAAATTTTGAAATTACGGGAATGGGCGGAAGAGTAATCCAAAACTCAGATAAAATCTGTCCCATTACCCTAATTTCCCCCCAAGCGGATAAGCGAATTAAAGCAGAAGCTATAGTCCTACCGCAATTAGCAAATATGCTTCCAAGCTATCATATAGGTAGCAGACATTGGCAGAAGGTCTCACTCTTAAAACTAGCAGATCCCGACTGCAACAAACCATCTCAAATAGACATGCTAATAGGCAGCGACCTGATACCGAAAATTGTACTAGAAGGTGTTGAAAAAATCACAAACACCCTTCTAGCTCAAAATACTATCTTCGGTTGGATACTAAGTGAACTAGATATTGAAACAATTTCTACCATGACAACTGAAGTTGAAGAAAAATTCAACGAATACCTTAATTCACAATTAAAGAAATTTCGAGATATAGGGATACTTCCTCCTATATTAAAAGCGCATAAAACTTTTCGCCCCGCAGGATGGCTTTCGCCAATAATGAAAAAAAAAAAACAATTCTGAACAAATCCTAGAGCGGTGGCGGGCTACTAAACGCCAAATTAGTGCATATAATATAACAAAAGAAGCTTTACTTTTCAAATAAATAAAATCTCAAAAGCAAGTTTAATTGATTGCACAAGTAAGCAAGTTAAAGTAATTATACTCCCAATGCGATACAGTGACGCACCTACATTTACAAATAGCTAAGGTCGCTCTTATTGCATCTATTTAAGCGCTCCTCATATGGGTGGGTTATAGGAATCAGCTATACAAAGTATCAACTTAATTATGAAGAATTTTTTACTCTATGAAACGATGCCGTTCTTCGTTCACGGCCATTCTCTCGCAAGATCCCTATAATTTCAGAGTCCTAATCCAGGGCTAAAGAATATCTCGAATTTTAGCCAAATTGCTAAAAGAAGAAACGATCGGCGCGTTGTTGTTAACTCAGCTATAACCGCGTAAGCGGTATCTACGCAATTAAAGAAGAAGAAGAAAATTATTGGTTTATTCTTGTAAATTTGTCGTATAAGAATATTTTTTTTTAAACTTAGTTTTAAAATATATTTTTTAATTGTTGATTAGTTTGATTATTTATCTTAAATTTGAATGCTAAAATAATGAAATATAAATTTATATATTAGCAAAATAATTTCTGAAAATTATTAAGAATGGATTTTTAGAAGCTAGTTAAAGAAACCGAAATGGTAGCCAATATACTAACTTATGAATAACATATCGAGGAGATCGAGGTAACAGATATGCTTGTTACTGGTACCAAATAGGTAACAAACACGCTAACATAGTTATACTCGTATGTTTAAGGTAACAAAATGCTAACCAAAATAATAACACCAACAGAAATTTTGGTAACAATGCTTTGGTTATGTAAAACACATAGTTAACCTATTCGCTAACAAAAGTATTTGCTACCTTTTAGAAACTGTGAACAGATTTAATAACTAGTGTATGTATTCTGTTAACCAAAATATAACAAACAAGATGCTCATATAAGTAACAAATAGTGTAATGTATGCAAAAGTGTATAATAAAAAGTAGCTTACACGTTTGGAGACAGATACCCTTCCTGCAGGGCTATTTGCGTTGACTTTCATGAATGTACAGAAGCCTCAAATATGAGCTATTTCTTCCTCAAAGGTAGTTAGCAAAATTTTTTATACTAACTTCCTCCAGTAGTATTGTTTCCACATTTTTTTGTGCGATTTTCTTCCGGTACAGCCTTTCTAATCGGAGGATACCTATTTATAAAAAGTGTTAGTGCAGTTCACATTCGTGTTTAAACTATGCGGTATTGTGCGCACTTTTTCCATACGTTAATTTTTTTTGCAGAAACCTTCGCTATTTTTTTCTTTATTTATTGCATCTGCTTGGTAAAGTGTAGAAATAAGTATTCAAATCTTAAATCTATTTAAAACTAAGGAAGCTCAAGAATGTGGTTGAGCTTTTTTGGTAGAACGGTGCTCTCTAGAAGGCTGGTAGGTCACTTCTTTTTAAACATGTTTGATTGCAGGAATTCACCAAGGCATTAGCCAATGGGTTTGGATGTTCGCGAAGTTTAGAGAAATATCTCATTCTGCTATCCTCTATCTCCATCTTTACCGCAGGAATATCAAGATCTTTGTGAATATTTTCATTACGCATGTACCATGGTGCACACGTGATTGTTCTAAGCATTTTAGATCGGAACCTTTGTATTATATCAATGTTGGTTGCACAGGTCGTTCCCCAAAGTTGAATGCCATACGTCCAAATGGGTTTTATGATTGCATTGTACAACAGGACTTTGTTGTCTAGGCTAAGTTTAGAATTCTTGTTTAAAAGCCAATTTAAATTGGCTGCTCTTAACTTCGTGCAAGTTATTTTACTCGCTATATGTTTTCGCCACGTGAGCCATCGACCTAGGAGAATCCCAAGATAAGTTACTTCATTCGCTTGAGGTACTAGGACATTTTTTTTATTTTAACTGTCCGACACGCTTCTGGTCTTAGCGAGAACGTAACATGCTTGCACTTTTGTTCATTAAAGTTAAGTGCTGCTCTAATACTATTGATGCTCTGATGGGGCATTTGTTACGGTTTACTAAAGCTATGTCATCCGCGAAAGTGGATGTCAAAAACGTTGTTGAAATGTCTGCTGTATATATTATGTACAGAGTTGGGCCTAGCACGCTACCCTGAGGTACACCAGCCCTTATGTCTCGTTCTTCTGATATGAAGTCTGATACTTTAGCTGTAAATATCCTGTTACTTAAATATGACTCCAAAGTTTTATGCAATTCGAAAGCTAAAATGCACACACACAGTTTCTTTATATAATTTTCGGTGTTGTGTTCTTCCTCACGTTTAAGCGCTTTTTTAACTTTCGTACAGCAATTTTGAGTTGAAGGGGAGCGATTTAACTGCTATACACGTCTAGTTCCCCTTTTCTCATTTAGAAGTTTCTCTATTTCATTATTGGTGATCTTTCTAAAACATCTGGTTTATTGTTTCTTTTTGGTGTTGCGAATACAGCTGCATCAGTTCATCAACGTCTCTTCCTGCATTTTTTTTTGCAATAAATATTGATGTGGCTACTGATATATTTTCTATACTTCAACCAATTAGTTTTATGTGATGTTAGAGAAACTGTTGGCTTAAATATCATGGTCTATTCGTATAACTTTATTAGTACAGGAGAATGATCAGATGATGAGTCTGCACATGTATGAGCTGTCATAAGCGATCTATCTATATTTTTGACTAGAGCAAAATCTATTAAGTTTGATATTTTTTTCTATCACTGGGCCAGTATGTCGGCTTACCAGGAGATATTACGAGTATATCCTGCTTATTATGCTTATTCATAATTGTGTAGTACAGCTGTCGTCCTTTCGGATTAATAAGACGCCCCAGTACGTGTGTTTTACTTAGTAATCTTCACCTGCTAGACATCTTTGACCTAGTATTCCAAAAAAGTCTTTAAATTCACTATCTGGATTTTTAAAACGAGGTGGAAAGTATATAGCCGTAAGGTTTAGGTCACAACTCCAATTTTTGAGTGATATTGTTGTAGCTTGTGACTGTGGTGTAGCATGAGATTCTAGAGCATAGTGGTTTAAACGATTTCTAATCAACACTGCCGTGCCACCATGCGCTTTTCCATCCGGATGATTTGTAATATAAAGCTTAAGTCCCGGTATAAAGAAATTGTTTTTGTTCGTAAGATGAGTTTCTTACGATAGCATTACATCAATATTATTTTCATCCAGAAATCTAATAAGTTCCAATTTATGTTGGTTAACACCGTTAGCATTCCATATACAGATGTTTAGTAAGCTCATTAATTACATAATAAATTTTGCAGCGTTTGATTTTGTGATTTTATTAAATCTTGGATCATGTTTTGCATGCTAGACATAAATTGTGTCATACACTTTATAATCATAGTTTCAATACCTCCATTTGGGGGACAGTTTTGCGACAGTTGCGTTTGCACAGTGTTGTCTTTCACCACATTTGCATAGCTTCCGTGCATATTATTATTGATAGAAGTAATGGGATTCGAAATTTTATCTACGGTTGCTACAATTTCATTACGTGATATTTGTAACATTTGACGCGCTTGAATGCCTTGTGACAACTTCGATTTGAAATCTTTATATACAGGGCAACCCCTGTAGTAAGCTGCATTTTTTATTTAAATCGTCTTTCCGAAGGGTACATTTTGAAGTGGGATGTAAATCATCGCATACCAGTGTCTAAGTAGAGTGCAATAAGAATTGGTATACCCATATTCTTGCAGTTAGTACATTGTACCGGACCGTTCCTTTTAAGTGGTTCCTCTACGATGTAGCAAATATTTCAGATTATATATAGGATGTGTTTATTTTTTTTTAGTTGATTAGAGTTTGGCAACAATTCAATTGTAAACATTGGCTAGGGTGCTTTGTGTCCATTAAATATAGTTACAACAGTTTTAGTACCAAAAACGCTACCAAAAACACTAGTGTCTACGGCGGACTCTATACCCTTAATTACGATAACTAGGCCCTAAGAGTTCTTCAATTGATACGAATAATAGTTCTTGTTTTTATTTGACAATAATTTAATTATTTCCATAAAACTTTTTTCAGTGTAGGACTGAATTTTTGTTTCATCTATAATATCTTTTTTCAAAGGCACTATATGAAAATTGTTAGTACCTACAATCTCACTTAATTTAGCAATAAGAGCTTTACCGCTACGCTCGCGCAAATACATATGTATATTGGAGGTGGTTTGGCATTAACGACTGTGGGGGTACCCTTCGCATCGTCGTCTGAACAATTGCATAGTATGGCAAATCTGTTGCCATTTAAAATTTCCGTTTTATTTTTATTTGGTGTGCTGCCTTGAATCTTTTTAGGATTGACCGCTGACTTTGAAGGACTTAATTTCCTTTTTATATTAACGTAGATGGTCCTTTTTTATTGGTACATTTTCACCTTGCGTTACGTTATTCTGCGCTGTCTGCGCGCTTGATGGTACCGGTTTACTTGTTTGTGTGGTCACGTTTGTTGCTGGCCGTTGTTGACTGCCGTTCTCTGCTGCTTTTGTTTTTTGTAAGCTCTGGTGCTGCTCAGTTGGTCGGTGCGATGGCTCATCCTTCTCATCGTTGTCTTGTTTGTTGGTAGGAACTGAATTCGCAGGCTCGACAAAGCTAAAGTTGGCATTCAGAAAATGCCTGCGGCCTTGTTGGTGGGGCCGCGCTGCGCTCATGCCTTTGTTTTTTGTTTTATATTGCACTTATTTGTTATTTTATTATGTTTATTGTTTATAAACAGTTTAATTTCTTTGTGAATTTTCATGTTTTGATTATCACTTTCGGCGTTATTTCCTAACGCTTGCACTTTATGCACTTTTTAGATATTTGTTTATTTTTTTTTTAAGTTTTTACGGAGGGCATCAAAATACGTCCGTATAAATTGAATGCTCTACAAAAATCGTCGCTATTTAGATTTTTGGTAATTCTGCTCACAAAGCCTCTGCAGCAAAAGTTTTTAACAAAGTCCGGATTTTTGCCTTTAAATTTAAAAAACAATTTTCCTGCGTTTGGCTTTTATGTTTTCCCCTAAAATTAGAAAAGGAACTTTTTGAGACGTAATCCTAAAAAACTAAGATTTTAAGTATTTAAATCAAATTTAATAATTTTCCGCACTTTTTGCTCATCGATAGTAATATATCAAAAAATTTGTGATAGTGATTTCTAGAACATGTCGCTTCGATTTTTTGTTCGAAAAATGTGTAATCGTAATCTCAAAGTGGTACTCAGAACGAGTCTCACGATTTCATTTCATGAAACATGCATGTATATACAGGGTAGGCCATTTAAAGTTGACCCATCTGGCAACGCTGTAACTTTTAACAGCACTGACAAATCGGCTAATGTCATACCGCGTTAGAAGCGTCATTCGAAGACAATTTATACCATGGAACAGTACACTCCAAAAGAACGCGCTGAAATTGTTCAGCTTTATATTTAAAATAACTTTTCAATTGTGTTAACTCAACGTGCGTTTCGCAAAAAAAATAAAGTGAAAAGTGCTCCAGTTAAGAACACAATTAAGTCTTTATACGCAAAATTTGTGAACACCGGTAATCTCAGTAATGCCAGTCATGCATCCAGACAACGCACAAGACGTTCTGATGAAAATATCGAAGCTGTACGAGCCAGTATTGAGGAGACTCCATCGACATCGAGTTATCGCCGCTCTCAGGAATTAGACATCTCTCGCACCACTCTCCGACGCATAATTCATAAAGATTTGAAGATGTTTCCATATAAAATTCAAATGGCACAAAAACTAAACCCAGCTGATTATCCGCGACGCCTTAATTTTGGCAAATGGGCCAATGGGCGATTGATATCGAAAAATGGTGATGTTAACTGGCCACCGAGATCACCAGATTTGACGCCACCAGACTTTTATTTGTGGGGTTATTTGAAATCCAAGGTATACGCTAATAAGCCAAAGACCTTAGCTCAACTGAAAGCCAACATTCGACCTGAAACAGCCGCCATATCATCCGAAACATTGGCCAAAGTCATGGAAAATGTCGAAAAAAGAGTGCATTTAGCTGTCAAAGCTAAAGGTGCCCATTTACGCGATCTAATTTTTAAATATTAGCTGAAACAAATCCCCTTGGACCAAAATAAATTATTTTTGAAATGAACAAAAAACATTGTTTTCTTTTGTTCTTTTTTTTTTAGAAACAAATGGGTCAACTTTAAATGGCCTACCCTGTATATAAATGTTGGGACATATTTCATTAAAAATAACGATACTATGAACACATACAATTTTTAAATTGCTGAATTATAAAGTAATTACAAGGAAATATCCCTGCCAGCCACGGCTAACCATTTTTCTCAAATGTTTCAAAGCAATTACACATGGAAATCAGAACTTAACTGGAAATAGCAGCAGCAGCAATATCATTAGAAACAGCAAACATGCATAGCGTCTATGGCGGGCTCACTTTTTTCACTAGTTTTGAGGGTTTGAGAACCTAGTGTTTCATTACCTACATACATCTTCTTCTTCTTCTTCTTCTTTACTGGCGTAGACACCGCTTACGCGATTATAGCCGAGTCAACAACAGCGCGCCAGTCGTTTCTTCTCTTCGCTACGTGGCGCCAATTGGATATTCCAAGCGAGGCCAGGTCCTTCTCCACTTGGTCCTTCCACCGGAGTGGAGGTCTTCCTCTTCCTCTGCTTCCCGCGGCGGGTACTGCGTCGAATACTTTCAGAGCTGGAGTGTTTTCATCCATCCGGACAACATGACCTAGCCAGCGTAGCCGCTGTCTTTTAATTCGCTGAACTATGTCAATGTCGTCGTATATCTCGTACAGCTCATCGTTCCATCGAATGCGATATTCGCCGTGGCCAACGCGCAAAGGACCATAAATCTTTCGCAGAACTTTTCTCTCGAAAACTCGCAACGTCGACTCATCGGTTGTTGTCATCGTCCAAGCCTCTGCACCATATAGCAGGACGGGAATTATGAGCGTCTTATAGAGTTTGGTTTTTGTTCGTCGAGAGAGGACTTTACTTTTCAATTGCCTACTCAGTCCGAAGTAGCACCTGTTGGCAAGAGTTATCCTGCGTTGGATTTCAAGGCTGACATTGTTGGTGGTGTTAACGCTGGTTCCTAAATAGACGAAATTATCTACAACTTCAAAGTTATGACTGTCAACAGTGACGTGGGGGCCAAGTCGCGAGTGCGACGACTGTTTGTTTGATGACAGGAGATATTTCGTCTTGCCCTCGTTCACTGCCAGACCCATTTGCGTTGCTTCCTTGTTCAGTCTGGAGAAAGCAGAACTAACGGCGCGGGTGTTGAGACCGATGATATCAATATCATCGGCATACGCCAGCAGCTGTACACTCTTATAAAAGATTGTACCTGCTCGGTTCAGTTCTGCAGCTCTAATAATTTTCTCCAGCAGCAGATTGAAAAAGTCGCACGATAGGGAGTCGCCTTGTCTGAAACCTCGTTTGGTATCGAACGGCTCGGAGAGGTCCTTCCCGAACCTGACGGAGCTTTTCGTGTTGCTCAACGTCAGTTTACACAGCCGTATTAGTTTTGCGGGGATACCAAATTCAGACATCGCGGCATAAAGGCAGCTCCTTTTCGTGCTGTCGAAAGCAGCTTTGAAATCGACGAATAGGTGGTGAGTGTCGATTCTCCTTTCACGGGTCTTTTCCAAGATTTGGCGCATGGTGAATATCTGGTCGGTTGTTGATTTACCAGGTCTGAAGCCACACTGATAAGGTCCAATCAGTTTGTTGACGGTGGGCTTTAATCTTTCACACAATACGCTCGATAGAACCTTGTATGCGATGTTGAGGAGGCTTATCCCACGGTAGTTGGCGCAGATTGTGGGGTCTCCTTTTTTATGGATTGGGCATAGCACACTTAAATTCCAATCGTTGGGCATGCTTTCATCCGACCATATTTTGCAAAGAAGCTGATGCATGCTCCTTATCAGTTCTTCGCCGCCGTGTTTGAATAGCTCGGCCGGCAATCCGTCGGCCCCTGCCGCTTTGTTGTTTTTCAGGCGGGCAACTGCTATTCGAACTTCTTCATGGTCGGGCAATGGAACGTCTGCTCCATCGTCATCGATTGGGGAATCGGGTTCGTCTTCTCCTGGTGTTGTGCTTTCACTGCCATTCAGCAGGCTGGAGAAGTGTTCCCTCCATAATCTAAGTATGCTCTGGGCATCGGTGGCTAGATCACCTTTGGGGGTTCTACAGGAGTATGCTCCGGTCTTGAAACCTTCTGTAAGCCGCCGCATTTTCTCGTAGAATTTTCGAGCATTACCCCTGTCGGCCAGCTTATCAAGCTGTTCGTACTCACGCATTTCGGCCTCTTTTTTCTTCTGTCTGCAAATGCGTCTCGCTTCCCTCTTCAACTCTCGGTATCTGTCCCATCCCGCACGTGTTGTGGTCGATCGTAACGTTGCGAGGTAGGCAGCCTGTTTTCTCTCCGCTGCGACACGGCACTCCTCGTCGTACCAGCTGTTCTTTTGCACCTTCCGAAAACCAATGGTTTCGGTTGCAGCTGTACGTAAGGAGTTTGAAATGCCATCCCACAGTTCCCTTATACCAAGTTGTTGACGAGTGCTCTCAGAGAGCAGGAGTGCAAGCCGAGTAGAAAATCGTTCGGCTGTCTGTTGTGATTGCAGCTTCTCGACGTCGAACCTTCCTTGTGTTTGTTGGCGTGCGTTTTTTGCTGCACAGAGGCGGGTGCGAATTTTGGCTGCAACAATATAGTGGTCCGAGTCAATGTTAGGTCCTCGGAGCGCACGCACATCTAAAACACTGGAGACGTGTCTTCCGTCTATCACAACATGATCGATCTGGTTGGTGGTTTTTCGATCCGGAGACAGCCAGGTAGCTTGATGTATCTTCTTATGCTGGAATCTAGTACTACAGATAACCATATTTCGGGCCCCGGCGAAGTCGATCAGCCTCAACCCATTTGGGGATGTTTCCTCGTGGAGGCTGAATTTACCGACCGTAGTGCCAAAGATACCTTCTTTGCCCACCCTGGCGTTGAAGTCGCCAAGCACGATTTTGACATCGTGGCGGGGGCATCTCTCATAAGTGCGCTCCAAGCACTCATAAAAAGCATCTTTGGTCACATCGTCCTTCTCTTCCGTCGGGGCGTGGGCGCAAATCAGCGATATGTTGAAGAACCTCGCTTTGATGCGGATTGTGGCTAGACGTTCATTCTCCGGAGTGAATGATAGTACTCGGCGACGGAGTCTCTCTCCCACCACGAATCCAACACCAAACTTGCGCTCCTTTATATGGCCACTGTAGTAAATGTCACAAGGACCTACTCGTTTCTGTCCTTGTCCCGTCCATCGCATTTCTTGGACGGCGGTGATGTCAGCCTTTATCTTTCCGAGGACATCTACCAGCTGGGCAGCGGCACCTTCCCAATTAAGGGACCGGACATTCCAGGTGCATGCCCTCAAATCATAGTCCTTATTTCGTTTGCCATGGTCGTCATCAAAAGGGGGGTCTCTCATCCGAGGCTGTGTGTTGTTTTTCATTGGGGGAGGTTTTTACGTGGCGGGTCCCAAACCCAGCGCACAACCCTATGCAGGGGATTTTTCGCCTTCTCACGTTAGCTCGCCTTCAAACGGATGTTCTTAGGCTACCCAGAGGATACTTGGTCAAAGACCGGAAGTCGTGAGCTGCTTGAGTCATATGTGAAAGAATCGTTTCTGGCCACTCCCAAGTGAATGGCGATCAGAGAACTTTCCTCACTTGCGTGAACTTCTACACATGACTCCATCCTCCATCCTACATACATACATAAATAAACCAGTGTTCCGGATTATTTGACTGAAGTATTTTTGTCATGTAACTATATTTAGATACAATTATTAGTAGTGGAAATATTTTAGCAACAAGTGTTATAGCTTTTTTATAGATTAATATTAATATTTTTGACACCTTATTACTTTATCGTTTTGTACTTTATTACGCTCAGAAATGTAAATCAAATCTTTCATTGAGCCCACAAAGAGCTCGAGACATTAAAATTGCTAGACAGCAAGAATCTATTTATCATGTTGAACAGCGCAGACGTTAGCAAACCGCACGTCACGCAAAGTTAGAGTTACACACAGACTCATTAAAAAGAAGAAAGAGCGGATATGTGCTGCTCTGGGGACAAAGTAGCCTTTTCTATTTTAGAAGAGTCTATGGAACATCAAAAGCGTTATTTACAGGTGAAACTGATAAATCTCGGTCATCGAGATGGCGGCTGTGGTTGAGTGTGCTAACGCCACAGCGCCGAGATATATTGTATTACGGAAGTACGACGACTATCTAGCCAGGATTGCAGGTAGGAAGGTAGCTATGAGTGCTGCCACTTTTGTTACAATTAGCGCTGAATGCGTTATTTTGATGCACTATCGTCGGACTTCCATAAACTTGCTGTCTCGTTTCATCTTTGGGCTCAAACCAATTTGTGCTTTCGATACAGCCACTGATGCCTGATGTGTTCCAAATATTCTGTGTCTGCTCAATTATAGAGAAGTGGAAGAAGGAGGATGGAGTCATGTGCAGAAGTTCACGCAAGTGAGGAAAGTTCTCTGATCGCCATTCACTTGGGAGTGGCCAGAAACGATTCTTTTACATATGACTCAAGCAGCTCACGACTTCCGGTCTTTGACCAAGTATCCTCTGGGTAGCCTAAGAACATCCGTTTGAAGGCGAGCTAAAGTGAGAAGGCGAAACATCCCCTGCATAGGGTTGTGCGCTGGGTTTGGGACCCGCCACGTAAAAAACACCCCCAATGAAAAGGAAAAAACAGCCTCGGAACAGCCCCCCTTTTGATGACGACCATGGCAAATGAAATAAGGACTATGATTTGAAGGCATGCACCTGGAATGTGCGGTCCCTTAATTGGGAAGGTGCCGCTGCCCAGCTGGTAGATGTCCTCGTAAAGATAAAGGCTGACATCACCGCCGTCCAGGAAATGCGATGGACAGGACAAGGACAGAGACGAGTAGGTCCTTGTGACATTTACTACAGTGGCCATATAAAGGAGCGCAAGTTTGGTGTTGGATTCGTGGTGGGAGAGAGACTCCGTCGCCAAGTACTATCATTCACTTCGGAGAATAAACGTCTAGCCACAATCCGCATCAAAGCGAGGCTCTTCAACATATCACTGATTTGCGTCCACGCCCCGACGGAAGAGAAGGACGATGTGACCAAAGATGCTTTTTATGAGTGCTTGGAGCGCACTTATGAGAGATGCACCCGCCACGATATCAAAATCGTGCTTGACGACTTCAACGCCAGGGTGGGCAAAGAAGGTATCTTTGGCACTACGGTCAGTAAATTCAGGCTCCACGAGGAAACATCCCCAAATGGGTTGAGGCTGATCGACTTCACCGTGGCCCGAAATATGGTTATCTGTAGTACTAGATTCCAGCATAAGAAGATACATCAAGCTACCTGGTTGTCTTCGGATCAAAAAACCACCAACCAGATCGATCATGCTGTGATAGACGGAAGACACGTCTCCAGTGTTTTAGATGTGCGTGCGCTCCGAGGTCCTAACATCGACTCGGACCACTATATTGTTGCAGCCAAAATTCGCACTCGCCTCTGTGCAGCAAAAAACGCACGCCAACAAACACAAGGAAGGTTCGACGTCGAGAAGCTGCAATCACAACAGACAGCCGAAAGATTTTCCATTCGGCTTGCACTCCTGCTCTCTGAGAGCACTCGTCAACAACTCGGTATAAGGGAACTGTACCGAAACCATTGGTTTTCGGAAAGTGCAAAAGAGCAGCTGGTACGACGAGAAGTGCCGTGTGGCAGCGGAGAGAAAACAGGCTGTCTACCTCGCAACGTTAAGATCGACCACAACACGTGCGGGTTGGGATAGATACCGAGAGTTGAAGAGGGAAGCGAGACGCATTTGTAGACAGAAGAAGAAAGAGGTCGAAATGCGTGAGTACGCACAGCTTGATAAGCTGGCCGACGGGGGTAATACTCGAAAATTCTACGAAAAAATGCGGCGACTTACAGAAGGTTTCAAGACCGGAGCATACTCCCGTAGAACACCCAAAGGTGATCTAGCCACCGATGCCCAGAGCATACTTCGATTATGGAGGGAACACTTCTCCAGCCTGCTGAATGGCAGTGAACACATAACACCAGGAGAAGGCGAGCCCGATTCCCCAATCGATGACGATGGCGCAGACGTTCCATTACCCGGCCATGAAGAAGTTCGAATAGCAGTTGCCCGCCTGAAGAACAAAAAAGCGGCAGGGGCCGACGGATTGCCGGCCGAGCTATTCAAACACGGCGGCGAAGAACTGATAAGGAGCATGCATCAGCTTCTTTGCAAAATATGGTCGGATGAAAGCATGCCCAACGATTGGAATTTAAGTGTGCTATGCCCAATCCATAAAAAAGGAGACCCCGCAATCTGCGCCAACTACCGTAAGATAAGCGTCCTCAACATCGCGTACAAGGTTCTATCGAGCGTATTGTGTGAAAGATTAAAGCCCACCGTCAACAAACTGATTGGACCTTATCAGTGTGGCTTCAGACCTGGTAAATCAACAACCGACCAGATATTCACCATGCGCCAAATCTTGGAAAAGACCCGTGAAAAGAGTATCGACACTCACCACCTATTCGTCGATTTCAAAGCTGCTTTCGACAGCACGAAAAGGAGCTGCCTTTATGCCGCGATGTCTGAATTTGGTATCCCCGCAAAACTAATACGGCTGTGTAAACTGACGTTGAGCAACACGAAAAGCTCCGTCAGGATCGGGAAGGACCTCTCCGAGCCGTTCGATACCAAACGAGGTTTCAGACAAGGTGATTCCCTATCGTGCGACTTTTTCAATCTGCTGCTGGAGAAAATTATTAGAGCTGCAGAACTGAATCGAGCAGGTACAATGTTTTATAAGAGTGTACAGCTGCTGGCGTATGCCGATGATATTGATATCATCGGTCTCAACACCCGCGCCGTTAGTTCTGCTTTCTCCAGACTGAACAAGGAAGCAACGCAAATGGGTCTGGCAGTGAACGAGGACAAGACGAAATATCTCCTGTCATCAAACAAACAGTCGTCGCACTCGCGACTTGGCTCTCACGTCACTGTTGACAGTCATAACTTTGAAGTTGAAGATAATTTCGTCTATCTTGGAACCAGCGTAAACACCACCAACAAAGTCAGCCTGGAAATCCAACGCAGGATTACTGTTGCCAACAGGTGCTACTTCGGACTGAATAGGCAATTGAAAAGTAAAGTCCTCTCTCGACGAACAAAAATCCTGCTATATGGTGCAGAGGCTTGGACGATGACAACAACCGATGAGTCGACGTTGCGAGTTTTCGAGAGAAAAGTTCTGCGAAAGATTTATGGTCCTTTGCGCATTGGCCACGGCGAATATCGCATTCGATGGAACAATGAGCTGTACGAGATATACGATGACATTGACATAGTTCAACGAATTAAAAGACAGCGGCTAAGCTGGCTAGGTCATGTTGAACGGATGGATGAAAACACTCCAGCTCTGAAAGTATTGGGCGCAGTACCCGCAGCGGGAAGCAGAGGAAGAAGAAGACCTTCACTCCGTTGGAAGGACCAAGTGGAGAAGGACCTGACCTCGCTTGGAATATCCAATTGGCGCCACGTAGCGAAGAGAAGAAACGACTGGCGCGCTGTTGTTGACTCAGCTATAATCGCGTTAGCGGTGTCTACGCCAGTAAAGAAGAAGAAGAAGAAGACTGTTTCCTTGTTCTCTCCTAGCATGCAGCTGCCGCAAATATTGTTATAGGGCAGACAGTGGCCAGTGCCCCGTTATAGTTGTAGTAAGCCTGAAAATACTATTTCTAGACCTGTGCACTAAATTCTTGATTCTAGTACTGTTATATTTGGGGCATATCTGCTGCGTTACCTTGCAGTTGGTTATTGATTTCCATCTGCACTGTACTATTTGTTCATTATGAGGATAAATCTCTCTTTTAATCGTTATAAGCGGACATGGTATTAACTTCGCTTTGGATTAATCAAAAGAGGCTTCTAGTTTGGCCAACTCGTCTGCTTTTTCACTACTTAAAATGTTTCTGAGGTCGGGAATCCAAAAGTTGATTCGCCAGTTAGCTTTCTGCAATTGCAAACTACGCTGGAATTAATTAGTTGTGTCGATAACGTCAGCAGTGCTACTTTACACTTGGCTATCCGTGTATAGGGATGTTTTTTGTTTCCTCCGTAGTTATTCAATTGAGCCCCCACATGCTCTCTCTATACCTACTACTTCCGTTTGGAAGATGCTGGCTGAGGTTGATCGCCACCTACTCCGCAATTCATTGTGGACAAGGTATAGATAGAGACTGCATAATCCTCCTATACCAAATCTCTCCTCCACTCAAGTCTAGAGGGTATCCTCAAATGGAAGTAGCTATTGAAGTCTATTGTCTGATTTACTTAAGTTTAGGTGGGGCAGGATGGCGCTATGTTCATAATCTTTCCTAATCCAACCTCCTAATTACTGTATGCTTATAGCGGAACGTGCTGCTTTCTACGGGTGAAGACATTAATGTGCAACTTTATTTTGCTTTTTTCTTAATGTTAATCTAGTTAGCTTTCCAATTTAGTTCAGTATCGATTTCAACCCCAGACATTTAGCTGTGATGGGGAGAGAAATTGTTCTACCACAAAGTGAGAATCTTCTTCTTCTTTTTTGGCGTAGACACCGCTTACGCGATTATAGCCGAGTCAACAACAGCGCGCCAGTCTCTTCGCTACGTGGCGCCAATTGGATATTCCAAGCGAGGCCAGGTCCTTCTCCACTTGGTCCTTCCACCGGAGTGGAGGTCTTCCTCTTCCTCTGCTTCCCGCTGCGGGTACTGCGCCCAATACTTTCAGAGCTGGAGTGTTTTCATCCATCCGTTCAACATGACCTAGCCAGCTTAGCCGCTGTCTTTTAATTCGTTGAACTATGTCAATGTCATCGTATATCTCGTACAGCTCATTGTTCCATCGAATGCGATATTCGCCGTGGCCAATGCGCAAAGGACCATAAATCTTTCGCAGAACTTTTCTCTCGAAAACTCGCAACGTCGACTCATCGGTTGTTGTCATCGTCCAAGCCTCTGCACCATATAGCAGGATTTTTGTTCGTCGAGAGAGGACTTTACTTTTCAATTGCCTATTCAGTCCGAAGTAGCACCTGTTGGCAACAGTAATCCTGCGTTGGATTTCCAGGCTGACTTTGTTGGTGGTGTTTACGCTGGTTCCAAGATAGACGAAATTATCTTCAACTTCAAAGTTATGACTGTCAACAGTGACGTGAGAGCCAAGTCGCGAGTGCGACGACTGTTTGTTTGATGACAGGAGATATTTCGTCTTGTCCTCGTTCACTGCCAGACCCATTTGCGTTGCTTCCTTGTTCAGTCTGGAGAAAGCAGAACTAACGGCGCGGGTGTTGAGACCGATGATATCAATATCATCGGCATACGCCAGCAGCTGTACACTCTTATAAAACATTGTACCTGTTCGTTCAGTTCTGCAGCTCTAATAATTTTCTCCAGCAGCAGATTGAAAAAGTCGCACGATAGGGAGTCGCTTTGTCTGACTCGTTTGGTATCGAACGGCTCGGAGAGGTCCTTCCCGATCCTGATGGAGCTTTTCGTGATGCTCAACGTCGGTTTACACAGCCGTATTAGTTTTGCGGGGATACCTAATTCAGACATCGCGACATAAAGGCAGCTCCTTTTCGTGCTGTCGAAAGCAGCTTTGAAATCGACGAATAGGTGGTGAGTGTCGATTCTCCTTTCACGGGTCTTTTCCAAGATTTGGCGCATGGTGAATATCTGGTCGGTTGTTGATTTACCAGGTCTGAAGCCACACTGATAAGGTATAATCAGTTTGTTGACGGT
Source organism: Bactrocera dorsalis (assembly GCF_023373825.1). Classification (NCBI taxonomy): domain Eukaryota; kingdom Metazoa; phylum Arthropoda; class Insecta; order Diptera; family Tephritidae; genus Bactrocera; species Bactrocera dorsalis. The sequence goes on along the minus strand of NC_064308.1, from coordinate 14,764,060 downwards.
GGGCTTTAATATTTCACACAATACGCTCAATAGAACCATGTACGCGATGTTGAGGAGGCTTATCCCACGGTAGTTGGCTCAGATTGTGGGGTCTCCTTTTTTATGGATTGGGCATAGCACACTTAAATTGCAATCGTTGGGCATGCTTTCATCCGACGATATTTTGCAAAGAAGCTGATGCATGCTATTTATCAGTTCTTCGCCGCCGTGTTTGAATAGCTCGGCCGACAATCCATTGGCCCCGCCGCTTTGTTGTTCTTTAGGCGAATTACGATATTATATATCTTTGGTTTGAATAAAAACTTCGGTACTTCCGTACTGTGCGGCTTGCCGTTCAGTTTATTATTAAGTATCTTATTCTTTATAAAAATCTTATTTGCTAAATTTACTTGAAGCCGTTGTGCTGACTTGACATTCCGCAGCATCAACGACCCGGCATATCTTAAATAAACATATCAAATAATAACAATGGTATTTCATTTCATTTTTAAGGAATTTAAAATATGATTGCTTGCTTATGCATATTATATATTTATAAGAGTGTGCCATTCTGAGGCAACCTTTTTTTTCAACTGAAAAACAGGCTCAAAACTTTCGAAAATGTGTAAAAAAAGTCACTCAAAAGATGAGCTCTTAATATTAATATTAAGAGGTGCCCATATATTTGTATAGGAATAAAAAATACTTAGAAAATACTTGTCTTTTTTGGTATATCGACAAGTTTGAAAGTGGTGGAGTCGTTTGACGACGCAACTCCCCCAGCGTTACTGTTTGAACTCTTCTGAGTTCTTGCATTTACAATTTTTATTTTTGTTGTTTTTTTCTTTAATATTATTACTAGGATTGCTACTACTACCATTACAATGATTATCAATGTTATATTAATACCATATGATACATTTTTATGGTATTTTAATTCTGCAATTTCTTTTATATTTTCTATATTTTTTATTGCAATATCATTGAATGGTAATTTTGGTGTGTAGCTTTGGTTTAATTTTTCGGCAGGGTATATAATTGTATGAATATATTCTGTTTTATTATTTTTAAATTCTTGTTTTAAAATCTCCATTTTACAATTTACAAATTTGATTATATAGTTATTTTTTAATACAATTTTTCTGTTATCGCAGTTTTGTTTTATTACATGATTTTTTGCATTTCTTATTAATATTGCGTCATCGCTTATTTCTTGTATTGATGTTTTGTTATTATATTTAAATTCGCAAGTATTTGAAAATATGCAGCTTTTACTCAATTTTAGATTTTTAAATGCTTTATTTTCTACATAATCAAAATAGTTTTCGCCAATTTTTATAACGAATTTTTCTTTTTCAATAATCTGTAATTTATTTCTATTTGGCATTGGGGTTATTAATTGAATCTTAGTTTGAAAAAATGTTCTTGGTATCTGAATTGCGAATATTATTGTATCGTTTCTGTATACTACTACTCCTACTTTTGATAATTTTAGTTTGTAAAAATCAATCTCATATTTTTCAATTTCTTCCCTAGTTAACATACTTGGATGTACCATATTGTATTTAGCCGCCGCTATATTATTTTGTATTTCTTGAACTTTACTTTCTATGAATTTTAGTTTATTCATTTCATCATTATACAATACTAGAGGACCCGTCCACGCTTCACTGTGGCTGATACATAGATAATACTACTACCATCTATATGATTTCTATTAGTTGGATTATAACTATTAGTTAATGAGATATAATATTTTGTGAAGCAACTTGTGTTAGTTTACAAAAAAATGGATTATAAATCATTTCGTGTGTTAATAAAGCATTTGGCTTTTTGGGGAAAATACTGTTGAATTTGGGCTCAGGGAAATCCACCGTTGAAAAGATATTTGCTAACCTGGAAACAGGCGAAATGAGCAAAGTAGGTGCCTCGCAAGTTCATAATCCAACAAAAACGACGAATAACTGATTCTGAGAAGTGTTTAAGTGCTCTCTAAAGAATAAAGCCGAAATTTTTCGTCAGTGATAGAAACATAGCTCCATCATTTCCCACTGGAGTCCAATCGACAGTCATTGTAGTGGACTGCACATGATGAACCGGTTCTCAGGCGAGCAAAAACGAAAAAGACGGCGGGAAAGGTTATGACATCAGCCTTTTGGGAAGCACGTGCTATAATAAAGGGTGATTTTTTAAGAGCTTGATAACTTTTTAAAAAAAAAAAAACGCATAAAATTTGCAAAATCTCATCGGTTCTTTATTTGAAACGTTAGATTGGTTCATGACATTTACTTTTTGAAGATAATTTCATTTAAATGTTGACCGCGGCTGCGTCTTAGGTGGTCCATTCGGAAAGTCCAATTTTGGGCAACTTTTTCGAGCATTTCGGCCGGAATAGCCCGAATTTCTTCGGAAATGTTGTCTTCCAAAGCTGGAATAGTTGCTGGCTTATTTCTGTAGACTTTAGACTTGACGTAGCCCCACAAAAAATAGTCTAAAGGCGTTAAATCGCATGATCTTGGTGGCCAACTTACGGGTCCATTTCTTGAGATGAATTGTTGTCCGAAGTTTTCCCTCAAAATGGCCATAGAATCGCGAGCTGTGTGGCATGTAGCGCCATCTTGTTGAAACCACATGTCAACCAAGTTCAGTTCTTCCATTTTTGGCAACAAAAAGTTTGTTAGCATCGAACGATAGCGATCGCCATTCACCGTAACGTTGCGTCCAACAGCATCTTTGAAAAAATACGGTCCAATGATTCCACCAGCGTACAAACCACACCAAACAGTGCATTTTTCGGGATGCATGGGCAGTTCTTGAACGGCTTCTGGTTGCTCTTCACCCCAAATGCGGCAATTTTGCTTATTTACGTAGCCATTCAACCAGAAATGAGCCTCATCGCTGAACAAAATTTGTCCGAAAAAAAAAAAAACCGAACACTGATTTTGGTAATAAAATTCAATGATTTGCAAGCGTTGCTCGTTAGTAAGTCTATTCATGATGAAATGTCAAAGCATACTGAGCATCTTTCTCTTTGACACCATGTCTGAAATCCCACGTGATCTGTCAAATACTAATGCATGAAAATCCTAACCTCAAAAAAATCACCCGTTACATACTGAACGACTGATTACTGAACCAGTTATAATCTATTATACTGCGTATTTGGTTGCAGTTCTTTTCTTCTATTCCAAATATTTAGCAATTGTATTATTTTTGAGAAGACTGTTTAAAATTGTACGCATATATTTAAATGATTCCTACAAACATAAATTTTGAACAAATGCTTATGATTTAAAATATAATTTTTGTATTTATGAGTTGTATTAAATTTTGACATAAAGAGATAAAAGGTATCCTATGTCCTTACCCTGATTCTAAGCTACCTCTCCACCAATTTTGAGCCAAATCGGTTCAGCCGTTCTTGAGTTATAAATGGTGTAACTAACATCAATTTTCTTTTATATATATAGATTTGTCTTTCAATTCTATTTTCCTCTTTGTTTATTATATTTAAAGTTTCTATTATTTGTTTCCTATCTGAGTCTATAGTTCCTTTTAATAAGTTTAGTGACCTATTTAAATGTTCATTAATTACTATTTGTTTATTTAAATTTACAATGGCATTATGGCCATTTTCTTCAATAATTTTTAAATGGTTCAAAATGTCTTGTCTTGCATCATCATCCATGACTCCAAACATCTCCATTTATCATCTCCATTTATATGCTATTCCTCCTATATTTATCAAGCCTCTTTTATTTCTCTTTTTGATATTTGGTGTTATAGATGTGATTTTTGCTTTTATATTTTTTATTTCATCAAAGAAAATTTCTTTATTTTCAATATTTAGTTTTCCAATATTTTCTTTAACCTGATCAACTACGTCTGCTATCTTGTTCGGATTTATAGTATGTATAACTGTACTTATTTCGTTAACTATTTCTATGTCCGCTATTTGTATAATTGTATACCCCGCATCTTCTATTATTGGTGTAATTTGCAAAAGTGCTGTCACCAATGATATGATTATTGTTAAAAAAATAATTATTATCGTCATCTGTAAAAGTAAAAATGTATAACCGTTTTAAGTTTTGATTTAAAAAAAAATTAAATTGGATTTTAGTCGCCTCTTACGACAGGCATCTCTTACTATGGGTATATTCTAAAAAGACCCCTTACCCACTGGGGTAAAAAAAAAATCATGTATATATATGTAGAAAAAAAAAATAAATGTTATTATCTCCATTAAATGCCCTTAGACTGAATGAATCGTCATCATTCTCATTTGGATTATCTATGTTTGCCAATTTCATTGGTCTTTTTATATTTGCCGGATGGACGTTTTGTAAGGGAAATATTCTGAAATATGGTTGATCTTTATGCCGTACTCTTTTGTAGTTTTCAATTGGTCCTGTTTGTCTGTTTTCTATATATTCTTCTCTGTTTTGATTTAATTTGGCTATTGTTTTCTGTTCCATAATTATTGTCTTTTTAGCTCTCCAGTTTCTGTCTGTTATTCTGTAAGCCGCTGCGAATTTTGTTAATTTATCAATTACTGTTACAAATGATTGCTTATTGAAATGAAATATATCTACATGAAGTATCTCATTTTTATTGGTTGGAGTTTCAGTTAGGTGAAATTTAGGTTTAATGGGTTTCCTATCGTATTTGATTTGTTGGCATTTTTGGCAATTATTTATTATCAATTGTATTTCTTCTTTGAATTTTGGAAAATATATTTTATCCTTTAATGTATTACAGGTTTCATTTATGCCACTATGCATAGATTCTTTTGTATGGTATAGTGATATTTGCTTATGTAATTCTTCTTCTTCTTCTTCTATTTCTGACGCTCTTTTTGTGCATTTTATAAATTTTAAACTTCTATCTTGAGCAAACATTTCAATAAGTAGTTTTTGTATTTTATGGTAATCTGCTTCAGATACTTCTGAAAATATTCCTACTATTCCGTTTCCTTTTATATATTTTTTTAATGTTTCCTTGTACTCTTCTTTTTCATCCATTGGGTTTATTTCAATTATTTTTCTTCCATGGAGTCTTTGCATTTGCTCTTTTTGTCTATATGTTAATATAATTTGAATTTTATATTTATTTACAATTTCTTCTTTAATTGGAAAGTGTTCAAGCAGTTCTTCATCTGCTGAATGAATTGTTTCCGACAATTCTAAGTTTGATTCATTGTCGTTACCTTCTTTTATTTTTGGTGAGTTTTCAATTCGACTCAAGAAATCAGCTACAACATTATTTTTTCCATTTAAATATTGCATTTCAAAGTTGTATTCTTGCAATTTCAATAACCATCTCTGATGGCGTTGAGAAAATTCTTTTCCTTTATATTTATTAACAAGATATTTGATCGGACAGTGATCACGAAATATAGCATACTGGTTGGCCTTGCTGTGAAAGCACTGCTCCAATAGCATAGTCACTAGCATCAGTTGTGATACTGAATTCTTTGTCGTACTCTGGGAATTTGAGAGTTGGGTGAGATGAAATTAGTGCTTTTAAATTTTCAAAGCTTTTAATATACTCGTATTGTGGATCTTTAGCGTTTATTTTATTGCCCTTTTTCAAATATTTTATCATGGGGTAAGCTATTTTAGAATAATCTTTTATGAATTTTCGATAATAGCCCGTTGCTCCTAAAAATCCTTTTAACTTTTTCTCAGTTTTTGGTATTGGTAGCTCTTGAATTGCTATAATTTTATCTGGATTAGGCTTGATGCCTTCTTTTGTTAAAATGTGTCCTAGGAATGTAGTTTCTCTTTGAAGAAAACTGCATTTATCTGCCTGTATTTTTAATTTATTCTCTTGTAGTTTCAAAAAAAAATTTTTTTTAATGAGTTTATGTGCTCTTCTAATGAAGTTGAAAAAATTAATATGTCATCTAAATATACGACACATATTTTATTTATATAGGGTGATTTTTTAAGAGCTTGATAACTTTTAAAAAAAAAAAAACGCATAAAATTTGCAAAATCTCATCGGTTCTTTATTTGAAACGTTAGATTGGTTCATGACATTTACTTTTTGAAGATAATTTCATTTAAATGTTGACCGCGGCTGCGTCTTAGGTGGTCCATTCGGAAAGTCCAATTTTGGGCAACTTTTTCGAGCATTTCGGCCGGAATAGCCCGAATTTCTTCGGAAATGTTGTCTTCCAAAGCTGGAATAGTTGCTGGCTTATTTCTGTAGACTTTAGACTTGACGTAGCCCCACAAAAAATAGTCTAAAGGCGTTAAATCGCATGATCTTGGTGGCCAACTTACGGGTCCATTTCTTGAGATGAATTGTTGTCCGAAGTTTTCCCTCAAAATGGCCATAGAATCGCGAGCTGTGTGGCATGTAGCGCCATCTTGTTGAAACCACATGTCAACCAAGTTCAGTTCTTCCATTTTTGGCAACAAAAAGTTTGTTAGCATCGAACGATAGCGATCGCCATTCACCGTAACGTTGCGTCCAACAGCATCTTTGAAAAAATACGGTCCAATGATTCCACCAGCGTACAAACCACACCAAACAGTGCATTTTTCGGGATGCATGGGCAGTTCTTGAACGGCTTCTGGTTACTCTTCACCCCAAATGCGGCAATTTTGCTTATTTACGTAGCCATTCAACCAGAAATGAGCCTCATCGCTGAACAAAATTTGTCGATAAAACACATTTCGAACCGAACACTGATTTTGGTAATAAAATTCAATGATTTGCAAGCGTTGCTCGTTAGTAAGTCTATTCATGATGAAATGCCAAAGCATACTGAGCATCTTTCTCTTTGACACCATGTCTGAAATCCCACGTGATCTGTCAAATACTAATGCATGAAAATCCTAACCTCAAAAAAATCACCCCTTATATTCCCTCAATATGTCATTCATAAATCTCTGAAAAGTAGCTGGGGCATTTTTCAACCCGAAAGGCATTCGGACGTATTCATATAGTCCTGCCGGAGTGACAAAAGCTGTTTTCTGGATGTCCCTTTCTGCCATTAAAATCTGATGGTAACCTTTTGCTAGATCTATAGTGCTAAAGTACTGTGCTTTGCCCAATTTATCTAAGATTCCTTCGATATTCGGTAGAGGATACTTATCGTCTACAGTCAATTGGTTTAACCTCCTATAATCAACCACTAGCCTGAATTTTTGTATTCCTGTATTATCTTTCTTTTTCGGTATTATTATTTTTCTAATTATCCCTTGCTCTTCTAATTCAGAAATTTGTCTTCTTACTTCTTCTTCATGTTTTGGAGGTAATCTATAAATTCTTGAGTTTATTTGTTGATCCGTAACTGTTTTAATTTCATGAACTACTGCTTTTGCATTTGTGAGCTTGTCACCTTCTTTATAGATAAGTTTATTGAAATGCTTTAATAATTTTTCGATTTCCTTTTTCTCATTTGATTTTAAATGATCGAGGTTGATGTTCTTTACTTCAGTTATATCTAATGTATAAACTTGCTCTTGCATAGTTTTCATATAGAATGGAAGATTCACACCATTTTTCAAAATTATTGTCATTTTTTCGATATCAATGGTTTTAACGTTTTTAAAAAGGAAATCATTTCCAATTAACAAATCATATGGTTTATTAAAATCCATTAATAACTATCTCATTTTTGCGTTTTCCGGGTATTTAAATTCTTTGGGACAAGGGCTTTTTACCTTAACATTTGGCGTTTTAATTATCCCGTTTAAAGTATTCACCAAAGTGCTTTCACTTTCAAGCACTGGTAATTTAAATTTTTCTAAACTCGATTTTTTCATTATACTTATGGTTGAACCTGGGTCGACCAAAGCATAAAATTTTTTCTCAAAAAATGTTAATATTATTATAATTTTGTTTGATGATTCCTAGGCTAATTTGTAAAAAACTCCTCGTTCGTGTTTGATTTTTGTGGATCACCTCTCCTACTCATTGTGTCCACGTCCATGGGTTCTGGTCCCCTATTTTGTACTTGTTGTCTACTATTCACTAAATTTCTTTGCTGTTGTGAATAATTGTAATGATTTTGATTTGTTCGAACTTGTTCTGAATAGTTTGTACGATTTTGCCATCGAGGCTGTCTTGTTTGATTGGATTGTTGTCGATGAAGGTTTATTTGACGTTGTCCGGATTGTGGACGATACTGTTGTTCAGAAAAATTTTGATTTTGTGAACGATATTGTCCTGAATAAACATTTTTGTTGTTAACACCATTATTTTTGGTATTAGCTTGAAAGTTGTTTCCCCCTTTTTTCAGATAAGGATTTAGATTGCCTTCATCCAATCCAATAAATTTATAAATTCCATTCGCCATTTCCGTTAATGATGTGACCGATTGCACTGTATATGCAAATGTCCCTGATGCTAATTGTTTTATTCGCTGAATTAGCATTCCTGAAAAAATTTTTCTCATAGTGTCACCATTTTCGCTTAGTGCACTATATTCTGTTATATCATCCACGATTTCGTTTAATCTTTTACTTAATTCAGCTATACTATTTACTTTCAGAATCGAAATTTCTTTCGTGATCATCATTTGATTTTTTGTGGGTCTATAATGTTGCCTTAATTTAGTTTTACAACTTTCCCAATTTTCAGGTGGGTTTATTTGCAAAAATTTTTTTGCTGATCCACCAATTTTCAAATCATAAATAACCCTGAATACTATTTCTTCCTCTCCTACATAGTCCCTTCGTACCCTGTCAACTGCTTCAATGAAAGATGGCAATTTTTTTACAATTCCTTCAAAGGGAGATACATATCTTAAGTCTTTTTCGACTCTTTGCCTAATTGTAAGTTGATTTATTGCTGCATTTTGTGCAGCTATCTGTGCTAAAGATGCCAAGCATCGAGTTAGCATTTCTATTTGCTCTGCCATATTTTTTATTTTTATTTTATTTTTGCAACAAAAATTATAAAACAATTGCGTTTGTTTCTATTTCTAACTTTATTGTTTTTGAATTGATTGAAACATTTAGTGAGTATAAGTTCTGCGTTGACTTTTTTTTTTTTTTACAAAGAAAGTAATGACTTCAAATAAAACTACTACTTAAATTATTAGTTGAATATTATTTTACCTTGCTGTTGGTGCTGCTGTTTTTGTTGTTGTTACTGTTACTGGTGTCGTTGTTGTTGTTAATGTTGTTGCTGTTGTTACTGTTACTGGTGCCGTTGTTGTTGTTAATGTTGTTGTCCCTTTGGTTAATTTTGTTGTTGTTGCTGCTGATGTTGCTTTTGTATGGCACTTACAAATATCTCTGGTACACAATTACATATATATATTTTTTTATAAAATTATTTTATAGTTCCCTTATTTTTTTCACTTCAACAAATTATGCGAAATTGTATATGCTTTACATAAATATGACGCCTTAAAAAATTAGTTTTTCTTTTATTTTTATTTTTTTTTGCAACTTTCATTTATTTAGCAAAGTTTATTAATAATTTATTAACAATTTTTTTATTTAGCGTATTTTATATAGTTTAATTTACTTCATAATATTTCATTTATTTAGTATAAGTTTGAGAATAACTTTTGCTTTCAACGCACTAAAATTGTTACGATGTATTTTATAGTAGAAAAATGGGGAACACCGAATTACCGGTTGCGCCAATTACGATATTATATATCTTTGGTTTGAATAAAAACTCCGGTACTTCCGTACTGTGCGGCTTGCCGTTCAGTTTATTATTAGTTATCTTATTCTTTATAAAAATCTTATTTGCTAAATTTACTTGAAGCCGTTGTGCTGACTTGACATTCCTCAGCATCAACTACCCGGCATATCTTAGATAAACATATCAAATACTAACAGTGGTATTTGATTTCATTTTTAAGGAATTTAAAATATGATTGCTTGCTTATGCATATTATATATTTATGCATGTTAATATGTATGTAACTATGTAGTTGAATCTGAAGATTCAACTTACATTTTATACGAATAAAAAATACTTAGAAAATACTTGTCTTTTTTGGTATATCGACAAGTTTGAAAGTGGTGGAGTCGTTTGACGACGCAACTGGCGCGTAATTGCTATTCGAACTTCTTCATGGTCGGGCAATGGGACGTCTGCTCCATCGTCATCGATTGGGGAATCGGGTTCGCCTTCTCCTGGCGTTGTACGTAAACTGCCATCCAGCAGGCTGGAGAAGTATTCCCTCCATAATTTAAGTATGCTCTGGGCATCGGTGACTAGATCACCTTTGGGGGTTCTACAAGAGTATGCTCCGGTCTTAAACCTTCTTTTTGTAGGATTTTCGAGCATTACCCCTGTCGGCCAGCTTATCAAGCTCTTCGTACTCACGCATTTTGGCCTCTTTCTTTTTCTGTCTACAAATGCGTCTCGCTTCCCTCTTCAACTCTCGGTATCTATCCCAACCCGCACGTGTTGTGGTCGATCGTAACGTTGCGAGGTAGGCAGCCTGTTTTCTCTTCGCTGCCACACAGCACTCCTCGTCGTACCAGCTGTTCTTTTGCACTTTCCGAAAACCAATGGTTTCGGTTGCAGCTGTACGTAAGGAGTTTGAAATGCCGTCCCACAGTTCCCTTATACCGAGTTGTTGGCGAGTGCTCTCAGAAAGCAGGAGCGCAAGCCGAGTGGAAAATCGTTCGGCTGTCTGTTGTGATTGCAGCTTCTCGACGTCGAACCTTCCTTGTGTTTGTTGACGTGCGTTTTTTGCTGCGCAGAGGCGGGTGCGAATCTTAGCTGCAACAAGATAGTGGTCCGAGTCGATGTTAGGACCTCGGAGCGCACGCACATCTCAAACACTGTAGACGTGTCTTCCGTCTATCACTACGTGATCGATCTGGTTGGTAGTTTTTCGATCCGAAGACAGCCAGGTAGCTTGATGAATCTTCTTATGCTGGAATCTAGTACTACAGATAATCATATTTCGAGCCCCGGCGAAGTCGATCAGCCTCAACCCATTTGGGGATGTTTCATCGTTGAGGCTGAATTTACCGACCATAGTGCCAAAGATGCCTTCTTTGCCCAACCTGGCGTTAAAATCGCCAAGCACGATTTTGACATCGTGGGGGGGCAGCTCTCATAAGTGCGCTCCAAGCGCTCATAAAAGGTATCTTTGATCACATCGTCCTTCTCTTCCGTCGGGGCGTGGGCATAAATCAGCGATCAGCTTGCTTTGATGAGGATTGTGGCTAAACGTTCATCCACCAGAGTGAATGATAATACTCGGCGACGGAGTTTCTCTCCCACCTCGAATTCCACACCAATCTTGCGCTCCTTTATATGGCCACTGTAGTAAATGTCACAAGGACCTACTCGTAACTGTCCATGTCCCGTCCATCGCATTTCTTGGACGGCGGTGATGTCAGCCTTTATTTTCACGAGGACATCAACCAGCTGGGCAGCGGCACCTTCCCAATTAAGGTACCGGACATTCCAGGTGCATGCGCTCAAATCATAGTCTTTAATTCGTTTGCTATGGTCGTCATCAAAAGAGGGGTCTCTCATCCGAGGCTGTTGGTGGTTTTTCATTGGAGGGTTTTTACGTGGCAGGTCCCCAACCCAGCGCACAATCCTATGCAGGAGATGTTTCGCTTTCTCACCTTAGCTCGCCTCCAAACGGATGTTCTTAGGCTACCCAGAGGATACTTGGTCAAAAACCGGAAGTCGTGAGCTGCTTGAGTCATATGTAAAAAAAATTGTTTCTGGCCACTCCCAAGTGAATGGCGATCAGAGAACTTCCCTCACTTGCGTGAACTTCTACACATGACTCCTTCCTCCACCAAGTGAGAATAGGTTAAATTAAAATTTTATTTGAGAAAAGCATCTGTTCTGTTTTATTAGGGTTAACACCTAGTCCGTTGTTCGTGGTTTATAAGTGTAACCTTTGTACTGCTCTTTCTATAATCTCACTAACTGTGGAAAGAAAAATATCGGATACCATCAACACTATGTCGTCTGCATATGCTACTATTTTAACTTCTTCTCCATTGAGTCTAAGTAACTAGTATTACATTCAGCGCCAACGCCGATAAAAGAGAGGAAAGGACCCCTCCTTGAGAAGTGCCTCTGCTTACGAAGCTTGTTCATGTCACTGAACTTTTTGACGCTGGGCGTGCTTGAGTTGCTTAATAATTACCGCAATAAAGCAACCCTGTTACTAACTTGATATTCTGTTGCTGATGCTCAGCTGATACTCTGATGATACTTTGCTGCAATATTGCAGTAATGATTTCGCGTAGAGCCTGTTGCTTCGAAATATAGAAAAATATTAACAAAAGAAGATATAGAAGAAATCGTTTTTTGCTAAAAGAGTACTGCAAAAAAGAAACGTGATAACAGTAAAAAACTTTTTAAGAAGTATTGGATTTTATCCAGTTGATATGTTCTTCTCCTCTTTATTGGCGTAGTCACCGCTTATGCAGTTGTAGCCGAGTTTATAACAGTGCGCCAGTCCTTCTTCCTTTTGGCTGTATAGCGCCAGTTGGAGATTGCAAATCTAACCAGATCGTTTACCACCTGGTCTTTCCAACGGAGTGAAGTTATTCCTCTACCTCTGCTTCTCCAGACAGGTACAGATGTTGTCATCGTCCATGCCACTGCACCATATAGCAGATGATGATTTCTCATCGTATCAGCTGTCATTTTCTAAAAGCCAAAGGTTTCATTTGCAGCTTTACGTAAAAAACTTTAAATACCGTCCTACAGTTCCCTTCTACCGAGTTGCTGACGAGTGCTCTCATAGAGCAGCAGTGCAAGTCCAGTAGAAAATCGTTTGGCTATCTGTTGTGATTTTTGCTTCACAGAGGCATGTGCTTCGACCTCGGAGCGTACGCGTACGCATATCTAAAATACTGGAGTGTCTTCCTTCTATCACAACATGATCGATCTGTTTGGTGACTTTTCCACCAGAGACCGCCAGCTCTCTTAGCGCTCCAAGCGCTTATATGAGACATCTTTGGTCACTTCATCCTTTTCTTCATTCGGGACGTGGGATATCTTGAAGAACTTCACTTTGATGCGGATTTTGGCTTGAAGTTCATCCACCGCGATGAATGGCAGAACTCGGCTATGAAATATAACACGTACCTACTCGTCTCCTTGTCCCGATCATCGCACTTCTTGGACAACGGTGATGTCATCCTTTAGTTTTACGAGGACATCAACCAGCTGGACAACGCTATCTTTTCAATTAGGGGATCGGACATTCAAAGGGCATGCCCTTAAATCGTCTTTCTTCTGGGGAAGAATGATTCGCTGATTGTATGTAAGGTACCTAAATGAAATCGAGGGAACTTTTTTTTGAGTATGTGGCATATTAGTAGTATGTGGGATGAGTAAAAATAGATAAAATCTGGTCTGCACTACCCCCTTCTCAAATATATTCAATATAAAATTTTCGGTTGCACCCGAACTTAGGTCTTCCTTACTTGTTTTATTTTAATATATTGCATTATTATAATTAATCATGCATTTTTATTAATTTTCATTCATAAAATCACTTTAAATAAGTTTGTCCGGTTTTTGAGACCAAATGCTCCTATGTGCGATGGCGAAAATTAGTGATTTGAAGGTGGAACAACTAAAGAGGTTGCTACGGGAAAGTCAATTAGCGACGACAGGCACGCGAGATCAGTTGTTGCAACGTCTTAGCGCATATGAGGAGTCCGACGAGGTGGACATCCAAGAAATCAACATTACGGAGGAGTCATCTGAGATATCAACGGTGGCACAACTGCAGCAGGAGATGAAGCAGTTACGCGAAATGATGGTACAGCTACTAGTTAAAAGCACAAAATAACGGCACTGGTACAGCCTGCACGCAAGAGGGACAAACGGTACAAAACTCGCAGCTAGTAACGATAGCGCAGTCGCAGTCAACGGCGGCGCAGGCGTTCAAAGTCACGCCACTGACACTATTTCAACGAACGACGACAGCACAGTGTCAACTAACAACAACGTTACAACACGCATTCAAAGCAACGGGAATATTTCTGCGAACGGGAATATTTCCACGAATGGGAATATGCGACACGCGTCAGTAAAAGAAATTGCAAACACCCTGCCGGAATTTGATCCAACAAATAAGGCAAGCATTACGGTAGAGCAATTTATTGACAGAGTCGATAGAGTAGTGGAAGCATATAGATGGGACGAGAAATTTTAATTGCTGGCTATTTATACACGATTAAGAGGAGTTGCACGTATGTCGTTGGAAAGAAAATTTTCCAGTCCCGAACGTTCATGTAGCCGTTTCGATAATTTTGGTCACTCGATTTGAATAGTGGGTACTATCAGATCGAAATGACACCCGATAATCGGAAGTACACTGCTTTCATTACAACGGACGGCCTATATGAGTTGAAACGCACGCGAAAGAAGTTCAAAGTTATCACTGATTGTAACGCTCTACGAACAACCATGGCGAAACGAGAGCTCATACCACGCATTGGCCGATGGTGGTTGAGAATCCAAGAATTCGACATTGAAATTCAACATCGACTAGGTGCTCGTATGGCCCATCTCGATGCGGTGAGCCGTGCACCTTATGAAGGGGCACACGAAGTAGATACCGCTGATCTCAAAATTTCCAAGATTATTACCGACAAGGCAGATTGGTTGTTTAGAGTGCAACTACACGACGAAAAAATAAGAAACATCGTTAATGAAACCAGAATATCCCGACTACGTTGTTGAACTGAGACGCTTATATCGGAAATACGATAATAAACTACTGTGGGTTGTTCCGAAGCAATTAAGGTTCCAAACACTCTACGAATACCACGATAAGGCAGGTCATATGAGCGTTGACAAAACAGTAAAACGAATTCTGAATCTCTTCTGGTTTCCTCGAATGCGCAATTACTTAAAGAGCTACATCAACTCATGTGTGGGTTGTGAATAAATAAATTGAATTAAATAAAATCCCTGCCGGACGACGTGAGGGTCGATATTACAACGACCGTTTGCGACAATGCACATTGATCATTTGGGTCCGTTCCCAAAAAGTTCAAAACGCAACGAGCATGTGTTGGTAATTGTAGATTCATTTACCAAATTCACAATTCTACAAGCAGTCAAGAGTACCGCAAACAAACTCTGTAATTCCGGTATTGCTCGCGATCTCGAGCTATTTGGTAATGCATGAACGTATCATATCCGACGAGGAAAGGCCTTCACTTCAAAAGCGTTCCAAAAGTTTTGCAATGAAAACAACGTCAAACATATTCTCAACGCAGTGCGTACGCCACGCGCTAACGGACACGCTGAACGAGCTAACCGCGTCATCCTATCCATGCTATTACCTTCTACTGATGACAAAAGACTACGCCAAATACAATGGACATACATAATAACATCCCGAATAAAACCACCGGTTGGACACCATTCCGACTACTTTATGGGTACATGCCACGAGACATCCTGCAGAATCAACTTATCCAGGCACTCCAAGACGCTGATGGTGACCTGATCAACGACACCGACCTACAGCAACTACGAGTCGACACTGCTCAACAAATAAACGACGTAAAAGCCCAAGCCAAGAAGCTATGTATACGGCGCAAAGCATAATCAACCGAAGACGTACAACGAAGGTGATCTCGTCTTGACTAAAAAAGAACTAATCAGCTCCGGTACATCACGTAAATTAGAACCACGATTCAGAGGACCGTTCATTATCACCAAAGCCCTGGCAAATGATCGGTAAGTAATTGAAGACTTACCTCATGCCGAACGAACACACCGTCATTACAAAGCCGTATTTGCATCAGATCAATTTAAAACTTGGTGCATGCTACTACCAAATGATCCAGACGACGAAGATGAGAGCACCATGGGCGAGGGCGCCACATTGGGTCATTGTAACCGATGGCAACTCTGTTTCCCAACAAGTGTCAGATAAAATGAAGCAAGTGGCAGCAACAAAAGGGCACAGTCAGAAAGCAACCGTCAGCAAGTGAACAACATAAAATAGCGAGTAAGCAGTGGTTTGAGAACGTTTCATAAAATGTCATAAAGTTTCATAAATTTTAATAGTTTTATTTTTAAATTGTTTGACTGTTAATTATGTATAACGAGTACACACGGGGCTCCCTCCTCTAATTACCTGCTTTTAGTGCCGCTTGACTATCGCTAAGTAAGGCTGCGCTCATTGCGAAAGTTGCGTTGGAGGTTCATCTCTATGCATCGACTTATGGCAAAAACTTCTGCTTGAAAAATGCTCGAAATCCCTCCATAGGTTTGAAGAGCTTCAAGTGCTACCATCGGACAAGTGCGCATTGCACCCGACATACAGTTACTTGCAAGTCATTGCAGCTTCGATAGTTGGAGCTCTACCAAAGTCTGCGAAGGGGTGAACAACCCCCTAACAATCCCAGGCCTGCAGCGCCATGATTTTCTCGCCAGCCGATGGCACACCATCACTTCTTTTGTTGCCTTGACAAAAGTCAGGTGAACATGCTGCTTCCACCGCAGAGTGGAATCCAGCGTGAGACTAAGATATCTGATTATGTTGGTCATATCTATCTCTATAATTACAATGTCGTCCACGTACCCTTAGCAGAGGATCTTATTGTCAGTTAGCAATACTAGACGCTCGTCCACGACAAGTCTCCATGGCGTTAGGATAGCACTCCCTTCTGTGGGCAGCTCTTTGTTGTACCAAAACGAATCCTTGTATCTCCGACTGTGGCTTCAGCTATTCTGGTGCGCAGTATGGCCTCTTTTCATCTGCGCACCGGCGCTACTACATTCCTTTTCACCAGTGCCTTGGCTACGCTCTTGTAAGACATGTTGTCAAGAGCACCTTTGATGTCTAGGAAAGCGTAGAACATCATTTCTTCTCCTTCCTGCGAATTCTCTATATCCAAGGTTAGCTGATACAGAGCAGTATTGCTTAATCTGCCTGCTCTGTAAGCATGCTGATTCACATGCAGGCATGCAGTTTTCAGAGTCTTCCAGAAGAAAGTTGGACAAATTGGCCTGAAAGATTTTGCCAGTGAATAGTTCTTTCTTCCTACTTTAGGTATGAAAATCCCCTTCGCGACCCTCCGTATTTCAGGGATGTACGCCAGTGCGGGCCTAGCCCTCATCAGCCGAACAAGGTATGACAGTTGAACCTGCTCTTCCTGTTGTTAGAGTGCTGAAAAGATGCCGTCCTCTCCCAGAGAATTGAATTTTTCGAACAAAGCCATAGCCCATTTGATCGATTACCCAATAAGAGCTAGATGGCTTGTGTTTGACTACGGGTAGACAATGATCTTCCCGATTTTTTTACGGGAAGTGCGCCCGCGGAAAATCCGTAGCTCTTTCTTCCACGTAGGTCGTATACATCCCATCTCATGCTAATACTGTGTCAGTTTTGACTCTGGCCACTGCGTATTCCAAAAGGTATCCCAGTTTGCGTTTATAATTCTATGATCCGAAAAAGAGGGCTCCGTTGACATCCATATTGTGACGAAGGTGGGTTCACCACCCATATCTTCTATGGCTAAGTTACTAATAATTATGTATTCTAAAAGAGACTCACCTCAAGTGTTGCACTTCGTATTGTCTCATTCAGTTTGGTGGGCGTTCGCATCACATCCTAAGATCAGGGGCAGCTGGTGTCGCTTGCAGTGACTCACCAGTCTATCCACAGTCTCTGGAAGTTGTGCGGATGCCTCTCGCGAAAAATAACTTGAAGCCAGGACGAAGTCTGCTCCTTCGCTGTCCCTGGCTTGCACTGCTACTAGATCCTGTGTCAGGAACTCTGAAATACAAAAGAAGTCAATGTTGTTCCTGACAGCTACACATGTTCTAGCTCTCGCTTTACAGATCCCAGATTACCTTGTTGGCATCCGAATTGAAGCTTATAACCTCCTCTTTGTAGACCTATGGCCCTTGGATCAGCAGGATGTCCCGATTATCCGGATTACTCGCTATGACAGCCGAGGCTGCCGCCGCGTGGTGCGAGTTCACCTGGGCAACTTCCATGTTGACGGTCACTACAGGATCGGCTCAATGAGGAACCAGTCCAATGAGGGGTTTCCCCCGGGTAATTGAGAGGCATCACAGCCATTTGGATGCCTTTTGGAGAATCCGAATATCTGCGACGTCTCTCTTCCACCTGGGAGGGATTTGGTGCGGAGGGTTGGCCTCCAGCTGCCTTCATGTTATTGGCCTTCAGCCTTTTAGAACTGGGGGGCTCCTTTCACAGGATTTTCCCACTCTTCCGTTTCGCGGTTTATGACTGGGTAGTTGAAGGTGTTCTCTGCCGGTCGGAGTTGCGTTCGTACGCGGTTTTGCCTCTACGCTCCTTCGCAAGGTAGACATTATTTCCCCTGGTCCTGTTCCTCGCCAGTACCTCCGTCACCTAAAGAGTCTTCCTCTGCCAGAGGTATCGCAGGGCCCACTTCAAGCTGACACCACTTTTTCCCTTCCTATGAGGGTCATCGTGTCCGGTGGGTTCTCGTTTTGGTGGGAGAGGGTCGTTTCGCGGATCCGTTGCCTTATTTGAGTTTATCGTTATCTTTTGTTGGCTGTTTTTGTTTTTCATCCTTGTCTAACGACCCGTGGTTCAACACGGTGAGCTGTCGGGTCTACATTTTTATAAGGAAAGGGAGATCCGTCACGCATGAGCCCCACGGCGCGGTAAGACCGCCCTTACTTCACAATGCGGCCCGGTGTTAAGAAGGCTCCGTTCGAAAACAGCCGAATTAATCTCCTGGCTGCAAATCATCCAATGGGCATGTGAGTCGAATAATACCTCGGAGTAGGAGGTGGTAGCTCTTGTTCGCCGCACACATGCAGCTTATGACAACCCTCAAGAGAGATGCCATGGCGCACCACTCATGAAGGTTGGAGACATGAGTGCATTGCAGTGAAGCCCCTGCATCACGACAAGGTGCCTACCATTCGTAGAGTTCCCAAGGATGCCAAAGCTAATGGCTCTCAAGGTGCAGATGCGATGGGTACGACAGGCGATGATGGCCAAATGACCATGGAGAAGGACGCAAGTCTCTCGGACATAGCGAGTTCTGGGGGCGGTTCCTCAATAGGCGAATCCGTCCTTAGCCTCGAACAGCTGTTAGACGAAGTGTAGGTCGAGCACGACATGGGTATTGAACTAGCGCTTCTGTAGGAGAGTCAGAAGGATGAGATTCTTTCAGATTAGCTTTCAATATGCGAAGGCGGCTTCTGCCAATTTACAAAATAAAGCAAAAGTGGAGTACGACGACGGATATTTCTCGTTAATTTCGTAATGCCGTACGACGATGATGTGGAACTACCTCCCCTATTGTTGAGGAAGACCTTCTCCGAAGGCGTCAGATCCGGCGTCATATTGAGTTCAGTCTAGTCGGTGAATGTCCGCATAGAAAGTCTTTTAGAAATCCTAGGAATACAAACTGGGTAGGGATAGACTTGTTGGTCAGAACGGTAGACGGATGGGTCGAAGTCTTCAGTTCGGCGTGTAAAACTGCACTGGAGAGTTCCTGTCCACAGAAAAAACCGAAGGTCAGAGGGAAACCACTCTGGTGTACTATAGAACTCTCGGAAATCAGAGCATTTTGCAGACGTTTATTCAATAAGGCCCGTAGGAGTGGTTCAACCGACGACTGGACTTGCAATAGTTAACCGAGTTAAAAAAGGCAAACAGGACCTCATGGAAAACCTTCTGCGAAAAAGTGGAGGGCTGTCTAAAGTTCTTTGGGTTCAGGCGTATTCTCGCAAAGAATCCTGTTTCCTCGGGATATCTTAAAGACGCAAATGGGAAGTGGACTTTAAGTAGTAAAGATAAACTTCATATACTCCTTGATGCTCACTTCCCGACCAATACGTCCTCGGGAGGGATATTTTTCGAAGTGCTGCAGGATGATTGTGCGGCCTTTGTTGACCTTTTGGATGAACGACACTTGAGCTGGGCGATCGATTCGTTCAAACCATTCAAGTCCCCGGGACCGCATGGCATAATGCATCTTAGGTGTCATGTAGCTGTTTATGTGAACTGCATTAGACTGGCTTACATCCCAGGGGCCTGGAAAGGAGTCAGAGTTACGTTCATCCCGGAGGTTAGTAGGGGTTCCCAGGTTACGGCCAAGGACTTTAGGTCTATAAGCCTCTCTTTTCTACAAAAAAAAAATCTGAAGAGACTGATGAACTGGTACATAAGGAGCGCAACATGCTTATTAAAGGGTTGTAGGGTTAAGGATTTCGCTGCTGGGACCTTCCTTCATATTAATGGAGCTTTTAATAACGTGCTGCCAAAAGGAGTCTTTACTGCTCTGGACGGTCTTGGGAGTGAATAAAAACTCAAACACCTCATTATCAGTCTTCTGTGCGGCAGAGTGATTAAAACGGAAAGGGGCAACGCACGCGTTTGAGGGAATGTGGGTAGCAGAACTTCACAAGGTGGAGTTTTCTCTCCTCTTCTATGGATTCTGGTCGTTAACAACCTACTTAAAAACTTGAGAAGCGTGGCTGCCGGACGATGTAGCACTTATGATCAAAGGAAGGTTCCTGACCACCGTGTATGAAATGATGCAGGGGTGGGTATCTCAGCGTCGTAACAAATTGGGCGGTCAGAAGTTGTCTCGCCATTAACCCAAGTAAAGCCGAAATAAGAATTCAGTGACCGAAATAAGAATTCAGTGGTATCGCTGCCGCAAATGGGAGACATCCGTCTACAACAGGTAGATACAGTGCAATATCTAAGTCCTATCCTGGATAAGAAGCTTTCATGGAAGTCAAATATCTAAAAAAGAGCAAAACAAGATATTGATTGCCTTATACTGCTATATAGGAGACATTGGCGAAAGTTGGGGTCTTTCACCAAAAGTGTCTTCCAACCATGGCACTTAACGCCATCTTGCACATAGTGCCCGTGACATCGTTGGAAGATAGGGAGAGGAGCACTGAGCTTATTTACGGATGGGCCAAGGCTTTGGGGAAAGATTTGTGGAAGGGTTACTGTCAGAAGTTCTACTGCTAGATAGCTGGGCTTCGCGGAAGCTAGGCCAGAGTTGGGCCACCATCGATAAATGCGCTGTGGCAAAAGCCTTTTGACCCAAGATCGATTGCAGGAAAAATATATTGATCTCTTTGCCCTGAGTAAGTTTAGCCTCTCCCTAGTTGTAGGGTTTTTAACAGATCATTGCCCAATTGGCGTCAATACTGTAAGATTAGGAATCTTACCAGACGCCATCAGCAGAAGCTTTATGGAAAGGTCAAGAGTTGAATACTTGGGAGCGCATACCTTCAGACACCCCACCCAACTGGCGGGAGTGGAAAGTAAAGGTAAGCGTTTTGCTAATTTATAAGTTTGAACACAGGAATTCTTCTTTCCTATGGCTTAACAAAGGACCACATATAGCATTCTACATGCGGTCTTCGATCAGTCCTCTAACCTAACCAGAGTAGAATCACTTTTATTTTGTGAAATATGATTTATCCTTTGTTGTTTCAGTCCCGTATACTTTGTAGTGCCAGTATTTGGCATTTTGATGGTCTGATTCGAAGGTGGTGCCTAAGGAGAGAAACTTCTATTTGGTTACTGGATAGATTGTCTGAATCGGGCTGAACTGTCAATGTCCATTCGTTGAGATGGCTCCCGCTTAGGGAATGACATCTGTCTTATGTCTGTTAAAAAATGAATTTCTACCCAGGTGTAGATTTGTATTGTCCGAGTCTAAACTCTTTTACAGCCGTCGTTCAACCCTATGAGCTCTTTCCTTCAAACTTTTTACAAAATTATTGGTGAATTGAAAGTGTTCATGTTTAAACTCAATTTATTGAGCTATGGTGAACGCTGATGGCAGTTCATTTGAATGTGCCGCAAAAATAATGTCATTTAAGGGTTTATTTGTATCTGGAATAATTACTCTTAGTACATCTGTTCTGATTTTTTTGTTAAGAGCAGCCAAGGTGCTCTTGTGTGTCATTATAATTATATTAATGAGAAGCGTCAGCTTACGCTTAATTTGAGAATGCCTAACACTTGATAATGTTTCGAACTTCCCTCGTACTTTTCAAAAACTTTATAGGCTGTGTGAGGAGCGTTACGTCATGAGACGTATATTTCGTGCTTCCGTTTAAAGTCGGGTACTGACTTTACTATATCTAAAGCTTCGTTTGAACATTGTTGGTATTATTTCGGCATATCTTTACAATTGTACCTTGGGTACTGTTACATATGTTTTTTGAAATTTACTCTCTCTGTATATTTTTTAGCTTTTGCTCAAAACTTTGAAACTGATTTGCAGTGTTAACTGCAAACTCGATAAGAGCCCTAATTTACAACTCTCTGAACGATGTTTTGTTTGCTTGGCTTTGATTGGATCACCAATTTTCGTAATCATCTGGCTTTAAATGATTAGTTTTTATGGGTAAACCTGACAAACCGGACACTAGATCCTCTAGTTCACTGTCACTCATAGGATTATTAAATTTTGATAATTGAACAAGCACTCTGCGTACATTATTGAGTTTATATAAGTAACGTTGGTAAGTTTTGTTTTACATTTCACTTTCTTCTCGTAGCGGTGAATTCGAGTTCACTTTATTATTAAATTTGTATACACAATAAGTAAAAATTATTTTTTGTATGTAGCAGAGGGTTCTACTTTGTTCTATAGTACTGGTACTACTACTTACATACATACATAAATACTAAAACGAAAATATTTTTAAGTGATTCTACTTATCTACTCTATGGGTGGTAAAGCAACAATGATTATTAATGTATGCTGTGCTTTACACAATATTTGTAAACAAAGAAATGTTAATGATCCGTTCGTTGATGTAGTGGTAGCACTGAAATCAGTTGAAGAAAAACTCAATAGTTCAACAGCGGATTGTCGCTGAAAACAAAAAGCGTTTGCATTGCCATTATTGTATTTGCATTCCTAAATGCTATTTCTTCTTTACAGGCTTACGACGTTATAGGCCAGTCGTTTCTTCTTATTGCAAGGTGGTGCCAATTGGAGATTCCAAGCGAAGCCAGGTCCTTCTCCACCTGGTTTTTCCAACGGAGTGGAGGTTTTCCTCTCCCTCTGCTTCTCCCGGCGGGTACTGCGTCGAATACTTTCATAGCTGGAGTGTTTTTGTCCATTCGAACGACATGACCTAGCCGGCGTAACCGCTGCCATTTAATTCGCTGAACTATATTAATGTCGTCGTATATCTCATACAGTTCATCGTTCCATCGAATGGGATATTCGCCGTGGCCAACGCACAGAGGACCATAAATCATTCGTAGAACTTTTCTCTCGCCAACAAACAGTCGTGCCAGAAACACAATCAAATCAATTCAGTTCAGCATAGACAACATTGTTAATCAATTCGAGTAGCCGCCAGCGTCAACTGATCTGATGCAACACAAACAATCTGTTCTTCGGCAATCACGATCGAGTAAACGGTATGGCTGGTTTCGGTTCCAATCGTATCATGACAGTTTATAGCGGTGCGAGGATTGTTTGAATTGATGTGAAACTTTGGGTAAACTATAAGTAAATCCACGAGTAAATATTTGGGTTAATCTATAAGTACAGCGAACAACAACAATTTTCTGCTGGACTGATTTGAATCATGTGTGGGAAAAAATGTATCCGATTTGAAAATGTGCGCATGTTACAAATTTTCAACGTGTAAATAATGAAAATTCCATCAAGTACGTACATATGTATATGGAACTAGCTGTTACCCTGTGTGCCTCGCTACACCTAAATCGATTAAAACTCTTAAGGCTTTTTACTCTGTGTTTTATTTATTGTTGTAAAACTGTTACTTATTTATAAAACATATTGATATACAACATTCTTGGTTTTTCCACCTGGCGCGTAAATGAATAAGCACCTTGGTGTTCCCACTCTCGAGCATGCGACGAACAATTGGCCGTGGGAGAAGCATGGTTCTTCCAAATTGACGCCGCACACTTGAAACGTTTGCCCTTGCGATTTGTTGATGGTCATCGCAAAGGCAAGACGTACCGGGAACTGCAAGCGCTTAAATTCAAACGGCAAGTCCGTTGGAATCATGGGAATGCGTGGTAAGAGTACGACATCACCTGCTGCCTTGCCATTTAGTATTGTTGCTTCAATCAAATTTGGCCACAATTTTTTGACTGAAAGCTTTGTGCCATTACACAAAGTCGGTGGATTCAGATTTCGTAGAAGTATAATGGGTGAACCGACTTTCAGGACCAAACGATGCGGTGGCAGACCGGGGGGATCCAAAGAATTCAAGAACTCATTTGGATAATTGACTACTTCATCTTGATTCAAAACGCTATCAATCGATGTATATGTGTAGCTTCTCCTGGCAGTTTTTCTTGAATGGCAAAATTGATTTCGTTGACGTGTACATTTTTCGGTGCCAATATTGCGCGTTCACTTAAATAATCGTGGCGTTGATAGCATTCAACAATATTCGGAAATACACTTTCAATCAATTCTTCTTTCGATTGTAAAAGTGTACAAAAGTTGTTCGGCAATGTGATCAAACCGGTATCATCGATTGGTATTTTGCCTTCGCCAATGTCCAACAACTGCTTCGAAAACGCCGCTGCGGATCGATCATTTTGCAATTGGACTCGCATGTTGATGGTAAGAGTCAGCCTTTGAACATGTCTCCACAAAACTGACGACTTTAAACATGCGTTTATTTCGTCGGCAGGAGTTGATCGAGGAATGACTGGCAAAGTTTGCCGAAAATCGCCGGATAATAAGACTAATGCTCCGCCAAAAAGTTGTTGGTTTTGGCGTAAATCTTGCATTGTTCTATTGAATGCTTCTAATGACTTTTTGTTAGCCATTGGGCACTCGTCCCATAGAACTATTCCAGCTCCTTGCAAAACTTTTGCCATTGCTGAATTCCTCGATATGTTGCATGTTGGTGTTTCAACGACTTGGATGTTCAACGGTAATTTCAACGCAGAATGTGCTGTTCGGCCGCCATCAAGTAGAGTAGCAGCGATGCTTGACGAAGCAATTGCCAGCGCAATTTTCTGCTGTGACCGTATAGTAGCAAGAATCAAAGAGATCAAAAACGTTTTCCCTGTACCACCGGGCGCCCATTCCACACTGCCAATTGGTACTGAAAATGCTTAGCATTCTCAGGGCGCTGATCAACGCATTGATTTGATCCGCTGTGCTTTTGAGCGCCGTGGAGTAAGGTTGTCGACAACAGGTACCCACGTAAAACACACCGGACGTTGTACCACCGGGCGCATCCAGAAAGAAAAATCCACCGGCGTTATTGTCAACCGCTTGTATAATCTTATCATAAGCATTTTTCTGCTGAATATTTAATTTGGTAATGTTAGCTTGTATGAAAGCACGCAATTCATTGCAATCGTATTGTTGTTCACGTTGAAGCTCATGGTCAAGCATATCAATCACTGAACGATTGGGCGCAGTTATGCCAAGTTGCGCTAATGCCTTATTCGCAATTGTAAGGCACAGATCTTCAACCAATATCAAAGCATCATTATACATTTGTAATGTATATAGCAAGTCTGCGTCCGATGCTCGATTACGCGCCAAAACTAATAAGTCCTCGGTCATGCAGTCTTTGTACTTATTCCACAGTTCTTGCGGATTTGACGGAAGGCATGTAGATATTATTATTGCGAATAATACGCGTATTTGTTTTGGATGAGATGTGAGTGATGCGTCATGAAGTGCGGTGTCCCAATGCATATCATCTTCTAACAAATGCAATCGCTGACATGCTTCACGATACGTCGCACACAACTGACCGTCAACAGTTTTCAAATCATCAAATGATCTTGGTCCGCGCACGTTGACTAATAGCAGACGCAAATAGAAACATTCGGCGTTGTTCGGATGGACGGTGTAAATGCGTCCTATGGCATCGGTTTTACGGACATTTGGATAACCGTCAACACGCTCCCCTTGCTTTCGTCGTTGAAATGTTTTCGATGATGGATTCCAAGTGAAATATTGTGGTATTTCGGAATATAGCAATGTTCTTGCAAATTCATCGGTTTCACACAACTCGAAAAAGGTAGTTAGTGTTGTCCGCGGTGGTCGTGCTGCGCTCTGTTGTACATTGTCTGCAGTGAAATAAACGCGTTGACCATTTTCGAGATGAACTGCCAAATGAAGAACAACGGGATGCCGGTCGTGTATTGGAAACGATAAAATGCGCCATACCGCTTCGTTGCTGCTTATATAACGGCCCATTTGGTATTGCTGAATTTCATCGATTGTCTGATAATCAGCTACTCCAAAAACTGCCATATCACTGCCCTTATTTACGTATTTGCAGATGTATTTAATCGATTTGACAGAGTTGCAATATTCTACATTTATGTGCGCTTCGAAAATTTTTGACAACAATGGTGAATACGGCACGACCCAACGATTATCAACATCAACGTCTTGATCCCGAACTTTTATGACCGTTGAATTACCACCATCTTCAGCGGATCGACGCCGATATAATGGATATACGTCATTTCCAGTGATTGTATCATCAACTAAAGCTCTAGGATAGCGCTTTGAACACTTATTGTCAATCATGCATGGTGACGTTGGATTAATAGCGCCGCAAGGGCTGTGGATCATGTTTTTTGTTACAACGTCGAACAATTGTGGGTCGATTGCTTCAGCTGGAATTTCCGCTGAGATGACTTTGTCAATCTGATCTGGTCGTATTTTGCGAACTAACCAAATCAAGATGTGTGCATGCGGTAATCCTCTTTTCTGCCTTTCGATCGAGTACATCCAGCATCGAACTTCTCCAAAAACACGAAGTTTCACAATTAAATCCATCATTGCTTTTTGCTTTTCGCTGAATACACGTGCTGTCAAGTCGTGACGATCAGTTGTTGATTGACCGGGGAACAAATGGTATTTGATGTCATTCCACTTGGGATTGCACGTGAACGTTATGAACAGATCCGGTCTGCCGTAATGGCGCACATACGACATCGCATCTTGCTCATACTCGTGCATATGGCGCGGACTGCCGATGTATGTGGCTGGCAATATTGTCAGACGTCCAATGCTATTCACATTTGCATCATTCATTACGGCGTCTCTCAAATGGATGTACTCTTCAGAACGCAATTTCGCTTGGTTGAATCGAATAAAGTTGACACGTTCGGTCTCGATTTTCGCATACATGTCAACCAAATACTGATGGAAAAGCTTGCGACATTTCAGGATGTAGTTATCTTCTTGCGGACGAATCATTATTCTGTACGAATAGAAGTTCATCGCACTCAGTTTTTTCGGTGTTTCTTGGCCTATAAATGAACAATACACAAAATATTGAATCGTAAGTAGCATTTCTTCTCAGAAATTGTACTTTTTTACCAGTAGTTGGATTTATCAATCGCATATTGATGTGATAGCCGTCATCACCTCTCCAGAATAATATCGGATATTGTAATGCATCATAACAACGGTGTAGCTCGGAAACACGCTGAAGTTGTTCGTTTCTACGGTGCAGTACAATATCTCGCGATTCAAACTGTTCGCCAACAATGACGATTGCCACCTCATCGATTGTTGGTGCGTTGAATCGTCTGGCATGCTGCCCCATCGGCATTTTGTCTGCTCTGATGACGATTCGATGGTTATCAGACGGCATGCGGTCCAATGCGATTTTGAACAATCGAATCAATTCATTGTGCTCATGGAGAAATCTTTGCAAATTTAGTACGATTTCTCGCCTTGTGCCGGTCGCAATTTCACATCGTTGATTTAGTTGGTCAGTTTCATTAACGATGAAATATATTTGCAAAAATTGATAGTCGGCATCGGCAAATGGTATGAGCGAGCCTGCTCGATGGTATATTTGTCCCTGAATCTGCAGAATAAAAATGTCAAATGTTTCACTGGAAATTCCATGCAAAGTAATCACCTTGAACGTCGGCATAAATGGATCTCTAATGATCTTTGTGGCACCAAAAGAAGTCATTTGAAAGCATGAATTGTACGCTTGTATGTTCTGCAAGAAATGCTTAGACGTCGGCGATTCTCCAGTGAGCAAGGAATGTAATGGTTCTGGTGGCGGTTCCAATGCAGGCAGTTTCACTTTGCCACTGGAGCAGCACATGCCAGCTGTTTCTCCTCGAAATTTCGCTGCATTGCAATGCGTACAAATAATATCCATTGCTCCAATGGCACCATGCAGGCTGTAGTCGCAGTCAGGATCGTAGTGAAAGCCAACATGTTCCATTTGATCGCGAAGGCGGACCGGAACTCGGCCTTGACGGTAATTTGGCCGTTGATTGTCGGCGAATTCAGCTCTAATCTGTGCACGCCGCTCTCTGTACACCGCTCTACCTCGGGCATTCACTTCAGCGCGCTGCTCTTCGTTTTGATTTCTTCTTAATATTGACATTCGACGTGAATCACTCGTATGCCTGCCAACCGTATTACGTTGGCGTAGTCGAGGCATTTTCTAGAGTATGCATATTTGAAGTACATAAATAAAAATGTAAAAATTAACCTAAAACTACATCTTAAACTACACACGCATATGCAATAAGACCCACCAACAGTGTATTTGCAAACCGCATGGAAGCACTAACGAAACAATAACAATACTCACGTGCTTTGTGTGTGTTGCACGGTCAGCAGAAAAACACAAAATCGGTTCGAATAAATGTAACAAATCGATGGAATTAAATCTGGAAAAAACACACAATGTTGAAACACTTTTTTTTACACACACCGCGCATTTTCAAGCGACAATCGAACCGCATGGCATCACATACGAAACAACAACAATACTCACTTGATTTGTGTTGTACGCAGAATGTTAATCACGTTGAAATCAGAGAAAAATACACACAATTTTAAAATATGTCAATAGAAAGAACAAAAAGGCAAATACGATCAACATGCGATGTCAATGTTTTTTATTAGTTGTAAACATCCGCCAGTTGTTTCTGTTTATTAGTAAAAGGCATTTGACAGGACTACCAATCTTGCGGCAAAACATTATTTCATTAGAAGTTGTGAACATCAACTAATATGAGCAGTCTTTTAAGCTCAAACTCGGTTCTATATTTCTCTCCGCGTAGTTCATATATCTGTCCTATTTTATTGAATATAGAAAAAATGAAAATCATGTCAATCGGTCGCTCCGTTTCATAACGGGGCATCTCGACAGGATAGAATTTATAGAATACTAACTGTCAAACGTATTGCTATTGCCATTGCCAAATCTGTATGTGGGCATTTGCTATCATAATACATATAATAATTTGCGCAAAAGTGTAGGGTAGGTAGGTTCGAGCTGATGTAGCGCATGCTTTGAGCTCTTGAAAAATTTATTTTATCACTTGCGAAATGACGTCGGGTAGGTAGCTGATGTAGCGCACGTTTTGAGCTTTTGAACTCCTTAAATCTTTTATGTGGAAAATAAAAAAAGGATCTTTATCCTTTCTTACAAATGTATTTCTGGAGAAAATAAGAAAAGGGGAAAGATCCTTTTTTTACAAATGTATTTCTGGGAAAAATAAAAAAAGGATAAATATCCTATTTTTTACAAATGTATTTGTGGGAAAAATAAGATAATACGAAAAGGAGAAAGATCCCTTTTTTACAAATGTTTTTCTAGGAAAAATAAGAATTCATATTTTTGGACTACTATATAATAATTGTGCTTAAGCATTCCTATATAAACAATGTAATATTTATTTTATATTCATTTGTGATTTTGCGCGCAATAGATGAGCATTACTTACGCCTCCTTTATACTACTCGCGAAGTTAAACGTATTTCTGAAAGCAAAACAATGTCGGAAGTAAAAAAGAAGAGACGGCAATACTGTGCGGAATACATTAAATTCGGATTCATTGAAAATCCCACAAACCCATCCTCGCCTTTGTGTCTTCTATGTCTAAAAACATTTTCGAATGAAGCAATGAAGCCTTCAAGACTGCAAGATCATTTGAATAAAATGCATCCAGATAAGAGAGACAAGAATGTAGCATATTTTCAAGACCTAGAGAAGAAGCATAATACTCAGCCAAGTGTAGCAAAACTATTTTCGGCGGCTGCTAAGCAAGATGACGACGGACTTCGAGCTTCGTACAATATCTCTTTGTTAATTGCTCAAAAAGGCAAACCACATAACATCGGAGAAGAGTTAATATTGCCAGCAATAAATGAAGTAATAACTACCGTGCTTCATAAACCGGCCGCAGATATTATCCGAAAAATTCATTTGAGTAATAATTCTGTGCAAAGACGAATTGATGAAATGGCTGAAAACATTGAAGAATCATTGTGCGATCACCTGAGGACAATTCTCATTTTCTCAATTCAGCTCGATGAGTCCACTTTACCAACTAATGAAGCATTGTTGTTGTCTTACGTGAGGTTTATTAAAGATGAGAAAATATGTGAAGAACTATTACTTGCTAGAAATTTAGAAACCGATACAAAAGGCGAAACCATATTCAATATATTGGAAAAGTTTTGCGATGAGAAAGAGATTCCTTTGAAAATATTATTTCAATTGCTACGGATGGCGCTCCGGCTATGATAGGGTGTCAGAAAGGCTTAATAGCTCACTTAAAAAATAAAATTACAGATGTACTTGGTGTACATTGCGTTATTTATAGACAACATTTAGTTGCTAGAAACTTAAGTGAAAAACTATTTCAATCACTGCAATATGTCATCAAAGCAGTCAATAAAATCCACAACAGCTCTTTGAATGATAGATTATTTCATCAGCTTTGTGTTACTAATGACGAGGATTTCAATCATTTGTTGTTTCATACTGAAGTTCGTTGGCTATCAAGAGGCAATTGTCTGACTCGATTCTACAACCTGGTTACCAACCAATGGTTACCAAGAATTTTGGCTACAAAAACCGATCTCGCAATTGTACCCTGGATTGTGGTCAATCGTTCAACGATTCTTGATAGCATTCCCATCGTCATATTTGTGTGAACGTGGATTTACTACTTACTAAAACTACTATCTACTAGCTTACTAAAAATAGAAATCGTTTGCTTGTTACCGAACGTGGCGACTTGCGACTGTTCTTGAGTAAATTGGAACCTGATATTAACTAACTTATTAAACAGCATCAGATTCATCCTTCACATTAGTTTTTATATATGAATCGATTATTTTAGTTTTAACTTTAATAAAAGATTCTCTGTTTTAATACTATAAAGTTGTGTTTCAATAATCATTCTTATTGGCAGGTGGAGCCTGTAAGAGTTAACTTGAGACCTAAGCGCCGTTGTATGTTACCTACTGCGCTCAGGTTTCAAGTTGCTGGTTATAGTAAAAGTTTCGTTTAGAATTCTCCGTTAACATACATATATAGGTCACAGCAATTAATTTGAAGTTATAGTGGTTTTTAAATAGGTGAAAAAAGGGGGGCGCTAAAAAAATATTTATTCTCAAAGTGGGCGGTAGACAAAATAAGTTTGGGAACCACTGGTTTAGGGGATGACATACAAACCGAACGCTGTCGATTGTTTCAATCATTGAAACATGAGTTTGCATCACTTTGGGTATTTTCTGCTGATGTGAACGTTCATAAACAAATCAGAGATAAGCTGATCGCTAGTGATTCAAAGTTGTTCTCTATCGCTGATTTGAAGACAAACGGTGCACTTCGTGTACATGAACCGAACTGACAGAATCAGACAGAGTAACGGATCAGTACTTATATCAGAACCAGCGAAAAACGCTACTGCCTTCTTTCCTTTTCCTTCCTTATCGCGCGAAATGTGTGCACAGTGGAGAACGTAGGAAAAACGCAGAAATCAGCCATCTTCGTTTGTTTTCATTTGAACATTGTTGCCATTGCTCAATGCGCATATACATATAGCTTTGAGCACATCTTTGTTTTCAATTACAATTTTTTACAATATAAAATATTAAAACTGAAAACAAACTATTAAAAATAGTTTATATATTTATAAATAATAGCATTGGACTCTGATTTTGAGTTATTTTAAGAAAATTTCAAACATATTGAACAGATTGAATTATAAAAGTTGATAATTACTGCAGTATATCGATATTGGCAACCCTGCGTTGTGAGAGAGCAATCAGCTGCCACGTTTCTGCGGCAAGAATCCAAATGTCGTGAATTCTCACGTTATCCCACGTCAAAGAGAGAAGGGAGTAGCGTTTTTCACTGTTCAGTTACATTGCGCGCCCATAAAATAGGTCATGTAAACAAAAATTTATTACTCGTTGCAGTTCTCTGATGTACATCTATGCAATCAAAACTGTTTATTTTTACCTTATTCCATTCGCTGCCTCTACAAAATGAAGGATCGATATTATTTAATTTAACCGCAATACACAACTCCATCTTATATTTTTGTGGATCCAAACGGCCCCATTCCTCTGGCTAGGCCACGATTTTTCTCCAATAACCTTACCATCATCTCAAACTGTTTCTGGATGGTTCTTGTTATTCTATGATCCCAACTCTTTTTTGGTATTACGATTTCCAACTTTTTTCAATCGAATTTTTATTGATATTACCAACCTAAAAAATTAAGAATTAACTGAAAGTAAAATAGCTGAGAAATCAAAACAATTTAGTTTAGTTAATATTCAAAAAAGGCAAATATTTATTAAAATGGAGATTATTTTTTATTTATATTACGATTACAAAAATGTTGTGATCAAAATTGATGTGCTGCGTTTCAGAAAAAGCCTTTGATCCATTCGAATTTTCCAAATCCAAGTAAGCCAATTATTTGCTGACACTAAATTATTCTGGTTCAAATGAGGAATAATTTGTTTTTTTTTTACTAAATGAGATGGTAGGAACGTTTCTACTTGTACAAAGTTTATATTTCTTTGCTGCCGGTAGTTATCAAGAATGCGTTTTAAATTCTTTAAACTTTTGTCTTAAGCAACCCACGATATTAATGGTTTTTACAAAACCTTTTAAATACACAATATTTATGCGCTGTAGACACCTCAAAACACCAATGCCTGAGGAGGTGCAAAACGTTTCAAAACTTTACTTTTACTTGAAAAGTTTATTCTCAGGAGTACAGTACTAGATTGTATCAACGAATGTATATTCGAAACACTTCACAGTCCGTTAATTTTATTTTCATGTTTTCAAATTGTAGTTTGTTTCATATAGTTTCGTGATTTTTCAACAAATTACGTTATTATGAATGACAGCTCCAGCACATATAAATAATAAAGCCTTAGCATGAGTCAATAAAGTTTTTGAATTGGTTTAAGCCCAATCATTGATCTCAATTTTCCTGAATTTAATTAAGTCTGAAGAGTACGGAAAACTCGTACATACTCTCAAGAAAATCGGCCTCGTCTACCGAATTTACACCTGTCAAATGTGAAAAATTTATTTGCAAACTGTGGCTACCTCAATTGGCAATTGAAATGCAGCCAAGACATTAGAACAGTTAAATTTAAACTTATATTGGCTAGAATTCCCAAGTACGGTACTTAGAGTTCCAATGATGAATTCACAGCGGACCACTGATAAACGGAAACCCATACGGAATACTATTTCAAACAACATTACGAAATTAATATAATTTACGCAGTTCCGATATAACTTTTAATCTTAGAGAATAAGAATTTTTTTTACAAGGTTGCAACCAGATTCGTAAGAAATACAGCACACATGAAAACGGAAAGCAGTAATTATTACATTGAAGTTTTAGACCTTGGCCGGATGGAATAATATCTTAAAGAGCTATAAAAAAGCCAATATCTTAACGTGCAACCGTTTTTTAAATATTGCCAGTAACCAAAAATGTTTGTGTTGTACTGGGTTACCTGATTTTATTTTTTTGTGCAATATTTTCTCTAATAACCATTTATCATATCTCTTTCTATAAAGATACTAATATTTATTTTTTACACACTGAAATCCTTGTACAGAAAACAAGACTATTGTGAATGATCGTATTTTATTACTTATAATGCAGAAGCAAGAATGATGGAGAAATCATTTTGGATGCAGAAGCACAAGCATATGAAAATACGAAAAGGGAAATTAAGGAACAAGAAGACTGAATGGAGTTGCTAGGTGACAGAAGGCGTCAGAAGATAAAATTGTTCGTTATTCGTATTATTTCTGTAGTAAACGTAGTTATTGGCAACATATTGAATGAATGATTAAATAACGCGTGTTATTATGTATATAAAATCATAGTTTTGAAGATTTGCCAAGCGTGATTTTTTCTTCATAATTTATGTTCTCGATAGTACATAACTTTCTACACGAGTTTTCTCTTTTTTCCTTATTTTTCTTCTTTCTCACATTTTTGTTTGGTATTCACATAAGATTAAACTGGAAACCAGAATACATGAAATGCAAGTACGTAGAATAAGTAAAACACGTTGTGATTTAGGATTCATTTTCAATAAATTGTTCGATTAAAATGAAACGCTAAATAGTTCCTTTTTTGAACATGCTAACAACCAAAAGGTTGGTTTGTTGAATATAAATTTGGGGTTTCTATTTATCTAACACTTGACTATGGAAACCACTGGGAGGACAAAACGACACCGGATTTATTGAGAATGAAAGACAGTAGAGCATAATATTTTTTGGATTTGTTATTTTTGTTGTCATATCTCTTTTTATTTTGTAACCGTATGGACCGTGCTTTCTTTCTTTTTGTGTTGCCTTTATTTATCTGACCCGCGGCTTAGGCTGCATTCCCCAGGGTGGACAACAAGCAAAGTGCACATCTGGGCAACCAGGAAGAATCTTAGAACATATGTATTCAATTTTTTTATACTGTTACAACATGCTTATAGAGTATAAAAGTATTGCTCATCTAACGGTTGTATGTATCACTTAAACTAATCGTGACAGACATAGGTTTATATATAATGATGATCACAATGACAGGACGAGGTAAAATCCGAGCGATGGTATATGTTGATGAAACTTAGTATGGTCGTTCCTAGCTAAAAAAAGTACAAGTTCGTAGATGGGTGTAATGGGACCAATGCCACGCCCACAAAAAACCATTAACCGAAAACATATAAAGTACCATTACTAAATATTAAATCATATATATTATTTCTGTAAGGTCTTTTTGTGTTAGTTCCTAATTTTCTGCTCTCATTTGGAACCAATATTAATAAATAAGGTATCGTTTTAAAGGTGGCGGTTAGCTCTACATGCAAAACCATGTTTTAATTAGCGGG
Source organism: Bactrocera dorsalis (assembly GCF_023373825.1). Classification (NCBI taxonomy): domain Eukaryota; kingdom Metazoa; phylum Arthropoda; class Insecta; order Diptera; family Tephritidae; genus Bactrocera; species Bactrocera dorsalis. The sequence continues at coordinate 14,728,961 of NC_064308.1, read as the reverse complement.
GTGGTTTTGTTTAATCGTATTTTATAAAAATTAATTATTTAAAAATTAAACGATTGTGAATGCATAAAAAAATCAATTTGTACTGCAACGCTATTTCGAATCCGTACTGCAACGCTATTGACACGTAGATGTCGCTAAGACTGCTGCGAGCGCGCCATCTACACTTGAATAGTGGTCAAATAAGTGAACAAGACTGCGTTCACGTTGGGTCATAAACTCGACTTAAAGGGACATTTTTTGGGTTATAAAGTGAAAAACTCTTACTACGCAAAGTAAAAAAAAAAAGTTGAAAATAGAAGTTATTAGTAACGGAAAATGTTTTATCTTGAGAATAACTGTTACCAGGCAGCGCAAAACAAAAAAGTCGAAAATCAACTCAAGTTTATGGCTCAATGTGAATGTAATATAGTGGTGGAATTTCAAATAGCGGTTTGCGCATATTTGTATGTATAGTGAAGCTAATTGAAAATCTTTTTTTATATACCTGTGATAAAATACATAATTGGTAAGTTTACATGAATTACATGTGTTCACATATTGTTAGATTATAATGCCTAGGGCCACCTTAAATCCTTCAACTGAGCGAAGAAGACGTCAAGAAGCTAGAAGAAGTCGACCAAGCCAGTAAAGAAATATTCATCTAGGCCATGCAAGGAAACAATGCGTAACCACCGACAGGGACAAAGTCATCAAATGGTAATCCAGCGTAGGAGTGACTTGGTACCAGCATATATTTTAAAGATAAGCAGTGACACAAATTCTAGGAGAATACAGGAAAAGCTTCCAAAAACTTATTGTTCCGCACGCCTCGGAATCATCCAAGAACCACATAGCGTTGGGCGTATGGATCAACAATGTATATTTTGTGTGGCAAAACTATTTGCAAGTGAAGTTAGTTCTTCAATTTGTTGTCACAAAGGGAAGGTGAGTTTGCCAGAAATTTCTGTATGTGAAGAACTTAAAACTATAATCCAACGCAATGATTCTGTAACACAAAACTATTTGGAAAACATAAGAATATTTAACAACGCATCAACGCATTTGCATCAGTTCAAGTAAACTTTGTTAACATCCCTGGAAGAGGCCCCTTTTGTTTCAAGCTAAACGGTCAAGTATATCATAGAATTGGAAGTTTACAATCACCTGAGGGCGAAACACTCTCATATGCTGGCCTATTTATTTTAGACAATGATGATGCTTTGCACTATCGTACAAACCGAGAGGTTAATAACAGTTGTTGCCAATTTCTTATGAACCAACTACAAACAATGCTTATAGCCTACAATCCGTATGCGAGTTTATTTCATTGTGTCAAAGATATGTCTAATAATATTGCTGATATGCAAATACAATTTAGTACAGAAAATGCTTTCCATCCGGGAAGATATAATGTACCCACTGTATCTGAAGTTGCAGCAGTTTTTTTTTGGGTCAAGATGGCGTTCCACCAGGCAAATTTGACTTTACAATTTCTTATAAGTCAGATGGATCACTTAGTAAAATATCGTATCTGGATCCCCATTCAGATCCAATGTGCTATCCTCTGCTCTTTCCCTGTGGAGACGCAGGATGGAGACCAGGTATGCAACATGTCGACATCCACGCAACTGCAATACGAAGCGTTACCACTCAATTGCAATATTATTGTTACCGTTTAGCAATAAGAGGTGAATTTAATATAATACAAGCTTCAGGCAAATTATTTCAGCAATACGTTGTAGACAGTTATGTCAAAGTGGAGGGCTCCAGAGTTGCATACATTAGATCACATCAAAAAATTTTAAGAGTTGAAAGCTATAAAGGGTGGAGGATGGAGTCATGTGTAGAAGTTCACGCAAGTGAGGAAAGTTCTCTGATCGCCATTCACTTGGGAGTGGCCAGAAATGATTCTTTTACATATGACTCAAGCAGCTCACGACTTCCGGTCTTTGACCAAGTATCCTCTGGGTAGCCTAAGAACATCCGTTTAAAGGCGAGCTAAAGTGAGAAGGCGAAATATCCCCTACTTAGGGTTGTGCGCTGGGTTTGGGACCCGCCACGTAAAAAAACACCCCCAATGAAAAAGCAAACACAGCCTCGGATGAGAGACCCCCCTTTTGATGACGACCATGGCAAACGAAATAAGGACTATGATTTGAGGGCATGCACCTGGAATGTCCGGTCCCTTAATTGGGAAGGTGCCGCTGCCCAGCTGGTAGATGTCCTCGTAAAGATAAAGGCTGATATTACCGCCGTCCAAGAAATGCGATGGACGGGACAAGGACAGAGACGAGTAGGTCCTTGTGACATTTACTACAGTGGCCATATAAAGGAGCGCAAGTTTGGTGTTGGATTCGTAGTGGGAGAGAGACTCCGTCGCCGAGTACTATCATGCACTCCGGAGAATAAACGTCTAGCCACAATCTGCATCAAAGCGAGGTTCTTCAACATATCGCTGATTTGCGCCCACGCCCCGACGGAAGAGAAGGACGATGTGACCAAAGATGCTTTTTATGAGTGCTTGGAGCGCACTTATGTCAGATGCCCCCGCCACGATGTCAAAATCGTGCTTGGCGACTTCAACGCCAGGGTGGGCAAAGAAGGTATCTTTGGCACTACGGTCGGCAAATTCAGCCTCTGCGAGGAAACATCCCCAAATGGGTTGAGGCTAATCGACTTCGCCGGGGCCCGAAATATGGTTGTCTGTAGTACTAGATTCCAGCATAAGAAGATACATCAAGCTACCTGGCTGTCTCCGGATCGAAAAACCACAAACCAAATCGATCATGTTGTGATAGACGGAAGACACGTCTCCAGTGTTTTAGATGTGCGTGCGCTCCGAGGTCCTAACATCGACTCGGACCACTATATTGTTGCAGCCAAAATTCGCACCCGCCTCTGTGCAGCAAAAAACGCACGCCAACAAACACAAGGAAGGTTCGACGTCGAGAAGCTGCAATCACAACAGACAGCCGAACGATTTTCCAGTCGGCTTGCACTCCTGCTCTCTGAGAGCACTCGTCAACAACTCGGTATAACGGAACTGTGGGACGGCTTTTCAAACTCCTTACGTACAGCTGCAAACCGAAATCATTGGTTTTCGGAAAGTGCAAAGGAACAGCTGGTACGACGAGGAGTGCCGTGTCGCAGCGGAAAGAAAACAGGCTGCCTACCTCGCAACGTTACGATCGACCACAACACGTGCGGGATGGGATAGATACCGATAGTTGAAGAGGGAAGCGAGACGCATTTGCAGACAGAAGAAGAAAGAGGCCGAAATGCGTGAGTACGAACAGTTTGATAAGCTGGCCGACAGGGGTAATGCTCAAAAATTCTACGAAAAAATGCGGCGGCTTACAGAAGGTTTCAAGACCGGAGCATACTCCTGTAGAACCCCTCAAGGTGATCTAGCCACCGATGCCCCGAGCATACTTAGACTATGGAGGGAACACTTCTCCAGCCTGCTGAATGGCAGTGAACACATAAATCAGAAGAAGGCAAGCCCGATTCCCCAATCGATGACGATGGAGCAGACGTTCCATTACCCGGCCATGAAGAAGTTCGAATAGCAGTTGCCCGCCTGAAGAACAACAAAGCGGCAGGGGCCGACGGATTGCCGGCCGAGCTATTCAAACACGGCGGCGAAGAACTGATAAGGAGCATGCATCAGCTTCTTTGCAAAATATGGTCGGATGAAAGCATGCCCAACGATTGGAATTTAAGTGTGCTATGCCCAATCCATAAAAAAGGAGACCCCACAATCTGCGCCATCTACCGTGGGATAAGCCTCCTCAACATCGCGTACAAGGTTCTATCGAGCGTATTGTGTGAAAAATTAAAGCCCACCGTCAACAAACTGATTGGACCTTATCAGTGTGGCTTCAGACCTGGTAAATCAACAACCGACCAGATATTCACCATGCGCCAAATCTTGAAAAAGACCCGTGAAAGGAGAATCGACACTCACCACCTATTCGTCGATTTCAAAGCTGCTTTGGACAGCACGAAAAGGAGCTGCCTTTATGCCGCGATGTCTGAATTTGGTATCCCCGCAAAACTAATACGGCTGTGTAAACTGATGTTGAGCAACACGAAAAGCTCCGTCTGGATCGGGAAGTACCTCTCCGAGCCGTTCGATACCAAACGAGGTTTCAGACAAGGCGACTCCCTATCGTGCGACTTTTTCAATCTGCTGCTGGAGAAAATTATTAGAGCTGCAGAACTGAATCGAGCAGGTACAATCTTTTATAAGAGTGCACAGCTGTTCAGATATAATACTCCTATTTGGCACAGGGGATTGCAAGGGGCATCTGTGGGTAAAAACTTTGAAAAAGCGGGTTGGGCTCAGCCCGATTCCAATCAAATTTTGCATGTGATATCTTTATGACATTCTTATGTTACAGTACGAAATCCGACTACGGCCACGCTTACTTCCCATATAACACAATTTTAAATTCCATTTGAAAGTTTCACTTTTCAGTATACAAATCAAGAATGAACTACTACATCAGAATAAAACTTTGCACGAATAGTGCTTTCGAGGTGTGCTATCGTATGTCCAAAAATTTCCTTAATCGAGCCAAAACTCCTCAAGCCCCTATGCATTGACTATGTGGACCCAGCGCTTATAGTTGACTTTTTCTGAAACTATAGATCAATGTGTGAGACATAGTATAATTGAAATTCCGAGTGAATCATTTCCTGGAAGTAGTATATCTGTGTCAAAAATATGTTGAATCAAGAGCCAATATGTGAGTATCTTAATAAAATTGAGAGACCGTGATTTTTTTATAACGGTGCACATTTGTGCTTAGAATGAAATACTTGCAAGAGCCCAGATCACGAAATGTTTGGCTATACCCGAAATTAACTTTCCTTATTTCTTTTTATATTTAAATTTTTATTCAGCGCTCATCACAAGCCCAACCTGCACGACCCAACACATAAAAGGACGCACGACAGATGTTCCCTTAACGAAAGCGCAACAGATGCACTACAGGTACAGGGTGGGCCATATAAAATTTTTAAATTTAAAAAGTAAAAAAAACGGCTTGATATTTTTCAAAGGGTTAACATTTATTTAAAAGGTTGTTTTATGAAATTTATTTGTGGAAAACAATTTCGAACAAATGAGCACGACGGCTGAGTTTACAGTAGCTTATCCGATCCACCCAATTTTGGAGTACTTTCTCGATGGTTTCAGGCCTTATGGCAGCTACAGCAGCTGGAATCTCGTACTTTAGATCTTGAATTTTTTCTGGATGGTTGGCGTAACATTTATCTTTAACAGCTCCCCACAGAAAATAGTCCAACAGAGTTAAATCGCAGCTTCTGGGAGGCCAATTCACATCACCTCTTTTGCTGATTATGCGATTTTCGAAGAAAGGGCGTAAAAGATTGAGTGTAGCGTTTGCTGTATGGCACGTAGCACCATCCTGCTGGAACCAAATGTTGTCCAAGTCTTCCTCTTCAATTTGCTTGAAGAAAAATTCGGTTAACATTACGCGATATCGCTCACCATTGATGGTTGCGGTTCCTTCTTAATTTTCGAAGAAAAATGGGCCGATTATTCCACCAGACCAAAATCCGCACCATACAGTGATTTGTGCTGGGTGCATTGGCTTCTCGACGATTACGTGCGGGTTTTCTGTGCCCCAAATGTGACAATTCTACTTGTTAACGTAACCATCGAGGTGAAAATGAGCCTCGTCCGAAAAGATGATTTTTCAGTAAAATTGACCATCCTCGGTCTAACGATCTTCTGCCCAATCTGCGAACTGTATACGGCTCGGGTGGTCAAGTGGCTTCAGCCAAAGTTGTTCGCGGAATGTTTAATTCTTGCGATCGACGGCGAGTTGAGGTGGATGGATTCTCACTAACATTTTCAGCCACAGTCGCAATATTTTCGGTTGAACGCGCGGGAAATGAACGTTGACGTTTTGGTTTATCCACCAACGAGCCAGTTTCACGCACACGCTTGACAAATTGTTGCACAAATTGAACTGATGGCACTTTTTGTCTGTCCATTTTTTTTGCCAAATTTCTCACAGTTTGGGTTGAAGACTCACCACTTTGGAAACAAGTTTTCAATATTTTCCAGTTCTCTTCTAGTAAATAGCGACCCATTTCGTAAGTTTTAGACTTTTTACTGAATATCTGTCACTTCCTGAATGGTATTTGACGGTTCCAATGTCGAAATATAGATAATTCAAATTTAAAACGATAGATGGCCCACCCGTTATTTATTTCAGGAACCAAAAACCAATAAGCGACATTCTTTTTGCGGGACGTCGAAATAATCAGCATTAGTATTAGCTCAAGAAGTTGAGTGTTATCATGAACGCTTTCAGTTCGCAAAAATTTAACAAAAAGTTTGGAAGAAAAAGTTCATCGGAATGAACAAAAGACTGAAGATTTGAACAACAAAAACCTGCCACTGAGTAAAAATCCATTATTTTGACAGCCTGTTGCACAGCATAATCAGCAATGAAACGGAAACGTATTTCCTTGTGTAGCACCTTCGGACCAGGTCATTAAAAGGCGAAATAGTAGCACTGCAAGGTGAATGGGACCAAAGCAACAAAGAATAAATCATGTTTCACACCAAAATACTTATATTCAAGAGGAATTAGAATATCGAAGGCTGATGGCATTAGAGATGCAATTAATCAATATGAAGAAGTCTATCGAATAATAGCAGGTAGAACAATAAAGTTCACATAGGAGCTTGAAAAGAGGAGCTTAGAAGATTCTTTCTTAATTAAGTTAATTCCTGTCTTTGACACTGTTCAAAAGAAAAGCCTTATGTAGCTTTTCAAAACCACAACTTATATTCACCCAAATCAAGGCAACAAATTTGGAATAATAGAGCCCTAGCCCTGCTTAATAAACATTTTTTTATTATTATTTTACATTCTAGTACCTAGTATATAAAAATAAAATACTAACAACAATTCTGGTATAAATAATTAGGAGAGATACTTAAAAGATAAATGTTAAGAAATGCATTTGCTGTTATTGCTGTCTTACTAGGTCGGAAGGCTTTTTGCGTTTCAACCTGATTTTTCGCCCAGCAGTTTTGATGAGTCCGGAGGCTTCCTCATTAACTGTGTAAGCCTCAGTTCGTGAGACTTTACTAATTTGGAGATTACCACTGAATTCACGCCTAGATCACGGTGCAGGTCAGCAGATTTAATGTACCAAGGAACTTTAACTAAAGTCCTTAGCACCTTACTTTGAAAGCGCTGTAAAAAGCAAATAAAGCATTGGCCCTAACACGCTTCCCTGGGGAGCATACGCTTTTATCGGTTGCAAGTTTAAGTATACATCCTCTTGTTTAATGCGGAAGTATCTATCTTTTAAGTACGAAGCAATTATTTCACAAAATTGTTTGGGTAGCATGTATTTCAATTTGAGCGGTAGACCCGTATGCCAAACTTTGTCAAAAGCTTGAGACACGTCCAAAAAGGTAACGGAAGCCAAATTGATGTGTTGGTATTAGGTGTTTATGAGCGATTATTGGCTTGAGCCTATTTATGAGTACATTCTCAAAGATTTTCGATAAAGCTGGCAGCAGCGAAATTGGTCTATATGATGTAACAGCGTGTACTGGCTTACCCGGCTTAGGTATCCTTATGACTTCAGATACTTTCCAAAGCGATGGCACGTATTTTAGGCATGAAGCACAGTTTATAATGTTTACAAGTTTTTTTATACAATTCTTTGGTAAATTGCATAATATTTCTCCAGTTATTACATCGTACCAAGGTGCTTTTTTGAGTCCTGTGTTCCCGATAAGATTTTTAATTTCTTTAAGAGTAACAGGAGAAGTGCTGATGTGTGGATCTAACCAACTATTTTCACAGTTTATCTCATAACCATCATTAGGCGTAAATGTGTTTCTCAAATGATTTGCAAATACGGCAGCTTTCTGTTCATTCATTTTGGCCCATGCAGTTTCGTTTAGTTTTAATGGTGCTACATGTTTTATTTGTTTATTAATATTTCTTGCAGCTTTCCAGAGTGAATAGTCGGTGGATTTATCAGCTGTGAGTTTTTTAGCCAGATAAGTTTTGAAGGAAAAAATTTTAAACTGTTTAATTTGTGTTCTTAGTTTCGCTGTACATTTATTAAGCTCAGTTTTGAGAGCAGAGGACCTATTTTGCTGCTATCTCCGTCGAAGCTTGCGCTTATTTTCTAAGATGTGTTTTGGGTATTTAGTACCACTTAGATTCACGCGGATATTTGGTGTACTCTTCCACGCAGCGTTTTGAATTATTTTTGTGAAATCTTCAACCTCACAGTCCAACTCAATACCAGTCGATATGTGCTTAAGCTTTGGGTCGACTTTATTCAATATACTTTTAAATTTATACCAATTAGTGTTTTAGTTTTAGTGGCTTTTTATACAGAGTTAGTAGCACTAGGGAGTGGCCAGAGCTGAGGTCTAAGCAATCTTTAATAAATAAATTGAGTTTCGGTATTTTATTGATTATAGTGGGTCTTCCTGTATAAACAAAATTGGATCCAACTACTTGTATAGCTTTGAGAAGTTCTCGACCTTTGGTTGTAGTTAAATGAGATCCCCAATGAGTGTTTTTTGTGTTAAAGTCGCCACCAATGATGTACCTTCCGTCATATTTTTTTTTTTTTAATTCATATACGTTTCTATTTTTATATTATGTCTAGGTGGACTATACAGAGCAAAAAGATACAATGGGTGATTGTGCAATTTAACTGAAATTGTTGTAGCTTGAATTTCTTCAGTCGCAATATTGCTTTTGATAACTATAGCGCTCCCTCCTCGTGCTGAGTTTGCCGTGTGTGGTGTGTGATATACTTCATAATTTTTAAATTTTAAAAATGATTGGTTCGTAAAATGCGTTTCAGATAAAAGACATATCGCTTATTTGCTGCAAGACCGGCATAAATCAAAAAACGTGATTTTTGAGTTAATGCTGCAGAATTGTTCGTTATATCATACTTCATGTTGAGTGAAAAATTCATATGAATACCTCTTATATGCTCAGCTTGAGAAGAGGTGTAAAGTTGTAGTCAGTTGAAAACTTTAAACGCGTTTTCTGGAGAATCGATTTTTTTGACTTATGCCGGTCTTGCAGCAAATGAGCGATATGTCAATATTTCTTTCGTGTAGAATAGCTTCAATAAACATAACAAAAGAATATTCTGTTACTGACTAAGGAAAAATGTACACACCTTGGAAGAAGATCCCCCACCTGATTTAATCTACATAAAATCAAATAAGAGGCTGGGTAATAAACAGAAGCTACAATAACAGATAAATAGATAATAACAATGACAAAACGAGGTGACATCCGAGTAACTGTCTATCTTTCCGGCCTTCCTTTTGTCTGTGGATGATATATGTTGATGAAACTTAGTATGCTTGTTCCTTGCTAAAAAAGGTACAAGTTCGTAGATGGGCGTAATGGGACCAATGCCACGCCCACAAAAAACCATTAACCGAAAACATATAAAGTACCATAACTAAGTATTAAATTAAGATATATTACTTCTATTTGGCACAGGGGATTGCAGTGGTAAGGGGCTTCTGTGGGTAAAAACTTTGAAAAAGTGGGATGGGCTCAGCCCGATTCCAATCAAATTTTGCATGTGATATCCTTATGATATTCTTATGTTACAGTACGAAATCCGACTATTTCCCATATAACACAATTTTAAATTCCATTTGAAAGTTTCACTTTTCAGTATACAAATCAAGAATGAACTACTACATCAGAATAAATCTTTGCACGAATAGTGCTTTCGAGGTGTGCTATCATATGTCCAAAAATTTCCTGAATCGAGCCAAAGAGGTCCATAAGGGCAATTTAAGATATAATACGTTTTATTCCAATTCTTATTGTAAACAATGTTTTTCTAACAACTTAAGCTATCGGCTGTGTTTCCCTTTATGACAATGGAAATGCAGTTATCTGGAAAAACTTTAATTATCTCAGACACTGATCCAATGTAACCATATATTTAGAAATAGCTGGTGAAACATGATTACTTATGAACGACTTCCTTCGCACATGAAGTTTTATAGTCTGATATACTTAGGTCATATAGAAGCTCTATTAGAAACAAAGAACATTCATGATGGACAAAGAGGACAGAGATGGACAATATACTAGGGATCGCTTTGAAAGTGGTTGCCGCCACTATCGATTTCGAAAATTTTCAAAAACTAAAATTAATTGAGTCAATAGATAGACTCGTGTACAAGAGCGATTAATACATTAACCGAAATACAATCGTAAAGTATGAAAAGATAAACAAATCGACACTGTATGAAACACTACTCGCGAGGGATAGAATTATAATGTCAGAGTTTGAAACATTAATGTTATCAAGTACACTCTTAAATATTCATGTTAACTCTGGGCTCAAATTGCGGGACTCGTTAACGAGCGAGTACTTGTATGAAACTGCGTAACGTATCGAGAAGCAGGATCACCGCACACGATTCGAACGAATAGAAGTTTATGGATGTAATAGAGAAGTGCTGCTCTACGAATTTACGAATAACATGAAGCGCGAAAACAAAAAAGTAAAGTAATCCCATGGCTTTTCCTGAACCAGCAGCGTTAGAAAAGGGATATTTTCCGTATACCGATTAAATTAGTACTTCATCTTATGGGAATTAAAATTAAAAAGGCATTCATCAACCGCAAAATTACCGATGCTTCAATTAGCAGCGACTTTGTCCCTTTTAGCGAGAGACGGCCGTCAACAATTAGTTGGAAATGACTTTTTAATTGGAATATGCCAAAGAAACGTGTAAAATTTCCTTACTTATTTTTATATTTAAATTTTTATTCAGCGCTCATCACAAGCCCAACCTGCACGACCCAACACATAAAAGGACGCACGACAGATGTTCCCTTAACGAAAGCGCAATAGATGCACTACAGGTACAGGGTGGGCCATATAAACTTTTAAATTTAAAAAGTAAAAAAAAACGGCTTGATATTTTTCAAAGGTCTAACATTTATTAAAAAGGTTGTTTTATGAAATTTATTTGTGGAAAACAATTTCGAACAAATGACCACGACGGCTGAGTTTACAGTAGCTTATCCGATCCACCCAATTTTGGAGTACTTTCTCGATGGTTTCAGGCCTTATGGCAGCTATGGTTGGCGTAACATTTATCTTTAACAGCTCCCCACAGAAAATAGTCCAACAGAAATAAATCGCAGCTTCTGGGAGGCCAATTCACATCACCTCTTTTGCTGATTATGCGATTTTCGAAGAAAGGGCGTAAAAGATTGAGTGTAGCGTTTGCTGTATGGCACGTAGCGCCATCCTGCTGGAACCAAATGTTGTCCAAGTCTTCCTCTTCAATTTGCTTGAAGAAAAATTCGGTTAACATTACGCGATATCGCTCACCATTGATGGTTGCGGTTCCTTCTTAATTTTCGAAGAAAAATGGGCCGATTATTCCACCAGACCAAAATCCGCACCATACAGTGATTCGTGCTGGGTGCATTGGCTTCTCGACGATTACGTGCGGGTTTTCTGTGCCTCAAATGTGACAATTCTACTTGTTAACGTAACCATCGAGGTGAAAATGAGCCTCGTCCGAAAAGATGATTTTTCAGTAAAATTGACCATCCTCGGTCTAACGATCTTCTGCCCAATCTGCGAACTGTATACGGCTCGGGTGGTCAAGTGGCTTCAGCCAAAGTTGTTCGCGGAATGTTTAATTCTTGCGATCGACGGCGAGTTGAGGTGGATGGATTCTCACTAACATTTTCAGCCACAGTCGCAATATTTTCGGTTGAACGCGCGGGAAATGAACGTTGACGTTTTGGTTTATCCACCAACGAGCCAGTTTCACGCACACGCTTGACAAATTGTTGCACAAATTGAACTGATGGCACTTTTTGTCTGTCCATTTTTTTGCCAAATTTCTCACAGTTTGGGTTGAAGACTCACCACTTTGGAAACAAGTTTTCAATATTTTCCAGTTCTCTTCTAGTAAATAGCGACCCATTTCGTAAGTTTTAGACTTTTTACTGAATATCTGTCACTTCCTGAATGGTATTTGACGGTTCCAATGTCGAAATATAGATAATTCAAATTTAAAACGATAGATGGCCCACCCGTTATTTATTTCAGGAACCAAAAACCAATAAGCGACATTCTTTTTGCGGGACGTCGAAATAATCAGCATTAGTATTAGCTCAAGAAGTTGAGTGTTATCATGAACGCTTTCAGTTCGCAAAAATTTAACAAAAAGTTTGGAAGAAAAAGTTCATCGGAATGAACAAAAGACTGAAGATTTGAACAACAAAAACCTGCCACTGAGTAAAAATCCATTATTTTGACAGCCTGTTGCACAGCATAATCAGCAATGAAACGAAAACGTATTTCCTTGTGTAGCACCTTCGGACCAGGTCATTAAAAGGCGAAATAGTAGCACTGCAAGGTGAATGGGACCAAAGCAACAAAGAATAAATCATGTTTCACACCAAAATACTTATATTCAAGAGGAATTAGAATATCGAAGGCTGATGGCATTAGAGATGCAATTAATCAATATGAAGAAGTCTATCGAATAATAGCAGGTAGAACAATAAAGTTCACATAGGAGCTTGAAAAGAGGAGCTTAGAAGATTCTTTCTTAATTAAGTTAATTCCTGTCTTTGACACTGTTCAAAAGAAATGCCTTATGTAGCTTTTCAAAACCACAACTTATATTCACCCAAATCAAGGCAACAAATTTGGAATAATAGAGCCCTAGCCCTGCTTAATAAACATTTTTTTATTATTATTTTACATTCTAGTACCTAGTATATAAAAATAAAATACTAACAACAATTCTGGTATAAATAATTAGGAGAGATACTTAAAAGATAAATGTTAAGAAATGCATTTGCTGTTATTGCTGTCTTACTAGGTCGGAAGGCTTTTTGCGTTTCAACATGATTTTTCGCCCAGCAGTTTTGATGAGTCCGGAGGCTTCCTCATTAACTGTGTAAGATTCAGTTCGTGAGACTTTACTAATTTGGAGATTACCACTGAATTCACGCCTAGATCACGGTGCAGGTCAGCAGATTTAATGTACCAAGGAACTTTAACTAAAGTCCTTAGCACCTTACTTTGAAAGCGCTGTAAAAAGCAAATAAAGCATTTGCCCTAACACGCTTCCCTGGGGAACATACGCTTTTATCGGTTGCAAGTTTAAGTATGCATCCTCTTGTTTAATGCGGAAGTATATATCTTTAAGTACGAAGCAATTATTTCACAAAATTGTTTGGGTAGCATGTATTTCAATTTGAGCGGTAGACCCGTATGCCAAACTTTGTCAAAAGCTTGAGACACGTCCAAAAAGGTAACGGAAGCCAAATTGATGTGTTGGTATTAGGTGTTTATGAGCGATTATTGGCTTGAGCCTATTTATGAGTACATTCTCAAAGATTTTCGATAAAGCTGGCAGCAGCGAAATTGGTCTATATGATGTAACAGCGTGTACTGGCTTACCCGGCTTAGGTATCATTATGACTTCAGATACTTTCCAAAGCGATGGCACGTATTTTAGGCATGAAGCACAGTTTATAATGTTTACAAGTTTTTTTATACAATTCTTTGGTAAATTGCATAATATTTCTCCAGTTATTACATCGTACCAAGGTGCTTTTTTGAGTCCTGTGTTCCCGATAAGATTTTTAATTTCTTTAAGAGTAACAGGAGAAATGCTGATGTGTGGATCTAACCAACTATTTTCACAGTTTATCTCATAACCATCATTAGGCGTAAATGTGTTTCTCAAATGATTTGCAAATACGGCAGCTTTCTGTTCATTCATTTTGGCCCATGCAGTTTCGTTTAGTTTTAATGGTGCTACATGTTTTATTTGTTTATTAATATTTCTTGCAGCTTTCCAGAGTGAATAGTCGGTGGATTTATCAGCTGTGAGTTTTTTAGCCAGATAAGTTTTGAAGGAAAAAATTTTAAACTGTTTAATTTGTGTTCTTAGTTTCGCTGTACATTTATTAAGCTCAGTTTTGAGAGCAGAGGACCTATTTTGCTGCTATCTCCGTCGAAGCTTGCGCTTATTTTCTAAGATGTGTTTTGGGTATTTAGTACCACTTAGATTCACGCGGATATTTGGTGTACTCTTCCACGCAGCGTTTTGAATTATTTTTGTGAAATCTTCAACCTCACAGTCCAACTCAATACCAGTCGATATGTGCTTAAGCTTTGGGTCGACTTTATTCAATATACTTTTAAATTTATACCAATTAGTGTTTTAGTTTTAGTGGCTTTTTATACAGAGTTAGTAGCACTAGGGAGTGGCCAGAGCTGAGGTCTAAGCAATCTTTAATAAATAAATTGAGTTTCGGTATTTTATTGATTATAGTGGGTCTTCCTGTATAAACAAAATTGCATCCAACTACTTGTATAGCTTTGAGAAGTTCTCGACCTTTGGTTGTAGTTAAATGAGATCCCCAATGAGTGTTTTTTGTGTTAAAGTCGCCACCAATGATGTACCTTCCGTCATATTTTTTTTTTAATTCATATACGTTTCTATTTTTATATTATGTCTAGGTGGACTATACAGAGCAAAAAGATACAATGGGTGATTGTGCAATTTAACTGAAATTGTTGTAGCTTGAATTTCTTCAGTCGCAATATTGCTTTTGATAACTATAGCGCTCCCTCCTCGTGCTGAGTTTGCCGTGTGTGGTGTGTGATATACTTCATATTTTTTAAATTTTAAAAATGATTGGTTCGTAAAATGCGTTTCAGATAAAAGACATATCGCTTATTTGCTGCAAGACCGGCATAAATCAAAAAACGTGATTTTTGAGTTAATGCTGCAGAATTGTTCGTTATATCATACTTCATGTTGAGTGAAAAATTCATATGAATACCTCTTATATGCTCAGCTTGAGAAGAGGTGTAAGAGTCACCGTGTAAGGTTGTAGTCAGTTGAAAACTTTAAACGCGTTTTCTGGAGAATCGATTTTTTTGACTTATGCCGGTCTTGCAGCAAATGAGCGATATGTCAATATTTCTTTCGTGTAGAATAGCTTCAATAAACATAACAAAAGAATATTCTGTTACTGGCTAAGTAAAAATGTACACACCTTGGAAGAAGATTCCCCACCTGATTTAATCTACATAAAATCAAATAAGAGGCTGGGTAATAAACAGAAGCTACAATAACAGATAAATAGATAATAACAATGACAAAACGAGGTGACATCCGAGTAACTGTCTATCTTTCCGGCCTTCCTTTTGTCTGTGGATGATATATGTTGATGAAACTTAGTATGCTTGTTCCTTGCTAAAAAAGGTACAAGTTCGTAGATGGGCGTAATGGGACCAATGCCACGCCCACAAAAAACCATTAACCGAAAACATATAAAGTACCATAACTAAGTATTAAATTAAGATATATTACTTCTATTTGGCACAGGGGATTGCAGTGGTAAGGGGCTTCTGTGGGTAAAAACTTTGAAAAAGTGGGATGGGCTCAGCCCGATTCCAATCAAATTTTGCATGTGATATCCTTATGATATTCTTATGTTACAGTACGAAATCCGACTATTTCCCATATAACACAATTTTAAATTCCATTTGAAAGTTTCACTTTTCAGTATACAAATCAAGAATGAACTACTACATCAGAATAAATCTTTGCACGAATAGTGCTTTCGAGGTGTGCTATCATATGTCCAAAAATTTCCTGAATCGAGCCAAAGAGGTCCATAAGGGCAATTTAAGATATAATACGTTTTATTCCAATTCTTATTGTAAACAATGTTTTTCTAACAACTTAAGCTATCGGCTGTGTTTCCCTTTATGACAATGGAAATGCAGTTATCTGGAAAAACTTTAATTATCTCAGACACTGATCCAATGTAACCATATATTCAGAAATAGCTGGTGAAACATGATTACTTATGAACGACTTCCTTCGCACATGAAGTTTTATAGTCTGATATACTTAGGTCATATAGAAGCTCTATTAGAAACAAAGAACATTCATGATGGACAAAGAGGACAGAGATGGACAATATACTAGGGATCGCTTTGAAAGTGGTTGCCGCCACTATCGATTTCGAAAATTTTCAAAAACTAAAATTAATTGAGTCAATAGATAGACTCGTGTACAAGAGCGATTAATACATTAACCGAAATACAATCGTAAAGTATGAAAAGATAAACAAATCGACACTGTATGAAACACTACTCGCGAGGGATAGAATTATAATGTCAGAGTTTGAAACATTAATGTTATCAAGTACACTCTTAAATATTCATGTTAACTCTGGGCTCAAATTGCGGGACTCGTTAACGAGCGAGTACTTGTATGAAACTGCGTAACGTATCGAGAAGCAGGATCACCGCACACGATTCGAACGAATAGAAGTTTATGGATGTAATAGAGAAGTGCTGCTCTACGAATTTACGAATAACATGAAGCGCGAAAACAAAAAAGTAAAGTAATCCCATGGCTTTTCCTGAACCAGCAGCGTTAGAAAAGGGATATTTTCCGTATACCGATTAAATTAGTACTTCATCTTATGGGAATTAAAATTAAAAAGGCATTCATCAACCGCAAAATTACCGATGCTTCAATTAGCAGCGACTTTGTCCCTTTTAGCGAGAGACGGCCGTCAACAATTAGTTGGAAATGACTTTTTAATTGGAATATGCCAAAGAAACGTGTAAAATTTCCTTATTTTTATATTTAAATTTTTATTCAGCGCTCATCACAAGCCCAACCTGCACGACCCAACACATAAAAGGACGCACGACAGATGTTCCCTTAACGAAAGCGCAACAGATGCACTACAGGTACAGGGTGGGCCATTTAAAATTTTAAATTTAAAAAGAAAAAAAACGGCTTGATATTTTTCAAAGGTCTAACATTTATTAAAAAGGTTGTTTTATGAAATTTATTTGTGGAAAACAATTTCGAACAAATGACCACGACGGCTGAGTTTACAGTAGCTTATCCGATCCACCCAATTTTGGAATACTTTCTCGATGGTTTCAGGCCTTATGGCAGCTATGGTTGGCGTAACATTTATCTTTAACAGCTCCCCACAGAAAATAGTCCAACAGAGTTAAATCGCAGCTTCTGGGAGGCCAATTCACATCATCTCTTTTGCTGATTATGCGATTTTCGAAGAAAGGGCGTAAAAGATTGAGTGTAGCGTTTGCTGTATGGCACGTAGCGCCGTCCTGCTGGAACCAAATGTTGTCCAAGTCTTCCTTTTCAATTTGCTTGAAGAAAAATTCGGTTAACATTGCGCGATATCGCTCACCATTGATGGTTGCGGTTCCTTCTTAATTTTCGAAGAAAAATGGGCCGATTATTCCACCAGACCAAAATCCGCACCATACAGTGATTCGTGCTGGGTGCATTGGCTTCTCGACGATTACGTGCGGGTTTTCTGTGCCCCAAATGTGACAATTCTACTTGTTAACGTAACCATCGAGGTGAAAATGAGCCTCGTCCGAAAAGATGATTTTTCAGTAAAATTGACCATCTTCGGTCTAACGATCTTCTGCCCAATCTGCGAACTGTATACGGCTCGGGTGGTCAAGTGGCTTCAGCCAAAGTTGTTCGCGGAATGTTTAATTCTTGCGATCGACGGCGAGTTGAGGTGGATGGATTCTCACTAACATTTTCAGCCACAGTCGCAATATTTTCGGTTGAACGCGCGGGAAATGAACGTTGACGTTTTGGTTTATCCACCAACGAGCCAGTTTCACGCACACGCTTGACAAATTGTTGCACAAATTGAACTGATGGTACTTTTTGTCTGTCCATTTTTTTGCCAAATTTCTCACAGTTTGGGTTGAAGACTCACCACTTTGGAAACAAGTTTTCAATATTTTCCAGTTCTCTTCTAGTAAATAGCGACCCATTTCGTAAGTTTTAGACTTTTTACTGAATATCTGTCACTTCCTGAATGGTATTTGACGGTTCCAATGTCGAAATATAGATAATTCAAATTTAAAACGATAGATGGCCCACCCGTTATTTATTTCAGGAACCAATAACCAATAAGCGACATTCTTTTTGCGGGACGTCGAAATAATCAGCATTAGTATTAGCTCAAGAAGTTGAGTGTTATCATGAACGTTTTCAGTTCGCAAAAATTTAACAAAAAGTTTGAAAGAAAAAGTTCATCGGAATGAACAAAAGACTGAAGATTTGAACAACAAAAACCTGCCACTGAGTAAAAATCCATTATTTTGACAGCCTGTTGCACAGCATAATCAGCAATGAAACGGAAACGTATTTCCTTGTGTAGCACCTTCGGACCAGGTCATTAAAAGGCGAAATAGTAGCACTGCAAGGTGAATGGGACCAAAGCAACAAAGAATAAATCATGTTTCACACCAAAATACTTATATTCAAGAGGAATTAGAATATCGAAGGCTGATGGCATTAGAGATGCAATTAATCAATATGAAGAAGTCTATCGAATAATAGCAGGTAGAACAATAAAGTTCACATAGGAGCTTGAAAAGAGGAGCTTAGAAGATTCTTTCTTAATTAAGTTAATTCCTGTCTTTGACACTGTTCAAAAGAAATGCCTTATGTAGCTTTTCAAAACCACAACTTATATTCACCCAAATCAAGGCAACAAATTTGGAATAATAGAGCCCTAGCCCTGCTTAATAAACATTTTTTTATTATTATTTTACATTCTAGTACCTAGTATATAAAAATAAAATACTAACAACAATTCTGGTATAAATAATTAGGAGAGATACTTAAAAGATAAATGTTAAGAAATGCATTTGCTGTTATTGCTGTCTTACTAGGTCGGAAGGCTTTTTGCGTTTCAACCTGATTTTTCGCCCAGCAGTTTTGATGAGTCCGGAGGCTTCCTCATTAACTGTGTAAGCCTCAGTTCGTGAGACTTTACTAATTTGGAGATTACCACTGAATTCACGCCTAGATCACGGTGCAGGTCAGCAGATTTAATGTACCAAGGAACTTTAACTAAAGTCCTTAGCACCTTACTTTGAAAGCGCTGTAAAAAGCAAATAAAGCATTTGCCCTAACACGCTTCCCTGGGGAACATACGCTTTTATCGGTTGCAAGTTTAAGTATGCATCCTCTTGTTTAATGCGGAAGTATCTATCTTTTAAGTACGAAGCAATTATTTCACAAAATTGTTTGGGTAGCATGTATTTCAATTTGAGCGGTAGACCCGTATGCCAAACTTTGTCAAAAGCTTGAGACACGTCCAAAAAGGTAACGGAAGCCAAATTGATGTGTTGGTATTAGGTGTTTATGAGCGATTATTGGCTTGAGCCTATTTATGAGTACATTCCCAAAGATTTTCGATAAAGCTGGCAGCAGCGAAATTGGTCTATATGATGTAACAGCGTGTACTGGCTTACCCGGCTTAGGTATCATTATGACTTCAGATACTTTCCAAAGCAATGGCACGTATTTTAGGCATGAAGCACAGTTTATAATGTTTACAAGTTTTTTTTTATACAATTCTTTGGTAAATTGCATAATATTTCTCCAGTTATTACATCGTACCAAGGTGCTTTTTTGAGTCCTGTGTTCCCGATAAGATTTTTAATTTCTAATGCTACATGTTTTATTTGTTTATTAATATTTCTTGCAGCTTTCCGGAGTGAATAGTCGGTGGATTTATCAGCTGTGAGTTTTTTAGCCAGATAAGTTTTGAAGGAAAAAATTTTAAACTGTTTAATTTGTGTTCTTAGTTTCGCTGTACATTTATTAAGCTCAGTTTTGAGAGCAGAGGACCTATTTTGCTGCTATCTCCGTCGAAGCTTGCGCTTATTTTCTAAGATGTGTTTTGGGTATTTAGTACCACTTAGATTCACGCGGATATTTGGTGTACTCTTCCACGCAGCGTTTTGAATTATTTTTGTGAAATCTTCAACCTCACAGTCCAATTCAACACCAGTCGATATGTGCTTAAGCTTTGGGTCGACTTTATTCAATATTCTTTTAAATTTATACCAATTAGTGTTTTAGTTTTAGTGGCTTTTTATACAGAGTTAGTAGCACTAGGGAGTGGCCAGATCTGAGGTCTAAGCAATCTTTAATAAATAAATTGAGTTTCGGTATTTTATTGATTATAGTGGGTCTTCCTGTATAAACAAAATTGCATCCAACTACTTGTATAGCTTTGAGAAGTTCTCGACTTTTGGTTGTAGTTAAATGAGATCCCCAATGAGTGTTTTTTGTGTTAAAGTCGCCACCAATGATGTACCTTCCGTCATATTTTTTTTTTTTAATTCATATACGTTTCTATTTTTATATTATGTCTAGGTGGACTATACAGAGCAAAAATATACAATGGGTGATTGTGCAATTTAACTGAAATTGTTGTAGCTTGAATTTCTTCAGTCGCAATATTGCTTTTGATAACTATAGCGCTCCCTCCTCGTGCTGAGTTTGCCGTGTGTGGTGTGTGATATACTTCATATTTTTTAAATTTTAAAAATGATTGGTTCGTAAAATGCGTTTCAGATAAAAGACATATCGCTTATTTGCTGCAAGACCGGCTGCAGAATTGTTCGTTATATCATACTTCATGTTGAGTGAAAAATTCATATGAATACCTCTTATATGCTCAGCTTGAGAAGAGGTGTAAGGTTGGAGTCACCGTGTAAGGTTGTAGTCAGTTGAAAACTTTAAACGCGTTTTCTGGAGAATCGATTTTTTTGACTTATGCCGGTCTTGCAGCAAATGAGCGATATGTCAATATTTCTTTCGTGTAGAATAGCTTCAATAAACATAACAAAAGAATATTCTGTTACTGACTAAGTAAAAATGTACACACCTTGGAAGAAGATCCCCCACCTGATTTAATCTACATAAAATCAAATAAGAGGCTGGGTAATAAACAGAAGCTACAATAACAGATAAATAGATAATAACAATGACAAAACGAGGTGACATCCGAGTAACTGTCTATCTTTCCGGCCTTCCTTTTGTCTGTGGATGATATATGTTGATGAAACTTAGTATGCTTGTTCCTTGCTAAAAAAGGTACAAGTTCGTAGATGGGCGTAATGGGACCAATGCCACGCCCACAAAAAACCATTAACCGAAAACATATAAAGTACCATAACTAAGTATTAAATTAAGATATAATACTTCTATTTGGCACAGGGGATTGCAGTGGTAAGGGGCATCTGTGGGTAAAAACTTTGAAAAAGTGGGATGGGCTCAGCCCGATTCCAATCAAATTTTGCATGTGATATCCTTATGACATTCTTATGTTACAGTACGAAATCCGACTATTTCCCATATAACACAATTTTAAATTCCATTTGAAAGTTTCACTTTTCAGTATACAAATCAAGAATGAACTACTACATCAGAATAAATCTTTGCACGAATAGTGCTTCCGAGGTGTGCTATCATATGTCCAAAAATTTCCTGAATCGAGCCAAAGAGGTCCATAAGGGCAATTTAAGATATAATACGTTTTATTCCAATTCTTATTGTAAACAATGTTTTTCTAACAACTTAAGCTATCGGCTGTGTTTCCCTTTATGACAATGGAAATGCAGTTATCTGGAAAAACTTTAATTATCTCAGACACTGATCCAATGTAACCATATATTTAGAAATAGCTGGTGAAACATGATTACTTATGAACGACTTCCTTCGCACATGAAGTTTTATAGTCTGATATACTTAGGTCATATAGAAGCTCTATTAGAAACAAAGAGCATTCATGATAGACAAAGAGGACAGAGATGGACAATATACTAGGTGGTTGCCGCCACTATCGATTTCGAAAATTTTCAAAAACTAAAATTAATTGAGTCAATAGATAGACTCGTGTACAAGAGCGATTAATACATTAACCGAAATACAATCGTAAAGTATGAAAAGATAAACAAATCGACACTGTATGAAACACTACTCGCGAGGGATAGAATTATAATGTCAGAGTTTGAAACATTAATGTTATCAAGTACACTCTTAAATATTCATGTTAACTCTGGGCTCAAATTGCGGGACTCGTTAACGAGCGAGTACTTGTATGAAACTGCGTAACGTATCGAGAAGCAGGATCACCGCACACGATTCGAACGAATAGAAGTTTATGGATGTAATAGAGAAGTGCTGCTCTACGAATTTACGAATAACATGAAGCGCGAAAACAAAAAAGTAAAGTAATCCCATGGCTTTTAATGAACCAGCAGCGTTAGAAAAGGGATATTTACCGTATACCGATTAAATTAGTACTTCATCTTATGGGAATTAAAATTAAAAAGGCATTCATCAACCGCAAAATTACCGATGCTTCAATTAGCAGCGACTTTGTCCCTTTTAGCGAGAGACGGCCGTCAACAATTAGTTGGAAATGACTTTTTAATTGGAATATGCCAAAGAAACGTGTAAAATTGTAGGTGACCTGGCCAAAGAACGAAACTTTTTCCACGCTTCAATAAGTTACAAATTTTTATTTATTGGATGTATTGATGACACAGATTTTGGTCTTCAAAAATCAACTGCGAATGAACATGTTTTAAATAGAAAAGAAGACCACAGTCTCGATTCAATGTAAGTCGCATATACATATCTATGTATATAACGGGATTTTCAATAGGGACGCTACAAAAGAAGACCTATAGGGACAGCAATCGACGCCATATATTTTCCTGCCCTTTTGATATTTCTCTTCAGTAAGGTTTGCTATTTCATCATGGAAAGATATACGATCCAGCAACGAGTCGAAATTATTAAAATATACTACCGCACTTCGGAGTCAGTGACCTCAACTTTAAGAGCATGGTTTTCCATAAAAGCGCCACAAAAGTTTTTTTTTAATAAAACAAAAACGGTTAAGGATATCAAAAAAAAATCTTTATTCCCGTGAAAGTACATTCGTACGTCCTCCATGAGTCACTACAGTATCCCGAAAAAATTACGGGTTGGTGCAGTTTATGGGCCGCGACAATTGATAAACTTCGTACAATATTGAACGCGAAATTGCAGCAGTATTGGCCGATTTATGCTTGAAAACCGACGAAAAATTCGGCGTCTGAATTTCTGAAAGCATGCTCGTGGTGACTATACAACAGAAGTTGAGTTCCATACATAATGGCTTCGAATGTACTTACACAGAAATAAAGAATTTCATTGATATCCCAAACCGTACCAAAAAAGCAAAAGAAAACTTTTTTAGCACTCTTATTGAAAAAGTCTGTACATATACGAGTACGAATATACAAATACGTATTTTCTTATTTACCAGAAAGTTCTGGATATGCTTTTGACCCATGGTGTTTGATACCATTAGAAACCCTAAGGATGGCTTGTGTCAAGCGCGGTTTTATGAACTCCTTGAACACGCTGTATTATTGATTAAACCATTGAAATACTAACGGCGCGATGGCAAATTATCAGAATAAAAAAGTCGGTACAGTCTTGAAAAGATGGTAAAATTCGGCAATGTGGGCAAAAAAATAATAAGTCTTTCTTATTGAAATTTCGCGAGAAAACTCATTCGTCGTCGAATATAATACTAGGTAGATATGACTGTCGGTGACATCTGTGCCAAATGTCACATCAAAATAATCATTAGTGTTTAGCATACTTTCTGAAGTACATATGTAAATTGCATTCGGCGATTTATACGATGAGTGGAATTATTCAACAAAGAAGTTTCATTAAATTTTGTGTGAGGAATCAAATTTATAGTGGAGAAATGATCATAATGTTAGAAAAGGTCTTCAGTGATAAATGTTTGTGGCGCGAAAGTTTTTTTGATTGGTGAAAATTATTTAAAGAGTGCTTGAGAATCGATGATTAACAGTTAGAGATTTTACTGGCATCGTTGGAATATCGGAAAGATCAGTGAAAACCAATTTGAAAAATCACTTAGGCTTAAGAAAAGAGAAAGCACGATTAGTTTCAAAATCACTATTTTTTTTTTTAAACAGAGTCGCGTTAACGTCTTATTACTAGTATTGAGTCCTCGATCTACGCTTACGACCCGAAAACAGACGATTAATCGGCCGAATATCGTGGCGAAGGTGTTCGCCTGATTTAGTTCCGAGTAACTTCTGCTATTCCGTAAACTCAAACATCCACTCCGGGGAAACCGTTTTGTGTCGACTGAAGACATTACACATGAATCGCTACGAGCATTGAAGGCTATTCCAGAAATTAACTTTAATTACTATTTTGAGGATTGGAAAAACGTGGCACAAGTCTTTTGTTGTCAAGGGGGTATACTTTGAGAGGAATGACATAGATTTTGAATGTGCTGCATTACATGACATCTGCATGTAATTTAAGAATTTAACATATGTATTGCAGATATTTTATGAGTGAAAACAATGATACGAAGTAGATACGGATAATAAGATCCAGTTAATTAAAATTGATCATTAAATGAGAATTCATATTGTGTTGTCCCTAAATACTCGTAATAACTAGTTTAAACCTGCGACACCGCTCGCTTTTTGTTGTCAAGGATATCATTTATCGTGATAACAATATAATGGAATAGTTAAATTGGCAATCTACTACATCTTATATTGACATCGTAAATCACTTAAGGAATGGTACATCTTCTTATATATAAAAATGAATCGCAAAATGTGTTGGTAAGTGCATAACTCAACAACGTCTGGACCAATTTGGCCAATTCTTTTTTCTAAATGTTCGCTGAGGCTCAATGATGGTTTTTACGGCAAGAAAAATTCGAATAATTTCCGAAAATTCCCTAAAAACAGCCCTTTTATTTTATCCATACAAACGAATGAATGTTTGTTTATTAGTAACGCTAAGGGAGTGACTGAACCAATCTTGATGAAATTTTCAGAGAATGTTCTATGTGGATCGGGAAAGGTTTAGAAGTAAAAAGACCTGAAGAAAAGTCGGAAAATTGGAAAATTCCAAAAAGTTAATTTTTTCCATACAGATTTTTTTGTTAAATTTTTTTGTTTTCTTTTTCAATAATTTGAATCGTTCAAATTTGTCGTTTGCTTGAAACATTTTTGAAAATTATTCAGTGAACATGTTATGTGTGTTGCACACAAAGTGATCAATTACAGATTGAAATTTGTTACGATGCTACGAAGAGATCGCGCTAATATCGGTCGGCGTTCTTTTTGGCATCAACATACATTAGCAGCCCAAGGCACTCCCAGGATGCGATGACATACGTGCGGTATTATGGATCGCGGGATATCAGCAAGCGATCGTCACTATTTCACAGCAAGATTTTTCAAGCAACAGCTTCGATGGACTTTATCTTGAAGCAACGTTAGACGATAGATGTACTCTGTTGAGTGGCAAAGGAGAGGTGTGCCGCACGCACACATTTTTCTTTGGATGGTGGATGGTGGTTACACGGGATCAAATTGATGAAATTATTCAATCATGCGAAAATTCCTGATACAAAGAAAGATCCAGTATTACACGAAGTGGTGAAAACCAATAAGGATGAACTCATCACGAATGTTTATCCGAATATTGGCCAAATTATCTTAACTGCGATTCCTTGAGTGCACGTGCAATGATAGCTTCCAAAAATACCGATGTTAATGACTTAAACTGGAAGATTCAAAGTCAAATTCCGGGAGACTTGCGCTCATACAAATCGCTCGATCCAGTGGAATTTCTAAATACTTTGTAGAGGTTTGGTATGCCACCGCATCATTTGCGCCTCAAAGTTGGATCTATCATTATTATGTTTCGCAATCTACAAGCACCGAAACTGTGTAATGGAACCCGACTGATTGTGACGCACCTATCGAATACAAGGGGGCAGAATGCTTGATTCTACGAATTCCTTTGAGTTCTATATATTTGCCATTTCAGTTCAAACGGATTCGGTTTCCAGTAAAAATTGCATTTGAGATGACAATCATCAGGAAATGTATGGTATAAATTTGGAGCCGCTATGTTTTTTACACCGCCAAAAATACATGGCGTTGTTGCGTACGAGTTAGAAAAGTATCTTCGCTGTACATTTACGCACCGGAATAGAAACCAAAAAATGTTGTTTATCAAGCCGCGTTACATTGAAAAAAAAAAAAAAAATGTAGAAAAATCGAAGATAAATGATTATCAACACAATATGAATTTTTGTCTTTTCATTTCAAAACACATAATTTCACGCAGGACAACGGCTGCGGGGTCAGCTAGTAAAATATAAATTTATATATTAACAAAATAATTTCTGAAAATTATTAAGAATGGATTTTTAGAAGCTAGTTAAAGAAACCGAAATGGTAGCCAATATACTAACCTGTGAATAACATATCGAGGTAACAGATATGCTTGTTACTGGTACCAAATAGGTAACAAACACGCTAACATAGTTATATGTTAAGGGTAACAAACTGCTAACCAAAATAATAACACCAACAGAAATTTTGGTAACAAAAGCTTTGGTTATGTATAACACATAGATAACCTATTCGCTAACAAAAGCATTTGCTACCATTTACAAACTGTGAACAGATTTGATAACTAATGTATGTGATTCTGTTAACCAAAACATAACAAACAAGGTGCTTATATAAGTAACAAATAGTGTAATGTATACAAAAGTGAATTATAACAAGTAGCTTACACATTTTCTGGCAGATACCCGTGACTATAAAGGAAAACATCAGGTATATGTCTCATCTTCTAATGAAATTTATTATATTATGAAATTTATTATTATTTATTATATTTATTGTATTATGAAATTTACGAAGTTCGAAACACTAGTATAAATAAACGGATGCGCTGAAATGGTGTGTCCTCATTATTAACGGGCTAGAGGGCTTCAGGACGGCTTCAAGTCAGAATGGCCTTTCAATCTGACCGTAAGTTATTCGGTCACTCATATGAAACCGCAGTTCGGCGGTTTCAGGCCCCGGAGAGAAGAAAATCAATCATCAACGAACAGTAAGATCCCGAGTAAGCCACACCGATTCCGAATCAATACGTTTTAAGGCCCGAGAGCACAAAAACCAAATTACTCAACTCTTTTTCGTTTTCGCTTACATAACTATGCACTTACGGCGGACATTACTAAAATGTATCGCCAAATAATTATGCAGGAAGAAAACAGAAATTGTAAACTTATTGTGTGGAGAAAACTTTCTAGAGAGCAAATACAAAATTTTTCGTCTTAACACCCTAACATACGGCACTGCGCATGCTCCATTTTTCACAACACCGTGTTTGCAAATGCTCAGTGATGCTAGTACAATGAAATATCCACTTGGTTAATTGGCCATCAAAAGAGACTTTTATGTTGATGATTTATTAACAGCGTCCGAAAATTTTGAATCTCTCGATCTTTTGAGAAGTGAGATAATTCATATATAAAACTCGGCCGGATTCACCATAACGAAATGGTTTTCGAACCACCTTAAATTTTTCGACAGTGATTGCACTGGAAAGAAATAAAGCTTCATTGACAAAAATTCTACTAAAATATAAGGAATCAATTGGTAACCGAAGGAGGATTTGTTTCGATTTGTTTTAGATGACAATTTTAATGATCTGCGAGGTACTAAACGAAACATACTATTAGTTTCTGCTCGCCTTTTTGGTCCCCTTGAATTACTAGCCCCACTAGTTACCAAAGCAAAAATCTTATTGCAAAAGCTTTGGATCCAGAAACTAAATTGGAATGAGTCGATTCCATTGCGCCTTGACACTAGCTAGCAGAATTTTAAAACCAACCTAACGCAGCTTCCATCTATAAGCATTCCCCGTTACGTAAACGTTGAGTCGAGTGCCATCTGCCAAGTACATGGTTTCGCCGACGCCTCAATAAGGGCGCATGGATGCTACATATATATATGAAGCCAATCTTCTAGTAGTATTAAATGTATGCTGCTTACTGCAATGTCTTGAGTGGATGCGAAGACCGGCAAGTGTCTCGGGGTTGTAACGTGGACGAATTGAATAATTCCATATGGTTTGGCGGTTCACAGTTCCTCCTTGAAGATCCTGCGTTATGGCCAGTTAATACCCACTTCCAGCTCTCATCAGAAGACGAAGCATTAGAGAAGAAGAAAAATACATACACTCTAATTTCGACTACCAAGAAAAATTCAATATTGGGCCTTATTGAAAAATTCTCTTCTCATAAAAACTGCTTCGTGTGTTCGCATATATATTACGATGGATCAGACGACCAAGAAAATCCTCCATGGGACAAGATCTAACATCAAATGAGTTAAACCTGAGTTTTTTTAAAAAGTGTACAGGTGGTTCGACATTCAGAATTTTTGGATGTTATTCAAAAATTGCATAAAGGTACCACTCTACCCTCAAACATGCAAAAACTTAACCCGCGGTAGACCACCCGTGAAAACATATATTGCAGTTTCCGTTTGCTTCACTTCAAAAGCAGGACATTCAGAATTAGTTTCGGACCTATCTCCTAATTCATTTATTTTTCCCCTAAAATGGTTCATTGGACGCCGAGGAATGCTGACGAAGATATTCACCGACATCGCCACCAACTTTGTCGGCGCCGACCGCAAGCTGAAAGGATTCGCTGCAGAAGAAGGATTCAGCTTCACCTTTATACCATCGAGGTATATAAAATATAGAAAATACGTCAGTAGCCACATTAATATTGAGTACAAAATAAATACAGGAAGAGAAATTGACGAAAGTATAAGAGAAGTCAATGATATAATATCCAGCGCAGCTGTCTTAGCAACACCAAACAAAAGCTATAAGCCGCTTGGTTTCAGAAAAATCTCTAATAGAGAAATAGAAATGCTTGTAAATGTAAAAAGGCGTGCAAGACGTGAATGGCAGATAAATCGTTCCCCTTCCACTCAGCTTCAATTAAAATCTGCTGTACGTAAATTAAAAAACGCGCTTAAATGTGAGGAAGAATTGAACACCGAAATGTATATAAAGAAGCTGTGTCCGAATTCAAACAAGCAAAATTCCCTTTGGAAAGCCCAAAAGTCCATGAAGCCACCAACTGACTCCAACATGCCTATACGAGACTTGGGAGGAAATTGGGCTCGAAGTGACGAGGAAAAGGCTAATTGCTTTGCAAATCACCTAGAAAAGGTATTTCAACCCAATTTGCCAAAGAACAACAATAAATAACATAATTTTGAAGAAAAAAAAAAACCCTATGCAGGGGATGTTTCGCCTTCTCACTTTAGCTCGCCTTCGAACGGATGTTCTTAGGCTACCCAGAGGATACTTGGTCAAAGACCGGAAGTCGTGATCTGCTTGAGCCATATGTAAAAAATCGTTTTTGGCCACTCCCAAGTGAATGGCGATCAGAGAACTTTCCTCACTTGCGTGAACTTCTAGACTCCATCCTCCCTATGCCATATTACTACTTTTGTAAAATAACACGATTTAAAAGCACGCAAAAATACTGAAAATTCTCATTTTTACGTGCCTCTGACTACCCCTAACCATTTAAGAAAACACAGACTTGATCGTTCCTTTTCAATTTTGCATTGTTCTGTGAAATGTTTCAGGAATATTTGTCAGCTATTATGCACTTATCTCAAATAATGATTAAACCTTCTCTTATTCGAGTATGTATGTGTATGTAAACAAAAACCACTGTACCCTGCAAGTAGCTGTGCGATTTTATTTTGTTATTGGCAACCCTTCTCGTGTTCAGCTGTGCTTTGTTTCGTGCTCTGGCGAATTTGTTTAATTTTATTTAAAACTTTATTTGAAAGTGTCTGGATTGAGTGATCTTTTACGATAAGTATCAGTGTTATATTGTGCTGTTGAATCAATTGATATTTAGTAATTGTGTGTTGGCTAATTTTAATTTATTCCGCCGAGTCATTTTAAATTTGTTGTTGTGCTCCATTTTAAGTAGTGCAATTGTTAGTGTTAATTTACTTTGCTTACTTAAATTTCTTTCTTGTTTTTATACGTTTCCATCTTTGTCCACAGCTGTTCGCGAGTTTCTTACTTTTCGCGTATTATAGTGCATCTCAAACTGCTCGCTACATTGGTTGTTATCTTTGATAAGCATCAATTTTTATTGCATTCATTTGCCATAAATATTTTTGTCATTGCTCGTTGTTTCATTTATTATTTACCATTTTTATATTTCTATTTAATATTGTTTTTTTTTTTTCTTTGGTTTGTTTCTTTTTTTACTCATTATGACTTGTAACTTTCCGAACTGCTCTGTAAAAGGCGAGTCGGAACGCTTTGTTTCTTGCTGGCTTTGTGATGGGCTTGCCCATCTTAAATGTGCTGGACTGACAGGTAGGATATTGGATTCAATTCTTGACAGTAAAGGATTGCGCTGGTCTTGCTTAAAATGCAGACCAACTGAAATTGAATTGTTTAAAGTCTTTAAGCAAGCGCGCAATGGTTTCAAAGAGATTGGTCATGAGCTTGAAACCCTTACTGAAAAATTTAGGCACTATGAAATGCTTTTTCAATCATTTAAATGCCTAAATGTTCGGGAAGAAAATCAAAAACCTTCATCAAAACGTAAACGTCCGTCTGATGAAGATACCACTGTATCTTCCTTAAAACGAATGCCCCCACCCACTATTGACCTTATTAATCTGTCATCCCCTTGTCCTCAAGGTGAGAAAGTTCCGTCTGCTCAGGACACAGTGAAAACTGTTACTGAACACAGTAAGCAGAAAACTTCCCAAGATCCGCCTGCAAATACGTCCAAATCAGCTAATAAAAACTTAGTGGTAATACCGCGGAAAAAGGCAATATTTGTCTCTAGACTTGCTGCGGATACCACAGTCGACGATATAAAAAAATACATCTCGTCGAAATTAAAAACGGAAGATACAGACATCCGTAAATTTAATTTCAAATACAACAGAGATATTTCGTCGTTTAAAATCAACGTATCCGCGGACAGTTTTCAATCGATACTAGATAACTCATTCTGGCCATCGGGGGTCTTTGTGCGCGAATTCGAGCACAAACGTGATAAGCCCCCTGTAGTTATCACTAAATTGCCAAGAAATCCCAGTATTACAAAAAACTAATTAACAATAATTCGCTGATTGTTTATTATCAAAATGTTAGAGGTCTTAACACAAAACTTGCTGATTTGTATTTAAACAGCATTCATTGTAACCTTAAAATCATTGCTTTCACGGAAACTTGGCTAAAGCCTCACATTTTTGATAATGAAATATTCATCAGCGAATTCCAAATCTTTAGATATGACCGGCTGGTCAGAAAAGAAGGTAGTATCTTGTTTGCTGTTCATTCTTCAATTCCCTCTGAAGAAGTCGATGTTTCGCATGCAGACTTCATAGAATTTAAGTGCATTCATATTTGCGCTAATAGTGGCCATATCTACTTAACTTTATCTTACATATCGCCTCACTCGGACATATCTGTATATTTGCAGCATGCTTCATTAATAAATAAGGTTTCCTCAATGGCTAATAATACTGATTCCATGATTGTTTTAGGAGATTTCAATTTATCGTGCGTATCATGGAAATCTATTGATGATTACACCATTCCTATTAGTACTCGCTTATGTTTTAACGAGTTCTTAGATGGAATGTCGGAGTTGGGTCTTAACCAAATTAATTTAATTTCAAAAGAGTTTGGTAAGTTCTTAGATCTAGTTTATGTTGATAACGCTTCAATGTTTTCCGTTGTCCGATGTGATCCTTTG
The DNA here is from genome assembly GCF_023373825.1 of Bactrocera dorsalis. Taxonomy (NCBI): domain Eukaryota; kingdom Metazoa; phylum Arthropoda; class Insecta; order Diptera; family Tephritidae; genus Bactrocera; species Bactrocera dorsalis. The sequence continues at coordinate 14,697,342 of NC_064308.1, read as the reverse complement.
GTTCGGCCAGAGGACCCGCATCATCCTGCTTTGGAAATTAACATCGAAATCATAACCAACTTTGCTCTTAACAATACACAAGACCTTTGTTATCGGTTCAACTTTGCGAAAGCTAATTTTAAGAAGATTAATTACGAACTTTCTAAAGTAACTTGGCCAGATTACAGTGGCAATATTGAATTTAGTGCTTCCCACTTTAATGAAACTAGTTTAAACTTATTTGAAAAATATGTTCAGAAGTGTGTTGTTACTCAAAAAAGGAGTTCTAATTTATGGTGTTCGAAAGAATTATGTAAATTAAAAAATAGAAAATCTCGTGCTTTTAAACTTTTTAAAAAAACTGGTTTAGTTGCTGACTATTCAAAATATTCTAAATTGCGTCGACAATTTGCTGAACTTAACAAAATATGTTATAATAATTATATAAATAAAGCAAAAAATAATATTATACGTAATCCAAAATTATTCTATGGTTTCGTCAACTCCAAACGCAGGATTTCTAACTTTCCGTCCGCTATGAAATATAAGTCTAGTATGTCTAGTGACAATCACACCACTTCTAATATGTTCGCTGAATTCTTTAAGTCCAATTACTCTCCAAAATCTCCAAAAAATGTTCCGCATCAGCACAAGTTATGTCCGATTTCTGTCATTAATGCGCCTACCATTTCCGAAGAAGACGTCTTATATCAGTTGAACATGTTAGAACAATCATACAATTATGGCCCAGATATGATTCCCTCATGCTTTCTTAAGAAATGTGCCTAATATATATACCAACCCCTAACAAAACTATTTAACTCATCTCTTATGCAAGGCTTATTTCCACCCATATGGAAAAAGTCATTTATAATTACTTTACATAAGAGTGGATTTAGGTCATCTATTGAAAACTATAGGGGAATAGCAAAGTTGTCTGCAATACCTAAACTTTTTGAAGCAATTATAACAGACGACATAACCTTCCGGATCTCTCCACTAATTTCTTGTTCTCAGCACGGTTTTCGTAAAGGGAAATCTACTATAACTAACTTGCTTGAATTTGTATCACATGTATCTGCTGGCTTTAGGAAGAATAAGAATACTGATGTTATATACACAGATTTCAGTGAAGCTTTTGATAAAGTAAACCATTCAATTCTTTTGAATAAACGTGATCTTCTCGGTTTTCAACCAATATTTCTAAAATGGGTTGCTTCTTATCTTAGCAATAGAATTCAACAAGTCTTATTTAACGATACTTTTTCTGACATAATCAATGTTCCTTCAGGCGTTCCACAAGGTAGCCATCTTGGTCCAATTTTGTTCTTGTTATTTATTAATGACGTATCATCTGTTGTTAAGTTTTCAAAAGTCTTATTATATGCTGACGATGTAAAACTTTTTAAAACGTATACTTCAAACAACGAAAGATGCCAGTTGCAAACAGACTTAAACGACCTAGTTTCTTGGTGTGATAGAAATGACATGCCATTGAACCTTAAAAAATGTAAAACAATGTGCTTTTCACGTAGATCTGTAGACCCAACTTCATACACAATACAAAACTTTAGGTTGGAGCAAGTATGCAGTTTTGTTGATTTGGGAGTAACTATGGACCCCAAACTCAATTTTAATCTTCACGTATCTTCCACAGTTTTTAAAGCTAAAGGCGCTCTTAGTTTTGTTAAACGTTGGTCTAAAGAATTTAGAGATCCGCTTACCACAAAATTTCTTTTTACATCTCTGGTGAGGCCTATATTAGAGTATGCTTCTGTGGTATGGAACCCTAGTTACCAAGTCCATTCGGATAAGTTAGAGTCCGTTCAAAAACAATTCTTACTTTTTGCCTTAAATCATTTGAATTGGGATTCCAGTTTAAATCTTCCCCCTTACACTAACCGTTTAAAACTTATAAATCTCCCGACACTCGCTAGTCGTAGAGAGATGCTTGGTGTAATACTTCTTGTAAAACTCGTGAATGGGTCAGTCTGTAGCACATCTCTCTTATCTGATATCAATTTTAACGTCCCCGCTCGCTCTACCAGGCAGTTTAGACCCTTACTTTTAAAATTTTCTAGAACAAATTTTGAGTTAAACGAACCATTCCGCCGTATATGTCATGATTTCAATTTTCATTCCAGCACATTTGATTTAACAGACTCACTTTTTACAATTAAAAAAATTATTTTAGCTACTCTTAACAAGTAAAATTATAAACTTTAATTTAATTCTTAATTTTGGCTGTTGAAATTTTTGTTTCTGTAGCTGAGCAGCTTAAGATCGCAACGCTTAAAACTCTCTTGCCTTTTATGACTCGGCTAATTCCGCTCGTTCGCGGATTGCGCCCCTCGCGTCGGTTGGTCGGGAGGAGGGTAACCGTTGGGTATTATTATTTATTTATATTTGAAGAAAAAAATGTTCAAATGATTCATACATGAATATTGAACACAAACATATGTTTTGAAATATATTATTTTTTATTTATGAATTGTTGTGACTTTTAACATAAAACGATAGAAAGTAGGCAATGCCCGTCCCGAGTTTTCAAGCCGTTCCTGAATTATAAATATAGATATAAATGGCGAAATCGAGGGCGATTTTGTAAAAAAAGTGCGCCGTTAGGACCTTTTCCAGGACTAAAGAAATACCCGTGAAAATGCTGTGGATCGGGCGCAATTTCACTTTTATATATTATATAAGATTCAAGGAAATGTTCCACCGACATTTGAATTCACATTTTCTTTAATAAATATATATTCCATTCAAAATTTAGTCAAGATGTTGTATACTACTGTGATCAAATTGAAAGGTGAATTTTTAATTTATACTTCGCTTGTTTTCAAAATCGGTAAATTTTGCTTTCTGTAAGTTGGTAGTACTATTAGTGACATCTATGCTAAATTTCACGGCAAAATATTTTTTAGTATTTTTGTAGCAACTCGACTGGTGGATGGGGTCGGATTTTTCTCTAATAATATAGTAATAAATATTTTTCTAGGTGCTGATTCTGCAGCATAAAATTGCTTATCAAATTCTGTCACATGCATATTTTATTTACCTTTGTTCTTAAATCATTAGTTATAATTATAATATACATACAATACGAGTATATTAAAGAAAATCAATAAAAGAAAAATAACTTACATTTTGCTTCCGATTATTTATAGCTGATAATATTTGAATTTTTTTTAATTTGGTCCATTTCGATTTTTTCGAAAATAATACTCGCTATCGAATGATGAAATTCGAAATTTCGAAAGATTTTGTTCGATAACGAGTCGCAATCCAACTGAAAAGGAATTTCGAGTGGCGAACTCCACCAATACAGTTTTTCGAAAGTGTCCTTCGCTATATGGATCGGTGCTTTGGAAAATTCATTCATCACCATGCAAATTAATAGCAAAATCAAGGAGTTCGTTTTTCGTTTGAGCGCGTTTATGGCATGTCTTCTGTGGGTGTCTCGAATCGCTTCAATATTTATGAAGACCATCTGGTCCGTCCAAATTAAATTTAATTGTGATTATGCGCAGCATTTTTAGCGATTAATGATTAGTGAAAAAAATTTATTGTTCTTAATTGTTTAGTTTTTATTGAATGTATAATTCTTTAGGAATTGTGTCAATTGGAGTAAAATTGACGAAGTTACAAGAATTTCATAACTTTAACTTTAGCTTTAAAACTACTTACTTCATAATCATTTGAAATTATGGGTAATATTTCTAAAAATAATTTTCGAGGTAACGCTGGATGGTTATTTTAAATATTGTTATTAGTTTTTATTTTACAATAACAAATTAGTCGATCTTCTTACGAAAAAATGGGTTTGCTCCTTCAAGTATTATGTTACCTGTTTATAAGAGGGCTCCGCAAACCGAAGCATATTCGAATAAATGCTGCTAGTGCCATATTTGTTTTTACTCAAAAGAAAACAATTCTGATTTTTATTGTTCTTATATTTCTTCCTTTGCTAGAACGACAATTTTGCAGCTATGTGCTCTCAATATTATTATCATAAAAATAGTATTGTTTTAGACCATACGCTGAAGAGCGTTGCTCTTTGCGGCATTGGAGTAGCTAAATCATGTAATACTTGTATATTTCCATTTTGATTTAACCTGTGTATACACATGTAAATGGTTTGATTTTACATGACAGTAAATAATGTCGGGTATTGCGCAAAATCATTAAAAGTAGACGAACATTTCATCCTATTCTGTTATTCGTTTCTTTTGATGTTTAGCTCTTCAAATATGTTGACAAGTTTTTATTTCAATTTTGTGAGACGAAATAAATTAAATAATAAAGACACTTTATTTAAAGTTATGAAAAAAATTTAAAAGTGCTCTGTTGTGTTAAATTTTTTTTTTACATTTAAAACAATGCATATGTCCCTCGAGACATTATTAATATAAGTTAAGGAAGGAAATAAATGGTTGTACTGACTGTTAGTACGCATACAAATCACATTTGCATTCCACGTAGGTTTTGTAAGGTACTGCTAAGTCCGTTTTGAATTTTACTGCACAATTTTTCTACATATCTGTATGTAGGTACTTACAATAAGTATATGTGAATTTTTACATAAATATGCACATTTGTATATATAGATTCATTTGTAAGTATACATGCATGAATGCCTATTGCAAGTAGCCCGCTGTCAGGCTTTGACCGTTTTTGCATTCAGTCTGCAACACTGAATTGTGGGCGGCGCGACGTGTTTGCCCAACGAAATTATCCTATTTGTTTTCTATATTTAAATCGCTGCCGCCGATGTCGCCACCATGTTCCACCTTTCTTTTTTAGTTCTAAACACTAGAAGAGATTGTGTAATAAGCAGACAATACAAAAATAAATAGATACTGCGAAATCAACTTAGCTCAATGCAAGACATTACAACACATTTCGAATGGATAACGTTACTTGTGCAAGTGTTTGTGTGAATGTGTTACATGTATTACTACATTTTAGTTTCCCAAAATTTTCACATGATTATCCGAGTAATTAACAATGGAGGCATTGTGTATTCATTAAAGAGTTATTTAATAAAAGTTGAGTACATTAGGTTTTAGTTTTTACGAATTCAGGTCGGTCGGGTAGTATACGTATACTAATACTGTAATAAATAAAAGCGTTAAAAATTCCATCTGAGCCATAAAGAAAAAAAAACTAAATTGTTTAAAACAAACATAAACATTCAACCGAAAACATGTAAAATAATTCGGGCAAGTACTTATTATACAATCCGTTGTAAATTTTCTAGCTTGAACATTGCCATAATACATGTATATGTGTTATTTACTAATGAAGGAGAAAAACAATGTTTGGAAAAGTTTATTGAACGATTTGTAAATAGCAATATTTTTGCAATTATTACAGAATTTGAAACATTACAGAGTAGAAATCATATTGTATTTAGGTCTTTTTTTTTGATGTGTGATTTAGTGTTAAAATAATTCTTTTCTGCTCTTTAGAAGAATGCTTGTGGGCCAGTGGCACTCAATACGCAGTGCATGTATATGTATACGAGTATACAAGTACATGTGTTACATTTTTCATTAATTCCATGCAATGTAACCTCAAGTAAATATATTCTCATCCACCTTGTCATGTGTTCATTTTTTAGGTAAATATGTTTTTTAGGCTATTTTCCTTGTAATGCTCAACAGATTGAACGGTGCCAAAAAAAGCCAAATATCATGCCTCGAAAGTTACCTTCAAATATTTGTAATTGTCGCACTTATGTGCCACATTCACGATTTTGTTTGGAGTTAAACAATTATAATCTACAAGCATTTTTCTTAGTTCCTACTGGGTACTAGTTTGCTGAATGCAAAGTTAAACATAAAGTTACAAATAAAAATATCGGGTAATCGTTATGAATAGATGAAAACAATACAAAATAATCCAAATACCGTAGTGAAATGGATTAGCTAGCAGCTCCTGACACAAAGATTACAAGTAGTATAAGATGTCAAGCAGAAATGTCCTTTAAAATGCATTGCTATCTGATGCATCTGCGTCTTCCCATTTTCATACAGAACTATGGTGAGTATGTATATTGGATTATGTGCATTTAGAAATGCTGAATTTTCCATTTTGCGCACGAGAAAGAAAATAAATAAAAGACCTATTATTTCGATCTTCATACGTAGCTAGTTTTTTCATTTTAAGCTTCAGTTTCGACTGTCAATTTTAAACTAACTGTTAATACAAAACAGATTTATATTAAATATTAAACATAAACATTAATTCACAGAGATGATCCAAAATCACAATGAAAGAAATCTCCTTGGTATAAACGGAACTAAACAACAATGTGTGTTGGAGTAAAGTTAATTTGAACGCTTCAATAGTTCGATACACATTATTTTTATAAATTTACTTTGGATTTAAGGTGACAAGTAACCAAACCAAAGATATTTTGATATTTTTTATACCCTGAACCAAGGTGTATTAAGTTTGTCAAGAAATTTGCAATACCTAGAAAGAAGCGTCGGAGACTATAGGAAATATATATATAAATGATCTTGTGACGAGCTGAGTCGATTTAACCATGTCCGTCTGTATATACGCGAACTATTCCCTCAGTACTTAAGATATTGGTCTGAAATTTTGCACATGTCGTTTTCTCTGCACATTTGTCCGAACAATATAGTATAAAGTCTATGTATAGCAAACTTATTCTTGTTAGAAGTTCTCATCACGAAATTTGTTACGTATTATTTCCCAAAGCAATCGTTAAGTCTCGGAACAAATGTTTAGATAGGATACTATAGTAAATAGTTGTCATATAAAGTAAATGATCAAAATGAGGTCTTTGTATGGAAAACATAATATTTAGCTTCAGTTCAACCGAACCGTCTTTTCTTGCTAGTTAAAATACAGGCGGATTTTTAGACCTTTAAGTGCATCTTTCAGGAGAGACTTCGAGTTACGTCATTAAACATAAAGTTTTTCAAAAACTGTAAAATATAGAATTATACACAGTTTTATTTCTCTACTTCGCATAAAGTTTTTGCTTATGTACATACAAAAAGCATGTACTTTTTGCTTATTTATTTCAGTGAAAACATTTTCTAATTTCTCTAGTGCTTTGTAGTGACCGTCAGTTAAATTAATATTCTGATTTAAATAAGAATTTAAAATTGAAAAGGAATGATTTACATTATTTTTGGATAGCGGTTGAATATTTTTTTTTAGGATTCACATCGTTTCCATAGCGGTTGAAGTCACTTTGGGTCAGAAATATTCGGTTCTTCAATATCGTCTGTTCTAAATGCGGCTGAGTAAATTTCATTGTTCATCTAACAATAGTATTTGAAGGGATAAATACGTGCGCCGACTTCCACGTGAGCTGTTTACAAAGTGGGATTTCCCCGAAAATGCGACCCATGTGACAATATAAAAGTTCTATTTATGGAAGGAAATTCGTTTTCAAGTTAGGGAGATCTTCCTATTGAGGAAGTTTGAGTTATGAATTTGGATGAAATTTCATTTATACATGCTATTGCCATATCAAGAGTTCGAGTTTTGTAGAACTTCCACTTATGAAAGTTCAACTGTATATGACATAACAATGGGATGAAAATTAAAATTAAATCCATATGATTTTTAGTGCGCCCCTACCTTTAAAAGGTACATGCACAACTTTGACTTCTATCGAATTATTAGTTTATGTGATATGATGACCTAGTATTTCGGTGAAGCAATTTGTATTAATTTACAAAAAATGGATCAAAATGGATTTCACGTGATAATAAAGCATTGCTTTTCGGGAGGAGAAATACTGTTGAAGACAAGGTCAAAGGAACGTATTTCATACATATATTTTGAATGAATATTTGGCCGCAAAATGGGTGCCGCGCAAGCTCAGGAGTGTTCTTTAATCATAATAAATCGCATTTTTGCGTCGATATCTGACAATGCATGAAACTTGGTTCCATCATTCTACACTGAAGTTTAATCGACAGTCAGCAGAGTTAACTGCACCTGATGAACCGACCCCATCGGGTGGAAAGTGCCAAAAGTCGATTGGCATGTATAACAGATGGCATCAGTATTTTGATAGGCACGTGGTATACGAGGGCTGTCCGATAAATAACCGAGCTCAACGTGAAGCTAGCGGCACATCTGAAAAAAAAGTTTCTACTTCAAATTGTGCATATTATAATAGCTACTCGCCAAAATTTCAGAAATTTATCTTGCGCAATTATCTGTTGACAGTCGTTTTTGTGAGTCTATTTCGGTGATTTCCCCAAAATGGAAAAAATTGAATATCGAACTGTAATTAAATTTTTATTTTTGAAAGGCAATACGCCTTCACAAATCAAATATGAGTTGGACTCTGTGTATGGTGACTCTGAACCATCGGCAGCTGAATTTAAACGTGGTCGCAGGAGCTTGGAAGATGATGAACGTCCTGGGCGTCCAAAAACTGTAACCACTAACGATAACATCGCTAAAGTTCATCAATTGGTAATAGACGACCGCCGGATTAAAGTTAGGGAAATTGCTGAGATTATGAAGATGTCAAAAGAAACTGTTTGTCACATATTAAACCAAGATTTGGGCATGAGAAAGTCCGCGCGTTGGGTGCCGCGTTTGCTTACGCTAGACCACAAACGTGCGCGCATGAACATTTCCAGCGCTCTGTTGGCTCAGTTTAGAGGCAATAAGACCGAGTTTTGGCGCCGATTGATAACTGTAGACGAAACTTGGATTCATCATTATACGCCCGAAACAAAAAACCAATCTAAACAGTGGATTGAAAAGGGGGAACCAGCCCCAAAAAAACCTAAAGCTGTGTATTCGGCTGGGAAAGTGATGGTGAGTGTTTTTTGGGACAGCTATGGAATTATTTTTATCGACTATCTTGAAAAAGGAAAAACTATAACAGGAGCATACTACGCATCATTATTGGACAAGCTAAAGGAAGAAATTTCGAAAAATCGGCCACATTTGCAAAAAAAGAAAGTCTTGTTCCACCAAGACAACGCACCATCTCACACCTCAACAGTCGCCATGGCGAAAATCCACGAATTGCGGTTCGAACTGCTTGACCATCCACCTTATTCACCGGATCTAGCACCAAGCGACTTTTTTTTGTTTCCTCAACTTAAAACTGCGCTCGGCGGCCAGAGATTTTCGTCAAATGAGGAGGCAATCTCTTTCGTGAACTCGTATTTTGCAGACAAAGACGCCAAGTACTATTTGGAAGGGTTGCAGAGATGGGAGCATCGCTGGGAGAAGTGTGTGGAGTTACAAGGAGGCTATGTAGAAAAATAAAAAAAAAATTTTGAAAAAGTCGCGTGCATCATGGTTAGGTCGGTTATTTATCGGACAGCCCTCGTAATATTCATCGGCTTTCTTCAAAAGTTATTGAAACATTTGAAGGACAAAATCTGGAAATAACGGCCCGATTTTAAAAAGAAGAAAGTTCTGTTTCAGCAAGACAATGCACCGTGTCACTAATCATTGAATTCGATGTCAAAAGTTTATGAATTGGGATTCGAATAGTTCCTGCATCCACCGTATTATCCATATCTGGCCTTCAGTGACCTGTTCCTAGTTTGTTCCTGTTATCCGACCTCAAGAGAATGCTCCCTGGAAAAAAATTTAGCAACAATGAAGAGGTAATCGCAAAAACTTACGCTTATTTTCAGGCTTAAGATAAAAATGGTAGTGAAAAAATTTTTTACCGCTGTAATCGTTGTATCGCCTTCGAAGATAACAATATTGATAATAAAAAAAATTTATCAACAAGTTTTTTTCTATGTCAGCCTACGAACTTTTCAGTCTACCTGTTATCTGATTCGTTGTTTAGCAATGAGAATATCATAAGAATAGACGATTTATGGCATTTTTAATAAGCATAAAAAACTTTGGACTATTAGGTAATATTTGACAGCTGATAGTGAATAGATACCATAATATACTTGTAGATATACAAATATATAGTTGAATCAAAGTCAAATAACAAAAAATAACAAATTTCAACGAGAACGGCAAAAATCGAGCCAAGCAAAGCTAGTTTCATTTCATTCCCCTTTTTTGGCATAATCAAAACAAAACGAGTTAATAATAGGGAATCGTAAAAAAATATGTTTGTAAACGCTATATTTATAAAGAAGCTTTCGTTGCGGCAACTCTTTTCGGCAGAGCTACGATGAGGAAATGTTCTGATTTGTTTGTGCTCTGGCCACATGCTTTGTGTTTTTGTTAACAGTTCGCTGCTACAAAATTTGTAATTTTTTCAGTTACCTTTTGTCTGCTCTCTATCTTTGGGTCTGCTTTCTTGTCAAAAAAATTACATGTAAAACATACACTAAAATTATGTATTTAATTTAAAACAAAAAAGAATAATACTTGGAAATGTCTTTGATCAGAACGTCATCATCCATGTTTTGTACCGTTGAAAGTTGAAAGGAAAAATGGCAAAAAGTGGTCGAATAGTTTTAATTTTAAATTTAATCTCATTAGATTGTTTTTCGTAATGTCCAGCTTTGTAATAATTTTTAATCTTAGCAACTATAGAGTTGGTGCAGTTAAAAACTTGCTAGGTATCTCAAAATATATTAAAGAAAAAACTTGTAGATTTGACCACGAGTAGCTATGGCTACAGTGTTCTTTAAATACAATACTATCATATTCAATACCGTGTAAATATGATTTATGAATAAATTTGTAAACGTTACTTCTCGTATAAGAATCCAAGGAGAATTTAAAGGATTGTACTCAAGGTTTGACTTTGAAAATAATTGATGCAAATATTTGTCAATGGAAAAGTAATGAATTTTCCATTTGGCATTTTATGCTAATTACTTTGGATTGAGTTGGATCAAACTTGACATTGTGTGCTAAATTATTCTAAAATCGTTCAGTAGTTAAGGAGTTTACCCAGGAAAAACGTGACACGCAATTTTTATACATATTGATGTTATTGAATGATTTTCAGACATACCTTAAATGATAAAGTAAGAAATAAAATAAAAACGGATTTCGCATTGTATTCATAAGAAAGTTATAAAATGTCATGAATTATAAGAAATGTGCTTAAATTAAAGTATCAATAAGAAGTCTTTCTCATGTTCGAGATGGATAATTTACGCATTAAAAAAATCTACTTTCTTCACAAGTTTTTTTATTTTGTATAATACATTTATTTCCTTAACTTTCCCACCAATCGTTTAGGAAATGCGATCATGAAAAATCGATATACATAGACATATGTATGTATAAAGCCGAATTTAGCTGGTCAAGACATTTTAACCGTACAAGCCGTTTGGATATAACTGAGCAATACTTGTTTTTGAGCAACTAACATATTAACAATTGTAATAACGAAAAGAGAACAAGTGGCCGAGAATTAGGTGTGGAAAAGTGCCGCAGGGCATGTTTATACCTGAGACACTGAGAAGCTGCATGATTGAGACGGACGTATCTTCATATTTGCAAACATCATCCTCAGGACAGGTGCAGATTTTTAATTAATCAAAACAAAAACATGATAATTAATGGCTTCAAAGCAAACAAATATCAGATACTATGTGCCGAAACATAAATACAAATAATGAGAGTTAATATATGATGCGAGTACAGTTAATGCATTTTATGGAAAAAGTTATCTACATAAACAATTAATTTACCTTGCGCAAAAAGAAGACATAAAGTATTATATTGAATTGGATCATCACTAGCTATCAATACTGCGACTAATTACTGCCACCATTGTTTTTTCTGCTTTTGCCCTTGATACTTCCTCGATTAATTCCAATCACAATTAAGATAGCACTACTACTTCTGTAATCATCGCAAATAAATTAATACTACTTTGTACTAATATATTATACTATACTTACATACACGTAAAAGCCTAAAAGAAAAAGGAAAAACAAAACAAATAAGAAAAGACTAACGTAACAACGTATGTACCAAAAGTGTAATTACTCATTTATAGTTAATTTCAGAGTCGCGCTTTAACTTCAGTTAAATTCATTAAAATAAAAAGCATAAGTTCAAGCAAAGTACTCCTATCGAAGCATACGAAGTAATTAAATTATAATTACAGTAAGGTCACTAATAATATCTGTTTTTTATCTAATATTTATTCAATCTATCTGCTTATCTATTATATACAATACACTTACTTCATATATGTGTGTGTTATTTTTTATCGATGTTTAAAATTTGCAAACCAATCTAATTGTGCCCCTTTTGAATATTAAACATAGAGTAGCATTTCAATTTTAATTCACTGAATTATTCAAGGTTTGTTATTTCTGTTTAAAGTCGGTTACACATACCTAAACCATCAAATTATTGCAGTTAAACATCACAAACATTGATTTTAAGTAAATTTGATTACTATGTTCAAACGGGTCAAATATGGTATCTCAACAATTTAGCTTTTGCCGTTCATAGCCATCGGTTTAGCAATTGGTATAAGAATTTCCATTCAATTACGGGGTTAGGTGTAGTCAGAGAAATGAGAAAAGAACAATTAAAAAAATGTTTTTTTGTCAGTACATTATTTTATTTAATAAAAGTAATAAGTATAATATCATTAAATAACGTTTGACTTGACTTGACTTGACAGAAATTAAAATAAATAATAATCATTTTAAAAGTAATGGCTGTAAGTGTTGGCTCCAATCGAAGCTGTTTGCGGTGATCATCACTAATCCTTGGAGATTCATCGAAATCAATCGAACATATTTAATAACACTGGTCAACAAATTTGTAATTTTTTTTTGTCACATGAAAATTTAAATCAAATTTTGAATATAATAGGGCTACCAAATAATAATATATCAATGAAAAAAATGTACACATCATGTTTTCTTGTGACATCAAAACCTATATTTTCGTAAAAAGTACAAAATTCCGCCACACTTACAGAATTATTTCCTAATATCTAATAGATACTTATGATTTTCTTGAATATTGGGCTTACGGTAGGTCCCTTTTAAGTCTCCAACAATAGTCTGCTAGCATTTCTGGACTCCATTTCCCATGATAACGTTTTTCCCTTAAGGAAATGTCTTGATGGAACCTCTCATCTCACAGCACCCAAATTGCCGGAAGAAATCCAGATGAGGGTCCAGCATATGTATTTTCAAGGCTTTAAATGATATCATAAGTTCATTTATTAAATCTTTGTAATTTTCCGCTTTATGGTTACCTAGAAAATTTTGAACTACATTCACAAAACATTTCCAGGCGAGTTTTTCCTGATCATTCAGCTTTTCTTGAAAGCTCTTATCCTTCATCAATTGCCGTATTTGTGGACCTACAAATATTCCCTCTTTGATTTTCGCCTCGCTGAGTTTAGGGAATTACTCTTTTAGATATAAAAATCCATCTCCATCTTTAGACATAGCTTTTACAAAATTTTTTATCAGGCCAAGCTTTGTGTTCAACGGTGGTAAAAGTAAGTATCAGGGTTCACTAGAGGATAATCTTTAACATTTTTATGGCCTGGAGTTAGTGATTCACGCTTGGGCCACACTTTCTTTGTATAGTGACTTTTTCTGTCTCTACTGTCCCATTCACAAATAAAACAGCAAAATTTCGTATAGCCAAACTGTAGTCCAAGTAAAAGTGCAATGACTTTAAAATCACCACAAATTTTCCAAGAGTGTTTACTGTATTCAATTTTTCAAGTATAAATCTCATATTTTCGTAAGTCTCTTTCATATTAGAACCATGAGCAATCGGCACTGAAAGAAGTTTGTTTCCGTTATGCAGTAACACTAATTTCAAACTATGATCTTTTGAAGAGTCAATAAACAGTCGCCAGTGACTTGGAGACTAAATCACCTCGTTCAGAAAAGTAAGGTTTTATTTCGTCGTCAAGACGTCGAAAATAAGAAATCTTTGTACCACGAGAAAGTAAATTCCAGTCGTTAAATCTAGACCCCAAAAGCTCAGCCTATTTTTTTAGACAGATTTTAATCACGTACTAAATTGTATAAATCACGTTGTGTCAGTCGTTAAATCTAGTCCCCAAAAGCTCAGCCTATTTTTTAGACAGATTTAAATCACGTACTAAATCGTATAAATCACGTTGTGTCAATAAGTGCGGTTCTTTTGAAGTTGACGGTTAATAACTTGAGTCACTATCTTCAGATACCTTATTATGATGACTGAGAACAAATTCCGGACTAGAATTCTAACTTTTTGATCGATTTAGAGGATCGGCACAGGCAGTTCGGCACTATGTAGGATGGGTCTCTTGGCCGAAGACAAGTTTGGATTTGGTAGTAATACCTTTTATTTGAGTCAAACAAAGAAAAAACAATCACATACATGATCCTTTCGTTCCATCCAAATAATTGGTATAGCAAATGACAAATGTCTAGGTTCTTGTTTAGCCCAACCTAAAAGGAGCCTCACACACGTTACACAACATTTATGTGGAACCCAGGATTTGTCTTGATTCCTCTCAGGAAAACCAAAATAGTCTAAATAGCACTGTTCAATTAGTGGTGTGAAATTTCGACGCTGAGATGTAAAAGTTAATTCTCCACTCATATAACAAAAATTGTCCGGGTTGTTCAAACACTTGCGTGGCATATTTACGATCTACCTAATGTAAATAAAATGTAATTTAGCAAACACAATAGTTACACAATCGTCTAAATGCAGTTATGTGAACAAAGAAACGTATATGAGGTCAGAAATGAATATGTAGCTGTCACAAGAAAACTGGATGTGATAGAAACAAAACTGTTATATATTTTTAATGAGGGTACATCAACATAAATAAAAATCATAACAAAGTTCATTTGACAAAACCAGTGTTTACCAGTATAATTATTTTAATTAATAGAAAATCGAGTGAGCGAAGCTTTTTTAATTAATGAAATAGCACTCAATGTTCAGGAAAATATTAACAGTTAAATGTTTACAAAAAATGGAAATTAAAAAAGCCTTTGATCAGACACTAGCAGAAATAGAAATTAGATGAGATTTGCATCGCTAACTGTCCATTGTGCTCTCTCTTTCATCACATGTATTCCTAAAGATCCAGAAATCAGACGAATTCCAAGAATTTGTGAGCTCAATTGAGGTGATGGATTCAAGGGCCTTGGGCTCGCGTCTACGAATTGTTGGAAGTTTGCACAAGAAGTTGGAGAGGTGTTTCTTAAGCCTGCCATGTTTACAAAAAGCTGAATCATTTAAATCAACCGAGCTACAGTGGTCACCTTTCAAAATTCATAGGTTTGAGAAAACGCATTTATAGTTTTGTGAGTCAGTTACATTAAGATAAAAAATCTTAAAAATACGCTCATATCTCCAAATCTATTTGTCGAATCAACTCACAATTTTGTGAGACAATTTCTTAAATATTTTACTTTAAGAAAATGTAAATTACTTTTCGAAAATTCTGGCTACGCCAAACCACAAACGCAATCTTCTGTAGGGAGAAACTTTTACATGTTTAATATTAATATTATGGTTACATATTAATGTTTTCACTGTTAATTAACATGCAGATATCATTTTAAGGTAATACTGTTAAACTAATTTTGTTTTAATTTAATTACATACCTTTGAGTAATAATTTTCACACGAAATGACACACTTTAATTTTAAAATGATGTAAGTGTTGGAATTAACGTAATTGCAAAAGTGCCTGTTTGATCATAGTTTTTGCTTCAGTAAGTGCCAACGGTTCTAAGTGGAATGAAATAACGATTGTTTATTCAAAATTAATCTAAAAATTTATAAGTCGAATTTTATTTTATATCATTAAAAAAGAAAACTACTACAAATCGAATGAACTTAAAAAACAATTAAAAGAACTATTATTCTCTGTAGCAACATGTTGCAAGAGTATAACAAAGTAAAACAATATGGTTCAATATATCAATCTCATATTTAAAATATTTCTTTTCCCATTTAAAGTTCCATATCTGGATTCTTATCTATCAGAAAAAGCACAAATTGGTAATTTTTCCCATGGGGAATGTCGTTCTCGCGAAATCTACGGAAGGCTGACTATGTTATATTATAGTCGTATTATTGAGATCTTACATTATGTTTACATGTGTATTTACGCACATTTGGATTTTAGCAATAAAATGTGTATTACAGGGCTTGTCCGGAAAGTAATAGGACCGATCGATTTAAAAAAATGTATTGAACCAATCGTTACAATTCTATAAAAACTTGCAAATGACGCTCCATTTGCGTGGATTCAGCGCTGCCGGGCTGTAGAGCGGCTGCGGAAGCGTTGGAATGCCGTCCTTAGTTAGGTAGCTGTTCACAAAAAAAGGCGGTGTGAGCCGGGGCGTTGTCGTGGTGCAACTTTGAATCGGCTGCGATGTCTTGTAGAACCTGATTGATCCTTCATTTGAGTCTCTTGAGGACTTCCACGTAAAATGGTGGACGATGCCTTTGATGTCAAAAAAGACAATGAGTATTGTTTTCACTTTGGGTTTGTTCATTCTTTCGGTCTTCATCAGCGACCTCTTCCCGGCCTTGGTGCCACCGAAATACACCACTTACTGCTAAAGCAATATCTGGGTAAGCATGCTTGATCATATCAAACGTCTCTGTCGCAGAATTAACGAGTTTCACATATAATTCAGTCACGTACCTCTGCTCTAACATACGCTGCATTTTCGGCTGGCACCACTCATAGGAACACGTCGCGCGAAAATGTTTGTTCTGTCTCTCCAGGTGCTCGGAGACAACTGACCAGCCGCTCGTTTGATAGCTAGGAACGCCCTCTACCGAATCCAGTCGGTGCGCGTACGCTCGGAAGTACAGTCGTGGCGGAACAAAATTAATTCTATTACTTTTCGGACAAACCCAATATTAGCACTTCTAATGTCATACAATAAACTGCTTAATGCATTTTTAAAATTTTCTGCCTCTTAATAACGAATTAACTAAATGCATCAAAAATAAGTGAAAAGAGCTCTTATTGATCTTTGAATTGTGGAAAACGTTGATTATTTGTGATTTAATTTATTAGTAACCTGCGTACAGTTCAGCAAGCGTTAAAGAAAAGTGCATATAATATTTTAAGCTCGACCTGTAAAAGATATGAAAAAAATTCTCAGAACCGTTGTAGCTTAATGTGCTAAATATGTTGTCCAAAACTGAATATCATAACTACACATTTTACAACAAAAAATATTTGCACGATCCTGTGTGTACTGCATTGTGGTTTTATATATTATGTACTTACACATATCATAGATAATTATTTTAACTCCCACGAATTCGGTTGGAAAATATTATCAAATAAAAGCCGCATGTTAACACTGTTAAAATTTAACCACCAACGTTTCAGCCATTCTGGTGGAAATGTGAATAATTTTCAAAATCTCAACTTCAGGCAAACTGCGTAGTGTTGCATACACATAAACATAAATAATTCAAGGATTACTTTTGGTGTTTGTAGGGAAAATATGTACATAAATGGCTTTAGAGTTTATTTACAAAAAGGTGCTCGAATTAAAAAAATAATAACATATAAACATATTAAACATATTATATATGTTATATGGTATATATATATGTACATATGTATATATATTGTATATGATATAAAAATATGTCATACTCAAATTCACTATCTTAAAACTTTTGGTGGACATTAATTGCACTATTTATTCACTGGATTTAAAATTACAAAAAGAATTTACAAGAAAAAAATTAATAGTGGCATAAAATTCAAATGAACCTTCTTTTTGTGCTTCGTAAGAATTTTTGGACTTTTATGTGTCTAACAATTCAGCGTTCACATAGTCCCAATGCGTTGTTTTTTTAAAGCATGGAGTACATGACGTATAAACATAATTTGTTTTAATTGTTTCTTTGTATATATTATATAAAATACTGATTAGATTCAATCAAAATTTTAACACTTACATTGGTAGAAAATATTTGTTAATTCACATATATGTACATACGTATATAATATACACCACATTAATACATAGAGAAAGTATGAAACAAAATTTTTGTTTAAAAATTCTTTGAGTTTGTTAATTATGATTTTGCATTATATATTTTTTATTATTCAAATCTGCAAATTTTTTAGTCCTGTCATATTTTTTCAATTCAAAAATATTATATATATACATCTATGCATGTACCTACACATGCATATTTTTTTGGTGATTTTGCCAGTCAGGGTGACTTACGCTCCCCAAAGATAAAATATACAATATAATTCATTTCTGCTTTCGTCTTGCAATGCTCTGTTGCTGTTACATCAAACAGACAACAAAATAACTTATCATTTTTACAAATAAGGAGAAAAGCTCGACTAAACCAGATATGTAGGGCTAAAATATAACATTTTAAACAATGTGGACATGATTGGAGTGACTTGGCTAATTATAATAATATATGGTATTTTGTTTTTTTGTGGTTAGTCAATTTATTTTCCTTTTTTCTTTATTGATTATTTCCCTGGCTTTCATGTGCATTTGAATCCTATTGTAGGCATTTATTAGCTATATATGTTCGATGTAAGTATTTGCGCACTCGTATGTATGCATTTAAATATTGTACTATGTATGTTTATATAAAAGTTGTTGTTCTACACTTAACTATTTTCAAAATCAGTCATTTAAGAACTTAGAAACTTTCGTGTGAAATATTCTTTCATATGCACATACCTACATATATTTATTTTATATAAAATAGTAATTATGCATATGTAAATGTACTTATTTTGCATTTTATAGTAATTAGTTGAATATATTACTGTAAATTTAAATCCCTGCAAGAAACGAAATTAGTTTACAAGAATGGGTTCTTATTAAAATATTTCTTAAGGAGTATGGCAACTGTTAATTATTATTTTCATGATATAATCATTTATTTACAGAACTAACACAGGACACTTATCAAGTTTGAACCTCAAGCTGATGAAAAATTATTATTTTCGGTTATTTTGTTGACCAGTGGCGTAGGTAGGGGGGGATGCGAAGGGGGCCGTCACCCCGGGCGCAACGTCTTGGGGGCGGCAAAACGAGCTTTGCTGTTTTTTAATATTCAGAAAAATACTTCAACAAATTTTTTTTACAAAATTTTTATAAAAGATAAAGAGTTGTACACTCACAATGTAATAATCTGAATAACAATGAAAAATATTAATTTTTACTCGAATACTCTTCAGTCCTTGAATTTGTCTTATATCTTTCTTAAAAATAGTGATAGAACTTAAAGATGCATTTTTCTACCTTTGATCGCTGCATAATCACATATCATATCATTGTAATTTAAAGTTTAAGCAGTTTCACATTCTATTGAGAGAATTTGAATGTAACAAATACTTTTACTTCTCCAAATTTTCAAAAATGGTATTTAAAAACTCCAATTCGGGCAAAAATTTCTGCAAATTGTTTTAAATGTGTACAAGATATAGGGCGAAAATGGGGTTTTTGTATGGCTTTTAATAAGATGTCTTGTAAATTTACTATCAATTTCCTCAAAAAACGTATTGTGAGAATTTTGGAACTTCAGAATTTGCGTAGCTTCAAGTTCCTAAATTTTATATACATAACATCGAAGATATTTTGTAAAAATTCAATTTTGTTCGAAACATCTAATGAAACTTGTTGGGGCGGCAGAACATCCTTGGCCCCGGGCGCCCGAAGTTGTACAATCGTATGATGTCTCTTTTATCGTTTTTTTAAACGCGCTATGGCGAGATATTTAGCATATACATATGTACGTCGTCCTGTAATAAAATAAATAATTTATGCTACATGAGAATACTCATAAAAGTACGTAGGCAAATTTGAAAATAATGATTCCTTCAAAAATTATATACATTTGAACAGAAAAATTAAATTTTTAGTCAAGAATTTCCTAATAAACTGGCCATAAAATATATATACATATATTGTATAAACTAGCTGAACCCCCAAGCGTTGTCGTACGTGAAATTATGTGTTTTGAAATGAAAAAAGAGTTGAATTTATATTGTGTTGAAAATCATTTATTTGCGATTTTTCTACATTTTTTTTCAATGTAACGCAGCTTGATAAACAACATTTTTTGGTTTCTGTTCCGATGAGTAAATATACGAGAAGATGGTTTTCCAACTTGTGAATACGCCACGTATAGCTGGCCGCGTGAAAATTATGGCATTTCCAGATTTATGCCACACACTTCTAGCCACTATCCTTGTGTTCTGTTGATTGTCATCGTAAATGCAATTTTCCCTGGAGACTGAATATGTTTGAACTGAAAAGGCAAATCGTTGGAACTCAAAGGAATTCGTTGATCGATTTGTATGAGCGCAAACATGCCGGAATCTGGCTTTGAATTTTCCAGTTTAAGTCATTAACATCGGTATTTTTGGCATTAAAATTGGGCGTGCACTCACATCGTCAATCGTTTCATTCCAGTGATTACCATGTTCCTCCTGTGGATTGTATAAATACGTTCTAATGCATTAGTTGAGAACACACCTGGATGTCCATCTACTGGTTGGTTCCATGTATAATATCAAGCATTTCCGAATAGAGCAATGTTTTCGCAAACGGATCACTGACGCAAATTGAGAAAAAACTCGTCAATCCCATTTTTGTTGTTGGCGGTGTTTCCGTTGGCTGCAGTGTATTCTTTGGGTAGAAATATACTCTTTGGCCTTCACTATATGAACTGCGAGATGCACAACAGTCGGTAACCGTTCATGAATTGTAAAAATAAATATCTTAAAGAACGCTTCAATGCAGTCCACGTATCGACCCAATTGATACTTGCTGATCTCATCTCGTTCAAGGCCAATAACCGCCACGATGCTTTCGTTGGTGACGCATTTGCAAACGTATTTGATCGATTTCACCAAACTGCAATACTCAACATTGATATGAGATTTGAATGTAAATTAGACAATATTAACGAATATAGTACTATCCATGTGTTGTCAACTTCGATATTCATTCCTCTAAATTGAATGCTGAATGTTCTGCCATTGTCGTCTGGTGTGCGACACCGTTACGATGGATATCCATCATTTCCAGTTTGCGTTTTCGAAAGAAAACCACGTGGATAGTTTTTCGTGCATTTATTTTCGGACATACAAACCGAAGTGGGATTGTGGTGTGCACAAGGTCCATGAATCATATTGGTTTTCACCACTTCGTATAATTCTGGATCTATTTCTGGATTAGGACTGTCCGCATTCATTATCCATAGAAGAATGTGTGTGAGCGGCAAATCTCTTTTTTGCCTTTGGGCTGCCAATGTATGTTGATGGCAAAAAAACACCGACCGTTATTAGCGCGACCTTTTCGTGGCATCGCAACAAATTATTATTATTGATCACTTTGTTTGAAACAAACACAAAGTTTTCACTGAATAATTTTCAATAATTTACCATTTTAATAGCCGAAATAAAGAAAGCAAACGACTGAAATTGAACGTTTCAAATAATTTACAAATAAATCAATTGGAAAACAAAACAAAAAAAATTTTTGTATGGAAAAGTCACTTTTTGGAAATTTACGCCATGAGTTGGTTAAAACTGAACATTTAATAATTTAGCCCGGTACAAATCAACTCTAAAATTATTTTTATAAGAAATAGAATTTTCCAAAATTCTACAGTGGCCATACACCTTAACCTTATAATAATACCAGTAATAAAATGCATTTTCCTATTGATAGCATTGAAGGTACTGTTCTGGCTATTCTAAGGCTATTTTCGAGCATGTTATGAAGTTCAGTAACAAATTTCAACAATTCCGGATGTAGCGCGGCCACTGCTGTGTTGTCAGTGTACCTACTTATGTCGCATCGCCACTGAGCCGATATTAAGATAATAATCCAAATAGTGACCGTCCCACTTTATTTCTTACCCTTAAACTTTAAAATGACTAAAATAACTTTACTAATGATTTCATTTGAAATAACTACCCGTGATTGTCTTATGAAGAGTGATAATGACAAATACTCGTACCATTGCCCTGCTTCAGATTAGATTGAATTTTTTATTTTCATTTTACTTTAATTGTACCTAATTGTTTCTTGCAGGGACATTTATGCATTTTGTTTATGGGTATTAATACCTTGTAATTTTAAGGGCCAAGTGGATTTATGAAATTTTTTATTTCTTTCACGAATTCCGTGCTACTTAATACGTCAACATAGGATGAATTTCATCCGTTCATTGAGGCTCTCTTGCCGTTTGTCAAATCGTTTTCGTACTCATGGTTCAATTTGCAAGCTGCCAAGCGAAAGTATTACAAAAAACATGAAAAACGTATGTCACTGGAGGAGGAGCGACATTGCAAGGATGAACTACAAGTAAGATCTACTTTTAACATTTCCCAAATAATAATGAAACGCTCACTATATTTTGTGACACTTTGAAATGTGAAACAATCAAATTTTAGTTACAAAACTCGAGTTTAATAAAAAGTATCACGACAGGAAGATTTAATTCAGTTCATATCTTATATATTCATATAAGTGTACCTAATCTAAAGATTTTCGATTTTCCGGTTAACTTTCCAATACCGGAACTTAGCTCTGCCTAACTCGTTTAGTGAAATTTTTTGCCACTCTTGAGTATTTCTCTGGCTTTGGTTGGGAGTGTATAAAATGTTTGATTACATCCGAACCTAGCCCTTCCTTACTTGCTTAAAATGTAGTTTTGGCGGATGCTGGAAATATTTTATGCTCTAATTAATAGTAATATGTTATAATAAAAATTTGCCAGCACATTTTTCAAAAGCATTTTTTGGGAAGGTCTTCTGCTCCTTCAGCGAATTTTGTTTTATCTCTTCGATCGACTGAAAATGAGTTTCATGGAGCGGACATTTCAGTTTGGAACAAGAAAAATTCACTGAGAGCCAACTCTGGTGGTTGACTGAGGGTATTCCTTGGGTTTTTTGGCTTTTCGATCACAATCGTGGCTCGAAGCGATGGTGCATTTTTTTTTACATTTTCATCAGTTGAAGAGGTGTTTAACGATCTCTCGACCGCCTTTGAAGGCTGTGATACAAAGGTCGTAGGCTTGTGTTTTACATAGATAAAATTGAATCATCGTAAGCTTTTTCCAACATTCGCAACGATTCAGCACACGAAATTCGAAAATTTGAGATAAATTCTTTGTTCAATTTTTTTATCCATTGTAAAAATCGCAATGCAAACTGGTTGACAGATCCCTCTCAAATTTGGCATAGTAATTAAGGACAGTCCTACCACCTTAACAAAATACATTAATTGAGATATCATTTACCCGGGGAATTTAATTACCATTTTCGGGTGCTTTTTACTCACAATGTATAACAAATTGCGTTAATATAAATATATAAATATATAATAATTAGCTATTATTATTTTTACCTGGTAATAAGTCCTGGATGGTGAGCAACAAATATAGTATAAATTCATAATTTTCATTACTAAATTTTTTGGTGTCGCAATTCGGAGCTTTTTTCATCTAACGGTTTCATGTAACAACCTTAAATATATTAGACAGAACTGTCAAATATCTTTGGTCAATTTGAATCGACATATAATGCATACATTCATTATAATGTATTTATTATAAAACATTAAATTCCGCTGAAGGTTTTATTCTTCGTTATTAGAGTAAGTTGGAAGCATATAACCTGATACTTAGAATAACTTATTTACCTAGGTAATTTTTGATTGAGATGTTGCATTTATTTTCGTAGGTGAAACAAAATTCTTTAACCGCGTTTATTTTTACATTTTATATCTATTTTTCTCTGAAAAACTATATAAGTGTATTTATGCAATAGAACGAAAAAGCGGAGGTGAAACAAAAGTGGGCGTCCCGGTTATTAGGAAAACTACGTAAAGATATTACTCAGGAATGCCGAGAAGATTTCGTCCAATCCATCACCGGCAAACGCAAATCGATTTGTGTGCTTTCGAATCCCGATCAAAAAGGAAAAATGCGACGAATCGACTGCTTACGACAGGCAGATAAGGTGTGGCGCTTGGATTTGGTTATGGTCATACTTTTTAAGGCGATACCGCTTGAAAGCACAGATGGAGAACGACTGGAAAAGAATCCCGAATGTACACACCCTAACTTATGTGTAAATCCTTATCACATTAATGTATCTGTTCGCGAACTGGACTTGTATTTAGCGAATTTCATCAATACATATGATCCACTTCACAGCCCAACTCCGCCGCCGCCTACATCAATAGCATTATTCTCATATAACAATGAACACACACATGTTAACGCCGATAGCAACACTAATGGCAGTAATAACAATATGAACAAAATAAAGAAAAATGGTGAAGCACGCAAAGAGAAAGGTAATAAAAGCTTCTTCATACATAAATCCATTTAATCCATATATATGGAGTACATACGTTTGCTAGGAGTATTTTTATTAATTCTGGGCCGTTTATCGTTTATTCCACTTTTGTTTTGAGTTTTTAATTATTGTTAAAATTAAATATTCTTTACAAGTTGTGTTCAATAAAGAAAGACATGGATTTAATTTGATATTAGTTGTAAATTTAATTTTAATATTGTGCATTATGAAATTTTTGTCTAGCAAAGAACTAGGAACTTAGACTGCTATATAAAATATTTCGTCAGTAGGCTATTTGATGTATACATATATTGTATAAGAACAAAAAAATATAGTTGTTATAGTTTCTGCAAATTTTAAAACTAGTGAATGACTTGCAACAGATTTCCTTATGAATAGGATTTTCTTAACAAACATTAGCTTTGTTTTTGACGGGATGTTAGCGATAGTAAGCTTGAGCAGTACTACATATATTCTTTAAATACTTTTCTCTGTAGAAGAAAAATTAGTATTAACTAATTAGTTTTATATAAAATTAGGTTACAGCCATAATCCTTACAATGGAGTTATATGTAACGATATAATATTGGCTACTGGTGTTTTTTCATCGAAGGAATTGTGGAGTCTCTCTAAAGGTAGGTTTACAGATTAATATATTTGTATGCAAGAATATACTCGATTTATGTCAAAACATTTAGATATATCTATATCATGTACATATGAGTTAATAAGAAGCTTTGTGAGGACAAAAACTAAAATTGCAATTTTTTCTATTGCATAGCATCTATTCTTGATGAGGCAAGTAATGATTTACTATCCACAAATGCTAGTCATATTAAGTTGGAAAATTCCGCCGGAACCTTTGAATGCAACACATATCAGTTGCCACCGTCATCAATTGGCGTTGGTGTAGATGTCCCTAGTAACTTGATAGCTACGAATAATATGTTAGCAAGCACGGATTCTGGCCGATCAGCTGCCTCCAGCTCTTCTATGATTGTTCCGGCTGGGTACAGTAGTAAGGATTCTGACGCAAAGAAAATACAGTACATATCGGTTATATGCAATTGTTATAAAGTAAAAAAATAAAAGCGGTATTTGCAAACAAGAGGTATTCGGTTTATATACAAATTCTAAGCACGTACGCAATCATTTCATTTCATTTCATTTCTAGTATTATATTTCCAATGTCTTCAAAAGCATGTAAGCATCAATGTTATCAATGTTATGAAAAAAACAGTTACGCAGCGAATCTAAGCCCAGCAACACCTTCTTCGTTGAGGGATGTTTTATACAAATATGAGTTTGCGTGAACACTTCCTTATCATTAGTAACATTGAAATGGACTGCGTCCGCAACAATATCCTGGTCGGATATGGCTCCAAAGTATATACGCATTGAATGTATTCGTTATCAAGTTTGCACCCTTTAAAATTTCTGACTTCAGTAGCTGCAATCTCGTCTGTATCTTGAATTTTGTCAATGCCTGCCGAAATGAAATGACTTGGTTTAATTTTACTTGCTTTTACCAACTTGAACATGAAATCTACCTTTCTGACAAATTATTTGCTGCTAAATTAAAAAATTTAAAACCGATCAAAATTTGTGGGTGAAGAAAAATGTTTCCATAAATGCGATATTTGCCTATAAATGATTTGCATTCTAGCAACCTCATTCATATAATTACAACGTGCATAATTCGTTGAAATATAGAAATTTTGCAAATAACCAAAATTTGCATAAAAGCGATTCTTCATATAACCGATATCCATTGTAATTTGCTTTGAAAAATTGTATAATATATTATTTAATTACTTCCGAAAATAGTTGACTTTGTTGATGCACGAAGTATGCATTTGCCGCCATCTTCCCTCTTGCGAACCCAAGGGGCAGCAGCATGTAAAACTGACACGTGTACTTCGCCTGATGTTGCGGGAAATAACAGCAGTGGTGGTGGTTTTTCTGTGATTTTGCGTCCAAATGATTCAACGGGTGCAAGCATTCAGTCAAGCGATATATCAATGCTTCAGCGATATACGCCTTCACTAAACCGCTCATTATTAAATATGAGTCAAGTGCGATCGAACGAAGGTAAATTTTCAAAATTTGAACTAAACGTATTGAATATACATATAAGGTAGTCGAAAAAGTAGTTTCGTATTTCTAATCAAACTTCGACCTATTTTTTATATTTATAATAATAAATAAATAAGCAAATATGTACCATTTTGATCGACCACTTTTTGTCATTTTTCCGCTAGAGACATTATTCCATCAGTGTAAATCGAAATTCCGAAATTTCCAGAAAGGAAACGAGCGAACCATTGTTGAGCTACACGAACTGATACAGAATTATCTTCGTAAGCTTCCCAAATTTCATTGGTGGCTTGCGTGGCATTCTTTCCTTTTTTATATAAAAATTTCAAAATATAGCCAATTTCTTCACAATTTCCACTCATTTTTGAACAGTTGTAACTTTTTTTCAACTTCCCCGAATTTAATTTTTTTGGTTAAATGAAGCTTAAAGTTCACCTTTCCAACACTATATGGTATGTCACAATGGTGTTGGTACCACTGGAGATATACGACTACAAAAATACAAAAAGACTTTTTCGACTAACCAATATTTACATAAAAAATGTTTAATTTTATTCCATTTAAAATTCCTTTTAGTGTTGATCCAACATAATGTAACGTCTGCATTGGTTACGAATTCAGTGAGCCCTGGTGCAATGTACTATCAGTTACATAATAGCTCAAATGGTCCATCAGATTCCAGTGATAGCAGTACTCAGCATAACCATCATTCCCAAAGGCAACAATCTCAACACCAGGAACACCAACAAAACTTACATAGTCATGGTTCGCAAGTTTCAGTAGCTGCGGCAGCGGCTGCAACAGCTGCTGCTGCCTCTATTTCAAAATATTCTTCCGAAGTTGTAAGTGGACATGATATGTCCGAGTTTGTTACCTATGTTTGCCAAGAAACTGGAAATAGTAATCCTCAAATTAATGAAGTTCATCTCCCGCCACATCCTCAAAGTCATTTCCAGTTACAAACGGTTTCTACAGAAGGGCCATCATCTAGTCGTAATCCAAAATTATCCTCCGCAGCGCCGTCCGCACAACCCTCTCATTACCAACAGTACAGTACGATGCTGCCTCCGCCACCTTTGCCACCAATGGCGCGTCCAGTTGCGATAATTAGGTCCACAGGTGGTTTGACGATGGTAGAATCACCACCATTATCTGCAACACCTCCAAACTCCAATCAATCGGGTAAGGAATCATCCAGGCATCAGCAAACACAGCTTGATCACCAAAATCAACATCAGACTCCGTGCCACACGCTATCACATCCTCAACATGTTGCAGTCGAGCACGGTGACTCAAGTAGTCAAATCTTGACGGTGAACACATCTACGAACACTAGTGGAAGTAACGCCAATACTACTTCGGTTTCGAGTACAACAGATGCAGTTACCGTTCCCACTTCCAATATGCAAAAAAATACATCTGCTACCAGTGGTAGCAATAATAGCAGTAGTAGTTCAACTGATATTGTAGTGGCTAGCTCGTCACCACCTCCGATAAGTCCTCAAGAACATATAGATGTTGTACGTAGCACAAAATTCTCGACAATTGGTCGCTTTGGCACCCAGTCGTACTCAGCAGCCACTAGTCGGGAGTATTTCAATCATTTCCATTCACAAACAACTCCAGTAAGTATACATTATTATTTTTTATTATTTGTGTTTAATCAAATATGTATTAATACATAATAATAATAATAACATTTTCTTTCCACTTGGGTGGGCGAAAAAACACTTTTTTAAACTTTTTTTTATAGATACTGTCGTCCGAAACGACGAAAAACAATTTTTATAGCATAAAAAAATCTTTATATTGATATTGATCGTTCAGTTTGTTTGCCAGCTATATGCTATAGTGATCCGTTCTGAACAATATATTCGTAGATTTGTGTCCTTTGTCAATAATTCATGGTAAATAGCGTGAAAATATCTTGTCAAATACAAGAGTTTTCTGTATATGAATTTGATTTTGTCGAACCTTTTGGCAGTTATATCGTATAGTGGTCCAATATTGGCGGTTCCGAGTAATAAGAAGTTTACATTTATGAGATCAACGACATCTTTGTTTACATTTTATATAGTCTTCACCCCTTTGTTTACTTTTAACCAAGTTAACAGCATTTGTTCAAATTGAGCAAAGACAAGAACCTTCGTTTACATTTAGTGAGTCACTTATTTGATTTTATGTTTCAGTGACCCCGTTTTATACATTTCATGAAGTCAATGACCTATTGTATGCAGTTCTCAAACAAACTGCCCTATCAAAAACAAGTCCCTGTAAAAAAAACTTTTTTTAGACAAGACTTCTTCACACATTTCGAATTCTTTAGATTTAATTACTTTAGCACACAGCCGTCATTCAAGCTGGCCGACCATGTAGGGATACCATATTCGCTGATTTGTCAGGGAATTCCCTGATTTAGACGTTCGGCAGTGATTCTCTGATTTTCGTTAAAATTCCCTGAGTTTCGTGAAAAGTTCCTAGTTTCTTCCTGAATCGGCGATTTTTTTTAATTATTATTTTTTTTTTGAGCGAATGCGTGAAAAAGTGAGCATCATAGTGTTTTAATCTACTTGGGCGTTTTGAATTTGCGCGCCCCGCGTAGGATGCATGTACATGAATTATATCATTCATGGTTATGTTGCAAAACTCGATCGAGTTCAATTCGCGCAGGTTTTTTTCTGTATAAATCTTTTTCTGTATAAAATTCCTGCGCGAGTTGAACTCGGTTGAGTTTTGGAACGCACACCATATGATATCCCCATCATATATACATACATGTATACCGTCGCATGGAAATGCGTCTCACAAATGTCTCGACTCGAATTTGCGGAATTTACTTATATTATTTTGAAATCATCGGTGTATTCACAACATTTATATACATATCATAAATTGAATCCGAATCCGGAATGAGCAATTTTTACGCCTTATATTTTGTGGTTTAATTTAAATCTTCAGTTTTTAGTCTCGAAAAATGTTCATATTGACGACAACAAATTGATCGATCAGTTGGCAAATTTGAATGCGTTCTTGAAATCGAAAAAAGAGGACCGTGAATTATCAGGCGAGTTTTTTGCGCAATCTGTTAATGATCAGCTGTGTCAATTCTTCAAAGCTAATAAGAACGCTGAGTCGTTTTCTGAAATCTTGAAATCTAGTTCAGTATTTGTTCTCTATCCCTGGTCACAACTCAAATTGCGAGCGTATTTTTGCACATATGCAACGGTATGTTAGGTTACTCCTTTTATAGGTTAAATATAAATTCCGAAATTTTTATCAGTTCTACCATTAATTTATTATTATTTATAAATTTAATTAATTATTATTTCGTCTTACTATTTAAACTATTATTTAATATTAAAAAATTGACAGCTTTTTGCGATTTTTCTTCAAAAGTATTATTATTATTTTCTGTTTTGATTGAAAATATAAAAGTAGTCATACCGTTTTAAATATTTTTAATGCTTATACTCTAAGCAGGGTATATTAAGTTTGCCGCAAAGTTTGTAACACCCAGAAGGGAACGTCGAGGCTTATGCCAAGCTATAGACCAGTTCCATTCTAAGTCAGGGTTACATCACATACCATAGAGTAAAGTCAGTCGGATGTTCGAAAATCCAGATATTAGTTATAAGGGGGTTAGGTCAAGTTTTCACTCGATTTTATCCATTTTAAGCAAAAAGATACACTGTAATGAGTAAAATACGCTCTTTCGCTTTTATTGAGATAACTTACATATTGACAGATAGTTGCGGTATTAAGACACCCGAAAGTTCGAAAATCTTTATATGTGGTATATGGGGGATAAGAAATACTACTTGTAATCAGAAAATATTTTCAGTAAAAGTGAGCTATAGGCACTGCGGTCCACATATTTAGTACCTAGGGACTGACAAACTTTAAAGGCACTATCAGTAAAAGAGTCATTGTACTTTATGTAGTTTTTAACAAAACCGTTATATGAAGATTGATTTCATCTATTTTCACACAATTGTAAGAAACCCCTGTCCTTACTTTTTGTCAAGGAGCATGTGCATCCAGTTTCATCAAGTTATTTTATAGTCATCTAGATATCAACTCTTCTCGTCATCCGTGATTATTTATGTATAATAATCCTATTTCAATCTCCTTAAGTTTCTGGTGATATAAACAACCGTTAGGCTAACAAAAGTAATATACTCTGTAGCAACATGATGCAAGAGTATAAAAATATTAATTTCAGGTGTACCGTGGCTATAATACTGTTCACAAAAACAAAATATTCCTTAAAAGAACTTGATCTTGATCGAATACTTTGTATGACATATACAAAAGTGAAGAACAAGTTCGCGTAAGTATCTTACAGATAGACAAAAGGACGTAACTAAAATTGCTAAACTAATCATGCCTATTATTTATATATATTTTTTATAAACTTCGTGACAAGCTAGGGTATATTAAGCTTGCCACAAAGTTTGGATATAAAAATTATGGAAAATTTTGAGCTCTTAATATCAATATAAACAGGTGACGCATTGTAATTTTGGTTTCCTATATAAATTACATTGGAATATTTTCCTATTTTGTTTGGATGTTTATGGCAATTGAAAAAACTAATGAGTAGTAAAAATGGTTATTTATTCTTTTAGGGAATTTAATGATCTACAAAATTGGTCAACAGTTCATTAAATATTGTTTTGCGAAAAAGGGCATTCCAGAGCGCCCGAGAACTTTTTTCTAATTATTAAATAGCTAGGAAAAGATTTATCGGGTTTACTTTAAATTTTTAAAATATAATTCTTTACGGTAATCTGACACAAATCGATTTTGTTAAAATTTTGACTACCCTAACCCCCCACGTAAAATAGCTCCATTAAAATCATTGCAACGCTTTTTTAAAATCCTATTTAATTGTCTGTTACGTAAATTTTATATTAAGAGTAACGATTTTGTTAATAACTTCTAAGAAACATTTTTCACAGATTCTTGGCTACACTAGTTCAATCTCGACCATTTCCGGTGTTATCAGTCCGACTAACCTAAGTTTGTATTCATCGCCGATCACTGGTGCATCAAATGCATCTCATAGGTCTACACCACGGCCACGATGGAACCCGCCATTCCTTATGGAAGATGAGTTTAGCATGATGCCACATTCAGTGTCCAGTACAAACTCTGAAAACGCTCCAGTGATATTAATGGAAGATGGTAAGCAACAAACAATTCATGTATACATTGCGACATTTACCCGGAAATTGTAAATAAAGGGAAACATATTTAATTAATCTATATTTATTTTGTCACCTTCACAGCAATCCTCATAGCCCAATGATTTTTAAGTCCTCGAAACACTTTCCATGAGCACCTTCAGCTCATTTATTGCATTTTTTTTATCTCTTTTATCGACTAAAAACGGGTTTCATTCCGATGATTGTTGACATGTGTGTGTCATCGGCAATTTTAATATTCTCCATAAATGTAGGATCGCAATTCGCATAATCAAGTATGTTCAAAGAGACTCTTTTCGGAAAAGATTCAGCCAAAATCATTCGAACGGACTCACGAGAGATGTCGAGCTTATCTATAACACTTGTCTGACAATTTTCAAAGACCATATCCTTCACTCTTTCAATATTTTCATCAGCAGAAGAGGTCTTTGAAGGCTTTGTCTCACTTGTAGGCTTGTGTTTTTGATAAAACTTGTGGGAGGTATAGTCGAGAATCACCAAATAGGACAAAATTAAAAAATATGGAAGTCACGTCTTTACTTATGGGCTTTTCAACGACTAACTTATTTTATACAGAATACAAAATGGAAGGGAAAACTTATACAGAGTTGTTTTATTTATTAGTACGATCTATTCGAGTTGTAACAGATAGTAACCGAATGCTTTTTCGTCAAAACTGAATCCACTACTGAGGTGAACCGACTTAAACAGCTGCTGTAAACAAACTGGTTGACAGATCGCGCTCATATTTGTCATATGATGTCTTACCAAAATTTACTTTTGAAGTATCATTTATGTGTATATTCTATATCATATTTCATATAAGTATAATATAACAATTACTGAGTTACTTGTAGTGTTTCATTATTTTCATTGCTTTATTTATATTTTTACACTAAAGGATATTTTTTAGTAGTGCTCAAGTAAAATTATGTCATTATACTAAAAAAATCTCAATTCCAGCTGGCCGATATAATGAAGAATATTCTCAGAATCGTGACTACATAACATGATTAAAAATACCAGTAGATGACTACCTTTAAAATAACTAGAACTGTTTAGATAATATAAGTTAGAGTTTATATGTAAGTTCCCATTTTAAGAGCTAGTGATTATATAAGGCAATTATAAATGTAGTTATTGAAGCATACATATATGTATACACATAATATGTGTGTATTTATACTATTAAACATACATATACATTTATAGGCACACTTCAAGACCTCGCCACGCCTTCCTGTGGCTAGGAGGTAATTAAATTATATTATATTATATCATTTGTAATTACTCGTTTTAAAGATACAATCACAAACTTCAACGATTACGATCACGAATAGATTGTAATGTGATATGTGAAGCGTAATGTATGTAAATCAGCATGCTGCCTTACCTATTATAACCTACTGACTGTACACAGTAGTTATAGTGTATAACGATGCAGGAGGATAGCAGAAAAAGGCACGTCGTATGCTCGATCTCTAATCAAATAGTACTGTATTGTTCAACATTCGACGAATGTACATAATTGCAAAATCGACGGTGATTTTTTAAAACAGGTCTCCCTTAGGACCTTCGATAGGACGAAACGGACGAAATAGCGTTTCATTTTTATACATAACAAGATTAGGCCTTTATCAATATGCGTTCATTTTTATACAGTAATACAAAATACGAAATTCAATATCTTACGGAAAATGTTAAAAACATCTTTTCATACGCATGATTTAGTTATTTAAGAAATGTATTTGCTTTCCAATTGGCTCAATTGGTCATGGTAGACTAATTCATACATGTGTAAAGGCTTGTGTATAAATCTATGTACATATACATACGTATATGTATGTATGCTTTGCTAGTGAACATTTAAATATAATCCCAGCAGATTTTAGGATGATCGTTTGAGACCTCCTGGATTAATCCTTAAGGAGATATCCTATACTCCCTATTACTCCTAATACTCGTTTGTAAATACACATAAAATTGTATACTCGCTTTTAACATTGCATGTCATGAACGCGAGTACTCCTTTTAACCTCCTAATGGAGATCTCTATGATTACTGCTATAGGAGATCTCTATGATTACTCCTAAAGGAGATCTCTATGATAAATCCTATATTATTTTCAACCTGCAATTATTTTAACAAAAACAAATTTTTATAATTTTATTTTTTATTAAAGTTTGTTAATTAAATGAATGTACATGAAATCTATTGTTTTTTTAAATTATAAGTGTTCCTGTAGAACTGAGCCTTACATTTGAGAAACGCCTTTTTGATCTTTGCCTCAAAATCAGGGTATGAGTAATCATCTTTTAAGGCCTCTAAAAATTAAACTTGTTAAAAAAATAGATGACATGAATTGAAATTATGTATTACCATAAAGAAATTTATTGAAAAGTGCATAATTCTTCAATACAACTTTTTTTTTGGCTCCATCCCAATTCACTTTTAAGAGCAGGGACTCCGCAATCACTTCATCCAAAATTTTTGATAGGGGTTTCTTTGAAAATTTTTGCTTCAGATACGCCACCTATATAAACTCAAACTGTTTAGTAACATCCTATCAAATGTATTTTATCATACTCACAATTTCTGCCTCAGGCTTATTCAAAAGCAAGGACTCTGTAGATGCTAAATCATTCATGTTTTTAATAGGAAATATCATTAATTCAATCTTCTTCGGTTGCAATATGTCAATAATCCGCTCCAGGAGTATAGTGTTCTGCGCCGATATTTCCTCTAGCTTCCGTATTCTTTGTTCCATGTTTTTCTGCCAGGAGGAGGTGTTTCGGGAAGTATTATTATTTTTTGATATAGGCACATTTAAATTTTGTGAGTTTGAATTTGCAAGAAGACTATTACATGCGGCCCTTTTTATTCGATTTTCAATTGCCCAAATGGCTAACTGTTTTGAAAGTTGTTCAGTTGGCAAACAAAAATCTTCTATCACTTCTTTCGAGCCTGTACTGCTTTCAACTTCTTCAAAAACTTCTTTAGAGCCTGCATCACTTTCAATTTCATTAACACTTTCCACATCATTTTCATTTTGTGTATTATTATTTTGTTTTTTATATAAATTATTTAATTTCTTATTCACTAGGCGTTTTAAATGCCTTTTAGAGTACATTTAATTAACAATTTAAAATATTTAATACACAATAGATATAAAACACTTACGTCTGCACGCTTTAAAAAACACAGTTGAAATGAACAATTGCTTTAAGACAAAAATTAACAGTTATTATTTCCCGTTAAATTGTAATTTTTGAATCAAAAGTACGATTTTTAAGCTACGAAAAATTAAAAAATCTCCTTTATTGCTCCTAAAGGAGGACAAAAGGAGATCAATCCTAAAATGAAGTAAAAAAAAATCACAATAGAATTATAAAATCACCTTTTTTGCTCCTAAAAGATGATAAAAGGAGGTCAACACTAAAATAAAATATAAAAAAAAATACAATATAAGAACAAATTTAAAAAATCTCCCTTACTGCTCCTAAAAGAGGTCAATAGGAGGACTCCTTCATTCCTCCTTTCAGGAGATCTCGCTTTTAAATCTGCTGGGTATATATAGTACATACATATGTATGAGGTGCATAATATTTTCGGTGTAACTTACACATTCAGCTATGTACTTATACAATATTTTATAAGTGCATATAAAATATTTTCAAACACCTATATAAATACATACTTGTTCATAATTATGTATTCATTTGTGTGAAAAGTTTGAAAGAAGTTTTTTAACCATCTTATTACACTATTTTATTCGAATTAGTGTTGAGAAATGCATATACATATGTACATATATAGTACGGTTACATGTTACATGTATGAGTGTAGTGGTCACAGTTATATGAAAATACATGTGTATGGGCATATAAGATTCATAGTTCATATACTATAAATACTTAAACACATTTGCAAATAAATAGCACTGACAGTCCTTATAGCCGGACATCTATAATTGGACAAATTTCATGAACACAACGTGTTCATTAATTTTTTCACATAAAATCAATTCCTATAGCATGAGAACGTTCCAAGAACCGGTCAAGGACAATATTTTTGCAATTCATTCATTCGTTTTTGGCTCACCCATTGGCTCGCATTTATTAGTTCAATAGAATTATAGTTTTAAATTGCTGCTGCTGAGTCTAAGAAGATATCTGAACAGTACCTTTGGCAAGACAAAAAACAGTGCGACCTTGGGTGCCTGTCTGTGTTTTCTGTTTAAGCTTTGTTTTAATAGGTACTAGCAAGTCAATTTAAGGATAACTTCTACTCTCCATAAACCGCTTACAAGTATTCGTTTCTCACGAGAAACTCAATAAAGAAAAGCACTATTATAAAATCGTGGACATATAATTAAAGCAATGAATGAAACATGAATTGGTGTCACGGTTGATGACTGGGTATGGTAGTTAAGAGCACGGCGGCTGCAGAAAAAAGAAACTATGTTTTGAAATAAATAACATGCATACGTGTGTGAGAATGCATAATTTGGGACTATAAGTGATTAGAGTACAAACCTCAATTGAGATACATACAGATATGATATGCACATAGAATATAATTACAATTTTTTCGCACTTTATTTAGTATATATATAGATAGTTGTTGCCACTATTTTTTATATGTATGTATGGGTGTGCAAATCGTATACTATATAATACTATACAATTTAGTCGAATATGCATATCGTTTATGCTATTGTCCAGTGTAGATAATATATTTAAAATGCCATGGTTCACATTTTACTTTTAACAAAATACATTTATATCGGTATTCTGCTTGAGACGATTGTCTCATGTCTCTAATTGTCGCAATCTTCATTTAGTGACTCTGTTAGTCAAGAGTCTTATTTTAATATTCTGGCAGATACAGTATACTACTATATAGTATACTACTCTTCTGTATCTGCCAGAATACCAAAATGAGACTCCTGACTAACAGAATCACTAAATACCTATTGTGACAATTAGAGACATGAGACAATCGTCTCACGCAGAATACCGATATTAGTTAGGTAGATCGTTTTGATTAGATTCGATCTAACGAGAGAATTTCGTGTTGCATTGATACTTTCTCCACACTAAAGAAATGGTGGTTAAAGGTAAAGATGGCGTCGGACTTAGTTCGCAGCGTTTCTTATTGATTTCAAAATTTTATTTAGTATAGAAAATTTCATGTAAATAAAATTTCAAAACTAAATTTAGAAAAACAAATACACACTATGAAATCTTCATGTTCTATACTAACATTTTTCCATATTTAATTGTGACTTTGCATAATAGTCTTAATATAACATTTAAAATATTTGTTGCAATCAATATTCAATTGGCCATATGTAACATGTGTATATGTATGAAATTTTGACCAAATCCAAACATATTTCTCATAAATTCAACAAAAAACATCCTATGGCAGGGCCAAATTCTTTTGTATTTCATAGTTAATTTAAAGTAAATTTTTTAACAATAAATAGAACTAGTTGACAGTACCTTTAACATTTTAATCTCAGTGTGCCTCTGCATTTTTTGTACTGTTTAAACTGTTTCATAGAATCCTTTTTTATTTCACAATATGCGTGCTGAAGGGAATCTTTGTCGAAATTCTAGAGGTATTTTCAAAAAAATCTATGTATTTTAAAACAAAAACTTATTTAAAATAGTACGTTCTTTGGGTCGCCACTAATATTATACTTAGGCGGCTTTAAAATTTTGTACTGAATAGGAACTTAATAAATTGAAGTTTCAATTGCATTAGTACCAATAACATTCATAAAAAAACGTGTAAGTATGTATGTATGTATGTAAAACGGTTGTCTATGACTCATATTCAAGATGGGGATAGGCTAAAAACTAAAGGGGTATTCTCTTGCTCTTGCAGATATTTCCTCTTGGTGCAATGGCACAACAACAAACACACGCAAAAAATTATTTGCAATGGCTGTAAAATATGTCAGACCAAAACCCATGTTTATTTTCGTGCAATGCCACGTAAAAAAATAATTGCAACCCTGTGCTAGCTGTCCTTTTACTACATATTTTGACGTTAAATTGTTGAGGCAGTTGAATTTTAAATAGATTTTATAATTTCTATTTAAATTATAAAGATTTGTTACAGTTTTTTTGTTAAGAATGAATGCACGCACAATAGTCTTTTACAATAAATTGATCGAATCAGCCGTTCATATATCACTAGATTGTGCAATGGGTGCTCTCGTGCCCTTGTATATTTCAGTATAGGATTTTTGCAATCGGCAATATTGCAAGAGCAAGAGAATCGCCCTTATATATTATCGTATAATTATGTAGATAGGAAGCTAGAAATTGAGGTTACAAAATATACAATAAATTCATTAATATTTGTAAGCATACAAGCAAGGGCTTATACTGATATAAACCAAAAGATTAAATTGAGACAATAGTAGATATAATTAGATTAGTTATAGTTAGATATGTAAATTAACTCAATAACGTTGGAAACTAATTTTACGAAATCGTAATTCATTAATGGAACACACTAAAAGGCATATAAATCAGTCTACAGCTATAGCGTACATGATTTATGATAATAAATGATACATACAAAAAATGTTTAAAAAATGTATGCTATAGGATATACATATGCTTGTATATAAAGATAGAGAAATCTCCGGTTAACTGAACTTGAAAATTTGTACATTAACTGTTTAATTATCTGGAGATTTTACTTATTTATACTCGTTTAGATTTGAAGAAGCCTGACTAAGCGAAAAGTTCAAGAACAATTAAAGAAAACGCTAAAATGTAATTTAAATATGTATTTTATTTAAAGTTAGTTGAAATAAATTGGTACTATATGGTAAACGGGCATGATCTCAACTAGCCCAATTTTTACAGATTTTGTGGTGGTTAATTTTTGTATTTTTAGTATATTAAGGTTACGGAGGTAAATTACATACATATGTGTATTTTAACATAATAAAAAAGCAAAAAAAACGGGTTTACGAGATGAATCACCTACTTCGAAATTTACCCTACAAGATGGAGTAACGATTTCGCAAACACATTGAAACATATCCAGCTACCCACACGGTTACAAGTCGTGCAATTTTCAATTGAATGGGAGAAAGTAAGAGAGGGAAAAACAATGGACATTCTAAACATATTGTAATATTAAAATGCAAGAAGAGGAAAGACGAATACACAATTTCCAAAAAGAAGAAAAAGGCAAAAGAGCGCAATTTCATTAGAAATTTTGGATTTTGAAGAGGTCTTTCTTCGATTGTATTATATTTTATAATTAACTAATCTAAGCCCACGGCTCCGCTTGCTCTTTGTTGTCAAGGATATCATTTATCGTAATAACAATATAATAGAATAGTTAAATTGGCAATCTACATCTACATCTTGACTTCGTAAATCACTTAAGGAATAGTACATACATAAATACGTATGATGTAACATCTTCACAGTCACTGCATCTGCATCGTATATCGTTACACATACTATGGTATGTTTGTATACCATATAAATTTTCACGTCTTTCCGTGCTGTGGTTCGGGCGCTATGCGCGAACATACCAAAATAGCGTTTCACAGTTTTGTTCACCTAACGTGTAGGGTTATATAGTAGCATAATAAGCATATCATACCACTGTAAACTGCAAAACTCGCTGACTAAACAATCTTTGCTTAGTAAACAAATTTCTTTACATGATCAATCTTTACAAATCAAAGCTTTCTATTCTCCCTCTTAATCTTTTCTGTATAATTTAGTCTTAAGCTGATGAATGAAATAAACGGACGGGTGTTCAGTAAATTCTCGCATATTAAAACATTTACAATATTGACCTTGAGCTACCTAGCCCGGTCATTTATTGAACTCAATTGTTGGCAATACGTAAGTGCCGCAGTTGGTAGGATAATAATTATTGATGCAATAGCTAGACTATTCAATTCTCTAATTCATTATCCGTAAAAGAACTTTCGCGAAACCTAAGCGGTAATCGGTTCAAGCCTAAAGAACAAAATTCAACAGTGAACTGTGATTGTGCTAAAACTTAAACAGAAGTTTAAGAAGACGCTTTAGAAATTGCCAGGGTACCCAAACAAAAACACAATTAAAACAACAGCCTAATAAAAGACACCATTTAATCTTCAACCCGAGAAGTGCACCCAAACGAAGACACAACACCGAAATAAGCGAATACCCAAACTAATCAACCGTAAACCATAAATACACACAATGGCAGTAGCAGCACCAGTGTCGATCTCTCTCTCTGACTCGAATATGATTCAAGTCGAAAAGTAAATATCCGCCGTAGAGAGTTTCCAAGGTGACTCGAGCACGTTATACACGTTTATAAGCAGTATCGATTTCATCTTGGTCTTGTATTAAACCGCAGACGAACGGCAAATACTCATCATCTTTGGACATATACTGTTCATACCAAATGAACACATCCCTGCACTGTCCTCCTAACTGGTCTAAATACGAATTAGAGGACAATGCAAAAAACACCCAAAAGCGCCAACATAACAACAAAAGGACGCAATAAAACGAATCACCAGAGCGGACGGATATATACAGGCGCAAAGCCTTACAGCAGCAGCATCAGCAGTTACAACAAAACTCTACAGCGGCAGTATTAGCAGCAACAACAACAACACTAGCAGTAAAACCATCATCTCAACGCGGGAAAAAATTGCTCACATCAGGTTCTACTTAATTTACTTATATTTATATACAGTGAGTGTCAGCTTAATTGATGCAGTCACAAAAATAATCTTTAGATACTAATAACATTTGAATTAAAAAAGATATTCCAAAAAATTAAAAGCCAAAATAAAGAGCATTATTTCCTCTTAAAATTTTAAGTTTGTGAAAACCAAAATTTGAATTCCAAATAAATGAAATGTTTGTTTTTAAGAGGAAATAATGCTCTTTATTTTGGCTTTTGATTTTTTTGAAAGTCTTTTTTAATTCAAATGTTATTAGTACCTAAAGATTATTTTTGTGACTGCATCAAGTAAGCTGACACTCACTGTATGTATAAATAACCCCTTAATTATACAAACCCACACAATTGTATTTATTAACATACATACATGTACATTAAAGTGGGCCAAAAAAAGTTTTTATTTTTATTTTTCTTAGTTACCATGAAAATCTCATCCGACATGACTAAAAACAAATTCTGGTAAGACCTGAGCTCTTAATATTAATGTTAAGAGGTGCCTCATCGACATTTTTGATTCCCATATAAATAACACAGGAAATTTTGTTTATTTTGTTTGGATTTTTAATGTACACAAACAAGTACTTGGTAAGCGAGAATCAACACTTATTCTTATAGGAAATTTACCGATCTACAAAAAAGGTCTAGAACATTTTTTGGCTGAGACTCTTTCAAAGTTATTCGTAGTTAAAGTCCAACAAAAAAATATAAAACATGATTTCCACAATTTTTCATCTTATATTACAAATTGATGGCTAATAAACATAACAAATCATATTTTTTCGATTTATCTCAGTTTTATTTTATTAATAAATAAACATAATAGAAATTCATGCAATCTTGTCATCTTAATTGTTAATTTTCATTACTATTTTTGTATTTTACCGCTTAAGTCATTGTAACTATCGATCTTAGCAACACCTATATTTTTTTTTAATCATTTTATTTATTGGATCTGCTTTTTCTTAAAGCCTAACAGTAAGCTATAAAATCTTAAATCTATTTAAAAACTAGACAGGCTCAAGCAAGTTATTGAGCTGTTTTGGTGATGTGTCGCTCTTTAATACGCAGGAATATCTCTTCTTTTAAATCGTGTTTGATCACCGGAATGTACCAAAGCACAGAGTGTTAAGACCGATGATATCAATATCATCGGCATACGCCAGCAGCTGTACACTCTTATAAAAGATTGTACCTGCTCGATTCAGTTCTGCAGCTCGAATAATTTTCTCCAGCAGCAGATTCAAAAAGTCACACGATAGGGAGTCGCCTTGTCTGAAACCTCTATTGGTATCGAACGGCTCGGAGATGTCCTTCCCGATCCTGACGGAGCTTTTCGTGTTGCTCAACATCAGTTTACACAGCCGTATTAGTTTTGCGGGGATACCGAATTCAGACATCGCGGCATAAAGGCAGCTCCTTTTCGTGCTGTTGAAAGCAGCTTTGAAATCGACGAATAGGTGGTGAGTGTCGATTCTCCTTTCACGGGTCTTTTCCAAGATTTGGCGCATGGTGAATATCTGGTCGGTTGTTGATTTACCAGGTCTGAAGCCACACTGATAAGGTCCAATCAGTTTGTTGACGGTGGGCTTTAATCTTTCACACAATACGCTCGATAGAACCTTGTACGCGATGTTGAGGAGGCTTATCCCACGGTAGTTGGCACAGATTGTGGGGTCTCTTTTTTTATGGATTGGGCATAGCACACTTAAATTCTAATCGTTGGGAATGCTTTCATCCGACCATATTTTACAAAGAAGCTGATGTATGCTCCTTATCAGTTCTTCGCCGCCGTGTTTGAATAGCTCGGCCGGCAATCCATCAGCCCCTGCCGCTTTGTTGTTTTTCAGCCGGGCAATTGCTATTCGAACTTCTTCATGGTCGGACAATGGAACGTCTGCTCCATCGTCATTAATTGGAGTATCGGGTTTGCTTTCTCCTGGTGTTGTGCGTTCACTACCATTCAGCAGGCTGGAGAAGTGTTCCCTCCATAGTCTATGTATGCTCTGGGCATCGGTGGCTAGATCACCTTGGGGGGTTCTACCCCGCCGCCGCATCTTTTCGTAGAATTTTCGAGCATTACCCCTGTCGGCCAGCTTATCGTACTCACGCATTTCGCCCCCTTTCCTTTTCTGTCTACAAATGCGTCTCGCTTCCCTCTTCAACTCTCGGTAACTATCCCATCCCGCACGTGTTGTGGTCGATCGTAACGTTGCGAGGTAGGCAGCCTGTTTTCTCTCCGCTGCGAAACGGCACTCCTCGTCGTACCAGCTGTTCTTTTGCACTTTCCGAAAACCAATGGTTTCGGTTGCACCTGTACGTAAGGAGTTTGAAATGCCGTCCCACAGTTCCCTTATACCGAGTTGTTGACGAGTGCTCTCAGAGAGCAGGGCCCGAATCGCGGCACACGTTAACGAGCGTAATTTAAGAATATTTGTTGTTTTCGGATCGTTGTAGTCGCTATCGAATAGGCACTTTCGAAATTTGAAATTTTCTCATTCGATAACGAGTTCTTGTTTGTACGAAAGAATCGAAATTTCATTCGTTAGCTATTTGAGAAACGTTATAGCACAAATTGAACAAAAAATTTGAATATATCCGCTAAAAATAGTCCGAGGGGCAAAATGTAAGTAATTTTTCATTTATTTAGTTTATTTAAAATGTGATATAATTATAACTAATAATTTAAGGACCAATGTAAACAAAATAAATATGCGTCAAAAAAATTTGATGAGTGACCTTATGCTACAGCATCAGGACTTGGCAAAAAATATTTTGCCTACTTGTGGGCAAGGCAAAGTTGCAGCAAATAAGCTATGGGAGGCGTTGACTTTAAAACTGAACGCTGCCGGGCCACCGATGAAAGATGCTAAATCTTGTCGAAAAGTAAGATAAATAAAATAATAGATGATTAAAATAATAATAAAATACAAAAATAGGTATTTGCTGACCAGAAGCACAACATAAAAAAGAAAATTTCTTTCAATAAAGCCTCAAAACAAAGGACTGGTGGTGGTCCGTACGAGGAAAAGCTATTAACTGCAGCAGAAGAGCAACTCCTCCAAGCTACGGGGATAGATGTTGCTGTAGAAGGGTTGACTGTAGTAAAATCTTTTGGAAATGTAGAGCCCGAAGAAGGATTAAATGAGTTGGTAGAAATGATTATAGATAGCGAGGAAGAAGATCCGACTCCATCCACCAGTCGCAGTGCGACAAAGTCATGTAAAGCGAATCCCACTGTCGAAAGTGAAAAGCTTTCTCTTTTAAAATGCAATTTACGCGCATATGAAGTAACGCAAGCGCAAATAAATAAAAAAATTGAGAAACTACTTGCGCTAAAGCA
Source organism: Bactrocera dorsalis (assembly GCF_023373825.1). Taxonomy (NCBI): domain Eukaryota; kingdom Metazoa; phylum Arthropoda; class Insecta; order Diptera; family Tephritidae; genus Bactrocera; species Bactrocera dorsalis. The sequence goes on along the minus strand of NC_064308.1, from coordinate 14,653,700 downwards.
GAGATCTCTCCAAATAAAAGAAGAGGCACATGCTGCAGATATGAAAATAAAAGCTGTAGAGTTGGATATGATATGTTGGTTATGGATATGTTGGCTTGATATTTTAAAGAGAAAAATCCATAAATAAATACCAATATATAAGATATGTTAATTTCAAGTTCTTTATTGAAAATATATTTGTTAAAATAAAATACTTATCAATACAAATGTTGTTGGAACGTTTAATTCAATTATTATCTAAAGACAACATAATGTGATCTCTAATTTTATGACCAATTTTGGTTAATTGAGTCTCATTTCCGGTATCTATTTCTGTATCATTATTTTCGTTTACAAAATATCTGCAATATGTTGAATTTTTATATTGTATGCAAATGTTATGCAACGCTGCACATACATTGCCGAACTTTGCCATCTTTTCAGGACTATACCGACTTCTTTTATCATTGGTAAGAATTTTCCACCGGCCTTTCAGTATACCAATGGTTCGTTCAACAATACAGCGTGCTTTTGCATGGATTTCATTAAACCGTGCTTGGCACGAGCCAACTTCGGGGTTTCTAAATGGTGTCAAACACCATGGTTCCAAAGGATATCCAGAATCTCCTGTTAATTGAGAAAATACGTAGATATGTTTATAAATATATTTTGCAGCTGTATAAGTGCATATATTACCCAAAAGCCACACATTTCTCATATTGTTTTGATTATATGCTTCCTCCAAAAATCTCCTCTGCGCAGAATGCTTCCATACAAAGGAATCGTGAGCGGCTCCACCATATTTTGAATCAATAGCTAAAATTCGATGTTCGTAATCACAAATCTGCAAATATATATATGTACATACATACATATTCGTAAGTATGTGGTCTACAAATCCAAATATATATGTATATAAATGCATATGCTATGTATTTATGAGTACATCCATGTGTACATATATGCGACTTACTATCATTGAATTAAGACTGTGGTATCCTTTTCTGTTGAAAAACATATGTTCATTCACAGTTGGTTTTTGAAGGCCAAAATGTGTACCGTCAATACATCCGATAACTAAACATTTGTATATTTATTTTTAGCATCTTTATTTAGTCGACAACATACCTCCTGGAACTTTATATTTCTCAACAAAGTATTTTGTGGACAAAGTTTTGTCTCCATTTCATTAACTACGTCCCCTACAATTTTACACACTGTGCTTTGACAAATTCCAATTAAAAAGTCGTTTCCAACTGAGTGTTGATAGCCTCCACTCGCCAAAAGGGACAAAGTCGCTGCTAATTGAAGAATTGATGGTACTGCGGTTGACAAATGTCCGTTAAATTCTATTTCCGATAAGATGAATGTAAATGCGTCTTTGGTCAGTCTAAACCGCTTCCTGAATCTGTAAATGATTTAAAATAATAATATCTATACCAAGTTAAGCGATGTAATTAAAAATGTTCTTACGCTGCTTCAGGTAAAGCCAGGGGATTTATTTTGTCACGGATCCTGGACCTTATGGCCATTTGCTGATGTTCTTCATCTGATTCAGATGAACTTGAATAAAAAAACACGTTAGGGTTCATTTTTTTTGCCTACAAAAACTAAATTTAGTAAATTTATATATGTATAAACGTATAATAAATTTGAATATTTACATTCAATTCCAATTCAAATATTTCTTTCTTTTGTTTTGTTTCGTTATTCGAAAATGTCATTTAGAGCTACACCAGGGAAGTTATTTCATAAAATTTCTATTCGTTTCGTATCGAGTGCGACGATCCGCACACTCGACACGTTACGAAATTTCATTCGATACGATTACTTGCTCGCTCACGACTGCTGCGATTCGGGCCCAGGAGTGCAAGCCGAGTAGAAAATCGTTCGGCTGTCTGTTGTGATTGCAGCTTCTCGACGTCGAACCTTCCTTGTGTTGGCGTGCGTTTTTTGCTGCACAGAGGCGGGTGCGAATTTTGGCTGCAACAATATAGTGGTCCGAGTCGATGTTAGGACCTCGGAGCGCACGCACATCTAAAACACTGGAGACGTGTGTTCCGTCTATCACAACATGATCGATCTGGTTGGTGGTTTTTCGATCCGGAGACAGCCAGGTAGCTTGATGTATCTTCTTATGCTGAAATCTAGTACTACAGATAACCATATTTCGGGCACCGGCGAAGTCGATCAGCCTCAACCCATTTGGGGATGTTTCCTCGTGGAGGCTGAATTTACCGACCGTAGTGCCAAAGACACCTTCTTTGCCCACCCTGGCGTTGAAGTCGCCAAGCACGATTTTGACATCGTGGCGGGGGCATCTCTCATAAGTGCGCTCCAAGCACTCATAAAAGGCATCTTTGTTCACATCGTCTTTTTCTTCCGTCGGGGCGTGGGCGAAAATCAGCGATATGTTGAAGAACCTCGCTTTGATGCGGATTGTGGCTAGACGTTCATTCTCCGGAGTGAATGATAGTACTCGGCGACGGAGTCTCTCTCCCACCACAAATCCAACACCAAACTTGCGCTCCTTTATATGGCCACTGTAGTAAATATCACAAGGACCTACTCGTCTCTGTCCTTGTCCCGTCTATCGCATTTTTTGGACGGCGGTGATGTCAGCCTTTATTTTCATGAGGACATCAACCAGCTGGTCAGCGGCACCTTCCCAATTAACACATTCCAGGTGCATGCCCTTAATTCGTAGTCCTTATTTCGTTTGCCATGGTCGTCATCAAAAGGGGGGTCTCTCATCCGAGGCTGTTGGTTGATTTTCATTGGGGGTGTTTTTTTACGTGGCGGGTCCCAAACCCAGCGCACAACCCTAAGTAGGGGATATTTCGCCTTCTCACTTTAGCTCGCCTTCAAACGAATGTTGTTAGGTTACCCAGAGGGTACTTGGTCAAAGACCGGAAGCCGTGAGCTGCTTGAGTCATATGTAAAAGAATCGTTTCTGGCCACTCCCAAGTGAATGACGATCAGAGAACTATCCTCACTTGCGTGAACTTCTACACATGACTCCATCCTCCTCCCATGGTGAACACGTGATTGTTCTAAGCATTTTCGATGGAAACCTTTCTAATATATCAATATTAGTTGCACAGGTCGTACCCCACAGTTGAATGCCATACATCCAATCGGCTTTATGACCGCATTATATAAAAGCACTTTGTTGTCTGGGCTATGTTTTGAGTTTTTATTTAAAAGCCAATTTAAATTTGCAGCTCTAATCTTCATACATGTTATTTTACTAGAGATGTGTTTTCTCCACGTGAGCCTTCTATATAGGTGAATACCAAGATAATAATTACGATTAATGTTTCTAAGTCATCGCTCACACAGAGTAGAGTTCAAAGTTTTTGTTTAAATTAAGTACTTAAAAAATTGATTTTATTAAACGATTATCGATATTTTGTAAAAATTCTATGGTTACATCGCTAAACACTCGATAAGTTTTACGAAAAATATGCTTTGTTATGTTTATTAGCCACCAATTTGTAATATAAGAAGAAAAATTGTGGTAATCATGTTTTATAATTTTTTGTTGGACTTTAACTACGAATAACTATGAAAGAGTTGACTCAGCCAAAAAATGTTCTAGACCTTTTTGGTAGATCGGTAAATTTCCTATAAGAATAAGTGTTGATTCTGGCTTACCAATTATTTGTTTGCGTACATTAAAAATCCAAACAAAATAAACAAAATTTCCTGTGTTATTTAAGTGGGTATCAAAAACATTAATATTAAGAGCTCAGATCTTACCAGAATTTGTTTTTAGTCATGTCGGATGAGATTTTCATGGTAACTAAGAAAAATAAAAATAAAAACTATTTTTGGCCCACCTTAATGTACATATGTATATATTACACGTACAAATATATATACATCTGAATTGTTACCCAATTTCTAAAAGTTTTTATTTTATTTGGCACACCGGCAAACTCACGTCGATCACCCCGACATTTTGGTCCTTCGAGCCGGATTCGTATTTAGACGAGTTAGGAGGACAATGCAGGGATGTGTTCATTTGGTATGACCATTCCGGCCGCCTTGCAGTGTCTGCGAATAAAAAGATTTTTAGATCTGTTCTGATTTGGGTAGATGAGTATTGTTATGAACGGGTTGGAGGTATACTTGGGGCTTACACGGTGCTGTTATCGGGGTTGAATAATCCGGGTTTCATCAATCTTGGGTAGATGTAAGCTCCCAGTTCCAGCATGATTTTGTCGTCTATCCAAAGTGTAGGGTCGGCTAGGACTAAGTGGTCGAGCTTCTTAATGATTTCGTCACTTAAGTCACGATTATAGGGTCGGGTCGGTAAATCCTGCGTCAATAGGCAGTTAATTTCGATATGCCAGTCGGAATCAGTTTATGATCCTATGACGACTGTGCATATACGATGCGAGTCGAGGTACGTTTTCGGTAACCTCAATCTCTGAACCAGTTCTGATGCAATTACAGTCACCTTTCGGGTCGGGTTGATTATGGTTCGTATTTTATTCCATTTGCCACCGTGTTTAACTTTGATCATGACTGTTGGTATGAGGGTCGGCTTGGCCAGTAACGTGGGTAGATCTTTTTGTCTATGCAATCTTTCTTCGCTCTTTGATGATTTCGTTGGCTCTTTGCAGAACAACCTGGGGTGCCCATGTAGGGTTGAATGGTGTTCCCCATTACACGTGGCACATCGTTTTTTACTTGTGCACCTTTGGGTGGAATGTGATCTCGCCAAGCAATTGACGCAGTACTTGTATTTATTGACTGCGTCAAACTTTTCGTTGATATTCATTTGGTTGAATTTTGAACATGTTACCAGTCTATGATCTTTTTTACACAATCCACAGGCGACGTGTTTGTGTGTTCGTTTTGATGGACGGCTGATAGCACGCCGAGCCGTGCGATGGGTACTTCCTCGTTCTTCCCAAATAGGGGAAAGGCTGATGGTACGTCGGGCCGTGCGATGCGTATTTCCACGCTCCTCTCGAATGAAGGAGAGGGTCGCTTTAAAGCGATGCAGGCGTCTTGCCAGGGTTCCTTCGTCGGAGAGTGGGCTGATGCTACGGGTTACGCTGAGTGATCGCACAGTGAATGTGGGGCTGCTTTGGCGGCTGCAAATTGACTTCGTACTGCTTTGAGGGGCCATGTTACTATAAGGAAATAAGATTAATTATTTGGTAAAGTGACTATTTTGGTTATTGGGCGGGTAATTGTTCCCTGAGAGGTACGTATGTCAACTATTCTTGCTTTATTGTCTGCACCGAGATACGTTTTTTCGATGCGACCAAGTCTCCACTCATTTGGGGGTAGAGTTTCTTGACGTATAACTACCATATCGTTAACGTCTATGTTGCGTTGAGGGTATTTCCACTTATATCTTTTGTGGAGTTCTTTCAAATATTCTTCTTTCCATCGTTTGCAGAAGTGTTGATGGAGTATCTTCCGTTTTTGCCATCTTTGTGCGGTGCTGGTCTGCTGGAATTAATAAAGGGGTACCTATTAAGAAATGGCCTGGAGTTAAAGGTTAAAAGTTTGTTGGGCCTTCACTTAATGGGCTTAAAGGGCGAGAATTCAAGCAACTTTCGATTCGGATTAAAAGGGTAGCTAGTTCTTCGAAAGTGAATTTCTGGTTCTGAGACACCTTTTTCAAGTGGCTCTTTAAACTTTTCACTCCTGCTTCCCAGAGTCCACCCATGTGGAGGATGAAAGTGCCATTTGATGTTTTGGTGCGCTTCACTAGTTGTTAATTGAGTTTTCAATGACTTCATGAATTCTCGCCGATCTTTAATTAAAAGTTTAGACGCTCCAACAAAATTAGTACCATTGTCCGAATAGAGATCGGCGGGACATCCGCGCCTGGAAAAGAAACGTACGAATGCGGCCATGAATGCGTTGGTGGTGAGATCACTTACTGGCTCTAGATGTATTGCTTTGGTTGCAAAACAAACAAATACGCATATATAACCTTTTGTGATCAGACGTGCTCTGCCGGTGTAATTTTTTATGTCGTAGGGACCGGCGAAATCGATTCCTGTTGCTGCGAATGGACGGGTTAAGGTGGTACGTTCTGCGGGTAGTGCTGCCATAATCTGAGTAGTGTTGCGCGTTTTGCACTGATGAATGGTAGACTTGATGAGGGTTTTCAGCTTCGGTATCCAAAATTCCGAACGCATAAGTCGTAAGACTAGCTGGTTGCCGCCATGAAAGGTTATTAGATAGGTAAATTGGGTGAGTAGTTTGGCTAATCGACTGCTATAGGGTAGTATAATCGGATAACGCTCGTTGTATGACAATGCCGCTGAATTGCTCAACCGACCATTAACTCGCATTATTCCTTTGGGATCGATTAAAGGGTTTAGTGTCAAAATTGTACTTTTTTTTGGGTATGCTGGTTTTTTGGGTTAAGAGTTCATACTCTTCATGGAAATACTTCTTTTGGGATAAAACATTTAGCTTCGTGCGGGTAGTGTTGAACTCTTCTGGTGTTATTTCCAACGTTGTGTATGACTGCTGTGATTTATTGGGTGACGCATTCGAACAGAATCTGAACAAATATGCTACAACTCGGATGGCTTTGGATAAGGAAGAGAATCTATCCAGGATATTCTCTTGTGTTGTGTTCACTAAGGTCCTGATTGGCCGGAGTTCCAGTGTTGTATCGATTGATTTTTTGGTAACTGGCCAGTATTTCGGGTTGAGCGTTAGTCATTGGGGTCCGTGCCACCAGAGGTCATTGTTAACCATTTCCAGAGGTGTGCTTCCGCGAGTAGCTAGATCTGCCGGATTGTCTTGACTTTCGATGTGAGTCCAATTTTCGGTTCCAACCTTTTCTGCGATTGTGGCAATTCGGTGGGATACAAAGGTTGTCCATGTGCATGGGGGTTTGCTAAGCCATGCAACAATTGTGGAATCCGTCCAAAGGTGAGTACGGTATTGGGTTATACTTAGTTGAGGTAGGGTCGCATCCACTAGATTCGCCAGGAGAACAGCTCCACAAAGTTCTAGCCTTGGTAAAGATATAGTTTTTATTGGGGCCACCCGAGTTTTGGATACCAAAAGGGTTGTCCAGGTATTTGCGTTTGTAGAAACACTGATATATAGGGCTGCTGCGTAAGCTTTTTCAGATGCGTCAGAGAATCCATGAAAATTGATGATCGCCGATGTCGAAAAGTGGGTCCATCGAGGAATTTCAATGAGATTTAAGGAATCGTAGTCCTTTATGAATATTTTCCATCGATGGAGGGTTAAGGGTTTCAGACATTCATCCCAATCAGATTTATCCAGCCATATCTATTGCATTATTATTTTAGCTGTGACTACAACGGGGCTGAGCCAACCACCTGGGTCGAACAATTTTGCTATAATCGATAGTACTTCTCTTTTGGTATACGACGTTTTATCCTGAATAGGGTTGATGAGAAAAAAGAACGCGTATTTTTTTGCATTCCATGTAATTCCTAGTGTTTTTGTGTTATTGGATTCCGGTAAACTGAGTGAGTTGGTATCCAATAGATGTTCTTGTGGGATTCCACATAAAACTTTTGGGTCATTTGAGGTCCATTTGCGTAGGGCGAATCCTGCGGACTTCAAGGATGAAGTGAGTTCATCTCGTGCTAATATCGCTGTTTGTACGTCGTGTGCTCCTGTAAGTGCTCCTGTACTCGTATATAGAACGGAACATCAGCGGCGACATCATTCGCACCCTTGGGGTAACCAACCTGACTAGCTGGAAGGAACTAAGAACACAGCCCATCCTTAACAACAAGCCACAGGTACAGAACTATCAACTACTGGAGGAATTCAGGAATACATCATACAAAGGTAACATCCGCAAATTTTTAGAACAAGTCGAGAAAAGAAGGCAAATACTAAACAAAAATTAGAATTCGAAAACGATACGTCAGAAACTATTTCCTTTTCCCCAACATCCACCTTCTTATACTTACTCACAACCTAGTGATGCAACCACCCAGACCAAACCCACCATTTAACCGGCATAGTTTATTTGACCGGAATCGCTTGGGACCCAATTACGTAGGTGTACCAACTAATTTCCAACCAAGGGAAAATATGACAACTAATAACACCGTTAAGAGACAGAGACCATCAAATGGCGGACAGTCAAGAATGAGTAAAGAATAACTGAGATACCAGGAAGAAACACCATGTCCGTCTGATTACCCACACAACCAAGCTTACCCCTATTGTCCGTATAATCCATATTATCCTCAAGTTGACCCCCATATTATCAAGCTTACGACATTCCTAGCTCATCCTATGATACTCCAGAACAAGGACTTGATAAAACAAACCAAACGAAAGAAAGAAAACCAGAACCAAATGACAACGAACCACATAACATGGAGCAAGCAGAAAATTTCCGGCTAGCAGCCCCGGATCAAGCCAATACATAGTAATTAAAACCAATAATAACACTCTAAGGTGCTTTATTGACACCGGTTCCACAATACATAAATATGTTGACCAAAAATATTTTCAAAACACCTATCCAACAAACTAAACATTCAATTCACACTAGTAATGGTCCTTTAACTAACTATAAATTAAACTAAACCCCTGCCACCGAACAACTATTTCCTACTGCCCAAGAATTGTTAATTCACCATTTCTCAGACCATTACGATATATGTATTTTTTTTTGTTTCAATATCTTTATTTATTTATTGAATCTGCTTTTTGTTTTAAAAGCCTAACAATAAGTTATAAAATCTTAAATCTATTTAAAAATTAGACAGGCTCAAGCAAGTGATTGATCTGTTTTGGTGATACATTGATCCTTAGTACGCGGGCATATCTATTCTTTTAAGGCGTGTTTGATCGCAGGAATGTACCATAGCATTAGCCAAGGAGTTTGGGTGATCACGGAGTTTACATATATATTTAATTCTGCTGTCTTCTACTTTTTTCTTTACCATAGAAATACCAAGGTCTTTATGGATATTTTCATTATTTCATATTTCCATGGTGAACACGTGATTGCCATACATCCAAATCGGCTTTATGACCGCATTATATAAAAGCACTTTGTTGTCTAAACTAAGTTTGGAGTTTTTATTTAAAAACCAATTTAAATTTGCAGCTCTAATCTTCATACATGCTATTTTACTAGAGATGTGTTTTTTTCACGTAAGTCTTCTATCTAGGTGAATACCAAGATAGGTTACTTCATTTGCTTGGGGTACTAAAATATTGTTAATTTTTATTGCCGGACACATTTTTGGCCTAAGAGAAAATGTAACATGCTTACACTTTTGTTCATTCACATTTATACGCCAGTTGGCTGGCCATTCTTCGACAAACCTTAAGTGCTCGGCTAATATTCTTGATGCTATTATGTGGCATTTGTTACGTCTCACTATAGCTGTGTCGTACGCAAAAGTTGAAGTTAATACATTGTTAGCTGTTGGAAGATCTGCTGTATATATGATGTGCATATAGAGTTGGGCCTAAAACGCTGCCCTGTGGTACACCAGCTCCTTATCTGTCTTTCATCAGATATGAAATCTCCTACTTTTACCATAAATTGTCTATTATTTAAATAAGACTCCAATGTTTTATACAATTCTAAAGGTACCTTTTAATTAATCTTATGTAAAAAGCCTTCATGCATCATCTTATCAAACGCCTGAGATACATCTTGAAATATTGCTGAACAGTACTCCCTGTGCTCAAATACTTTCCTTATCTCGTTAGTAATTCTATTTACTTGCTCTATTGTGCCATGTTTCGCACGAGAACTCAATTGATGCATTGGTATTGTATTATTTTCGTGGAGGAAAGAAGACATCTTTGATGGTAATACTTTTTCAAATACTTTTGAAAGACAGGGTAGAAAACTAATTAGTCTGTATGTTAAGTCTTTCCCAGGTTTATCTATCAAGATAATCTGAGACTTTTTCCATGAAATTGGATAGTATCTGAGATTAAGAATGGCATTGAAGAGCAAGGAGAGCACTTCTACGGCAATATTTGGTAACTCAATTAGCATTTTTGGGGTAATATTATCATGTCGTGGTGACTTTATTGGATTAACTTCTTTTATTATTCTATTAACTTCAGAAGAAGAAGGCCTAATAGACACATGTGACTCGTTTGCGGTATTGGGCAAGGTTGGCAACTTAAAGTTGTTCTTTGGGCAATTGGGGTGAAATACCTTTTCTAAGTGATTTGCAAAGCAATTTGCCTTATCCTCACCACTACGTAGCCAATTACCATTCAACTGTCTTAGAGGAAGGTGGAGTCTACTAGTGGCTTGAAAGACTTTTGGGCTTTCCAAACGGAGTTTTGCCTACTGGAATTTGGACACAGTTTCTTTATATAATTTTCCGTGTTGTGTTCTTCCTCGCGTTTAAGCGCTTTTTTCAACTTTCTAATAGCAGAAGCGGAGTTGAAGGGGAGCGATTTAACTGCCATTCACGCCTAGCTCGCCTTTTCTCATTTACAATTTTCTCTATTTCATTATTGGTGATCTTTCTAAAACCAAAAGGTTTATTGTTTCTTTTTGGTGTTGCCAATACAGCTGCATTAGATATTACGTCATTAAATACTCTTATATTTTCATCAATGTCTCTTCCTGTATTTATTTTGCAATAAATATTGATGTGGCTACTGATATATTTTCTATACTTCAACCAATTAGTTTTATGTGATGTTAGAGAAACTGCTGGCTTAAATATCAAATTCTGTTCGTACGAGTATAACTTTATTAGTACAGGAGAATGATCAGATGATGAGTCTGCACATGTATCAGCTGTCATAAGCGATCTGTCTATATTTTTCACTACAGCAAAATCTATTTAGTCTGGTATTTTTTTCTATCACTGGACCAGTATGTCGGCTTACCAGGAGATATTATATCCAGCTTATTATGCGTATTCATAATAGTGTAGTACAGCTGTCATCCTTTCACATTAATAAGACGTTTGTTTCGCGTTGTAATCTCCAGCTACTAGAAATCTTTGACCTAGTGTTCCAAAAAAGTTTTTAAATTCGCTTTCTGTAATTTTAAAACCTCGAATTTTTAGTGATGTTGTTGTAGCTTGTAACTTGGAATATCATAAGATTCTAGAGCATAGTGGCTTAAACGATTTCTATATAATAAACACTGCCGTGTCACCATGCGCTTTTCCATCTGGATGATTTGTGACATAGAGTCTAAATCGCGGTATACTGAAATTATTTTTATTTGTTAAATGAGAATATCCTTTATCCCATGAAGATCACATATTTTTAGAACACTCTGCATTGCTAGAAAACTTATTTCGACTAGACCATTTAAATATAGAAGAAAAATATAAACTAACTAATCTACTAAAAAATTTCCAAAATATCCAATACCACTAAGGTGATAAACTGACTTTTACCAACCAAGAAAAACACACTATTAACTCTACATATAACGCCATATATTCAAACTATAACTACCAACAGATCTTCGAAAAAGAAGTAGATAATAAATTCAAGACATGTTAGAACAAGGAATAATACGAGAGAGTAACTCACCATATAACTAGTAGCCCCATCTGGGTTGTACCCAAAAAGGCAGACGCTTCCGGACAGAAAAAGTTCCGTATTGTGGTTGACTATAGAAAACTAAACGAAATCACTATATCCGACAGATACCCTCAACTATGAACAGCCTACTTCGTCAGCTTCTAAATAAAAATTGCTTGGTTTACTGAGATGATATTATAGTCTTTTCCACCTCATTAGAAGAACACTTGCAATCCTTACAGGTACTTTTTGAAAAACTTTCACAAGCTAATTTGAAACTACAATGCGAATTTTTAAAACAGGAAACAATATTTTTAGGACATATCATAACTAAAGATGGAATTAAACCAAACCCCGACAAAATAAGAGCCATAGTACAGTACCCACTGCCAAAGAAATTAAAACTTTCTTAGGACTCACAGGTTACTACAGAAAAGTCATACCTAACTTTGCCCACATAGCTAAGCCCATGACTAGATGTTTGAAAAAAGGAGCCAAAATAGACACCAAACAAAAGGATTACATAGAAGCATTCGAAAAATTAAAACTACTAATCTCTGAAGACCCAATTTCAAAAATAGCGAATTTTGAAAGAAAATTCGTATTAACTACAGACGCAAACCTCTTTGACGTTGGTCGCCTTGCCGTGGCGAAAGAGCTTAAGTAAGAGTAAAGTGTGCATCCCAAAGGAAACGCACTCTAATCTTACGAACTAAGAGGGACACTTCATAATTTCCCACAATAGTGATATGGATGAATAAACCCTAGGTTTTACGCCCATCTCCTATTGTGGAATTGTGAGGATACCCGAACCAACACCACCCTAAGCCAAGGTGTCGAGGTACCCGTGCCAAGGGCTGAATGGTCAGCGGGGGGTAATAAATAGCTGATCGCGAACAGTCCCCACCGATGCCCGGGCGAGGTCGGAGGTATAAATCGCCTTCTCTCCGTATACCGGCTCTGCGGACGAGTGACCAACCCTTTCCGGCTTACTCGTGGGACCAAAACATGAACGTAAACAACAATAAAACAGCAACAACAACAACAACCATGACGACGACAACAGCGACGACCACGGACATGAGTTACAGGAATCCTATAACGGAATCCGAAGAGGACGAACTGCTTGCCTCCAGCCAGGAGACAAGTAAGAGTACTACCGGACGTACCAACCAAAGTACACCGGTAGATACAGCAGACAAAATATCAAATTTACCAACTACCTCCAAGGCTGCTATGAGCACCAACCAAAGTGCACTGGCGGCTAAAGGAGACAGCAAAAAGAAACGCAAAAAATCCCAGAATCAGCTGAGGAAAAACCGGTACCAAAGGGCGGTCTTCATACTAGGGAAGATAGCCAAAGACCAGGCGGCCGGTACCCCAGTTGATGAGGCTGAAACGAAGCGCCTCAAATCTATCGTAGAGGAATATGAAAGCTACCTGAAAAGGAAGCAATCACAACCTCAAGAACAGAGCAAAAAAGAGAGCACTTCTCAGAAGAGAAATCGCTCCACAACAGAAGTACCCGGAGCTCAGCCCAAAAAACCGAGGAGGAGCGAAGGAGAACACAGCAGCACAACAACGGCAAGGCATTTCTGCGATGTAGCCAGAGATAGCCTGCAGGTGGCCACTATAGATGGGAAATCCTCCTCTCCGAGCACTATACAGGAGAGATGGGTGGAGATCGACGTCAGATTGTCGAGTATGGTGCTAAGCTAAGTACTCGACAATCCGGCGGGTCATCACCCGGAGTTTGACTCCTCTGAGACCCTCAGGGCCTACAGGGTCATCAAGTGCGCGGACCAGGCCTCGCTAGATTTCCTGACGGGTAGTGTTGCTAAAATTAGCAACGCCTTTGAAGGCCTCCAATTGAGGCTTATACCCGCCAGCGATATTCGAAAGAGGCCTCGGGCTCGCATTTGGCTACCCCCACTAGAGGAGCCAGGCGAAAAACTCCTGAGGTGCATTAAGCTGCAGAACAAATCTATACCTGGTATAGATGAGTGGTAGCTTATCAAGGAGGAAAAACCAAATAAAGCAAGCAAGCCAATACTAGTGGCCATTTGCGAGGAGTCCATTGAGGCTCTGAAGAAGACTGACAACAAAATCAGCTTCGGAATACGCAAGGCCAGATTAAAAATCTTCCAAGGCGACAAAGCGGCTGACGAAGACGACACGGAAGAGGTCGACGACGCCAGCCAGTTGCTAAGGAATGTGGGCATTGCAGAACCCCGGGATGCCCAATAACAACAGCATAAGGTGCGTACAGATTAACCTGCAGCACTCGAAGAGTGCTACAGCGAATCTGACAACCCTCGTGAACGAGGGGGGCATCGACATCAGTCTAATACAGGAGCCCTGGGTGAATGAAGATTCCATAAAAGGGCTAAACAGCAGCAATTACAACCTGTTTTACACGCGGAACAGAGGTAAACCTAGGGCATGCATTCTTATCAATAAAAGTATAAATGCATTTCTTTGTCCTAATTACAGCACAGCAGATATCACAGTGGTGAAGGTGGAACAGAAGGAAAAGCCCTTCTTCTTGGTCTCGGCCTACTTGGCCCATGACGAAGACATACCACCGGCCCCGCTCACCAGGCTAGTAGAGGAGAACAAGAAGGATGATGTCTTAATAGGGTGTGATGCAAATGCAAGGCACACCGTATGGCGTAGCTCCAGTATAAACACCAGAGGTGAGTCACTTTTGCAGTATATTTAGAATAGTAATCTAAGTATTTGCAACAAGAGCGATAAGCCAACTTTTATTTTCCCAAGCTCGGATAGGTTCCCGGGGTGGGAGGAAGTTCTTGACCTCACGCTATCAACAGACACAGACAGTCTCGTTGTGGATAACTGGAGGGTATCCGATGAGCCTTCCATGTCGGATCACTCCTGGATACTCTTCAGCGTCCGCGAGAGGTACAGTGCGCCTCTCACATACCGGAACCCTAGAAGAACGGCATGGGAAAAATTTACCAGTATAGCAACAAAATGCCTCGAAAAGGGAGGCAATAAAAGTATCAGAAATCCAGAGGAACTAGATTCAGAAGTAGAGAAGTTGGAAAAAATCCTAATCACAACTTTTAATAAATCTACTCCGCTAACAGTTTTGAAAAAGAGAAAGTCTCTTCCTTGGTGGAACAGTGAACTCAAGAATTTGAGAACACAACTAAGGAAAGCTTTCAATGAGAGTTTTAGAACCACAATCTGGCAGCCATATAAAGACCTTATGAAGGAATACAAAAAAGCAGTCAGGAAAGCTAAAAATGACTCATGGCGAACTTTCTGCACATCGATTGAAAGTTGCAGAGAAGCCGCTAGGCTGAGTAAAATGCTATCCAAAGACCATATTAATACTGCCTACATTAGGGCGGAGGGTAGTGAGTGGACCTCCTCGGCAAAAGAGTCTCTGGAGGTACTAATCACAACACACTTCCCCGGGAGTCAGCAAACACCTTCAACGAGGGTTCAACCGGAACCACCGGTGAACGCAGCTGACTATCGAAGCCAAATAGTAGACAAAAGGAAAATCTAAATATGCCATAAATAGTTTTGCACCATTTAAAGCGGTTGGTCCTGACGGGATTATGCCCATAATGCTGCATAAACTGGTAGAACCAATGGTTCTAAGGCTTGAAAATATATACAGAGCAAGCATTCAACTATCTTACATCCCAAGAAGTTGGAAAAGGAGTAAAGTTGTGTTCCTTCCGAAACCAGGCAGAAGAACACACGAGAATGCCAAGGATTTTAGACCTATAAGCCTTACCTCATTTATGTTGAAGGTACTAGAAAGGCTAATAGATATACACGTAAGAACAATAATGGCGGAGAAGTTATCGAAGTCCCAACATGCGTACATAAAGGGCCGATCGACCGAAACCGCCCTTCACGAGGTGATAGGTGTGATTGAAAAATCACTACACCACATACAATACACAATGGCTGCTTTTCTAGAAATAGAGGGCGCCTTTAATAACATAGAAATAAATACGATAATTAATTCTCTGGCGCATGGGGGCATAGATGACACTGTGTGCAGATGGATACTATCGATACTTGAGAATAGGAAGATTATAGCTTCAAACGGCGCTGCAACACAAAAAAGTTATGTGAGTAGAGGGACGCCTCAAGGGGGGGTCCTCTCTCCGCTTCTATGGGTTGTAGCGCTGAACGAAATACTCCTCCAATTAAACGGTGGAGGAGTGAAAGCAGTAGCATATGCAGACGATATAGTGTTGTTGGTATCAGGAATGTTTCCTTCAACAGTCAGCGAGATTATGGAAAGAGCACTTCGTAGGTTAAACCTATGGGCTAAAAGCAATGGTCTAGGAGTTAACCCGAACAAAACAGAACTGATGCTATTCACTAGTAGAACCAAAATACCTCAGTTTCAACTTCCGGTACTTAACGGCACAACACTCACTCTATCCCCAACAGCTAAGTATTTGGGGGTGGAGATTGACGCCAAACTATCCTGGAAAATAAATATAGAAAAAAGAATAAACAAAGCATACATGGCCTACTATACTTGTAAGAAAATCGTCAACAAGAATTGGGGCCTCAAACCAAGTATAATCATGTGGATGTACACGGCGGTCATAAGACCCATACTCACATATGGAGCTCTGGTATGGTGGCCAGCGCTAAACAAACAGTACAACATT
Organism: Bactrocera dorsalis; assembly: GCF_023373825.1. NCBI lineage: Eukaryota > Metazoa > Arthropoda > Insecta > Diptera > Tephritidae > Bactrocera > Bactrocera dorsalis. The sequence continues at coordinate 14,637,540 of NC_064308.1, read as the reverse complement.
AGAAAATTAAATGGAATACAAAGAGCAGCATGTGCGGGTGTTACGGGCGCAATCAGGTCATGTCCGACTGATGCGCTCAATGTGATCCTGCATCAACTACCAATGGACATTTTTATTCAAAAAACAGCAGCTATTGCGGCGATAAGAATAAAAGAATTGGGAGGTTGGAATCAGCAGAACTATGGACATAGTGTAATTCTAAACAAGCTCACTATTAATAAATCAGACTACATTCTCCCAAAGCTGGATTTCAATAGACACTTCCAGGTGAAGATACCATCTAGACGAGAATGGAGAAGAGGCTCAATTGCAGAGGAGGGTACCACCTCAGTCTATACCGACGGGTCCAAAATGGATTACGGAGTGGGCACGGGGGTATTCTCCGCTGATCTGGGCATATCTCTCTCCATACGTCTACCGAACTCGGCTAGCATCTTCCAAGCAGAAGTACTAGGCATAGAAAAAGCCTGCGAAGTTCTATTAGAAAATCACGGGAATATACATGAAGCAACTATATTTACGGATAGCCAGGCGGCTCTCCTGGCATTGTCTTCACCCATGACAAATTCCAGTATAGTTCACAACTGCAAGAGAGCACTAAGCTCAATAAAAGACAAGCTCCAGCTAAACTTGATCTGGGTTCCCGGCCACAGGAACATTTTCGGTAACGAAAAAGCAGATGAGTTGGCAAAGGCAGGAGCTTTCCTCAATGAATCCGAGGCGGAGCTCATACCGAGCCCGCTAGGATCGATCAAAGGAGAGATCAATAAACAATTTCAACAAATTGCTAAAAACAGGTGGAAAAACAGTACAAAATGCGTCATAACTAAACAATTATGGCTAACATACGACAGGAAAAGAACCAATGACCTATTAAATAGGTCAAGAAAAAGTATTTACAGAATAACAGCTACCACAACAGGGCACTGGCCATTTGGGGAACATGCGTCCAAAATGGGTGTGCCCTACAACGACATCTGCCGAAGCTGCGGAGTAGCAGGGAAAAAGGAAACAATCTTCCACTTTCTCTGCGAATGCCCAGCTCTGGCACAGATCCGACACAAAACACTCGGAATCCACCAAGCACCAAACCTTAAATGGATTTCCACCAAAAGCATATCGGACATAAGTAGTTTCATCGAAACCTCAAAATGGTTTGAGAGAGAGGGTGGAACGTAACAGCAGATACAGGAGGTTCTACGAATAGTGTATCAAAATGGCACATCAGTGCTAATTGAGCCCGATAGGGCTGCACTCCTACCTACCTACCTACCTACAGACGCAAGCAACGTAGCCTTGGGAGCTGTTCTCTCATAAGATGGACACCCCGTTAGTTACATCAATGGAACTCTAAATGAACACGAAGTAAATTACAGTGCCATAGAAAAAGAATTGTTAGTCTGGGCAACTAAAACTTTTCGACATTATTTATTAGGACGACATTTTGAAATAACATCCGATCACCAACCTTTGTGCTGGTTGCACAAATTAAAAGAACCCAACTCTAAATTAATAACATGTAAAATAAGGCTTTCAGAATATGACTTTGATATAAAATAAATTAAAGGAAAAGAAAACTATATCGCCGATGCCCTATCTATAGTAAAAATAGAACAAACATTTGTTGGAGAATCCACGCAAACAGCGCAGAAGAAGTAATCTAATAAATTTGTCCGAGAAAATCATAAATTGTTATAAGCAACAAGTCATATTTTCTAAAGGCCCCATGAACATACAACATGAGAATTATTTAAAAAACAGATCATACACATTTCTTTCATTTCATTTGTCCGAGAAACCCATAAATTGTTATAAGCGGCAAGTCATATTTTCTAAAGGCCCCATGAACATACAACATGAGAATTATTTAAAAAAACAGATCACACACATTTCTTATAAAGACATGAATAGAGAATTAGACACAATATCTACTAGACAATTTTTGTTCCAAAATCAGCGCCCTATACATAAATAGTGACGCAGATTTCGAAATAATTTAAGGTGCATATAGAGAAAATATGAATCCGAAATATACTAAAATTGTCCGAAACCTTGTTTTATTAAATAATATATCTATCTATGCAGAATTTAAAGAATTAGTACTAACTACTCACGAAAAACTTTTACACCCAGGAATCCAAAAAACTACACAACTTTTCGGCGAAACATATTATTTTCCCAACAAAATATTCAAAATATAATTAACGAATGCCAAATATGTAATTTAGCAAAAACAGAACACAAGCATGCCAATGAAAATCACACCCGAACCTGAACCAGAGAAAGTATAGTATAGACAGAGAACGTTTAATATAGAGAAGGTTCACGGCGCGAATAACGTAAAAATATTTTTGGCTAACTCGGCAGAGATGGAAGAGTCTCACCACAGACAAATTATGAGCGAGTTTCACCACATTTAACAGCGATTGAGGGGTTTTTAGAGTCTATGAGAATAACATGTAAATGTAAATAAAAGAGAACCAATGCAGGGCAATATACATACATGTGTATTTATATGCAGGTGACTTTTGGTTGGCGGAAAAGTTCCTGTATGCTTTTGTATACTATATACAAGTAGTTAGATTTTTTCTAAGTCTAATATACGTATGTATGCATGCTCCTTATGATACTCCCAACAAGAGCATTGTGATATTTGCATGCTTCAGTTAGCTTTCAACCAGAGGATCGCTTGTGTGTGATACATATGCAATACATACATATGTATGTATGAATGTATGCTTTTGCGTTTTGCCGTCGGCAATTCAATATTGACAAGTAAACATAATTATGATATGAGTATAATTTTATATGAATGCATAGTACTATTTACAGTCAATTTGGACTTGAATATTTAATAATTTGATTTGATTTTTACATAATATACTATACTAATAAATATTTTTGTATTATTTCTTAGTAATAGAAATTGAATTTATCACAACAATATATGTATGTATATGTAAATACATCGTCAATCATATTAATCTTATTATCTGCTCATATGATTGCATGTATACGCATGTGCGCGTTCAGAAATTCATATCATGATTTTATCACTTATCAATATATTACATGTGCGCGCATTGATCTGCATGTTCATATATTCATATATACTTATATGTACATATATTTGTATGCACTTCCGAACAAATAATGCACAAGCATACAAACATACATATGCGTACACATGTGAATATGTCACCATAAAAAATTGAAGCATTGTTCTACAAAAACAACAATTGTATAAATAGCAGAAGCATCACAAGTCAATATGGCAGCCGAATAGGCGAAGCCCAAATGTAGTATATTTTGCAACAAAAACGATTTCATTCATAAACGCAGGCGCATATGCCACGAGCGACCTCGCTTCATTCATATAAACAGACGCCGTAACATCTCCCCGAGCATGCCTTTGCCTACAAGCGTCTTTTCGCGACGATGGCAAAAGCTGAAAATCATAAATTGAACAACTTTCTGATGATTCTTCACAGAAAGAAGTGAGAAAAGTGGCAACATAGGAGTTGTCGATTTATAATATCTGTCTAAAATATTATTCCGTGACTCGCAAAAATCTGCGTCGATATGTAAGCAAGCTCATACATATGCATACATATTTACGCTAGTTTGTTGGCGAAGCTGTTACAGCGGCAAGGGAAGCGGTCAATAGGCGGCCTTTCGTTTATTTTTTTCGGCACAGCTTGGATTTTCTATCATCACACAAGTACTGAACACATTGAGTGCGACAGACTGTTCTGTCAAATATTAAATACGCACGTTCTTATGGACACAGTTATGTAGTTGTGCAGCTGCCTCAATAACTGTGTCCCTGAGAACGTGCGTATTTAATATTTGACAGAACATTCTGTCGCACTCAATGTGTTCAGCACTTGTGTGATGATAGAAAATCCAAGCTGTGCCGAAAAAAATAAACGAAAGGCCGCCTATTGACCGCTTCCCTTGCCGCTGTAACAGCTTCGCCAACAAACTAGCGTAAATATGTATGCATATGTATGAGCTTGCTTACATATCGACGCAGATTTTTGCGAGTCCCGGAATAATATTTTAGACAAATATTATAAATCGACAACTCCTATGTTGCCACTTTTCTCACTTCTTTCTGTGAAGAATCATCAGAAAGTTGTTCAATTTATGATTTTCAGCTTTTGCCATCGTCGCGAAAAGACGCTTGTAGGCAAAGGCATGCTCGGGGAGATGTTACGGCGTCTGTTTATATGAATGAAGCGAGGTCGCTCGTGGCATATGCGCCTGCGTTTATGAATGAAATCGTTTTTGTTGCAAAATTTACTACATTTGGGCTTCGCCAATTCGGCTGCCATATTGACTTGTGATGCTTCTGCTATTTAGACAATTGTTGTTTTTGTAGAACAATGCTTCAATTTTTTATGGTGACATATTCACATGTGTACGCATATGTATGTTTGTATGCTTGTGCATTATTTGTTCGGAAGTGTATACAAATATATGTACATATAAGTATATATGAATATATGAACATGCAGATCAATGCGCGCACATGTAATATATTGATAAGTGATAAAATCATGATATGAATTTCTGAACGCGCACATGCGTATACATGCAATCATATGAGCAGATAATAAGATTAATATGATAGACGATGTATTTACATATACATATATTGTTGTGATAAATTCAATTTCTATTGCTAAGAAATAATACAAAAATATTTATTAGTATAGTATATTATGTAAAAATCAAATAAAATTATTAAATATTCAAGTCCAAATTGACTGTAAATAGTACTATGCATTCATATAAAATTATACTCATATCATAATTATGTTTACATGTCAATATTGAATTGCCGACGGCAAAACGCAAAAGCATACATTCATACATACATATGTATGTATTGCATATGTATCACACACAAGCGATCCTCTGGTTGAAAGCTAACATGAAGCATGAAAATATCACAATGCTATTGTTGGGAGTATCATAAGGAGCATGCATACATACGTATATTAGACTTAGAAAAAATCTAACTACTTGTATATAGTATACAAAAGCATACAGGAACTTTTCCGCCAACCAAAAGTCACCTGCATATAAATACACATGTATGTATATTGCCCTGCATTGGTTCTCTTTTATTTACATTTACATGTTATTCTCATAGACTCTAAAAACCCCTCAATCGCTGTTAAATGTGGTGAAACTCGCTCATAATTTGTCTGTGGTGAGACTCTTCCATCTCTGCCGAGTTAGCCAAAAATATTTTTACGTTATTCGCGCCGTGAACCTTCTCTATATTAAACGTTCTCTGGTATAGAGACGGTTCAATTGCGGACAGGCGTGTGAACTGTCAAGAGCTAACAAAACCCTATTAGTGGATTTCACCACTTTTGACTGAGAAGGAGAAATTTTAACAGTGCTGAGCGAATAGAGCTGAGCATTCAATGAAAATTATGCTCAGAAATATACATTGCTACTAGAGACGTTGTTGATATGATTATCATTTTGCGTATTTTTCTGAATACATGCAAAACTGATAACATTTAAAGTAAACTATGCTATTTTCAAAATATATATTTGTAGTTAATGTGTGAATAACAGTTAATTTTTAAATATTTCTTATGTTTGGTAATATAATATAATTTCATATATGAATGGTTTTATATACATATATGCGATATACATACATATATGAGATACTATCATAATGTCCTAAAAAACTTAATATATTACAATAATATTGTACATACATATGTATGTAAATTACATGTCTTCATTTAAATTTTCATGCGCATCTACATATTAGCACATAATTACATACATCCATATGTAAGTACAATTCAAATTCAAATCGTGATATTATCATTTATCAGTAAAAAGTGTGCGCGCACTGCTCTACATGTACATACATATGCATATGTGTACGGCATTGCCCAACAAATAATGTATACACAAACCAACATACAAATATGAGTACACATGTTCGATTTACATACGTGTGAAGTAGACGTGTTTTTGCTGTGTTCCCGAAATTTCTTTGTAAATTTCTAGTTTTTTATATTGTGTGAGGTTGGTTGTTGTGTGGGACGTTCCAGGAGGATTAACCACCTAAGTGGACACCAAACCTACGGGACCAGATAAGTACACTTTGATTTATACGTAAATATATTCAATAGCACATACCTTTTGTGTTTTCCAATTTTGCAAAATTGTTTGGTTTTTTCCCCTCATAACAAACGTGCAGTTAATTTGTGTTTTTCTTTTTCTGCCGTTGTTATTTTGATCCATCAGCTGATCCATTCCTTGTGTTTTCGTTTTTCTTTTGGTTTGTGCGTTGCCAACCATCGAAAACACAAGTATCAGCTGTTTTCTTTCAGCTCTGGCATTCCCAGCCCTTTTGTTTTGTTTTTTAAGTTAAGCATAAAAGCTAGCGACTGAACATACACAGCGACGGTTGTTCCCAGACTATCTTTTTTTCGGAGGTATGGCCTCTGAAAATAGTAGTGAGCAAACACCGGATAATCCTTTTCGAAGGATTTCAAAAATAATGAGAACGCCGCCTAAAGGAAAAAATGAGGAGTCCGCCGCTGCTAGACCAAATAAGGAATGTGATGCTGCCGATCATGTAAGCAAAAGCGATAAGCCCGAGGAATCACAAAACAGAGAAACGGCTAGCATTTTTAGCAAACTAGGGAAAAAATTAAAGAGTTGGAAAACATGATGGCCGGCCAAAGGCATATTAACCAGGCGATGCGTGAACTTTTGAACAACATTGTGACATTACACGCCAAAGCTGAAAAAGTGGATATCCCAGCGAGAAGGGTGTTAATAGGAAAATCATCTCAAGCCCCTATTGGTAGAGATGATAATACCCAAAAAAGAATGAGAGAGGCATCAGGCATTCTACCACCCACAAAAAAGCCAAAAAATATAACCGAAAATGCGCACCTAACGTATAGTGGAGCAGCAAAAACAAACCAAAATGATACCACGACTCTTCAAAACGGAAATGAAGGATGGGTAGACGTGGTTAAAAAGAGGAAACAGGTGGAGAAGAAAATTAAAACAAAACCGGATGCCATCATTATTACGAAGAAGGAAGGGGCGTTGTATCCAGATATTCTGCGAAAAATAAAAAGTGACAGCGGGCTCGAGAAGCTGGGTTCGAACGTAACCTATGTTCGAAAAACCCTCAAAGGAGACCTGCTTTTAGAATTGAAAAATGGAGTAGACACAAAAGCAGAATCCTTCCAAAGCGCCCTGGAGGGAGTAGTTGGAGAAATGGCTATGATACAGCCCAAAACTCACAACGTTACGATTGTATGCAAAGATCTGGACGAAATAACAACTCCCGAAGAAATCTGCGAAGCATTGAAAAGGGAGTGTGGAATCCAAAATCTGGAGATAACAAGTGTCAAAAGTCTGCGAAAAACGCGTAGTGGCACACAAATAGCACTTGTATGCATGCGCGCTCAAGATGCAAAGGCTGCACTCAAACTGGGAAAAATAAAGATCGGGTGGTCGATCTGCCGCCTTCGAGAATACTCGCCTATTCCCAGGTGTTATAGGTGTTTCCACCTGGGTCACATGGCTCGTAAATGCTGCAGTTTGACAGACAGATCTTCCCTATGCACACGTTGTGGAACCGCAGGACATCTAGCAAAGTCGTGTACAAAAGCTCCGAGCTGCATGCTCTGCAAAGGGGAGCACTCTGTATTGAGCACGATATGCCCAAAGTACCTTGAGTCTCTGAAGTCTCTAAGTAAATGAAGATACTGCAGTTGAATCTAAATCATTGCGTAGCAGCACAAGATTTGCTAGATCAGATAACCATAGAAGAAAACATTGATGTCGCCATACTAAGTGAACAATACTCCCAGCGTCCGGAAAGCACATGGATTGCAGACAAATCTTGCAAGGCAGCAATATGGTCCTGTAAAGGGCAACCTTTTAAGACCTGCCCCAGAGAAGCCCATAATTTTTTCACATGGGCGAATATTCAGGGGATTTATTTTGTAAGCTGCTATGCTCGTCCCAGCGCATCAATCACGGAATTCGAAGACTTCCTCTTAAGGCTGTCTTTAGAAACCAGAGGCAAAACACCTATTATAATAGCGGGTGATTTTAATGCTTGGTCAACTGCATGGGGCAGCAGATGTACAAACCACCGCGGGCGGCTAATTCATGAATATCTGAGTCAAACTCACTTAACAATAATGAACACCGGAACTCGAAACACTTACCAAAAAGGCAATAAAGGATCCATAATTGACATTATGTTTGCAAACGATTCGCTGAGCAGGCACATTAAGTGGGCAGTGTCCGACATATACACAAACAGTGATCACATGGCAATTATAGCGCAAATTTCGTACTCCCGAGAGCAGGAGCTTCTAAGCAGAAACCCCTCCCGAAGGCGAAGTTGGAAACAACAAGAGTTCGACCCAGACCTGTTTGACCTAGTCTGGAGTGCATCAAAGGCATCTGGTGACAACGCCGCCCACTTGGTATCAGCAGTTCGAAAAGAACTCGTGGCAGCATGCGATGCAACAATGCGTAGAACGTCACATAACCACAAGCGGCGGCCTGTATATTGGTGGAATGATGAAATTTCCATGTTGAGAAAGCTTTGTCACTCAGCTAGACGGCGTCTACAGCGTAACTGGGGCGAAACGAACGAAAATCGCCTTAGGGAGGAATTTAAAAGCCACAAGAAGCTCCTGAAATCGGCAATTACACGAAGCAAAAAATCATGTTTTGAGAAGCTGTGTGAGGAAGCAAACCTTGACCCTTGGGGCACTGCATACAAAATATGCATGTCCAGATTTAAAAACAAGCAGCAGCAACCTAAAGATGCCTCTTTTATGGGAAAGGTCGTCGAAACACTATTCCCGAAACACGACCGGATTTCATATGCCAAGCGACGAAACGAAGCCGTAGAGTCACCCCCGTTAGTCACGGAAGACGAACTATTGGCAATAGCAAGGAAAACACTGACCAACAAAATTTTGTAACAAAAAAAGTAAGCAGTACTTTTGAAATATCTACCTAACCTCTCTACAAAATCATACGTACATTGATTTGATTAGATCTAGTTTCCGTGTTCCGGTACTTATCAGTAAAGTTTAATATTAATCGTCTTTTCCTTATTATTTTCTAATTCAGTGCTTTATTTTTCTGAAAAGTGGCTGTATTTTGTGTTTGCTAAGTGGAGTGATTCTTAAAGAATGTCAAGAAAGTGTAAAAATGATCCTGACAAGTTCTGTTACATTTGTGGTGAAATAACTTTTGTATCTCAACGAAGAAATTTAACACCTTTAATAAAAAAATTGTATGAAAGTTATTTCGGTTTTCCTGTTGGACAGCAAGATAAAGTGTGGGTTCCACACATCTGTTGTGTTACGTGTGTAGGACTTCTTACGGGTTGGGAAAAAAGATCTCGATCTATGCCTTTCGGTATTCCGATGATTTGGATGGAGCCGACAGACCATTCAACTAATTGTTACTTTTGTCTGACTAATACAAAAGGCATTACAATTAAAACAAAAAAACAAATTAAGTATCCTGATGTGTCATCTGCTAAAAAACCAATTCCTCACAGTGAAGAACTACCTACACCAAAACCACCTCAGCGCTCTGATCTTTCAACTGAATCAGAGGAAACAGATAATATAAGTACTGATCCTGATTTTCAAATTGCTTCTTCATCTATCTGTCTCCAGGAAGAAACACCACACCTACTATCTCAAGGAGATCTTAATGATTTAGTTCGTGATTTACACTTGTCTAAACAACAAGGTGAACTTTTAGGATCTCGATTAAAAGGATGGAATTTATTGCAACCAAACACAAAAATAACTTTTTTTCGGCATCGAGATGAAGAGTTAAAAAGCTTTTTTTCACAAGATAATGATTTGATATTTTGTAACAGTGTCTGTGATGTTATGAATATTTTGGGAACACAACACAAAGTTGAAGAGTGGCGTTTATTTATTGATTCTTCAAAAACAAGCTTAAAGGCAGTTTTGTTACATAATGGCAACAATCTTCCCTCCGTACCGGTAGGTTATGGTGCTAACATGAAAGAATCCTATGAAACAATGAAATTTATCTTAGAAAAGATTCAGTATGACGAACATAAATGGAAAATTTGCGGAGATTTAAAAGTTGTTGCGCTTTTATTAGGATTGCAACTTGGGTATACAAAATTTTGTTGTTTTCTTTGTGAATGGGACAGTAGGGATAGGAAGAACCATTACGTGAAGAAAAATTGGTGCAAAAGACGATCTCTTACTCCAGGAATAAAAAATGTGAAACATTCTCCATTAGTACAACCTGAAGATATATTTTTACCACCTCTCCATATAAAACTTGGTCTGATGAAAAACTTTGTTAAAGCAATGGATAAAAATGGCGCTGGATTTCAATATCTAAAAGAAAAATTCCCTAAAATCAGTGACGCCAAGATTAAAGAGGGCGTGTTTGTAGGTCCTCAAATCAGGCAACTGATAAAAGATGATATATTTAAAAACCAGCTCAATGATCTGGAAAAACCAGCTTGGGAATCATTTATAAAAATCACTGAAAATTTTCTTGGAAATTACCGATCAAATGACTATAAAACTATTGTTGAGGAACTTCTAGAGAATTATAAAGCATTAGGCTGCAATATGTCCTTAAAAATACATTTTTTACATTCACATTTAGACTTTTTTCCTCCAAACTTGGGTGCCGTTAGTGATGAACACGGGGAACGATTCCACCAAGACATTTATAATATAGAAAAACGATACCAGGGGAAATGGAGTCCAACTATACCGGCTGATTATTGCTGGGGATTACAGAGGGACGTTCCTGACGCGAAATACAGGAGAAAACCATAATGAAGTATTTATTTTAATATTATAACACTGAAAGTAATTTAATTTTTGTTAAAATAAGTTGTAATTTAATAAAAGTGAAAAAAATCATATTACAATAAAACTATTCGTATCTAAATTTTTAAACTACTAATTCTACTCTACTTGACCTTATTCCTAACAGAATCAGCCAAAATTTTTCTTGTTACACAGAAAATTTTTTTTTTTGTTGATCAGTGAAATCAAAAACACCAAAGCGCCTGGATTGGATGGCATACCAAACAGAGCTCTGAAGGAAGCCATAAGCTTAAAACCCCGAGTTTTCGCTAAAATGTACAACGCTTGTTTAAAGGAAGAGGTATTCCCCGACTCTTGGAAAGTACAACGTTTGGTTCTGCTCCCAAAACCAAAGAAACCACCTGAAGAACCTTCATCGTACCGACCTCTATGTATGCTCGACACAATGGGTAAAGTGTACGAAAGTATAATACGAAACCGCCTGGAGTTAGCAATCCAGAAAGCCGGCGGATTATCAGAGAGACAATACGGCTTTATAAAGAAGAGATCCACTATTGACGCACTACGAGAAGTCGTCGATACTGCAAGATGTGCAGTAAGTGGCAAAAGATGGAAAGGTGGCACAAAAAAGTACTGCGCGGTGATTACCCTGGATGTCAAGAATGCGTTCAACTCAGCAAAATGGGCACACATAATCAAAGCCCTGGATGAAATACGGGCCCCTGAATACCTCATAAACATAATAACGAGTTATTTTAAAAACAGGAGGCTGATTTTTGAGACGGACGAAGGCACCAAGAGCTACTCTATCTCGAGTGGTGTACCCCAAGGCTCAGTGTTAGGCCCACTATTATGGAAACTTATGTACGATGGGGTGCTAAAAAGACAGCAACCAACAGATATTAAACTAGTAGCTTACGCGGATGACCTCATGGTGGTAGCAGTAGCCAAACAATTAGCCGACCTGAGAAATAAATGTAATGAGTGCATAAATGATCTACGCCAATGGTTCTCTTCTGTGAATCTGAAACTGGCGGAGGAAAAAACAGAAGTTTTACTCATAAGTACTAGGAAGATAGAAGAACGAATAGAGCTCACTATAGGGGAGTGCGAGATTACCTCGCAGCCGCAACTGAAGTATCTGGGAGTAATATTGGACTCCAAATTAAAATTTAAAGAACACCTGGAGTATTCTTCCGCGAAGGCAAACAAAATCTATAATGCCCTATCGAGAATGATGACCAACACAGGCTGTGTGCGTTCCAGCCGGCGATTCTTAATAGCGAAAGCAATGAGTTCCGTAATACTGTATGCGGCATCAGTTTGGATACAGGCAATGGATATAAAAGCGTATGCTAAACAAATAATTGCAGTGCATAGGCTTTCTGCAATTCGAGTAATAAGTGCTTTCCGGACTATATCAACCGACGCTGCTGAAGTATTAGCCAGCATGCCGCCCATTGACATCCAGGGAGATGAACTCGAGCGTTTATATCATCTATCAGCGCCTAAAACAGTATCGGCAAAGACAGAGGAGAGGAACAATAGCATTAAAATGTGGCAGGAGCGGTGGAATTCCTCATCCAAAGGGCGTTGGACCCACCGACTTATACCGGACATCCATTCGTGGATAGACAGACGGCATGGGGACCTAGACTTTCATCTGACCCAAATTCTTAGTGGACACGGGTGCTTCAGAAGCTACCTTTTCAGATTCCACAATGACATTAGTCCGAACTGTCTGACGTGTACAGAGCATATAGAAGACTCTGAACATGTACTTTTTTATTGCCCTAGATTTTCAAATACAAGGGAAAAACTAAAAACCACACTCGGTGGTAGTTTTACAGTCGATAATTTAACGACAGTCATGTGTCAGTCGACCGATAAATGGAAAGCTGTCAGCGAAGCGTCAGCATCCATAATGACAAAACTGAGACTTTTTGAACAATTTAGGCGTCCGTCAGTCCGCAAAAAAAAAAAAAAAAAAAAAAACATGTACGAGTAAATATGTGCGTATGACATTCCCACACAAATAATGCATATACAACATACATACTTACATATATGCGTTCCCATGTAGATATGTATGTCACCCGCATAAACTACAAAAATTGTTCTACAAAACCAACAATCGTCTCAAATAGCATCAGCAGCGTCACAAGTAATATGGCAGCCAAATAGTCGATGCCCAAATTTGTAGAAAAACACACAAAAACAATATTTTCATTCATGAACGCAAGCGCACTTTCAACAGGCAAACTTGCTTCATTCATAAAAACAAACACCATTACAACTTCCCGAGCATGCCTTTGCCAACAAGCGTCTTTTCGCGACGATGGCAAGAGCTAGAAATCATAAATTAAACAATTTCTGATATTTGTATGAGAAAGAAAAAACGACAACTCCGCAAATATAAGTATAGAATAATATTGACAACATAGTTAATTTGTCGATTTTCAAGTCAAGAAATGTGTCAAAGAAAATATTTAATATTCCTCTGATTTATGTGTACAGTGAAGCCCGGTTAAGTAGTACTCCGCTTAAATGAAATTAATCCCTCTTAACTGTCCATATCTTGCTGCACCTCACGGTTGTTTTTTATAAAATATATAGAAATTATTGTTTTAAGTACCAGTCGCTTAAGGGGCCATCCATAAATTACGTCACACCTTGAAGGGGGGGAGGGTATCATTCAGAAGTGACATTGTCAAAAGCTTTGTGACATCACATTTCAAAATTTGTGATGCACAAACGTGAAATTTATAGGTAAACAAGAAAAACATTAAACATTTATAAACACAATCTTTGTTTTTTAATTCTTAAGTCGTAACGAAGCTTTTTACTGCCCATACTTCTTACAAGTATAGCTTGCTGAGGTACGAGTATACTCGCCGTGTCCAGGGTTCGTTACAATAAATTTGTAAACACTGGGGCTCTTCTGCGAATCGTACTTTATTTTATATTATAATTTTAATTAAAGTTACAAAATTATTTCTTGACTAATCATTCGTTGTCTCTGTACTTTAAAATTTAACTAAATTTTGATTGTATTAAAGATTATTCAATAAATATAAGAATAAACAGAATAACCTGTTTATTTTTATTTTTTGATAAATCCGAAAAATTGGAAAATGTGTGACGTCACGGCAGAGAGGGGGGAGTTCAAAATGTGACAACTTGTGACAAGGACGGGGGGAGGGGCTAAAAAGTCCTTAAATTCGTGTGACGTAATTTATGGATGGCCCCTTGTGTATTTAATTTTAATAATATAAATATTAATTTGGTGAAAGTATTTTTTCGATTTTTTCGGTAAAACAATGAAATATTAAAAAAACGAAAAATATTTTTTAACTTTTTAGAAATTAGGGTTTTTGTTATAGTGTAGGGGGAGTTCAAGTTATGAATTAATTTTTTATTAAACTACCCGCTTAACCAAACACGTTGAAATAGGTTGGTCACTTGCATAAAATGAGTACTGCTTTATTTATTTATTTTAATTAAATACTGAAATCTTGCTAAATTATTCTAGGTGGGTGGTATTTAAATGGTATAAAGAGGCTCTATCGGAACCGGTGTGAAAATTGGACAATGGGCGTGGCACCGCCCACTTTTTGGTGAAATCCCGGAACCCTGCAGACCGATTTCGACTAAATTCTTTAAATATTTCTAAGTCACAGTGTGAAAATGAGCTAAATCGGACTGCAATCACGCCTACTTTCCATATAACACAATTTAAAATTCTATTTGATTTTTTCACTTTCCACTTCCAGGCCGGTATGCAAATAAAGAAGTAATTAATATAACGGAATAAAATTTTGCAGTAACAATTCTCTTAGGTATGCCACCTTTTGCCCAAAAATTGTCGAAATCCAACCAAAACTATTAAAGCCCCTAGGTACCGAATATGTGAACCCCAGTACCTATAGTTGACTTTTGACCGAAAATATCGTTCAATGTGTGATATAAAACATTGAAATTCGCACAGAATCCTTTCCTGACATTAGCATTTCTTTGTAACAAAAATGGGTTGAATCGGGTCAATACTTCCCTGAGCTTCCATATACCTAATATGAAGATTTTCGAACTTCTAGGTCACTTTATGCTGGATACATCAGCCAATATTTGAGTCATCTCTATGCAAATTTCAGAACATGTATATTCATAACAGTGTATCTTTGCGGCTAAAATAGATACAATTGGGCGAAAACTTAACCCTTCCCACATATACCTTGCTCCATATGATTGGTGATTGAATGTAAGGTACCTTAATGAAACCCAGGGAAATTTTTTTTGAGTATGTGGCAATTACATAGTAGTATGTGGGATTAGCTTTTGCTCAAATAATAAATAATCAATATAATCTGGTCGATACTACCCTGCAAAAAGCATTGGTCCTATAACACAAAATCAGTGGTATAAAGATAGATAGAAAAATCTACTTTTTATCTAGACCAATGTGACTAGATGGTGGCTTGTAGTTTTGCATTGCCGAATTACGACTAAATACTCGTATAATATACGACGTATTCACTTGTTATGTTAATAAGCACAAAAAAGAACAAAGGCTGCAAGTGAACACGTGTCGTTTTGAATTGTGAGTGTTGAACAAAAATTTATAAAAATTTAAGTGTAATTGCTACAATTTATATAATTAAATTAAAATAATCAATAAAAAATGAGTTATTCTAAAAGGCAGAGAAGATTAGTGAAGGGGAAGCGTGATGAATATTTTTTAAGTGGTAGCGAAAATCCAAATGACGCGGTAGAAGAGCGTCATGACGCCATTCTTGGAAACACAATTGAAGACAGTTTTAATTGTGAAATTCATGACGAAATTCCGAAAGCAAGAACATTCCTTGAAAAAATTAGGAAATGGCAATTAGATGCAAGAATATCTTATAAAAATCTGCGTGCACTTTTGAAAATATAATATAAAAAAAAACCAAATATTTATATGAAAATGACTCAGCAACAACCAAATCAGATAAGACAAAGAGAATGAAATAATATTTTGTGAGTATATTTTGTTTCTAACTTTTCATAACGGATTAATAATTTTTAAAATAATTCTATAGATGATTCGCAAATTCATTCCGAAAACAACTATAGCGGCAGCAGCAATAACAACAACTATCTCAAAACCAATAATAATACCAACTTCCCCAACAGCAATAGCAGTAACAAAACTTTTGAAAGGTGCAAATCTTTGGAGGCTAAAATTGACAATTTGAACACCAAATTTGACAACATGCTAGGTATTTTTTTAAATAAAGTTTTGATGCAAATAGTTTTAAAAATGATTATTTTCCAGATTACCTTAAGAAAATGATGGAAGTTCAGGCAAAGCAGGGTCTCCAATTAAGCGTTCTTGCTAATAAGGACGCAGATATGAGGAATTTGAGCAAACTCTTCCCTATAAAAACCATTGAAGAAATGGAAAGCGTCAATAACGCCATAAATGAGGTGAACATCAATGAATATGTAAGTTTAATAATTGAATTATTGTAAATTCCACTAATAATTTTGAATGAACATTTCAGATTAACGCAATAAAACACTTATTAAAGGGGGATCCTGAAAAGCACTTTGAGAAAATTATCTCCAGATCTATGTGCAACGAAGTCAATGTAGGCGGCGTCCATGGCAAGATTTGCCTCAAAAAATATACTTCCTTGTATAATGCGATTATAAGTACGTATATAAATTAATTTTTGTTTAAATATATTCTTCAATTTCTTTTATTTTTAATAACAGGTGGATTGTCGGCGACGTCAGAAAAGCCCGATAAGCAACTATCGAAATGCCTCCACATTGTTAAAAAAAGGCTATATAGATTGACCACAGTGAATAAACTAAAAATCGGAAATAACTAATATAATTAACACTATTGACTTTTTTTTTATCTAGTTTTAGTATAAAAAAAGTTTTTTTTTTTTACTGAATATGTGATTATTTTTTTTTTAATTTTTGAAATCATTATCTGAGGAATTGTTTTTTTTACTTTTGGAATCATTATTATAAATTATACTTAGTTTTAAGAAGAGAAGACTTTAAATGTTTAAATTAAACGAAATGTATGAATGAAATCAAAAATATAAAGAAACCAAGATATAAAACCAGCAATTTTCATTTTTAAAAAAATATATATTGCAGACCAAAGTAGATAGGTATTATGCAGTCCGATTGGTCTATGCATAAGACAGTCAAATGCATAGCCCAAAGTAAATAGCTTTTGTGCAGGTCGATTGGTCTATCAATGAGACTGTCTTATGCATAGACCAATCGGACTGCATAATACCTATCTACTTTGGTCTGCAACATATATAGACTAGAATAGACACTATTTGTAGAGTCTACTTGGTCTAGCATCTGACTGTATTATGCATAGACCAAACCGTCTATCTTTGGTCTGGACTGTCGACGGCATAAATGGTAGAATGGTAGACCAAGCCTAGGACATGCTCCGTGTAAATTGGTCCTATGATTTTACATGAGATTGGTCTAGACTTGGTCCGGTTGTAAGTCAACGAAAGACTGTCTTTTATACAGTATAAGACTGGACTCACTTTTTGCAGGGTACCCCCTACTCAAATATATTCAATATAAAATGCTCGGTTGTTTTATTTGAATATTTTGCATTATTATATTCAATCATCTTTTTTATTAAATTAGCAACACCTTATTTGCTAGTATGAATTTGTGTTAAGTTGGAGAAATATGCAGTGTATTGTTTGGGTACAGTAGCTGCGGAATTAAGTGAACGGTGTGTTTCTTGTAGTGATATAGTGTAACATTTGATGATTGTTTTTTATGAGTAATTCTAGGTCAGTGTAATTGTTGTAGAATCCGTTCATATTCCATTGGAAAAAATTGAACATATGGGAGTTGAGAAAAAAGTGAGGAGGAATTATAGAAGTTATTGATTTTCATCGTCAGATGTGATAATTACATAAAATGGGATATAGTCTGTATAGGTAGGTAGAGAGAGATCGGAATTGTCTATAGGGAGAGATAGAGATTGGATGTTAAGAGAATCTGTTGTGGATGTTTTTGGAGTGAGTGGAATGCTTATTTTGGTTGGGTTTGTTTTTTGTTTTCTTTTGTAGTTTGATTTGATGAGTTTAGATGGTTATTGGAATGTGAGATCGGCATTGTTTTTGTTTCTTTTCATGGTTTTCTTTTGTTGTGGAAGAGGATAAGTTGTTGGGGATTTTAGTACAGTGTCTGTAGAGAGTGGTGGGGGAGGAGATGATGAGCGGTGGGGAATTGTATTTTCGTTTGTAACAGAAGCGAAAGAAGTGTTTGCCGAGGTGGGGGGTAATTGTTGTTTGTATAGCTTTAGTGCTTCTCGCATTGAAAATTTTTTTATGTTTTTATTTTTAGAATATTTTTGGAATGTAGGTACAGTAGAATCACGCAAAAGTTAAAGTTAAACCTTCGGCTAAGTTGACCAATTTTAATCGTCCACGCACCGCTCTAAAATGTTAACTTTTGGTTTACTTTTTTGAGTTTATCTTGTTTTCAAGCCCAACTGTTTGTTTGGCAAGAAAAACAATTGCTATGTGTTCCCCAAATTTCTATTTATAAAATTATTGTCGGTGTCGCGAGGTATATACATTGTTTGTCATGGGCGTTTGAACTTGTGAGTTGTTTAGAGTTAGTGTATTAAAAAATGTCAACAAAGCAGGAAAACTCATTGCAAATCAGATTAAATTTACGAAAAGATGGCACCTGGCCGAAAAATAGCTAAGGATAGAATCACATTTATATATCTGGTGTGCGAGCGCAGATGGTCCGCATAAGTTGAAATCATTGATAATTGGTAAATCCCCCGTTGCTTCAAAGGGTTTGAAAACCCATTAGAATATGCTAAATTGAAGAAGTCTTGGTTGAATTCTGACGACTTCGGGAGGTACAATCTTTATTGTCCTAGGTGGGTGGTGTTGACGACAGCAGTGAAGACATCGAAAATTGGAACGTCGATCAAAATACGGAAGATGACGCAGATTTCGAAGCGTCTGACAATGAAGTTGAAGAACCAGTTATTAAGGAGAATATGCAATAACAGAAAGTGAGTTTTTTGGAAACAGTTGAATGTATCAATTCCTTGATAAAAAGCAAATGATGCAAACCAATTGTCAGGAGCTATTATACAAAAGAAAAGAAGCAAACAAGTCTCGACCTCTTCTTTAAACCAGCAACCATATTAATCTTATAAATAAAAATGAAACCGGTTTCGTTGTCACGGCATCACGCGTGAATGGCTGAACCGATTTGGCTGATTTTTTTTTTGTTGTATTTGTTATCATTAGGAGAAGGTTCTTATGTAAGAAAAAATTACGAAAGTTGCCGAAAAAACTCTAAAAACAGCTCTTTTCTTTTTCTCATACAAACGTTTTATTTTGTATATACATACATACATACGAGTATCGTCACTTGAAATGCAAAATAACGAAACAACATTTTTGGAAATTTACAGTGGCACGAATGAAACACGAAATAAAATGGAACATAAGTGAAACAAAGTTTTAATATTGGTGAAAACTGGTTTATATCTGACCGCGGAACCTGAAAATGTTGAACATATGTAATATTATGTATGTAATTTGAAGTAATGAAGCGTAATCAATAAGACACTCAATTTCGAATTTTTTGATGATACGTTATTTTGCATTTCAGGTGACGATATGTACATATGTAAGTAAAAATGATTGTTTGTTTGTTAGTTACTCTAACGCTCGAGAACGGCGAAACCAATCTTCATGAAAACGGAAGTTGTTCGCTGTGGATCTGAAAAGGGTTAGATATAAAAAAAATCATATACTTTTCATAAGGAAAAGTCGAAAAATTGGAAATTTCCAAAAAGTGACTTTTTATATAATTTTTTTTGTTTTGTTTTTCAATATTTTGATTTGCAAATTATTTGAATTGTTCAATTTCGGTCGCTTGCTTTTTTATTCCGGCAATTTAAAGGAAAATTATTGAAAATTATTCAGTGAAAACTTTATGTGTGTTTCAAACGAAGTGATCAATTACAGATTGAAATTTGTTACGAAGCAACGAAGACATCGCGCTAATATCGGTCGGCGTTCTTTTTGCCATCAACGTATGGCAACCCAAGACACATGAACTATATGAGACTCCCAGGATGCGATGGCATATGTGTGGAATTATGGATCGCTGTCAATCAGCAAGCGATCATCACGATAATACAGCAAGACTTTTCAAACAACAGCTACGATGCTGGATGTACTCTGTTGAGTTGCAAAAAAGAGGTTTGCCGCATTTGAGGCATGCACACATTCTTCTTTGGATTGTGGATGGCGGTTACACCAGATCAAATTGATGAAATCATTTCTGCGGAAATTCCTGATGCGCAGAAAGATCCATTATTCTACGAAGTGATGAAAACCAATTTGGTGCATGGACCTTGCGGACTTGCAATAAATGCACGAAACACTATCTACGTGCTTTTCTTTCGGAAACGCAAACTGGAAATGATGGATTCCACTCTATCGTCGTAGCTCATCAGACGACAATGTCAGGACATTTACCATTCAACTTAGAGTAGTGAATATCGAAGTCGACAACATATGGATCGTACCATATTCGCCACTATTGTCTAATTCATATTCAAAACTCATGTCAATGTTTGATATTGTAGTTTGGCGAAATCGACTTTTCCGACCGTTGTGCGTTTCGCAGTTCATTTGGAGTATTTCTAAAGAGTGTTTTTCAACCCAAAGAATACAGTACAGCCAGCGGAAACTTTTTGAGAAGCATGCAAGCAATTACAATTGCTGGAAGATGATAATAAATGTAATCAAACGATGGACGATTCGATAGCTACTTCGCATGCCACTGAAGTTCGCACACTTTTCGCGATGGTCATTTCGACATATCAGCCTTCAAATCCACGTCAATTTTAGAATACGAAGACATTTTACATCGTATTCGCTAAGAATTGGAAATGGGCAAATTACGATCGATCGGAGGATGGAGTCATGTGTAGAAGTTCACGCAAGTGAGGAAAGTTCTCTGATCGCCATTCACTTGGGAGTGGCCAGAAACGATTCTTTTACATATGACTCAAGCAGCTCACGACTTCCGGTCTTTGACCAAGTATCCTCTGGGTAGCCTAAGAACATCCGTTTGAAGGCGAGCTAAAGTGAGAAGGCGAAATATCCCCTACTTAGGGTTGTGCGCTGGGTTTGGGACCCGCCACGTAAAAAAACACCCCCAATGAAAAAGCAAACACAGCCTCGGATGAGAGACCCTCCTTTTGACGACGACCATGCCAAACGAAATAAGGACTATGATTTGAGGACATGCACCTGGAATGTCCGGTCCCTTAATTGGGAAGGTGCCACTGCCCAGCTGGTTGATGTCCTCGTGAAAACAAAGGCTGACATCACCGCCGTCCAAGAAATGCGATGGACGGGACAAGGACAGAGACGAGTAGGTCCTTGTGACATTTACTACAGTGGCCATATAAAGGAGCGCAAGTTTGGTGTTGGATTCGTGGTGGGAGAGAGACTCCGTCGCCGAGTACTATCATTCACTCCGGAGAATGAACGTCTAGCCACAATCCGCATCAAAGCGAGGTTCTTCAACATATCGCTGATTTGCGCCCACGCCCCGACGAAAGAGAAGGACGATGTGACCAAAGATGCGGTCGGTAAATTCAGCCTCCACGAGGAAACATCCCTAAATGGGTTGAGGCTGATCGGCTTCGCCGGGGCCGGAAATATAGTTATCTGTAGTACTAGATTCCAGCATAAGAAGATACATCAAGCTACCTGGCTGTCTCCGGATCGAAAAACCACCAACCAGATCGATCATGTTGTGATAGACGGAAGACACGTCTCCAGTGTTTTAGATGTGCGTGCGCTCCGAGGTCCTAACATCGACTCGGACCACTATCTTGTTGCAGCCAAGATTCGCACCCGCCTCTGTGCAGCAAAAAACGCACGCCAACAAACACAAGGAAGGTTCGACGTCGAGAAGCTGCAATCACAACAGACAGCCGAACGATTTTCTACTCGGCTTGCACTCCTGCTCTCTGAGAGCACTCGTCAACAACTCGGTATAAGGGAACTGTGGGACGGCATTTCAAATTCCTTACGTACAGCTGCAACCGAAACCATTGGTTTTCGGAAAGTGCAAAAGAACAGCTGGTACGACGAGGAGTGCCGTGTCGCAGCGGAGAGAAAACAGGCTGCCTACCTCGCAACGTTACGATCGACCACAACACGTGCGGGATGGGATAGATACCGAGAGTTGAAGAGGGAAGCGAGACGCATTTGCAGACAGAAGAAGAAAGAGGCCGAAATGCGTGAGTACGAACAGCTTGATAAGCTGGCCGACAGGGGTAATGCTCGAAAATTCCACGAAAAGATGCGGCGACTTACAGAAGGTTTCCAGACCGGAGCATACTCCTGTAGAACCCCCAAAGGTGATCTAGCCACCGATGCCCAGAGCATACTTAGATTATGGAGGGAACACTTCTCCAGCCTGCTGAATGGCAGTGAACACATAGCACCAGGAGAAGGCGAACCCGATTCCCCAATCGATGACGATGGAGCAGACGTTCCATTGCCCGGCCATGACGAAGTTCGAATAGCAGTTGCCCGCCTGAAGAACAACAAAGCGGCAGGGGCAGACGGATTGCCGGCCGAGCTATTCAAACACGGCGTCGAAGAACTGATAAGGAGCATGCATCAGCTTCTTTGCAAAATATGGTCGGATGAGAGCATGCCCAACGATTGGAATTTAAGTGTGCTATGCCCAATCCATAAAAAAGGAGACCCCACAATCTGCGCCAACTACCGTGGGATTAGCCTCCTCAACATCGCGTACAAGGTTATATCGAGCGTATTGTGTGGTTGCACGGCGAGGGGAGATGAGGAGGGAAATTGCACGTATCGCAGGCTGGATTGTTGTTACAACGTTTAGTTGAGTGGCCTAGAAGCTGCCAACTTTTATACCTCTTAGGTTCTAATGCGCATTGTGCGCCCTCAGACTTGAATTTTTTCTGGATGTTTGTAGGGGTCAAATGAAAAGAGAACCACTCCACTAGGTCTTTGTTTGCCTTCTAGATTCTTAGTAACTCCTTGACCTTTTAAATTATCAACAATTTTTTCTTCTGCAATGACGTATAGAAATGGAGCGTTAATTTTACATTTAGAGCAAGAAAAGGAGGATGGAGTTATGTGTAGAAGTTCACGAAAGTGAGGAAAGTTCTCTGATCACCATTCACTTGGGAGTGGCCAGAAACGATTCTTTTACATATGACTCAAGCAGCTCACGACTTCCGGTCTTTGACCAAGTATCCTCTGGGTAGCCTAAGAATATCCATTTGAAGGCGAGCTAAAGTGAGAAGGCGAAACATCCCCTACATAGGGTTATGCGCTGGGTTTGGGACCCGCCACGTAAAAAACACCCCCAGTGAAAAGGAAAAAACAGCCTCGGATGAGAGACCCCCCTTTTGATGACGACCATGGCAAACGAAATAAGGACTATGATTTGAGGGCATGCACCTGGAATGTCCGGTTCCTTAATTGGAAATCGAAAAAGTCGCACGATAGGGAGTCACTTTGTCTGAAACCTCGTTTGGTATCGAACGGCTCGGAGAGGTCCTTCCCGATCCTGACGGAGCTTTTGCTCAACGTCAGTTTACACAGCCGTATTAGTTTTGCAGGGATACCAAATTCAGACGTCGCATCATAACAGCAACTCAAAGGTATCTTTTGAATCGACGAAGAGGTGGTGCGTGTCGATTCTCCTCTCACGAGTCCTTTCCAAAATTTGGCGCATGGTGAATATCTGGTCGGTTATTGCTTTGCCAGGCCTTGAGCCACACTGATAAGTCCAATCAGATTGTTGACGGTGGGCTTTAATCTTTCACACAATACACTCGATAGAACTTTATACACGATGTTGAGGAGGCTTATCCCATGGTAGTTGTCGCAGATTGTGGAGACTCTCTTTTTGCGGATTGGGCAGAGCACACTTAAATGTCAATCGTTGGGCATGGTTTCGTCCGACCATATTGTGCAAAGCAGCTGATGCATGCTCCTTATCAGTTCTTCGCCACCGTTTTTGAATAGCTCAGCCAGCAATCCATCGGCCCCCGTCGCTTTGCTGTGTTTCACACGGGTGATTGCTATTCGAACTTCTTCATGGTCGGGCAATGGAACGACTGCTCTATCGTCATCGATTGGGGAATCGGGTTCGCCTTCTCCTGGCGTTATGCATTCACTGCCATTCAGTAGGCTGGGAAGTATTCTCTCCATAATTTTAGTGTGCTCTGGGTAACAGTCACTAGATCACCTTGGGGGGTTCTACAAGAGTATGCTCCGCTCTAGAAAACTTTTTTTAGGCGCTACATTTTTCGGAGAATTTTCGAGCATTACCCCTGTCGGCCAGCTAATCAAGCTCACTCACGCATTTCGCTCTAGCTCTTTTTCTGTCTGCAAATGTGCCTCGCTTCTCTCTTCACCTCTCGGTATCTATCCCATCCTGCACGTACTGTGGTCGCTCGTAACGTTGCGAGGTAGGCAGCCTGTTTTCTCTCCGCTGCGACATGGCACTCCTCGACGTACCAGCTGTTCTTTTGCACTTTCCGGAAACCAATGGTTTCGGTTGCAGCTGCATGTAGGGGTTTGAAATGCCGTCCCACAGTTCCCTTATACCGAGTTGTTGACGGTTGCTCTCAAAGAGCGTGAATGCATGCCGAGTAGAAAATCGTTCGTCTGTCTGTTGTGATTGCAGCTTTTCGACGTCGAACATTCCTTGTGTTTGTTGACGTGCGTGTTTCGCTGCACAGACGCATATGCGAATCTTGTCTGCAACAAGATAGTAGGCCGAGTCGATGTTAGGACCTCAGATAGTACGCACAACATGATATGGTTGGTGTTTTTTCGATCCAGAGACAGCCAGGTGCTTGATGTATTTTCTTATGCTGGAATCTAGTACTACAGATAACCACATTTCGCATGTTTCCTAGTGGAGGCTGAATTTACTGACTGTTTTTCCAAATATATCTTCCTTGCCCATCCTAGCGTTAAAGTCGCTAAACACGATTTTGACATCGTGGCGGAGGCAGCTCCCATAGGTGCACTTCAAGCGTTGATAGAAGATATCATTGGTCACATCGTCCTTCTCTTCCATTGGGGCGTGGGCGCAAATCAGCGATCAGATCGCTTTGATGAGGATTGTTGCTAAACGTTCATCCACCGGAGTGAGTGATAATACTCGGCAACGGAGTCTCTCTCCCACCACGAATTCTACACCAAACTTGCGCTCCTTTCTATGGCCACTGTAGTAAATGCTACAAGGACCAACTCGTCTCTGTCCTTGTCCCGTCCATCGCATTTCTTGGACGGCGGTGAAGTCAGCCTTTAATTTCACGAGGACATCAACCGGCTCGGCAGCAGCACCTCCCCAATTTAGGGACCGGACATTCCAGGTGCATGGCCTCAAATAGTAGTCCTTCTTTCGTTTGCCATGATCGTCATCGTCATGGGGTCTCTCATCCGAGGCTGTTGGTTGATTTTCGTTGGGGGTGTTTTTTACGTGGCGGGTCCCAAACCCAGCGCACAACCCTACATAGGGGATGCTTCGCCTTCTCACTTTAGCTCGACTTCGAACGGATGTTCTTAGGCTACCCAGAGGATACTTCGTCAAAGACCGGAAGTCCTGAGCTGCTTGAGCCATTTGTAAAAGAATCGTTTATGGCCACTCCCAAGTGAATGGCGATCAGAGAACTATCCTCACTTGCGTAAACTTCAAACATGACTTCATTCTCATAGCACGTGACATATAAATTAACTAGTACTGTTAAAACGCCAGTTAGAGAGTTAAAGGAATTTTGTAAAAAAGTACTGTAGGAAAGAGTGTCGACATAGAATTGGAATTGAACACTGTTTTGGAATGCTGAAAGAAAGACTTGGTAGTTTAAAAGCCTTAAGAGGGCTATACCACTGTGACACTTTCAAAAAAAAAATCGTTAAATATAGCTGAAAGTATACCTTATTACGTCCAAAGAAGTTTGAAACATTCAATCGAGTAATTTCTTAAAAAAAAATCCCGAAAATCACCAATTTTTCATGCGTTACACCCTTATAGCCCCTTAAAAGAAGCCATACACGACACACATATGCGTTCGATCTGTATGAAATCGTTTCGCCATAGACGGCATACAAGTCCATTTTGCGTTCGCTCACACAGCGAACATGTGCGACAGGCTAGTGGAAAGTTTTTCGTCCGCGATCTTTCCTATTCGGCGACATGAGAGAAATGAGATTTTGTGTGCACACACGACATACAGGCGCGACGGAACCATAGTGGGCGGCTCCCTGGTCAGCGTTTGTTCACGAGGTTAGGTGCGGCTGTTAAATGAACTAAAGTTGACCGGCACACCACGTGGCTGTAACCAGCTCCTTCGGGCTCTGGTCAAGAAGTGTGCATTGGGCGGGTTTTTCGGGACCGGTCAAGCGAAGGACAGGCCTCAAGGCACTAGGATAGGACCATAGACAGCGAGGGTATACCCGTTCCTCTCTATTTCGGCCCGCCCCCTGCACAAAATGCACTGGTAAAACAAAACAGAAGATAATGGATAAATTTATGAGAAACAATATAACCAACGCTACGAGCAACAGTGATAACAGTAGCAACATCTATGCCGCGCTGATTAGTAGCGGACCTAGAGTAACAAATAGCGGAATTAGCAAGGAGCAGGGAGGATATATACTTCTCTCAGGGAACACCAAGTTTGGATATAGACCCCTTTAATCACGTACCGATCGCCCACAAACGCGCTGAGTGTCGAAAAGCTGACAAGGGCAAGATCGTCACCACCAACCTTGCATGATAGCACACCACAGGCTAAGCAAGCACTCTCATGACTACATGAGAGAACTAGGAGAAGAGATAAGGAAGCTAACGGAAATGATGTGTCCCCCACAGCGAACCATCAATAATCAAGTTGATATTAGATAGCAACCCGAACAACGCTGCTGCAGAAACGGAACAACAGGCGGAACACTTAATACGACACATCAGCAAGGCATGTGACGCCGCTATGTGTAGGAAAAGCCAAGCCACGCACAGAAAACCTGCATACTGGTGGAATGACGAAATTGAAGTCCTACGAAGCGAATGTCACAAAGCAAAGCGTCTGTGCCAAAGAAGGTGACAATTACGCAGTGCTTCAGAATTGCTTTAAGAGGGAGCGAAACGACCTCAAAAAACTATAAAAAAGAGAAAGGTCTGCTGCTTCACATAGCTGTGCAATAAACTTGACGGAAATTCATGGGGTGATGCTTACAGGATAGTGATGACAAAAGTCTGAGGACACAAAGGCAAAGCTCTAACCTGTTCTAAAATACTAAAGACTGTAGTACAGACCCTCTTTTCGGCGCAACCGCCAGAAGAATATCAATCAGAAGAAACTGGTACAATACCTACACCAGTCACTGACAAAGAGGTTGTAGAGGCAGCAGAAAGGTTCGCCAATAACGAGGCATCAGGGCTGGACGGCATTCCTAACAAGGCCTTAAAGATAGCCATTAAACACAACACTAACCCGTTCACAAGACTGTTCGCAAAGTGCCTACGAGAGGGCTTATTTCCAAAAATTTGGAAAATGCAACGTTTGGTTCTAATACAAAAACCAAACAAACCGCTTGGAGAACCAAACTCGTTGCGACCACTGTGCATGCTAGACACGATTGGGAAAATCCTAGAGCGAATGATAAGCGTACGCTTAGGGCAACATCTCTAAAAAGAGCAACCGGGACTGGCCAATAACCAATATGGATTCCGCAGACACAGGACAATAATTGACGCAATTAAAAAACTTACTGACGTCGCAAGTAAAGCTATAGAAGGAACTAAATGGATGTATGGATCCAAAGAGTGCTGTGCCGTAGTCACATTCGATGTTAAGAGTGCCTTTAATTCAGCTTACTGGCCTCATTTAATAAGATCTCTTCAACTAAAGAAAACACCACCCTATTTGCTGAAGATCATCTCCAACTGCCTGTCGGACAGGGTTCTGCTATACGACACAGATGAAGAACTACAACGCTATATGGTGACGGGCGGAGTTCTACAGGTCTCTGTCCCAGGCCCACTTCTGTGGAATATCTTATATGATGGAATGCTGCGCCTCCCATTACCCTAGCAAATAATTGGATACGCGGATGACATCGCGATGACTTTGGCAGCGAAAGAAATTCACGAAATAGAGCGTCTTTACAATCATGCAGTGCAAAATATCAAAGAATGGCTTATGGTGACAAAGCTTTAACCAGCTAGCCAAAAGACAGAAGCAGTACTAATCACAAGCAGGAAGAAACTAGAGGTCGCCACACTCAATATTGACGGATATACCAGTACCACATAGCAATCTTTGAGATATCTAGGAGTGATGATAGACTCGAGGCTAAGTTACAAGACGCATATAGACAAAGCCTGTGAAAAAGCATCTAGGGTAAAGGCGGCGCTAACGAGGGTAATGGCGAACATTGGTGGACCAAGTCAGAATAGACAAGTCTTCCTGGTCAAAGTGAGTCAGTCTATACATATGTATGCTGCACCCATATGGGGGATAGCACTGCAGCAGAAAACATACACAGAAAAGGCTCAATAGTACGACTGAATGCAATCAGGGTTGCATGTGCCCACCGCACTGTATCATATCAGGCGGCTGGAGTCATATCAAACCTCATGCCACCAGACATATTGGCCATGCAAATTAAGCGAGTATTCGATAAAATGAAAAGCACTGGCGCTCGCTTAACGAACGAAGAGCGGAAGCAGGAAAGACAAAGGAGCCTAAACGAATGGCAGAAACGATGGGACGAAGCACATACGGGGAGATGGACGCACAGGCTCCTTAGAAGCATACAACCATGGATAGAATGGAAAGACGGGGAAACTGATTTTTACCTTACGCAGTTTTTAACTGGTCATGGATGTTATAGAAAATATCTATACAAATACGGACAAGATGACGAAACAAATTGCTCTTTCTGCTGCAACAGCAATGAAAATGCATTATATATTTCCTTTTCCTGCCCAAAATATGAAAAAGAAAGACTAGAAATAGAGAATGTGATAAACGATCCCGTGACACCGGAGAATATAGTGCCTTACGTGATCGAATCGAAGGCGGTCTGGGACAGAATGAATAGGCAACAATGCAAGAGTTAAGAAAGGAAGAGTGGAAACACAGCGAAAACAGAAGGATTAACCGGAATTAGAGCGAAAGTAAGTGAATGAAGAGTTGAATGGCTAAGCTTGGTCCCACGATGTAATACCTAGCGGCAGTTCCGCGGTCCAAATAGAAGCAATGACGACGGAGTTCAGGGTTTAGTACGTAGGCATACTGTGCCGCAAGTCCAGCTTGGGCGTGCGGCCAATACGAATCGTGCATATCGTGCGGTATGGGCACAGGCCCATACGCGAGTAAACCGCAATCGCACACGTACCAATCGAACGCACATGTGTGTCGTATATAGCCACTTCAAGGCTCCCGGCTGGATTTGCTTTGATGTGCGTTGCTACACAACTTTATACTCCAACAAGATGATTACTTCGATTACCAACCTGATGAATCGGAGCACGATATTAACGAGGCTTTACCAAGTGCTCGTTCCAATGAATGGGCGATAAGGCGACGAACAACCTTTGAACTATTGATGAAGGAAAACAATCAAAAAATATGTTAATTTAAAAACCAGTTCCTTTTTTATTAAATTAAAATTAAAAATTAAATTATTTTAAGTTCTATTTCTTTACATATTTTTATAAAAAGTAACATAAATTATTTGACTTCAAAGAAATTTTAAATACTGAAAAAGTAAAAAAAAAATAAGTGGACTATTTCACTCAGTACCTATAAGTAAAAAAAAATATTTAATAAAAATCGTTTTGAAAAAACGGAACAAATTATCAAATAGCCCAATTAAGCGAAAATTCTCAAGAGTTTTTGAAATAAAAAATAGTTGGGACACGTAAATTCACTAAAATTAAAATTCAACCAATTGCCACGATACTGTGACGAAAATTAGCGAAGGAAAGAAAACGCGTGCGATCTTGATTCTGGTCTAATCACAATTCCTTCTTTATTTCAGCAACTAGATGACTTAGCCTAAATCTTAAAACTAACGGGAAAAAACAGTTGTAATGTAAGTATACAGGTATGCACAAAAAGGAGGTAAGTACAATTCATTTCGATAACTTATGATTAGATTAAGTTAAGTATGTTTCATATTATTAGAGTAAGTAAATGAAAAGGAAAACTTTATAATGCAAATATAAAATGTGTTTTAGAGAAGTAATTAATTTTAATTTCATGTTTTATGTTCATTTTAGGTTGAACATACAATATATAAGTCTCTTGACGCAACACCGGCCACCTTGACAGCATCAGGATCCTTCAACATCCATGGGCAGTAATGCGAGTTTATGACTTGGGCGCTTAATGGTGCCCGCCTTGGTTGCTACGTCTGCCACTCGTACCTTGCCGTCTTGGCCTTCGACGGTTGCGACGACGCGTCCCATTACCCACTGCTGCGGCGGCACGTTGTCTTCGTGAACGAAGACGAGATCGCCTGGCTGCAGGTTGCGTTTGGGGTGCAGCCATTTGTTGCGTTCCTGAAGGCCCGTCATGTAGGTTTTGGGGCTTGCGCTAGGAACGCCTCCTTCAGCTCGCGCAGCTTGCTTTCGGCGCCGACAAAGTTCGTTGCGTTGTCGCTGAATACTTTTTGTGGCATCCCTCGGCGACCAATGAATCTTTTAAGGGCGAAAATAGAAGAATTAGGTCCGAGACGAGTTCTAAATGTACTGTCTTTGAAGTGAAGCAAACGAAAACTGCTATATAAGTCTTTACAGGTGGTCGACCACGTATTTTTAACGTTGTATATATGGGACCACAAAAATCTACGCCACATATCAGAAAGGGTCGTAAAGCTCGAAGTCTTTCAACTGGCAAATTTCCCATTATTTGGGTTTGCACCTTCCGCTTGTAATGAAAGCAGTGTGTACAATTTCTTACGGTTCTACTGCAAGCTTCTCTGGCATTAATTAGCCATATGCGTTCTCGAAGAAGGCAAACCAACGCCTTTTCCCCAGCGTGGTGATTTCGAAAGTGCAGGAACCGTAAGTAAGTGATAACGAAATGCGAATTTTTATTCAGTAATAATGGGAATGAATGTTCGTATGGAAGAGGTGCATTTAATAGGAGACTTCCTACTCGGATTAGTGTAAAGGAAAGCGACATATCCGAGTACTCATGCAAGAATGGGTTGAGTTTTTGCAGGTTTGCGGGTAGCGTCGTGCCTTTAGTCAGTTTTTGGATTTCACTCGCAAACTCAGAATGTTGAATCACCTGAACAATTTTCAAAAAACACAAGTTTAATTCAACTGCCGTCAGAGCTCTTCCCACAGTAGGCATTTTTGGTCGTCTTATCCATCGTAATAAATATGCGACCACGCGAAGCAACTTTTGATGAGAAGAGAATTTTTCAATCAGCATGTGACAGCGTTTTTCTTCTTCTCTAAAGGCTTCGTTTTCTGGGGAGAGCTGGAAGTGAGTGTTAATTGACCATAAAGCGGGGTCTTCTAGGGGGAACCGTGGACCGCCAAACCATATAGAATTATTCAATTCGTCCACGTTATAATCCTGAGACACTTGATCCGCAGGATTTTGTTTCGTTGGCACATGTCGCCAATGTCCATTGTCAGTCAATTCTTGCATTTCGTACACTCTATTTGAGACAAAGGTTTGTAATGAAGATGGATGCCTTTTTACCCAGTGCAATACAATTTCAGAGTCTGTCCAAAATGTAATTTTCTCGAATCGTCGACTCAGCATTGGTGCAACTCGTGACCATAATTTGGCAAGAAGATGTGCTGTCGAGAGCTCGAGACGCGGAAGAGATTTGGTCTTCAGCGGAGCCACTCTAGACTTTGCAGTAAGCAGCATACATTTGACACCACTAGCAGATTGGCTTCGTATGTATATGCAGCATCCGTACGCTCTTATTGAAGCGTCGGAGAAGCCATGGATTCGGCATGTAGCAGTCGACTCTAAGTTTACATACCGAGGAATGCTAATTGACGAGAGCTGCAGTAGGTTGGCTTTGAAATTCTGCCAGCTAGTGTTGAGGCGCAATGGAATCGACTCATCCCAATCTAGTTTTTGAATCCAAAGTTCTTGCAATAAGATTTTTGCTTTGCTAACTAATGGGGCTAATAATCCAAGAGGATCGAAAAGGCGAGCGGAGACTAACAATATGTTCCGTTTAGTAGCTCGCAGATCATTAAAGTTGGCATCCAAAACAAATCGAAACAAATCCTCTTTCGGCAACCGGTGGATTCCTAGTGTTTTAGTTGAATTTTTGTCATTGAAACTTAATGACCTTTCAGTGCAATCACTGTCGAAAAATTTAGGGTGGTTCGAAAACCGCTTTGTTAAAGTGAATCCTGCCGAGTTTAATATTTTAATTACTTCACTTCTTATAAGATCTAGAAACTCAAAATTTTCAGATCCTGTCAATAAGTCATCGACATAAAAGTCTCTTTTAATGGTCAATGAACCGAGAGGGTATTTAGTTGTATTAGCATCGCTGAGCAATAAGCTGACAATTTCTGTCTTCTTCGTGCACCATTATTTGGCGGTAGATTTTAGTAATGTCTGCCGTTAAAGCGTACTTGTGTAGACGAAAACGAAGAAGAGTTGAGTACAATTCTTCTTGGATGGTTGGGCCTACCATCAAAAGTTCATTCAATGAAATTTGAGATGAAGTACGATTCGAAGCGTCAAAAACAACACGTAATTTAGTTGTTGTGCTTTCGGGTCTTAAAATACATTGATGCGTAATGAAGTAGTGTGGCTCACTCGGGATCTTATTGTTTGTTGGGCTCATGTGACCCAGCGCTCTGTATTCATTCATAAAGTCCAGATACATTTTACGAAGATCTGGATCTTTCAACGTTCTTCTCTCCAGGGCCTGAAATCGCCGAACTGCGGTTTCATATGAGTGACTGAGTAACTTACGGTCAGCTTTAAAGGGCATTCTGACTTGAAGCCGTCCTGAAGGCAATACTTGAGTTGTTTTCACGAAAAATTTTTCACACTCTTTTTGCTCTTGTGTGAATTTGATGCCATTCGTTTCTGAAGGTAATTCTTCCAACGCCCAGAACATTTGGACCACCGAATTAATTGACGTTAAGTCATCTTCAGATTGGCATAATGTGCTAGTTGCAGAAGGAGGAGGACTTAGATTGCTGGCATATTTGCCAGACACAACCCACCCTAAAAGGGTTTTCTGTAGCGTTAGTTGATTAGGGCCACTTTTAATTTGGCCAACCGCTAACAAATCGAAAAAGGTTTCTGCACCCAATAAGATATCAATCTTTTTTGATTTATGGAATTCTGGATCCGCCAATTTAATATTGTACGGAATTTTCCAGCCATTAACATTTATGTTATGGTCTAGATGATTAGCCGAAATACAACGCATTATCCAGAATTCCGCTGAAAATTCGTAATTATTTACCCTCGACTTAACAAACGCGCTTAGTTTTGTCCCCACCTTCGTGTTGGAATTTCCAATTCCTATTATGTTTAACGTTTTGTATTGGCGACGAATCTGCAACTTTTGTGCCAAGTCCTCCGTCATAAAGTCGACTTGGGAGCCTGAGTCCAGTAACGCTCTCGCAGACAGGAATTCACCATAACTGGTCCTCACTTGAATAACAGCTGTCGCTAACATTACCCGATCCGGCATACTTGCTTGTTTCACAAACTCGAACCTCTGTTGTACCGGAAGCGCCTTGAAAGTGGGGCAGGCATTTAAAGGATGTTCCTTTGACTTGCATTTGTGGCAAATTGGCTGCTTTGCCTCTGCAGCAACTAAAGCTGATTTTGTCCGGTCCATGTGTGGCTGCTTCAGTGGCTGGTTGTAGCTCCAGATTTCGTCCTCGAATAAGATGCTCCTTCTGCTGCTAACTGCTGAAATCTTCTATTTAAAGTTGCTTCGCAATCCTTCCATAATGGCAAGTGATCGTAGTCAAGTTGTTCTTCCCACTTGGATCGGGTGGCAGAGTCAACTTTTGTCATAACTATATGTATTATAATGGCGTTTGTTATTTGCTTCTCATCGCCCAGAGATAGCAAAGAGTCATAAACAGCAGACACTTCATCAATCATTGATCGCAATGAAGGCGCGGATGGCTTTGGGATGGTTGGCGGCTCAAAAAGTTCAGATATTGTGTTGAAAAATATCAAGCATTTATTATCATAAACTTTCTTGAGACTTGCCAACGCTTTTGGATAATTTTCATCCGACATCTGAAACGCTTTAACTGTTCCCAGAGCCTCTCCAGATACATAATTTACCAAATGGTTAAATTTTTCTATATCTGGGAAATTTGGATCATTATGAACCAAGCTCTCAAACAAACTCATAAAATTTTTAAACTCTGAATATTCTCCCTTGAATTTCAGCAAATTTATTTTAGGGAGCCTTGAGCTGTGAGAAGATGTTTCGGCAATTGACGTTCTATTTTTGGGTAAAATATTTTTAATTATTGATTTCGTTTCAACAATTATGTCCTCTAACTCCCCTCGGGCCATGTCGTCTTCATCAATCTCTTCAATTTTAGATTGGCATTTCATTAATTTTATGCGAATTTAGTATGTCGAGCCGACATAAAAGGCCCGTCTTTATTCGTAAAATCCAATTTTTTGCCACCGTCCTTTGACGGTTTAATGACTTTAAGTCGATTAGCTCCTTACTTGGAGAAAGGTTGGCGACAGTTGGCTTTGGCTTGCTCATTTTGCGTGTTGAAATTAAATTTCCGAAAAAAAAGACTACAAGGGTTGGCAACAGATATATTAAGAATCGATAACGAAAACGAAAAAATATATATATCGATTCCCAAACATACGAAAGCCAAACCAATAGCAATAAAGGTTGGCAACAAATATATTTGGAATCGGTTACGAAAACGAGAAAAAAATAATATCGATTCCCAAGTATACGAAAGCCAAACCGATGAGTTATGCAAAATGAGCATTAGCACAGTCGAAAATTTAACGTGAAAAAATATTGTCCAAGAATTAAATTTGCGAAAACACGAGATAATATGCGAAAAAACTGACCGAATAAAAAAGGTCGCACCTTAATGTAGGTGAATCCGCAAACCCAAAATCCCTTCACATTCACTTCAATATATGTATATAATACGTATATGTATAATATATAATATATGTGGAAAACGATAAATAAGCGTGTAATGTGAAAAGGGAGAGCCAAAAACTGAAAGTGTGCGTTTGCAGTTTTATAATTATTGTTTTTTGTTTGCACCACTTTCAATATTTCGCACTCGTTACCTGGTGCGTCGGCTGTTTGCCGGCGCTTACGTCCCTCTGGCACAGGATACAGCGCCAGCTCATTCCCACGATGACTTAAGCAGCAGCGGATAGACGGCAGCAACGAAGTTATACCAGCATTATGGCAGCAGCGGAGCGACGACAGCAGCAACAGATTGACGGCAGCAGCGGAGTTATAACAGCAGCGGAGCGACGACAGCAGTAGCAGAGTAATGGCAGCAGCGACGTGATGATAGCAAGAAAATACCAATAGCAAGCACCAAAAAGTTGCGGATAGCGGTGGAAACGGTTTGTCTTTTTTACCTGCACCTTGGTTTTTACCGGTTTTTTGGCTTTACCGGTTTTTTAATTATGCGACACTTTGAACAGTTTATAAAACTGTTTCTTTTTTTTTTTAACTGTAACGTAATTATAATATTATTTTTTGGTATTTCAAAAACTTTTGAGCTTTTATTTGCGCCCACCACTGTTCCGCATAAATAATTCACCTTGCACTGTACTTATCAAGTACCACCTTTTATTTTAATTCGTTATTCTTCGCTTTGGTGAATTTTTCACTTTACACTATGCACTCACTCCACAATTTTTCCTTTTTTTTCTTCTTTTGATTTTTTGTTTTAGGCTGAGGTAAGTATTTCAGCACTCGATTTTACACTATATGTCTATATATTTTTTTTTACAGATTTCTACTGCACTTATGTATATATGTATGTAAATGTATATTTTGTGATTTTTATTGTAGGTTCCACTGCACGCACTATATATGTATATATGTATGTCGGTATATATTTTTGTGTTGGAAGTTTTCACTGCACGCACTTCAAATATATGTATATGTACAATATATGTTGTATATTTGGACTTTTAATCCTTTTTATAATATTTTTTTTAACTTGGTTTTTAGCTTGTCACTTCACTTAACCGTGAGAACCGAAGATCCAAAAACCGAAAACGATATTTGGCAATTGGTTGAAAAAAAGATATTTTGTATTGTATTATAATTGTATGTAGTTATTTTAATTTTTTACTCACGCTATGTCCCTGCTCGGGCGCCATGAAATTTCTCAAGAGTTTTTGAGATAGAAAATAGTTGGGACACGTGAATTCACTAAAATTAAAATTCACCAATTGCCTGCACTTAAACTCACGATACTGTGACGAAAATTAGCGAAGGAAAGAAAACGCGTGCGATCTTGATTCCGGTCTAATCACAATTCCTTCTTTATTTCAGCAACTGGATGACTTAGCCTAAATCTTAAAACTAACGGGAAAAAACAGTTGTAATGTAAGTATACAGGTATGCACAAAAAGGAGGTAAGTACAATTCATTTCGATAACTTATGGTAATAGATTAAGATAAGTATGTTTCATATTATTAGAGTAAGTAAATGAAAAGGAAAACTTTATAATGCAAATATAAAATGTGTTTTAGAAAATTAATTAATTTTAATTTCATGTTTTATTTTCATTTTAGGTTGAACATACAATATATAAGTCGCTTGACGCAACACAATTTAATTCTAACTTCTTTCTTTGGGTTTCGAACAGTAAAATGATTGGAACTGCTGTGAGATCTTTAAGATTTATTTTTGGTATAGATGTGCATGCGTCTGATGCAAAATTAGCGGGCGTACTAACAACCTAATTTGCAGACGGTAGTATATCGGACGGACTGACTAACGAACCCGAAGAACTTGTGTTGGGATCCATCTCTGAACTCAATCTTACGTATACTGTCCAACGCTGATACCGACTCTGTTGACTGGTGGCTGAACATTTATGCGATGTCCAAATATTACGTGCAGGTCTTCATAAAAAGGACATATTCTTTTTATGTATTTTGCGACACTATGAGGATCGCAATTTATTTAGTTATGAATATTATTAAAATAAGCAAAGAATTTATTGCATTGAATTTAATAACCGTTTCCATTTTATTCAAACACAAAATAAACTGATAATGAATTATCAGCTAAGTGTGAATTGCGATAACCACTGAAAACGTTCTCGCATAGTTGCAGGATTGTCGCAAAACAATTTGCATGTAAAAATGACAGCTGTTTTACGATATTGCTATGTCACGATATTGCAACATTAAATGAGTACCACAATTGTGTTCTAATATACATATGTATGTCCATTTCTGTTCGTATGCAGGGTGATAATGATATTGCAATGTAAAAACAATTTGTGCGTACGATTTATCGCATTTAGTATAAACTAAATATGTATGAATCTTGGGACATACAGTATAATATATATGTTTATGTATAGAAGTGTAGTACATCTATATAAGTCTGGTTTTACACAAAACATAGGTTTCAGAAAAAAACGGTGGTTTTTAAGATCAATAAAATTTAAATTTCAAATATGGTTGAATGCACAAAAGAAAATTTGTCTTCGGGACACAACTACCCGATTTCGACTAAATTTAGTACGTAGTATTCTTTTCATATTCATATGTCACAGTGTGATCGAGCTACAACCACGCCTACTTCCAATAAAACAGAATTCAAAATCTTGCGGTAGTAATTCCTTTAAAGTACATATGTCACCTTATGACCAAATATAACCAAAACAGTACTTCACTGAGCCTTCACATACCTAATATTCAGATTTTAAACTTCCAGGTTGACTGCATATACTTATCTGCCAGTTGAGTTACCTTAATACAAATTTCAAGAAATGTTTTATTCATGTTCATATTTCATTCATATTAGTTATATAAACTAATAAATGGATTTTCGAACATCCTCCTGACTTTGCTCTACTTGATTTGTGATTTTATGTTTGGTACCTTAATGAAACCCATGGAACATTTTTTTAGTATGTGGCATGCGAATAGTTAGTAAATAAAATCGGCTCGATACTACCCCATCTCCCATATGCTACGTATAATGATTTTCGTTTTCCTAATAAAGGTTCGTATCCAGCTCTCATGTAATTGCTCAAGAAAAAAAAATACATTATTTCTTCAAGTAGTTTTGACAGCTGGTTACGCATTGTGAATGATCCACATTAGTAGAGCAAGAGAGAATAAACAAAGAAAATAAACTTTGTGCGTAATATGTATGTATGTATGTGTGTGTGTAGTAACATAAATATTCTCCTTACGATTTAAGGAATGTTGTTGATGATTGGTAAGTCTTATATGTACAACATTTCAAAATGAAATTTACTTCATAATAATGATTTTAACTAATTTATGACGAATTTAACGATTACTTTCAATTTCCTTCAAGAAACAATTGTTGATTTGATTTTCCTTCTCAAAACCAGGTTTGCCATATTCGCATTTTATTGAAAAAAAGTATTAAAAATTAGTACTAGATTACTTTAGAGCTGCATACTAGCACAAGTAAATTGATCACAGGAAAGTTTCTTGACCGTTTCTTAAGCGTTTTTTAATATGAAGTTTTTACATTTCTTGAGAGCTGGATACTAAGCTTAAATCTTATATATATATAAATATATCTCCCTTCCGCCCTTTTGTCTTTTGAATTTCGCGGCTATGTATAAAGCGCTACAGAGCTCGTATGTGACAATACTATACATCTTTGAAAGGTCTTGACATAGCCTACAAAACGAAACTATGCATGATTAGTTTGGATATTGCGTTCAACAGTTATAGAGTGTAAACATGGAGTTCACTAACGCCCAAATTCGTGCTATTTTAAAGTTTTCCTTCGTTAAAAGCAAACATCCGCTAGAGAAACGTTCCGTGAGAGTAACGCTCACGGTGGAAGGCCGGTGAATCCCGAGATTGCTTCCAGGAAGGCTTTGCTGTGTGTTTGGTGGGATTAGAAGGGAATCATCCGCTATGAGCTGCTACCATATGGCCAGAAGCTTAACTCTACCATCTACTGCGAACAACTGGACCGCTTGAAGCAGGCGATCGACAAGAAACGTCGATCAACGCCAGACCAAACACTTCGTTGATGATTCGTGAGAAGTTACGGGAGCTCGGATGGGAGGTTTTATCGCATCTACCATATAGCCCGCACATAGCGCCAAATGATTACCACCTGTTCCTGTCTATGGCGAACGCCCTTGTTGGTGTAAAGTTCGCGAGTTCTTCGCAAATAAGGAAGGGGGTTTATGAAGTTGCCGTCTAAATGGAAACAGATTATCGAACGAAACAGGGCATATTTGAACTAAATGTGCTCACTATAACATTTTTATAAAGCACTGAATAAAGACCAAAAAGGGGAAGTGAGATATTTTCCATCCTAATATAAAATTGCTTAGATTCAGATCTTCTGGCTAACGTTTTACAAGGTGCGTTCCAAAGTAAACAGGACTTTAAGAAAACAGAACAAACGATTTTTTCGGCAAAATCCATTTATTTTATTCAAAATAGTCTCCTTCTGCTTCAGTACAGTTTTTTGCACGCTCCAAAAGCATGTCGAACGAGTGTTTTTGCTCGTTGGCCGGTATGGCCGCCAGTATACCGGTGCAAGCCTTTTGAATGGCCTCTACGTTTGCATAACGCTTCTCTTTCATGGGAAAATGCATTTTTCCGAAAAGGAAGAAGTCGCACGGTGACATATCAGGTGAATACGGGGAGCGCTTATTGGTTAAAATGTGATTTTTAGTCAAATAATCGGTCACAAGCGTCGAGCGATGAGACGGCGCATTATCGTACAACAAACGCCAACTTTCATCTTAGCGATATTCGGGCCGAACACGTCGAATGTTCGGTCAAAATGCGATAAATCGATGTTTTGGAGATGTTCAATTCCATTTCCATGAATTTGAATGGTGATCACGGATTTTGATTGGCCCACACGTTGATCGTCCTTTATATCGTCACGACGACTTTTAAAACGTTGAAACCACTCGTGCACTCTGCTACGGGATAGGCAATCTTCACCATAGGCTTGTTTCATCAATTGAAACGTTTCGGTAAAAGTTTTACCAATGTTCAAACAAAATTTAATGTTGGCTCTTTGTTCGAAGCTCATTTTCGCACCGATAACACAACATACTAACACTTAAAATACAATAGCTTCACTTCCAATCGATGAAATTGTCACTGGGCAATCGATACAGATAGCAGATTCTAACGCACCAGTCGTCATATAGATGGCGCCACCAGGGGGCGCTAGATTCAAAAAGTCCTGTTTACTTTGGAACACACCTTGTACATTTTATGGTATTACAATGGCTTTGAATCTTGCACGTTGCAAGAGTATAAAATGTTTGGTTGCACCCGAATTTAGCCTTTCCTTATTTGTTTTATATTGATTTTAATAAAATATATATATTTTTTTAATTTTTATAGAAAACTCTATTTCCAGCCGGACGTAATATTTATATTTCGTCACTGTTTGAACGATTCATTATTTGAGATGAGTGCATAATAGTTCTCAAATATTCCTGAAGCATGGCACAGAACAGTGATATATTTAAACGGCTATGATCAAGTTTGCGTCAGAGAACGTATAGTATAGAGAAGGTTCAATTGCGGACAAGCGTGTGAACTGTCAAGAGCTAACAAAATCCTATTAGTGGATTTCACCACTTTTGGCTGAGAAGGGGAAATGTTAACAGTGCTGAGCGAACATAGCTGAGCATTCAATGAAAATTATGCTCAGAAATATACATAGCTACTAGAGACGTTGTTGATATGATTATCATTTTGCGTATTTTTCTGAATACATGCAAAACTGATAACATTCTAATTAAATTATGCTATATTCAAAACTATATTTGTAGTTAAGGTGCGAATAAGAGTTATTTATAAAATATTTATAATGTTTGATAATATTATATAATTTCATATAAATATGTATGATTATGGTTGTATATACATATGCTATATATGTACATATGTATATGAGATACCCTAAATTACTTAATATCATATATTACAACAATATTATATATAAATCACATTTCATCATTTAAATTTTCATACGCATCTAGATATTAGCACATAGTTACATACATATATAGGTAGAATTCAAATTCAAATCGTAATATTGTATTATCATTTATAAGCAAAAAGTGTGCGCGCACTGCTCTATATGTACATACATACATATGCATATGTGTACGACATTGCCGAACAAATAATGTATACACAAACCAACATACAAATATGCGTACACATGTAAATATGTCACCCACAAACTCTACAAACATTGCTTTACAAGAACAAGAATCGTTTCAAATAGCATCATACATACTTATGTATATGCGTACACATGTAAATATGTGTGTATGGCATTCCCCCACAAATAATGCATACAAAACTTACATACTTATATGCGTTCCCATGTAGATATGTATGTCACGAATAGCTCAAACAATTGTGTACAGAGAAGCAAGCCAAGCCAAGTGTGAGCGATAAGTGATTGTGAGACATATTCACACTCATTATTACACAAGCAAGCCATGTGATTGTGAGAAGATAATATTTTTAGTGAGAGCAAGTGTGAGTGAATATTGGGGGTGGTTCATGAATATGAGAGTGTATTCATAAGCCAAGTATTCACTGCAGATCACTGGTTCACATGTAGATATGTCACCCGCAAAAAGTACAAATATTACTTATATATTAGTAGATGCCCAAATTTGTGGAAAAACACACAACAACAATATTTTCATTCATGAAAGCAAGCGCACTTTCAACAGGCAAACTCGCTTCATTCATAAAAGTAGACACCATTACATCTCCCCGTGCATGCCTTTGCCAATAAGCGTCTTTTCGCGACGGTGGCAAAAGCTGAAAATCATAAATTTAACAATTTCTGATATTTGTATAAGAAAGAAAAAACGACAACATAGCTCATTTGTCGATTTTCAAGTCAAGAAATGTATTAAAGAAAATGTTCAATATTCCTTTTGATTTATGTGTACAGTCAATCCCGGCTAAGTAGTATACTAGTTAAATGAAAATCAAATCCCTCCCTCATTACTCTTAACAGCCTATATTATATTTTGCTGCATCTCACGATTTGTTTTTGGAAATACATAGAAATTATTGTTTTAAGTACCACTCGCTTAAGTATTCGCACTCGCTTATGTGTCATATTATATTTTTATTTTTACAAACCACAAACATCTGTATCTTTGATCGTGGTACATAACCGGGATTGACTGTATTTGTCAAGGAATGTAAAAAATATGTTTACGCGGCTTGCAAAAATCTGCGTCGATATGTATGCAAGCTCACATACGAACATACATATCTACGCTGGTTTGTATGCGAAGCTGTCTCAGCGCCAAGGGAAGCAGTGGCAATTGGCGATCGCTCGTTTGTGTTTTCGGCACAGCTCGGATTTTCTACCAACAACACAATAGGGGTATTCTCTTGCTCTTGCAAGATTGCAGATTGCAAAAATACTATACCGAAATATGCAAGTGCACCAAAGGAAATATATGCTATTCTTGCACCGTGCAAGGGTTTTGCAAGAGCAAGAGAATACCCCCAATGTTGTGACGCGTCAGTCTTTCAACACATTGACTCTTTGACATGAAAGCAAAAAATATGAGCTTCGCCATTGGTTGTCCGCGTCAACGGAAATTTCGCATGAAGCATTGAATGTACATATTTACATACATATGTTGCATGTTAATAAACTTCTCTTGCGTGGGAAGTATTAAAAAAAATGTATT
This sequence comes from Bactrocera dorsalis, assembly GCF_023373825.1. Taxonomy (NCBI): domain Eukaryota; kingdom Metazoa; phylum Arthropoda; class Insecta; order Diptera; family Tephritidae; genus Bactrocera; species Bactrocera dorsalis. The sequence goes on along the minus strand of NC_064308.1, from coordinate 14,594,631 downwards.
CCGTTCCGCTACGCGAGTTACGTTTTCTGCGACGGCACAGAAAATGTTTTATTTTGAATAAAAGACCTTTCACCGTACTGTGCGGTTTACCGTCAGGTTCTTTATTAAATTATTATTTCATTCTTAAACTATGCTTAGCGTATATTACTTAGGGCCGTTGTGCTGATTCGACATTTCATTATTACTGTCAACGACCCGGCATAACTTAAGTAATCAATTTAATATTTAGGTAATACGATACCAAGAACGTTTATTCGTTTATATATATAAATGTGTATTTGTATATACACGATCATGGTACCGTATTTGGTTATGCTATTTTGCAACTTTTGTATATATGTTTTATAGTTGCAAAATAGACATATTTACAATTATTATTATTCTTCTTCCTTTTTTTAAATATGCTTCTTCTTATATTAGGCAATAGTTTGGGAGTGGTGGAGTCATCTGATGACGTAATTCGCGCGGTAGAAATAAAACACAAGTGTTAGTTTGAGTGCGATAATATATGGTGCGCTTTGATCATCAAGATGATCTCTCAATACGCTTGCCGATTATACACTGACTTTTATTAGTAAAAGCACTTATATTTATATTCTTATAATTCTATGCTTATTACTAAAGATGCTTTGGCATTACATTAAGTGATGAAATGCCAGAGCATTGGATTTCCAATTATTCTCATTATCAAAACAAATGATGTATTGATTTCTTATTAATTAAAGTATTCTGCTGACCAAGCAGTAATATTGTGAGAAGATACAATTTGTTTACATTTATCATTAGGTCTCTGTGTGGCTGCTGCCGTTAACTTGTAGAAAAATGTACAAACATTATGCGTATGGTTATTTTATATTTGTTTACATGCAAACATAATTATATATGGACAAATGTGCGACCGCTTGGTCTTTTAACATGATATCGAAAAGATTATTGACCAAAGCAAATACTTATTTAAGTATACAAATATACATACATACATACATATGTATGTCGTACCAAACCTACATATATAAAATGCATATTTAATAATGTAATACAAATTTTATTGAATTATACATTTGCAAAGATTTTATGGAATTCATCATAAAAGAGCTCAATTTTAAAATATATATGTACATACTTACATATGTGCTTTCATAACAAATACACATATGTGTGTATACCGATCTATAAATTATATGCAGCATTGTTTGCGCATAATAATAAATATAGTTTAAAAAAACTAAAAAACACGCTTTTAAAACATATCAAACTAAAAAGTGAAAAATAATTCTTTGTATAAACTAACAATAATAATGAAGGAAAAATTCCAGCATTATTGTGAAAATAGCGTGGAATGCTCGATATATGAAAAATATGTCACGAAGCACCCCACGCTTTTCTCACAATAATGCAGGAATTTTTCCTTCACTATTATTGTTAGTTTATACAAAGAATTATTTTTCACTTTTTAGTTTGATATGTTTTAAAAGCGTGTTTTTTAGTTTTTTTAAACTATATTTATTTTTAATTTTTTAGTTTGATGTGAGAAACCCCAAATTTGTTAAAATATGAACTATGACATGTAGTATTGGTTAAGTAAATCGATAATGAGACAGCATTTAATATCTACTCGTAACCTTTCATTGACTAATTGTTATATTATATTATTTGCGACCAAGTTCTATTTACGACTTTACGAATTATTATTTCTTAATCGAATCATTTCTTCTAAAGCTTCACTGTTACATGGGGTTTTACCTGTCAACTTTGAACAGTCTAGTTCTTCAATTCGAATTCCGTCCAAAGATCTACAACGACTAAGTGCTACATAAGCTTGTCCAGCAGCAAACAGTCGAGAGCCCAGATAAATTACTGCATGATCTACTGTACAACCTTGCATCTTATGAACGGTCGACGCCCAACTCAGTATTACTGGCAACATTCGTCTCTTAGCGACTACATAGCTGTATTTTGCATTATTTGATATTATTTCTTCTGGTGCGCGGTTATACTTATATATGTACATATGTAAGTATATGTATCTATATAAAGTATACTTTCTTTAAGGATATACATATGTATATTTCAGTATGTACATATGCTACTCAAATGTCGCCAAAACTAGTTTTATATAGATGTTGCATATTTTTGGTGAGCTGCTTAAACTTACTGTCGCCTTCCTACAGTGTCTCTCAAATATTCTACGTTTCAGTACCACTTAAAAAAGTTACAAACATACATACATACATACGCCTTCCTACAGTGTCGCTCAAATATTCTACGTTTCAGTACCAATTAAAAAAAAGTTACAAACATACATACATACATACATACATACATACATACATACATACATACATACATACATACATACATACATACATACAAGTGAAGCTAATACTTACATCTGATTTTTTCCCCATTGTAGTCCAGTGATCCGTCATGTCCAATCGGCTGTCTTTTGATTAAGCTACAGAAGAATTCGGTTTCCTCTTTTTTTCCTCTAAAAACGGCTGGAGGTTAGGACGCCCACGTTTAGGGGCTTCAAAAGATTTGAAACTAAATAGGGAATCCGCGACTTCTAACTTAAAATTAATAAGACGCATTTCTTTATATCCGAGGCGATTCTTATTAATTCGTTTCTACAGAATCCATGCATTAGCACATGTAAAGTCCAGTAAGTGATAAAACAGTCTGTTGGTCCATTTACGACTTTTCATCGTGATTTTATGATGACCCATACAGCTGTCAAGTAAATCTACGCCACCCATATGACGATTGTATTCTTTAATTATTTCTGGGCAGGAAATCATTTTGAATGTCTTGTCCTTTTTGTCGTAACGTTTTATGGAGGAAGATTTTTCAGGTAAATCTTCGTTTTGACCAATCATCAAGATTGGTTTCATACCGATGTAAGTTGAAACAAGATTAACAATCTTGTTGTCCTTCCATGACAATGATGTCACATCGACGCCGTAAATTGAAGCAACGTATTCGCGGCTGGTTCCACGCTCATATTTTGACATTACTTTTTCATTTGGAAGTTTGCAGTTTTTAATCCGATTGCGACGAATACTCCCAATTGAAAGTATACCTTGAGATCGTAAGTATACTAACAACGGCACAGTTGTATAGTAGTTATCAAAATAAACGATATGATTTTGATAACGAGGAACCTCACGCAAAAGTCTAACAACAATATTTGCAGATGATCTGGTTCCCCCTGGAGTAATATGTTAGGTCCTCCGGAAAAAATTTCAAACTTATAAGCAAACCCGGTGGAGTCACATAAGACATATAATTTAAACCCCCATTTCTTAGGCTTGTTAGGCAAATATTGCTTCATGTAATTTTTCATTTTTGAAGAACACATTTGTTCATCAACGCACAATCGGTCTAACTTAGGTATGCTACCGAATGTTTTGTTTAGGGTATCAATCAATGGTCTAATGAGATATAGTCTATCGCGGTTTGGATCGTCTCGAGATGGAGCATTTTCTTTTTCATTAAAGTGGATGAATTGCCGTATTTTTTCAAATCGGTTCATAGTCATCGTTGTTTGTATTATTGGAACACAATGGTTGCCATTTTCAGACCAATAATCTCTTGTACTCGGGAGATTGAAGTAAGACATATAAAATAAGATACAAATAAATTTACGTAAATCGAATAAATCAAAGTTAAAAGCTTCATTAAGTTCGGAGTAAATTTTAGTTTGCTCAACTATTTTGAGCTCCAAAGATTCTGGAAATAGGAATGACCAAACCTGAAAAGGAGTTTACAAAGCCTTCAAATTATCGGATATGCTACTATCGCCTCTAAAACTAATTTCAGCATTGGTATATTGAATATTTCCTGTTTTCCATATTACCCTGTCAAATTCAGAAGACTTCGGATCCACAGACAAGTTTTTGAATAATGAAGGAAATAAATTTGAGGAAACCCGCATGGCGATAGGTTCATCTGACCCTGCGGAAGTCCCAGCTTCTCTAGCAATCCCTATATTATCGTCATCATTTATCATGTTCACCAAGGAATCATGTAACGACGTTCCTAAATCTATTTCATCCTCAAAATGGTCATCAACAACGGCAACATTGTGAATTGATGCGTCTGCATTTTGTGTTTTTATTAAATCATCAGAGTCACTCTCGAAATCATCAATACTCTCATTAGCAATCTCTTCACACAATATAGCACACACGTCAGCATTAGACATTTTGATTCCATCAACTATTATATAATCGGCTATTATAAAATTGATTAGAAAAATATATATCTTACGTGCACGAATTTTAACGTCTTGTCTCATCAGCGTTCTTAACTCAAATGATGTTATAAATGCAATTAACGTGCTTTTGCATTTCAAATACGTATGAGCGTTTATCAAATAAAAAGTGTGCGGCAATGCCCAGTGTATCTTTAAAGATACAACCATTATATTCACTCGTATTCAGCAGGGAACCCAAAAATAAAATCAAGTAAAAATATATCGTTAAAAAATTCTCTTCGGAGCCAGTATAAAAATTTTCGGGTCTAGAATGCAAATAGTTCTGGAGATTTTCCATTACAAAAGCGATAATTTATTTAATTTAACAAAAATAGTTTTTTTTACTTTGCTTATCAAATTTGCCTTCAGTTGCAAAAAATTTAGTAGATGTATTACCCTTTATGAAGTGTGTATATTTTCTTCATGCAGTGACATGTGTATTAATGTTTTTAGATCATTAATATTGAAAGTTGGTGATATTTAATGGTTGTATCTTTAAAGATACAGTGAGCATTTAAGGGTTAAGTTTGCGGAATCTAGCTAAGTTGCTACCTAGCGCTTTTCCCACGTTAACCACTGCTCCTGGAGAGGCTAAGGGGCCATCCATAAATTACGTCACACGAATTTAAGGATTTTTTAACCCCTCCCCCCGTCCTTGTCACAAGTTGTCACATTTTGGACTAGAAAGACGAGAAAATACTGCATTTGGAAACAGAAATGTTAGTCCTAATTGATATTGATGAAGTATCTTTTTCTTACATAAGTATGTGTATTTCTTATTATTTTTAGACAAAGGCTGAATAGTGTTGTTAGAACAAAAAAAATGCAAAAGTGCAGTTAGCAGAAATTAAACGCCTTAGGATTTCCATTAAAACCGCGGAATTCCACAGAATTAATTTGGAGCAAAAACTTAGCTGCATTTTCACCAACGGCCAGGTAAGTGCCCAAATTCTAAAAAGTATGTTGCAAAATATATTAAAGTTCTTTACACATACATTGATTGAAAAATGAAGAGATGGAAAAAAAAGGCGGAATTGGAAAAAAGAAGGCATAGCAAGCAGTATTTGACGTCGTAAATGGTACTGATTTGCATATATGTACACTAGGGTGCACCTTAGCTATACGGGAGAAAAAAAAATATAGCGTACAGGGCATCACACCCCCCCAAAAGTTGCATTAGAGTATAATATTATGTTCTGCAAAAAATTTTGGCGATTGGATATTGGGAAGACGTGCCGCAACGAGGGTAAAGTGACCATGTTGTCGTTGTCGTCTGCAGCCGCCGTCTTCAATGTGGGCAGTCCCAAGAAATTAATTATAGCACAGTTATAGCTTTGGGTTTATGGAATGTACCAAATTATTCAAATATGTTTTTGAAAAACTGATTGTTATTGAAGTCATGGCCTCCTGCATGGTTCGCATATTCATTTAAAAGAAATTTAAAAAATACTATTCAGCCCTATCACGCAATCCATCGTAGCAAAGCTACGAATACGAATGTCCGCTACGAATACGAACAATTTGCTATCATTGAATTCATGTGAATTCGAAACTTTTGTTGCCAGACTTAATTTTGAATTTTGACATTTCGAAATCAGCTGTGTAGAAGAAAAAATAAAAATTAGGATTAATAAAAGTGGAAACGTTTATATTCAAATTGATTTTATGAACAAAAAATATGTATTCGCTAACATTTTCATTTACGTTGCTTGAGGAAGAACGTGAGAGAAGTCGGCGTGATATAAAAATTCACCGAAAATCACTGAGGGACAGGAGTAACCCTTTCAATGTTTTGCAGATATGTGACAATAAAATGAAAATACGTTATGTGAATGTTCAGTTTCCTGGCAGCAATCATGACTCTCACATATGGAAATTTATTTCTCCGTTAGCACAAACCTGTCGTACAAAAATTCCGCTAAACTTAAAAATTTTCCGTTCCGAGTGAATTTAGTGAACGCAACTCTACGAATTTCGAACTTACTTTCGGAACTGTTCGAATTGCGTGATAGCAGTTTCGTAACTTTCCCCAAAAAACACTCTACGATGGATTGCGTGATAGGGCTGATTATCTGTGAATTCGGTCGAGCATATACAGACGTGATAATTATTTAGTTTATCAAGAAGTTTAAAGTGTGCCACCTCGTGTAATTTAAATAATACAATTAAATTAAATTAAGTTAAAAATGGAAACCAGGGCACAAGAAAAGTTATATCTCCTTGACTATGATGAAAGCCAAATTGTCGGTGCTAAGTTGCCATCCAACAAACAAGTTTTGCGTTTGCTTTTTTATAACCTTCGTAAAGTAAAATTAAGTCTCCGTGGTGCTGCTTACCTCGTTATTAAAGAAGTGGAGGTTTTTTGGGCTAAAGCACGAATACCAACGAAGAATGTGGACAAAAGTGTTTTAAAACTTGAAGGCTTGTATCAGGAATGGAAGGGGTTGCAGAAGAGCTCTACTCGCCGGACAACAATGCAGGAAAATCGGGAGCAAGATTTTGTTGCAACTTTTATTAACCTTTTTGACATTGCCCACGCTGATGCCCTACAACTAATTACGATTGAGGAAGATAAATTATTTCTTCTAAGCCAAAGGCAGGAAGGCAGACCCGGTTCAATGATTGGTTCAGATCGGGTCTTGTTGGAAAAAGAAAATAGGAAACTCTATCGCAAAGCTGTAGGAAAACGTAAAAGTGGCGAATATGTTGCTAACATCCATGGTAAGATTATAATTTAATACGGTTCGAATTTGACGTTGTTTAGCGTAAAAATTTTAGTTTCACCATATTTTTATTGTTTGTGTCAAGTGTGTTGCAAAAAGTAGACATTTTTTCCTTTTTGTGTTGTTGTTTAATAGGCGAGTGTAAAAATCCCGAATGCACGTTAACTGAAGATGAAGATAGTGAAAATGAGCAAGATGATGAAGATTTATCCAAAGATTTCGACGATTTGCCGCGTCCCAGTAATGTAAAGAAAAGTCGGGCGCGAATCAACTTTATTACACCCGAGCTTGTCACAGTTCTGGATAAATGCAAAGTAAGTGATCGTGATGCGGTACGAATACTAATAGCAACTGCTCAAGCTTTAAAACATGACGTTAACGACCTTGTTATAAACGGAACCTCCCTTCGACGGTATCGTTCACGATTTCGAGTTGAATCCGCCCAAAAAATTTATCGCGCCTTCAAAAACCAGGAAATAACTGCAGTGGTGGTTCATTGGGATGGTAAAATTTTACCATCTTTGATCAACTCAGAGCACGTTGATCGGCTACCGGTAGTGATATCATTCAATGGTACTGAACAATTGCTTGGAATCCCAGCTATTTCTGCAAGCACAGGAAAGCAACAGGCGTCAGCCATATAAATTATTTTTAGGCACTTGTGTGCTTTATTCAGGCTCGATCAGAACTAACTTTAAAACATTCTTATTCTTAATTCTAAGCCTAAGCCGTCCTCACTGCCGCTGCCGTCGTCGCTGTCGTTGCTATGTTTTGTCAAATGCAGTGTCAGCGAATCCCACGATTACGCCGACTTGCGTGTAGTGTGAGTCGTTGTTTGTTTGCGCTATATTTGTGCTGCGCCAGCGGATCCCACGGCTACGGTAGTTTGTGAGTATCGCTTGTTGTTGCTTGTCGTTGGATCATAGCTCGGGCCGTTGGTCATGGATTGGTGTAGTGTTAATGTTCAGCATTGCCTGAAACGGATGTTAGGCAGACAATGCTGACTTGATATTTTGGTGGTTTGCGTTTCGAGTTAACTTATACAACTTGCTCAGCGAATGGGGCCTTCTTGAAAAAGTGCAAGCCCTCTGCTGCGATACTACAGCGTCCAATATGGGACGTTTTCAAGGGGCGTGTATAATTTTAGAGCAAAAATTAGAGAGAGACCTTTTATATTTACCCTGCCGACATCACATTCTGGAAATAATTTTGCGGAGCATATTTGAACACAAAATGCAAGTGTCTTCTGGTCCTGGTGTTCAAATATTTCACAGATTTAAACAGAGTTGGCAGAAAATAAATCAAATGAATTTCAAATGTGGTATTGAGGATAGCTATGTGAAAGATACACTTGTGGACGCATCAGAAATTATAGAATTCGCCTTGCAGAATCTCAATGAAAATCAACCACGAGAGGATTATAAAGAATTACTCCAGCTAGTTGTAGTTTTTCTTGGTGGCACGGTATCCCAGTTCGTATTTCGGGCACCTGGAGCATTTCATCATGCCAGGTGGATGGCTAAGGCAATTTATTGCTTAAAAATATTTTTATTTCGGGAGGAGTTTAATTTAAGCAAATATGAGGAAGATGGAATTCGGGACATTTGTATATTCGTTGCAAAAGTTTATTTGAGAGCCTGGACAAGAGCACCCGTTTCTGCAGAAGCTCCTAGGCAAGATTTAGCTTTGATCAAGAACTTGTATGCTTACAGATACATAGATGAAACGGCTAGTCAGAAACTGCTACACAAATTTTGTAACCATTTATGGTATTTAACTGCAGAAGCTGCAGGATTTGCCTTTTTTGACCCACAAATCAACAATGACATAAAAAAACGTATGGTTACCGCTTTGAAAAATGTTAACGATACCGAGGAAAAAAAGTTGATTGTACCTTCACAGGATTATAGCCTATATTCCGACAAAAGTATTGAAGACTTCATTTCACAAAAAACCAATACTTTCTTTAAAAGATTCGGTATACCAACAGATTTTTTAGCAAAAAATCCTGTAGAATGGAAAGATGAGTCATCTTACAATATCGGATTAAACATAGTTAATAAAATAAATGTTGTTAATGATTCGGCAGAAAGAGCAGTAAAGCTTATGGAAGATTTTAATAACGTACTTTCAAAAAATGAAGAAGAAAAGCAATTTATTGTTCAAACTGTAGCTGCTTATAGGAAACTTTACCCTGACGCAAAAAAGTCGACACTTTTGCAATAAGAGCATTAATGTACTATGTATGTATGAAAAAATGTATGAACAAAATGAATTTATTAAACTCGCTATTCTTTTTCAAAATGCAAATACCTTTTCTTATAAATTTTAGAAATAAATTGCAATTTTTATGAATCTTGCAAACTTTACCCTCATTGCGGCACGTCTTCCCCTTTTCCAAAAGCTCTAGTTTTTTGCATAACATCGTTTTACTCCGTAATACATATTTTTAGGGGGTGTGATGCCCCATAGTTCAAAGTCAAAAAATAAGGCGCACCCTAATGTACACATTACGTCCAGAAGCACTCAGATTTAAGTAATTTTGTAAATTGTAGTTCGAAAGTAAAATAATTGTTTTTCAGAGCTAGAATGTATCTTAGGATTCGTTCCTTAAATAAAAACTTAATTGAACATATGTATAGCAAAAAAGAAAACTAAATAAGACAATAAATTGATACTTGATTACAAAATATTCAATCTTTTTATTTACATAATCGTTTATGTTGGAAACAAACACAGCAAAGAGACAAAATTAACTAACACAATGAAAATTCAATTAAATGAAAATGTAGGTAAATGTTCACTATAAAATATTCACTTATATTGATATCTTCTATTAATATTCACTTATATTGATGTTAACTTTTGATGATATTCATGTTTTTGTATGCCTGAAATACAATATTGCTTCTTATTGCAAAAAAAAAAAAAAACAACTGAAAATCGGCTGATTGTACGTTGGTCAACCGTGACGTAGATGCGCAGAACGAACAAAATTTGTACTCGTCATTGCGCAGTCTTTGTTTCTATCATTCTTGGAATAACATTCGATGAATGTTGAAGAAACATTACCATATGACTATACGACGCGGCATCTTCTGCTCCACTCTTGCACCGTCATTCATTATAACTATGTACTACATATGTATGTACAGTCCAGAAGTTATTGGTAAGGGTGCTGAATTATGTAACGTCAGACAGAAAACTCTCCTTTTGGTAGCTTCGTTTTAATTTTAAATTTCTTAACAATATCTTGAACATATCTGCGCAGATATAAATGGCTACCAGTCATCGACTGCCACTCGACGCATACGGTTGTTCTCTCAGTGTTTTCGGTGTTTACTTTGTACAGCGCGCCTACGAGCTAATTCGTTTCACGTGTTTTGCAATTTACTTTTTCTTTTTTCTATAGTGATTTTTCTAACTTTTCTATACAGTCAGCTACAAAGGTAACATTTTTTCAAAATGTCCCCTGGTGGGACCCAACTGGGAAATAATAGGTTCGCCCTGTTAGATTCTAGTCCCGAACCAAAAAGAAAAAAAACCAAAGCGACAAAATTGGACCTCTTCCCCACTCTACCAACAAAAGCAAAAGACCATCCCAAATATTTGGTGGTAAGTGCGATAGACACGAATAAACCTCTAAACAAATACTCCTGTTTCGCAATCCATAAAGCTTTATTAAACATAAGCTCTGAAATAATAAAAATCAGCGAGCTACGGGACGGAAACCTACTTCTTCTTGTGAAAAACAACATTATCGCCAAAAAGTTCACGTCTACAAAACAACTATTAGGAGTTTGCAACGTCAAAATTGATTTACACAAAAATCTGAACACTAGCAAAGGAACCATTTACGCTCCTTGCTTAAATGACGTACCTGACGCAGAAATAGTCGAAAATCTGAAGGAACAGGGTGTGTCGTTTATCTACAAATTCCCCAAGTATGTAAATGGTCAATCTTCTCCGAGCGGAGTAGTTCTTCTTACATTCGACTTGTACTACTTACCGGAACAAATCGACATCTCGTGGTACAAAACAAAAGTAAGACCTTACTATGCTAATCCCATGAGGTGCAAAAACTGCCAAGTTCTTGGTCACACCAAAAAACGTTGTAAAAAGCCCCCTGTATGTGACACATGTGCTTTGCCACCTCACCCTCCGCCATGCACCCGTTCCTTTTGCGTAAATTGCTCAGGCAATCACTCATCTTCCAGTAAAGAATGCCCGAAATTTGAACAAATAAAAAAAATAATCACTATCCAAACAGACAACAAATGCTCATATCGCGAAGCAGTAAACATACATAAATTGCAAACTCCACCAACTTTTACTTCTTCATCTCCTTCATTCTCTAACATATTAACACATTGACGGACAGTAGGAACAAGTAAAGTTCGAAAATTGACACTATGCGGCCATAACCGTCATGGCCGTTTCGTTTTAGACGGCTGTCGCCGTCATGCCACATAGTGAACTTCGCTTTGACGGCTATAGACGCAAGTGTCCGTCAACGTGTTAAACAACACAACCAACAAAGACAATGACAATAACAAGAAAACAACTACCCAACCTGAAATTCACACAGTTACTCCCTCTCTCAACTCAAATAACAACATAGAACCAAAGCCAAAAGAAACAAATTCACCAAACTCAACAAACAACATTTACTCATTAAACTCATTACCAACCTCAACGGCAGTCGATGACTCTTCCACGACGACTCTCGACTACACTTCAACGATCCCACTCATTTCCAACTTTATTACTCACCTTAACAACTCAACCTCCCACTCACCCTTCGCACAAATAGATACTCTCAGTTCAGAATAGACTATGCGTATTCTTCAATGGAATTTGAAAGGTCTATTTAACAACTATGTTGACCTTAATCTCCTTATCAATCAATTTTCACCACACATTATCGGACTACAAGAAACACACCTCCCCGCTAATAAATCAGCTTACACTCCCAACAACTACGTAGGTTACTTTTATAATCTCCCTTGCAATAAAACAGCTAAACAAGGAATAGCCATTTTTATAAAAAAATCTCTTATACATAAACAAATTCCTATTTCCTCCAACATAGCCACCCTAGCAGTGGAAATCGACATAGGCTTTAAATTTTCGGTAATTACGTGCTACATACCACCGCACCAAAACTTTAACTCCAGAGAAATCATAAAGATTGCGGATTCCTTTTCTACACCATCTATAATTTTGGGCGATTTCAACGCCTGGAGCCCTCTTTGGGGCTCTGGTTCTACAAATCGCAGAGGTCAGGAGTTAGAAGACGCCATACTTGCCAAAAGCCTTGTCGTTCTAAATGACGGGCAACCAACACACTTCTCCACACATAATTCGTTCACCCACGTAGACATTGTCCTTTCATCGGCCTCAATTGCTCCTAACTTTCGTCCCTGACGTTAAAAGATTTACATAGTAGTGACCATTTCCCCATCGTAACCACCCTGTCCACTCCCAGTTTATATACCATTAAACCGAGAGCAAAATTCTTAACTGAGAAAGCTGATTGGGCTAAGTATTGTTCACTTATCTCCTCTTTTATTCTAGAAAAAGCTATATCGAGCAACATAAACGCGGAAGCATCCACAATAAAATCTGTTATACTCTCAGCTGCACACTTAGCTATTCCCCAAACTAATACTAAACAGTTTTCCACAAAGCTTCCATATTGGTCTAAAATGTTATCTGTGTTAAGAAATAGAAAACAAACGTTATGGGCTACCTACAAACACAACCGAACAATCAACAACTTAATACAATACAAAAAAGCCAATGCCACTTTTCGGAAGGAATTAAAAAATGCAAAAAGACAATCGTTTGTAAAATTTACAGCTAACATAAAACCTACCTCTAGTCCTAAAAAGGTTTGGTCGGATATAAAAGCTCTGTCGGGCGCATCTAAACGCCATAAAATCGATTTTATCCACTCTACACAAGGCCCTATCTATGACCCCAAAGAGATTGCTGAACACTTTGCAAGTTCATGGTCTAATGCTTCTCATAATTCTAATTTCCACACTGATTTCAACTCTCTCAGTAATATAATTATTCCTAAAACTTACCACAACCCGTCACCTTGCCCTACAGCTTCCTTAATCGAATCAGCAATCTCACTTCACGAATTCGACTCGACTATTTCTACTATGTCGGGTAGCTCTCCAGGCCCGGATAAAATACCCTACTCCCTCCTCAAAAACCTTCCTTATACCCTTAAACACCGACTCCTATCCTTGTATAACAGAATTTTTGATAAAGGCACCCTTCCACAAGATTGGAAAAAAACTGCTGTCATACCTATTCCCAAACCTAACAAAAACAGCCCTTCCGTCTCCAACTTTAGACCTATATCCCTAATACCCTGTATATCTAAGGTGCTTGAAAAAATTATATCCGTGAGAATTATGTGGTACGCCAAGAAAAAAGGGTTGATAAGCTCTAACCAGTTCGCATTTCAGAAAGGCCTCGTTGTCATCGACCCACTTTTGTATTTTGAACACTGTGCTTCGACAACGCTCTCCGCAAGAAACCACCTGTCCGTCCTTAGTCTAGATTTTGAAAAGGCTTTCGACAGAATTGGTGCACATATCGTTTTACGAGAATTAGAACGCTGGTGCGTAGGAGACAAAATCTACAGTTTTGTTAGAGCCTTCCTCTCGAATCGTAAAATTTTTGTCAGCGTAAATAATCAAAACTCTAACATATACCCCTTGCACAACGGCGTGCCATAAGGCTCACCTCTTTCAGTCACCTTATTTATTATTGCTTTTAATGAACTCAGCTCCATATTATCCCAATACGATACGGTTGAGCATTTAATGTACGCTGATGACGTTCCAATATTTTCCGCTCTCAAAGACCTTCCACTAATGAAAGAAACTTTCACGAGAATTCTAGATGACATATCCAACTGGTCAAAAACTTCTGGATGTAAAATCTCAGCTAACAAAAGCTCAACCTTCCACATCTGCAGAAAACATAAATGCACCTTTCCTATCCTATCCCTTTCTAATACTCGAATTCCTCACACTAATACACTCAGAATACTTGGTATAATTTTTGATAAAAAACTAACTTATAAGGAACATTGTAAATATGTTAGAATAAATTTAATATTAAGACTTAACATTATTAAGTATTTATCATCTAAGCACTGTCATATACATATGTCAAATCTTGTAAATATTGTAAAAGCACTGATGTTATCAAAAATTGATTTTGGACTCGCAATATATGGACACTGCGCAAAATCTCACCTCGCATGCATCCAAGCGCCTTACCACACAGCAGTAAGAAGAAGCATACGCGCGTTCCCCACCTCTCCGATCAGAGCCGTTTTAGCCGAAGCGGGCCTACCGAGCATCCAGCAAAGAACTAAATATAATACCATGATGCTTCTCCCTAGGATTCTCCATAATAGGAGCAAAATCTTTTTCAACATCCTCGAGACGTCTACAACTAGGAGGAATGAATCGAACAAACAGTCCACCCTCACGCAATGCATAGCCCTGATCAACGACCTCAATTTAATATCCACACCCGAATTGCTCGTCGAGCCTGACCATCCACAATGGTTGACTCCCAAACATTATTTTATAAATACTCTGTCAAAGCACCAGAAACTAAAAACCAGCTCCAACGAATTTTTTGTGCTCTTCAACGAGGCAATTGAGTCTTATAAACCAGAATGGGAACCCATATATACCGACGGGTCGAAAACGGATACTACTACCACGTTTGCAGTGTCAAACGGCCAGGGTGTCGCTATTACTGCCGGTGCTTTGCCAACATATTGCTCGGTTTTTACAGCAGAAGCTGCAGCAATTTACGAAGCGGTTCTATACGCCTCATCAACAGGAGAAAAACATATAATATGTAGCGATAGTAAATCAACCATTGATGCACTTCAAAACTCAGCAAATAATTCATGGCTAATACAGAATATACGCGACAAACTCTTCCATCATGAAAACAGCATAAAAATAATGTGGGTACCAGGGCATGCTGGTATAAAAGGCAATGAGACAGCAGATAAACATGCAAAAGATGGTAGTAGAGAGCCGTTGGTGTTCTTTCCTCACTTTACTACTAAAGACATCAAAGAACATATAAAAAAATACTGCCATCATATGCATCTCCGAGACTGGACTAGCTACCAACACCACTACAGAGATCAAAACCCAACTGGTGTAAAACCTATCTACCCATCGGACTGCTCATGCCACAACATCAAGACGTTCACTCGTCTTAGAATAGGCCACACTACAAGAACTCACAGCCACATTCTTAACGGTACCGATCAACCAAGCTGTCACCATTGCAACGCTCCCACCCAATCAGTCATCCACCTCATCGATGAATGTCCTGCACTGCATTTATTAAGGAAATCAACCTTTGGGAATAAGAGACCTTCCGACCTTCTCAAAGCAACAAATAGCGATAACATCAGTGCCATTAATAAATTTCTTAAATTATGTAACATCAAAGACATATAACACCACATTCAACTAAATAACCTTATTAAATATTTTCTTTTTACCATAATCTTAGTATTAAGAGCCGAAGGCCCTGGTAGCCAGTGCTGATTCTTATAAGTGGATTAATTATTTATAATTAGTTCTCTTTTAAATAAATAAATAAATAAATAAATGGCTACATAAAAAAGAAAAAAGTGGTGTAACCAAACATTTTATACTCTTTCAACGTGAAATGATCAAAACGGGGAGATATCTTCAGTTGTTAAACAAAACTTTATATTAAAAATGTTTCGAAAGAATTTAACATTTATTATTCGACGACATCGCAAATGGATTACGATTAAATTTGGTATTACCCAAGGATTATATTCGAAATATAAAGTTTAGATCAAGGTATAATAAAAAATTAACATTTGAATTAAATTTTTTGTACTTCGTGGTCCACTCTTTTAAACCAAAGCCACACAGAGCTATTATTAAACAAAAACAATTAAAAAAATTAATAGATTTTCAATTTTTAAACCTAGTCATCTTGGTTTAAAAATTATAAATCCCAAAGATGAGTTTAAAAAATTAATTGATTTGCGAAATCAATAATAAATGTAGATTGCTTATCTAACTATTCCAACATATAGTTATCATGTTTAATGATATCCTTGACTAGTGTATGTTATAATTTACAAAAGTAAATAATTGGGGTCATATGTAGCAAGTGAGAAAAGTTCTCTGAGCGCCATTCACTTGGGAGTGGCCAGAAACGATTCTTTTATTATAGCTCAAGCAGCTCGCGACTTCCAAGCACCCTATGGGTAGCCAGAAAATATCCATTTGAAGACAAGTTAAAGTGAGAATGCGAACCATCTCGCCCCAGGATTGTAGGAGCAGGGTTTAGGATCTGCCACATAAAACAACGCCCCTAATAAAAAGGAAAAAACAGCCTCGGATGAGGGACATGAGCGCAACGTAGTCCTACCAGCAAGGCCGTAGGCATTCTCTCAATGCTGAAATCACACTCAATGCATACTTTAGCTTTGTTGAGCCGGCGAATTCAACTCCTACAAACAAACAAGGCAACGGTGAGAAGAATGATTCATCACAGGGACTAACTGAACAGCATCATAAGCAGAGCTTAAAGGAAACAAAAGCAGGAGAAAATGGCAGTCAACAACGGCCAGCAACAAACGTGACCATACCAACAATTAAACAGGTACCAGCAAGCGCGCAGGCAGCGAAGAAAAACCTAACGCAAGGTGAGAATGCACCAATAAAAAATAAATTTGACAGTGTTTGGCCGAATAAAAGTCCGGGTCGGTTCCAGTTACGTAGACTCGACTGTCCTGGGAACGACGGAAATATTTTGTCGTTATTGGCGGCAAATTCTTTTTTGGGTCCTGTAACTCGAGTCAAGTTTTTCCGCCTCTTTTTCACTACATTTTCGCAAATATTGGAGCGGTTCGGCTACCTGACACTTAGAGCGTATTGCATAGTTCATTTGTATGTTGCACTATGGACTGAAATTCAAATTTTTTGGCATAAATTAGAAGGAGTGGTACTAGGCCATTGAAATTACGCATACAGGTTATATGTGACTTAGTTAAGAAAAATTCCAAGAATGGATGAAATCGGTCATTCTCCAGGGGTACCTCCCTTGGACCTATAGTAAAAATTTTTGAATTTCAGCTCCAAAAATTGCGAAATCTTCACGAAAATTGGTAAATATGTTATTCTTCTAATACGCATCGACGATACCAAAAATATTTGAAATCGGCCAGTCCCTAGGAGTACCTCCCTTGGACCTATAGTAAAAATTTGGTTTCATAAAATGAAAAATTTGCATATGATAGGCAAACGTGGTCAAATAATTTTATTATCCAAATATTTATACATATGTTTTTACTGAAACACTTGTTTTTATAATAACATTGACTGTACATCTGAAATGAGAGAGAAGTTACAGAATTATTAAATTCACTTGAATATAATATAAAAAGTTATATGTACCAAGCAAATCATTCGAAATTACAGTCTTCCGTATCTAAAACTAAAGCGTTCTCCGCAACGTCTGCTTCCGATATATCGGAATCAGAATTATCCGAATCGTATTCAGATCCCCCTGGCAAGCGGTTGAAAATTTGAAGCTCACTTGAAGATGTAAGCAATTGTATTACTTCTTCTGGTAGCTTCTCTCGTTTCCGATATTTTTCTCTAGCGGATAAAGACAAGCTTGAAAGAAGACCCCCTTCTTCATCCAATGCTCTATTGAAAACATCAGTCATATTATTTTTTCTTGTATTTTTTTTTTTGCATTTCTCTCACAAGAAAGATCACTTACCAGCTTCCTCTTAAGCCGATCTTTTGCATCTGTGTAGCTAACCTTTGGTCGTCCTGCTTTACTTGAACAGGGTTTTTCCAAATCATTCTCAGAAATTTCAATAATAGTTGTTGCGGAAACCCACTGGGGGTATTTCTCTTTAAATCTATTAACCATACGATTACATTTTGATAATTTTTGGCTAACATATGCTAATAAATTTTGTATTTTTTTCTTATTTCATCTTTTTTCTTTAAACTTAACTCAATAGTATTAATTTCTATAAAAACCCAATCCAAAACAACATTAGTTTTGCGATCGCCCTCTATCCACACTCCAAGCATTTCTTCGTGTTGGAATTTAAAGGTTGCTGAAAATTACAAATATACTTAAATGGGGCAAAAACGGGTCAATGTTACATACATGATTTTAAAGAACATACCCCAAACTTCCACCGAACATAAAAATCTGGAACAATACGCGACAATACACACAACTTTCACTCCACAGAACAGTTAATACGAAATTTTCGGTTAAAAAAGCTATCAAACAAAACTTCACACTATACAGATATAACACAAAAAACCACATTTTTTTCCATTAAGTTAAAAAATAGATATCTTTCTTATATTCTTCCATTATAAATTTATTTCTTTTTTTTCTTTTTGACTATTATCGAACAGCTGTTTTCTTACAATATTTTACTGAACTGTTTACAAGTTTGTTGTTGCTTTAGAAGCATCATGTTTTACAGCTCATATTTAGAACAGAGTTGCCATATCCAAATAATTTTTTGTATATTTTAGACCAGTGAAATATCTCAATTAATACTGCGTACCTATTTTTTTGAAATAAGAAAAAATAATTTTTAGATTTATGCCAAAAAATTTGAATTTCAGACCATAGTGTGTTGGTATGATGGTTTCACACATTTCGTCGAAGGAATTATTATTAGTGTGGTTGATCATTTGTTTGTTTAGAATACCCGTTTTAATATTTTCAAAGAAAAACTAATGACGGGAATTCCATAATCAATCAGAATGTTTTGAATACCCGCTAATAATATTTTCAAGACCAAATTAATAACAGGAGTTTCCTAATCTTTCGGAAAATATTAAAAACCCGTAATATTTTGATTCCATAATTTGTTCTGAAATTAATTAATTACAATTCTTGTTTTAAATTAAATAATATTCGGTTAAGGATGGAGTCATGTGTAGAAGTTCACGCAAGTGAGGAAAGTTCTCTGATCGCCATTCACTTGGGAGTGGCCAGAAACGATTCTTTTACATATGACTCAAGCAGCTCACGACTTCCGGTTTTTGACCAAGTATCCTCTGGGTAGCCTAAGAACATCCGTTCGAAGGCGAGCTAAAGTGAGAGGGCGAAACATCCCCTGCAAAGGGTTGTGCGCTGGGTTTGGGACCCGCCGCGTAAAAAAACACCCCCATTGAAAAGTTTCAACCAATCTCGAATGAGAGACCCCCCTTTTCATGACGACCATGGCAAACGAATTAAGGACTATGATTTGGGGGCATGCACCTGGAATGTCCGGTCCCTTAATTGGGAAGGTGCCGCTGCCCAGCTGGTTGATGTCCTCGTGAAAATTAAGGCTGACATCACCGCCGTCCAAGAATTGCGATGGTCGGGACAGGAACAGAGACGAGTAGGTCCTTGTGACATTTACTACAGTGGCCATATAAAGGAGCGCAAGTTTGGCGTTGGATTCGTGTTTGGAGAGAGACTCCGTCGCCTAGTACTATCATTCACTCCGGAGAATGAACGTCTAGCCACAATCCGCATCAAAGCGAGGTTCTTCAACATATCGCTGATTTGCGCCCACGCCCCGACGGAAGAGAAGAACGATGTGACCAAAGATGCCTTTTATGAGTGCTTGGGACGCACTTATGAGAGATGCCACCGCCACGATGTCAAAATCGTGCTTGGCGACTTCAACGCCAGGGTGGGCAAAGAAGGTATCTTTGGCACTACGGTCGGCCTCCACGAGGAAACATCCCCAAATGAGTTGAGGCTGATCGACTTCGCCGGGGCCTGAAATATGGTTATCTGTAGTACTAGATTCCAGCATAAGAAGATACATCAAGCTACCTGGCTGTCTCCGGATCGAAAAACCACCAACCAGATCGATCATGTTGTGATAGACGAAAGACACGTCTCCAGCGTTTTAGATGTGTGTGCGCTCCGAGGTCCTAACATCCACTCGCACCAGTATATTGTTGCTGGCAAAATTCGCACCCGCCTCTGTGCAGCAAAAAACGCACGCCAACAAACACAAGGAAGGTTCGACGTCGAGAAGCTGCAATCACATCAGGCAGCCGAACGATTTTCTACTCGGCTTGCACTCCTGATCTCTGAGAGCTCGGTATAAGGGAACTGTGGGACGGCATTTCAAACTCCTTACGTACAGCCGCAACCGAAACCATTGGTTTTCGGAAAGTGCAAAAGAACAGCTGGTACGACGAGGAGTGCCGTGTCGCAGCGGAGAGAAAACAGGCTGCCTACCTCGCAACGTTAAGATCGACCACAACACGTGCGGGATGGGATAGATACCGAGAGTTGAAGAGGGAAGCGAGACGCATTTGTAGACAGAAAAAGAAAGAGGCCGAAATGCATGAGTACGAATAGCTTGATAAGCTGGCCGACAGGGGTAATGCTCGAAAATTCTACGAAAAGATGGGGCGGCTTATAGAAGGTTTCAAGACCAGAGAATACTCTTGTAGAACTCCCCAAGGTGATCTAGCCACCGATGCGCAGAGCATACTTAAATTATGGAGGGAACAATTCTCCAGCCTGCTGAATGGCAGTGAACACATAACACCAGGAGAAGGCGAACCCGATTCCCCAATCGATGACGATGGAGCAGACGTTCCATTACCCGCCCATGAAGAAGTTCGAATAGCAGTTGCTCGCCTGAAAAAGAACAAAGCGGCAGGAGCCGATGGATTGCCGGCCGAGCTATTCAAACACGGCGCCGAAGAGCTGATAAGGAGCATGCATCAACTTCTTTGCAAAATATGGTCGGACGAAAGTATGCCCAACGATTGGAATTTAAGTGTGCTATGCCCAATCCATAAAAAAGGAGACCCCATAATCTGCGCCAACTACTGCGGGATTAGCCTCCTCAACATCGCATATAAGGTTCTGTCGAGCGTATTGTGTGAAAGATTAAAGCCCCCCGTCAACAAACTGATTGGACCTTATCAGTGTGGCTTTAGACCTGGTAAATCAACAACCGACCAGATATTCACCATGCGCCAAATCTTGGAAAAGACCCGTGAAAGGAGAATCGACACACACCACCTCTTCGTCGATTTCAAAGTTGCTTTCGACAGCACGAAAAGGAGCTGCCTTTATGCCGCGATGTCTGAATTTGGTATCCCCCCAAAACTAATACGGCTGTGTAAACTGACGTTAAGCAGCACAAAAAGCTCCGTCAGGATCGGGAAGGACATCTCCGAGCCGTTCGATACTGAACGAGGTTTCAGACAAGGCGACTCCCTATTGTGCGACTTCTTCAATCTGCTGCTGGAGAAAATTATTCGAAACTTAATCGAGCAGGTACAATCTTTTATAAGAGTGTACAGCTGCTGGCGTATGCCGATGATATTGATATCATCGGCCTCAACACCCGCGCCGTTAGTTCTGCTTTCTCCAGACTGAACAAGGAAGCAACGCAAATGGGTCTGGCAGTGAACGAGGGCAAGACGAAATATCTCCTGTCATCAAACAAACAGTCATCGCACTCGCGACTTGGCTCTCACGTCACTGTTGACAGTCATGACTTTGAAGTTGTAGATAATTTCGTCTATTTAGGAACCAGCGTTAACACCTCCAACAATGTCAGCCTGGAAATCCAACGCAGGATTACTCTTGCCAACAGGTGCTACTTCGGACTGAGTAGGCAATTGAAAAGTAAAGTCCTCTCTCGACGAACAAAAGCCAAACTCTATAAGTCGCTCATAATTCCCGTCCTGCTATATTGTGCAGAGGCTTGGACGATGACAACAACCGATGAGTCGAAAAGTTCTGTGAAAGATTTATGGTTCTCTGCGCGTTGGCCACGGCGAATATCGCATTCGATGGAACGATGAGCTGTACGAGATATACGACGACATTGACATAGTTCAGCGAATTAAAAGACAGTGGCTATGCTGGCTAGGTCATGTTGTCCGGATGGATGAAAACACTCCAGCTCTGAAAGTATTCGACGCAGTATCCGCCGCGGGAAGCAGAGGAAGAGGAAGACCTCCACTCCGTTGGAAGGACCAAGTGGAGAAGGACCTGGCCTCGCTTGGAATATCCAATTGGCGCCACGTAGCGAAGAGAAGAATCGACTGGCGCGCTGTTGTTGACTCGGCTATAATCGCGTAAGTGGTGTCTACGCCAGTAAAGAAGAAGAAGAAGATATTCGGTTAAACGAAATAATTATAAGAGCATCTTAATAAAAAACAAAATAAATATAAAACAGTAAAAGTAACTCCATTTTTATTAAAATTCATATAATTTTTTACTAAGTGTTGTTAAAAACTTAAATTAAATACTTATGAATATTGCAACCATGAAAAGAGTTTCAATTTGTACTCTAAACAATTTTTTAAATTCATCACAAAGCTTTTAAGTTTGGTTTTAACGATAAGTAAAATAAAAAATTAAATTAAATTAAATTAAAATATTCCATAAGCAGTTGAAACTTCTAGTTGTTTCTAAAAATGACTAAACGTATATAACTACGACATGTTTTTAACATTAGTATTTAAAAATATTAGCATTTTATCCTTTTCATTGTCTAAACGCGTTCGCCTTTCACTTATTATCATTCCAGCCGTAGAAAATAACCTTTCACAAGGCACTGATGATGGTAAGTATCCTATTTTTTCCCGCGCAATTGGTGACAGATATGGGTACTTATAACTGTTTGTTTTCCACCATTGTAACGAATTTTCTATTCGGCCGATGACTTCGTCTTCCAAATACCTCTAAATTTCTATAATAGCTCTCGAAGTACTAGTACCTTTAGGTCTGTTTGTGCCAATATTTGTATCCAATTTACTCCATATTGAGAGTTTCGAGACAGAAGGTACAGGGGTTTTAAGTTGCTCATTTTGCTGGTTTTGGATTTCTCGTGTTACTTCGGCAATAATGCGGTTTTTTACAATATCTACTACTATACCCTCAGAAAAGGCAAATGCTTTAAATTTCGGATCCAAAAACGGTTGTCAGCGTATTGTTCTTTTGCGTGTTCCTCAGTCGTTCGGTTAAATCTCTTAACAACGCAGATATAACCGTTTTTATAAAATCCGGATATTTATCATCATTCGATAAATCAGTCAAAACTTGCAAAAGCCCATTTACTATGGGAACCACCATAGAAGCAGTGCAATATACAGTATATACAGTAGATAACCTTTTCGTGGTAGCTTTATGAGGGGTGAATAGCGGCCATCTTGGATTTTCAGTGGTAGCAACGCAGTGCTGTATAAATTGAGGTAGTAAATACTTAGCAAATTTATTTTATTAAATAACAAAAACTATAAATATTGTTGCTTAATATAAAAGAAAATTATTTTTTAATGTTATATATTATATTTACTGATAGGTGATTTAAATGCCAAAATATCATTTACTGAGATTCAGATATTATTTTTGTAGTGAGTTCTTAATAATAAGATGCAGCCCTGTTTTTAGATTTCTCGGTGGTGAGTTTTCTTCTGAATGTATTTGTTTACATTTGACCGACAGAAAACATAAAAGGTAAAGATTTCCATATTCGAACACTCAAATTAAATCAAAACAAAGTTTAGTTGATACAGAGTTACTAAATATTTTATTTAAAGTTTAATAATTAGAGTGAACATAGGTTTTATACAATAGAAAATGTCCGTTGAACCAGATATCGCCAAAGAAGCGGTACTTAAACAAAGTAAAAAAACACACGGAAAACACACCCATCGTGCGGGGACGATTGGAATCAAGGAATTGATTACACAAAATTATTTCAGTCGTATGTTAAAATTTGATGTGCCGAAAATGAGGGTTGGCTGTCTGCCTATTAAAAATTCTTAAAGAAAAATATGTTCTAATTCTTATAAAAAGCTATTTTAGAACGTCGGGTTGTGAATTTTCGCAGCAATAAAAAGGCTCTACATCTCCCATCATACTATGTAATTTTTTTGAAAATCCTATAAGATGACAACAAGAATCAAAATTGTCATTCAATATTGCATCAAGTTTTTTCAAAAAATCTATGAAGGGTTCAGGAGCTGTTACCAGATTTGACGAATCGTACACTTTTTCTTTTGTAAAAGTGAATGCGTCTTCAGGGATCTAATCTTTTTCAAAAAGCGGCAAAGGTTGGGAATTATTATGCTACAATTTAAAATATTCATAATACATACACTCAGCGAAAAAAAACCCACGCACTCTACAGAGTGCTTTTATATAGCGCAAAACTTGGATTCATATTATTCTAAGATAAACATTTTTCTTTGAGGGTCAACCACTTTTATTTAGTTTATGTTTCAAGCATTTTTAGTAAAAATAGTTTAACACTTGTTATAGATAAAAATGTAAAAACACACACATAACAAACCACAGAAGTAAATTTTGTTATAAACAATAATGTAATTTTTAAACAAGTTATTTACATATTTTATGTTTTATATGATTTTTATTTTGCATTAGAATACATAACGAATCAAAATAACATATTTTGTATAAAAAAATTCTTAGTATTTTGTAGAATACCCCCTCCTCCTAATAACCTCGGCTATTTGTTTAGGCATGGATTCAAAAAAGCGTTGAGGATAATTTTAATTAATTTATTCATTCCGCACAGCTTCAACAATGTTTTCTATTTCTTTTAGACTTTTTTACGCTTTTCTCTTATCATTTTGTCCACCATTTTGTCCAAATAATGCTAGCAGTTCTCAATTGGATTGAGGTCTGAACTGTTTCCTGGCCACGTGAGAGTCCCCATTCCATAAAAATCTGTTTGTTTTGAAATCTGTAAGTGTTTGTAATAAATTAGTGAAAAGTCTACTTCAATATTTTTGTGCTTTGGTTACCGCTTTGGCTCTATGACAAGGGGCTGAAATATGCTGAAAATAAACTTTTTGGGCTTGTTCGGACAGCTGTTCAATAGTTCACAAAACTCCTTCTCTCAAAATTCCAATTTATATTTTGGCATTCACAGATCTTTTTAGAATAATTAGCGGCCCAAACTCAAACTTGGTTACAGCTCCCTACACCATTAAATAAGGCGAATGCTTTACGATGGGCCAAACACAGTTTTCCAAAAAACGCTCCCCTTTCCTACGACGCACTGTGGCATTTCCGTCGGGTTCCAACAAATTAAATTTCGACTCATCGGAAAAAATAACATTTCCCCAATCTGATGTAGTCCAAGTTTTGTGTAATTTTGCCCACTCTAGTCGGTATTTCATCATTCGTGTAATGAGAAGTGGCTTTTTGGCTGGACGTTGCGCTCGGAGTCCAAGATTATTCAGCAAATTTTGTATAGAACTTGTAGTTATTTTTACCCCAGTGGTTTCGTATAATGTTGCATTGATTGTTCCAGCATGTTGAAAGCGATCATTAATGCATATCCGTTTAATTTGTCGTTTTTGTCGAGGTTTTACTGTTTTCAGACGTCCACTGCCCTTTTTTCGAGCTATTCAATTAAAATACGTATCATTTTTAATTATTATACGCACGTTCCAATCTGTTATGCCTATTTCACGAGCTTTTTGACCTTTGGATAATTTATTTTATATAAAGTTACGATTTCTGCTTTCTTTTTTTTTGACACCACCATGTTCAACTTAACTTGTTTTTACAACTGATCCAAAAGAAAAAACCGCAAATTCTGTAATAAACACGTGCGGACGCTAACGGTTTTAAAAATAAAGGTAAAATAATGTAGTCACATGACAAAACAGCTAAATAAGACAAATAGTGAATTTTGAGCAAACAGTGACAGTTCAAAATAGGAATATTAGAAAATTTTCGACTGCGTGGGTTTTTTTTTTCGCTGAGTGTATAACCACAAATGTGAGAAATCGCTTGTAATGGGGTTTCTTCCATAGCTGAGGTATGCTCAGCCGCTCCAGGGTCAGCCTTGGGACCCACGAACCCTTAGCAAATAAAAGATTTAACTCAATAGATGAAGTGTCCACACCCCCTTTCAGTGGACAGCCAGACCAGCGTGATGTATACAGTGGCGATGAAAACGAGCGAGATTGGCGAGCCAGGCGTTGCCGCTTGTTGAAGCTGACACGGTGATGAAAACGAACGGGATTGATGAGCCAGGCGTTGACGTGTTCTCGACGCGGCTACGGCAGTGCCATCGCGAGCATTGGCATCACCCAGCGGTGATGCCTTTGCTGCGCAAGGCACGCGAATTCCAACTACCGGGCAGGGCCATCGCGAGCACTGGCATCACCCGGCGGTGATGCCTTTTCTGCGCGAGGCCTGCGCATTCCCCCAACTACCGGGCAGGGCCATCGCGAGCACTGGCATCACCCGGCGGTGGTGCCTTTTCTGCGCGTGGCCTGCGATCCCTCAACTACCGGGCAGGGCCATCGCGAGTTAATTAAGTAATCTCTTTGGGCTTTTAGCTCTAATATCTCCTGTTCTTTTTCTTTAAGTGATTTCATTAATAATGAAATTTGATTCATCGCATTGTCAAGTAGTTCTTGGCAATTTTGATGACTGAAGGATCAATCGCAGAAATATGATTCGGTTTGGGTCCCCGGACATCGAACCTCAAAAGGAATCACTTCTGCCCTAGCTTTTTCTGTTTCCCTAAATTAATCAAAACCCTCCTCCTGAGCAGCAAAATTCTCAGGCCCTAATCGAATTACCACGTCATTTGCCTCCGTCTGTTCGACTAAGCTACCCATTCCAAACACTAAATTATTTTTTGGAATTACAGCCACTGTGGGTGCGTACAAACTACTATCGGGAACTGCCCCTTAACTTGACCTTAATTTGTTCCTCATCCGGAAAGAGAGATGGCGCTGGCAGGCGAATAGCTCCTTTTTTGGGGTGTCTGTTACCTCCAAAAGTCGCATCCATTTTCCTCGCCTATGAAAATTTTCATAAATTTAACGAAAGAATATGAAAGCAAAATGGTTAGTATAAAACAAAGAAATCTTGGTTAGTTTTTTTTTAAATAACAATTAAAATGGTGAAAAAAAAGAAAACGCATGAAAAGCATTACATGAATGAATGAAGTGAACCAACCTTTAGAGGCATCATTTAAAACGTCGCCGGAATTTTTAATAAACCATTTATACGTTTATTTTCATACAAAAAAACTTATCTTTTAAAAACTATCATATTATCTATGACTAATTTTTACGGTTTAACAAAATGAATTACCTTAAGTAATTAATACTATTTATGGTATTGATAATTTAAAAGTAACATGTAATCATATTTTGTATAACTACGCTCTTATAAGTTAATATAATATTTACTTAATAAATTATATTTATAATTAAACACTTTCGTAACAAAAATTTTGTAAGCCATTTGTTCTTTAACCTAATTAAAACTAATACAGTTTTCATTATACTTAAAAAAAAGTTCTTAACTAAAACTGTATTCCGTAGGCCATCCCGAAAAAAAAAACATAACCACTTCACTTGGGTAGTTTGTATTGGTGGAAAGGCTGCCTGTAGATAATACACATGTGGCAAAAAACTGGTTTTGAATTAATAAAAAAGAGATTTTAAATTTTTATAATTCACACTTTTTTATATGCATAAGAACTAATATGCATTAAGGGGCTATCCCAGTGTGACACTTTAAAAAAAAATTTTAATTTTTTTTTTTGATAGTTTAAACGACATTTTCAAAATTGCTGACATCATAACTCAACGAGATATTGACCAACCGACTTCAAATTGAAACTGAGTATTCTATAGTATATTCTTTACTATACAATGAACTACGATCTTTTTGATTGGTTGAAAATTGTCAATTTGCCATTAAAAAAACGACAAGTGTTTACCTAAACAAGACACTTTTTTCGGAACCTCCGAAGACAGCACATAACTTCGTTATTATTCAATATTTTTGTAAAAACAAAAACTTAAAATATAGCCGAAAATATACCTTAATATGTCCAAAGAACTTCGAAATATTCGATTGAGTATTTTCTTTAAAAAATCACGAAATTCGCCTAAATTTCTATGGGTAACACTGGTATAGCCCCTTAAATATTTGATGAATGTACATATTATATATACGCATATATATAAAAATTCACCCAAGTATCAATAAAATACCTAATACATATTCCAAAATAAATTCATACCTTGCTAATTCTCGTTCCGATGGGAATTTGTAGAATGATTCAGCTGCCGCACATCCTCACACACAAGATTTCGACATTCTTCTGTAAACACAAACTTATTAAAAACTTCGACATATTTCTAATATGTATATTTGTACACCTTACCTTAATCTTGCTTTATTTCAGCAACCACACTTATACACAACAACACTAATATGTATTATTAAAATCTTCAACATGCATATGTTTCTGTTTAAACTCAATTTCCAATTGATGTTTTCCTATAACGGCTAACGAATTGCCAATTTGTACACATCGCTTATTTGCTGCAAGATCGGCATAAGTCAAAAAAATCGATTCGTCAGAAAACGCGTTTAAAGTTTTCAACTTACTACAACCTTACACGGTGACTCCAACCTTACACCTCTTCTCAAGCGGAGCATATAAGAGGTATTCATATGAATTTTTCACTCAACATGAAGTATGATATAACGAACAATTCTGCAGCATTAACTCAAAAATCACGTTTTTTGAATTATGCCGTTCTTGCAGCAAATGAGCGATATAGTCAAACAACAAATTACCACCCAGGATTGTATCCTACTGCATGCAAAAATTTAGAAATACTTGAAGCGTGTTTAAAAATTGCACAAAAAAACAACAACTGATTTAACATCAAACAACAAGTAATATCCCAATAAAATTGAACATATATTCAAAGTATTTCAATCTAATCACTTAAATAACGTAAAAACTTGCATTATTTAATATATTTTACAGTGTTGATCATCAAAATTTAAAATCTATATGTAGATCAAATGCTAACACAACACCCTGATTACCATGAAAGTAGCAAAAAAAGTGTTACACAACACCCTAAGATTTCTTAGAGTTGAGTATATGTATGTAAACAAAGCAAAGGTTTATTACTGTATATACTGAGGTGCAATATTTGTGACCACTTATTTCAAATGTTGCAGATTCGAACGGCTGTAGGATAGTGACCAGATGTTTCAGGAGTAGCCATTCGTCCGAAGTAATTAGTGGCAAGTCTTTTTCAATAAGTGCAATTGTACTTTTAACAGCAGCTTCAACTCGCACGAAACGCTCAATCATATTAAGAATAGAATTCCATCTGGTTTCCACACTTTGAATAAGTTTTATTTAATTGCGTTGAAATGTTAAAAATTTCCCATTTGCAACTACACTATTCTTAAAGTAGCCAACGATTTGGACAGCATTCCAATAATATACTGCGCATATCAAATTTTACATTGAGAAAATGAGCTGTGATGGCAATAAAGCTAACGGTACTACGCGATGTCCAAAAATCTGTTGTTATGCACAATTTGGAGCCTTCACATATTTTTTCTTTCATTTGTTCAAGCTTTCATACAATACAGGTATTATTGTATTAGAAACTGAATGCCTACTAGGCAACTGATAATCTGGCCTTAGTGCTTTTACGAATTTGCGAAATCCATTTTCTTTTACAATGCTAAACGGCTGTAAATCCTTTATAAAAAGCATAGGTAGTGCGTCATCGATTGCCTTTTTTGTATTCGTAGACATTTTTGTCCTGTCAAAACCCACCGTTATTTTTGTTTGTTTTAAACAAGTTGTAGCTAAGAATAAAAGCGATTATTAGTAATTTTTAAACTTATAACGAACTCAAACTTACTTTCAACTCTTCCCTTTGTCTCGAATCTCCTGGCTCATTATCAATATCTATTGGAGCTTCCGAGTTAGAGGGGGTTTGAATTACAGTAGTTGTAATATGATTTACTTGTTTCTATTAGTAAAGCAAAAGTATTATAAAAAATGTAAAATTATTATATATCGTAACCTGCAATGCAAAATAACGTTTAACAACATTTTCGGAAATTGACAGTGGCATGAATGAAACACGAAATAAAATGGAACATGAGTGAAACAAAATTTTAATATTGGTTGAAACAGGTTTATTTCTGAACCTGATAATGTTGAACTTATGTAATATTATGTATGTAATTTGAAGTAGTGAAGCGTAATCAATAAGACACTCAATTTCAAATTTTTTGATGATACGTTAATTTGCATTTCAGGTGACGATATACATATACCTTTTGAGTTGGTAGTTCCACTGTAGGATGTCTATTCTGGACATGTTTTTTTAAATTTTTTAAAGATGTTTTAAATGAAATTTTTGATTATTTCATCTACCACTTCAAGGCTCGTATCCAGCTCTTAAGTAATTGCTCAAGAAAAAAATACATTATTTCTTCAAGTAGTTTTGACATCTGGTAACGCATTGTGAATGATCCACATTAGAAAAGCAAGATAGAATAAACAAAGAAATTAAACTGTGTGCGTAATATGTATGCATGTATGTGTGTTGTAACATAAATATTTTCCTTGCGATTTAAGGGATGTCGTTGATGATTGGTAAGTTTTATACAACATTTCAAAATGAAATATACTTCATAATAATGATTTTAACTAATTTAGTACGAATTTAACGATTACTTTGAATTTCCTTCAAGATAAAATTGCTGCTTTGATGTTTCTTCGGAAAACCAAGTTTGCCATATTCGCATTTTATTGAAGAAAAAAGTATTAAAAATTAGTACTAGATTACTTTAGAGCTGCATACTAGCACAAGTAAATTTATCGCAGGAATGTTTCTTGATCGTTTTTTAAGGGTGTTTTTATATGAAGATTTTACATTTCTTGAGAGCTGGATACATGGTTTTATCAGAGAACGTATATTTATAGAGAAGGTTCACGATAACGAAAATTTAGGGATATTTCAATTTTGGGACATTTACTGTTTTTGATGAGCGTGTTTCATCACAGAAAATTATTAGCGTGTTTCACCACTTAACATCAGGGGACACGAAAATAGCAGAATTGAGCATTTTCAGTGTTAAATGAGAACAATAATGATAATTCCAATGTTAAGGAATGTACGCTTACAGATTCCCTTTTTTACTATGCGCAAACGATGCTGCATATAATTTATAGATCGGTATACATACATATCGCTCATTTGCTGCAAGACCGGCATAAATCAAAAAACGTGATTTTTAAGTTAATGCTGCAGAATTGTTCGTTATATCATACTTCATGTTGAGTGAAAAATTCATATGAATACCTCTTATATGCTCCGCTTGAGAAGAGGTGTAAGGTTGGAGTCACCGTGTAAGGTAGTAGTCAGTTGAAAACTTTTAACGCGTTTTCTGGAAAATCGATTTTTTTGACTTATGCCGGTCTTGCAGCAAATGAGCGATATATGTATTTGTTATGAAAGCACATAAGTACGAGTATGTACATATATATTTTAAAATTGAGCTATTTTATGATGAATTCCATAAAATCTTTGCAAATGTATAATTCAATAAAATTTGTATTACATTATTAAATATGCATTTTATATACATAGATTTGGTACGACATACATATGTATGTATATTTGTATACTTAAATAAATATTTGCTTTGGTCAATAAACTTTTCGATATCATGTTAAAGGACCAAGTGGTCGCACATTTGCCCATATATAATTATGTTTGCATGTAAACAAATATAAAAGAACCATACGCATAATGTTTGTACATTTGTCTACATGCAACAAATGTATGTAAATATGTAAGTTAACACCAAATTAGTTAGATAATAATAAATTAGCTAACACAGCAAAACACAAAGTTCAAATAAAAGTTATAAACCAAAATTGCTGACGACACGTCTGCATTAATTCAAAAACAGGAAACGCAAAATAACAATTTGCGGAAATCAACAACAACACCACAGCAGAGTTACAACGTCAGCGCAGCCGAGTTTTATACGGTCACATTGAAGTGCAATGTGACCATAAATCATTGATAGGTATAGAGTAAGATACAATTGTTAGTATTAAGCAGTCGAAATTAAGTAGTCGTAAGGAAAAGTTCAATAAATGATTAAACTTTAAAAAAATTTGTTTTTTTTTCCACATTTAAGTGGAAGAATGAATAATTGGCGCCCGAGCTAAAAGAAAGTGTTTCCTTCGCGTGGATATAGTAACTTAGTGCAACAGGTAAAGCAGAAAGTGCTACCTAAATTGAACAATAACGCATATAGTGCAACAGGTAAAGCAGGAAGTGCTACCTGAATTGAACAATATCACATAAAGTTCAACAGTGCTACATACTACAGTTCAACGGTGCTACAAACTACAGTTCAACAGTGCTACGTACAACAGTGCTGATTGATGATTTTTTAAGAGCTTGATAACTTTTTTAAAAAAAAAAACGCATAAAATTTGCAAAATCTCATCGGTTCTTTATTTGAAACATTAGATTGGTTCATGACATTTACTTTTTGAAGATAATTTCATTTAAATGTTGACCGCGGCTGCGTCTTAGGTGGTCCATTCGGAAAGTCCAATTTTGGGCAACTTTTTCGAGCATTTCGGCCGGAATAGCCCGAATTTCTTCGGAAATGTTGTCTTCCAAAGCTGGAATAGTTGCTGGCTTATTTCTGTAGACTTTAGACTTGACGTAGCCCCACAAAAAATAGTCTAAAGGCGTTAAATCGCATGATCTTGGTGGCCAACTTACGGGTCCATTTCTTGAGATGAATTGTTGTCCGAAGTTTTCCCTCAAAATGGCCATAGAATCGCGAGCTGTGTGGCATGTAGCGCCATCTTGTTGAAACCACATGTCAACCAAGTTCAGTTCTTCCATTTTTGGCAACAAAAAGTTTGTTAGCATCGAACGATAGCGATCGCCATTCACCGTAACGTTGCGTCCAACAGCATCTTTGAAAAAATACGGTCCAATGATTCCACCAGCGTACAAACCACACCAAACAGTGCATTTTTCGGGATGCATGGGCAGTTCTTGAACGGCTTCTGGTTGCTCTTCACCCCAAATGCGGCAATTTTGCTTATTTACGTAGCCATTCAACCAGAAATGAGCCTCATCGCTGAACAAAATTTGTCGATAAAAAAGCGGATTTTCTGCCAACTTTTCTAGGGCCCATTCACTGAAAATTCGACGTTGTGGCAGATCGTTCGGCTTCAGTTCTTGCACGAGCTGTATTTTATACGGTTTTACACCAAGATCTTTGCGTAAAATCTTCCATGTGGTCGAATAACACAAACCCAATTGCTGCGAACGGCGACGAATCGACATTTCACGGTCTTCAGCCACACTCTCAGAAACAGACGCAATATTCTCTTCTGTACGCACTGTACGCATTCGTGTGGTTGGTTTAATGTCCAATAAAGTAAACTGAGTGCGAAACTTGGTCACAATCGCATTAATTGTTTGCTCACTTGGTCGATTATGTAGACCATAAATCGGACGTAAAGCGCGAAACACATTTCGAACCGAACACTGATTTTGGTAATAAAATTCAATGATTTGCAAGCGTTGCTCGTTAGTAAGTCTATTCATGATGAAATGTCAAAGCATACTGAGCATCTTTCTCTTTGACACCATGTCTGAAATCCCACGTGATCTGTCAAATACTAATGCATGAAAATCCTAACCTCAAAAAAATCACCCGTTATAAACTACAGTTCTACAGTGCCACATACTACAGTGCTATAGTACCACGGGTAAAGCAGAAAGTGCTACCCAGAATACAACACTCCACCCGAGGAACACAACAAGGCAGCATCACGGGAAATAAAGGCCCCTCAGTAGGATAATAAACGAATCCAAACAGGACGTCATAGGACAGCCAGCCCGGAAAGCAGAAGCCTTAATTAATATGCGACTCAAAATAGTATTAATGTAAGTAAGTCGATAACCCAAACAAAATAAAAATATTCTTGAACACCTTTGTTTTAAATAAGTAAATGCTCACGTTACATTTGAAATGTAAATATATAATTCTAAATTCAGTTTACAAGAGACAAATTTAATAATTCGATCGAAAAGCCAAGTTTGTTATCTAAATAAATACCATATTAATAAACTTTAATCAAATAGATAGTATTATTTTAATAAATTTATCTAAAAATAAGCACTACTAGATCTTGTTATAAAATAAGAAGACAATATCTTTCATCTTTTGGTTTCTCCGAATACGTAGTTCGAATCAAATAAACTAGATTTAGGTACATATTTAAAATCTTAGAATATAAAACACGGCTTGTACAGCCAATAATTTACAAAAACTAAAGCTGCGATTCACCACCTTCGGGGGGACCCTCCAGCTTATAACAAATAAAAACTCTGCGATTCCCCCGGACCCTCCAGAGATTTATAAATTATAAATTAAATAACAAAAGGCTCGTACAGCCAGTAACTAAAAATAAATAAAAAACCTATAACAACGCTTAACTCTGCGATTCCCCCGGACCCTCCAGAGTAGAAAAGCTACCTTTCCTAGAAGGGTTAACAACGAAAAATAGGAAATTAGTTTTAGCGAAAATAAAATAATAAATAGATTTTTTTTTAAATATTTCGTAATCCTCAAGTAAGTAAAAGGGAAGAAAAAAAATGGCAAATCCAAATAACCTCATAAGGCCACCAGTACTACCCTCACGTAATCCAAATCCTGCACAACCCGATTTAGCAAATCAAGTAAGAGAACTACTAGGTCAATTACTACTCACAGATGGACGAAACATAATACAAAGTATAATTAAGAATGACATGATCCCAGCACCCATAGTGGACCAAACGATTGACGAACGTTATAGGAACAATCTTTCAGATATGGACAAAATCCCAGACGTTGTCAGGTCACTTAGAGAATTTAGCGGAATCCCCACCGAATTTAGCAGTTGGAGGAAAAGCGTTGAGCGCATCCTCAAAATCTATGAAAATTTGATAGGCACTCCAAAATATTTTGGAATCTTAAACGTAATTAGGAATAAAATAGTTGGTAAGGCCGACGCGGTACTCGAATCTTACAACACACCGCTGAATTGGACAGCGATCTCTAAATGCTTAACAACGCATTACGCGGATAAAAGAGATTTAAGTACATTGGAATATCAAATGACGTGCATTATCCAAGGACGTCGATCGGTACAAAGCTTCTATTCGCAAGTATACGCACATCTGTCACTAATTCTTAACAAAATCGCCTGTATGGAGATGAGTGAAGAGTCAATACAAATTCTTTCTCGAACCTATAGGGAGAAAGCCCTCGATACATTCGTACGAGGACTTTCAGGAGACCTCTCCAAATTGCTTGGTATGAAAGAACCTGCCGACCTGCCAGAAGCTCTGCACCTTTGCATGAAGCTAGAAATCCAAAATTTTAGAACCACACACGCGAACAATTACAATACACCCTACAGAATGGATAGACCACAACTTCCCCCAAAGCCACAACACCAACATTTCCAAAGACAAGTCTATACACAACCCTCTCAACAATATTTTCACCCAGAACTCGCATATATGCCACGCACACAACAAGCGTTTTCGCCAAACGCATACCGCCCACAACAATTCGCACAACGCACCTATTCAACCATTCAACAGCCCACAGTATAACACCTATAACAATCCACAATATAATCCTTACAACAATCCACCCCCAAGACCTCTAGCGCAAAAACCATTACCAAAACCGGAACCAATGGACATAGACCAAAGTATTAGAACAAACGCAATAAATTATGCCAATAGACCGAACTTCAAGTATGCCGGAAAACGACAGGAAGGACCAAGTTCGAATTTTACGAATCCACCCCACAAAATTCAAAGAAGTTTTCATATAAACTGCTCTCAGATACAGCCGGAAGGCCCCAATTCTGCAAACCCTCTTGAAGAACCAACATACCACCATATTCTTGACCAGGACTCTCTCAACTACAATCAGAACCAACCCGAAATCCTAGACCCAACAGATATACATTTTTTAGAATGAAAACTTCTTCGCTTCCTTACTTCGAATGTAGAACAAGGAGCGGAGAAATTCTTAAAATACTACTAGACACAGGTTCTAACAAGAACTACATACAGCCTCATTTAGCAAGGAAAATAATAGAAAATAATAGCCCATTTCATGCAAACTCGATAGGAGGCAAAAGAAAGATCACCCATCACACATATATAAATCTTTTCAAGCTCAAAAATCAATTAAAGTTTTTCCTACTACCCACCCTAACCACATTTCACGGAATATTAGGTAATGACAGCATAAAAGAAATTAACGCAATAATCCATAGTAAGGATAATTTTATGATAATAGCAAACCACACGAAAATTCATCTAAAAGAATACAAAACACAGGACGTAAAAGACAAGAAATGAGGAAACTCATCCATAACATAGCCATCTTTTCTCCGAACCTAACGAAAGACTGACCTACACCACCAAAGTAGTGGCCCTCAGGGACGAAATAGACAAACAGATAAATAAACTATTAGAAGACAGCATAATAAGACCATCCAGATCGCCCTACAACTCTCCGATATAGGTAGTCCCCAAGAAAGAGGACGCATCGGGAGAGAAAAAGTATAGAATGGTCATCGATTATAGAAAACTGAATAGTGTCACCGTGTCAGATAGGTATCCAATACCGGAAATAAACGAGGTACTTTCTCAACTAGGAGACAACAAAATATTTTCTGTAATCGATCTGAAGAGTGGCTTCCACCAGATTCCTCTTAAGGAATCCGATATTGAGAAGACAGCTTTTTCCGTGAACAACGGAAAATATGAATTCACGCGACTACCCTTTGGGCTTAAAAACGCCCCTGGTATATTCCAACGAGCGCTTGATGACATCCTAAGAGACCATATAGGGAAAACATGCTACGTCTACATAGATGACATAGTCATATTCAGCAAAGATAAAGAGTCCCACCAAAAACATATTGATACAATTTTTGACACCCTAAATAAAGCTAATATGAAAGTTCAGATTGATAAATGTGAATTTTTTAAAACCAAAGTGGAATTTTTAGGCTTTATTATTTCATCAGACGGCATCTCAACCAATCCCGCCAAGGTTCAATCAATAGTCAATTTCCAATACCCCAAAAACCTTAAAGATTTGAGGTCATTCCTCGGCCTTTCAGGATATTATAGACGCTTCATAAGAAGTTATGCTTCACTTGCAAAACCATTAACAACCCTACTCCGCGGCGAAGAAGGTCACATCTCGAAAAATATGTCAAAAAAAGTCCCCATTACACTTAGCGAAGCAAAAGAAGCATTTGAAAAAATTAAATCTGCACTCACTTCCGAAGATGTGATTCTTCAATATCCAGACTATAAAAAGGAATTCTCTCTACCCACCGACACTTCCAAACATGCAATAGGAGCAGTCCTAGAGCAAAATGGAAGACCAATCACTTTCATTTCGCGAACTTTAAGCAAAACAGAGGAAAACTATGCAACTAACGAAAGGGAAATGCTTGCCATTATCTGGGCACTCAATTCCCTCAGAAATTATTTGTATGGTACTGCTAAAATTACCATTTATACGGACCACCAACCCCTTACGTACGCACTCAGTAACAAAAACAACAATTCCAAATTGAAAAGATGGAAGGCAATTTTAGAAGAATATCATTATGAAATAAAATACAAACCAAGTAAAGCAAACGTTGTTGCAGACGCACTCTCCAGACCATTTGAAATAAATTCGTTATCAGTTGCCACTAATTCAGACGAAAGCTCTTCGCATAATTTAATTCCGACCATTAATACCCCAATAAATGTATTCAAAAATCAAATTTGGATCTTAACAGACCAAATCGATAGCTATCAATTCAAAATACCCTTCCCTACGTACCATAGGCACATTCTGACTAAACCTAATTATTCAATAGACGACTTGACAGCAATACTAAAGCGCTACCTCAACCCTTCAGTTATTAATGGAATATTCACAACCGAAAAAATAATGGGGCAGATTCAACAAATCTATCCCCTACACTTCAAGAACTACAAAGCTAGGTACACACAAACGCAAGTTAAAGATCTCATTACAAACGAGCAACAAGAGAATGAAATACTACGAACACATAAAAGAGCTCATCGAAACCCAGTAGAAAATAAACAGCAATTAATAGAAACATTTTATTTCCCTAAAATGCTCCAGAAAATTAAAGCAATAGTTAAAGAATGCGGCGTATGCGCAGAAAACAAGTACGACAGACATCCCAATAACCCAAAAATTCAAGCAACTCCTATTCCCGAATACCCAGGACAGATAATCCATATAGATATCTATATTACCGGAAAAAAACTAATACTGACTGCCATAGATAAGTACTCAAAATACGCACAAGCGAAAATATTAAAATCAAGAGCTACAGAAGACATTAGAGAACCACTTAGACAGATCATTTTCAATTTTGGAGTTCCACAAAACATAATAATAGACAATGAAAAATCATTAAATTCCAACTCAATAACTTTTATGTTAGAAGACCAACTCAGAATAAAAATACATAGGATACCTCCACATACTAGTACAGCTAACGGTCAGGTCGAACGATTCCATTCAACCCTATCAGAAATTTTAAGGTGTTTAAAATCGGAAAAGACAGAAAGATCTTTTGAAGAACTGCTGGACAGGGCAGTATATGAGCACAATTATTCAATTCACACAACTAGAGGACAAAAACCGATTGAATCATTTTTTGGACGAAGAATATTCACTAATCCCGACCAGTACGAAGAGGCAAGACAGAATAACATACAAAGAATAAAACAAAAACAAGAGAAAGACCTAATATTTCACAATAAAAACAGAAGCCCATTTAAAGATTATAAAATTGGACAGACAATCTATGTTAGAATCAATAAACGTTACGGAAATAAGTTAACTTCACGGTACAAAGAAGAAATAGTAAAAGAAAATAAGAATTCTACAGTTTTAACACAAACCGGCAAGGTAGTCCACAAAAGCCTTATAAAAAGTTAAAAAGAAAAAAAAAAAAGAAATAGGAAATAGGAAAAAATAATTAAAAATGAATGAAAACAATGAACAAAAAATAAATAAAAAAGAGCGCATAGTACGCTTACTATTAAAAAAAAAAAAAAAAAAAATATATATATATATATATATATATATATATATATATATATATAAAAAATATTTTTTCTTTTATAAGGATAAAAAGAGCGCATAGCACGCTTATTATTACACTTTTGACGGAAATATATATATTTGTTTTTTTAGACTTTTTGCCTGCATGGCATACGGAAACGTACAAATACTAGACTATTCATCATCCCAACTAGTCACAATCGACGCAGGTCCCGCAAAACAGGCACATTCAAAATAATTCATACAATTGAATTACACGACTATGACAACACAATAAACCGTGTAGAAATGACAATTAATGATAAATTAGCAAACCATCCATTGAAACCCATCCTGACATCCCTCATAAGCCAATCGAAAAATTATCTTGATAGAATTAGAATAAACAGTAAAGTTAGGAGATCACTAAACTTTATAGGCTCCGCATGGAAATGGATTGCCGGAAATCCAGACCATGCCAATTACAATATCTTAATGGAAAAAATCAATAATGTGCTAGGAAGTAATAATAGACAGCTAATAATTAACAAACTGACAATTGCGAAAATAAACGAAATCATAGCTAATACTAATAAGATATCTAAAGTGGTGAAAGAAGAAAAAGAAGTTGCGAATGACTTAATATTACAAATAAAATTTAAATTAGAAATTACAAAGGAAGAGCTAATTAATATAGCATACGCCATACACTGGGCCAAATCTAACATAATAAATTCATACATATTGTCCGATAAAGAAATGGAAATAACTAAACAATTTTTATTAGATGAAAACATACCATTCGTTAATGTAGATGAAGCATTAGAATTTGCTGAAATAAAAATCGCTTCAAATAAAGAAAGCTTAATTTATATAATAAATTTGCCTACCACAGAGCAAAACGATTGTAAAACTTTAGAAATAAGACCAATAAAAGAAAAAGAATTAATAAATAAAATCGAATTTAAATCAATTTTAATTTGCCAGAATAAAGTTTACGGAAAAAGTAAAGAATGTAAGTCATATAATAAATTATCGATATGCTCAAGAAATATAGTAGAAGATATTACGAATAGCACATGCATAGCACATCTGCTAAAAAGTAAAGTCGACAATTGTACGAAAATTAATAATCATCATGTAAAAGAGATTGAAGAAATAACAAATGATGTATTGTTTCTAAACCAATATACAGGTTTCGTAAAATTTGAAAACGAAACAATGAAGTTAAATGGCACGTATTTAATAAAACACTACAATACTAATATCGAAATAGATGGTAAAAGCTATTTTTCTAAGGTAATAACTAGTAGCAATCCCTTACCAGCAATATTGCAACCAATGGCAAATAATAGTAAAGTAGAAGAAATGTTATCTCTCAAGTCCATAAAAAAACTACAATTAAATGAAGAAAAAGAAATTTCTTTGCTAAAGACAAAAAATTATATTTATTTTTCTGCAAATGTAACAATTATTTCAATAATAATAACTGTAGGCATATTTGTATTATTAAAAGCAAAATTAAAAAAACATAGAGTAAGTAGAAGACTAAATAAAATACATAATAACCGGCTGTAATACCACGAAAGTATGCGTTGACGATCTACCTAAATTTTGTGAAGATCCTTCGAACGAGGACGCTCGAATTTAAGGACGGAGGAGTTAACACCAAATTAGTTAGATAATAATAAATTAGCTAACACAGCAAAACACAAAGTTCAAATAAAAGTTATAAACCAAAATTGCTGACGACACATCTGCATTAATTCAAAAACAGGAAACGCAAAATAACAATTTGCGGAAATCAACAACAACACCACAGCAGAGTTACAACGTCAGCGCAGCCGAGTTTTATACGGTCACATTGAAGTGCAAAGTGACCATAAATCATTGATAGGTATAGAGTAAGATACAATTGTTAGTATTAAGCAGTCGAAATTAAGTAGTCGTAAGGAAAAGTTCAATAAATGATTAAACTTTAAAAAAATTTGTTTTTTTTTTCCACATTTAAGTGGAAGAATGAATAATTTGTACATTCAATGCTTCATGCGAAATTTCCGTTGACGCGGACAACCAATGTTTGCCTGTTGAAAGTGCGCTTGCGTTCATGAATGAAAATATTGTTGTTAGGTGTTTTTCTACAAATTTGGGCATCGACTGTTTGGCTGCCATATTGACTTGTGATGCTGCTGACTCTATTTGAAACCATTGTTGTTTTTGTAGAACAATCTTCGTAATTTTCTTATGTAAGAATGTATGTTTTGTATGCATTATTTGTGGGGGAATGCCATACACACATATTTACATGTGTACGCATATTTGTACGTTGGTTTGTGTATACATTATTTGTTGGGCAATGCCGTACACATATTTTTTTTTTTTTTTTTTTTTTATTTTTTTTTTTTATTTTTTTTTTTTATGGATACGCCAAAGGTGGGTGTAAATCTTCAAAAGATATTGTTGGCTCGTACCAACAATTATGCCCGATTCGCATACAACGCATACGTGCTAAAGCACCCCCTTGCCCCCAGACCTGTGTTTCCCTGCGGAACTACCTATAGGCTTTCCTTCGCAGGGCAGGTATTGTTTATGTATACAACATCTCTTTTATATATAACTTCTTATTTTGTCATACGTTTGCAGCTTCTCGGGACTGCACTCTCGGTCTTATCATGATTTCCTCTTCACGCAGCCTTTGCATAATATATGCAATTATCCCACATACCATATCCCATGCTAGGTGGGATGTTAGCATAAATTTCACCACATCCCTTGAGCGTATGGGTAAGGACTTTCCTACTTTATCTGAAAGTATTTTCCTTTCCTTTTGGAAACGGACACATTCCACCAGTATGTGATCTGCCGTTTCAATATCATTTTCACAGTGCATGCAGAGTAGAGATTCCACATGCTTATATTTGTACAGATAGCTTCTGAAGCAGCCGTGACCAGATAGAAATTGTGTGAGGTAGTAGTTCACCTCCCCATGATCCCGCGTAACCCATTCTCTAATATTGGGTATCAGAGAATGGGTCCACCTTCCTTTCGATGATGTATTCCATCTCTCCTGCCATTTTTGGAGGCATTTCTCATTAATTTTTTCCATTTCTTGCTTATATTGGCTAGGTGACATGCTAGCCCTCATGGCTCGAACTGATGAGCAACGCTCTGCTGCTATGTCTAT
The DNA here is from genome assembly GCF_023373825.1 of Bactrocera dorsalis. Classification (NCBI taxonomy): domain Eukaryota; kingdom Metazoa; phylum Arthropoda; class Insecta; order Diptera; family Tephritidae; genus Bactrocera; species Bactrocera dorsalis. Next base: position 14,552,360 of record NC_064308.1, on the reverse strand, counting down.
GGGGAGTCTTCCAGATATAACATGTATTGCATCATCCGACACTGTTCTAAATGCACAGCAAGTTCTCAATGACGCCAGTCTGTGGACCGAAGCAACTCCTCTCATATATGAGCTATGTTTAATAGCCGATATCCAGATTGGCGCCGCGTAAAGAATGATGGAGCTACTGACACTTGTCAGCAGCTTTCTGGCTAGTTGTCTGGGGCCTCGCATATTGGGCATTATTCTCGCTATTGCCGACACGGACCTCGCCGCTTTGGTGTGTGTGGCTATTAAGTGCTGCTTAAACGAAAGTCTTTGATCTAGGATTACTCCAAGATATTTTAAATGTGGACTTGACTTTATTGTATGGCCATCAATACATATCTCTATTGTTTCCATCTTTTTTCGGCTACTCATCAGAACAACCTCCGTTTTGTGAGCTGCTAGTTGTAAGCCAGCGTTTTCGAGCCATCTTTTAATATTGCTGATACTTTCGTTGCACTTGTTCCTCGCCTCGTCCAGGGTTTTCGCTACTACTACGACCGCAATGTCGTCCGCATAACCTATTACGTTCACCGCATCTGGCATCGCGACTCTCAGAACCCCATTGTACATAACGTTCCAGAGTACAGGGCCGAGAACTGACCCTTGCGGAACACCCCCTGTAACTTTGTATGTTTCAGGTCCACATTCTGTTTCGTATACTAATACTCTGTTGTCAAAGTAGCTGGCCACAATTCGTATAAGGTAGTCCGGAACCTTTAGCTCTGTCAGGGCTCTAATGATTAGAGTCCAGTTCGCTGAGTTGAAAGCATTTTTGATATCCAGGGTAATGACAACACAGTATTTTTTGTCACCCCAGCGCCATCTGCTCCCTTCCAATGCTTTTCCCGCAATATCGGCATTTATTGCATCCACTGTGCTTCGTCCTTTTCTGAAACCAAATTGCATTGGATTCAACCCAGCGTCTCCTTCCGTATACTTCTCGAGTCGCTTGCAGATAATTGTCTCGAAAACTTTTCCAGCCGTATCAAGCATACATAAGGGCCGATATGACGAGGGTTCTTCTGGGGGCTTATCACCTTTGGGGAGAAGAACGAGGCGTTGACGCTTCCAACATTTGGGGAAGATCCCTTCCTTCAAGCAGTTTGTGTATGCGTTTTGGAACAATTTTGGCTTTCTTTGAATGATACGCTTAGTTACGAAATTGGGTATTCCGTCCAGGCCGGGTGCTTTGCCTATCTTAATTCTTTTCACCGCATGTAGTATTTCTTCGTGGGACACTTCAGCAATTTCGTCCGGGTAAATTTGAAGAATTGGCACTTGCATGGGTTCGCATCTTGGGAATAAACTACTAACTATCTTACGTAGGATTGCGGGAGATATAGGCGGGCTTCTTGATTTACCTATTTTCTTCATCACGATTCGGTAGGCTTTTCCCCAAGGGTCGTTATCTACCTCTAAGATAAGTTGGTTAAAGGCGTTTCTTTTGCTTTTAGCTATGGCCTTATGGAGTTCTTTCCTTTTTTTCCGGAAGTTTATTAGGAGTTCCGCGAAATCCCCTCTTCCTCTAGCACGTTGCTGCCTACGTCGGAACTTGAGGCATTCAGCTCTCAGTTGCGCTATTTCTTCGGACCACCAGTATAGTGGGGCTTTGTTTCCTCCGTCTTTTCTTCTTGGCATCGTGGCATCAGCTACCGTTACCAGTGATTTTGTTATGTATTGTATCTGGTTCCGAGCGTTTCCTTGTAAATCCTCTTTTACTTGACTAATGGCGTATTCGAGCATTTCTGTATCACAGACTTTTGTTCTCCAGCGTCTTATTACGCTCTTAGGTGCAAAAGGACCAGAGTTTTGCTTATTTTGTATGTTTATGTCAAAAATTATAGCTTGGTGATCACTGTGTGTATACACGTCCGAGACTTTCCATGAGGTTTGGGTTGCAATCGACGAGCTTACGAATGTGAGGTCAATATGCGATGACGCTCTTCCTTTGATAAAAGTTGGTTTGTATCCGTTGTTGAGGAGTACAAGATCAAGATTTGCGAGTGATGATAGTAGGGCTGTGCCCCTCGCGTTAGTGATCGTACTCCCCCATTCAACCGCCCATGCATTAAAGTCACCAGCAATGACCAGCGGTGTCTTTCCTCTTGCGCACGATGTGAGCCTAAAGAGCATATCCTGGAATTCAAAAAGGGATAGGCTCGGAGCGGCGTAGCAACTGTAAAAATGTATGCCCTTTATCTTTGCGTACACGAAGCCTTTTTCTTTAATAGTCTGAGTATTTTCAAAAGGAATATTGTTCAATGTCCATATCGCAGATTTCGAATCCTTGTCTTCGATCCAGTTATCGTCATTTTTTGGGGTCTTGTATAGTTCACTAAGTAATAGTACGTCTGTGTTAAGGTCCAAGGCGGTTTTCGTCAACAGTGCTTGGGCTGCCGAACAGTGGTTCAGATTTAACTGAAGGCACCTCATCTTTGTGGTCTTGCGGCAGCCTTTTTATAAGCTGGGCAGCTAAAACTACCAGTCGGGTGCTTATTTGACCCATGTGGGCATAAGAGACATAGTGGCTCCTTGCTGCATCCTTTTGCGGCATGCCCCTTTTCTCCACATCTATAGCAAGAGCCCGTGAGATCTCTGCTACTTTTACAGCTACGCGATATATGGCCAAACTCAAAGCATTTGAAGCATCGGGTAGGTCTTGTAATTTCCCGGACCCTACAATTCACCCAGCCTATTTTTATTTTGTTTGCGTCTAAGAGTTTTTTTGATGTTGCCAAAGGGACACTAATAATGGCAATTTGCGTTTCATCTTTAAGCCGTCGCATAGATTTGATGGCACTACGTTCTACATTCTCTTCGTCAGGAAGTTTGTCGTTTATGGACGTACATACTTCCTCGGCTGTCGTTGCCTCATCCAAATCTCTAATTTCTAGCGTAACTGTTTGTGCTAGAACTTTAACTTCTGCCATGTCTTTTAGAACCTCTATTGCGCGTTCCTTGAGTATTTTAGAGGGCTCTTTCGTTTTTGCTTTAAGTTTTAGAAGAAGTTCACCTTTCGCTGTTCTCCTTGTTTTGCTCAAGCTGTCACCGAGGTCTTGAAGTCTGGGGTCTGATTTCATTTTCTTTAGCATTTCTGCGTAAGACATCTCACTGGTCTTCGAAATCACCAGGGCTTCTGTGCGCTTCCGTTTTGGGATCTTTGGTTCAGTTTTTTCAGCTCCGGTTTATTACGTTTGTTTTTCACCAGTTGCCATTCAGGTGCCTGATCATCCGGGTTAGATCTCTCAGGTATTTTCTTTTGTTGCGTTCTATCAAAGTCTTTTCGTCTCTTACTCTTTGACGTTTCTTTCTCGTTTTCAAGCTTTCTCTTCGCTTGCATCGCAATCGCAAACCACGGCGAAGTTTGGGACGTGTTTTCCCTACTTTCGCAGGGATTTGGATTGGTAGCATACTCAGAGGCCGCTAGCTCATATAGTGAGGTTATCCGTCCTATTGTGTCCCTCATGGCCTGATGGATAGACCGTCTTTTTCCATCCTCAAGCATAGTAACCAGATTGCCAATCTGTTCTCCGAGTTGATAGAAGGCTGGCATATTTCCGCTAGTAATGGGTTTCCTTGCTATAGGGGTTTCATTTGACTGCTTGTCTTGCTCAACGCCCGCTGCTGTACTGCTTTCGTGGTTGGTATGCAGTGGTGGTGTTCGCATTACATTTGAGCTTCGCCTAAAGGCCATGTGCTCGTTTACATTTTCGAGTTCAGCTTCCGTGATATTGGTAATATTGTTTGTAGTGTTCATTTAATTGGGTCCCCCCTCGAGGCCGCTATCTCTGCTCGCTATGTGCAATCGCCTTGATGATCCCGTGGTTATCTTTGCAATGCAGGGAGGTCACGCAAAGGGTTGACGTAGGTCCTTATGGGTATATACGTTCAGTGCCAGATCAGCGTTAATCGGGAGCAAGGCTCAACCGAAATTGCAGCGCCAACTCAATGACGGCAAGCATCGAACGTACCTCGAGGCCTTGCCGGGGTTTTAGCGGGACGGAAGGCAGACGTAACATTAGCCGGTGAGCCATTTCGGCAAGATTTCACTCCGCTTACTAAGGTCACCGAATGCTAGGTCTGTCAGCTCCAATGTGTGAATTTGAAAACCGTTTCCAGTAGATTTTCACCAGAGTCTTACTGGGCTCAGAATCTGGTATCCGTTTTGAGAGAATTATTCCAATTTCCGTATGTTGTTGATTGGTTCAGCCGCTCCTAACCTGGAGGCAGACGCTGCCCAGTGAGCCGCTCAATCTGAGTCCGACGCTCCCGGGATTTTCTTTGTTTGACACGTAGTTTTGGGCGGTGTCGGTTCGCCCCATCACAGAGACTTCATCGGATGTATATAACCTTTTAAGCTATACCCTCCATCCCTGCTGCTTTGGTCGGGGACTGCTTATTGGTTATTCGCAGCTAACCTTCATATCTGGAGGCCGTTCAACTATCCGCCACCTGCTGACCCCCACAGTAGCCCAAGCTAGCCCTGTGCCGTACACATATGTATATGTATGTATGTACATGTAGAGCAGTGCGCGCACACTTTTTACTGATAAATGATAATATCACGATTTGAATTTGAATTGTACTTACATATGTATGTATGTAATTATGTGCTAATATGTAGATGCGTATGAAAATTTAAATGAAGACATGTAATTTACATACAAGTTAGCAACAATAACATTTAAAGCAGCGTTGTCCACGGCCTATGCACACAATAGCGCACGGACAGTGCCAGACACCTCACACCAACATGTCGCGACAAGTGTCTGTGAAAGCACGATTGTGCTACTGTATTCAACTTCGTAGGCAAGCAAAGCTGACGATCAGTTGACGCTAGAATAACCAACACAAGCATAACGTGCACACAGTCACGTTGGACAACACTGATTTAAAGCAATCAAAAGACAGGCGCATCCGTTCTACTCGCAAAAGTGCTGACGATACGTCTAGCGCAGTGTGGCGTGATTCTCTGGAAATCCAGCGTAAAGTGGGAACCGAAGTCAGCAGAACTGCAAGAGCATTAAGTTACCATAAGAATTATATGGAAACCGACGTCAGCAGAACTGCAAGCGCATTAAGTTACCATAAGAATTATAAAATTTGTTAAGTTTAGAGTTAAGCGAGCGATTGAACAATAAAGGTCGTAAGACCAGAAAAAGAAGTTAATTTTTACTTTTGACAAGTAAACCCATAACTGGCGCCCGAGCTAAAATAAGCCCCTACGTCGCGAAGGAAAACCAAAGGCGTTAAGAATCCTTCTTCGGAGAACGTGGAGCGATAAGAAAAACAACTGTGATAGTGTGAGATCAGGCCCCTTAGTAGCAGAGCAAAAAGGACGCGTTGGACGCAAGCCAACTCATCAGCACCTATCAACATTAACAACCAACAATGTCAAGAGGCAAAGAATGAAAGGCGTTATTGTATTGTAAGTTAAGTGATAATTATTAATTAAGAACATTAAGTGAAACCCAGATTGTGAAATTTTTTTTTACCAAACTAAAATTGAAATAATACCTTTAAGCATTAATTTGTAAGTGCAAAAACTGAAACATTACTGAAGTAGAAAATAAACCGATACGTAAAGAGTAGTGGACAGTGAGAAAAAATATAAAACGAACTCTTTAACAGACACAACAAAATAGACAATGTCGAACCCAAATAATCTGGTTCGTCCACCAGTAACCAGCGCGAATGTCCCTGCAGGAAATTCAGGATCAGCTAACGTTACAATAAACGAAGATGACCTCGTAAACCTAATAGGAAGGGTAGCTTTAGACGTGGTAAACAGGCAGGGGCCCAGCATAGTTAGGGCAACCCTTAACCCGAATGCGGGTTTAGCAGACACGTGCGACCAAACCATCAATATAGAACATGCAAGCAACGTATCAGATTTAGACAAGATACCCGATGTAGTAAAATGTTTACGCGAATTCTCGGGAAATCCCGCCGAATTCAATTCTTGGAAAAAAGTGTAAATCGAATATTAAATATTTACGAAGTGAGTAAGGGCACACCTAAATTCTACGGAATTCTTACGATGATAAGAAATAAAATCGTCGGCAACGCGGATGCTGCCCTTGAGTCATACAATACACCCTTAGACTGGGGTGCTATTTGTAAGTGTCTAACTTTACATTACGCCGACAAGCGTGATGTATCCGCCCCAGAATACCAAATGACTTCTTTGGTTCAGGGAAATAGGTCAATTGAAGAATTTTACCAGGCCGTTTATTCCAATTTATCTTTAATACTTAATAAGCTAGGTTGTATGGAGGTGGGTAGCGAGGCTCGTAATCTTCTTACTCACACATACAGAAACAAGGCGCTAGATACGTTTGTGCGCGGCCTCAACGGCGACTTACCTAAACTATTGGGCATGAAGGAACCAATGGATCTGCCCCAAGCATTACACTTGTGCCTGAAGCTGGAAAATCAGGGATTCCGCACATGGTACGCACACAATACCAATATGGATCGTAGAGGGCTGCAGCGAAACACCGCACCACCTTTACCTTCAAGAAATTTTCGGAGGCAAGTAAACCAACAAAATTTCTTCCCCGAAATTGCTTACTTACCACAGCGACAACCACAACTTATTTCACATAACTTTCCAAATCAAAGATTTGATAGGAACTTAAATGCTCAAACACACTTTAACCAACCGCCTATGCGCCCCCCAAAACCGCCGGTGCCTATGGAGATAGATGAAACTTTGCGCTCGCGCCGCATTGACTATATGAACCGGCCACAAAATAATCAATTATACGGCAAAAGGCCACCACAGACCACTTCTGAAAGAAATCTCAAGCCACAAAAGGCACAACGCAATTTTCATATAAGTAATACTCCAAGCGCTACCTCGTACACTGGCTCAGAAGATAATCTGAATGATTATTTGGGCGTGGCGGACGACAATATACAGGATGAAGGCCAATATTACGAATATAGCGATATTCATTTTTTAGGTTAAGAAGGTCTTCGTTGCCTTACTTTGAATGCCGCACGAAGAGCGGTGAAGTATTCAAATTTTTAATTGACACTGGCTCCAGCCAGAATTATATTCAACCCAATTTAGCAAAAAAAAATTACTAGAAAACAAAGATATATTTTTAGCGAAAATTATTGCTGGTGATATAGAAATAAAACACCACACATTTTTACAGCTTTTTAATCAAACAGAAATTTTAAAATTCTTTATACTACCCCCTTTAAGAACTTTTCATGGCATTTTGGGCTATGATAGCTTTCGGCAGCTAGATGCTGTAATTAACATTAGAGAGGGAACCTTGACACTTAAAAATAATATAAAATAATTTTATAGAAATAGAAAAAACGGCATTTTCGGTGAATAATGGGAAGTTCGAGTTTACTCGGCTACCATTTGGGCTGAAAAATGTGCCCGCCATTTTCCAGCGTACACTTGACGATATCCTCCATGAACATATAGGCAAGATTTGCTATGTGTATATAGATGATATCATAATATTCTGAAAATCCGAAGAAGAACACTTACAGAATCTTCGAAAAGTTTTCGAAACTTTAGAGGAAGCAAATATGAAGATTCAACTGGACAAATGTCACTTTTTTCAAAAAGAGGTAGAGTTTTTAGGATTTATAGTATCACAAGAGGGCATTAGAACTAACCCAAAAAAGGTAGAAGCAATTACTAATTTTCCCGAACCCAAAAATATTAAAGAATTGCGATCATTTTTAGGCCTATCCGGCTATTACCGTAGATTTATTCGCGATTACGCGAAATTAGCAAAGCCGTTAACAATGGTTCAATGAACAAGCTAAAGAAGCATTTCAGAAAATTAAAAATACATTGGTTTCGGATGAGGTAATTTTATCTTTTCCAAATTACAATAACGATTTTGAGCTCACAACTGATGCCTCAAATTTTGCACTTGGTGCCGTTTTTTCCCAAAGTGGAAAACCTATTTCTTTTATTTCTCGAACTCTAAGAAAGGCGGAGGAACATTACGCCGCAAACGAGAAGGAAATGCTAGCCATTATCTGGGCATTATCCACTCTGCGGAATTTTTTGTACGGGCACGCTAAGGTCAAAATCTTTACAGACCATCAGCCCCTAACTTTCGCTTTAAGTAAGAAAAATACAAATAGTAAAATGATACGATGGAAGGCAGAACTAGAAGAGTATAATCACGAAATATTTCATAAAACTGGTCGAACTAACGTTGTGGCTGATGCACTGTCCTTCGGTAATAAATGGGATCAGCGCTCCCGAACCAATAATGGGAATAATACAAGAAGTTTTTTCAATCCACTTTAATAAATAGCGTATTAGGTTTGCACGAAGAAAGGTAGAAGATGTATTAGAAGAACAAAGGCAGGAAGAAATTATCATAAAAACACACAGGGGAGCTCATCGTAATGGTAAAGAGCATAAATCTCATATACTAGAGAAATATTTCTTCCCCAGCATGAATAACAAAATAAATAAAATAGTCAAACAATGTAGTATTTGTAAAACAAATAAGTATGATAGACGACCTAATAAGCCCGTCTTAAAAGAGACACCTATCCCCTCATACGCAGGACATATAGTGCATATAGATATTTACAAAACGGAAGGCAATCTCGTGCTCACTGCTGTCGACAAATTCTCAAAATATGCGCAGGTAAAACCAATAAAATCAAAAGCTACTCAAGACATAAAAGAACCTCTAAGGGAACTTCTCTTTCAGTTTGGAGTACCCAAAACCGTAATTTTTGATAACGAAAGGGCATTCAATTCAGCGACTATTACTTTTATGTTGGAAGACATATTAAACATTCAAATTTTCAAATCCCCGCCATATAAAAGTGCAGTGAATGGCCAAATCTAGAGATTCCATTCAACACTTTCCGAGATTATGCGTTGTCTAAAAGCCGAAAATCGAGATCAATCATTTGCACAACTTTTAGACAGAGCTGTCTATGAATATAATTACTCAATTCACAGCACAATTAATAATAGACCAATAAAAATTTTTTTCGGTCGTACGGTAAGCACAGACCCCGAACAATTCGAAAAAGCTAGATTAGATAATATTCAAAGAATAAAAGATAAACAAAAACAAAATCTTAAAAATCACAATAGCAAATTACAACCAATTATTGATTATAATCCAGGAGAAACGATTTACGTGAAGGTCCACAATAGGTTAGGAACTAAAATCTCACCTAGGTATAAAAAAGAAGTAGTTAACGAAAACAGGTCGACTACGGTACTGACCGAGTCAAATAGGATAGTTCATAAGAGTAATATTAAAAGCTAGGTACTAAATTTTTTCTTTTTGCAGACTAACGCTTACAGCGACAACAATGGCTCTGACCGACTTCCAAATTACAGACTTCTCAACAGCTCATATAATTACAATAAGCAAAGGACTGACCAAAATACAAGACGGAACGTTTAAACTGATACACCTTATCAACGTTGAACTGTACGAACAATTTTTGGCAGAGGTAAAACAATTCACGGACAAAAACATACAGACAAACAGTATATTTTACTCAACTTTAAAACAAGAAATAGAACAGACCAAAGAAGCAATTAAATCTATTAAACCATCAGGTAGAAAAATTCGAAGATCAATTAACATCCTGGGTACAGCATGGAAATATTTAGCTGGAACCCCAGATCACGACGATTTTGCTGCATTAGAATACGACACAAAACAATTAAACGACAATAACAATAAACAATTTCTAGTAAATCAAGCACTAACGGAACGTATGAATAACCTCACAGTAATTACGGACAAACTAGCAAACGCAATTACAAAAGACAGCTACTTTAACGACGAACTAGTAATAAGTATTCAAAATAGATTACGTTTAGTTAAGGAAGAAATTGTAAACGTTAGATATGCCATCCAATGGGCAAAGTTAAAATTAGTAAATAGCATTTTATTGAACAAGAAAGAATTAGAATTAACTCTTTAAACACTAGAAGAGGAAAATATGCTTTTTTCATCAACTGAAAAAGTCTTAAGTTTTGCAGAAACAAGCGTCCTTTATAATTCAACAATGTTAGCGTATATCGTGAAAATACCAATTATGGAAAAAGAAACCTATGAAAATATTTTAATTAAACCTGTTAAGAGAAATAATACGATTATAAATATTGTTTTCAATAATATTATTAAGAAAGAAAATAAAATTCTTGGAATAAATAGCGAGTGTAAGACAATAAATTCTATATCTATTTGTAAGAAAGACCAAATTGTTAGCCTAGTTAATGAAACCTGCATAACAAAACTTCTAAATAGTAAACAAAATCCAACTTGTCAATATAGCAACGCAAATCATGTTAAACCAATAAAAATACTTCAACCTGGACTAATTCTACTAAACAACTTTAATGGTACCGTAAATAATAGCCTGGAAGAAATGTCCGTTGCAGGTACATTCGTCGTAAAATTCAGCAATCTTACTATAAAAATAAATAATGAATCTTTCTAGAATGGCGAAACGCTTTTAACCGGGGCGTTACCAGTCAGAACACAATTTGCTCCAGCGGAAAAGGAAAGAATAAATCTTTTGTCATTGGAATCAATCCACGAGTTATTCATAGACAACATAAAACGTTTGGATTGCCTTCAGAATAATACGAATACCACTCAAACTTCTGTGGCAATCATGGCCATTCTCACACTAGCAGATTTTTCAATAATATTCTTCTGCCATAGAAGAAAGAAGATAATCCTGCAAACAAGCTTTACATCAGAAACATCGTCCAAGGGTAAGGAGCCAGCAGTACCAGAAATAGTACCAAAAACAGCAAACCCCACAACATACTTCAATTTTGACAACCTACCATATTTTTGATCAATTGAGGACAATTGATTTTAAGAAGGGAGGAGTTAGCAACAATAACATTTAAAGAAATCAAAAGACACGCGCATCCGTTCTACTCGCAAAAGTGCTGACGATACGTCTAGCGCAGTGTGGCGTGATTCTCTGGAAATCCAGCGTAAAGTGGGAACCGACGTCAGCAGAACTGCAAGCGCATTAAGTTACCATAAGAATTATAAAATTTGTTAAGTTCAGAGTTAAGCGAGCGATTGAACAATAAAGGTCGTAAGACCAGAAAAAGAAGTTAATTTTTACTTTTGACAAGTAAACCCATAACTTGTACATATGTATATAAAACCATTCATATATGAAATTATATTATATTACCAAACATAACAAATATTTAAAAATTAACTGTTATTCACACATTAACAAGAAATATATATTTTGAAAATAGCATAATTTACTTAAAATGTTATCAGTTTTGCATGTATTCATAAAAATTCGCAAAATGATAATCATATCAATTAATATGATGGCATGCAAACGTATAAAAATATAAGCAAAAGGCCAACATACGTCTGTAATAGCAATGTATATTTCTGAGCATAATTTTCATTAAATGCTCAGCTCTGTTCACGTGCCACTGTTAACATTTCTCCTTCTGAGCTAGCTGTGGTGAAACACGCTCATCGCATTGTGTTAGCTTTTGACAATTCACACGATTGTCCGTTGTTGGGCCTTCTCTATAAATATACGTTCTCTGATAATACCTTTCTCTTTCTCCCTCTTTATTTCGTTCTTTCATTCCTTCTCTCGCTATTACCACTCCACCCTGCCAATGCATAGTCATGAATTCATGGACAAGCACGTGGCATTATAGACATATTTCACTCGTGAGAATTTTAAATCGTAAAAATACCATTTATAAATTACTCGTATAAATATAGTGACAATGGAAGGTGAACAGATAAATGATGATGATAGTGGAAAATTATTTAGAACAAAACAATTAAATACGTAAGTATATGTATATACATATATGTTATTAATTTATTATTAATAATTCTATTTATTTATATTTTTCAATCATTTTCAGTACCGCAATACCACCAAAAACGAATGCAGAATATCAAAAAGCATATAGGGAACGCCAAAAAAATTAAGAAAATTGAAAATAAACGAGAAAGGTACAATACAAAATTATCGATGTGTATGTATGCATACGATGGTGCTCCTTTTTTTCGAACTTTATTATTAGCCTCATCTACGAAAAAGTGTTATTATTATTATTTTATTATTTTATTATTTTTGTTATTTTATTATTATTATTATCATATTATTATTATTACTTTCTGAATTTGAAGAATTATTTCGTGTGTAGAGTATTATATATTTTTACTCTACTATTCAAAGAAAAAAGAATCACTCAAATGTACATATAGAATTTTTTTTTATTTCATGTTAAATATATTTATTATTTTTATTATTTTAGTAACGCTGCATGTAATGCACCATCTAAAACTGAAAAAACTCAATTTGAACACTGTAAAGAGTATCAGCAGAAATCTAGATTGAAAAAGCAGCGTGTTCAACTTAATGCTTTACTTTTTGAAAAGAGTGAAGTTACACAATCGTAAGATATTCATTTTTGTAATTCCATTTACTATGCAAAGAAACTTTTTTAAATGTTTAATACTTCAATTTCAGCTCATTGACACACAGAATGTAAAAAACAAAAAATTTGTTATGAGACACAACGAAATTTTGACTGATCACTTTGAATCATTTGAAGATCTGTATGTATTTCAAAATTTGAATCCAATTTTTTTCATATTTTATTCAAATTTTTATTTAAAGCATATAACTTTTTTCCTTAGGTTGCATGATACTGTTAATTTACCAACACAAACACAGGCATCTTCTCAAAGATCAGTCATAAGTCTTTCATTCCAAGCTCCATACGAGCAACATACCGAATGTTCAGAGCCGAATACCATTTTACAGTGTTTAATAAATATTCCTGGAGACGGCAATTGTTTATTTTATTCTCTCATTGAAGTCCAAAGGCTCAGAATAACACCATCAGAACTCAGAAAACAATTACTGGAATCTCGATATTTTCATACCTGCCAAAACCCAAATAATGCAAGATGTATACTTGTTAGTGAGTCCAAATATGGAGATTTAGATTGTATAGCGACATTTTCAAGAGAATTCAATCAGAATATTTGTGTGCATTTTCAATTCTTCGATACCAACACAAGTCAAGAAAAAGTGTGGTTCTGTTATTTTATTGTGAATGATACACAAAACTCCATTCACCTCCATCTTCGCAATCAGCATTTTACTCCGTATATTGACGTATAATAAACAACAGAATTAGTAAGTTTGATATGATAATGGACAACAATATTAGTAGTCAACACTCTGAAGACTGTATTTTTGAAGGTCCTTCAAACTTGGAAAATAATACAGCAGCCGAAGAAAATTCCGATGCAAGTGGAATTGAATTTGATGACGAAAACGATGTGATTGAGATGGAATTTTTAGAAAATCATGTCACAATTCCAGTTTGCACAAATTATTACCAACACAGCAGTAGTCATTTAGATTTTTTTACTGGCTTTAAAAATAATACTTTTGTGCTGTCTGTGATAGGCTTTGGTGGATGGAAGATTTAAGTGAGACATCTAGTATACACAAGAATATTTTACAAAAAATATTGCTCGTAATTTTTTTACTTTAATCAATTGTTTATCTTTATTGGTACTTCATATGATTTTATTACTATATGTTCTTTTTGCTATTTCAGAATTATGTGTGTGGTATAAATGTTGACATTTGTTCTACGCGTAAAGCGGCTTTAAGCAAAGAAAAAATACCTTTAATGGCGACATACATACCCAGTAATTTCATCCAATCTACCAACATTAAATCTTGTAGAACAACGATTAATTTCACCGAGGATTCCTTTCATGCAAATACGAAGACTTAGACATGTTCACGGTTAATACGGTATTTATGGTCAAATTATAAATGTTCCCATTGAAGTTAATACAATGGTAAGCCATTTGCTTAGAAATATTAACGATGACCATTGCGTTTATGTACACTTAAAGAAGAAATTAGTATATAAAAGCAGTTATGTTCATGGCCCCATAAATCTAAAGAATATTAAAAAAAGAAATGTGGTGTCGTAGGACACCAGGTAGGAACGAAGTTCCTTCGGCTAATCGATACAATTTGCAAAAAAATTTTGCGGATTAGTTTTTATTTAAGTACAGATAAGTATTAAGAAAATTTAGTATTTTAAGAAATACTCGTAATGAATTACGTAAAATAAAAAAAAAATTGTAATTCAAATTAATAACTAAAATAACAAAATAATAGTCAAGTTTGGTAAAACCAAATGTGCATGCCTATAACTGCCGAAGTGACTAAAAGAATTTCACATTTCCGAGTTCTCTACAATCGACTTGGAAGTTTTGGGTATAGGTGGTGTTTATACGCATTTCTTTGATTTAGCCGAGGCTTACTTTCGCTGCAGTTTCTTGCCCCATTGATGGGTTTCTTTTTGCAAAGGTGTGTGTTATTAAACATATAATGTCTTCATATAGTCTAGGTCTTCGAAACTTCTACTTTGACCCCAGCTTATTTCTCCCGTTCCGTCCAATACGATGTTAAGGGAATATTTAAGTCTAGGTTCAGAAATTTCAAGTCAAAAATTTAAATTAATATTTTTAATATATTTTTTTTTATTATTTTAACATTACAAGAATACATAACAAAATCTGAAAATAGGTACCGGGGTCTAAGTATACGGTTTCCTGGGGGCTTGAACAGTTTTGATTGGATTTAAACAATTCTTTGTCATAAGGTGGCATACACTAAAGATATTAATTGTGCACAGTTGTATCCAGTTCTATTCATAGGTACTTGATTTGTGTACTGGAAACTGAACGAATCAAGTGGAATTTAAAATTGTGCTATATGGGAAGTAGGCATGGTTGTTGTCCGATTTCGTACATTTTCACAATGTTACATAAGAATATAAGAAGAATGCCACGTACTAAATTTTGTCGAAATCGGTCAGTCGGGTCCCGAGATATGAGATTATAACAAAAAGTTGGCGGTACCACACTCATCGTCTAATTTTCAAACCGGCTCCCATAAAGCTTTCTCATACCATCCTGGTGGTCTTTGTCGTATTTAGTTATTAATTTATCGTGCTTTTAGTAGAAATGAGCGGGATTATCCGCCGATTTCATTCACTTTTGGTCGGTAGAAGTTCTTATAAGATTTATGCTCAGCAAATTTGGTTGTTGTAGCTTAAGTGGTTTAAGAGCTATGTATGTACATTATTAGACGGCGGGGCCACGCTCACTTTTTCAAAAGGTTGTGCCCACAGGTGCCCTTAGCTACTGCCATTCCTTGTGCTTACAGCTTCATATCTTAATTGAGCGCTGTTATGGAACTTTATATATTTTCGGTTAGTGGCGATTTGTGTTCGGACAGACAGACAGTCAACCGAAATTCAACTTTCCTCTTCGTCCAGATCGTTTATATACATACTAGCAAATACCCGGCGTACTTTGTTACGCCGCAAAAACTGAAACGATGAGGGTATTGGAAAGAGTTTAATGTAGTTTAAAATGCAAATAAAAGAATACCTTTATTCGTACATGTAAACACACATACATGAGTATAATGTGTATCTTATGTTAGACTTACAAATATTTACTACCCATATTTGAATTAATTGCAAACACTTTCAAATTCATTAACGTTATAAATAATTTGTTTATTAAATTTTTTTTTACAGAAAAATTAAAAATAGATAACAAAAAGGTAACAATTCAAAACTCTTACTTAAAATAAATAGGATTGTATAGAGTAAATATTAATTCAAGATATGAAATAAGGTATACTATAATTGATGTATTTTGGAACAATAACCAAAAAGGATATATTTTAATTATTAAAAACTTTAGTGAATACAACATTTTTTGTTTTATTTCCATTGCCAGAAATGAGAACAGTTTGTTTTGCGGGGAACCAATTCGTGACAGAGCCACATACATATAACTGACCGTGAGAAAATACTTCGTTTCGAAGATCTATGCCAACAGTATTAAATGTTTGCCCTTGGGACTTATTAATGGTAATCGCAAAACACGTCTTAACGGGGAACTGTACTCTTTTGAAACTAAATGGAAGATCTGTAGGTATCATTGGTATCCGAGGGATCATTGTGCTTTCGCCTGCTGCAGGTTCGGTTAAAATGTTTGCTTGAATGATATTAGGCATCAAGTGCGTTATCTTCAGTCGAGTGCCATTACATAAATTGGGAGGCTTAAGATTTCGTAGAAGGATTATTGGCGTACCAATTTTAAGTTCTAGTTGAAATGGAGGTAGTCCCGAGGGATTAAGAGAGTTAAGAAACTCCGTTGGATAGTGAACAACGTCTCCTTCATCTGTCACTGTGTCAAAAGAATTGTAAATTTTATATTCTGATAATATTCTTTGACAAACGGCTTTGTTGATTTCGTCTGCAGCGGAATTCGTCGAAGTAATTATAGCTCACTCATATAACCACTTAGAATCTTTGTGGTGCAAATTAATAATATCTGGATACCCGTTATCAATAAGTTGGTCAACTGTTCTAACACAGGTTCCTGCAATATCTGGCATTGTTACATAACTATCTTTGGTGACAGATTTGCAACCGTTACCTATTTTAAGTAGGAACTCTGCAAACCGATTGGATGGTCCAGCTCCACAAAGATTTATTCGCATATTGGCAGTCAATTTAAATTTTGGTGTTGCGTTCGGCGCTGGCAATAAACTCCCAATAACGTGGTAAACTTGTCCATGTATTTTAAACGTTGGCATGAAATTACCCTCCCTAATTTCATTACCACCAAACGAAGTCACAACCATTGCATTTTCTTATATATTTTTTTAAGTGACAGGACGACTGATGCTCACCTCAAAGCAGCGCTTTGATTGTCAGCGAAGGCTCACCTATATGTCTCACTTGCATGTCTCTTGCTACAACACAAACCTGGTGCCTCTTTCACCCACTTTTTAGCCTTACAAAAATTGCAAATGCCATTCATTCGACCAATGAATAAAAGGGAATGGTCCAAATAATTACAATCCTGTCTATAGTTAAACGCTGATTTGAAAGCAATCGCCCCTTGTCTATTCTGCATCATTTGCAACCTTACATTCTCTACGCGATTTGCACTCTCGTCGACCGTCTCATTTCATCTTAGCTGAATTTGCCGTCTATTTGATGAGGATCTAAATAATTGAGATTTTGCTTTTGGCATCTCTGAAAGCTTTATTGTAAAAACCGTATATTTATTATTAAGCAAATTAGTTTCGCTTAAATCTAATCTTTACCTTTTGATTTAAAGACAATGAATTTCCAATTTTACTCTACCATTTGCAGAATACGATCATAAATACAATAAAGTTAGAAGAAACCAGCAAGTATTTCGCAGACACACATGAAAACCACATTACATCTTAATATTTGATTTTATTGGTTTTTGGATGTTCCTTACGGAGAGCGTTCTGTTTTTATTTTCAATGTGCTTTGTTACAAAAAAGTACAAAGACAATAAGAAAAGTAATTCAAGCAACGGTGCGTTGCTGCAAAATAAGTAGCTGTAAAACAGAATAACTATAGTTGACACTGTATTTACATAACTACATACGGCAATTTATGCGAGCATTTGATTGTGCTGTTTAGCGTTATTTCACTTGTTCTGCGATCATTTATATATGCAAACTTTTTTGCTTTGTACTTTACTTCAATAAGTTATGTAGAAAAGATGTGAGAGATGGAAGAGAGAGTGCATACATATGTACATATGTATGTACTTTACTTCATTACGTTATGCTGGAAAAGATGTGCAGAGATGGAAGAGAGAGAGAGTGCGTGCCGCAAACGATAAAGGGCACACGCACACACACAAAGCGCGCTTCGCTGTAGACTGCGTTTGGTGAACGAAAAACCTTATGCTTGCAATATTTTTGGTTTTTCAAAAACTTCAACCCGAAAGAAAAAGGATTTGATTTCGGAAAATTAAAAAAAAAAAAGTATACCACTCGCGAGCCTAGAGCAAATGCTTTATTTAAAAAAAAAAATTATAAAAATCGCTTCAGAACTTTAGGAGATTAGCCGTTACAAACATTTTTCATATAAGCGATTTTATATAATTAGTATAGATATATAACCCTATATCTATCTCGCTTAGTTTTAGGTGATACGTACAACCGTTAAGTGAACAAAACTATAATACTCGTACTCTGTAGTAACTGGTTGCAAAAGTGTAAAGAGTACTAGCTGATACGAGTAATGTGTGCTGATAACCCACATCAGAGGAGACCGTCTTATTAAATCAATTAATTTTAAGGGGACCACTCTATTATCGAATGCATTCCAGATTATGAAGTGTATTGAACGCCTTTTGGAAGTCGATAAAGATGAGATAAAGAGGGAAGCGTCAACATTTCATTAATTTTTTCTATACCGGAAACAAAACGCTTTCTGGGGTCTTTGTGACAGGGGCCTAAGATCCTGGGTCTTAAACAAAGATACTTATAAATAGCTTTTTGAGCTCGAAAAGCTTACGGTCTTTTTCTTACGGTTTTACTATCACTTTTTTCAGTTAGGTCCCGCAGCAAAATCCCTATCTCCTCCAAGTCTGCCGTAAGGAACGGCCAATAATTCTTCGCTAAAATAAAAGTTAAATACTACATTTTGAGCATTATAACAAAAACTCAAACCATTAACCAACCTGCGCCAAAAAATATGCAACAATTCAACTCCCCAAAAACGTACTTGCATACACAATAATGTTACAGATTTTCATGCCTAATTATTTTGCAAAACCTAAAGGTACGCTATAACTAGCGATCTTACATTCTTCTTCTTACGGGTTATTTCCTCAAACCATTAACCAACCTGCTCCAAAAAATATGCAAGAATTCAACTCCCCAAAAACGTACTTAGTGCAAGCACAATTCTCACCCAAAACTAACATGCATTTATACTAATTATTTATACTAATTATATAAAATCGCTTATATGAAAAATGTTTGTAACGGCTAATCTCCTAAAGTTCTGAAGCGATTTTTATAATTTTTTTTTTTAAATAAAGCATTTGCTCTAGGCTCGCGAGTGGTATACTTTTTTTTTTTTAATTTTCCGAAATCAAATCCTTTTTCTTTCGGGTTGAAGTTTTTGAAAAACCAAAAATATTGCAAGCATAAGGTTTTTCGTTCACCAAACGCAGTCTACAGCGAAGCGCGCTTTGTGTGTGTGCGTGTGCCCTTGATCGTTTGCGGCACGCACTCTCTCTCTCTTCCATCTCTGCACATCTTTTCCAGCATAACGTAATGAAGTAAAGTACATACATATGTACATATGTATGCACTCTCTCTTCCATCTCTCACATCTTTTCTACATAACTTATTGAAGTAAAGTACAAAGCAAAAAAGTTTGCATATATAAATGATCGCAGAACAAGTGAAATAACGCTAAACAGCACAATCAAATGCTCGCATAAATTGCCGTATGTATGCATGTATGTAGTTATGTAAATACAGTGTCAACTATATTTATTCTGTTTTACAGCTACTTATTTTGCAGCAACGCACCGTTGCTTGAATTACTTTTCTTATTGTCTTTGTACTTTTTTGTAACAAAGCACATTGAAAATAAAAACAGAACGCTCTCCGTAAGGAACATCCAAAAACCAATAAAATCAAATATTAAGATGTAATGTGGTTTTCATGTGTGTCTGCGAAATACTTGCTGGTTTCTTCTAACTTTATTGTATTTATGATCGTATTCTGCAAATGGTAGAGTAAAATTGGAAATTTATTGTCTTTAAATCAAAAGGTAAAGATTAGATTTAAGCGAAACTAATTTGGTTAATAATAAATATACGGTTTTTACAATAAAAGCTTTCAGAGATGCCAAAAGCAAAATCTCAATTATTTAGATCCTCATCAAATAGACGGCAAATTCAGCTAAGATGAAATGAGACGGTCGACGAGAGTGCAAATCGCGTAGAGAATGTAAGGTTGCAAATGATGCAGAATAGACAAGGGGCGATTGCTTTCAAATCAGCGTTTAACTATAGACAGGATTGTAATTATTTGGACCATTCCCTTTTATTCATTGGTCGAATGAATGGCATTTGCAATTTTTGTAAGGCTAAAAAGTGGGTGAAAGAGGCACCAGGTTTGTGTTGTAGCAAGAGACATGCAAGTGAGACATATAGGTGAGCCTTCGCTGACAATCAAAGCGCTGCTTTGAGGTGAGCATCAGTCGTCCTGTCACTTAAAAAAAATATAAGAAAATGCAATGGTTGTGACTTCGTTTGGTGGTAATGAAATTAGGGAGGGTAATTTCATGCCAACGTTTAAAATACATGGACAAGTTTACCACGTTATTGGGAGTTTATTGCCAGCGCCGAACGCAACACCAAAATTTAAATTGACTGCCAATATGCGAATAAATCTTTGTGGAGCTGGACCATCCAATCGGTTTGCAGAGTTCCTACTTAAAATAAGTAACGGTTGCAAATCTGTCACCAAAGATAGTTATGTAACAATGCCAGATATTGCAGGAACCTGTGTTAGAACAGTTGACCAACTTATTGATAACGTGTATCCAGATATTATTAATTTGCACCACAAAGATTCTAAGTGGTTATATGAGTGAGCTATAATTACTTCGACGAATTCCGCTGCAGACGAAATCAACAAAGCCGTTTGTCAAAGAATATTATCAGAATATAAAATTTACAATTCTTTTGACACAGTGACAGATGAAGGAGACGTTGTTCACTATCCAACGGAGTTTCTTAACTCTCTTAATCCCTCGGGACTACCTCCATTTCAACTAGAACTTAAAATTGGTACGCCAATAATCCTTCTACGAAATCTTAAGCCTCCCAATTTATGTAATGGCACTCGACTGAAGATAACGCCCTTGATGCCTAATATCATTCAAGCAAACATTTTAACCGAACCTGCAGCAGGCGAAAGCACAATGATCCCTCGGATACCAATGATACCTACAGATCTTCCTTTTAGTTTCAAAAGAGTACAGTTCCCCGTTAAGACGTGTTTTGCGATTACCATTAATAAGTCCCAAGGGCAAACATTTAATACTGTTGGCATAGATCTTCGAAACGAAGTATTTTCTCACGGTCAGTTATATGTATGTGGCTCTGTCACGAATTGGTTCCCCGCAAAACAAACTGTTCTCATTTCTGGCAATGGAAATAAAACAAAAAATGTTGTATTCACTAAAGTTTTTAGTAATTAAAATATATCCTTTTTGGTTATTGTTCCAAAATACATCAATTATAGTATACCTTATTTCATATCTTGAATTAATATTTACTCTATACAATCCTATTTATTTTAAGTAAGAGTTTTGAATTGTTACCTTTTTGTTATCTATTTTTAATTTTTCTGTAAAAAAAAATTTAATAAACAAATTATTTATAACGTTAATGAATTTGAAAGTGTTTGCAATTAATTCAAATATGGGTAGTAAATATTTGTAAGTCTAACATAAGATACACATTATACTCATGTATGTGTGTTTACATGTACGAATAAAGGTATTCTTTTATTTGCATTTTAAACTACATTAAACTCTTTCCAATACCCTCATCGTTTCAGTTTCTGCGGCGTAACAAAGTACGCCGGGTATTTGCTAGTACACAATAATGTTACAGACTTTCATGCCTAATTATTTTGCAAAACCTAAAGGTAGGCTATAATTAGCGATCTTACAGTCTTTTTCTTATGGGTTATTTCTTACGGGTTATTTCTTACGTTTTTGCTTTCACTTTTTTTCAGTTAGGTCCCGCAGCAAAATCCCTATCTTCTCCAAGCCTGCCGTAAGGAACTTCGTTCCAAAAATGGATGACTTATTTGGTAAAAACTCCGCTTTATATTTATTATAATATCACGATCGACAATACATTTATAAGCAATAATAATAACGAAGCAGCTCCGGAATTAGTACTTGATGATGTCAGTGAGCATGTGCCGATTGAAGATAATCTCACAGCTCAACAACAAACTTTTATGTGGAATGAAGATTTACATTTGCATATGGCACCTGGAGAGAAAAGTATTCCTGTTAGCATACTTTTCGACGAACATGCCGAAGAGCTTTCATTTCCAACTATCTACGGTGGTCAGTTTAGAACCTATAGAGAAGATATACATGTAACTGAATTTATGCAAGCTACTAGTGAAATGACAAAGTTGATGACAACCGATGAGTCGACGTTGCGAGTTTTCGAGAGAAAAGTTCTGCGAAAGATTTATGGTCCTTTGCGCCTTGGCCACGGCGAATATCGCATTCGATGGAACGAGACGAGATATATGACGACATTGACATAGTTCAGCGAACTAAATGAAAACACTCCAGCTCTGAAAGTATTCGACGCAGTACCCGCCGCGGGAAGCAGAGGAAGAGGAAGACCTCCACTCCGTTGGAAGGACCAAGTGGAGAAGGACCTGGCTTCGCTTGGAATATCCAATTGGCGCCACGTAGCGAAGAGAAGAAACGACTGGCGCGCTGTTGTTGACTCGGCTATAATCGCGTAAGCGGTGTCTACGCCAGTAAAGAAGAAGAAGACTAGTGAAATCCGGCGTACAGATCGACGTGCTACTGATCCACAGCATCTTTTATATTTAGCTGTGGAAATTATGAGACTGCGAGTCAGTCAAAGCGTGAGGATTGCATTTAAACATGTTGGCTATGACACTAAAATAACAAAAGAGAATGTACAGTCTGAAGAATATATTAATAACTGTATTGAAAGTAACCTCGCTTTTCTTCGTTGTATTCCGAATTCCGCTTGGTACAGGTCCGATCGAAAAAAGATCTTTTGGCCATGATTCGACAATTAGGAGCACCAACTGCTTTTATGACTGTCAGTGCTAATGAAACGGGTTGGACCGATTTGCTTAAATTATTGTATAAATTAAAGAATAATGGAGCAGATATTTCTAATGAACTATTAGCGGAAATGGGTTATATTGATAAAGCAACTCTAGTTAATGAAGATGCTGTTACTTTTGCCATATACTTTAACAAATTAGTAGATTGTTTATTGAAGATTTTTCAATCTAAAAAAAGAAGTCCATTTGGTAAACATAGGGTAAATAATTACTTTAAAAGAATCGAATTTCAACATCGCGGAAGTCCTCACGCTCACATTCTGTTATGGTTCCGGGAGATTTATTAGTTAACAATAAAGAATTAATTCAAATAATTGATGAATTAATTTCCGTATCAGAGTTAGAGGCGTCTGGAAATACATATAAAACTCCAAACTCATAAACACACTTTTATGTGTTATAAAAAATGGACCCTCATAAAAAAGAAAACTGTCGATTTGGTGCCCCTTTTATGCCATCTCGAAATACAATAACATTGTTACCTATGAAAGATACTGATCAAAATTTTTCTGAAGAAAAATTTAAAGAATATAAAAATCACTATAAACTACTTCGTTCAAATTTAGAAAGTTTTGAATACACAGATTTTGATCACTTTTTTAATGACAATAATATTGAATCCGATGAACATTATTACAACATTATTCGTGCCGGTATCAATCGACCAAGGTTATTCTATCGTCGAACACCATCAGAAAAGTGACATAATCTTTTAATCCATTTGTATTTCACCATCTAAAGTCTAATATGGATTTCCAAATGATCCAAGATGAATATTTGTGTGCTGTTTACGTTGTTGAGTATGTTAACAAACACAACAGAGGTATCAGCAATCTATCTACAACGACAAATACTTTGGGTTATGGACGAAAATCCAGAATTTGATCTTGTTGATATCACAAAGAAATTGAGTGTTGACGTTCTTCATGCTGTTGAAATGTCAGCACAAGAAGCTGCTTGGTATTTGTTACGCCAACCTATGGCAAAATCATCGGTAGTGACTGTTTACATACCGACAATATATCCCACTGAACGTCACAGAATAAGGAAAACTATGAAAAAATTAGAGGTAGAAATATATGGAAAGAAAACTGGTTTGATGAGTATGAAAAAAGACCCGATGATTTGGACAACGTTACATTAGCACACTTCGTAGCTAATTATTACGTCAATAATAAAGGAGAATATGTAAAAAGGAAAATTCAAAAAGTGATCCGTTACCGTAATTATGATATGGCTAATAACTTCAACGACTACAGAAGAGAAATGGTATTGCTGCATATTCCTTTTAAAAGTGAAAATAACGACGTTCTTGCTGATATACAAATATATGAAGATAACAAAGATTTAATCTTAAAACGCAGAAAAGAGTTTGAGTCCAACTTAGATATGGAAAAAACCATTGAAATTTGTAGACAGTTGTGTAGAGAAAAAGAAGACGAAGATGCTGATTGTGAAGATGAACATGCCAATATTGTCTTCGAAAATGATCCTTATGCATTGATAGCGCAATATCCGGATTCTACAATCAATGCTGATTTGCAAAAGCAGCACTTAGCAAACTTGGTGCTGTTGCAAAACAAAGAGAAAACTTGATGGACACTCAACACTTCTGCGAATTGATGAGATCGACAAATACAAAACAAAAAGATCTATTAATGAACATTATTCATTATTTGCTAACTCCAAATCAAGTGCCGTTTCAAGTTTTCTTCACTGGTCCAGCTGGTAGTGGTAAGACTTTTGTTATTAAACTTATAATGGAAATTTACAACAGATTTACTGACAATGATGGTTACTGCAATGCTTACATAACTTGCGCTTCAACTGGCAAAGCTGCTGTGGCAATTAATGGTACAACAGTTCATACAGCTCTTAAAATTCCAATTTCCAAAATGTTATCTTTATCATTTGAAACATTACATTTGTACAGATCACTTTTTAGATATGTTAAAGTATTAATCATCGATGAAATAAGCATGAATAGTGCAGAACTATTAGGCAAAATTGAAATGCGTTTAAAACAGATTACCGGAAGAGGTAAAGCTGACTTTGGTAACATAGATGTGATTTTAATTGAGGATTTACGACAAGCACCACCAGTAAGGGCAACAGCCATATATAAGCCAGTTAAAACAAATATTTTTGGCCCTTATTTGTGGAGAACATTAAAATTTTATCAACTGACTGAAGTAGTGAGACAGACTAATGTTCAATTTTCGAATATTCTAACTAAGATAGGCAACGGAGATCCATTGGATGAGGATGAATTTCAAATTATTGAATCCAGATTTTTTACCAAAGAAGATGCCGGAAGATTGTGTCCTCATGGAGTTCGTTTGTTTCATGAAAACGTTCGTGTTGACGCTTTCAACAATTATGTTTTGCAAAAATTTGAAGAAAAAATAATTTCGACAACTGACGATGTGATCACTGGTTCAAAAAGTCGTGAACAAGAGACTAATTGTCATCAAAAACTGCATAAAAAGAATCTCAATGAAATTGGTGGGTTACCGTATCAAATTACTTTTGTTAAATCTATGTATTACCTTATTACCACTAATATCGATGTAACTGATGGCTTATGTAATGGTTCAGTGGGAAAGTTAGTACATATGGATTTTGATGAAAACAACACTGTATGCAGAGTTTGGTTAGAATTTTGTGGTTCGAAACATATAGGTCAAAAAAAAAAAGAAAGAAATCTGCTCGACTGGCAATTCAATGTGGTATCAGTAATCATGCGGTACCAATTGAATTACGTTCAGCAAACTTCCCATTGACATCAGATAAAAAATTTATTGCGAAACGGAAGCATTTTCCTTTAGTTTCGGCTGCTGCGATGACCATCCACAAATCACAAGGTGGAACATTCGATGAAATT
The DNA here is from genome assembly GCF_023373825.1 of Bactrocera dorsalis. Taxonomy (NCBI): domain Eukaryota; kingdom Metazoa; phylum Arthropoda; class Insecta; order Diptera; family Tephritidae; genus Bactrocera; species Bactrocera dorsalis. The sequence goes on along the minus strand of NC_064308.1, from coordinate 14,526,628 downwards.
GTTTACGAATACAATAAGGGAAATCCACAAGAGCTTGTCTATGTTGCGCTATCTCGTGTAACAAACATCGAAGGTGTGTTTATTGTAACACCCAATAACAATCCAAATAACTTCAGATTTCACCATAATCAAGTGCAGGCATCATCAGCGAAAAGTTTGCTCCAAGAATTTCAGAGATTGTCGCTAAATCCTTTACACACTAAAGCCCAAACGATCTTGGATTTTCTTCAAACTAAAAATGGCATTTCCATAACCACATTAAATTGTCAAAGTCTACAACGCCATAGATTGGATTTGTCGGATTCTGTAATTCAACAACTAATTTCTTACTTCTTTCCGAAACGTGGATGAGCAATGACCAACAGATTGATACTCCTAATTTCAACTGCATTTCCCATTTCAAGCGAGATTACGTACGTACAGGTGGAGTTGCTATCTATCAAAATAGGAATGACACTACTAATATTTTAACACCAAATATGGACATAATCTTAAAAAATACTAGCGATGTGAATGTTAGACGTACAGAAGTTGGAGACATTTGTTCAGCTAAGTATATGTAAAATGAACAACGGAGTTGAAACTGTGATGGTAATAGTCTACATTTCTCCAAATACAAAAATTGAAGATGTAAAACATTTCATCCATCGAGCGCTTATAGAATATACTGATGAGGTTTCTGAAATACTTGGTGGATACTTCCAATGGTTTTATCTGGAGATTCCAATGTAAATTTTGCAAATGAAAAATCAGAACCACTAAGAACATTTCTTTTAGAAAAATTTAAATTACTTATAAATAACAATCCAAAAGAATCGACAACGAGATACGGTACTACTATTGATGCTGTTTTTTCGAGGTATTTGCATAAAATAGAATCACAAACATATGTATCATATTTTAGTTACCACAAGCCAATAGTTTCAGCAATAGAATTCAATGACGAAACTGATTAATAAGTATTACTTATAATGATAATATTAATAATAAACTTTTTTTGTAATTTGCAAGTATTTCTATTTTTCCTATGTAATTTTATGGTGTCAAACAAAAATAAAGAGACATATTGGAACGAAGTTCCTTACGGCAGGCTTGGAGAAGATAGGGATTTTGCTGCGGGAAAAAGTGATAGTAAAACCGTAAGAAAATATCCGTAAGAAATAACCCGTAAGAAAAAGACTGTAAGATCGCTAGTTATAGCCTACCTTTAGGTTTTGCAAAATTGTGTATGAGTTATAGACAGTTATACGTACACATGTATTTAGTTATATGTATATATACATGTTTACAGATACATCGTTTACAACCTAAGTGCAGCTAAGACAACATAAATATTTATGTATAGTTATAAGTACTAGTTGTAGATAGTCACACATGTGTACAAATACTTTTCATTATCAGTAAAAATAAGAACAATAAGAATGTAAATACAAATGGTCCCAAAACCATTAGTATTTCCATTCCTTTGTTAGAAGTAAATACAAATAGTCCCAAAACCATTAATATTTCCATTCCTTTGTTAGAAGTAGAATAGGTACACATAAGATTTGAAAAACAACTGACCTGCGCGTCGGTACTAGCGTAAGTATAAATAGATGTAGTTTGAAAAAGAACAAATAGAATAAAATGGACCACTGAGCGAATAGCACGCGTTATTTCATTTATTTAATTGGCGCCCAACGAGTTTTTGTAAGTCTGTTCCCAAAATCATTATGTCAGGATAATAGAACAGCAGAAGAACACCAAAAAAAAAAAAATCAAGTGAAAAGGAAAAGTCGTGCATCGGAAAAAAATAGGTCAACAATCCCACGCCAAGGACAATCGGGAAGGAAAAAAAAGTGAACAACTCCACAACGGGACTGAAGCTGTACTTAATGTAAGCATAACTAGTATCTAAGAGAATTGAAATTGTACGCTAGGAATAAGATCCAATTTTGCCAAATTTTGTGAAAATAAACAACATTTGTGACAAGCGAAAAAATAGGTGTAAAATGTCGTTAACCGCAGAAGCCATTTCCGATTTGGTTACTCAAATCACTACAGCTGTAGCGAATCAGCTGGAACAGCGCGTATCTGAACAGATTAGGCAGGTTCAAGCTAATGTTGACGCGTTGAATTTAAATGTTGTTCCACCAAAAGTTTTGAGGTACGAGGACATAGAGATAGATACAAATATCCAATGCGATATTGGACTCGATGTTGTGAAGACTGTACCCGAGTTTTCCGGTGAGTCGGTTCGATATCCATCATGGCGACAGTCTGCAAAAGCAGCTATGAAGCCTTATGAAAAATACTTAGGCTCAAATAGGTATTATCAAGCCATAGCTATAATACGAAATAAAATAACAGGAGCGGCGGATACCATGTTATCATCATTTAGTACGCCCCTGAATTTTGATGCTATAATAGCAAGGCTTGACCAAACATACTCGGACAAAAGACCGCTATATCTTTTAGAGCAAGAACTCTCCACTTTGCGACAGGGAAGACAATCCATTACGGACTATTACAATTCAGTAGAGAAGCATCTGACACTTCTTACAAATAAAGCAGTTATGCAATATAACGGGGACAGAGAAGCCTTGAAACTTCTTAATGAGAAGTATAGGAATGATGCCTTACGTGTTTTCATTTCAGGGTTAAATCGACCCTTTAATGATATTTTGTTTTCAAGTCGCCCGGCAGGTTTATCAACCGCTTTAGCCTTAGCACAAGAATTAGAAATGAATCAACAACGCTACACATTTGCTAACGCATTCGCAAATAATCATGGAAGGACAGTCTTGTCACAACCACAACCAGAGCCTATGGATGTTGATCCCAGCTTTTCTCGGCTAAACATAACAGCATAATAATAGGCAGCAAACGCGTTTAATAAATTTCAATCGTTCTAACTATAGAACGGAAATCCCCAAAGACAGAGCAATAATAATAGACAAAATAATTGTGGTCAGCATGTGAATCATTACCAAATATATGAAAGTGAAGGAATGAAGAATACTTCCAAGGATAGTCGCACTAAATTTTTAAATAACAATTCTCAATTGCCGTATGTGTTAATTAAAATACGTAATGGGAAAGAACTTAAATTACTTATTGACACGGGAACTGCGAAAAATTATGTATTTAACCATGAATTTCTAACGTCAATCAAAAAACTGGAAAAACCTTTCAGTTTATCATCCATTAATGGTACCACAACTATTTTCGAAAAATGTTTGATAGAAGTATTTGGTACAATAACAGAATTCTATATTTTAAAGGATCTAGAAAGTTTTGATGGAATTATAGGATTTGATTTCCTTAGGCAAATTGGCGGAGTTTTAAATACAGATACAGGATATTTGAACTATAATAATGGCAGGGAACAGATAATTTTTTTGGAATGTGTTCAAATTAATACATTGCAAACTATTGTCGAAAATGTTCCGCCCAGGGCAAACCTAAAGTTTCAAATTATGTTGAAATCATATGAAAAAGTATTTGCAGACTCAGAAGAAGCTTTACCGTATAACACTAAAGTAGTGGCGACAATCGAAACAACAACTAGCGAACCTATTTATTCGAAATCTTATCCTTATCAAATGTCTGCAACAAAATTTGTAAATTCCGAAGTCGAGTCACTTCTCGCTAACAAAATCATACGCAAAAGTCGCTCTCCCTATAACAACCCAGTATGGGTTGTAGACAAAAAAGGAATTGATGAGACAGGTAGCAAAAAGCTACGGATGGTAATAGATTTTCGCAAATTAAATGAAAAAACTATTCCTGACCGGTATCCAATTCCTGACACAAATGTGATTCTGACGAATCTTGGAAAATCAAAGTATTTTACAACGATCGATCTAAAGTCGGGATTTCACCAAATTTTTCTTGCTGAAAAGGATCGAGAGAAAACAGTCTTCTCCGTGAATAACGGTAAGTATGAATTTTGCAGGTTACCTTTTGGGTTGAAAAATGCTCCTAGTATTTTTCAGAGAGCGATAGACGACATATTGAGAGAAGATATCGAGGCACGTTGTCATGTTTACATTGATGACGTAATAATTTTCTCTCCCGATATTGAGACTCACATATACGATATAGAGAGTATAATTAAAAAACTGCTGGATGCTAATATGAGAATAGAATTGGAAAAATGCAAATTTTTCAGAACTAGCGTAGAGTTCCTTGGTTTTGTAGTTTCCGAGAATGGCCTTAAGACAGCTGACGATAAAACACTTGCCATACTAAAATTTGAGGAACCCAAAACTCTTCGGGCATTACGCTCCTTTTTAGGACTGTCAGGATATTATACGAGATTTATTCGAGATTATGCGAAAATTGCAAAGCCGCTAACGGAAATATTAAGGGAAAAAACGGCCATATAAACACGAAGCATTCAAGTAGTAAACAAATAACATTGTCAAAGGAGGCTCAAAAGGCGTTTAATAAACTAAAAGAAATCCTTGCATCTGAAGATGTTACTCTTCGCTTTCCAGATTTTAGTAAATCTTTTGATTTAACCACCGACGCTTCTTCTGTAGCAATCGGAGCTGTACTATCGCAGGAGAAAAGACCTATAACTTTTATATCCCGCACACTATCTTCTGCAGAGCAAAACTATGCTACTAATGAAAGAGAAATGCTTGCGATTGTTTGGTCATTGCAGAATTTACGAAATTATTTGTACGGCGTTAACAACCTTAACATATTTACAGACCATCAGCCGCTTACATTTTCCATTTCGGACCGTACCCCCATTACAAAACTAAAACGTTGGAGAAGTTTTGTAGAAGAATTTGCGCCCAAATTCCATTACAAACCAGGTACTGGAAATGTGGTAGCAGATGCCCTTTCGCGGCAGTACATTCAACACATGAATCAATGCGATAATACCGATCAGTACAGTACACAATGCTGCACAAACAGCGAGCTTTCTTTTACCCAGTTTATTCAGACCGTGCCAACAACTATCAATAGTTTTAGAAATCAAATTGTTTTATTAGAAGCGCAAACTTCTGACCGTGTAGTAACTTCTCCGTTTCCTGGATATAAGCGTCACGATATTCAATTTAGCGACATTCAGTCCCTATATCATTTACTAAAAGATGCTATTAATGCAAATGTTGTTAATGGTATTCATTGCCCACTCACTGTGCTAGGAAAAATACAAAATGAGATTGTAGAACTATTTCCATCGGTTCGCTTCAAACACACAGAAAACTTGGTTACGGACTTACCAAACGAAAGTGATCAAATTGAAGCAATCGCTACAGAACATAATCGCGCTCATCGAGCCGCTGGAGAAAATATTCTCCAATTAATTAGTGAATATTTTTTTCCTAGAATGAGGAAAAAGATAACAGACTTTGCGAAAAATTGTAGCATTTGCGCGAAAAGTAAATATGTTAGACATCCTAAAAAGCAGATTATGAAATCAACCCCAATACCCACTTACCCAGGGGAAATCCTGCACATGGATATATATAGTACAAATGGCCAATATTTTTTGACGTGCTTGGATAAATTTTCAAAGTTTGCATTCATTGAACCCATAGATTCTCGTTCAATTGTAGATTTGAAAGTACCAATAATTAGGATATTAGGATTTTTCAAAAGCCCAAAAATTTTAGTCACAGATAATGAAGCAACATTTTGCTCTCAAACAATAAAGTCAGTCATTCGAGACAATTTTGATATGACACACTTCACAGCACCTGCAATGCATAGCAGTACAAATGGCCAAGTTGAGAGATTTCCCTCTACTCTTAGCGAAATTGCTAGAACAGTAAAACAGGAAAATGGACTTACGGGCATAAAAGAGTTAATGCAGGTAGCAGTTACAAAATATAATAACTCAATCCATTCAACGATCCACCGAAGGGCGATAGATATTATATTTTCCTTACCAACACCTGAGAAAGAGAGAATTCGAGAGCTTTTACTAAAAGTTCAGAACCAACAAAATGAGATTCATAATATAAATCGGAAGGATAGAAAATTCTTCCCAGGTCAAAAAATTTATATTAAGTTAGACAAACGAAGAGGTACTAAAGTAACCAATGGATATGTTGAAAGAACAGTACAATAAAACAACTGTCCTAGTAGATGGAAAAGAAGTACATAAAGACAACATTCGCCAAATATCTGATTTTTACAGGCTCCTCAATATGGTCACCATCCAGGCCAAGATTCTAGATTACAACCACTCCAGGTATATCCCATTTCAGAAAGGAGAAGTAGCTATTTATGACACCTACATATATCTTGTACATACCATAAACATAACCGAATTTGAGGAAGTGGCCCTTGACGTATCCAACCTTAAAAAGCTTTTCGAAAACCAAGAGAAAAAGGAATCCTTAGAGGCCGATGCCAACGAGATGCTTCGCCTCATTAATGCACTGAGCTTTCGCAGTAGAAAAACTAGATCAATAAATTTTTTAGGTTCTGCATTGAAATTTGTTGCTGGCACTCCGGATCACAGTGATTTCGAGATATTAGGAGAAATGCAAACAAGGCTAATAGAAGCTGAAAACCAGCAGATAGAGACAAATGCTGATTTAGTAAATAAGATAAACGAGTTAACTTCTCAAATTAATAAACTCAAATACAATCATTACGAGAAAGTAGAAAATAAAATGTATCCCGACTTATTTCAGATAATAGCTGTTCGTAATCAAAGAGTAATCTCGCTTCTCACTAATGTTGTCTATTCAGTTACGCTCGCTAAATTAAATATAGTAAATAATGTAATTTTATCAGATAACGAAATTAAGAAAGTATTAAATCAAGAAAATTACCAACTAGGTATAAGTGCCCTTATGGCTGCTGGAAATGTTAAGATCTACTCTAATAATGAGATATTAAAATATTTGGTAAGAATACCAAAAGTGTACTCTGTTTGCCCACTAATAGAAATTTTTCCGGTAGTATACAATAACACGATATTAGATTTAAGAAATAAATATGCTGCTAAATACGGGAAATACCGTAGTCCGCTTTATAACTGCAAGGAAACTGTAACTATCCCTTTCTGTCAAATTGATACATTTGATTCCTGCATGCACCAAATTCTAAACAACATTTCGGCAACCTGTAAGACAACTACAGCATACCATGTACCTCCGGTCATCCAAATCGACGAAAATATTCTGTTAGTCAACAACCAGAATATAATCTTAACGGAAGGAAACCAAACGAATGAATTGATGGGGACATTCTTAATAATGTACGACAACGATATTTTAATAAATAATACAAAGTACCCGGTGAGCGAAAAAAGTCCATATATGGTACCTGAATTAACGAACCGCTTCAAATTGAATATCTCCGAGCATGCCACAATCCCAACGCTACCTTACCTGCACCAAATACACATACAAAACCTACAGAAGATAGAAAAATTTAGTGAAGATGCATCAAAACGAAATATATATTGGTATGTCCTGATTTAAATAACAGGTACATTAATAACAACCATAATTGTGTACCTAAAATGTAAAAGATCAGATACAGTAATCAGCACATTTTCCAACCCATCGCAGCCAAGTAACCTTTTTACAAATGAGCATTTTGACCTGATGATAAAAACTATCGAAAGCAACCTAAAGCAGATTCGGGACGCATCTGTTTAAGGAAGGGGATAGTTATAGTCAGTTATACGTACACATGTATTTAGTTATATGTATATATACATGTTTACAGATACATCGTTTACAACCTAAGTGCAGCTAAGACAACATAAATATTTATGTATAGTTATAAGTACTAGTTGTAGATAGTCACACATGTGTACAAATACTTTTCATTATCAGTAAAAATAAGAACAATAAGAATGTAAATACAAATAGTCCCAAAACCATTAATATTTCCATTCCTTTGTTAGAAGTAGAATAGGTACACATAAGATTTGAAAAACAACTGTCCTGCGCGTCGGTACTAGCATAAGTATAAATAGATGTAGTTTGAAAAAGAACAAATAGAGGCGTAGTGAATGGAAATTTGTGAAAATGTAGGTTTTTTGCGTTTATTTATTGCTTTATGGTAACAAATAATTAATTTATACTATTTTTGTTAATTTTATGCAGGTCGAAAGTCGTGAGCACTAAACAGCAGTTGGAAAAACTGGTAGCTTTAATGGAAGAAAATCCACAATTTGCAAGAGGGATTTGCACCAAAGTTCAGGCGGCAACAAAATGGGAGGTATTTGCTTTGGAGCTAAACTGTTTGGGTCCACCAACTAGACCAGCGGCAAAGTGGATGAAGGTTCATAAAGTTGTTCTGTGTATTTTGTGGAAATACATTTTTATTTGAACATTGTAGGTATGGGCTGATATGAAGTCAAAGACAAAAAAAAAACTGTCCCAAAACAAAGCGGAGTACAGAGCAACAGGCGGAGGTACTAACAGGCTGCAGGGATTTTCTAATACTGAAGAGAGTATTATTGGCTTACTCGAGTTTGATGCCTGCATAAACCCGCCGGGAGCCGAATTTGGTCTAGATATAAGTGGCGATGTTGAACCACAACTTTCAGCTCCACCAAATACCACCCCACATCCTCAGGCTGAAAACTCTGAAGAAAATGAAGTGGAGTTTCATTCTGAGGCTCACGAGCACGCAAAAAGCGGCCAATTAAAAAATGCAACAAGGCAGAGAGGCTGAGGTTACTGGACTCCCAGACAAATGCCCAGAAACAGTTTTACCAAGAAATGGTCTCCACTTTAGGGGTCATACGAAAATGTGCTGAAGAAAAAGTGGAATACCAAAAGAAACAGTATGAACTGAATAAAAACGCAACAGAGGCAATCCTACAGCTGAAAAGGGAAAAATTGCGGGTTTACAAAGAAGAAGTCTTAAAAAGCCAGCAAGATCGCAGATCAAAACTGCAGTTAAAACTTGCAATTTTAGAGTTAAAAAAAAAATCTTTAAACAATTCTTAACTTTTATATTTAGATCTAAGTTAAAGTGCCTTAAAGGGACTGAATTCATATTTTTTGTGAATGTATGTTGAAATGTAAATGAATTATGTGATATTTTTCGGTTTCTATTAGTATTCTAAGTAGAATAGGTAAATGAATTATGTGATATTTTTCGGTTTTTATTAGTATTTTAAGACTGTATATATTTCTAAGTACAAAAGGTAAATGAATTATGTGATATTTTTCTGCAGAGCAAAACTATGCTACTAATGAAAGAGAAATGCTTGCGATTGTTTGGTCATTGCAGAATTTACGAAATTATTTGTACGGCGTTAACAACCTTAACATATTTACAGACCATCAGCCGCTTACATTTTCCATTTCGGACCGTACCCATTACAAAACTAAAACGTTGGAGAAGTTTTGTAGAAGAATTTGCGCCCAAATTCCATTACAAACCAGGTACTGGAAATGTGGTAGCAGATGCCCTTTCGCGGCAGTACATTCAACACATGAATCAATGCGATAATACCGATCAGTACAGTACACAATGCTGCACAAACAGCGAGCTTTCTTTTACCCAGTTTATTCAGACCGTGCCAACAACTATCAATAGTTTTAGAAATCAAATTGTTTTATTAGAAGCGCAAACTTCTGACCGTGTAGTAACTTCTCCGTTTCCTGGATATAAGCGTCACGATATTCAATTTAGCGACATTCAGTCCCTATATCATTTACTAAAAGATGCTATTAATGCAAATGTTGTTAATGGTATTCATTGCCCACTCACTGTGCTAGGAAAAATACAAAATGAGATTGTAGAACTATTTCCATCGGTTCGCTTCAAACACACAGAAAACTTGGTTACGGACTTACCAAACGAAAGTGATCAAATTGAAGCAATCGCTACAGAACATAATCGCGCTCATCGAGCCGCTGGAGAAAATATTCTCCAATTAATTAGTGAATATTTTTTTCCTAGAATGAGGAAAAAGATAACAGACTTTGCGAAAAATTGTAGCATTTGCGCGAAAAGTAAATATGTTAGACATCCTAAAAAGCAGATTATGAAATCAACCCCAATACCCACTTACCCAGGGGAAATCCTGCACATGGATATATATAGTACAAATGGCCAATATTTTTTGACGTGCTTGGATAAATTTTCAAAGTTTGCATTCATTGAACCCATAGATTCTCGTTCAATTGTAGATTTGAAAGTACCAATAATTAGGATATTAGGATTTTTCAAAAGCCCAAAAATTTTAGTCACAGATAATGAAGCAACATTTTGCTCTCAAACAATAAAGTCAGTCATTCGAGACAATTTTGATATGACACACTTCACAGCACCTGCAATGCATAGCAGTACAAATGGCCAAGTTGAGAGATTTCCCTCTACTCTTAGCGAAATTGCTAGAACAGTAAAACAGGAAAATGGACTTACGGGCATAAAAGAGTTAATGCAGGTAGCAGTTACAAAATATAATAACTCAATCCATTCAACGATCCACCGAAGGGCGATAGATATTATATTTTCCTTACCAACACCTGAGAAAGAGAGAATTCGAGAGCTTTTACTAAAAGTTCAGAACCAACAAAATGAGATTCATAATATAAATCGGAAGGATAGAAAATTCTTCCCAGGTCAAAAAATTTATATTAAGTTAGACAAACGAAGAGGTACTAAAGTAACCAATGGATATGTTGAAAGAACAGTACAATAAAACAACTGTCCTAGTAGATGGAAAAGAAGTACATAAAGACAACATTCGCCAAATATCTGATTTTTACAGGCTCCTCAATATGGTCACCATCCAGGCCAAGATTCTAGATTACAACCACTCCAGGTATATCCCATTTCAGAAAGGAGAAGTAGCTATTTATGACACCTACATATATCTTGTACATACCATAAACATAACCGAATTTGAGGAAGTGGCCCTTGACGTATCCAACCTTAAAAAGCTTTTCGAAAACCAAGAGAAAAAGGAATCCTTAGAGGCCGATGCCAACGAGATGCTTCGCCTCATTAATGCACTGAGCTTTCGCAGTAGAAAAACTAGATCAATAAATTTTTTAGGTTCTGCATTGAAATTTGTTGCTGGCACTCCGGATCACAGTGATTTCGAGATATTAGGAGAAATGCAAACAAGGCTAATAGAAGCTGAAAACCAGCAGATAGAGACAAATGCTGATTTAGTAAATAAGATAAACGAGTTAACTTCTCAAATTAATAAACTCAAATACAATCATTACGAGAAAGTAGAAAATAAAATGTATCCCGACTTATTTCAGATAATAGCTGTTCGTAATCAAAGAGTAATCTCGCTTCTCACTAATGTTGTCTATTCAGTTACGCTCGCTAAATTAAATATAGTAAATAATGTAATTTTATCAGATAACGAAATTAAGAAAGTATTAAATCAAGAAAATTACCAACTAGGTATAAGTGCCCTTATGGCTGCTGGAAATGTTAAGATCTACTCTAATAATGAGATATTAAAATATTTGGTAAGAATACCAAAAGTGTACTCTGTTTGCCCACTAATAGAAATTTTTCCGGTAGTATACAATAACACGATATTAGATTTAAGAAATAAATATGCTGCTAAATACGGGAAATACCGTAGTCCGCTTTATAACTGCAAGGAAACTGTAACTATCCCTTTCTGTCAAATTGATACATTTGATTCCTGCATGCACCAAATTCTAAACAACATTTCGGCAACCTGTAAGACAACTACAGCATACCATGTACCTCCGGTCATCCAAATCGACGAAAATATTCTGTTAGTCAACAACCAGAATATAATCTTAACGGAAGGAAACCAAACGAATGAATTGATGGGGACATTCTTAATAATGTACGACAACGATATTTTAATAAATAATACAAAGTACCCGGTGAGCGAAAAAAGTCCATATATGGTACCTGAATTAACGAACCGCTTCAAATTGAATATCTCCGAGCATGCCACAATCCCAACGCTACCTTACCTGCACCAAATACACATACAAAACCTACAGAAGATAGAAAAATTTAGTGAAGATGCATCAAAACGAAATATATATTGGTATGTCCTGATTTAAATAACAGGTACATTAATAACAACCATAATTGTGTACCTAAAATGTAAAAGATCAGATACAGTAATCAGCACATTTTCCAACCCATCGCAGCCAAGTAACCTTTTTACAAATGAGCATTTTGACCTGATGATAAAAACTATCGAAAGCAACCTAAAGCAGATTCGGGACGCATCTGTTTAAGGAAGGGGATAGTTATAGTCAGTTATACGTACACATGTATTTAGTTATATGTATATATACATGTTTACAGATACATCGTTTACAACCTAAGTGCAGCTAAGACAACATAAATATTTATGTATAGTTATAAGTACTAGTTGTAGATAGTCACACATGTGTACAAATACTTTTCATTATCAGTAAAAATAAGAACAATAAGAATGTAAATACAAATAGTCCCAAAACCATTAATATTTCCATTCCTTTGTTAGAAGTAGAATAGGTACACATAAGATTTGAAAAACAACTGACCTGCGCGTCGGTACTAGCATAAGTATAAATAGATGTAGTTTGAAAAAGAACAAATAGAGGCCCCTATTATGAGTTGCATTCGATCTTCGCTATTCGCTGGCTATCGAAAATCGAAAATCGAATGCCAAATTCGTATTATGAGCTATGCAACCCTGTCGAAATTTTCGTTGAGCATCGAAATGGCTGTCGAACAGAATTTACCTATCGACAGCGTAGCGTAGTGAATGGAAATTTGTGAAAATGTAGGTTTTTTGCGTTTATTTATTGCTTTATGGTAACAAATAATTAATTTATACTATTTTTGTTAATTTTATGCAGGTCGAAAGTCGTGAGCACTAAACAGCAGTTGGAAAAACTGGTAGCTTTAATGGAAGAAAATCCACAATTTGCAAGAGGGATTTGCACCAAAGTTCAGGCGGCAACAAAATGGGAGGTATTTGCTTTGGAGCTAAACTGTTTGGGTCCACCAACTAGACCAGCGGCAAAGTGGATGAAGGTTCATAAAGTTGTTCTGTGTATTTTGTGGAAATACATTTTTATTTGAACATTGTAGGTATGGGCTGATATGAAGTCAAAGACAAAAAAAAAACTGTCCCAAAACAAAGCGGAGTGCAGAGCAACAGGCGGAGGTACTAACAGGCTGCAGGGATTTTCTAATACTGAAGAGAGTATTATTGGCTTACTCGAGTTTGATGCCTGCATAAACCCGCCGGGAGCCGAATTTGGTCTAGATATAAGTGGCGATGTTGAACCACAACTTTCAGCTCCACCAAATACCACCCCACATCCTCAGGCTGAAAACTCTGAAGAAAATGAAGTGGAGTTTCATTCTGAGGCTCACGAGTCTCCAGCACGCAAAAAGCGGCCAATTAAAAAATGCAACAAGGCAGAGAGGCTGAGGTTACTGGACTCCCAGACAAATGCCCAGAAACAGTTTTACCAAGAAATGGTCTCCACTTTAGGGGTCATACGAAAATGTGCTGAAGAAAAAGTGGAATACCAAAAGAAACAGTATGAACTGAATAAAAACGCAACAGAGGCAATCCTACAGCTGAAAAGGGAAAAATTGCGGGTTTACAAAGAAGAAGTCTTAAAAAGCCAGCAAGATCGCAGATCAAAACTGCAGTTAAAACTTGCAATTTTAGAGTTAAAAAAAAAATCTTTAAACAATTCTTAACTTTTATATTTAGATCTAAGTTAAAGTGCCTTAAAGAGACTGAATTCATATTTTTTGTGAATGTATGTTGAAATGTAAATGAATTATGTGATATTTTTCGGTTTCTATTAGTATTCTAAGTAGAATAGGTAAATGAATTATGTGATATTTTTCGGTTTTTATTAGTATTTTAAGACTGTATATATTTCTAAGTACAAAAGGTAAATGAATTATGTGATATTTTTTGTCAAAGAGTAATTTTTATTACGTAGATAAACATGAACAATGAATTCCATAATAAATATTTTGAATAAATAAATTTCTAATTTATTTTTTTTAATTATATCTAAAACGTTCTTAATATACGATTTCTAATTGCTGCTGCTTCCGAGTCGTTATCAGATTCAACTTCAATGACTCCACCATGACTATCGTTTGCCTCATTAGGAAATTCTTCAGGAGAAATTTCAACTTTATAAAATATGCAAATGTTGTGTAAAGCTGCACAAACATTAATAATTTGTGTCGCCTTTTTTGGAGAATAGTGGAGAGCTCTTGCTTGTAACAAACATCTGAATCTATTTTTCAACACTCCAATATTGCGCTCTACTATATTTCTTGCTCTCGAATGTTGTGTATTGCATCTGCTTTCTGGAGATCCTTCTTCAGAATTTCTAAAAGGTGTCATCAAATAAGTTTTTAGAGCGTATCCAGCGTCTCCTATTCAGAAAAAAAAATTATTCTAAAAAATATAACGTTTTGCTTTTTTAGTCAAACATATATGTACCAAGTAGCCAAGTATTGCGAAGACCATTTTCGACTTGCTGTTCTAAATATGCTTTCAATGCTGACATGTTGAAAATCATTGAATCATGCGTTGCCCCGGGATTCTTTGCATTTATATACCGTATGTTCATTGTATGATCACAAACCTGTAATTAATATAAAAGCCAAAAATGCTCAACTACAAATTTACGATAAACTTGTATGCATACTTACAATCATAGCATTAATGCTAAAGAATCCTTTTCTGTTGTAATATAAATGCTGCAACTCCTTTTTGGGAGCCACAATTTTGATGTGTGTACCATCAACACAACCGATTACCCCAGGAAATCTGGTATTATTATAAAAATGGGATTTTGCTTGTTGCATTTCAGCCTCGGTATAATTGAATTTTATCCATCTTTGGCAAATGAAATTCTCCAGGGCATCGAGTACCTCAGATAGTACCACAGACACCGTGGGCTGTGCTAGTCCAAGCATATTTTCATTCCCTATACTAAGTTGATACGATCCCTGAGCACAAAATCGTAAAGCTGTTGCCAATTTTAATATATTGGGAATAGATTTCGCTCGTGTGCATCGCTGCAGCATTTCCTCTGTAGCGGACAGCAAATCAACGAACGCCTCTTTCGACAAACGAAAGTTTTTTATAAATCTACAAATAAAATTTCTTAAATGTTGAACATGTAGAAACCTCTAACAAATAGCATTGTACTTACGTAGCGGAATCCAATTCCAAAGGGTTGGAAGCGTCCCTTAACTTCTTTCTATTTCTGGCCAATTCCACTAAGCTTTCATCCTCCTCTGAAGAATCGTCAAACCACAATTCAGTCGTAGTCATATTTTATTTTAACTTTTATTTATATTTACTTTATTTATAAAATATTTTTTAGCTTTACCTTCACACTTCGTACACAAAACGCTTTTAGTTTTTACACCATCTGACAGATGTATACTATCGTGAACATTCAAAATGATTG
Source organism: Bactrocera dorsalis (assembly GCF_023373825.1). Lineage (NCBI taxonomy): Eukaryota > Metazoa > Arthropoda > Insecta > Diptera > Tephritidae > Bactrocera > Bactrocera dorsalis. The sequence continues at coordinate 14,511,239 of NC_064308.1, read as the reverse complement.
CAATTCACAATAACGCCAATCTTCATCGAATGAGCGTCGTAATACCAAATGCAAATTCGTTCGACCAGCATTTTCGATCGTTGTCGAAGATCGAATGCAACTCATAATAGGGGCCAGAATAAAATGGACCACTGAGCGAATAGCACGCGTTATTTCATTTATGCAAATTAGTTTTGGGTGAGAATTGTGCTTGCACTAAGTACGTTTATGGGGAGTTGAATTCTTGCATATTTTTTGGAGCAGGTTGGTTAATGGTTTGAGGAAATAACCCGTAAGAAGAAGAATGTAAGATCGCTAGTTATAGCGTACCTTTAGGTTTTGCAAAATAATTAGGCATGAAAATCTGTAACATTATTGTGTATGCAAGTACGTTTTTGGGGAGTTGAATTGTTGCATATTTTTTGGCGCAGGTTGGTTAATGGTTTGAGTTTTTGTTATAATGCTCAAAATGTAGTATTTAACTTTTATTTTAGCGAAGAATTATTGGCCGTTCCTTACGGCAGACTTGGAGGAGATAGGGATTTTGCTGCGGGACCTAACTGAAAAAAGTGATAGTAAAACCGTAAGAAAAAGACCGTAAGCTTTTCGAGCTCAAAAAGCTATTTATAAGTATCTTTGTTTAAGACCCAGGATCTTAGGCCCCTGTCACAAAGACCCCAGAAAGCGTTTTGTTTCCGGTATAGAAAAAATTAATGAAATGTTGACGCTTCCCTCTTTATCTCATCTTTATCGACTTCCAAAAGGCGTTCAATACACTTCATAATCTGGAATGCATTCGATAATAGAGTGGTCCCCTTAAAATTAATTGATTTAATAAGACGGTCTCCTCTGATGTGGGTTATCAGCACACATTACTCGTATCAGCTAGTACTCTTTACACTTTTGCAACCAGTTACTACAGAGTACGAGTATTATAGTTTTGTTCACTTAACGGTTGTTCGTATCACCTAAAACTAAGCGAGATAGATATAGGGTTAAATATCTATACTAATTATATAAAATCGCTTATATGAAAAATGTTTGTAACGGCTAATCTCCTAAAGTTCTGAAGCGATTTTTATAATTTTTTTTTTTAAATAAAGCATTTGCTCTAGGCTCGCGAGTGGTATACTTTTTTTTAATTTTCCGAAATCAAATCCTTTTTCTTTCGGGTGAAGTTTTTGAAAAACCAAAAATATTGCAAGCATAAGGTTTTTCGTTCACCAAACGCAGTCTACAGCGAAGCGCGCTTTGTGTGTGTGCGTGTGCCCTTGATCGTTTGCGGCACGCACTCTCTCTCTCTTCCATCTCTGCACATCTTTTCCAGCATAACGTAATGAAGTAAAGTACATACATATGTATGCACTCTCTCTTCCATCTCTCACATCTTTTCTACATAACTTATTGAAGTAAAGTACAAAGCAAAAAAGTTTGCATATATAAATGATCGCAGAACAAGTGAAATAACGCTAAACAGCACAATCAAATGCTCGCATAAATTGCCGTATGTATGCATGTATGTAGTTATGTAAATACAGTGTCAACTATATTTATTCTGTTTTACAGCTACTTATTTTGCAGCAACGCACCGTTGCTTGAATTACTTTTCTTATTGTCTTTGTACTTTTTTGTAACAAAGCACATTGAAAATAAAAACAGAACGCTCTCCGTAAGGAACATCCAAAAACCAATAAAATCAAATATTAAGATGTAATGTGGTTTTCATGTGTGTCTGCGAAATACTTGCTGGTTTCTTCTAACTTTATTGTATTTATGATCGTATTCTGCAAATGGTAGAGTAAAATTGGAAATTCATTGTCTTTAAATCAAAAGGTAAAGATTAGATTTAAGCGAAACTAATTTGGTTAATAATAAATATACGGTTTTTACAATAAAAGCTTTCAGAGATGCCAAAAGCAAAATCTCAATTATTTAGATCCTCATCAAATAGACGGCAAATTCAGCTAAAATGAAATGAGACGGTCGACGAGAGTGCAAATCGCGTAGAGAATGTAAGGTTGCAAATGATGCAGAATAGACAAGGGGCGATTGCTTTCAAATCAGCGTTTAACTATAGACAGGATTGTAATTATTTGGACCATTCCCTTTTATTCATTGGTCGAATGAATGGCATTTGCAATTTTTGTAAGGCTAAAAAGTGTGTGAAAGAGGCACCAGGTTTGTGTTGTAGCAAGAGACATGCAAGTGAGACATATAGGTGAGCCTTCGCTGACAATCAAAGCGTTGCTTTGAGGTGAGCATCAGTCGTCCTGTCACTTAAAAAAAAATATAAGAAAATGCAATGGTTATACTCTTTATACTCTTGCAACCAGTTACTACAGAGTACGAGTATTATAGTTTTGTTCACCCAACGGTTGTACGTATCACCTAAAACTAAGCGAGATAGATATAGGGATATATATATGTATATAAACGATCTGGACGAAGAGGAAAGTTGAATTTCGGTTGACTGTCTGTCTGTCCGAACACAAATCGCCACTAACCGAAAATATATAAAGTTCCATAACAGCGCTCAATTAAGATATGAAGCTGTAAGCACAAGGAATGGCAGTAGCTAAGGGCACCTGTGGGCACAACCTTTTGAAAAAGTGGGCGTGGCCCCGCCGTCTAATAATGTACATACATAGCTCTTAAACCACTTAAGCTACAACAACCAAATTTGCTGAGCATAAATCTTATAAGAACTTCTACCGACCAAAAGTGAATGAAATCGGCGGATAATCCCGCTCATTTCTACTAAAAGCACGATAAATTAATAACTTAAATTAATAACTTAACAAAGACCACCAGTATGGTATGAGAAAGCTTTATGGGAGCCGGTTTGAAAATTAGACGATGAGTGTGGTACCGCCAACTTTTTGTTATAATCTCATATCTCGGGACCCGACTGACCGATTTCGACAAAATTTAGTACGTGGCATTCTTCTTATATTCCTATGTAACATTGTGAAAATGTACGAAATCGAACAACAACCATGCCTACTTCCCATATAGCACAATTTTAAATTCCACTTGATTCGTTCAGTTTCCAGTACACAAATCAAGTACCTATGAATAGAACTGGATACAACTGTGCACAATTAATATCTTTAGTGTATGCCACCTTATGACAAAGAATTGTTTAAATCCAATCAAAACTGTTCAAGCCCCCAGGGAACCGTGTACTTAGACCCCGATACCTATTTTCAGATTTTGTTATGTATTCTTGTAATGTTAAAATAATAAAAAAATATATTAAAAATATTAATTTACATTTTTTACTTGAAATTTCTGAATCTAGACTTAAATATTCCCTTAACATCGTATCGGACGGAACGGAAGAAATAAGTTGGGGTCAAAGTAGAAGTTTCGAAGACCTAGACTATACGGAGACATTATATGTTTAATAACACACACCTTTGCAAAAAGAAACCCATCAATGGGGCAAGAAACTGCAGCGAAAGTAAGCCTCGCCTAAATCAAAGAAATGCGTATAAACACCACCTATACCCAAAACTTCCAAGTCGATTGTAGAGAACTCGGAAATGTGAAATTCTTTTATTCACTTCGGCAAGTTATAGGCGTGCACATTTGGTTTTACCAAACTTGACTATTATTTTGTTATTTTAGTTATTAATTTGAATTACAATTTTTTTTTATTTTACGTAATTCATTACGAGTATTTCTTAAAATACTAAATTTTCTTAATACTTATCTGACCACCACGTTTCTTTTTTTTGTTATTTTAGTTTTTTAGTTATAATTTGAATTACTTTTTTATTTTACGTAATTGACTATTTCTTAAAATACTAAATTTTTTTAACTCTTTCAGTCACGCTTTTAGATTAAGAATATATTGAATGAATATATTGAATATCGATAGAAACAAAACAATTATGAGTTACTTTTATTTTTTATTAATATTATATGCTATAATGTAATTCTCCGGAACGAAACTAAGGTAAATTTTTTTTCATGAAAATCTGAAAAACAAGCTTTTCCCTTGCGTAGACAAAGAGGCACTTTACATGTACTACACTGCCATACAGTACGGACCGGAAATATTTTATTGCTGCATAGACAGCATCTTCTTGATGTGCTTCTTTCAGGTTGATGGCGACTGGATTCAAGACGAATTTCTGAAGGGACTGTTGGCTTGTGACGTTTTATAAATGCAGGGCCTGTAGAAGAAGCTGTAGAGTTGTGGTTGCTGTTCACTGATTCGGGCCTTCGTTTATCTCTGACAAATGCTGGGGCCAGTAGACCCTGGTATACGCTTCGTCTGAATGCTTTCAAAGTCAAAGGGCATATATCCCTGCGTGAAGAGGACTGTAGTTCTTTATAAATTAAAAAAGCATTGACAATACTACAATCAAGAAAATGAAAGAGAATCCTGTGCCACCACTTGTGGGATTTTCTATCAACAGCATAACTTCCTTTCAGTTGATCGAATTTATCAACGAAGTTCATATTCGCATTGTAATCTTTCACTGATTCCGACATGATACTTCAATACTGGTACCATCACGCTTTCGGCGGGTAACTTTTCCGACATCCGTAGGGTCATGATAATTTGATAACATGAAAACTGATCTCTTATCTTTCCATTTCAAAAAAGATATTTTTGTGTCACTCATCCGGTAATCATGTTCTCCTCTTTGCAAATGCTTTTCTTCTTTGAGCGTTGGTAAGAACTTTCTATTTGAGTTCACAGTTCCACAGGCGAAAATATTATCTTCTCGTAATTTAACTTGCAAAGGTAACTGTTGAAATAATTGTCAAGATAGACTTTATGATTTTTGTGTTTCAAATTTTCGCAGAAATTTCATACAACTTTACCACCTAAGTCAGTTTCAACGCTATCACCCTGTCTTCCTGTGTAAACATCAGAATCTAGGCAATAACTTGACCATGCACACATCATCCACACTTTGTACCCTCGTTTAGTAGGGTTTTTCGGCATGTATTTTTTCAGATAGTTCCTTCCTTTGAATTTTATAATACTTTCATCAATCGCAACTTTTTCTGATGGTTTGTAGTTTTTTTTTTTTAATTAGTTCGCATGATGTCCAGTAGTGGTCTAATTTTATAAAGTTTGTCAAAATCTGGGCAATTTCTATTGGGCATTAGACTATTGTCATTTACATGTAAGTAATTCAATATCCATTGTATAATTCTTCTTCCATTTTGGAGCCATTGTAGCCGGTCTGTTTGAGTTTACAGTATTAGACTATGTAAATTCAGGATACCGAAGTACTAAGTTAGACAGAGGGATGACATCATCGGAATAAAAGTTGTCATAATCAGTCATTTGAAGTTCTCCAATCGAATCGCCTAACACCAGCGGGTTTGGCTGATTTTCTGTATCCTCATTGCTACAAATACTCTCGTTATCTGAAGGAATATCTTCAAACAAGTATTCCTCGATTTGTCTATTATTTAGCTTGCGCGACATACTGAAATAAATATAAAAATACATAAATACTTACATGCCTAACTCATATGTAGATTAAACCTATAAATCTGCAACAGTCACGGTGGTTAGTTTACTAACCACTATATTTTCGTCGTTAATACACATTGAAAATAAAAAATTAATGATAGTTTCATACACATACATAAGAAATAGATATAGGAGAATAAGTTTAATACAAAACATTAAATAAAAACGTTGCTTACCCGCTTCACAGATATTTTTTATCAAACACAAGAAAAAATGTACGTTAGCGCAATTTTCAAATGAAAACAAATGAACTGTCACTCATCGAATATGCCGCTAATCGGTCGCACCTTGTCAAAAAGGTACAAACATTCATGATAATTCACGCGATTGTCGGTAGATGGCGTGGAATTAAATATAAAAAATCGGAAAGAGGTGGTTATTGACACTAACCGCCACGACTGAAAGAGTTAATACTTATCTGTACTTAAATAAAAACTAATCAGCGAAATTTGAGAGAGCAAAATCAAGACAACCTACATAAAATTAAGCAAAATTTTTTTTGCAAATTGTATCGATTCTACATTATCCGAAGGAACTTCGTTCCTACCTGGTGTCCTACGACTCCACATTTCTTTTTTTTTCAATAAAATGGGAATATGGCAAACCAGATTTTGCGAAGAAACATCAAATCAACAATTGTTTGTATATATACAATACGCTGAAGAAAGAAGAAGAAAGACTTTTGTGCTATTTGCTATTGTGATCGCATGTACTGTACTATTACAAAATCACAGTTTCACAAGTTTATGGTGAACTACTATCGCAATTCACAAAATCGAACTGTTGTCGTAACTCACAGGTTCGAACTGCTATCGCAAATCACAGTTTCGTTTCGAACTGCTATCGAAAATCACTGGTTCTAACTGCTATCTCAATCGCAGTTCATAGAAGCGAACTGCTATTTATAAAATGTGATCGCAGTTGCGATTCGCGATTTTTCAATCAAGCTTAATATCCGGCTCTCTTCTTCTTCTTTACTGGCGTAGACACCGCTTACGCAATTATAGCCGAGTCAACAACAGCGCGCAAGTCGTTTCTTCTCATCGCTACGTGGCGCCAATTGGATATTCCAATCGAGGCCAGGTCCTTCTCCACTTGGTCCTTCCACCGGAGTGGAGGTCTTCCTCTTCCTCTGCTTCCCGCGTCGGGTACTGCGTCGAATACTTTCAGAGCTGGAGTGTTTTCATCCATCCGGACAACATGACCTAGCCAGCGTAGCCGCAGTCTTTTAATTCGCTGAACTATGTCAATGTCGTCGTATATCTCGTACAGCTCATCGTTCCATCGAATGCGATATTCGCCGTGGCCAACGCGCAAACGTCCATAAATCTTTCGCAGAACTTTTCTCTCGAAAACTCGCAACGAGAACTCATCGGTTGTTGTCCAAGCCTCTGCACCATATAGCAGGACCGGAATTATGAGCGACTTATAGAGTTTGGTTTTTGTTCGTCGAGAGAGGACTTTACTTCAATTTCAATTTCCTACTCAGTCCGAAGTAGCACCTATTGGCAAGAGTTATCCTGCGTTGGATTTCTAGGCTGACATTGTTGGTGGTGTTTACGCTGGTTCCAAGATAGACGAAATTATCTGCAAATTCAAAGTTATGACTGTCAACAGTGACGTGTGTGCCAAGTCGCGAGTGCGACGACTGTTTGTTTGATGATAGGATTTATTTCGTCTTGCCCTCGTTCACTGCCAGACCCATTTGGGTTGCTTCCTTGTCCTGTCTGGAGAAAGCAGAACTAACGGCGCGGGTGTTGAGACCGATGATATCAATATCATCGGCATACGAAAGCAGTTGTACACTCTTATAGAAGATGGTACCTTCTCTGTTGAGTTCTGCAGCTCGAACTATTTTCTCCAGCAGCAGATTGAAAAAGTCGCACGATAGGGAGTCACCTTGTCTGAAACCCTGGTATCGAACGGCTCGGAGAGGTTCTTCCCGATCCTGACGGAGCTTTTCGTGTTGCTCAACGTCAGTTTACACAGCCGTATTAGTTTTGCGGGGATACCAAATTCAGACATCGCGGCATAAAGGCAGCTCCTTTTCGTGCTGTCCAAAGCAGCTTTGAAATCGACGAATAGGTGGTGAGTGTCGATTCTCCTTTCACGGGTCTTTTCAAAGATTTGGCGCATGGTGAATATCTGGTCGGTTGGTGATTTACCAGGTCTGAAGCCACACTGATAAGGTCCAATCAGTTTGTTGACGGTGGGCTTTAATCTTTCACACAATACGCTCGATAGAACCTTGTACGCGATGTTGAGGAGGCTTATCCCACGGTAGTTGGCGCAGATTGTGGGGTCTCCTTTTTTATGGATTGGGCATAGCACACTTAAATTCCAATCATTGGGCATGCTTTCATCCGACCATATTTTGCAAAGAAGCTGATGCATGCTCCTTATCAGTTCTTCGCCGCCGTGTTTGAATAGCACGGCCGGCAATCCGTCGACCCCTGCCGCTTTGTTGTTCTTCAGGCGAGCAACTGCTATTCGAACTTCTTCATGACCGGGTAATGGAACGTCTGCTCCATCATCATCGATTGGGGAATCGGGTTCGCCTTCTCCTGGTGTTATGTGTTCACTGCCATTCAGCACGCTGGAGAAGTGTTCCCTCCATAATTTAAGTATGCTCTGGGCATCGGTGGCTAGATCACCTTTGGGGGTTCTACAGAAGTATGCTCCGGTCTTGAAACCTTCTGTAAGCCGCCGCATTTTTTCGTAGAATTTTCGAGCATTACCCCTGTCAGCCAGCTTATCAAGCGGTTTGTACTCACGCATTTCGGCCTCTTTCTTCTTCTGTCTGCAAATGCGTCTCGCTTCCCTCTTCAACTCTCGGTATCTATCCCATCCCGCACGTGTTGTGGTCGATCGCAACGTTGCGAGGTAGGCAGCCTGTTTTCTCTCCGCTGCGACACGGCACTCCTCGTCGTACCAGCTGTTCTTTTGCACTTTCCGAAAACCTATGGTTTCGGTTGCAGCTGTACGTAAGGAGTTTGAAATGCCGTCCCACAGTTCTCTTATACCGAGTTGTTGACGAGTTCTCTCAGAGAGCAGGAGTGCAAGCCGAGTAAAAAATCTTTCGGCTATCTGTTGTGATTGCAGCTTCTCGACGTCGAACCTTCCTTGTGTTTGTTGTCGTGCGTTTTTTGCTGCACAGAGGCGGGTGCGAATTTTGGCTGCAACAATATAGTGGTCCGAGTCGATGTTAGGACCTCGGAGCGCACGCACATCTAAAACGCTGGAGACGTGTCTTCCGTCTATCACAACATGATCGATCTGGTTGGTGGTTTTTCGTTCCGGAGACAGCCAGGTAGCTTGATGAATCTTCTTATGCTGGAATCTAGTACTACAGATAACCATATTTCGGGCCCCGGCGAAGTCGATCAGCCTCAACTCATTTGGGGATGTTTCCTCGTGGAGGCTGAATTTACCGACCGTAGTGCCAAAGATACCTTCTTTGCCCACCCTGGCGTTGAAGTCGCCAAGCACGATTTTGACATCGTGGCGGTGGCATCTCTCATAAGTGCGCTCCAAGCACTCATAAAAGACATCTTTGGTCACATCGTCCTTCTCTTTCGTCGGGGCGTGGGCGCAAATCAGCGATATATTGAAGAACCTCGCTTTGATGCGGATTGTGGCTAGACGTTCATTCTTCGGAGTGAATGATAGTACTCGGCGACGGAGTCTCTCTCCCACCACGAATCCAACACCAAACTTGCGCTCCTTTATATGGCCACTGTAGTAAATGTCACAAGGACCTACTCGTTTCTGTCCTTGTCCCGTCCATCGCATTTCTTGGACGGCGGTGATGTCAGCCTTTATCTTTACGAGGACATCTACCAGCTGGGCAGCGGCACCTTCCCAATTAAGGGACCGGACATTCCAGGTGCATGCCCTCAAATCATAGTCCTTATTTCGTTTGCCATGGTCGTCATCAAAAGGGGGGTCTCTCATCCGAGGCTGTTGGTTGTTTTTCATTGGGGGTGTTTTTTTACGCGGCGGGTCCCAAACCCAGCGCACAACCCTATGCAGGGGATCTTTCGCCTTCTCACTTTAGCTCGCCTTCAAACGGATGTTCTTAGGCTAGCCAGAGGATACTTGGTCAAAGACCGGAAGTCGTGAGCTGCTTGAGTCATATGTAAAAGAATCGTTTCTGGCCACTCCCAAGTGAATGACGATCAGAGAACTTTCATCACTTGCGTGAACTTCTACACATGACTCCATCCTCCAGTTGCGATTCGCGATTTTTCAATCAAGCTTAATATCCAGCTTTCAAGTAATGTAAAAACTTCATTTAAAAAAATGCTTAAGAAACGGTCAAGGAATTTTTCTGCGATAAATTTACTTGTGCTAGTATGCAGCTCTCAAGAAATCTAGTACAAATTTTTAGTACTTTTTTCAATAAAATGCGAATATGGCAATCTTGGTTTTGCGAAGAAACATCAAATCAACAATTGTTTCTTGCAGTAATCGTTAAAATCGTCTTAAATTAGTTAAAAACATTGTTATGAAGTACTAGCAAATACCCGGCGTACTTTGTTACGCCGCAAAAACTGAAACGATGAGGGTATTGGAAAGAATTTAATGTAGTTTAAAATGCAAATAAAAGAATACCTTTATTCGTACATGTAAACACACATACATGAGTATAATGTGTAACTCATGTTAGACTTACAAATATTTACTACCCATATTTGAATTAATTGCAAACACTTTTAAATTCATTAACGTTATAAATAATTTGTTTATTAAATTCTTTTTTACAGAAAAATTAAAAATAGATAATAAAAAGGTAACAATTCAAAACTCTTACATAAAATAAATAGGATTGTATAGAGTAAATATTAATTCAAGATATGAAATAAGGTATACTATAATTGATGTATTTTGGAACAATAACCAAAAAGGATATATTTTAATTATTAAAAACTTCAGTGAATACAACATTTTTTGTTTTATTTCCATTGCCAGAAATGAGGACAGTTTGGTTTTGCGGGGAACCAATTCGTGACAGAGCCACATATAATTGACCGTGAGAAAATACTTCGTTTCGAAAATCTATGCCAACAGTATTAAATATTTGTCCTTGGGACTTGTTAATGGTAATCGCAAAACACGTCTTAACGGGGAACTGTACTCTTTTGAAACTAAAAGGAAGATCTGTAGGTATCATTGGTATCCGAGGGATCATTGTGCTTTCGCCTGCTGCAGGTCCGGTTAAAATGTTTGCTTGAATGATATTAGGCATCAAGTGCGTTATCTTCAGTCGAGTGCCATTACATAAATTGGGAGGCTTAAGATTTCGTAGAAGGATTATTGGCGTACCAATTTTAAGTTCTAGTTGAAATGGAGGTAGTCCCGAGGGATTAAGAGAGTTAAGAAACTCCGTTGGATAGTGAACAACGTCTCCTTCATCTGTCACTGTGTCAAAAGAATTGTAAATTTTATATTCTGATAATATTCTTTGACAAACGGCTTTGTTAATTTCGTCTGCAGCGGAGTTCGTCGAAGTAATTATAGCTCGCTCATATAACCACTTAGAGTCCTTGTGGTGCAAATTAATAATATCTGGATACACGTTATCAATAAGTTGGTCAACTGTTCTAGCACAGGTTCCTGCAATATCTGGCATTATTACATAACCATCTTTGGTGACAGATTTGCAACCGTTACCTATTTTAAGTAGGAACTCTGCAAACCGATTGGATGGTCCAGCTCCACAAAGATTTATTCGCATATTGGCAGTCAATTTTAATTTTTGTACATGAGACCACAATTCCGATTTCTTTATGCACGCGTTAACAATATCTGTCCTTGTACCCTTAGGAACCACCGGTAGAGTTTGTCTAAAGTCTCCTGTGAATACGAATGTAACTCCACCCATTGCCGCATGCGAAGATCTTAAATCTTTAAGAGTTATATCGACCGCATCAATATGACACTTATGAGACATTGTGCACTCGTCCCATAATATTAGCGATGCTTTCTGAAGTATTTCGGCCATAGGGCTATTTTTCTTGATCGAACAAGTACACCTTTGTTCCGGTAACAAACTAAGTGGTAGCTTAAACGTAGAATGAGCAGTTCTTCCTCCACACAGAAGAGTAGCAGCAATACCTGAAGAAGCAACTGCAACAGCAATTTTGCCTTCACCACGAACTTTAGCTAAAATTAGTGAAGTTACAAAGGTTTTGCCTGTCCCTCCTGGCGCGTCTATAAAAAAAACATTTCCCAAATTATTATCCACACTTGAAATGATCTTATCGTATATTATTCGTTGCTCTGACGTTAGCTTTGGTTCATTTGCTAGTAAAAATTGCTGTAGCTCATGGGTATTATACGTTGTTTCCGCGTGTAACAAATGTGGTCTAAGTTTGAGTTACTTCGATTTGGTTCAGGCAAACCGAAATCCTTTAAGTGTCTTTCTCCGTAAGAGAAAACTAAATTCTCAAGTAAAATTAGTCCTGTATTAAAAATGTCATCAGTAAACTCCATCTCAGGATCATTACTACTCTCGCGCATATTATGTAAAATATCTGCACATAAATCTTTGCAGAATAAATTCCATAATCCTTCCGGATCAGAAATTTCGCAATAAATAAGCATTATCGCAAAAAGCTCTCGCATTTTGCATGCGCTATCAGAAATGGTGGCATCAAACAATGTATTCTTCCAGTGGCTATCGTCCTGTAGCAATTGTCGTGCTTGGCAAGCCGCCTGATATGTTGAATATAGTTGACCATCTACTCGCCGTAAATCAGTGAAAGATGTCGAAAGATGATGCAGCAATAGTCTAAGGTAGAAGCATTCTGAGTAATTGGGATGTATTGTGTATACCCTTCCTAACGCAGTATCTCGCTTAATACCGGGATGATTAGGGACATTCTGTCCACGTTTTCTACGTTGCCATTTTTTATTAGTCCAGGTGTAGAATGTGGGTACTTCAGAATACAACAAAGTTTTTGCAAAATTATCAACGGAACAAAGGGAAAAAAATCCTGTCAAAGTTGTTTGTGGTGGTTGCTGTAGCACGTGTTCAACATTATTCGCTGTGAAGTAAACTCTTTGTCCATTTTCTAAGCGAACAGATAAATGTACAACTGTTGGGAAACGCTTATGAACCGAAAATCCCAATAACCTCCAAATACCCTCCGATGTACTTAGATATCGTCCATTCAAAAAATTTTGCACCTCGTCTTTATTGTTCTGAACAGAAAAGGTCGCTGCGTCGCTGCCTTTGTTGACATATTTACAAATGTATTTAATTGCTTGCACAGAATGGCAGTACTCTACATTGATGTGGGCGGAGAAACACCTGGAAAGAACGGGGCAATATGGAACAATCCATCGATTGTCGACTTTGTACCCAGAGGCAAGTAAATGGGTATGTCCACCATCCGCTGGAGACTTTCGCCTATATTTTGGATATCCATCTTCTCCGGTCTGAGTATGCTGCATAAACTCGCGCGGGTATCTTTTTGAGCATCGTCCATTCGACATGCAGGGTGCTGATGGGTTATTAGACCCACATGGACCGTGGATCATATTTTTAGTAACAATATCATACAGCAAAGGATCTACTTCTTTATTTGGAATTTCCGCTGATATAATCCGATCCATTTCATCGGGTAGAACTTTGTCTGCTAGCCAAATTAAAATATGCCCCAAAAATTTCTTTTTTCGTAATTATACTCATGAGTTGATGTAGTTTGATATGGAATATTCTTGAAACAATGTCATGACACTCACATGGTCGTTGATTTGGAAACAATTCGTTTTTGATATCACTCCATTCTGGATTACATGTAAAAGTTACAAATAAGTCAGGTCTACCATAATGACGGACATATAAGAGTGCATCTTGTGTCCGTTCATGCAAATATCGAGGAGAGCCAGTAAACGAAGAAGGCAAAATTACCAACTGGCCAATATTTTCGGGGTTGCGATCTTCGTTAACCGCATCTCTTAGGTGTATATAATTTTCTGCACGTAACGTCTTTTGATGTCCTCGTATAAAATTCAGCCTTTCCGTAATCATTTTAGCAGCCATGTCCACACAGTATTGGTTGAAGAGATATCCATACCTATGAATCGCATTAAAGCTATCTTCCCTTACCATAATTCTATATGCGTAAAATTGCATACACGAAATTGTTTTTTGTGGAATAAGCGCCCCACTGTTTGGACAAGTTTGCGGTATATTAATACAATAATCGTCCTCACCATTCAAAAATATAAGAGGGTACTGCAAGGGATCATATGAACGATGAAGTTCTGATACCCTATGGAGAGTGTTGTCACGTGAATGTAAAATAATATCACGGGGGCCAGAATTTTCGTTAACCATCAATACTGCGACCTCATCTGTGACGGGGGCATTATAGCGGCCATAATGTTCATTAGCGGGGTGCTTGTCCGCATGGATTACAACCTTATAATTATTCGAATTAGTGGACATACGGACTATAGATGTCTTGAAACTTCTAACATACACATTATTTGCTCGAAGAATTTCTTGAATTGATTTCAAAATGTCTCGTTGAAGAGTTGGTGTAGCACTTTGACGTAAAGAAAGTTGTTCCTCTTCGGACGAAAAATATATTTGCAAAAATTTTGGTGTTGTGTTCGGCGCTGGCAATAAGCTCCCAATAACGTGGTAAACTTGTCCATGTATTTTAAACGTTGGCATGAAATTACCCTCCCTAACTTCATTACCACCAAACGAAGTCATAGCGAAACAACCATTGTATTATCTTAGTGACAGGACGACTGATGCTCGCGCGTAAGCAGCGCTTTGATTGTCTGCGGAGGCTCACCTATATCTATTAGTTTTACATGGCCCTTGCTACAACACATACCTGGTGCCTCCTTCACCCACTTTTTAGCCTTACAAAAATTGCAAATGCCATTCATTCGACCAATGAATAAAAGGGAATGGTCCAAATAATTACAATTATGTCTATAGTTAAACGCTGATTTGAAAGCAATCGCCCCTTGTCTATTCTGCATCATTTGCAACCTTACATTCTCTATGCGATTTGCACTCTCGTCGACCGTCTCATTTCGTCTTAGCTGAATTTGCCGTATATTTGATGAGGATCTAAATAATTGAGATTTTGCTTTTGGCATCTCTGAAAGCTTTTATTGTAAAAACCATATATTTATTATTAACCAAATTAGTTTCGCTTAAATCTAATCTTTACCTTTTGATTTAAAGACAATAAATTTCCAATTTTACTCTACCATTTGCAGAATACGATCATAAATATAATAAAGTTAAAGAAGAAACCAGCAAGTACACACACATGAAAACCACATTACATCTTAATATTTGATTTTATTGGTTTTTGGATGTTCCTTACGGAGAGCGTTCTGTTTTTATTTTCAATGTGCTTTGTTACAAAAAAGTACAAAGACAATAAGAAAAACAATTCAAGCAACGGTGCGTTGCTGCAAAATAAGTAACTGTAAAACAGAATAAATATAGTTGACACTGTATTTACATATCTACATACATGCATACATACGGCAATTTATGCGAGCAATTGCTTGTGCTGTTTAGCGTTATTTCACTTGTTCTGCGATCACTTATATATAAGTATAAACTTTTTTGCTTTGTACTTTACTTCATTACGTTATGCTGGAAAAGATGTGCAGAGATGGAAGAGAGAGAGAGTGCGTGCCGCAAACGATAAAGGGCACACGCACACACGCACACACGCTTCGCTGTAGACTGCGTTTGGTGAACGAAAAACCTTATGCTTGCAATATTTTTGGTTTTTCAAAAACTTCACCCGAAAGAAAAAGGATTTGATTTCGGAAAATTAAAAAAATAAGTATGCCACTCGCGAGCCTAGAGCAAATGCTTTATTTAAAAAAAAATTATAAAAATCGTTTCAGAACTTTAGGAGATTAGCCGTTACAAACATTTTTCATATAAGCGATTTTATATAATTAGTATAGATATAGATATTTCATTTTGAAATGTTGTATAAAACTTACGAATCATCAACAACAGGGATGGGCACATTTTTAGCCCGCAAAGTTAGCAAAGTGCGCACGGTGGCTTGATGAGGGCAATATCAGTTTACGGAGAGAAGGGCATAACAAGTTGCGAAAAGTTGCGAAAAAAATCAATTACATTCCTCCGAAACTTAATGTTCATCGCAGAGTGGTTGCGGCAATACTGACTAGGGTTGTCGAAAAAATGTCGATACATCGATATATCGATATAATTTTTTCAATGTAACAATATTTTTGAGCGATATTTATTGTTTCGATATATCGAGGTATCGATATAATATTATAAGTATTGAAAAGGCATAAAAACGATATTTTTATGATCAAAAAATTCTAAAACCTTTTTTATACTAACTGTTTAGTCCAAACTCCCACAAATTACATAAAGTAATAGAAGCGTAATGCAGAGGAATATCAACCGCCCCAACTTCACTCAACAGGCGAAAGAGGAGAAAAAGAAAACATATTTTCCCGCGTTTTTTACAAAAGAATTGTGGGCACACTGTTCGTCAATTATTCTTCTTAGAAACTGAATACTTAATTCGTAGTTTCTAGAAGCGTCACTTATTTTTCAGACACCAAGAAGAGTGCAAGTGTTCAAAAATTAGCTTCAATAAATAATAAGTATAAGTGTTGGCTTTAATAAAAGTAATCTCCTGTAATACCCAGAAAAGAGAATCCAACAAAATTTTGATTTGATTTTCAGCATTTTACTCCAGTCCCTTCCGACATTGCTCTAAAGTATTTGATATCGCCTGCGTCCTCGGTTTCCTCGGAGAGAGTGGCATCTGCTGTGAATCTCGCAGTACCCAATAACAGAAGTCGGCTTACAGCCGAGCACGTAAATCAAAGAGTTTTTCTTATGTCTGTATCAGATAAATATTGGTTTGATTAATAAATAATTAATGTTTTAATTGTTGTTCTTGATTTATTAAGGTAAGATGATTAAAGTAAATTAGGCCAAATATTTTTTTTCATATCATACCGATACATCGATATATCGATATTTTTAAATAAAAATATCAATGTCGTTATTGATATATTCAAAAATTACCAATACAATATATATCGATACTTTATTCCATTTCCGACATCCCTAATACTGACATTGTACACAAATTAAAGAGCGGAAGTTTACTTCATATCGGAATTGTACAGTTGTGTGAACAAAAAGAGGTAACCATAATTTGCAGGGTTTAGAGTTTCGCATTAAAATTTGTTTTTATTTACCTTTGCATGGTGAGAAATTCTAATCACTGTTAGGAAAAAATATATAAGTTATACTTGTATCTGAAAACAATTTTATTTAATAAGAAAACAGCATATTTTAAAACTTCACAACACCTATATTTGTTTCTATTTTGTTCACACCACTGTACATGTGATAGATCAGTTAATGGTGGTGATGCCAGTTGTAAAAATTCATTTAGATACAATTGGGCAAGCTTTCCTCAAGTTGTAGGCTTTTATACGTACAAATGCATATCTGCATATATAAAAAATAAAAGATACTTGTGACCGTTTTATTTACATATTGTGTTTAAACACATTGCAGTTCCATTTAATGAAAATGCTTATATAAATATATGATTTGTGATATTTTAAGTTTGGTTGTTTTATCAAAATCAAAGAATTGAGGTTTCTTTCCATAATTGTTTTGTTAAATTTTAAAAATCTAAGTTGCCTCTGGAAATGTATTAAAATAATAATATGCGCTAATAAATCATCAAATAAAAATATACAATATTTGCGCGGTATGGCATTATTGATTGAGAGTGGCTAAGCACACAAATAGAATACAAACGCTAATGGCAGAAACATCTTCTCACTTCGCCACGAGCGGCAAGCGTTTTGTTCACGTTTTCATTCGAACAATGTTGCCATTACTCAATACGCATATGTAGTTTTGTACACATCTAAGTTTTCAATTATAATTTTTCATAATAAAAAATATCAAAACTGAAATCAAACTATTAAAACTAGTTTATATATTTGTAAATAATAGCATTCGATTCTGAATTTGTGTTGTTTTAAGAAAATTTCAAATATATTGAAGACAATTTTTGTAATTACTACAGTATATCGAGCCTGGCAACCCTGGGGTGTGAGAGAGCAATCAGCTGATTCGTTTGAAATTCTAGGATTGGCGAGTGGTAGAAGGGTTGTTGGGTTGTTATTTTATTATTGCGCTCTCATAAGATTCATTTGGTCATATGTGTTTGAAGAAACAGTGGTTCAGAAACTGAAGTTATTATTGAAATTACTTTTTATAAGGAAGTTTAAAGAAATAACCTGGTATGAAACTTTTTGCTTCGAAAATTATATATAAAATAAGAAGTAGGTTATCTGATTTAAATTTTGGTACTTGGTACAATAATGCGTGGAGCTATAGCAAATGACATTAAACCAAACATATAATTTATTATTTCAAATAAACAAAATTAAATGCTGATATAAAGACATATTAAAAAAATGATTACTAAAATCAAATATTTATTATACTTTTTGTTATTTGCCTTACATTTTATAAATTTACTACTGCTCTTACTTCCCTCTTCATGTTTGCCCGCGATGATCCCCTCACCGAGCCCTAAAAATGTGCACTCGTGCCCGCACGGGCAAAATGCCACTGAGGGCTAATATGCCCATCCCTGATCAACAACATTCCTAAAATCGGAAGGAAAATAATTATGTTACAACACACATACATACATACATATTACGCACAAAGTTTATTTTCTTTGTTTATTCTTTCTTGCTCTTCTAATGTGGATCATTCACGATGCGTAACCAGCTGTCAAAACTACTTGAAGAAATAATGTATTTTTATACTCTCGCAACAAAGTTGCTAAGGAGAGTATTATAGTTTTGTTCACATAACGGTTGTTTGTAAGTCCTAAAACTAAAAGATATAGGGTTATATATACCAAAGTGATCAGGGTGACGAGTAGAGTTGAAATCCGGATGTCTGTCTGTCCGTCCGACCGTCCGTGCAAGCTGTAACTTGAGTAAAAATTGAGATATCATGATGAAACCTGGTACACGTATTTCTTGGCTCCATGAGAAGGTTAATTTCGAAGATGGGCAAAATCGGCCCACTTCCACGCCCACAAAATGGCGGAAACCGAAAACCTATAAAGTGTCATAACTAAACCATAAATAAAGATATTAAAGTGAAATTTGGCACAAAGGATCGCATTAGGGAGGGGCATATTTGGACGAAATTTTTTTGGAAAAGTGGGCGTGGCCCCGCCCCCTGGTAAGTTTTTTGTACCTATCTCGGAAACTACTATAGCTATGACAACCAAACTCTATAGAGTCGTTTCCTTCAGGCATTTCCATATACAGTTAAAAAATGGAAGAAATCGGATAATAACCACGCCCATCTCCCATACAAAGGTTATGTTGAAAATCACTAAAAGTTAACCGACTAACAAAAAACGTCAGAAACACTAAATTTTACGGAAGAAATGGCAGAAAGAAGCTGCACTCAGGCTTTTTTTTTAAATTTAAAATGGGCGTGGCGTTGCCCACTTATGGACCAAAAATCATTCCTTAGGAACTACTCGACCGATTTCAATGAAATTTGGTATATAATATTTTCTTAAAACCCTGATGACATGTACGAAATATGGGTGAAATCGGTTCACAACCACGCCTTCTTCCAATATAACGCTATTTTGAATTCCATCTGATGCCTTCTCTGTATAATATATACATTAGGAACCAATGATGATAACGGAATAAAACTTTACTCAAATACGGTATTTGAGCTGAGGTATCCCTTGTGGAAAAATTGTCGTGATCGGACTATAACTTTTCAAGGTCCCTGATATCGAACACGAAGAACTCACTGCCTAACCTAACCTAACCTAATTTTTCACCGAAAATATCGGTAAATCTCACGGATAATGAAATCTCGAATATCACTTTATCATGCGAGAGTATAAAATGTTCGGTGACACCCGAACTTAGCTCTTCCTTACTTGTTTTTCTTGAGCAATTACTTCTGAGCTGGACACCAACCTTCACAGTGAAAAAATCACCGGTAGTGAAATATCGCTCATCACTAGTCTGTACAAACTGGCATTGACCGCTACGTTAATATAAAAAGGAAATTAAGTCCTTCAAAGTCAGCGGTCAATCCTAAAAAGCGGCACACCAATTAAACGTAAGCCTGAAGTTTTAACTGGCAATAGAATTTTTTTCCTAAGCAATGGTTCAGACGACGATGTGAAGGGTACCCCTACAGTCGTGAATGCAAAACCACCACCTTGCGTGACCGTGGCTAATGCTCTTGTTGCTAAATTAAGTGAAATTGTAGGTACTAATAGTTTTCATGTAGTGCCTTTGAAAAAAGGCAATATAGATAAAGAAAATTCAGTCCTATACTGAAAAAAGTTTTATTGAAATATTAATTTTTGTCGAATGAAAACAAGAGCTATTATTGTTATCAACTAAAGAGGTCTAGGGGCCTAGTTGTTGTAATTAAGCATATAGAGTCCGGCGTAGACCCTAGTGAAGTCAAATAAGCATTGAAAGAATGCGGTTTTGGTAGTAAAACTCTTGTAAATATATTTAATAGAAACAAAGAACCACAGCCAATGTTTAAAAATGAATTGTAGCCGAACTCTAATAAACTTACAAAAAATGAAACACATTCTATGTATATATTTCCTGAAATATTTGCTGCATCGTAACTGTTGAAGAATCACATAAAAGAAACGGTCGGGACAATATACCAACTGCCAAGAATATGACCATACCAAATCATATTACACTCTCCTCAGTATTTGTGTGGTAAATGGCGATTTACATCGCACTTCCAAATGCACCATTAGGATAGACGATTTAAATAAAAAATGCAGCAATTGTAGAGGAAATCACATTGCTAACTACAAGGTTTGTCCTGTATATAATGATTTGAAATCGAAGTTGTCACAAGGTATTCAAGCACGTCGTAACCTAATGTTACAAAACACCCCGTAATAAAATTATACCAATCTCAGAAAGTTTAAGTCCTATTACTTTTAAGAATAATATTATGCAAGGAAGCTATGCAAATGTAGAGAAAAGCAACACTGTACAAATGCAACTGCCGTAAAATCCTCCAAATGGAGGTACGTATATTGATACTACGATTTTAAATCTTACTCACCAGTCTTCGACCAGAGATAAAGAGATGTTTAACTCCTAAATTCTAGCAATTGCTAAACGTCAAAACCACCTAAACTCGATCAACTGTCAAAGTTTAGGTGGTTTTGACGTTTAGCGATTGGAAACGAGCGATGGCCAGATTGAAATCTTACCAAAAAATATATAAACGGAGGGATTTGTTGCATCGTTCAAGACCACTTATAAAAAATGTAAAACAATGAAAATTAAGTAAATTTGTGATATTTAAAGGTATTTGATGAAACGTTTTGTAATTTGAAGCATCATAGTATTATTTTCAATGGAAAATGAATAAAAAAATTTAATGAATGAGAGCTAACAAGCTTAAGTCCTTGTTTTGGGTATTGAAAGGTCAAAAATCAGTTCTTCTAATATACTTTAAAAATATTTAAATAGTTTCTCCATATAATAAATAGCCACTACATAGTAATTTTTATACGTACTAAATGTTGGGTGTTTTAATTTAAAATGCCCAAAAATTCTTATTTTGTTCGATCTGGCCATAATGGAAAATGTTATAAAAAACGCTTATTTTGAGGCGCTCTCACACTGGAATAAGTTGAACATCCCTTTATTCCTGCTTCGACTATATCTCTCATTGAGCGGACGTGTTTTCTTAATCGCGGTTTTTCTTTTGTGCTTTACGCTTTACTCGCATATTCATCTTTGCATATAAGTGCACGTGTTTTCGTTTTACTTTATCGTGCGGTTACTCGCGTAAAAACTGTGCATATTAGTGAATATTTGATAAATTATGGCCCCAGGGCCGCCTAATCTCGGGGAAAATAGGTTTGCTTTGCTTGCCTCTAGCCCCAACCCCAAAAGAAAAAAACTGACATATAAACCACTTGAAAATTTTCCAGAACTACCTCAAATCAAAATTATGATATGACAATGATATCAATATCATCGGCATACGCCAGCAGCTGTACACTCTTATAGAAGATTGTACCTGCTCGATTAAGTTCTGCAGCTCGAACTATTTTCTCCAGCAGCAGATTGAAAAAGTCGCACGATAGGGAGTCGCCTTGTCTGAAACCTCGTTTGGTATCGAACGGCTCGATAGAACCTTATATGCGATGTTGAGGAGGCTAATCCCACGGTAGTAGGCGCAGATTG
Source organism: Bactrocera dorsalis (assembly GCF_023373825.1). NCBI lineage: Eukaryota > Metazoa > Arthropoda > Insecta > Diptera > Tephritidae > Bactrocera > Bactrocera dorsalis. The sequence continues at coordinate 14,489,443 of NC_064308.1, read as the reverse complement.
TGGGGTCTCCTTTTTTATGGATTGGGCATAGCACACTTAAATTCCAGTCGTTGGGCATGCTTTCGTCCGACCATATTTTACAAAGAAGCAGATGCATGCACCTAATCAGTTCTTCGCCGCCGTGATTGAATAGCTCGGCCGGCAATCCTTCGGCCTCTGCCGCTTAGTTTTTCTTCAGGCGGGAAATTGCTATTCAAACTTCTTCATGGTCGGGTAATGGAACGTCTGCCCCATCGTCATCGATTGGGGAATCGGGTTCGCCTTCTCCCGGTGTTGTGCTTTCACTGCCATTCAGCAGGCTGGAGAAGTGTTCCCTCCATAATTTAAGTATGCTCTGGGCATCGGTAACTAGATCACCTTGGGGGGTTCTACAGGAGTATGCTCCGGTCTTGAAACCTTCTGTAAGCCGCCGCATCTTTTCGTAGAATTTTCGAGCATTACCCCTGTCGGCCAGCTTATCGAGCTGTTCGTACTCACGCATTTCGGCCACTTTTTTGTTCTGTCTACAAATGCGTCTTGTTTCCCTCTTCAACTCTCGGTATCTATCCCTTCCCGAACGTGTTGTTGTCGATTGTAACGTTGGGAGGTAGGCAGTCAGCTTTTTTTCCGCTGCGACACAACACTCCTTATCGTACCGGCTGTTCTTTTGCACTATCACCGAATTATGTGATGGAAATCTACTCTTACTCGTTAAAAATTGGAAGATCGCCAAAAAATTTCTAACAATAAAGAAATTGAATGGTATTTAACCCTAGAAAGATAATCATATTGTGACGTACGTTAAAGATAATCATGCGTAAAATTGACGCATGTGTTTTATCGGTCCGTATATCGAGGTTTATTTATTAATTTGAATAGATATTACGTTTTATTATATTTACACTTACATACTAATAATAAATTCAACAAATAATTTATTTATGTTTATTTATTCATTAAAAAAAAACAAAAACTTAAAACTTCTTCTATAAAGTAACAAAACTTTTAAACATTCCCTCTTTTACAAAATAAACTTATTTTGTACTATGAAATCAGTCATGTTGTATTATAAAATAAATAATTAGCATATCTTATACATATTAGAAACAAATTTTACTTATTAGTCAGTCAGAAACAACTTTGGCAAATATCAATATTATGCTCTCGACAAATAACTTTTTTGCATTTTTTGCACGATGCATTTGCCTTTCGCCTTATTTTAGAGGGGCAGTAAGTACAGTAAGTACGTTTTTTCGTTACTGGCTCTTCAGTACTGTCTTCTGATGTACCAGGCACTTCATTTGGCAAAATATTAGAGATATTATCGCGCAAATATCTCTTCACAGTAGGAGCTTCTAAACGCTTACGCATAAACGATGACGTCAGGCTCATGTTAAGGTTTTTCATAAAATTTTTGCGACTTTGAACCTTTTCTCCCTTGCTACTAACATTATGGCTGTATATAATAAAAGAATTTATGCAGGCAATGTTTATCATTCCGTACAATAATGCCATAGGCCACCTATTCGTCTTCCTACTGCAGGACATCACAGAACACATTTGGTCTAGCGTGTCCACCCCGCCTTTAGTCTGGTTATAATACATAATCATTTGCGGTTTACCGGTACTTTCGTTGATGGAAGCATCCTCATCACAAGATGATAATAAGTATACCATCTTAGCTGGCTTCGGTTTATAGGAGACGAGAGTAAGGGGTCCGTCAAAACAAAACATCGATGTCCCCACTGGCCTGGAGCGACTGTTTTTCAGTTCTTCCGGTATCCAGCGTTTGTTTGATCGCACGGTTCCCACAATGGTTAACTTGTACGGTTCTTGTAGTAAGTTTTTTGCCAAAGGGATTGAGGTGAACCAATTGTCACACGTAATATTACGACAACTACCGTGCACAGGCTTTGATAACTCCTTCACGTAGTATTCACCGAGTGGTACTCCGTTGGTCTGAGTTCCTCTTCCCAAATAAGGCATTCCATTTATCATGTACTTTGTACCACTGTCACACATCATGAGGATTTTTATTCCATACTTACTTGGCTTGTTGGGAATATACATTCTAAACGGACACCGTCCTCTAAACCCAAGTAACTGTTCATCTATGGTCAAATGAGCCCCTGGAGTGTAATTATGTATGCACTGATGGATAAGAAGATCCCATATTTTTCTAACAGGAGTAAATACATCGTTTCCTCGAAGTGTGGGCCGTATACTTTTGTCATCCATTCTAAGACATCGTATCAAAAAATCAAAACGATCACGACTCATTACAGAGACGTACACCATTGACAAAGATCGATCATAGAGGTCATCTGTGGACATGTGGTTATCTTTTCTCACTGCTGTCATTACCAGAATACCAAACAAAGCATGGATTTCATCTTCATTCGTGTCACGAAATGTAGCACCTGTCATAGATTCCCGACGTTTCAATGATATCTCAGCATTTGTCCATTTTACGATTTCCGAAATTATCTCATCAGTAAAAAATAGTTTGAAGCATAAAAGTGGGTCATATATATTGCGGCACATACGCGTCGGACCTCTTTGAGATCTGACAATGTTCAGTGCAGAGACTCGGCTACGCCTCGTGGACTTTGAAGTTGACCAACAATGTTTATTCTTACCTCTAATAGTCCTCTGTGGCAAGGTCAAGATTCTGTTAGAAGCCAATGAAGAACCTGGTTGTTCAATAATATTTTGTTCTAATATTTCACTACCGCTTGACGTTGGCTGCACTTCATGCACCTCATCTATAAACGCTTCTTCTGTATCGCTCTGGACGTCATCTTCACTTACGTGATCTGATATTTCACTGTCAGAATCCTCACCAACGAGCTCGTCATCGCTTTGCAGAAGAGCAGAGAGGATACGCTCATTGTCTAAAGGACTACCCATTTTATTATATTTTAGTCACGATATCTATAACAAGAAAACAAATATATATATAATAAGTTATCACGTAAGTAAAACATGAAATAACAATATAATTATCGTATAAGTTAAAATCTTAAAAGATACGTAAAAGATAGTCATGCGTCATTTTGACTCACGCGGTCGTTATATTTCAAAATCAGTGACACTTACCGCATTGACAAGCACGCCTCACGGGAGCTCCAAGCGGCGACTGAGATGTCCTAAACGCGACGGATTCGCGCTATTTAGAAAGAGAGAGCAATATTTCGAAAATGCATGCGTCAATTTTACGCAGACTATCTTTGTAGGGTTAAAGTGAAATTACATGACAATCTGAATTGCTCTAAAGGTACAATTTACGCCCGATTCCTAAACGACATTTCAGAAGAAGAAATTGTTGACAATTTAAAAGATCAGGGAGTTACTTCCGCCTATAAATTCACTAAAAATCTAGAAGGCAAACAAAGAGCTAGTGGAGTGGTACTTCTTTCATTTGACCTCTATAAACTTCCAGAAAAAAATCGAAGTCTCATGGCGCAAAATGCGGACCCTAGAGGTGTAAAAGTTGCCAGCTTCTTGGCCACACAACGAAACGTTGCAACAACAATCCAGCCTGCGATATATGCAATTTCCATCCTCATCTCCCCTCGCCATGCAACCGCACCTTCTGTGCAAATTGCTCAGGTGATCATCCTTCCTCTTCACGCTCCTGTCCTAAATACCTACAATCCAAAAATATTCTAAAAATAAAAACAGAAAACAAATGCTCAATGCGAGAAGCACTAAGGCTTTACAAACAGCAATTACCCACAACCCCCGCAAACACTTCTTTCGCTTCTGTTACAAAAGAGAATACAAACAAGCAAATAACTAACGTGATTTCCCACCTCTCACCATCCCCTCCTCTACCACTCTCCATTGACACTGCACTAAAATCCCCAACAGCTTATCCTCCTCCACAACAAAAGCAAACTATGAAAGAAAACAAAAACAATTTCGTTATTGTTAATCATCTAAACTCATCAAATGTAACTACAAAAGAAACTACAAAAAACCTTCCTAACCTAACGTTTCCCCAAACAAAAACAAACCCAACCAAAATAAGCATACCACTCATTCCTAAAGTATCCACAACAGATTCTCTTAACATCCAAACTCTCCCTCTCTCCACAGACAATATCGACCTCTCTCCACATACTTATACAGACATTATAGCACCTCATAAAAATATCACTTCTGACGATGAAAAACAATAACTCTCATAATTATTCCCCACTTCTTTCTCAATTCTCTCATTTCTAAGAAATGTTCAAATTTCTCCAATGGAATATGAACGGATTCTACAACAATTACACCGACCTAGAATTACTCAAAAAAGAACAATCACCAAGTGTTATATCACTACAAGAAACACACCTTTCATACATATAATTCCGCAGCTACTGTACCTAAACAATATGCTGCGTATTTTTCCAACTTAACACAAAATCCTACTAACAAACAAGGTGTTGCTACTCTAATAAAAAAAGATTTCCCACACAAACTTCTCCCTACGTCTTTTAATATTTCTACAATAGCAGTAGAAGTATTTATTGGGTTTAAATTAACCATCCTAACAATGTACATTCCACCACACCAAATCTTTAATATCAAAGAACTACGAGACATAATCGCACCTTTCCAAACACCCGTACTTATACTTGGCGATTTTAATGCCTGGAGCCCTCTCTGGGGTTCTACTTGTACTAACCAAAGAGGTAAAAACATAGAAGACCTTTTATTAGCGGAAAACTTGACAATTCTAAACGACGGTTCTCCTACGCATTTTTCTACACATAACTCGTTCACGCATGTAGACCTGGTCATTTGTTCTTCTGCTATCGCCCCCAAACTTAGCAGCCAAACACTAACTGATTTATATAACAGCGACCACTTCCCCATTATAACTCACTTATCAACGCCTTTATCCAGGAAAGGGTCGGCGAAGCCAAAATTTCTGTTAGACAAGGCAAATTGGTCCAAATTTCAACAACTCTGCGAAAATTTTTCTGCTGCAAATCTCATAGACGATAACATAAATAAAGAAACAGCTACGATTACCAAAATAATAAGAACTTCTGCTCACCTCTCTATCCCCCAAACGGGTAAAAAAAGCTTCAAAAACCATGTGCCTTATTGGTCTACGGAGTTATCTAAACTTAGAGATGAAAAACAATCACTTTGGTTAATTTACAAAAGAACTCGCTCTATTAATAATCTAATAAATTACAAAAAAGCCAACGCAGTGTTTCGGAAAAATATTAAAGAAGCTAAGAGGGCTTGCTTGCAAAAGCTTACCGAAGCTATCACTCCGTTAACAAATCCCAAAAAATTATGGGCCGACATAAAAATGCTCTCAGGTTCCTATACACAAGTGAATCTTAAATGTATAAACACTCCAAATGGCCCAATTTTCGACTCAAAAGATATAGCTAATCATTTCGCCTCTGTATGGTCCGATTATTCGAGCGATTCAAACTTCCACCCCTCGTTTGTATCAAATAAAAATGAACTTCTCAGAAGAAGGTACAGTAAAGTTCACTCACCCCCACCTACTACTGAATCAGACATAACTATCGCAGAATTCGATTTCACTTTATCTTCAATGTCAGGCAAGACTCCCGGTGCAGATAGGATTTCATATCCCATGCTAAAAAACTGTCCTTTATGTCTTAAAAATAGAATTATTAAGTTGTACAACAATATTTTATCTCAAGGTGTCTACCCTCAAAATTGGAAAAATGCGGTGATAGTAGCAATTCCTAAATCTAATATAGTGTCTACAGATGTTCTTGGTTACAGGCCAATATCACTCCTCTGTTGCATGGGCAAACTTTTAGAAAAAATCGTTTCAAAACGTATCTCGTGGTTCGCATTAAATAAAAACCTTCTCAGTCGAAACCAAGTGGCATTTAAGGCAGGGCAAGGCACAATGGATGCTTTACTCTATTTTGATGATTTCGCCAAAACTGCTTTATCGAAAAGAAACCACATATCCACTCTCAGTTTGGATTTTGAAAAAGCTTTCGACAGAGTTGGTTCTCATGTTATTCTACGACAGCTTGAGAAATGGCAAATTGGTGAAAAAATATTTAATTTTATTAAATCTTTCCTAATCAATCGGAAATTCATGACTAAAATCAATAACACTTTTTCGAACACGTACAATATGTACAACGGAATACCACAGGTTTCACCATTGTCTGTCATACTATTTATAATCGCATTTAACGAAATCAGTACGATAATCTCTAAATATAAACTCATTTCGCATATTATTTATGCGGATGATGTGCTTATCTTTTCCAAACAAAATAATTTAAATACTGTAAAAAATACTTTTTTAAAAATCCTTACTGATATTTCAAATTGGTCCAATTGTTCTGGTGCAAATATTTCTATAAACAAATGTAAATTATTCCATATCTGTAGAAAACACAAATGTAATAACTTCAATGTAAACTATAATAATGTAAATATTGTAAATACTACTAGTCTTAAATTCCTAGGTGTAATATTCGATAAGAGACTTACTTTTAAGAAACATCGTACAAATCTACGTAAGCAACTAATTTCTAGGCTTAATATAATTAAGTATCTATCATCAATATACTGTTTAATTCACATTTCTTCTCTCATGAATATTACAAGAGCTTTAATTTTATCTAAGATTGATTATGGTCTCCCTATCTACGGCAGTTGTGCCAAAACCAACTTAAAGCAAATCCTTGCGCCGTATCATGCAGCTGTTAGAAGAAGTATTCGGGCATTCCCAACATCACCAATAAAGTTCACATTAACGGAAGCCGGACTCCCATCCATCGAGGAAAGAGTTTTACATACTTCGCAAAAGCTTATTCCAAAACTACTATCATGTAATAACAAGCTCTTATATGGTATAGTAAAAGCCAAATGGACTGTCGATACAAACTCCAATACTTCTTCCACTATTTCTAAATGCATTAAATTAGCTAAGGATCTTGGTATTACAACTACACCGGTGGAAAAGTCTATTTCTATTGCCCCATCATGGCTACTCAAAGAATCTTCGTTCGATCTACATCTTCAAAAACATCATAAAATAAACACCAATTCCAGGGTATATCAAAGTTTGTTCAAGGAGCTCATTGAGCAGCAATACGTAGATTGGAAACTCATTTTTACTGACGCTTCGAAGGCTGACTTCTACACGTCTTTTGCTATTGTCGATAACGCTGGTAATACGTTAAAAGCTGGACACCTGCCCAATTACATCTCAGTATACACCGCAGAGGCAGCAGCCATCTATAATGCGCTATCCCTTGTACAAAACTCTAACTTAAAAACATTAATATGTACTGATAGCAAATCTACAATCTCAGCTCTCCAGGTAGGGCTGAGCTCAGGCTACTACCGGGGTCACAGCTGGCGGATAGTGGACGGCCTACGCTAAGTAGGTTAGCAGCCTCCGACCAAGAGCTGCAGGAGAGGAGGGCTTGGCTCAAAACGCCTAATACGCCCAATGAACCTCCGGCGAAGAGGCGAGAAGATGCCGCCTTCAAATAAGCGTCCACAACCCCCACCGGCAACAGAAGGAAAAACATACAGAACAACAAAACAAAGAGGCTCAAGACGAGGAATACGGGACCGTGTTCCGCAGAAGCAGCAGGATACTCAGATCCCCTACCCTGACCATCACTCCCAAACAAGTCGAAAAAACCGGGGGAAAGATAGCCTCAAAGGAAACTCCTGCCACACAAGAACCACCAGTAAAACAAGCAGAAGAGAAGAGCACCCCTGTGGCTACCATAGAAGGACCTCAAAACTCGCCGAAACAGGAGTATATCACTCAAATGCGACGAGCAGAAGAGGAATCTTTGGAAAAATGCAAGAGTATTGTGCAAATCATGAAGACGGCGATGGCAAAGCAAAAGAATGTCAGCTTGGATGTCAAGAACGGAGCGGCACAGCTGGACGAACTCTTCGACGTAATGAAGAGTTACCGCAGAAACTGGCTCATCGCAGAAAACGAAAAAAGACGCGGATTTCTAAGCAGACGGATCACGACCACAGAGCCAACAACCTCGAAGCGGCGAGCGACAAGTCCAGTGGAGCCTCGAGAAACAGTACGACCAAGAAGTGAAAAGGATGGCCAGTGGCAAAAAGTCTTGCCCAAAAAAGCAATTAAGATACACACGTTAGAAGGAACGGAAAACAAAAACCTAAAAGAAGGAGGACAACAAGGGAGGAATACCGCCTCAAACCAGAGAGCAAAAAGCAGGCCCAAACGACAATCGGAGGCCGTAATCATTAAGCCAGCAGAAGGAAATAGCTACGCCGAGGTCCTCAAGAATATCCGCAGCAAGGTTAACCTAAGAGAATCAGAGGTGAAAATCAAAGGGATCCGCAAAACAAGAGCCGGGGCTTTACTACTGGAGCTGGAGAAGGGACAATCCACAAAAGCCAGTTTCTGCGAGGCACTCAAGACGACCCTCCGAGAATCCGCAACCGTGGCCGACGTCAAATCAAAAGCCACAATAGAGATTAGAGACCTCGACTCCCTTTCAACAAAAGAGGAAGTAGCAGAGGCTGTGAAAAAAGTGCTACAGGACTCCACCGAAGACTTGACGATAAGCATAACAGCACCTAACACAAGAGAGCAGGTCAGGGCATATATAACGCTCGATGAGGATAAAGCTGACACACTGGTGCGACAGGCACGCATAAAAATCGGCTGGGTAAATTGCAGACTGCGACTGAAAGAAACCCCAAAAAGATGCTTTCGCTGCTTTGGAGCAGGGCACTTAACCTGGGACTGCAAAGGCCCCGATAGAAGAGGGCAAGGTACTTGCATAAAATGCGGCCAACCAGGTCACAAAATGAAAGAGTGCATAAAGCCTCCCACATGCTGCCTCTGCGTGGAGGCTAAACACGAAAAAGTTGACCATATCCCGGGCTCCGCAAAATGTATGGTATATAGGAAATACCAAAACAAATGAAGATCTTACAAGCCAATATGCATAGATGCAAGGCTGCTGACGCACTACTCTCGCAAATGGTGATGGAGAACGCCTACGAGTTAATTATCATAAGCGAGCAATATAAAAAGAAAGAGAGTGGTACCTGGCTGGAAGATAGCAGCTCGACCGCCGCTATATGGCTACCACCAGGGAGTATCACTCCCGCCATCACTGTAGACAAAGGGAACGGCAATGGTTTCGTCTGGGCCAAATGCGACCTTTTTACAGTAATCAGCTGCTACTTGACTCCAAGCGATAGCATACAGGAATTCCAAGGAAAGCTCGACAACATTGAGGACACAGCCAGGTCAATAGAAGGTCAACTAATTATTGCCGGAGACCTAAATTCCAAAGCAGTAGAGTGGGGCATGCCACATACGGACTCGAGAGGAAAGCGCATCCTAGAAATGGCTGCGCGCCTAAGCCTAATAGTGCTCAACACGGGAAACGCAACCACGTTTAGAAGACCGGGATGCGAGGAAACTACACCAGACATCACTTTATCATCAGAACGCTTGGCAGGCTCAATAAAGAAATGGAAAGTCCTGGAGGACTACACTGGCAGCGATCACCAGTACATTTCCTTCACTATTGATACAGGAACAAACACTAACCAGCGCAGGAAAAAGACAGAAACACGGAAGTGGAACATTTCGAAGCTAAATACTTCGAAACTGATCTCCGCAATAGACGACCAAAATCCATCTAGCAGCTCCCCAAATAATGCAAGAAAAATTGTCGAGCACACAATGGTTAACATAACAAGAGCCTGTAAAAAATCAATGCCCAAGGCTTCCCACAGCAAACATAAGGCAGCAGTCTACTGGTGGACTGAAAATATCGCCCAACTCAGGCGCACATGCCTCCGCCTCCGCAGATCCTACACGAGATCCAGGCGCAGAGGAGCCGCACCCGAAGAAGCCGAGCAATATAAATCAGCAAAAAAGGAGCTGAAGCACGCCATCGACGACAGCAAAAAGAAAAAATGGGAGGAACTACGCGAGGATATAAACAGAAACCCCTGGGGACTCGGATATAAAGTAGTTATGAAGAAACTAGGCACTAGAGCAAAACCACCTGACCTAACCGCTGTCCAAATGGATCACATCGTGAACGCACTATTCCCCACACACGAAACAAGGGCTAGTGACCCAGAATACATTCTAGGATCGACGCAAATCCCCCAGTTCACCCTCGAAGAGCTGCAACTAGCCACTGCCAAGCTCATGGCCAACAAAGCACCCGGACCGGACGGGATCCCTTCCGAAATTCTTAAAATAATCGCTGCAGAGCGCCCGGCAGTACTACTGAACATGTACAACGCCTGCCTGGAAGCCGGAATATTCCCAGAACCGTGGAAAAAGCAACGGCTGGTGCTAATCAGCAAGGGAAAAGGAGACCCCAATTCGCCATCAGCATACCGCCCATTATGTATGCTTGACACAGCGGGAAAGCTATATGAAACCCTGCTTAAACCCAGACTTGAAGCGGCCATCAGCGAAGCTGGAGGACTGTCCCCTAGACAACATGGCTTTAGACCCGGCAGATCAACTATAGGAGCCATAAAATGCATCATCGAAAGCGTAGAAGCAGCACAGCGCAGATGGCATAAATATAAAAGAATAGTATTACTGGCGACTCTAGATGTCCGAAACGCTTTCAACAGTGCTAGATGGGTGGACATGATCGACGCTCTCGAAAAAAGCTTCAAGATACCGGACTACCTCAGGGCTGTGGTGCGGAGCTACCTTAGCAGCAGAAAACTGCTGTACGAAACCAAAGAAGGGTCACGACAGATAGCGGTTACGTCAGGAGCAGCACAAGGATCTATTCTAGGCCCGGACTTATGGAACATTAGCTACGACGCTATATTAAAACTAGAAATGCCAGACGAATCATATTTAATTGGCTACGCGGACGACATCGCGGCAGTAATCACAGCAAGGGATACAGAAGAAGCGCGAAGAAAGCTGAATCAGGTCATGATACGGACGCAAACATGGCTTGACACCCACAACCTCCAGCTAGCTACGGAAAAAACAGAGCTGTTACTGTTAACAAAGAAGCACATACCTCTCGAGATAAGCATGCACACAACTACGGACATTCTTAGGACACAAAGAGCAGTAAACTACCTAGGCGTAAGACTGGACCCCAGACTAACTTTCTGGGTACAAATCCAGCACGCCGCAGGAAAGGCAGCGGAGATCACCTCTCAACTAAGCCGATTAATGGCCAACATAGGAGGCCCCAGCCAAGAAAAGAGAAAGCTCCTAATGTCGACGACAATCAGCGTCTTACTATACGGAGCCGAGATCTGGGCAGACGCGCTTAAAAAGGAGAACCGGCGTAAGGTAATGGCCAGAGTGCACCGCACCGCAGCCCTCAGAGTTGCATCAGCCTACCGGACAGTATCCGGCGATGCAATATTAGTTATAAGCGGCAATGCTCCAATCGACCTACTAGCATACGAAAGGAAAAAGCTGTGGGAGCTAAAGAAAACATGCGATCATAACAAGAGCGCAATACAACAAATAAGGAGAGATACAATAACAGCATGGCAACAAAGATGGGAGAACGAAAGTCGCGGCAGATGGACGGCCAGGCTGATAAAAGATCTAGATTTATGGACAAGTCGTAAATTCGGAGAAGTAGACTTCTACACAACCCAGCTGTTATCCGGCCACGGATACTTCAAAAAGTACCTCCACAGAATGGGAAAAGCCGAAGAGCCGTCATGCCTTTATAACGACGCGACAGAAGACGACGCTGAACACACCTTCTTCGAATGTGCGCGCTGGCGACAAGAACGCACCGCCGTAGAAAACCTGGTTGGCCCAATAAACGCGGACAATTTAGTCAGCGTGATGCTGGAGAGTGAAGCAAACTGGGAAACTATCAAGAATTTCGCAGCAAAAAGCGGGACCTGGACGCAGGTGCGCAGATGTAAATCTCTCAATGAGAAAAATGGAACGCCACCCTGAAGTAATGCAAATGCGGTCCCAGGGTGGGCGACGGTTCCTTAGAGGGGGGGTTTTTAGTGACCTGCAAGTGGCACATACCGCTGCTGTGACGATAGCACCGATGATGCGGAAGGCATTTTCCACCCCCTCACCCGCAAAAAAAAAAAAAAAAAAAAATCTCAGCTCTCCTAAATGAGTCCAACAAGTCCTACCTCATTGCACAAATTAGAAACTTACTAATTGGGAACACAAACATTAAAATTATGTGGATCCCTGGACACGCCGGTATTAACGCCAAATTTCCGGCAAAACAGCCATTGATTGTTTTCGACTACATCGAAAAAAAGGATATAAACCATTTAATCGCTTCTAACCAAAAAGCCATAAAAGCCAATGCTTGGAAGAATGTGCAACACCACTACACCATCTGCAACCAAGAGGGGAAAAAACCTGCTTATCCGCCATCAGGCCGTTGCCAAGATATAAAAGCCTTCGTTCGCCTTCGTCTTGGTCATACGGCATTAACGCATTCCCATTTATTAAGTGGAAGCCGTATTTCTTCCTGCCCATATTGTAACTCGTCGTCTTTAACCATACCACATCTACTGGACGAATGCCCCTTCTTCAATTCAGCAAGGACCAGTATATTTCAGAATAATAAAGCTCTTGATTTACTAAAAATAACATCTATTGTAAACATCACTAAAATGTCTGAATTCCTATCTAGTACAAAGTTAAAGAAATACATTTAAGTTATCCTTCCTTTTTAAATTTATTTATAACATATAATTTTTAGTCCATAAAAACATATTGCTTGTAAATACAGGGTAGGCCATTTAAAGTTGACCCATCTGGCAACGCTGTAACTTTTAACAGCGCTGACAAATCGGCTAATGTCACCGCGTTAGAAGCGTCATTCGAAGACAATTTATACCATGGAACAGTACACTCCAAAAGAACGCGCTGAAATTGTTCAGCTTTATATTCAAAATAACTTTTCAATTGTGTTAACGTGCGTTTCGCAAAAAAAATAAAGTGAAAAGTGCTCCAGTTAAGAACACAATTAAGTCTTTATACGCAAAATTTGTGAACACCGGTAATCTCAGTAATGCCAGTCATGCATCCAGACAACGCACAAGACGTTCTGATGAAAATATCGAAGCTGTACGAGCCAGTATTGAGGAGACTCCATCGACATCGAGTTATCGCCGCTCTCAGGAATTAGACATCTCTCGCACCACTCTCCGACGCATAATTCATAAAGATTTGAAGATGTTTCCATATAAAATTCAAATGGCACAAAAACTAAACCCAGCTGATTATCCGCGACGCCTTAATTTTGGCAAATGGGCCATCGGGCGATTGATATCGAAAAATGGTGCTGTTGACTGGCCACCGAGATCACCAGATTTGACGGCACCAGACTTTTATTTGTGGGGTTATTTGAAATCCAAGGTATACGCTAATAAGCCAAAGACCTTAGCTCAACTGAAAGCCAACATTCGACGTGAAACAGCCGCCATATCATCCGAAACATTGGCCAAAGTCATGGAAAATGTCGAAAAAAGAGTGCATTTAGCTGTCAAAGCTAAAGGTGCCCATTTACGCGATCTAATTTTTAAATATTAGCTGAAACAAATCCCCTTGGACCAAAATAAATTATTTTTGAAATGAACAAAAAACATTGTTTTCTTTTGTTCTTTTTTTTTTTAGAAACAAATGGGTCAACTTTAAATGGCCTACCCTGTATTTTCTACATGGAAGGTTCCATCTTTATTATTTAAGTCTTTTATAATTAAGCCGTGAGCTGAAAGCCTCTGTAGCTAGTGCTCCTTATGTGTAACGTATAATAATAATTATATTATTATTTTACAAATAATAAATAAATAAATAAATCTTACTTAGTGTACCATACAATATTGTATATGTCTACCATGCAAAACATGGTCCAAGATTTAATAAAATCACAAAATCAAATACCGCAAAATTTATTAAGTAAAAAATGAGCGTACTAAATGTCTGTATATGGAATACTAATGGTATTAACCAACATAAATTAGAGATTATTACATTTTTGTCCCAAAAAAATATAAATGTAATGCTTACATCAGAAAATCATCTAACAAATAAAAATAATTTCAATATACCGGGATTTAGACTCTATTATGCTGTTCACAGTTAAATGTTATCTAGCATGTTAAATTTCCCAGGCGGCAATATTCCCATATTTACCGACGTGGTATCTATTTTGTTTTTGTTTTACGCGAAAAACAATTTCACCACTATTCCCACTGTGTTGAGTTTGTTTATTAATTGTGGCAAACTGACATCTCTGATCAACTGACTTTATTTACGTTTGAAAATGGAATCTGATGGAAGCAAAATTGTAAGTAAAATTAAAATATGTAATGAAAGTATAAATGTAAATAAAATAATGCCAAATATATGTTTTAGACCACACCAAAACGTCTACGCAAAGCACCGTACAGGAAATGGACCAATGAGGAGCAACATAATTTAATTGCATACATGCGAGACAACCGTCCGATTGAAAAGCCGACAGCACAGGGATATTATACAAAATTTTTAGAGACACAAAATATGCGGTTGGATTGGTCTTTAGTGAGGATAAAGCCAAGGCACTTACGCCAATGCTATACAAAGGCACGAGCTTGGCACAATTCGACGGGAGCAGGTGCCATGCAAGACGGCGAATCAACAGAAAGTAATTTCAAAATAAATTGTTTGGTATAAAATTATAATGAATTATATTTTTAGGTATAATTTTGAGAACTTGTCCTTTTTTCTACGATTTGGAAGATATATTTGGCTATAAAGAGTTCCAATCTAATGCATTTGTTTTGGATACAGAAGCCTTAGAAAACAACTCGACGTCCAACACAGACGATTTCGCCGCCGGAAGCAGTTCAACGACCACTGCAAATATAGCTACCGCACCTGCAGATATTTTTCAAGAAGTCAGTCCAGAATCTACATGCAACACAATAAAACGTAAGGGTATTTATTCGCGGACAGGTCTTGCCGATGTGCTTACTATGCACACAGGTTTAATTAAGCTGAAGCAAGAAAAGTAAGAGATAGAATCAAGGAGCTCTCTCTAAAAGAAAAAGAATTTGATTTACAATACGAAAAATTTTTATTTGAAAAAGAAAAATGTAAGTCAGAAGAGAGAATAAGAATACTAGAAATTGAAATGAAAGAAAAATTGGCTTTAAGAGAGCTTGAAATGAAGGAACTTGCTATTCGTGGAGGAATTAAAAATTAAAAAATAAAACTATACATGAAATTAAATAATTATATCTTTATTGTTTACAAAATGTGATAGAGCTTTTCTTAGGTCGTCGTGTTCATAAATTTCTTGTGGGAAGTTTGTTTCTTCTTGGCTTTCGAAACCAGAATTTTCGTTTAAGTTAAATTGTAGCAACATGTTGTGAAGGATACAACATGCCAAAATCCATCTACAACAATTTTTATAATTAGTTTCGTTCGTTAATCGGAACCGTAGTTCTTTTAAACTGCAAAATTTTTCTTTTAATTTCCCAAAACAATTTTCTACACGTATTCTATATTTAGAGAAATATTAATTGAATGTATCTCTCATTTCTTTTGACTGTTCAGTACTGTTTTGTCGAAAAGGTGTAATAAGGGCTTGGCTTAGCGGATATGCCGAATCGCCAGCAATCTATTCCCGATGACAAAAATAATTTTGTGGGTTTTTACCTATTGCGGATTCGGCAAAAATTTTAGCATCATGCACGCTTCCTCGGTATCCTATTGTCGCTTGTCTAATTCTTAGTGAATAGTCACATAATACTTGCATTTTTATGGCATACTGTTTTTGGCGAGAGAAGTATAGTTCGTGATCTTTTGAAGGAGACTCTGCTAATCTGATTTCAGTACCGTCAACATAGCCAATACATCCTGGAAGCTCTTTCATTTCTTTTTCTAGATGGCCAACATAAAAATGTAGATTTTAAATTAATCAATGCGGTGATAACCCGCTCTGTCACTTTGGTAACTGTTCCGCCATCGCCTATTCCGAATAATGTTGCATAAACAAAATTCTCTGAAAATTTTAGTCCTTTGCTACAAAAAAGGTCCGAGGTCAAAATCGCTATCATTAATATTTCTCGAGATATTCGGCTTTTTAAGTAAGGCTTTATAGAATTCTCATAGATGGTATGTAATAAAAAATGATGATAGCGATTTTCACCTCGGACCTTTTTTGTAGCAAATAAAATTTCCTACAAGTTTGTCAGGAACATTTTTTCTATAGCTCTTGTCATTTACGAGATATTTATAAAAAAAAACTCGAATTCCGTGGAAAAATCAGGTTTAGAGCCCCATAAAGTCAAAGCGATGCCATAAAACACCTCTGAGCTGTAGGAATTTAAAAATAAAAAATCACGTTTGTGACGGGATTGAAAGTAATTGAAAGTTAAAAAAAAACACGCTAATACACACATTTAGCAATCGGCATCGAATTGCGCGAAAACACTTACTTCACATATTCAGGCTCATTGGAAAAATTCCACAATCTTATATTTTGTGTAAATTCGATTTTCCTGTAACTTGTAAATACATAATTAGAAATCGATATCGAAATGCGTCAATTTACTTTCTTTACATATTCAGGCTATTTTTTTCAATATTTCTTTATTTATTGGATTTGCTTTGTGTTTTCAAAGCCTAATAATAAGTTATAAATTCTTAAATCTATTTAAAAACTATGCTAGCTCAAGCAAGGGATCGATCTGTTTTGCTGATACGCTGCTCTTTAGTACGCAGGCACTCCTCTCGTTTTCATCGCCGGAATGTACTAAAGCATTAGCCAATGAGTTTAGGTGATCTCGGAGTTTAGATACTCGTATATATTTCATTCTGCTGTCCTCTACTTCTTTCTATACCATAGGAATACCAAGATCTTTATGGATAGTTTCATTACGCATGTACATATCATGGCGAAGAAGTGATTGTTCAATGACCGCATTATATAAAAGCACTTTGCTGTCTAGGCTATGTTTAGAGTGTTTATTCAAAAGCCAATTTAAATTTGCAACTCCTATCTTCTTCTTCTTCTTTACTGGCGTAGACACCGCTTACGCGATTATAGCCGAGTCAACAACCGCGCGCCAGTCGTTTCTTCTCTTCGCTACGTGGCGCCAATTGGATATTCCAAGCGAAGCCAGGTCCTTCTCCACTTGGTCCTTCCAACGGAGTGGAGGTCTTCCTCTTCCTCTGCTTCCCCCGGCGGGTACAGCGTCGAATACTTTCAGAGCTGGAGTGTTTTCGTCCATTCGGACAACATGACCTAGCCAGCGTAGCCGCTGTCTTTTAATTCGCTGAACTATGTCAATGTCGCCGTATATCTCGTACAGCTCATCGTTCCATCGAATGCGATATTCGCCGTGGCCAACGCGCAAAGGACCATAAATCTTTCGCAGAACTTTTCTCTCGAAAATTCGCAACGTCGACTCATCAGATGTTGTCATCGTCCAAGCCTCTGCACCATATAACAGGACGGGTATTATGAGTGACTTATAGAGTTTGGTTTTTGTTCGTCGAGAGAGGACTTTGCTTCTCAATTGCCTACTTAGTCCGAAGTAGCACCTGTTGGCAAGAGTTATCCTGCGTTGGATTTCTAGGCTGACATTGTTGGTGGTGTTTACGCTGGTTCCAAGATAGACGAAATTATCTACAACTTCAAAGTTATGACTGTCAACAGTGACGTGAGTGCCAAGTCGCGAGTGCGACGACTGTTTGTTTGATGACAGGAGATATTTTGTCTTGCCCTCGTTCACTGCCAGACCCATTTGCGTTGCTTCCTTGTTCAGTCTGGAGAAAGCAGAACTAACGGCGCGGGTGTTGAGGCCGATGATATCAATATCAAGATTGTACCTGCTCGATTAAGTTCTGCAGCTCGAACTATTTTCTCCAGCAGCAGATTGAAGAAATCGCACGATAGGGAGTCGCCTTGTCTGAAACCTCGTTTGGTATCGAACGGCTCGGAGAGGTCCTTCCCGATCCTGACGGAGCTTTTGGTCCCGCTCAATGTCAGTTTACACAGCCGTATTAGTTTTGCGGGGATACCAAATTCAGACATTGCGGCATAAAGGCAGCTCCTTTTCGTGCTGTCGAAAGCAGCTTTAAAATCGACGAAGAGGTGATGTGTGTCGATTCTCCTTTCACGGGTCTTTTCCAAGATTTGGCGCATGGTGAATATCTGGTCGGTTGTTGATTTACCAGGTCTGAAGCCACACTGATAAGGTCCAATCAGTTTGTTGACGGTGGGCTTTAATCTTTCACACAATACGCTCGATAGAACCTTATACGCGATATTAAGGAGGCTAATCCCACGGTAGTTGGCGCAGATTGTGGGGTCTCCTTTTTTATGGATTGGGCATAGCACACTTAAATTCCAATCGTTGGGCATGCTTTCGTCCGACCATATTTTACAAAGAAGCTGATGCATGCTCCTTATCAGTTCTTCGCCGCCGTGTTTGAATTGCTCGGCTGGCAATCCATCCGCCCCCGCCGCTTTGTTGTTCTTCAGGCGGGTAATTGCTATTCGAACTTCTTCTTGGTCGGGCAATGGAACGTCTTTTCCATCGTCATCGATTGGGGAATCGGGTTCGTCTTCTCCTGGCGTTGTGTGTTCACTGCCATTCAGCAGGCTGGAGAAGTGTTCCCTCCATAATTTAAGTATGCTCTGGGCATCGGTGACTAGATCACCTTGGGGGGTTCTACATGAGTATGCTCCGGTCTTGAAACCTTCTGTAAGCCGCCGCATTTTTTCGTAGAATTTTCGAGCATTACCCCTGTCAGCCAGCTTATCAAGCGGTTTGTACTCACGCATTTCGGCCTCTTTCTTTTTCTGTCTACAAATGCGTCTCGCTTCCCTCTTCAACTCTCGGTATCTATCCCATCCCGCACGTGTTGTGGTCGATCTTAACGTTGCGAGGTAGGCAGCCTGTTTTCTCTCCGCTGCGACACGGCACTCCTCGTCGTACCAGCTGTTCTTTTGCACCTTCCGAAAACCTATGGTTTCGGTTGCAGCTGTACGTAAGGAGTTTGAAATGCCGTCCCACAGTTCCCTTATACCGAGTTGTTGACGAGTGCTCTCAGAGAGCAGGAGTGCAAGCCGAGTAGAAAATCGCTCGGCTGTCTGTTGTGATTGCAGCTTCTCGACGTCAAACCTTCCTTGTGTTTGTTGGCGTGCGTTTTTTGCTGCACAGAGGCGGGTGCGAATCTTAGCTGCAACAAGATAGTGGTCCGAGTCGATGTTAGGACCTCGGAGCGCACGCACATCTAAAACACTGGAGACGTGTCTTCCGTCTATCACAACATGATCGATCTGGTTGGTGGTTTTTCGATCCGGAGACAGCCAGGTAGCTTGATGAATCTTCTTATGCTGGAATCTAGTACTACAGATAACCATATTTCGGGCCCCGGCGAAGTCGATCAGCCTCAACCCATTTGGGGATGTTTCCTCGTGGAGGCTGAATTTACCGACCGTAGTGCCAAAGATACCTTCTTTGCCCACCCTGGCGTTGAAGTCGCCAAGCACGATTTTGACATCGTGGCGGGGGCAGCTCTCATAAGCGAGCTCCAAGCGCTCATAAAAGTCATCTTTGTTCACATCGTCCTTCTCTTCCGTCGGGGCGTGGGCGCAAATCAGCGATATGTTGAAGAACCTCGCTTTGATGCAGATTGTGGCTAGACGTTTATTCTCCGGAGTGAATGATAGTACTCGGCGACGGAGTCTCTCTCCCACCACGAATCCAACACCAAACTTGCGCTCCTTTATATGGCCACTGTAGTAAATGCCACAAGGACCTACTCGTCTTTGTCCTTGTCCCGTCCATCGCATTTCTTGGACGGCGGTGATGTCAGCCTTTATTTTCACGAGGACATCAACCAGCTGGGCAGCGGCACCTTCCCAATTAAGGGACCGGACATTCCAGGTGCATGCCCTCAATTCGTAGTCCTTATTTCGTTTTCCATGGTCGTCATCAAAAGGGGGGTCTCTCATCCGAGGCTGGTTGTTGCTATTCGCTGGGGTTGTTTTTTTTACGTGGCGGGTCCCAAACCCAGCGCACAACCCTATGTAGGGGATATTTCGCCTTCTCACGTTAGCTCGCCTTCAAACGGATGTTCTTAGGCTACCCAGAGGATACTTGGTCAAAGACCGGAAGTCGTGAGCTGCTTGAGTCATATGTAAAAGAATCGTTTCTGGCCACTCCCAAGTGAATGGCGATCAGAGAACTTTCCTCACTTGCGTGAACTTCTACATATGACTCCATCCTCCTATCTTCATTGAAGTTATTTTACTAGATAAACATACTCGTATGTTAGATGGAGTCATGTGTAGAAGTTCACGCAAGTGAGGAAAGTTCTCTGATTGGCATTCACATAGGAGTGGCCAGAAAAATTATTTTACATATGGCTCAAGCAGGACTTCCGGTATTTGACCAAGTATACTCTGCGTACCCTTTTTTTGGTTTCGGAGGGGGAATCTAAAGATATCCTCATTTTTCCGGACGATATGCACGATTCGTATTGGCCGCACGCCCAAGCAGGACTTGCGACACAACATGTACTAAACCCTGAACTCCGTCGTCTTTGCTTGTATTTGGCCCACGGAACTGCCGTTAGGCATTACATCGTGGGACCAAGCTTAGCCATTCGGCTCTTCATTCACACATTTTCGCTCTAATTCCGATTAATCCTTCTGTTTTCGCTGCGTTGCCACTCTTTCTTCCTCAATTTTTCCATAGCTATAGCTGCCCATTCTCTCATTCTGTCCCAGACCACCTTCGATTCGATCTTGTAAGGCACTATATTCTCCGGAGTCACGCGAACGTTTATCTCTATTTCAAGTCTTTCTTTTTCATATTTTGGGCAGGAAAAGAGGATATGTAGTGCATTTTCATTGCTGTTGCTGCAGAAGGAGCAATTGGTTTCGTAGTCATGTCCGTATTTGTATAGATATTTTCTATAACATCCATGACCTGTTAAAAACTGCGTAAGGTAAAAATCAGTTTCCCTATGTTTCCGTTCTATCCATGGTTGTATGCTTCTAATAAGCCTGTGCGTCCATCTCCCCGTAGTTGCTTCGTCCCATCGTTTCTGCCACTCGTTTAGGCTCCTTTGTCTTTCCTGCTTCCGCTCTTCATTCGTTAAGCGATCGCCAGTGCTTTTCGTTTTGTCGAATTCCCGCTTAATTTCCATGGCCATCATATCTGGTGGCATGAGGCCTGATATGACTCCAGCCGCCTGATATGATACAGTGCGGTGGGGACATGCAACTCTGATTGCATTCAGTCGTACTATTGATTTCGCCTTTTCTGCGTATGTTTTCTGCTGCAGTGCTATCCCCCATATGGGTGTAGCATACATAAGTATAGACTGACTCACTTTGGCCAAGAGGGCTCGTCTATTCTGACTTGGTCCACCAATGTTTGCCATTACCCTCGCTAGCGCCGCCGTCACCCTAGATGCTTTTTCACAGGCTTTGTCTATTAGCCTCGAGTCTATCATCACTCCTAGATATCTCAAATATTGCTGTGTGGTAGTGGTATATCCTTCAATATTAAGTGTGGCGACCTCTAGTCTTTTCCTGCTTGTGATTAGTACTGCTTCCGTCTTTTGGCCAGCTAGTTGAAGCTTTGTTACCATAAGCCATTCTTTGATTTTTTCCGTTGCATGATTGCTTAGACGCTCTATTTCGTGAATTTCTTTCGCTACCACAGTCACCGCGATGTCATCCGCGTATCCGGTTAGTTGCACCTGTTTGGGTAATAGGAGGCGCAGTACTCCATCATATAAGATATTCCACAGAAGTGGGCCTAGGTCTGAGCCTTGTGGAACTCCGCCCGTCACCACATAGCGTTGTGGTCCTTCGTCTGTATCGTATAGCAACCCTGCCCGACAGGTAGTCGGAGATGATCTTCAGCAAATAGGGTGGTCTTTTCTTTAGTTGGAGAGCTTTTATTATATGCGGCCAGTAGGCTGAAATAAAGGCATTCTTAACATTGAATGTGTATACCGCACAGTACTCTTTGGAGCCATACATCCATCTAGTACCTTCTATAGCTTTACTTGAAACGTCGGTGAGTTTTTTAATCGCGTCAATTGTTGACCTGTGTCTGCGGAATCCATATTGGTTATTGGCCAGTCCCGGTTGCTCTTTTTCGAGATGTTGTTCCAGGCGTACGCTTATTATTTGCTCTAGTATTTTCCCCACCGTGTCTAGCATGCACAGTGGTCGGTACGAGTTTGGTTCTCCAGGCAGTTTGTTTGGTTTTTGTATTAGCACCAAACATTGCATTTTCCAAATTTTTGGAAATAAGTCCTCTCGTAAGCACTTTGCGAACAGCTTTGTGAATGGGTCAGTGTCCGTTCTCTTCTAAACGATATTCTTCTGACGGTTGCGCGGGAAAGAGGGCTTTTACTACAGTCTTTAGTAGTTTGGAACAAGTTGAGGCTTGGCCTCTGTGTCCCCGGACTTTTGTCATCACTATCCTGTAGGCATCACCCCATGAATGTAATCTCCGAAGAAATTGTTCAGATGGGTTAACTATAGCATATAGCTGCCATACAAACTGAATGATCGGAATCAAATGCTTGCATTGGAAGCTTCCTCATTTGACGATAAATCTTCACGAAATTTGGTATGAGTTATTTATTGTTTATAGAAATAATGTAATATCGGGAGAAATTGTTGGGATAGGCTCACTATAACAAATAGCTGCCATA
Organism: Bactrocera dorsalis; assembly: GCF_023373825.1. Classification (NCBI taxonomy): domain Eukaryota; kingdom Metazoa; phylum Arthropoda; class Insecta; order Diptera; family Tephritidae; genus Bactrocera; species Bactrocera dorsalis. The sequence goes on along the minus strand of NC_064308.1, from coordinate 14,466,756 downwards.
CAAACCGAACGATCGGAATCAAGGGCTTCTTCACAAAATTTGACATAGATTTTTGCTTAAGGTAATCTCCGATATAAACTCCGAAAAAAATGTTCAGAACGGATTACTATAGCATATAGTTTCCATACAAACTGAACACATAGTTACTAAAAGAAATGCACCTGTGAAGGGTATATTATATTAGCTTCGGTGCAGCCGAACTTAACGTTTTTTCTTGTTTTAAGATAAGGTTGTTGCGGTTTTCAAACTCAAGGTTGTTTTGATGTTTGTTTGTTGTAGTGATAGTGCATTGTTCCAACTCAAGTATGTTTTGACGCATTCTGTTTACTAAAACAAAAGGTTGTTCTCACGCCTTTTTTCATTCACTAGCTTTTCTATTTCTCTTTTACAGATTTTTCTGAAACTGTGAGGTTTATAGCTTTTGTTTGGTGTTGCTAAGACAGCTGCGTTAAATATTATTATGTTGAGTTCTCTTATGATTTCGTCAATATCTCTTCCTATATTATTTTTATACTCAAAACTAGAGGACCTGTCCACGCTTTACTGTGGGTGACCCATAGATAATACTACTACTACCACACAAGTATACAAGTATATGATTTCTATTAGTCGTCTTGCACGCCTCACAAGCTTTTGTATTACTGATTTTTCTGAAACCATGAGGCTCATAGCTTTTGTTTGCTGTTGATAAGACAGCTGCGCTAATTATTATTATATGTATATCTTATGCATTCGTCAATATCTTTTCTTATATTAATTTTATACTCAATACCATAGGACCCGTCCACGTTTTACTGTGGGTGACCCATAGATAATACTACTACCACCATATATACGATTTCTATTAGTTAGATCAGGGGTAGGCATATTAGCCCTCAGTGGCATTTTGCCCGTGCGGGCACAAGTGCACATTTTGAGGGCTCGGTGAGGGGATCATCGCGGGCAAACATGAAGAGGGAAGTGAGAGCAACGTATGTATTTTACCACTCCATATTTCCAAATGAGAGCAACGTATTTTCCCATACCATGTTAACAAATGAGAGCGCGAATTTTGTATTTACGTCGCGTTCGAGCGTTTTTAAAAAACTTTGCACCGAATTAGCCCTAGAGAAATGAAACCAGTAGGTTTGGATATTTGAATCAGACTAACTTTCACTTTATTTATTATAATCGTTCAAGTTACTATTGCAATGAATTATTGCTTACAAATCACAAATACTTATTATACTTATTACATATGTTTACTTAAATGCTGACTAAAGTGATAACCTCATAACTTTACAGAGTCTCGGAACAATTGTTAATAAAATGATTTTGTTTTGTATCTTTTAATTTAATTTTTGCGATAGCACAGGAAATGGTATCACATTACAATTTTACTGATTTCCGGTTGTGCTATTTATTTCATTAAGAAATTCTGCAAATTTATCGGTTTTACTATTTGTTAGTGGCTTATTTATATATGTAACTACTCCCCCTTTTAGATTAGAATTCTCCTGAATTCTTTTATTTAATATTATTTTTATATATTTGTTTTTTTTTTAATAAGGACAGTAGCTACTAACAAAATTATAATTATGCCTAATATATGCAAATATATGATACATTCGTATGTATTTTCAGTTTAAAAATGTTTTCTATATTTGACTTATGTTCTTCTACAATTTCATCAAATGTAATTTTTTTCCTGAAATTCTGATTGTCTTTATATTTTACGGTTACAATATTTTCCTTTGTATCTTCAACAAAATTTGAAAAATAGTAGTCATTAATTTTAATTGAACAATTATTAAATCTTATTACATAGTTTCCACTTATTAATGGTAGTTCTTGATTACATGTATTATTGATTTTTAGGGTATTTGCATTTTTAATAAGTATTGTTTTTATATTTAATTGTATTATTTCGAGTTCTGTAAATTTAACAAGATTACAATTATTTTTTAAAATACAATGTTTGCTTGTTTTCATTTGTTTTATTGATTTATTATTTTCAAATATCAGCGTTTCATTTTTGTAATTAAATATTTCTTCTATTTTTTCATCTGTTTCATTCTTTTCTCTGTTAGGTATTGGAATAATTTTTCGTAGTTTTACATTTTCAAAATTTTTTGGTATTTTTATTCCAAATACTACAAATGTATTATTAACAATTACTGTTCTTAGTTGTAGATATTTTAATTTATTATAATCAATCTTATATTTGATAATTTCTTCATTGGTTAAAATATTTGGGTGTATTATCCCATATTTAGCTGATACCACATTTTCTTGTATGTGTTCTACTTTACTTTTTAATAACTGAATTTTGGTGTACTGATCTAAATATAACGTTTGTTTGTATTCCTCATATATATGTAAATTTATTTATTGAATTAAGCTCTCTTTCAATTTTTACCCTGTCACTTTTAACAATCTCTTTTAAGTGTTCGATAGCTGATGAGAAATAATCGTTAATTCTAATTTGTTCGTTAATTGAGTCGTTCGTTTTCAAAAAATATGTCTGTATATTTTGTCTGTCGTCTTCGTCCATTGTACCAAAAAGCCATTTTGACATACTGCCAATTGCATTAATCAGTCCTCTTTTATTTCTATCTCTAACTGTCGTAAGTGTCAGTAGTTTATTTCTTGTATCTAACAACTCTCTTTGCAATATTTCTTTATTTTCCAATTTCATCAAAATTACATTATCTGTCATAGCATTTATAATATTTTCTAATTGTTGAATGCCAATAATATGTAGTACTATATCGCTATCTTTTGGTATTGCTTGATCTCTAATCTGTAAGTCTATAAATCCGTTTTGTTCCTTTATTTCTGTTAAATTTATTGTCCCGTTACAATGTTGTGTCATTAAAGCTATCACTGTCCACATTATCCAAATCTGTAAATTTTAAAGCTCTTTTTATATTAGAAGGATGAATATTTTCTAACTTTTCTCTCTTGTATCTAGGTTGTTTCTTATGCCTAACAGCTTTATAATTTTTTATAAATCCTTCTTCTCTCTTTTCTTCATAATTTTCTTTTTTCTGATTTAATTTATTTATAATTTTATTCTTGGCCGCTATTAAATTGTTTTTTATTATTTCTAAATCTACTTCATTATGCTGTACCTTATTTGGCGTACATTTTATTGTTGAGTGACATCTTTCATTATAATTTCTAATTGCTTTTTGTATTAGTTGTTTTATTGATAACCCTTTATTTAGTTTATACAAGATTCTAAATTTTTCTGCTATAGTATTATGAAATCTTTCTACATCTGCATTACCTGTATGACTATTGGGTTTTGTTAGGTGGATTTCAACATTTTCATTATCTAAGAACTCTTTTATTCTTACTGCTTTAAATTCGTTGTCTGCAATAATTTTTCTAGGCTTCCCTACTTTAGTGAAATGATCTTCTAGCTGCTCAATAATGGTTATGTGATTTCTATCATTTAACGAGTATGCTGCGCCGAACTTAGAAAATTTATCTACTACTGTCAAAAAATGATGACCCTTCATTACATACGTATCTATATGTATAATATCATTAATTTTTGAAGGCGTCTCCGAAAGTTTCAATTTTGGTTTAATAGGATTTCTATCGTACTTTACTTCCTGGCATATATCACATTGATTAATTACAATTTGAATTAATTGCAATAACTTTGGATAATATATTTTATTCTTTATTTGGTTATATGTTTCCTGAATGCCTGAATGAAAGCTTTCCCTAACGTGATATAAAGAAATCTGTTTGACTGCTTCTACTTCTGTCTCAATATCTTGTGCTCTCATTGTACATTTTATAAATTCTAATTGACTATCATTAGAAAACATTTGGATTAATTTTTCCTGAACTATATTATATTGACGTTCTGAAATTTCTGAAAATATTCCTATTTTACCTTTTGTGATATATTTCCTAAATATCTTACTCAAATTATCGAAATCATATTCCGAAATGAAAATAATTCTTTTGCCGTGTATAATTTTTAACTCTTCAGTTTTGTTGTTTGTTAAAATAATTTGCGTCTTATATTTGTTAACAATTTCCTCTTTGATATAAAAATGGTCGTCTAATTCTTCTTCTGCTGAATGCACTGTTGCTAAAGTTTCTTCATCTTCCTCTTCCATATCTATATATATAAAAATCAATGCCACTTTCTTTGTAATTTCATCACTCATAAACGGCTGAACCGATTTGGCTGATTTTTTTTTTTGTTGTATTTGTTATTATTAGGAGAAGGTTCTTATGTAAGAAAAAATTACGAAAATTGCCGGAAACCCCTAAAAACAGCCCTTTTCTTTTTCCCATACAAGCGTTTTATTTTGTATATACATACATACATACATATGTAAGTAAAAATGATTGTTCGTTTGTTAGTAACGCTAACGCTCGAGAACGGCGGAACCAATCTTCATGAAATCAGAAGTTGTTCGCTGTGGATCTGGAAAGGGTTAGATATAAAAAAAACCATATACTTTTCATAAGGAAAAGTCGAAAAATTTGAAATTTCCAAAAAGTGACTTTTCATACACTTCTTTTTTGTTTTGTTTTTCAATATTTTGATTTGTAAATTATTTGAATCGTTCAATTTCGGTCGCTTACTTTTTTTTCCGGAAAAATTATTGAAAATTATTCAGTGAAAACTTTATGTGTGTTTCAAACGAAGTGATCAATTACAGATTGAAATTTGTTACGAAGCAACGAAGACATCGCGCTAATATCGGTCGGCGTTCTTTTTGCCATCAACGTATGGCAGCTCAAGACACAAGAACTTCATGAGACTCCCACGATGCGATGACATATGTGTGGAATTATGGATCGCTGTCAATCAGCAAGCGATCGTCACGATAATACAGCAAGACTTTTCAAACAACAGCTACGGTGTTTGATGAACTTTATCTTGAAGCAACGTATGTATATACAAGTATGGTGCAGTCAGATGCTGGATGTACTCTGTTGAGTTGCAAAAAAGAGGTTTGCCCCAGGCACACATTTTTCTTTGAATGGTGGATGGTGGTTACACCAGATCAAATTGATGAAATCATTTCTGCCGAAATTCCTCATGCAGAGAAAGATCCATTATTCTACGAAGCGATGAAAACCAATATGGTGCATGGACCTTGCAGACATCCCTTTTGCAATAAATGCACGAAACACTATCCACGTGCTTTTCTTTCGGAAACGCAAACTGGAAATGATGGATATCCACTATATCGTCGTAGCTCATCAGACGACAATGGCAGGACATTTACCATTCAACTTAGAGTAGGGAATATCGAAGTTGAGAACATATTGATCGTACTATATTCTCCACAGTTGTCTAATTCACATTCAAAACTCATATCAATGTTTAGTATTGCAGTTTGGTGTAATCTATAAAATATGTTTGTAAGTACGTCATCAAAGGAACCAATATGGCGGTTATTGGTCTTGAACGATACGGTCGATACGTGAACTGCAATAAAGCGCTTTGTAGGGTATTTACTTCTGCAATACATGAACGTTTTTGACTGTTGTGCGTCTCGCAGTTTATTTGAACAATGGCTAAAGAGTGTTTTTCAACCCAGAGAATACAGTACAGCCAGCGGAAACACTTCCAATAACATTGACATTTTCCATAATACAATTGCTAAGTATTTGGAATAGAAGAAAAGAACTGCAACCAAATACGCCGTGAAATAGATTATAAATGGTTCAGTAATCAGTCGTTGAGTATGTATTATACCACGTGCATCCCTAAAGACTGATGTCACAACCTTTCCAGCCGCCTTTTTCGTTTTTCCGCGCTTGAAAACCATCACCACCAACTTCATCATGTGCAGTCCACTAGAATGACTGTCGATTGGACTCCAGCGGGAAATGATGGAGCTATATTTCTTTATTTATTGCGATTAGAGAGTACTTAAACACTTCTCAGAATTAGTTGTTTTTGTTGGATTATGAACTTGCGAGCACCTACTTTGCAACTCAACGGTGGATTTCCCTGAGCCCAAATTCAACAGTATTTTTCACAAAAAAACAATGCTTTATTGACACATGAAATGCTTTATGATCGATTTTTTTAAACTAACACAAGTTGCTTCAGAAAAATGCTATATCTCATTAACTAATAGTTATAATCCAACTAATAGAAATCATATAGATGGTAGTAGTATTATCTATGTATCAGCCACAGTGAAGCGTGGACGGGTCCTCTAGTTATTTATAGAATAATTTGAACTATTGGACATTGTTTCGTCCATATTTTCTGAAATAATATCCTCATTTTCTTTTATCCTACTTAAAAAGTCTGCTACTTTATTTTCTTTACCTTTTAAATATTCAATGCCAAATTGGTATTCTCCAAGTTTTAATAACCATCTTTGATGCCGAGCTGATATATCTTTTCCTTTGTATGTATTTAGAATGTAAGAATTTTATCGGTTGGTGGTCAGTAAAAATTTTGAATTTATTTCCATAGAGGTATGGTCTAAAATAGTTTATACTCCACATTATCGCAAGAAATTCTTTATCTGTTGCGGAATAATTTCTTTCGTGGTTATTCAAAGTTCTTGAGGCGTAACACACTGGGTGTCCCTCTTGTGATAATACTGCACCAATCGCATAATTGGATGCATCAGTTGTTAAAATAAATTGTTTTTCAAAATCTGGGTAACGTAATATTGGATGAGTACTTATTAGTATTTTTAAGTTTTCAAATGCTTCAATATACGTTGGATCTTTAAGATTAATTTTAACTCCTTTTTTCAAATACTTGGTTATAGGTTGGGCTATTCTAGCGTAGTCTTTTACGAATTTACGATAGTAACCGGTGATTCCTAGAAAACTTTTAATTTGTCTTTCTGTTTTTGGGATTTGTAAATTTTCTATAACTTTAATTTTATTAGGATTTGGCTTCATGCCTTCCTCCGTTAAAATGTGTCCTAAGAACTCTGTTTCTTTCTTCAAAAAATTACATTTGTCAATTTGGATTTTAAGATTTTTACTTTCAAGGATTTTAAAAATTTCGCCTATCGCCCTAATATGTTCATTCAATGATGTGCTAAATATTAGAATGTCGTCTAAATACACTACACATGTTTTATTTATATAGTCTCTAAGTATTTCATTCATTAACCGCTGAAATGTGGCTGGTGCATTTTTCAGTCCAAAAGGCATTCTTACGAATTCATAAAGTCCATGTGGTGTTACAAAAGCTGTTTTTTCACGATCTTCCTCTTTTACAAGGATTTGATGGTATCCTTTCGCTAAATCTAAAGTAGTAAAATATTGTGCTCTTCCTAATTTGTCTAAAATAGAATCAATATTTGGAAGGGGATATTTGTCATCTATTGTAACCTCATTCAATTTTCTATAGTCTATTACAATTCTGTATTTCTTTTCACCTGAATTATCTATTTTTTTCGGCACTACTATTAATGGGCTCGAATATCTTGAGTGACTTTTTTGGATTATTCCCTGCTCTTCCATTTCCTTAATTTGTTTTCTAACTTCAATTTCATGCTGAGGTGGATACCTATACAATTTTGAATTAGTCTGCTGCTGCGTTGTGGTTTTAATTTCATGTTGGATTTCCGTTGTGTTAGTCAATTTATCACCGTCTTTAAATAATAATTTATTATATCTTTTGAGCAATTTAATTATTTCTCTATTTTCTTCCTCATTTAAATGATCTAGGTTTAATCTCTCCAGTTTTAATTCCGCAGTTTCAAGATTACAAATTTGATTTAAGTCATTTAGTTTATTTAAAATCGAACTTTCTTTTCGGTTTAGAGTTTTTTTCCCTTTTTCTATATCAATATACGTATTGAGAAAAGTAAGCATGTCCATGCCTATTATAAAGTCATATTTTCGTCCTCTTAATGGTGTAACTTTCCATCTTGTTCTCACGTTACTAGGTAAGTTAAATTCTTCTGGTGCTAATGTATGTACCTCATAATTTATTTTATTTTCATTTGTAATTGTACTAAATGTTAAAGGATGTTTCAATTTAATTTTTGGAAAATCATCGATCTCGCTATTAATGAGGCTTAAACTAGCTCCTGTATCAATTAGTGCGATATAATTCTTTTTATTAATTTTAATTTTTATTTTAGGTAATGATTCCGAGGCTGCTTCGTAAAAAAAATACTATTATTAACTTCTTCTTCTCTTGCTATATCAGTTCGTGAAGCTTCTACCTGACTTTGCCTACTCGAGTATAAGCGATCTTGGCTATACTGGGAATTAGGGTGTCCTGCCAATTGAGGGCTCATTGAACTATATTGGATATTATCTATCTCCATCGGTTCGCCTTGGTTTTGTTTAAATTGATTATTTCGACCATAGTTCTGTCTATATTGGTTTGATTGATTTTGACCAAAGTTTGGATTATATTGATTTGGTTGATTTTGATTAAAACTTGCCCTAGGGTTCCCTACCGCTTGTGGTCTTTGAAAATTACCCGAATTTGGTTTATACTTATTATTAAATCTTCCACTATTATATTGTTTAAATTGGCCTGATGTATTATGTTTAACATTATTTTCGTATATTTGATTATATGAACCTTGATTTTCTCTACTTCTATAATTTGTATTATGTCTTTGTCCTCGATCAGAATACCTGTTACTATATTTTTCCGCTGAGCTATCTCCTTTTGTTTTAAATTTCATGTATTCTGGCCTAATATTACGGTCTTCAAATCTTCTACTAGCCATTGTCCTTATTATCTCATTTAGGTTCCCTTCTTTATAAATTTTATCTAGTAATACTCCTTGAGTCATCTCCTTTACTGTATTTACCAACAAACTGTCCATGTTACTTAAGTCAATGTAGCTGTCACCCCTATAGTACACTGTCAGTTCGTCCGACTTATATTTAATATTTTGAATTTCTCTCATAAGTTCATTAACAGAACTTACCTTAAGATTCCCAATCTTTTTATATAGATGATGTGGCTCCACTTCGGGTCGATACCTCAATTTTAACGTTTCCTTTATTAGTTGCCAGTTATCTGGTTGAGGTATATTGATGATGGTGCTTTTCGCCTCTCCCTGGATGGTCCTGTAATATATGATTCGCGTCACTTCCTTTTGTAGTTCTGCATCGTTCGTTGTTGATAGCAGGTATTCAATGCTGCTGAATAATGAATTTATGGAAATCTCGCCTGTCCCCGTAAATATCGGCAGGTCATTTACTGTTTTTATGAGTGTACTCGTATGTCTGCTACTGTTGTTTTCTTCTGTCCGGTTTCTCAACTCAAGGTAAGCTTGCCGCATTTGCTCTAATTGTTGCTCTCTGCGAGCAAGCTCCTCTACCAGGTTGACTGCCGCCATCTGAGTCTGATCATTCTCCATGTTTCTACTGCTATCGTAGGCTCGGTGCCTTGACGATTTTGTTTTATTCTCAATGGTTTCAGTTACTTTATAAACTTTATTTTTTGGTGAATTCACGCTCTTCTTGTTTTGAGTCGTGTTCACTGCAAAAAACTTTCACAAAAACTTTTGGTTTTTTTTTCACTTGATCAGGTAAATTAACGCCTTTTAATTTCTATGGTCGTTTTCACTTCTGAACTTTTTGATTTAGTTTTTCCTTTAACAATTAACGTTCACTGCACCTCGGTGGTGTCGATTATTGTGTCTTTCCGGATTTGTATATAGTTAATTATATTCTGGAGGGTCTGGTCAACTCCTGAGTTGTCTACAGAATTGCAGAATTAGTTTGGGGATTTATAAAAAACTATTTATAACGATTTCCGGAAGGAAAAAAAATTCTATTTCTCGAATGCGGTTCGTTTCACTGAATCCTTAATACTTTTTAAGGATCCTACCGACTGCGCCAATTTTGTATTTACGTCGCGTTCGAGCGTTTTTAAAAAACTTTGCACCGAATTAGCCCTAGAGAAATGAAACCAGTAGGTTTGGATATTTGAATCAGACTAACTTTCACTTTATTAATTATAATCGTTCAAGTTACTATTGCAATGAATTATTGCTTACAAATCACAAATACTTATTATACTTATTACATATGTTTACTTAAATGCTGACTAAAGTGATAACCTCATAACTTTACAGATTCTCGGAAATATTGTTAATAAAATGATTTTGCTTTGTATCTTTTAATTTAATTTTTGCGATAGCACAGGAAATGGTATCACATTACAATTTTACTGATTTCCGGTTGTGCTATTTATTTCATTAAGAAATTCTGCAAATTTATCGGTTTTACTGTTTGTTAGTGGCTTATTTATATATGTAACTCGCGCGCATATATGGGAAATTGCACTGTGGGTAATAACTGTAAAATTACCTAACAATTTTAAGTTTCTTTGTAACTACTATAAATTTATAAAATGTAAGATAAATAACAAAAAGTATAATAAATATTTGATTTCATTCATTTTTGAAGTTATACTTCTTATACGACGCCGGAAAAGGTTGCGATAGATTCTGGTTGCGCAACCTTCCATATAAAAGTAACGCAAGGTTGCGCAACCTCGCTCCATCCATATGAATGTAACGCAACCTTGTCTGCGAAGATGTGCGAGCAGCAAGCGAAGCGGTGACAATCGGCGATCGTTTGTTCGTTTCTTTCGGCACAGCTCGGCTTTTCTACCAACAACACAACGTTGCCATGCTTATGCTGTTGTTGTTTTTGTTTTCGTAGAACAATGTTTCAATTTTTGGTTGGTGACATATTCACATGTGTGCGCATAAATATATTTGTATGCTTGTGCATTATTGAAGTTATACTTCTTTTTCTTTTCGTTTGTTCTGCGAATTCTCAACTATTTTGTGTGACTTTTAATTGAAATACTCTGCGTTGGCCTTTCAGAATCACACAGAATCATTTCTGTGGTTTTTGAAATCGACCCACGAGGACGAGGTATATCGTTTTATCTGGGAGCGTGAGATTTAAGAAAATCGCTCGCTTTCAAGGGATAAAACGACTTCTGAGTGGCGATTTTAATGAATAAATTCACAGAATCATTTCTGTGCTTTTGGAAATCTATACTAATAAATATTTTTTTCTTACTAATAGAAAATAAATTTATCACAGCAATATACATAAACATATACATAATATTGCTGTGATAAATTTAATTTCTATTAGTAAGCAAAAAATTAAAAATAAATTTATTAAGACTATACTTCTAAGGGATCACAGCAATGTTATGTATATGTATATACATATTATGCATATCGCTCATTTGCTGCAAGACCGGCATAAATCAAAAAAACGTGATTTTTGAGTTAATGCTGCAGAATTGTTCGTTATATCATACTTCATGTTGAGTGAAAAATTCATATGAATACCTCTTATATGCTCCGCTTGAGAAGAGGTGTAAGGTTGGAGTCACCGTGTAAGGTTGTAGTCAGTTGAAAACTTTAAATGCGTTTTCTGGAGAATCGATTTTGTTGACTTATGCCGGTCTTGCAGCAAATGAGCGATATGTATATACATATTATGTATATGTATGTATATTGCTGTGATAAATTTATTGCGAAAGCAAATGCAAATGTTCTACAAAGTAGGTATATTCTATACTTAAACAAAATTATTAAAACCATCGTATGTTTCTTGCATTCATAACCAAATCATACTCAAGTCAGCGCAACCTAATTGTCAATGGTGGTGTTGGTGGTAAGCGCTTGGAAGGTCAAGATGCTAACACAGGTCCTAGGTTCGAATACCGACAGAATAAATTTTTAATTTTTTGCTTTTAACATCGTATACTATAAAAATAAATATTTTTCTTTATTTTAATTTCTATTAGTAAGAAAAATATTTATTTGTATAGTATACGATGTTAAAAGGCATCTTCTATCCTATCTTGTGTATCTGCACATGCTCATATGAGTGTATGTATACGCATGTGCGCGCATATACTTATATGTACATATATTTGCATACATTGCCTAACAAATAAATCACAAGCATACAAACATACATATGCGTACACATATGAATATGTCACCAACAAAAAATTGATCTTCAAAAGTCAATATGGCAGCCAAATTGGCGAAGAACAAAAGAGAGATGATTACGCTGCATATTCTCTTCCGCAACGAAGAGACGGAACTACTTTCTGAGTCAAAATTCCTTCATTTAGACTTTGCTTTATTCTTCATTTTATGTGCATAATAAATTTATAAAATGTGAAATTAAGTTTTCTAGTTTTCTTTCATATAAAATTATATGCATTTCTGAATATCACTAAGAAGTATAACTTCATCCGCGCGTAGGGACTCCACGCACCTTTTTTTTTTAAAGCATTTAATTTTGTTTATTTGAAATAATAAATTATATGTTTGGTTTAATCTCATTTGCTATAGCTACACGCATTATTGTACAAAAAATTTAAATCAGATAACCTACTTCTTATTTTAGATATAATTTTCGAGGCAAAAAGTTTCACACCAGGTTATTTCTTTAAACTTCCTTATAAAAAGTAATTTCAATATTAACTTCAGTTTATGAACCACTGTTTCTTCAAACACATATGACCAAATGAATCTTATGAGAGCGCAATGTAAATAATTACCCAACAACCCTTCTACCACCCGCCAATCGTAGAATTTCCAACGAATTGAAGTTTTCCCCGAAGAAACGACTCAGCTGATTGCTCTCTCACACCACAGGGTTGCCAGGCTCGATATACAGTAGTAATTATAAAAATTGTCTTCAAATCGAATGCTATTATTTATTATTTATTTAATAGTTTGATTTCAGTTTTGATATTTTATATTATGAAAAATTATAATTGAAAACTTATATGTGTACAAAACTACATATGCGTATTGAGCAATAGCAACTCGTAGCGAAGTGAGAAGATGTTTCTGTCATTAGCGTTTGTATTCTATTTGTTGGCTTAGCCCAGTGATGCCCAAACGCACACTACCAAACTGTGTGCTTGTGTTAAAGTATGAGAGAGCTTGCTGCTACACCCAAAAAAAAATACTAAACTTTAGTATTAATTAATATAAAAAAAAATTTGAAAGTGATTCGACAACTTTTACAAAATTGAGAAATTAATTAAATTCCTTATTAATTTTTTATCAATTACAAAAATAAAAACAATTCACGTGTCAAAAAGAAATTAAAATTCCAAAAATTTTAAGTATTGAATTTATGTTGAAGTTTTCACCTAAACGGCTGTATCAAAAAACTAAAAATCAATATTTTCATGGTTTTGAACCAACTTATCTAAATCTAGTTCGGAGCCGCAAAACTTTATACGAAGTTACCAGTCACATGGTTATGCATAGATACAACCGCAAGCAAGTCCACTTTTGTATCGAAGTTTTCATCTACCGTTTTTACATAAATAATTAATTGGTTCACATCGGATATACCTGTACTCTCGTCAATACATATGGAAAAATACTTGCTTTCTTGCACCCTTCGCATAGTCATATTATAAATATGTCGGCCTGTTACTTCAGTGCGTCGAGTTATAGTTGTCTGTGATAAAGGTATTGAACTGATAGCAGCGAAAACTTCCTGATCTATAGTACTGAAACATTGAAAAACCGTTTGACACATATCTTAAAAAAAAAAACTCTGTCCTCGAATGGTCTTCCCTGCTTTGCCAGCTCTAAAGCAACAGCAAAACTAGCCTTTCGTTGAACATAACGAACGCTTGAGTTTTCCCCCAATGAATCGTTAATGAATTGCTCATAAAACGGTTTTTTTAGGTTGCATATAAATAATTCTCTAGAACTGCCCGTTACCGATTCATAAATAGAATGGTTTCCGCTATAATGCCTTTTAACATAGTACTCCCTATTTCGTTTAGTTATGTGTTTACAAACTAAACACTCAGCATTACCGAAAAAGTTTTCGGAAAACAAAAACTTGTTTTCCCACTCAATATTAAACATAGTAAAATTGTTAATCAGCGCGCACATACAAATTACATGCATAGCAGTCAACAGTCGTTGATCAAATGATTTTCAAATGCACATTAATTTTCCACAATATATAGAGAGCGCTTGACTAATACGTGTGAGCGAATCTGTGAGAGAGCAATAAAGTCGGCCGCCTGCGGGCTAGGTAAAGCGCTTCACTGGCTTGGCCACTCTCAATCAATAATGCCATACCGCGCATATATTTTTATAAATTTTTATTTAATGATTTCTTATATTTTTGAAAATATGTCTTCCCTTTCTATAGCGCATATTATTCTTTTAATACATTTCCAGAGGCAACTTAGATTTTTAAAATTTAAGAAAACAATTATAGAAAAAACCTCAATTCTTTGAATACTTTGATAAAACAACCAAACTGAAAATATCACAAATCATATATTTATATAAGCATTTTCATTAAATGGAACTGCAATATGTTTAAACACAACATATATAATGGTCACAAGTATCTTCTCTTTTTTATATATTCAGATATGCATATACGTATATGCAACTTCAGAAAAGTTGTATGTAAAATTTTTATTTTGTTCGATCTGGCCATACTAGAAAAAGTTATAAAAAACGCTTATTTTGAGGCGCTCTCACACTGGAATAAGTTGGGCATCCCATTATCCCTGCATTCTGCGATGAACATTAAGTTGCAGAGGAATGTAAATGATTTTTTATCGCAACTTCTTATGCCCTTCCCTCCGTACACTGATATTGCCCTCATTTAGCCACGTAGAGAACTCTGATAATAAACGCGTCCGATGGCTGCTAAATTCAAAGGCCGGCCAAAGGGGGGCTTATCTTTTGGCTTATATCTCTTCTCGTAGGAGTGACAAAAAAACAGTATCTTTATTTTTATTCTCTCGTGGCGACGTGTCACTCTCACAGTTACCCTATGCCTTGAATGTAACAAATATTTTTATTTCTCCAAATTTTCAAAAGTGGTATTTAACAACTCCAATTCGGGAAAAAATTCCTGCAAATTGTTTTACAAGTGTGCAAGACATGGGGCGAAAATGGGGTTTTTGTATGGCTTTTAATAAGATGTCTTGTAAATTTACTATCAATTTCCTCAAAAACCGTATTGTGAGAATTTTGGAACTTCAGAATTTGCGTGGCTTCTAGTTCTTAAATTTTATATACTTAATATCGAAGATATTTTCACTTTTGTTCGAACCACCTCATGAAACTTGTAGGTAGGTAGATAAAGGGGGGCGGCAGAACATCCGGGGGCCCGGGCCGCCCGAAGTTGTAGCTACGCCACTGAGCTCATCGTTGCATCGTATGCGATGTTCGCCGTGCCCAACGCGCAAAGGACCATAAATCTTTTGCAGAACTTTTCTCTCGAAAACTCGCAACGTCGACTCACCAGTTGTTGTTATCGTCCAAGCCTCTACACCATATATCAGGACGGGAATAATAAGTGACTTATAGAGTTTGGTTTTTGTTAGTCGAAAGAGGACTTTACTTCACAATTGCCTACTCAGTCCGAAGTAGCACCTGTTGGCAAGAATTATTCTGCGTTGGCTTTCCAGGCTGACATTGTGGGTGGTGTTTATACTGGTTCCTAAATAGACGAAATTATCTACAACTTCAAGGTTATGACTGTCAACAGTGACGTCATTCGTTAGTTGACTGTCGACGCGGATAGACGTGCGTGCGCATCGTTGCGATATTTTCATAGTGTTTTTTTTTCGGCGATTCTCTTTTGTGCGGATATTTGTTTACGCGTTTTAGCTGGCATCGTGTGCATAGCGGTCGGTGAAGTTGCTTGTGTGATCGTTGGGTGTGTGGGTTATTGACCGCGAGAGTTTTGTGCGGGTACACATTTTTGAATAATTTTGTGTATTTTTGTGTACTGATTCGGAGTAATATAGCTGTAAGTGATTTTAGTATTACTACTTTATATACGGGCAACGTAATCATCCACGTTTTTGTTATTGGCGGAAGCTTCGCACGGTTCCAGTATAGCTCCGTGTTGTTGGCACTCTTGCTGACTGGACTGCCTGCCAATGGTTCTGTGCTGAGCATCTGGCGATTAGTTGGCTCAGTGTCAGAGGAGGATTTGCACAAAGGGTGCAAACGTCTGTCCAGCGTTGAAGATAGCGGCTCCTGTGAGGACCAACGGTCATAACAGCGAACCGTTTAGCCCACGGTGCGATTCACTCAGCGCCACATCGTTCGACTCCGGACCGTTATGGGGACATTGTCCGGCCGGCGCACAGTGTATCGCTTAATACAACCTAGATGGACAAAAATATTTTAGTTTGAAAATTAATTGTTTTGGTCGTGTTGATTAATGATTTGAAGTTTCATTGAAAAATTAATATATTTTTTTAGATTTACGAATAGAAAACAAAAAATTTTGTAAAAAATATATTTAATTATTTTTTTAAATTTCAGAACATACAATAACATTTACTTGGATGTATAAAATACGTAGTAATACATAAGTCCATTACATTACAAATAATGAAAAACGCGATGATTAGTAAGGAATTTTTTACCAAGAGACCTAATAATAACAGTAATATAAAAATAACAATAAGACACAACAACAAAATGTTTAATACTATATAGTTACTATATCATTACTCATTGAATGACTCGTCATCACTGTTAGATTCATCTGAATCAGATACTAGATAATCTTTATCGTCATGGTCACTTGTTACCTGACGTGGTACTTTTGATTGTATTGAAAGCGCGACAATTAAATTTCGAACTTCCTCCGGTAATTTATCTGTTCTCTTTCTAGGAACTTCTCTGAGTGAGTTGATTACCGGATCGGATGTTATTAAAAGCATATGCACTTAGTAAATCAATATTATGTTTTACCAAAATTTGAGAACCGCGATTATCACAAAGTGTTGGAAGAAGTTCTTCTTCTTCCAAAACCTTGTTAGTTTCTGTTCTAGTAAAATCAGTTGTTTCCTTTGAAAAAATAAGCTTAATTGGGCGACAATAGAGTGTATACGAAGGCCGCGGATTTTGCCATAAAATATTTTGGCTGGCATCGTCACTCAATCTCAATGGGACAATAGCAAAAACAAACAGATACTCATCAGTAGCATCGCAGTTCTCAAATTTCTGTTTATAAGCGCTATGGCCGGAGCTTCCGTCACATCCCCATTTGCTGATTAGTGTGAATGACGACTTAGAAGATATATTTGCTTTGAAAACTTCACATTGCGCTTCAATTAAACGTTTAGCGGTTTTATCCAAAATGCCTAGAAGTTTAGTTTCGGCGCGCGGTTCTGTTACCAAGATATGCTATTTGCAGGGTAACACAAATTTGTAGACTTACGTAAACTAAAATAGGATGCAAAAGCTTTATGTCCCGCCTTCAATTACCATTTTCGCGTCTGTTTATACTTATACACTTAGAATCCACATAATAAGCTAATGCCTCATCACTTGTCAATCGCCTGCCTTCGCATGTAGTATTACCAGACTTCTTTTTTTCTGTAGATTTCAAACTTTAATCGAAGTAGCTATGTTTCTATTACCCTCCAAGCGATTTGCTGCTTCAGCGGCTACGGTCAACTCGATGGCACTTCGCGATTCTAGTAAGTCTTCGACCCTTGGTTTTTTTGTTTTAAAAGACGACTCTTCAAAATTTTTTTTTGGTCTACCTTCAGGTCGATTGCTTCCAGATGAGGTAGGACAGGGATGTTCCATTTGTAGGTAAAATTGAAAATCTGCTCCTTCTAACCAACTGCGATTTTTGTTTAAAAAACGTTCAATCATCATATTTGTTTCAGTCCATTTTTTCGAAAATTTTGACGAAACACTCGAAATTCTTAACTTCATCTTCTTCTGTGTATCAGGCGTTACATCTGTGGCACTAAATGTTGTGAAAACATAATTAACTAATCGGGAATTTCGTTTTATTTTACCTTTTCCCCATTCTTCAAATAACTCCATTTTTGAAATAGAGCAAACTCGATCTGGAAAAAAAATAATTAAAAATTATGGGCGAAAGATGGGGTACTCGATCAAAGGTCATTGTATAGCTTAAGGTTGCCGTTATACAATATTCAAACATTAGCTTGGATATATGTGGATCAAAAAAGTTGCATACGTTTAAAATTTGAAAATAAAAAGAACACAAACATTTTTATATGAGTTTTCAAAACCCCGTACAACGTATTAGCTAAACGCAAAACAAGTATTAAATTGCATAAAATATACATACATAGCTTCTAAATTCAATTCCATTTCATCAACAGTCGTGTTTTCCTCTCCAAACCTTGTTAAATCACTATTTATATTGTATTTTTTATTTAAATTGAAAACATAAAAATGATAACACCGTATCACTTCGATTAAACTTGTTGTAGTTAACCGTATTCGAATATTTTGCGCAATTCTTACTTAAAATTGTGACATATCAAGGTCACGCCGGTGACGCCGAAGGCTGTGAAGACTTGGTCGGTCGTTGTCAGGAGTAAGGGGCCTGCAACTTCCTCTAATGAGGTGATTAAGAAAGTGTTCAAGGAGGTCGGTCCCTCACTTGGTGTGAGGATCCATGAAGTTAGGCCAGTCAAGGGTGGTGGGGCGCTTATTCGCACTCCCTCTATTCTAGATAGGGAGAGAGTGGCGAATAACAAAAAATTCGAGGAGGTGGGGTTGGACGTCTCTGTCAACCGGAAGTTGGGTCGTCGGGTGGTGGTTCGGGGGGTTCAGGGAATTCATAGAGTAACTACTCCGCCTGAACCTCCACGACTTCAGCCCGGCATCTCAGAGATCGGACGTGAGGATGGTCAGTCGTCCCTGGAAGGTGACCGCTGACGGTAGCACCAATGTCGTCCTTGAAGGTACGAACAAATTGATGTCCGCCCTCTTATAGGCAGGTCGGTGCTACATAAAGTGGTTCTCTTTCAGGGTGCGACCGGATAACCCCGTCGCTGGCTGCTTCCGTTGCAGGGGATTCGATCACGGGGTGGCTGATTGTAGGGCCAGAGCAGATGTCTGCCGGAGGTGCGGTCAGGAAGGCCACAAAGCTGCCGGTTGCGTCCATGTACCCTATTGCCGCAACTGTGAGATTAAGGGTAAGCTACTGGGCATCTGATGATGTCAGCTGTCTGCCCTACATATTGTGGCATTGTTGAGCGCGCCCTCTCCAGACACTGATGGTGGGGGATTATCCAGCTCAACTGTCAGGGCTCTTATGCCGTAATATGCGAGTTGGGGGGTTGCATGGTTGAGGGTGGGTGCGGTGTTGCTCTACTCCAGGAGCCCTACGCCCCCAATGGTGTGGTTCGGGGTCTTTCTGGGGGTTTTAAGGTTTTCACCGACCTTAGAGCTATCGCCGCAATAGTTCTGAACAATCCACTCTACGATTGCGTAGTTGTGGATTCTTCACAACTGGGTATATGTGTGGCGATAGAATGGGAGTTCGGTAGGATGATTGTCGGTAGTTTATATTGTAAATATAGCGAGCCCCTAGAGCACTACCTGGGCTACATGGATAAGCTAATACTACTTGCGAGTGGTAGCCCATTTGACCTAGGGCTGGATGCGAATGCCTCGTCCTCGATGTGGTTTAGTAAGGTATCCCGGCATTCGTCTGGATACCAAAGCCACAGTCGAGGCGAGGAATTAAGCGAATGGGTGGTGGCTAATAGCCTCCACATTTTAAATGAGCCGAGCGAAAGGTATACGTTCGATGGGCCTGGGGCCGTGAGCGACATCGACGTGACGCTTATGAATGAGGCAGCAAGTACGGCTTTCAGCGTCAGATGGGAGGTTAAGAGAGGGTGAGGATTGAGTGACTATAATTTGATTCAAATTGTGGTTGATTTTATTCAAATTATGGTTGATTTGCTTCAAATTATGGTTACCCCTCAATCCCTCCCTTGCCTTATGAGAGTCCATTGCGGCGATGGCGTACCACTACTACTGACTGGAACCAATATGGACTCTTGGTTAGGGAAGCGGTATCCGGTATACCGCTTAGTGAGTTTGAGGAGCTGTGGGTTGACGAGCAAATTGCTCGTCTATATGGGGTAGTTTGGGGATTAAATGATAGGGTATTTAGGAGGTGTGAAAGTCATAAGATTAGTAATATTATGTGGTGGACGCGTGAGTTAACCTTGAAGAGGAGGACTGTCAAGCGTTTGAGGCGAAAGTTTCAACGCGCCCGACGGTCCAATTCTGATAGGCTGTCCCAGCTTAGCTACGAATTTAGTTGTGCGGATAGGGTGTATAAAGAGATGTTAGTTAAAGTTAAAGAGGAAGAGTGGAGGAGTTTTGTTAGAGAGGAGAGAAACGACCCCTGGGGTCAGGTCTATAGGATCTGCAGGGGTCGTAGGAGAGAGGATATCACCTCTCTTCGCGTCGGTGACACTTTGTTATCGTCGTGGAGAGAGTGTGCGGGGGTTCTGTTAGGTGCGTTCTTTCCTAGGTCGGAGGTGCAGGTACCTCAAGCACAAGAGGTGCCTGTCCTTTTATTAGATGGTGGGGAGTTGGGGTACACCTTTGACCTGGTTAGGTCTAAACGGTCCCCAGGTTTTGATGGTTTGAACGGAGAGATGTGTAAAAGCTTATGGAAGTTCATTCTGGAATACCTGGAGGCCATTTATAATAAGTGCGTCTTCTAGGGATACTTTCCACGCGAGTGCAAAAGTGCTAGGGTCCTGAAGTCCCCTGATAAGGTCAGAAGCGTTCCTCGATCTTATCGGGGCATTAGTCTCCTTCCAGTACTTGGAAAAGTGCTGGAAAGGGTCATGGTGGAACGGCTTCAGGAGTTAACGCGGGATATGTGGTCGGATAGGCAGTTTGGTTTCAGGAAAGGACGCAGTATAGAGGATGCGTGGTTTTATGTTCAGAATGTCGTAAGGGAGAATGTCAACAAATATGTCCTTGGCATATTTGTTAACTTCAAGGGGGCATTTAACTACCTAAGCTGGGATCGAGTGTTGCAACGGCTGGAGGAGCTTGGCTGTCCGGAAATGACTGTTTGGCGGAGTTATTTTTCAGACAGAAAGACCTCTCTTGTCGGCATGAATGGGAGTGTGGAGATTGGAGTAGTTCGTGGCTGCCCGCAGGGTTCCATCTGTGGTCCATATATTTGGAACCTTATGATGGACACTCTGCTTGGGCAGCTCGATAAGTGTTGTGCGTGTGCGGACGACCTTCTTCTTATGGTTGAAGGTCGCTCGAGGGCGGAATTAGAACGGGCGGGAGGAGATCTCTTAGAGATCGTTAATTCTGTGAGGGTTGACATATCGATGGATAAAACGGTGGCAATGCTGCTGAAAGGCAGATTATCACCGGTTCGTTCACCAATTGTCCGTGTGAACGGGGTCAGTATCAGATATGTGACACAAGTTAAGTATCTGGGGTTGACCATGAGTGAAAGGATGTGTTTTACTCCACACTTGGCGAAAGTGAAGGAGCGACTGCAGGCAACCGTAGGCAAAATACGACGGATTTTGAGGAGCGATTGGAGTCTCGGACGTCGTGCTGTTCGCACTATAAATCGTGGTTTGTTTGTGGGCTGTGCCACATATGGAGCCCCTGTATGGTGGGAGGCAGCCACGACTGTCTCCGGGTCTCAAAAAGTCAAGGTTATTGTTTCTATTTATAATAGTGTTATACAGCTGTCTTCCTTTCGGGTTAATTAGTCGTGAGCCCCAATACATGTGTTTTGCACTGTAATCTCCACCTGCTATATGACCTAGCGATCCAAAAAAGTCGATGTCTGTAATTTAAACCGAGGTAGGCAGTATATAGACAATACATGTGTTTTGCCTTTAATCTCCACCTGCTATAAATCTATGACCGAGCGATCCAAAAAAGTCGATGTCTGTAATTTAAACCGAGGTATGCAGTATATAGCCGTCAAGTTTAAGTCCCCACATCGACTTTTTAGGGATATTGTTGTAGCTTGTAACTGCGCTGAAGCATGGTATTCTAATGCATGGTGGTTTAATCGTTTTTTAACTAATACTACTGTTCCAACATGTTCCAACATGTGAAATCTGCTGTACGAAAGTTAACAAAAGCGCTTAAATGCGAAGAGAAACACAACACTGAAAATTATATAAAGAAACTGTGTCCAAATTCTCGCAAGCAAAATTCTCTTTGGAAAGCACAGAAGTCTTTCAAGCCACCAGTAGACTCCAACATGCCTCTAAGACAGTTGAATGGTAATTGGGCACGTAGTGATGAGGATAAGGCAAATTGCTTTGCAAATCACCTAGAAAAGGTATTTCAACCCAATTGCCCAAAGAACAACTTTGAGTTGCCAACCTTGCCCAATACCGCAAACGAGTCGCATGTGTCTATTAGGACTTCTACTTCTGAAGTTACTAGAATAATAAAAGAGCTTAACCCCCAAAAATCACCTGGACATGATAATATTACCCCAAAAATGCTAATTGAGTTACCAAATATTGCCGTAAAGGTGCTCTCTTTGCTCTTCAATGCAATTCTTAATCTCGGACACTATCCAAATTCGTGGAAAAAGTCGCAGATCATCTTGATAGACAAACCTGGGAAAGACTTAACACAGCCGTCTTCATACAGACCAATCAGTCTTCTACCCTGTCTTTCTAAGATATTTGAAAAATTGTTACTATCAAAGATGACTCCTTTCCTCCACGAAAATAATATAATACCAATGCACCAATTTGGGTTTCGTGAAAAACATAGCACGATTTAGCAAGTAAATAGAATTACTAACGAAATAAGAAAAGCATTTGAGCACAGATAGTACTGTTCAGCAAAATTTCTAGACGTGGCTCAGGCGTTTGATAAGGTATGGCATGAGGGCCTTTTATACAAGATTAAAAATATTCTACCTTCAAAATTATATAAAACATTGGAATCGTATTTAAAAAATAGAAAATTTATGGTAAAAGTGGGAGATTTCATATCTGATGAAAGACAGATAAGGGCTGGTGTACCCCAGGGCAGTGTTATAGGCCCAACACTATACATCATATATACAGCAGATCTTCCAACAGCTAACAATGTAGGTATTAACTTCTACTTTTGCGGACGACACAGCTATAGTGAGCCGTAACAAATGCCAAATAATATGTAGCATCAAGAATATTAGCCGAGCACTTAAAGTTTGACGAAGAATGGCTAGCTAACTGGCGTATAAAGGTAAATGAACAAAAGTGTAAGCATGTTACATTTTCGCTTAGACCAAAAATGTGTCCGGCAATAAAAATTAACAATATTTTAGTACCCCAAGCGAATGAAGTAACCTATCTTGGTATTCACCTAGATAGAAGACTTACGTGGAAAAAACATATATCTAGTAAAATAACTTCCATGAAGATAAGAGCTGCAAATTTAAATTGGCTATTAAATAAAAACTCCAAACTTAGCCTAGACAACAAAGTTCTTTTATATAATGCGGTCATAAAGCCGATTTGGATGTATGGCATTCAACTGTGGGGTACGACCTGTGCAACTAATATAGATATAATACAAAGGTTCCAATCAAAAATGCTTAGACCAATCACGTGTTCACCATGGTACATGCGTAATGAGAATATCCATAAAGACCTTGGTATTTCTATGGTAAGGAAAGAAATAGAAGACAGCAGAATTAAATATATATGTAAACTCCGTGATCACCCAAACCCTTTGGCTAATGCTTTAGTACATTCCTGCAATCAAACACGCCTTAAAAGAAGAGATATGCCCGCGTACTGAGGAGCAATGTATCACCAAAACAGCTCAATCATTTGCTTGAGAGTGTCTAGTTTTTAAATAGGTTTAAGATTTTATTACTTATTGTTAGGCTTTCAAAACAAAAAGAAGATTCAATAAATAAAAAGATATTGAAACAAAAAAAAAAAAATAAATGTGGTTTTCCATCTGGGTGGTTTGTGACATAGAGACCAAATCCCAGTATAAAGAAATAGTTTTTATTCGTAAGATGTGTTTCCAGAAATCTAATAAGTTCCAATTTATGTTGGTTTACACCGTTAGCATTATGTATACAAAAGTTCAATACGTTCATTCTTTACTTAAAAAAGTTTGCAACATTTGGATTAGAGCTTTGATTATCTCTTGAATCATATTTTGCATTGTATACATAAATTGTGTCATTGGGTAAGGTTGAAAATCATAGTTTCATTCGTTGGTTTTGGAACAATTGCATTTGTGCAGTGTAGCTTGTGTAGCATTGTCTTTAAGATTTACTGGTTTTGAAATATGGACGGAACACACAGACACTGCGTAGAGTACAATATGTATTCGCGGCCATACTCTTTGCAGTTTGAGCATTGTACTGGGTCATTTCTCTTACGTGGTTTCTCAACGACAATTCTGCGATGGAGCAGATATTTTAGATTGAAAGTCGGATATGATTAATTTTTCTTTAGTTGATTAGAATTTGGAATCAATTCTATTTTTAACATCTTTTTGTGGGACTTTGTTTCTATTAAAAATAGTTACTACTGATTTAGTACTAAAACCACATTCCAATCTGTTCCCATTAAGAATTTCTGGCTCTTTACCATTTGGCGTGCCTGGTTGCATTTTTTTTTCGTATTGACCGCTGATTTGATTGGAATCGATTTTCTTTTTACATTTAAGTAGCGATCAATACCATTTTTTTGTTTGGTACATTGACACCTTGCTTTTTGCTTTCCTTCGCTGTCCGGATGCTTGCCTGCATAGTGGTTGCTGTCGGCGCATTTGTTGTTGGGCGATTGCTGTTTGCTGCTGTTTCTGCTGAATGTGTACCCGACAAAGCTGAAGTAGGCATTTAAGTAATTTCTTCGGTTTGCTGGTGAGTCAGCGCAGCACTCATTATTGTTTTTTATACTCTTTCAACCAGTTGCAACAGATCTTTATAGTCTTGTTCACCTAACGTTTGTACGTATTATGTAAAACTAATCGAGATAGATATGGGGTATAAATGATCAGGATGATGAGAAAAGTTGAAATTCGGTTGACTGTGTGTCAGTCCGTCCTTCCGTCCGATATCTCGATGAAACTTGGTATGTGGGTTTCTTAGTACAAAAATAATTTCGAGTTCGAGGATGGACGTAATCAGACAACTGCGACAAGATACAAGTATAAAGTACCAAAACTAAACACTAAATTAAGATATAAAGCTGTAATTTTGTACAGAGGATTGGAGTACCAAGGGGCACCTGTGGGTGAAATTTTTTGAAAAAGTGGGCGAGGCTCCGCTCTCTAACAAGTTTAAAGTACATATCCCGAAGCCATTTAAGCTTCAACAACCAAATTTGCTGAGTACAAATCTCATAAGAACTTCTACCGGCAGTGTGGCAGTACTTAAAAGAGAATAAATCAATAACTAAATACGCCGCCAAAGGCATTAAATTTTACCACCGAGATGGTATGAGAGAGCTTATGTGGGTTTGAAAATTGAACGATGGGCGTGGCACCGCCCACTTTTTGGTGAAATCCCAAATCTCGAGACCCGACAGACCGCTTTCTACAAAATTTAGTAAGTGGTATTCTTCTTACATTATTATGTCACGGTGAGAAAATGGACAAAATCAGACAACAAATACGCCAACTTGCCATATATCACAATTTGAAATTTCAGTTTCTAGTACACAAATCAAGAAGCAACTAATATAACGGGATAAAACTTTGCAGGAATTATGTCTTTAGTGTGTGCCACCCTATGACTAAAAATTATTTAAAACCAATAAAGATTGTTCCAGCCCCTAGGTATTTAGAATCCGGTACCTATAGTTGAATTTTGATCGAAAATATCGGTCAATATGTGAGATATATAATTGAAATTCTGGGATAGTACTTCTCTGATAATGGTATATCTGTATGTCAAAAATGGGTTGAATCGGAAAAATACTTCCCTTAGTCTCCATATATTATACAAGGTGGTGTAAAAATAACCTTCCGATGTTTTTTGGCTGTAATTAAAAAAAAATGAAAAACTTTGATTCTGCTTGTGGATTATTTTTATTTGGTCTTTTAAATTTGTTTACATCAAGTTGAGAATATGATATCATGTAAATGGCCGCCGCCACAGTTGATTGTTTGAGCCCTTTTTATGGCATTTTCCCTGATTTTGGCCAGAACTTCCGGCGATAGGTCCTCACATTCTTAACGAATAAGAGGCTTGTTGACATAAACCCGCAACTTCAAAAAACCCAACAAAAATAAGTCTGGAGTGGTCAAATCAGGCGATCTTGCTGGCCAGTGCAAATCGCCCAAACGGGAGATTAGGCGTAAGGGAAATGCATCCTTCAGCATATCAATTGTGGCACGTGCAGTGTGTGCCGTTGCACCGTCCTGTTGGAACCACATGTTTTCCAATCCTAATTCATCAAGTTTCGGCAAAAAGAACTCGTCGATCATTGCTCTGTAGCGCTCACCACTCACAGTAACCGTTTAGCCCGCGACGTCTTCGAAGAAAAAGGGTCCAATGACTTCTCCAGCGAAAGCAGCACACCATACAGTGACTTTGAGCGAGTGTAATGACTCTTCGTGAGTTACACGCGGATTTTCAGTGCCCCAGAAGCGTAAATTTTGCATATTTACGTACCCACTAAGATGGAAATGGGCCTCATTACTCATGGTTATTTTTGATGAAAAATCATCTTCCTCTTGGTGGTGATTAAGGATGGCTTGAGCGTATGTTACACGCGATTGGCGGTCAGCAGTTAACAACTGATGCACCGTCTGAACTTTGTACGGGAACATCTTCAAATCTAGTACCAAAATTCGCTGTAAACACCGTCGACTGATACCCATTTGCGTGCTACGTCGTCTGGTCGATGTCGACGGCGCTTCCATGACATCCTCGGCAACAGTAGAAATAGTCTCTGCAGAACGGCTACTCCGGGTTGTTCCCGTGTTCGAGGCGAGTGGCTAAACGTCGGAGTGTTTCACCAGTAGGTGTCGGACGGTCAGGAAATCTACATCGAAATTCACGTTGTGCCAAAGTCAACAAATGGTCAAATAAATAGTCACCAATAACCCGCGTTAAGGAGCAGTGTAGCGTACCATTGTTTCTTTATGTGTATTTCGCATGTATTTACTACACAAATGTCGAAACTGAACTGATATTAGAGGTCAATTGCAAAATTCATAACATCTTCTGATAGGAGGGTTACTTTTGCGCCACCCTGTACTTAACATTAGGTTGTCAAAAAAGTCTTGCGGTATTTTCGCTAGTTGGCGCTGAAAGCGCGTAGTTCTAGTTTGATTCGTCGCATCGGGTCATGTTATACCTTTTTGGAAAGCTCATTGCACGCGCTAACACGTGTTTGATTGATTGTTATTTCTTTTAAATCGTTCGTGATTTATAGCGTCGCAAACATGGAGCAAAATAAAGAGAAAATACGGCATATTTTACAGTACTACTACGATAAAGGCAAAAATGCATCTGAAGCCACCAATAAAATTTGTACAGTTTATGGACCCGATACAGTTTCCATTTCCACCGCACAACGATGGTTTCAACGTTTTCGTTCTGGTGTAGAAGTGATCGAGGATGCGCCACGCCCCGGTCATCAAAAATTCATTTCAATTTCAATAAAAAAAAATTCAATAAAAATACCACAAGACTTTTTTGACAACCTAATATAAAGATTTTCGAACTTCCGGGAGACTTTGTACCGCATATATCCGGCAATATGTCCCCTATGTAACTAATTTCAGGATTTTGGAACATCCGGCTGACTTTAGTCCATATAATTGGTTTTACTCCTTAAAGAATTTCTCTGAATATATTTTTCGTTGTTGAAAATTCTCAAGAGTTTTTGAGATGAAAAATAGTTGGGACACGTGAATTCACTAAAATTAAAATTCAACCAATTGCCTGCACTTTGGTTCACGATACTGTGACGAAACTTAGCGAACGAACGAAAACGCGTGCGATCTTGAATGCGGTCAAATAACAATTCAGTTCTTTATTTTAGCAACTAAATGACTTAGCCTAAAACTTAAAGCTAACGGGAAAAAACAGTTGGAATGGAAGTATACAGGTATGTACAAAAAGAGGTGAGTAGTTCATTTTGTTAACTTATAGTAATAGATTAAGGTAAGTATATATAACATTATTAGGGTAAGTATACAATACTAATATAATTCAATATTTATAATTTTTTATAATTCATTTCTCTTAATTTTAGTTTTAGGTTTAAATATATATTTTGTCGCTTGACGCAACAGTTGTTATTATTATTATTATTAATTAAAACGTTAAAGGTGGTCTTGATTTCTATAAGATCTGGTAAACCCGTTATGAGTTTTAATACTGAACCAAGGATATCAATTAATAGTTTACGTCTGTTATTTGCTAACAGTTGGTTCCTGGGGATTTTCATACGATTGACTAAGGTTTCGTCAATTACGTCTTGCTTTCTCTTTGCTTCTAACATTCCTTGTGTCTCGTTGTATGGTTTCAGGATTGCTGTCAGATTCGTGATATGGAATAGATATTCTTCTTTCTCGAACACGTAGTCACGTCCGTCAGTATGTATTTCTGGTCTTGCATGCTCGTTATTTTCTGAGCTGTCATGGTGGACATCAGGTTTAGGATTATGATAAACTAGGTTTTCATTGTTGCGAATGTAATCCTTGTGTACGATCCTCCCCTTGTTAAAATCGTGTCCTCACGATTTTCTTTAACAGTTTGTTTTATGTATCGTCGAGTGAATTTCTCATGACGGTTTTGTTTTTCATATACCTCGTCTCCTGGTGCATATATTTTATTCTGCCTTTTTTGTTGTGATATGTTAGCATAGACTCTTGTTTCTTTTTTATGTGGTCTTTAATTTCACTGAATCTGTTTCTTTCAAAGAATACTTCTATTAGTTTGCGATTTGTAACCGAATGTATGGTGCGATTATATTCTTTTACGGCACTAAATTTTTTTTCGTTTTCGGTACTTTTATTTTTCGCGATGTGGGCACGAGTTATTTCTAATAATGTGGAATTTAACCGTTCAACTTAAGCGTTTGATGTCAAATTGCTGGGCGTAGTCATTGTGTGTTGTATATGTAGTTTTTCGTATAAATATCGACTCATTATCAGTCATGAGTTGTGAGCAGAATGAGTTTGAGTTTGAGTGAGAACTTCTTCTAAAATTTTATGGAATTCTCTTTTGTTTTCTAGTTTCCTAATATACGCATATTTTGAATATCTATCTATGCTTGTTAAGTATGTGGTATTGTTAATGTAAAATATGTCCATTTGTATGGGTGTACCTATGCCTTCAGGTATTGGTGTTTTTCCATATACTTGTCGCAGCGGCAGTACTTGTATTTTGTATGGCAGTGTACATGC
This sequence comes from Bactrocera dorsalis, assembly GCF_023373825.1. Classification (NCBI taxonomy): domain Eukaryota; kingdom Metazoa; phylum Arthropoda; class Insecta; order Diptera; family Tephritidae; genus Bactrocera; species Bactrocera dorsalis. Next base: position 14,437,594 of record NC_064308.1, on the reverse strand, counting down.
GTATGTCCGAGTGCTAATATTTTGTAGGTAACTGTATGTGCCAGAGCGTTATATGAAATAGGCGGCATATATTACGGTACTATAGAATATAAATGCGCAAATAAGCATAGTAGTAGGAATATAGAAACTGTTACTGATTGAGGTCTGATCGTATTATGCGAACAAAGAGAAGAGAGGCAGGAGCCGTTAGCTTATTTTAGAGCAATGAAGAGGTGCGCAATATTTAGGAACTATGTCCTCACAGAATCAGTTCAAGAATTGATCTTGATAGGAGCAAAACTTGCTGTGCTCGTAAAATAAAAATAAAAAGTGAAGTTATCGTGTTATATATATTAAAGTGTACAACAATATGGAATCCCCAACGAACGAAATCCCCGACATCAGAAGTGGGATCGGCTAGTCCTACAAGCAGAGATTCGTGCCAGATCCTCGCAGCGCTAGAAACAAAGCACTGGAATTTAATGGACATAATGAAGTTCATGCAGATACCAAGATCGGTACATTGTTGCTTTGACAAAATTTAATCCAGATTGTGCTGGAACGGATGCCGTTGCAAGGTGTACAACGGTGGACCTGATTTTTGATGATAATACCTTCGAAGGCGGCGGACTTGGGATAGCGGTTGACGGCAGCGCATCACAATGGTTATTGCAAATATGTTTCGCAAGCATAACCAAGTGGAAAACTATTTGGAAACTGGATTTGGACGAAAGCGCAGTGTCAGTAGAATTTCACGCGAGTGGAAAAGTGCTAGGGTTGTTCCTCTCCTGAAGTCCCATGATAAGGTAAGGAGCGATCCTCGATCTTATCGGGGCATCAGTCTCCTTCCAGTACTTGGAAAAGTGCTGGAAAGGGTCATGGTGGAACGGCTTCAGGAGCTAACGCTGGGTATGTGGTCGGATAGGCAGTTTGGGTTCAGGAAAGGACGCAGTATAGAGGATGCGTGGTTTTATGTTCAGAATGTCGTAAGGGAGAATGTCAACAAATATGTCCTTGGATTATTTGTTAACTTCAAGGGGGCATTTGACTACCTAAGCTGGGATCGAGTGTTGCAACGGCTGGAGGAGCTTGGCTGTCCGGAAATGACTGTTTGGCGGAGTTATTTTTCAGACAGAAAGACCTCTCTTGTCGGCATGAATGGGAGTGTGGAGATTGGAGTTGTTCGAGGCTGCCCGCAGGTTTCCATCTGTGGTCCATATATTTTAAACCTTATGATGGACACTCTGCTTGGGCAGCTCGAGCCACTCTGTAAATGTTGTGCGTATGCGGACGACGTTCTTCTTATGGTTGAAGGTCGCTCGAGGGCGGAATTAGAACGGGCGGGAGGAGATCTCTTAGAGATCGTTAATTCTTGGGGTTTAGGTGTGGGGGTTGAAATATCGATGGGCAAAACGGTGGCAATGCTGCTGAAAGGTAGATTGTCACCGGTACGTCCACCGATTGTCCGTGTGAACGGGATCAGCATCAGATATGTGACGCAAATCAAATATCTGGGGTTGACCATAAGTGAAAGGATGTGTTTTACTCCACACTTGGCGAATGTGAAGGAGCGACTGCAGGCAACCGTAGGCAAAATACGACGTATTTTGAGGAGCGATTGTGGTCTCGGACGTCGTGCTGTCCGCACCATATATCGTGGCTTGTTTGTGGGCTGTGCCACATATGGAGCCCCTGTATGGTGGGAGGCATCCACGACTGTCTTGGGGTCTCAAAAACTCCTCTCAATACAGCGTTGTGTGATGCTTGCTTGCTTGCCTGTATGTCGCACCGTCTCAACGGATGCGATGCAGGTTTTGTTATGTGCACCCCCTCTTGACCTGATTGTCATACAGCGTGCTGTTGCATTCAGGTTAAGAAGGGGCTTGAGTGTGTCATTGCTGCGGAATGACTGGATTTCTGACGATGATGTGGAAAGGGAGGGATATCTAGGGAGCAAGAGGCTTTTAGATGATAGGGTTAGGTGTAGGTGGCAACAACGTTGGGACAATAGTCCTAACGGCCGAGTGACGTACGAGTACATTCGGGACGTTGGGTTCGTTAAGGATAACCCAGACTTCAGATTTTGTCTGAGTCTGGGTTTTCTGCTTACGGGGCATGGGCCTCTGAATGCATTTTTGCATCAGAGGCACCTATCGGATACGTCAGGGTGTTTTTGTGGGGCGGAAAATTGGTCGCATTTAATTGCGGAGTGCCCGGTGTACTCGGACATTAGGGATCTGGGTGGTATGGGGGTTAGCTGGACTGATGGACGATTAGATGTTAGTGGTGTGATCTCCACTAGTCGGAATACCGTTAGGATCGTTTGCGAGTGAATTATTTAAGCGACGAAGGCGGTTAGCTGGAAGTTAGGGTTTTTAGTTTTTTGTATGATTGGTGTGTGTAAGTGATGTATGTATGGGGTCCAACCCCTGGCCAGCAGTCCAGAGCAGTATGGAAGCTCAACTGGTAGTAGTTTCGGCTACGAAACGTCGATCATTGCTCTGTAGCGCTCACCACTCACAGTAACCGTTTAGCCCGCGACGTCTTCGAAGAAAAAGGGTCCAATGACTCCTCCAGCGAAAGCAGCACACCATACAGTGACTTTGAGCGAGTGTAATGACTCTTCGTGAGTTACACGCGGATTTTCAGTGCCCCAGAAGCGTAAATTTTGCATATTTACGTACCCACTAAGATGGAAATGGGCCTCATTACTCATGGTTATTTTTGATGAAAAATCATCTTCCTCTTGGTGGTGATTAAGGATGGCTTGAGCGTATGTTACACGCGATTGGCGGTCAGCAGTTAACAACTGATGCACCGTCTGAACTTTGTACGGGAACATCTTCAAATCTAGTACCAAAATTCGCTGTAAACACCGTCGACTGATACCCATTTGCGTGCTACGTCGTCTGGTCGATGTCGACGGCGCTTCCATGACATCCTCGGCAACAGTAGAAATAGTCTCTGCAGAACGGCTACTCCGGGTTGTTCCCGTGTTCGAGGCGAGTGGCTAAACGTCGGAGTGTTTCACCAGTAGGTGTCGGACGGTCAGGAAATCTACATCGAAATTCACGTTGTGCCAAAGTCAACAAATGGTCAAATAAATAGTCACCAATAACCCGCGTTAAGGAGCAGTGTAGCGTACCATTGTTTCTTTATGTGTATTTCGCATGTATTTACTACACAAATGTCGAAACTGAACTGATATTAGAGGTCAATTGCAAAATTCATAACATCTTCTGATAGGAGGGTTACTTTTGCGCCACCCTGTACTTAACATTAGGTTGTCAAAAAAGTCTTGCGGTATTTTCGCTAGTTGGCGCTGAAAGCGCGTAGTTCTAGTTTGATTCGTCGCATCGGGTCATGTTATACCTTTTTGGAAAGCTCATTGCACGCGCTAACACGTGTTTGATTGATTGTTATTTCTTTTAAATCGTTCGTGATTTATAGCGTCGCAAACATGGAGCAAAATAAAGAGAAAATACGGCATATTTTACAGTACTACTACGATAAAGGCAAAAATGCATCTGAAGCCACCAATAAAATTTGTACAGTTTATGGACCCGATACAGTTTCCATTTCCACCGCACAACGATGGTTTCAACGTTTTCGTTCTGGTGTAGAAGTGATCGAGGATGCGCCACGCCCCGGTCATCAAAAATTCATTTCAATTTCAATAAAAAAAAATTCAATAAAAATACCACAAGACTTTTTTGACAACCTAATATAAAGATTTTCGAACTTCCGGGAGACTTTGTACCGCATATATCCGGCAATATGTCCCCTATGTAACTAATTTCAGGATTTTGGAACATCCGGCTGACTTTAGTCCATATAATTGGTTTTACTCCTTAAAGAATTTCTCTGAATATATTTTTCGTTGTTGAAAATTCTCAAGAGTTTTTGAGATGAAAAATAGTTGGGACACGTGAATTCACTAAAATTAAAATTCAACCAATTGCCTGCACTTTGGTTCACGATACTGTGACGAAACTTAGCGAACGAACGAAAACGCGTGCGATCTTGAATGCGGTCAAATAACAATTCAGTTCTTTATTTTAGCAACTAAATGACTTAGCCTAAAACTTAAAGCTAACGGGAAAAAACAGTTGGAATGGAAGTATACAGGTATGTACAAAAAGAGGTGAGTAGTTCATTTTGTTAACTTATAGTAATAGATTAAGGTAAGTATATATAACATTATTAGGGTAAGTATACAATACTAATATAATTCAATATTTATAATTTTTTATAATTCATTTCTCTTAATTTTAGTTTTAGGTTTAAATATATATTTTGTCGCTTGACGCAACAGTTGTTATTATTATTATTATTAATTAAAACGTTAAAGGTGGTCTTGATTTCTATAAGATCTGGTAAACCCGTTATGAGTTTTAATACTGAACCAAGGATATCAATTAATAGTTTACGTCTGTTATTTGCTAACAGTTGGTTCCTGGGGATTTTCATACGATTGACTAAGGTTTCGTCAATTACGTCTTGCTTTCTCTTTGCTTCTAACATTCCTTGTGTCTCGTTGTATGGTTTCAGGATTGCTGTCAGATCCGTGATATGGAATAGATATTCTTCTTTCTCGAACACGTAGTCACGTCCGTCAGTATGTATTTCTGGTCTTGCATGCTCGTTATTTTCTGAGCTGTCATGGTGGACATCAGGTTTAGGATTATGATAAACTAGGTTTTCATTGTTGCGAATGTAATCCTTGTGTACGATCCTCCCCTTGTTAAAATCGTGTCCTCACGATTTTCTTTAACAGTTTGTTTTATGTATCGTCGAGTGAATTTCTCATGACGGTTTTGTTTTTCATATACCTCGTCTCCTGGTGCATATATTTTATTCTGCCTTTTTTTGTTGTGATATGTTAGCATAGACTCTTGTTTCTTTTTTATGTGGTCTTTAATTTCACTGAATCTGTTTCTTTCAAAGAATACTTCTATTAGTTTGCGATTTGTAACCGAATGTATGGTGCGATTATATTCTTTTACGGCACTAAATTTTTTTTCGTTTTCGGTACTTTTATTTTTCGCGATGTGGGCACGAGTTATTTCTAATAATGTGGAATTTAACCGTTCAACTTAAGCGTTTGATGTCAAATTGCTGGGCGTAGTCATTGTGTGTTGTATATGTAGTTTTTCGTATAAATATCGACTCATTATCAGTCATGAGTTGTGAGCAGAATGAGTTTGAGTTTGAGTGAGAACTTCTTCTAAAATTTTATGGAATTCTCTTTTGTTTTCTAGTTTCCTAATATACGCATATTTTGAATATCTATCTATGCTTGTTAAGTATGTGGTATTGTTAATGTAAAATATGTCCATTTGTATGGGTGTACCTATGCCTTCAGGTATTGGTGTTTTTCCATATACTTGTCGCAGCGGCAGTACTTGTATTTTGTATGGCAGTGTACATGCGTATGTCCGAGTGCTAATATTTTGTAGGTAACTGTATGTGCCAGAGCGTTATATGAAATAGGCGGCATATATTACGGTACTATAGAATATAAATGCGCAAATAAGCATAGTAGTAGGAATATAGAAACTGTTACTGATTGAGGTCTGATCGTATTATGCGAACAAAGAGAAGAGAGGCAGGAGCCGTTAGCTTATTTTAGAGCAATGAAGAGGTGCGCAATATTTAGGAACTATGTCCTCACAGAATCAGTTCAAGAATTGATCTTGATAGGAGCAAAACTTGCTGTGCTCGTAAAATAAAAATAAAAAGTGAAGTTATCGTGTTATATATATTAAAGTGTACAACAATATGGAATCCCCAACGAACGAAATCCCCGACATCAGAAGTGGGATCGGCTAGTCCTACAAGCAGAGATTCGTGCCAGATCCTCGCAGCGCTAGAAACAAAGCACTGGAATTTAATGGACATAATGAAGTTCATGCAGATACCAAGATCGGTACATTGTTGCTTTGACAAAATTTAATCCAGATTGTGCTGGAACGGATGCCGTTGCAAGGTGTACAACGGTGGACCTGATTTTTGATGATAATACCTTCGAAGGCGGCGGACTTGGGATAGCGGTTGACGGCAGCGCATCACAATGGTTATTGCAAATATGTTTCGCAAGCATAACCAAGTGGAAAACTATTTGGAAACTGGATTTGGACGAAAGCGCAGTGTCAGTAGAATTTCACGCGAGTGGAAAAGTGCTAGGGTTGTTCCTCTCCTGAAGTCCCATGATAAGGTAAGGAGCGATCCTCGATCTTATCGGGGCATCAGTCTCCTTCCAGTACTTGGAAAAGTGCTGGAAAGGGTCATGGTGGAACGGCTTCAGGAGCTAACGCTGGGTATGTGGTCGGATAGGCAGTTTGGGTTCAGGAAAGGACGCAGTATAGAGGATGCGTGGTTTTATGTTCAGAATGTCGTAAGGGAGAATGTCAACAAATATGTCCTTGGAATATTTGTTAACTTCAAGGGGGCATTTGACTACCTAAGCTGGGATCGAGTGTTGCAACGGCTGGAGGAGCTTGGCTGTCCGGAAATGACTGTTTGGCGGAGTTATTTTTCAGACAGAAAGACCTCTCTTGTCGGCATGAATGGGAGTGTGGAGATTGGAGTTGTTCGAGGCTGCCCGCAGGTTTCCATCTGTGGTCCATATATTTTAAACCTTATGATGGACACTCTGCTTGGGCAGCTCGAGCCACTCTGTAAATGTTGTGCGTATGCGGACGACGTTCTTCTTATGGTTGAAGGTCGCTCGAGGGCGGAATTAGAACGGGCGGGAGGAGATCTCTTAGAGATCGTTAATTCTTGGGGTTTAGGTGTGGGGGTTGAAATATCGATGGGCAAAACGGTGGCAATGCTGCTGAAAGGTAGATTGTCACCGGTACGTCCACCGATTGTCCGTGTGAACGGGATCAGCATCAGATATGTGACGCAAATCAAATATCTGGGGTTGACCATAAGTGAAAGGATGTGTTTTACTCCACACTTGGCGAATGTGAAGGAGCGACTGCAGGCAACCGTAGGCAAAATACGACGTATTTTGAGGAGCGATTGTGGTCTCGGACGTCGTGCTGTCCGCACCATATATCGTGGCTTGTTTGTGGGCTGTGCCACATATGGAGCCCCTGTATGGTGGGAGGCATCCACGACTGTCTTGGGGTCTCAAAAACTCCTCTCAATACAGCGTTGTGTGATGCTTGCTTGCTTGCCTGTATGTCGCACCGTCTCAACGGATGCGATGCAGGTTTTGTTATGTGCACCCCCTCTTGACCTGATTGTCATACAGCGTGCTGTTGCATTCAGGTTAAGAAGGGGCTTGAGTGTGTCATTGCTGCGGAATGACTGGATTTCTGACGATGATGTGGAAAGGGAGGGATATCTAGGGAGCAAGAGGCTTTTAGATGATAGGGTTAGGTGTAGGTGGCAACAACGTTGGGACAATAGTCCTAACGGCCGAGTGACGTACGAGTACATTCGGGACGTTGGGTTCGTTAAGGATAACCCAGACTTCAGATTTTGTCTGAGTCTGGGTTTTCTGCTTACGGGGCATGGGCCTCTGAATGCATTTTTGCATCAGAGGCACCTATCGGATACGTCAGGGTGTTTTTGTGGGGCGGAAAATTGGTCGCATTTAATTGCGGAGTGCCCGGTGTACTCGGACATTAGGGATCTGGGTGGTATGGGGGTTAGCTGGACTGATGGACGATTAGATGTTAGTGGTGTGATCTCCACTAGTCGGAATACCGTTAGGATCGTTTGCGAGTGAATTATTTAAGCGACGAAGGCGGTTAGCTGGAAGTTAGGGTTTTTAGTTTTTTGTATGATTGGTGTGTGTAAGTGATGTATGTATGGGGTCCAACCCCTGGCCAGCAGTCCAGAGCAGTATGGAAGCTCAACTGGTAGTAGTTTCGGCTACGAGGTCTGATCGGAGACTTAATTCTGGTACCACGGGGAGCAGGAGCTCTTGGAGGTAACTCCAACCTGCTCATGCGGACTGTCCCCTCGGGGAGTATCGTGGTGGTTGTGGCTGAAACCCAAATAGCGGGAAGAACTGACTTTGTCAGTTGAATGTGGAGTTGCATTGCAACCGGGTGCCGGACCCAAAGCGCGGCAGAGGTTTTAGATGGGCCTCGAACCCTACCAAGGTGGTTAGTGTGTTCATTCCACCCTGCCAATTGGTACTGAAAATGCTTAGCATTCTCAGGGCGCTGATCAACGCATTGATTTGATCCGTTGTGCTTTTGTGCGCCGTAGAGTAAGGTTGTCGTCAGCAGGTACCCACGTAAAACACTCCGGACGTTGTCAGTAGAATTTCATTCGTTAGTTGACTGTCGACGCGGATAGACGTGCGCGCGCATCGTTGTGATTTGGTAGTGTATTTTTCGGTGATTTTTTGCGATTCCCTATTGTGCGGCTATTTGTTTACGCGGTTTAGTTGGCACCGTTATTGCCTGGAGCGTGTGCATAGCGGTCGGCGAAATTGTTTGTGCGATTCTGGGTAGCGAGGGTTAGTGACCGTGAGTGTTTTGTGCATTTTTTGTACAATTTGTGCATTCCTTGTGTACTGACTCGGTAGTTATAGCGGTAAGTAATTTAATTATTACAACTTTATATACGGACAACGTGGTCATCCACGTTGTTGTTATTGGCGGAAGCTTCGCACGGTTTCAGTGTAGCTCCGTGCTGTTGGTACTCTTGCTGACTGGACTGCCTGCCAGTAGTTCTGTGCTGAGCAACTGGCGATTAGTTGGGTCTGGACAGGATTGCCCAAAGGGTGCAAGCGTCTGCGCAGTGTTGGAGATTGCGACTCCTGTGAGGACCAACGGTCATATCAGCGAACCGTTTAGCCCACGGTGCGATTCGGCTCAGCGGGCACGCTATAATCGACCGCTTGGGTGGTCGCTGCTATTGAGTGGGCCTTTGCGTGGGTCGCACTTTTCAGCACATTCAGATGCAAACACCTGGAGAGCAGCTGCTCCAGTATCTTTCTGTCCGCTAATGGTACGCCACGGATCAGTTCGACTGAGAGGTTAGTCGGGAAGTGAGATGCCTCCGGGATGGAAGAGGAGGACGAAGACCCTCGCTGGAAGCAGGGGGAGGTGACGGGAGCGACAGTAAGATCTCCACCGAAGAGCAAGGCGCGGTTGGGGTCGCCGCGTAAAGAGGACGGAAGCGAGGGAAGGAGCGGGAGTTGTGGCGGGAGTGCCAATGTGGCCTCCGCTTAGAAGGCGGTTATGCGTGCGGGGTCGCCGCATAACGTTGGGGGAAACGAGGGAGGGAGTGGGAGTGCCCGACCGTCTAGAACGGTTGGCGAAGAAACGGTCGTCGGGCGCGCTGAAGAGGGCGGCAGAAAAGGGGGCGAGACGAAGCGGAATATTTCGCGGGGAGCGGTTGTTGTTGGGGTTGGGGCAGTTAGCTATGTGGCGGCTGCTAAAATAATAACGGGGGCGTTGAACGAATTGGTATTCGTCTCAAAAAATTTTGATGCTGCGACCGCGAAGGGGCTGTTGGAGCTTGCCTCAAAGTATGAGGCGCTCCTGATGACGGTTATTACCGAGAATGCCTATCTTCGTGGCCAAGTAGATGCCCTGGGGGGAAGTTGTGGGGGACCCTCCTCGACGCCAAGCAGGTCAATGCCGGCTCCGTCGGCACCGATGCCTGCGCCTTCAGCACCTGTGCTGGAAGCTATTACACCGGTGACGCCGAAGCCTGTGGAGACTTGGTCGGTCGTCGTTAGGAGTAAGGCGCCTGCAACTTCCTCTGAGGAGGTTATTCAAAATGTGGTCAAGGAGGTGGGTCCCTCACTTGATGTGAGGGTCCACGAAGTGAGACCAATAAAGGATGGTGGGGTGGTTATTCGCATTCCCTCCGTCCTAGAGAGGGAGAGAGTGGCGAATAACAAAAAATTCGAGGAGGTGGGGTTGGACGTCTCTGTGAACCGGAGGTTGGGTCGTCGGGTGGTGGTCCAGGGAGTCCATACGGAGATCCCCCATGAAGAATTCATGGAGGAACTACTCCGGCTGAACCTCCAGGACTTCAGCCCGGCATCCCAGAGGACAGACGTGAGGATGGTCAGTCGTCCCTGGAAGGTGGCCGCTGACGGTAGCACCAATGTCGTCCTTGCGCGTACGGACAAATTGATGTCCGCCCACTTGGAGGCAGGTCGGTGCTACATAAAGTGGTTCTCTTTCAGGGTGCGACCGGATAGCCCCGTCGATGGAAGCTTCCGATGTATGGGGTTTGATCATAGGGTGGCTGAGTGTAGGGCTAGGTCAGATTATGTCGGAGGTGCGGTCAAGAAGGCCACAAAGCTGCCAGTTGCGTCAATGCACCCCATTGTCGAAGAATGTCTAACGCTATCTGTATCTGCGACAGTTTTTGTAATTAGACTGGTATGGGTGCCGGGCCACAGCGGAATCGCAGATAATTGCAAAGTTGATAGCCAGCAAGGAAGGGCACCCTAGAATCATTATCGGTAGAATGGGAACGGGTCGGTACTCCTGTATCCTCTTGTATTCTACTACTAGATAGCTGGGTCTCGCGGATGCTTGACCAACGCAGGATAGATCGCAAGAGATCTGGTGACCTCTTTGCACTCACTAAGGCTAACCTTTTATTAGTAATGGGACTCTTAACAGGCCACTGCCCTATTGGTATACATGCGGTAAGAGTGGGAATTTTACCAGATGCCGACTGTAGAAGTTGTTTGGAAAAAGATGCGATAGAAACAAGCCAGCACTTCCTTCTTGACTGTCCCGCGGTTGGAAGATCAAGGCTTAGACACTTGGGGGTGCATACCTTCGGACATCCCATTGAACTGGCGGGTGTTGAAGTTATGCGCCTTTGTAATTATATATTGACTACAAGGCGCTTCGCCAATCTGTAAATCCGAACACGGGAGTTCTTTTTTCAATGGCTCCACAAAGGACTACATTATTAGTCCACGTGTGATCTATGATCATCTAACCATCAGCCATCTAACCTAATCTGACCTAACTTACATCCGATTCCAAAGGTAGACATTCCATGGAACGTAGTGCATATAGACATAACGGTGAAGATGATTGAAATTAATTACAGGAGTACGTAATTGTTTTGATAGATGCATTGACAAAATATGTTTGCTATCACCACACTTTACAACATTGACACTGGAAGTTCTACTAAAGTCATTAAATCCCTTGTGTGTTTTTATTTGTTATGCCTACTCGAATTATAGTGGATCAGGACCGTAACTTTGCAAGCTCAGGATTCAGTGACTTTTGTTCTTAAAAAAAAATAGAGAGGGTGAGAGCTAAAATATTTATTTTTTGCAGGTATGAGTAGTGCAGGGTAGAATGTATAACGAGCACGTTAAAGAGTATGCTGACCGCCAATGAAATCATTCAGAGATCGTGCCAAAATGCCTTAACCGAAGTAGAGTTGGTAATGAATTGTACGGTCAATCGAGTCACCAAGGTCGTTAGAAATGCTAATCGGTAGAGAAGTTAGACCTTTTTGGCCTATTACTAATATGGATAATTTCATTGATAGGCAATCTTTAATAAAGCAAGGAAAGGAAAATATTGAAGTTAAAACTCGTTATGACAAACGTGGTGCTTTATTTAGGACAAAATAGTAAAATGTAATGTAGAAGACCATGTAATGCTAAAGAAGAAAAAAACAATGGTCACCAAACAAAACTTTTAAGTTAAGAGAGAGATATGTTTTAAAATCATTAACAAGCAAAAAAAAAGAAAACAAAAAAACAAACATAAGTATGCGCATGAAATTTTGAAAGCAATGCTCTGTAGACAAATAAGTAGAGCAGTTGATTTGGATGACTCAAGAGGAGATGCGTCTGATTTTCAAGAGAGAAATAAAGATAAAAAATAGCACATTTGGTGTGTTAAAATCTCAAGAGGAGATATAATGACCGCACTATAATAGATGGACTTGTTATAGCGGGGGTCGGAAGATGTGAATGGAACGGTAGGTGCTTTGGAATCCCAAGAAGGGATAAACTGATCGCACCATAACACAAGGACTTGCTATGGCGGGGGTCAATAAGTGAGTGTAAAAGGAAAAACATCAGTTGATAATGATAATTAATTTTGCATGAATTGGAAAGTATGGTTAAAAGGGAAATTTAATGAAAAGATTTTATGAAATGTTATCAAGAAACCAGTTTGCTTATTTGTCTAGTGCTTGATTTTATCTAGAAGTCTCAAACTTAATGTGAAGAAAAGTTAATGAAATGTTGGAAAAATAACAAAAACAATAACGAACGAAGTGGATCTTCGAAGTTGGTCGCCTTGTCGTGGCGAAAGGGCTTAAGTAAGAGTAAAGTGTGCATCCCAAAGGAAATGCACTCTAATCTTACGAACTAGGAGGGACACCCCATAATACCCACAATAGTAAAATGGATGAATAAACCCTGGGTTTTGCTAAGGAATGTGGGCATCGAAGAAACCCGAGATGCCCAATAACAACCTTAGATGCGTACAGATAAACCTGCAGCACCTGCAGCACTCGGCTACAGCGAATCTGACAACCCTTATGAACGAGAGGGCATCGACATCAGCCTAGTACAGGAGCCCTGGGTCAAAGAAGACACCATTAAAGGGCTAAACAGCAGCAACTATAACCTGTTTTACACGCGGAACAAAGGTAAACCTAGGGGATGCATTCTTATCAATAAAAGCATAAATGCATTTCTTTGTCCTAATTACAGCACAGCAGATATCATAGTGGTAAAGCTGGAACAGAAGGAAAAGCCCTTCTTCTTAGTCTCAGCCTACTTGGCCCATGATGAAGACATACCACCGACCCCGCTCACCAGACTAGTAGAGGAGAACAAGAAGGATGATGTCCTAATAGGGTGTGATGCAAATGCAAGGCATACCATATGGGGTAGCTCCAGTATAAACACCAGAGGTGAGTCACTCTTGCAGTATATTTTGAATAGTAATCTAAGTATATGCAACAAGGGCGATAAGTCAACTTTTATTTTTCCAAGCTCTGATAGGTTTCCGGGGTGGGAGGAAGTGCTTGACCTCACGCTATCAACAGACACAGACAGTCTCGTTGTGGATAACTGGAGGGTATCCGATGAGCCTTCCATGTCGGATCACTCCTTAATACTCTTCAGCATCCGCGAGAATTATAGTGCTCCTCTCACATACCCGAACCCTAGAAGAACAGAAGTAGAGAAGTTGGAAAAAATCTTAGCCACAACTTTCAATAAATCTACTCCGCTAACAGTTTTGAAAAAGAGAAAGTCTATCCCTGGTGAAACAGTGAACTCAAGAATTTGAGAACACAACTAAGGAAAGCTTTCAATGAGAGATTTAGAACCAAAATATGGCAGCCATATAAAGATATTATGAAAGAATACAAAAAAACAGTCAAGTAAGCTAAAAACGACTCTTGGCGATCTTTCTGCAAATCGATAGAAAGTTGCAGAGAAACCGCTAGGCTTAGCAAAATGCTATCCAAAGATCATATTAACACTGCCTACATTAGGACGGAGGGAAGTGATTGGACCTCCTCGGCAAAAGAGTCTCTGGAGGTACTAATTACAATACACTTCCCCGGGAGTCAGCAAACGCCTTCAACGAGAACCACCGTTGAACGCAGCTGACTATCAAAACCAATTAGTAGACAAAAGCAAAATCAAGTATGCCATAAATGTTTTGCACCATTTAAAGCGGCAGGTCCTGCCGGGATTATGCCCATAATGTTACAAAAACTGGTAGAACCAATGGTTCAAAGACTTGAAAATATATACAAAGTTATCAGTAAACTATCTTACATCCCAAGAAGTTGGAAAAGAAGTAAAGATGTGTTCCTTCCAAAACCTGGCAGAAGAACATATGAAAATGTCAAGGACTTTAGACCTATAAGCCTTACCTCCTTTATGCTGAAGATACTGGAAAGGCTAATAGATCTACACGTAAGAACAATAATGTCTGAGAAGTTATCGAAGTCCCAACATGCGTACATAAAGGGCCGATCAACCGAAACTAACCTTCACGAGTTGATAAGTGTAATCGAATAATCAATACACCACAAACAATACACCATGGCTCTAGACATAGAGGGCGCCTTCAATAACATAGAAGTAAATGCGATAATTAATTCTCTGGCACATGGTGGCGTAGATGACACTGTGTGCAGATGGATACTATCGATGCTTGAGAATAGGAAGATTATAGCTTCGACGCTGCAACACAAACAAGTTATGTGAGTAGAGGTACGCCTCAAGAGAGGGTCCTCTCTCCGCTTCTATGGGTTGTAGCGCTGAACGAAATACTCCTCCAATTAAACGGTGGAAGAGTGAAAGCAGTAGCGTATGCAGACGATATAGTGTTGTTGGTATCAGGAATGTTTCCTTCAACAGTCAGCGAGATTATGGAAAGAGCACTTCGTAGGTTAAACCTATGGGCTAAAAGCAATGGTCTAGGAGTTAACCCGAACAAAACAGAACTGATGCTATTCACTAGCAGAACCAAAATACCTCAGTTTCAACTTCCGGTACTTAACGGCACAACACTCACTCTATCCCCAGCAGCTAAGTATTTGGGGGTGGAGATTGACGCCAAACTGTCCTGGAAAATAAATATAGAAAAAAGAATAAACAAAGCATACATGGCCTACTATACTTGTAAGAAAATCGTCAACAAGAATTGGGGCCTCAAACCAAGTATAATCATGTGGATGTACACGGCGGTCATAAGACCCATACTCACATATGGAGCTCTGGTATGGTGGCCAGCGCTAAACAAACAGTACAACATTAGAAAATTAAATGGAATACAAAGAGCAGCATGTGCGGATGTTACGGGCGCAATCAGGTCATGTCCGACTGATACGCTCAATGTGATCCTGAATCAACTATCAATGGACATTTTTATTCAAAAAACAGCAGCTATTGCGGCGATAAGAATAAAAGAATTGGGAGGTTGGAATCAGCAGAACTACGGACATAGTGTAATCCTAAACGAGCTCACTATTAATAAATCAGACTACATTCTCCCAAAGCTGGATTTCAATAGACACTTCCAGGTGAGGATACCATCTAGACGAGAATGGAGAAGAGGCTCAATTACAGAGGAGGGTACCACCTCAGTCTATACCGACCAAAATGGACTGCGGAGTGGGCACGGGGGTATTCTCCGCTGATCTGGGCATATCTCTCTCTATACGTCTACCGAACTCGGCTAGCATCTTCCAAGCAGAAGTACTAGGCATAGAAAAAGCCTGCGAAGCTGTATTAGAAAACCGCGGGAATATAAATAAAACAACTATTTTTACGGATAGCCAGGCGGCGCTCCTGGCCTTGTCTTTTCCCATGACAAACTCCAGCATAGTTCACAACTCCAAGAGAGCACTAAGCTCAATAAAAGACAAGCTCCAACTAAACTTGATCTCGGTTCCCGGCCACAGGAATATTTTCGGTAACGAAAAAGCAGACGAGTTGGCAAAGGCAGGAGCTTTCCTCTACAATTCCGAAGCGGAGCTAATACCAAGCCCGCTAGGATCGATCAAAGGAGAGATCAATAGATAATTTTAACAAGTTGCAAATAACAGGTGGAAAAACATTACAAAATGCGTCATAACTAAACAATTATGGCCAACATATGACAGGAAAAGAACCAACGACTTATTAAATAGGTCAAGTAAAAGTATTTACTGAGTAACAGCTACCACAACAGGGCACTGGCCATTTGGGGAACACGCAACCAAAATGGGTTTGCCCTGCAACGACATTTGCCGTGGCTGCGGAGTAGCAGGGAACAAGGAAACAATCTTCCACTTTCTCTGCGAATGCCCAGCTCTAGCACAGATCCGACACAAAACACTTGGAATTCATCTGTGATGTAAACACATGTGATTTGTCAAGAAGGCCGTGTCGGAGCGGTAGTACTTGTATTTTGTAAGTCAGTGTACATGCGAATGTCGGTGTGCTAATATTTTGTAGGTAACTGTATGTGCCAGAGCGTTATTTGAAATTGTCGACGCATAGGTGGCATATATTACGGTACTATAGAATGTAAATGCGCAAATAAGCATAGTAGTAGGAATATAGAAACTGTTACTGATTGAGGTCTGATCGTATTATGCGAACAGAGAGAAGAGAGGCAGGAACCGTTTGCCACTTTTAGAGCAATGAAGGGGTGCGCAATATTTAGGCGCTATGTCCTCGCAGAATCAGTTCAAGAAGTTATCTTCATAGGAGCAAGACTTGCTGTGTTCGTAAAATAAAAATAAAAAGTAAAGTTATCGTGTTATATTAAAGTGTATAGTGTAAAGTGATACAACAATATGGAATCATCAAATAACGAAATCCCCGACGTACTTGTTTTGTTGGGTGACGTTCATAGTTATTTTCCTTGCATATCACACATATTTTTGCTAGTTTCTTTGTATCTTCTCTCAGAGTTGGCCAATAGCATGTTTCTAATATTTCTTTGGTATTATTTTCTGCAGTTCTTTGTGCTCTTTCGTGAGTGTGTTTCATTATTTCATCTCGCTCTTTCTCTACTATTATGTTTTTCAGTAGATGTTGACAAAATACTTTTTGCGCTGAGTCAAATGACGAACGAAATTATAAGCAAATGTTGTACCAAGTTTCTAGTTGCGTGTGGAAAGCTATTGTGATATTTGGATTTATTATTTTTTGCAATGTTCCAATTAAATCATTTTGTGTTGTGAAATGGACGATTTCGTGATTTGAAAATATAGTGGTTTGTATTAGTTGTGGTTCGGTTGATTTTTTTTATAATTACTTGACTTTTAAATTGATTTACTACTACTTCCTTTATTCTTACTGGAGCTGAGGTTTCTGCAGAGTACATGGACTCGTTGGTTGCTACATAGATCTGTCTGCTGAGTGCGTCTGCTACTACATCTTGAGAACCTAGTTTATATCTCAATTTGGCTCCATAGTCTTCTATCTGATTTTTCCATCTCTTTAGTTTAGTGATCTGGTGATCTGTGTAAATAGTTAAATTCGTCATGCCATACAAGTAGTTTCTAAGTTTACGCAGTAACCATACAATCGCGAGCATTTCCTTCTCATTCATAGATTAATTCTATTCGATGTGCGTGATATAAATGCAATTGGGTTTCTTCCCTGGGCTAATACAGCTCCTATTGCATAATTGCTTGCGTTAGTCGTGAGCTCGAATTATTTCTCGAAGTCTGGCTGATATAATTCTACTTGCTGTTTTAATTTATTCTTTTAAAATTCAATTGCTTTATTGGCTTCTTCATCTAGTTTTATTTTTATGTTTGAGCTTTTGTTTTTTGATATATTCCCATTCTCGTCTCGAAAAATATTGTGAGTGGTTTTGTTATTTGGACGAAATTTTTGATAAATTTCCTGTAATATGAGGTCATGTCTAAGAATGATCGAAGTTCTTTTAGGTTTTCAGGGGTTTTGTACTTACCTATGGCTTTGATTTTTTTGAGGTCTACAGTAATTCTACCATTTTTAATGATGTGCCCTAGGAATTCTGTTTGTCTCTGAAAAAATGTGACTTTTCGTTTGAGATTTTCATATTGGCTTTATGTGAAGTTTGTATGATATTGGTAATGTCTCTCATATGTTGTTCAGGTGTAGCTGAATATACTAGTATTAGAACATCATCAATATATATGTTTAATCCAAACAAATACTCCTCTGTATTACTCTCACAAATTACATAAAGTAATAGAGGCGTAAGGCAGAGGAATATCAATCGCTCCAACTTCACTCAACAGAACAGAAGGAGAAACAAAAAGAAAACACCTTTCCTGTGCTTTTTATACAAAAGGCATATTATCCCACCAACACAGGAGTGAAACACAGTCAATACAATAAAACAATTAACATTAAAACATATCATAACAATAAAACATTTATATATCTTAACATTTTTTTTAACTATAACACGTGAACACGGAGAAAATAAAACGGTTTAACAACAAAGTGAATAATTACCATATAAAGTACACGTCAAGTACAGTCTTTAATTAATACACAAACTAATACGGATACAACCCAGGATTACACCAAAATTAATCATCAAGCACCCACAACGAGGGAATAAGCCCAGCACGCAAAAAGGAATTATATATTTTCACAACCATACGTATGTATATTATATTAACACTCAACTTTAACACTAGTTTACGAGTATACAAATTCAGTAACAAATTAATGAATATTGGAAACACACACACACACACACTTGTATATACCCAAATTTATATTAAATAAAAGTTTTATAACGTTTGAACTAAAACTAATTACTTTTTAATTATTCGCAATCGGCCTCATACGTCGACATACCCCGACAATGTTGGTCCTATGGAGCCGCGATAATTAAAAGAAAAAATCTTCGTGGGAATTTCACCAACGACATCAAAGTTGGAAATCCACAATCCAACCCAAAAGATAAAAGAGTGCACCCAACAAATAAAAAGCCTGTAAGCTAAATCAACAAATACCCAAACGAGTAACTAAAACCAAAAACTAAACGAAATATATTTTAATTAAACGCAATCGGCCCCGTACGTCGACATACCCCGACAATTAACAAAAAGCGGACAAAACTGTAAGTGCGACCCATATTTTTCTACATAATAATATAAAGTGCAAATCATATTTGTTAAAAAATAATACCCATTTACCAAATTGTGTCCTTAAGGGAGCGTTCAAGTATTACGTAACGCAATTTGGGGGGGAGGAGGGTCTCGTAAAACGTTACGATACGTTACAGGGCCGGGAGGGGGTCTTTCTTACAACCCGTTACGTAACATTATTTCTTTTGTTAAATAATAAAATAGTGAATTGAAACTCACAAGATGGCAACCCTTTTCGTATACGTTTTACGGGGAATCCCCCGATTATATTACTCTGGACGTCATTTTTGTTCTCGGAAGTTGGCAAACCTTTTCGTTTATATTTCATGGGAAATCCCTAGATTTTATTGCACGTCATTTAATGTGGTTTTTGTTGTCAGTATTCGTTAGTGTTTATGCTGAAGCTCATTGCTGTAGTCGGTTATTAAAGTGAATTCATAGTGTTCGAATACTGTAATGTCTTCAAAAGAGAGAGTTTTGTATCACCAGCTGTTCTTGGCCCATAAAGGCTCTCATGCTAACTTGCCAGCGCAACTGTGTCAAAAAAATACCAAAATAACTAAAGAAAAACTAAAAATTAAAGAAAAGTTTATAGAACATACAAATGATGTTATACGACAGTTGAAGGTGAAGGCCACGAAGAAGAAAGCAATGCTTAGTTATTTTACACAGGAAAGTTTACTTCTAAAACGTAATTATGACAAGTATTATGATATGTAATACAAATCTTGATTTTTCAAAAGCTGGTCATAAGTTCATAAGTATATTTATTAGGTACGCTAATGCTCAATGTTCCCTCGAATTCACTTGCTCTTCAACAAAAACAGGTGCATCTGCTTGTATATTATGTTGCTTCTTATCGCATGTGTCAATGTTACCTTTTTCTAATGTTAACCTCTTGATTTCTATAGGATGTTGTAGCTTCATCCACGTGTTCATATTATATGGAATCGATTGTCGCAATCACTGGACATAAAAGCACTGCCGTTAAACGAAAGATGAGCGATACCCACGATGAACAAAATCAGAATACTGATGAGGAAATCGTGCAGACACCGGCAACGGAACCACACACGACTTTGATT
Organism: Bactrocera dorsalis; assembly: GCF_023373825.1. NCBI lineage: Eukaryota > Metazoa > Arthropoda > Insecta > Diptera > Tephritidae > Bactrocera > Bactrocera dorsalis. The sequence goes on along the minus strand of NC_064308.1, from coordinate 14,417,942 downwards.
GATTCGGGCTTCACTAAAAATGTTACAAGCAAGCCGGCTCAAGATACTCTTATGAAATTAGTCTACTGCAAAAGAGAATAAATGTTCTTACTGAAGCACTGTATAGCCAAAGAGGATGTTCACGACGAAATAAAAAAGCTACGCAAAGAGTTGAAAGAAGAAGAAAAATGTTTAAAGAAAAAAAAAAAGACTCTGCTAAGCGTGCAATAAAATTTCGAGCCAAAGAAACACTGAAGAGAGAAGCAATCCTCCTGCAGCACAACCTCGAACTGGCTCTGGACAGCCCCCTTTAGTTGACTCGCAACCTGCTCTCCTAAAGACCATAATTAATATTGCCATTTATGGCAGCGCTGCTGATGAACGCCGCCGAACAGAGATGATTAGGAGTTGTCTCACTCTGTCCGACCTGCATGAGAGGCTGTTGTTAATGGGATTCAAAATTTCTCGAAGCGGCACATATCTTCATTTACTCCCACGCGTTTGTAATACTCAAGAGGGAGGAAGGCAGGAACGTACCGTACCCGTAAAATTAGCAAGACCACAGACCGAGATGCACAAAAAGCACGAGGATAGGGAATTTTGCACTGCTACAATCAGGTCATTGGAATCTCTCGCGTCGATTCTGGGACCGCAGCAAGTATTCGTTCTCTGATAAGACGATAAGGCACGTGCACCAATAGGTTTACCGGCAGTGAAAAGTCAGAGCCTTCTTTTAATGCATATAGTTACACCATCCACCTCACCACCCACCTCACCTCAGCACATTATTATACCTAGCCCTGCCAACGCAATTAATCCAGTACTTTAAAATTTTAAGTAACGGGTGATTTTTTTGAGGTTAGGATTTTCATGCATTAGTATTTGACAGATCACGTGGGATTTCAGACATGGTGTCAAAGAGAAAGATGCTCAGTATGCTTTGACATTTCATCATGAATAGACTTACTAACGAGCAACGCTTGCAAATCATTGAATTTTATTACCAAAATCAGTGTTCGGTTCGAAATGTGTTTCGCGCGCGTGTTTTGTTCAGCGATGAGGCTCATTTCTGGTTGAATGGCTACGTAAATAAGCAAAATTGCCGCATTTGGGGTGAAGAGCAACCAGAAGCCGTTCAAGAACTGCCCATGCATCCCGAAAAATGCACTGTTTGGTGTGGTTTGTACGCTGGTGGAATCATTGGACCGTATTTTTTCAAAGATGCTGTTGGACGCAACGTTACGGTGAATGGCGATCGCTATCGTTCGATGCTAACAAACTTTTTGTTGCCAAAAATGGAAGAACTGAACTTGGTTGACATGTGGTTTCAACAAGATGGCGCTACATGCCACACAGCTCGCGATTCTATGGCCATTTTGAGGGAAAACTTCGGACAACAATTCATCTCAAGAAATGGACCCGTAAGTTGGCCACCAAGATCATGCGATTTAACGCCTTTAGACTATTTTTTGTGGGGCTACGTCAAGTCTAAAGTCTACAGAAATAAGCCAGCAACTATTCCAGCTTTGGAAGACAACATTTCCGAAGAAATTCGGGCTATTCCGGCCGAAATGCTCGAAAAAGTTGCCCAAAATTGGACTTTCCGAATGGACCACCTAAGACGCAGCCGCGGTCAACATTTAAATGAAATTATCTTCAAAAAGTAAATGTCATGAACCAATCTAACGTTTCAAATAAAGAACCGATGAGATTTTGCAAATTTTATGCGTTTTTTTTTTAAAAAAAAGTTATCAAGCTCTTAAAAAATCACCCTATATATAAATAAATGAATACAAGAAGCAATATGAGCACCCCAACATAAGAACAACGAACACACAACTAAACACGTAGCAGACTTCGCACAAGCAACATAAGAACAGCGAACACACAATTAAACACAAAAGAACACTTAACATTACATTACCGGAGCAGCGAACACTCAAGCACACATACGGGAGCAGCAATCACATAAGCATACTAATTGGAGTACGAGTAATATTTATTCAACATGATACAGTCAATAAATAATTAACTTGAGCAATAATTCGCACTGATAATATTTTCGGTACGCTTCATTTATCAAAATCGTAAAATGATCATTTTTACAATTAAAAGATATTAAAATGATCATATTTACGACCTGAAGAAATACGGCGCCAGAGGAAATAAGATATTTAACTTTAGATCACGCCACTACTCAAATGCAGTATAAAAGGATTAACACCACCAATGCATCAGTTCAGTTCAGCTCAGTAAATTCAATCAATCAGTTTAGTTTGCGGTTGGAATTACAAGAAGAAAGCAACATTCATCACTAACATCAAGGAGACCCGAAGGACCAGCTACATGATCAGTATATTTACTCAATATTACTTACTAATATTTTATTTACGGCACAATAAAGAATTGTAAACCACGAAACTGCAAGGTTTTTATTAAAAATAAATATATATTAGAGAGGAAGTTAATAACAACTTCCCATAATATATAACTATATGGAATATAGAATACTTTCACCTGATCATGACTGGGTCGTGGCAGAGCGGCACAAACTTATTCCTTCTGTATAAGCCGGCGTCAACGTGGAACCTAACAATTTCGGTAAGGAAGAAGCTGTTGGGTACAGCGGGCCGACATACATATCCATAAGAAGCGGGAAACATGCATCCTCCACAGCAAACACCCATGCTTATGATTTCTGTTTATTGCGACTAATGCTCCTGGGCGGAACGCATATAACGGAGTTGAGCGTCGCATAGCTCCCCTCAGCAAACGCTCCCCTGGCAGGCGTCATTCTGCCTCATGAACATTTTGCTTCTCATCTCGACAACAAAGGAATTACTACGGATGTTGATTTGGAAAAACTCAATTTTCAGCACGCTGGAGAAATACTTGCAAAAGTGTGGAGAGAAATGACAATCGATAATAGCACGCAGGATCCAGCAGAACCAAATCTGGCGTGGTATAGCGTTCACGTCCGTGAATCGCAATATTTCTTCCAGGTTATAAACTGCGCGGATGAATCTTGCTGTGCGCCATCGAGAAGTGCATTGAAATCTGTGTTTGCGGATACTTTCATGCCACCTTGTCCAATTCTTCAAACCCCAAGCAAGCTCGTAGTACCCAGTTTGCTAGACAAAGGACTTCCCAGTTTTCACCACTTCTTGTGAGGTTGTCCCTTTATCTGTCACCTCCTCTAGAAGGGTTTAAGCAGATGCCTCACGACTTCTTTTGTCCATCTGTCCGACCTAAAGAAAAAAGTATGTCCAACCTGTGGGATCTATTTCCCATCTCACAAGAGTGTTCAAATGCACTGTCGTTACGTGCATGGCAAGAATGTCCAAGACAATTGTGAAACTAGAGTACAGCCGCAACGCCTTGCTGCCAGAAGGGAAAATGAGCTTCTCTGCATTGTGCGTAGTTATGACACATCGTCTGAGGATGCTCACTGGCTCGATGAAGACGAAGTTGATGCAGTTGGCTTAACAATTCCAGAACCGCCCTTGTCTGCAATCCAGATGCCAGTGATGAAAGAATCTGAGTGGCTAGCAAACCCGTGGACAGGGGAGCAGTAATTTTAATCGATCGCAAAGGCAATTAAATTAAAACCAAAGATAAAAACTATAACTTTTTGCGACTTTAGGGAAAATTATAAAAATTGATTGTTACATAACGTTTAAGGGGGGGAGGGGGAGTACAGAAAAACGTTACGGTCCATTACGGGGGAGAGGGTTGATCAAAAGTCTTCAAAAATTGCGTTACGTAATACTTGAACGCTCCCTAAGCAGACTTAAGCATAATTTATTTGTTGTGTTGGGTTGACAAAAATTTAATTTGCACTATTTAATTATACAATATATATGTACATACAAGTTAATAGTTGCCACCAAATAATAAAGACACGCTCATTTGAATTGTCAAGTTGAACTCCAAATTATTTTATTCAATACATTTCTTTTTATACAAAATTTTTGCTTATTACTATAAACTTACATATGTACGAATTCTTACTTACTAGTACTTAATTCTATATACTTTATAATGCTAACGTAAGCAATAATATAGCGAAACAGTAAACCTCAGTTTGTTCAAGAAACGGCTTACATTGCGGTGGCACGACTTCCGCTCTGGTTTAGTGCCGACGAAATGTGCTGTTGTTGTAATTTTTGGAATTTAACTTTATTGAGCAACATTCTCGTCAGTATACTCGTATTTTGCTAGCTACGACAACTTTGTTGTTGTATATTTCGTTAGCTATGCTACCTGTGATAACTGCTATGCTAGCTGTGATAACTCCCCCTTCTTAAGCATCAGCGTCTCGCTGATTAAGAATTATTGGCTACTGAAAGCTGTCTATCTCGGAAAGTTGATGTTTTAGTTGTGGAAATAAAATATTTGTTTTACTAATTTCTTGGTATATAGTTAGTAAGTCTAACGTCGTTGGTAATTTTTTCGTAGTCGTCCAAGTCGATAGTGTGGATAATTTTATATGTCCCTTTTGTAATCTTTCCTAGTCTTTGTTTGATCGTCACGAGTGGGCTGTCATATTCGTAGGTGTCCACTGTTGCAGTTGTCCAGTAAGGTAAGAGTTTAAAGAGTAAATGTCAGTTAGTTTTTTAAATGTGATTTATGAATCTTTCTGTTATCTTTAGTAGTTATTGTGACGGTATTGTCTTTAGCGACAGTTTCTTTTTTAAAAATGGGTTTCGTTTTCCCTTTAATTTGTTTGTTCTTTTTAAATATAGTATCACCAGGTTCGTAATTCCTTATTTTTGACCTATTTTTGTTGTGATAATTTAGTGTATTTTTTTGGTTTCTGGCTATTTCATTTCGAAGGTCAGAATTAACTATTTCCTTAAAGTTTGTTAAACCTTGGTAGTTGATTCTCTGTGTTCTTCCAAAGAAAATATCAGCTGGTTTTTTTTTCGTAACTGAATGTATCGTGTTATTATATCTGTCAACGGCAATGTTGACAATTTCTTTAAAAGAGTAATCAGGATATTCCACTTGGAGACATCTGATTATTTCAATAATAGTGGAATGCACACGTTCTATCGCACCATTGACTTCGCTTTTCTGAGGTGGTGCTAAATAGATTTCAATTCCTAACCCTTCTAAATAGTTCAGAGTTATTGGGCTTATAAAGCTGCCTTCATTGTCCATGACCAAAGTCTTTGGTACAGTGAAATAGTGTAGAAGCTTTATCAATTTATCCCTGATATGCAGTACTGATTTATTTTTTATTCTGAAAAATTTTACAAATTTAGTGAATTTGTCAATGCACGAAATATATTTTTCACCGGACATTTCTATAATGTCGATATGCAGTATTTCTGTTGGATATGAAGGTATGGGTGTTGCCTGTAACTTGGGTTTTTTGTGGATGCCGGTCATACTTATTACATCCGCAAATTTCACATGATTTAGTATATTTTTTAATAAGTTTAGTCATTTGTGGAAAATAGTATTTTTCCAATATCTGGTCTTTATTTTCTCTACCATTGCGATGGGCTCTTTTGTGTTCTTGTTCTATTATTTTAAATTTGACATCTTCGTCTGCGATATCGGTAACTACTTTCTGTGTTATCCTGATACGAAATTGTGAGAAATTTTCTTGATATATTTGTTGAAGTAATGAAATGTATTTCTCTTGAATTTTAATTCCATTGATTATGTTTGGGTTTAGAACGCTTTTCAAGATTTTACTTAGGTTTTCTTTATCGTAAACTTCACATTTAATGAGATGTCTGTGGAAGCTTGGATGAGGTTCTTCGTGTCCTTAATTTGTCGAGGGACCATACTATGGCGAGCATTTCTTTCTCTATTGTCGAGTAATTCTCTTCGGTTTTATTGAGTGATCTAGAGATGTAAGTTATGGGTCTATCTTGACCGATTATCCCTTGTGAAAGGACTGCTCCGATTGCAGTATTGGAAGCATCTGTCGTCAGAATAAAGGGTTTATTGAAGTCTGGGAATACCAGAATTTCAGAAGATGTAAGCAAATATTTTATGTCATTAAATGATTTCAAGCCTTCCTCTGTTAGTGAAATTTGTATCCGTTTGGATTGACTTGCTTTTATTTGAGCATTTTCACCTCTAGTTAAATTGGTAAGTGGCTTAACAATTTTTGCAAAATCTTTTATAAATCTCCTATAATACGATGCTAAACCCAGGAAACCTTTTAATTCCTTAAGGTTAGCAGGTGCGGGAATTTTTTTAATAGCGGATATTTTGTCAGGATCTGGCAAAATACCTTCACCGGTAACGATATGACCTAGAAAATTTACTTTTGTTCTAAAAAATTTGGATTTTTCCAGATTGACTTTTAAATTTGATTTGTGCAAAAGCATGAACACATCTTCAATATTTCGTAAGTGTTCCTCTTTAGTTTTTCCCATTATTATAATGTCATCGATATAAACGTAGCAGGCTTTTCCTATAAGTGTTTTGAGAACATCATTGATCATTCTCTGAAAAATGGAAGGGGCATTTTTAAGACCGAATGGCAACCTAGTAAATTCATATTTACCATTGGCTGTAGAAAAAGCTGTCTTTTCTATGTCCTTTTCCTTCATCCTGATTTGGTGGAATCCGGATGTAAGGTCGAGTGTAGTAAAATACTTACATTCGCCTAAGCTAGCGAGAGTGTTGTTTATATCAGGTATTGGATAGGAATCAGGTATAGTTATTGCATTTAGTCGTTTAAAATCAACAACTACTCTATACTTTTTTTCTCCTGATGGACCTGGTTTTTTTGGAACAATCCACAATGGGGAGTTATATGGACTCTATGAAGGCCTTATTACACCATTGTTAAGAAGTTCTTTTATTTGTTTTTCTACTTCGCCCCGTAGGTTGGTTGGGTAAGGATATGATTTTGTATATATCGGTTCTTTACTTGTTGTTTTAATTTCTGCTAATACAGTTGTGTCGATTGTCCCACTGTCGGAGACTGGTCCGAAAAGTTCCGAATATTTATTTATCATTTCCTTAACTTCATGTTCATAGGGGTTTTCTTGAATATTATTTATTTGTTTAGAGATATTTTGTTTTAGTGGCAGTACCACATCTTTGAGGGTTATTGTGTCATTTTTCCTATTTATGATTGCTCCCAATTCTTTCAGGGTATCATCGCCAATGATGCCATCAAAGGATTTTAAATTGGGTAATGTAAAGAAATCAAACTTATTTGTAATACCTATACTTTTAAAAAATGGTCCTCGTAGTTTATGGGTTATATTTACTTGACCTGTGGCTGAGTGAACCTTAAAAGGACACTCAAGTTTCATTGAATTTTTTGAAAGTTTTTCGGAAACAAAGTTTTTATTAGCTCCCGTATCTACAAGGAACTTCGCGATATCCCCGTTCTTTAAAGTTAGTTCTAAATAGGGTAGGGTAGACAGGCGTCTGTCATAAAATTTATTTCCTCGTCCTCTGTTTGGACATTAAATAGTTTTTGGGATTTCTTAGGGATATTTGAAGAATAATTGGATGGCCTTACTATAGGCGTATTGTTCGGTCGATTCATATAGTTTATTCTTCGTGAGTGTATTGAAGGGTCTACCTCCATCGGGACTGCAGGCTTGGGTTGGGTTGGCCTAGGTGGAGGTAGCGCTTGAGTTTGAATATTTTTATTATAGATTTGATTTTTTTCGAACGAGTTTAATTCCCTTGGTACAAATACCTGTTTTTGGTTCATTTGGTTTCTTTGCGTTTGGCTTATGCTACCTATATTCCTTGGGTAGATTGAATAGTTTCTTAAGTTAATGTTTTGTATTTCAAGACAGGAAGCGTATGCTTCGGGTAAGTTCTTGGGTCGTTGGATGACTAGCATCCTGGATAGTTCACCGTTTAGGCCTCTGATGAATACGTCAAGGGCTCGGTTCCTATAAGTTTCTAGTAGCACGCTACTTGTTTCTCTGGAATAGTCCTGTCCCTTTATTTTATTGATTATCAAAGATAATTGGTGATTAATTCGAGCATAGAACTGCTCTACGCTAAAGTGCTTTTGAGATAAGGATCCTAGTTCGTGTTCTAGGGTCCTTAGGTCGCGTTTGTCTGCGTAGTGCAGTGACAAACAACTCTTGATTGTCCCCCAGTCGTCATCAAATATATTATATGATATTAAGGCCGTATCCGCAGGACCTTTCACTTTTTGCCTAATGTGCCGTAAGATGGCTCTATAGAGTGGCTTCGTCCTTACCACCTCATAGTCCTGTAAAATAGATTCTACATTGTGGATCCAGGAGATAAATTGGATTGGGTCTCCTTCGAATGTCGGTAGGTTCTTTACACTATCAGGCAATCTGCTAATTTCGGCTAGGTCTGCCTCTGTTAAGTGAATAAGGTTATTTGGGTTAGCGCTTTCGCTGTGTGGGTTGACTCTAGCTTCTAATTGATTTATTCTATTGCTTAATATCTTAGCTTGCTCGATTTGCGCGTTTATAGCGCCTGTCAAGTGTGTGATTGCTTCTTGTACTTGTTCCATACTGAGGCTCACCAGTTTTTACAATTTTTTCTATTGCTAATTGTTATAATCTTGCTCTTATTACAATTTATTTTAAATTGCTCAATACATAAATTTGATTACAAAAAGGTGAATAACTTAATTTTAATTCTTACAACAGTATCGGGAGTATCAGCTTCTGCATCCTGATTTCGGGCGGTCCACTTGTTCCTTTTTGAGGTGTTTTATTCCGCTACTTGGGAGTGGATGACGTCACAGTTCAGGCTTTGATTGTTGTCTTGGTGGTTTTGCACTTTTGTCTACACAGTTGAATATGCTGCGAGAATAATTTTCTCAGTTGCACAGTTATTATTGTCGTATTAAAGTCACTTTGAGCACTTGGTGTTATGGCAGCTTTTCTACGTTGATTCCTTCTTGTTTAGGGGCAACAATAGTTTTTATTAATGCACAGTTTTGAGTCTCTTTGAGCACGTTTTTAGATAAAGCTGCTTAGTTACTTACACGCGGATAACAGAAGTTTTATTAATGTGCGATTAGAGTTACTTTAAACACTTTGTTTAGATAACAGCAGTTTCCTAACGCTGTTTTTTTCTTTTTTTCTGCTCGCGGGCAACAACAATTTTATCAATGCGCGATTTAGAGTTTTCTAACGCTGCTTTTTTCAACCGATATAGACAATTTAAATTTGAAGTCTCGGGCGCCAGTTAATAGTTGCCACCAAATAATAAAGACACGCTCATTTGAATTGTCAAGTTGAACTCCAAATTATTTTATTCAATACATTTCTTTTTATACAAAATTTTTGCTTATTACTATAAACTTACATATGTGCGAATTCTTACTTACTAGTACTTAATTCTATATACTTTATAATGCTAACGTAAGCAATAATATAGCGAAACAGTAAACCTCAGTTTGTTCAAGAAACGGCTTACATTGCGGTGGCACGACTTCCGCTCTGGTTTAGTGCCGACGAAATGTGCTGTTGTTGTAATTTTTGGAATTTAACTTTATTGAGCAACATTCTCGTCAGTATACTCGTATTTTGCTAGCTACGACAACTTTGTTGTTGTATATTTCGTTAGCTATGCTACCTGTGATAACTGCTATGCTAGCTGTGATAACTTACATACCCAAGAGAAGAAGTGAAATAATAAAATATATGCATACGAGTATATTTTGCCGTCGGCTATTGCATTCTTCTCGTTAAACTGAAACTATATTAGGGGTATTCGGAATCTGTTGTATTCGTAGTAATTATTTACTCTTTTTACAACGAATTCAGAAATACACAAGAAAAAGCGAAAAAACTAAAATATTAGATTTTATTGTTGATAATTGTGAAGATCAAATTGCTGATGTGAACGGTAGGTAACTTAAATTCTTATAAATAAAGAGCTATTTATTCGAGTTCCGTATTTGTAGATGCCGATGATGCAGCCGTGGATGATATTTTAGACTGCTCTTTGGAAGAGGTGATCATTATATTGCAGTGCCGCCGAAGAATTGAGAAATTTATTCCAAAAAGTATAACTTGGCGTTTGGATGTGTTAAGTGAACTGGATGATACCAGGTTGAAGCAAATGTTAAGGGTGGATCGATTTCAATTCACTCATTTGGTTGGGTTAATTAAAGCAGATGAGGTTTTTAATCGACTTCACTCCTGCAAACAGTTTTCTATAGAGTTGCAAGTTGCGGTTGTGTTATACAGACTTGGGCCTTACGGTGAAAATGCTTCCATAAGGAAAATAGCTTCTATTTTTGGAATTGGCGATGAAAGCACAATTGGCGTTGTAACAGAAAGAGTATTTAAAGCTATCCAACGATTGGAAAGAAAAATTATATTTTGGCCAGATTACGCTGAAAGAAATTTAATAGTTTCCCAAACGTTCAACGAACTTCCATATTGCATTGGTTACGCAGATGGGACAGAGATTGCTCTTGCCGAAGCGCCCGTCCATAACCACACGACGTATTTTTCTAAAAATCGACGTTACTCTATAAAAGCTCAAGTGGTTTGTGACCACAAATGCAGAATTCGACATATTGTAGTGGGCCATGTGGGTAGCGCTCATGATGCTAAAGTATATAAAACATGCGCTTTGTTTCTTGAAGAGTCGAAATTTTTTTCAGGATTTCAGTGGCTAGCAGGTGACTCAGCTTATCCGATTTCCAAAACGTTAATAACACTATATCGAAGCAACTCAAAGCAATTAGACATAGAAAAACGCAATGAATTTAATCGACGTAATAGTAAGTATCGCGTATGAATTGAAAATTGTTTTGGGTTGTTAAAAGAGAAATTTGGTAGTCTAAAGGAGCTCAGAATGCGAATTCAAAACAGAGAAAGTCACAAATTTTGTTGTGATTGGTTTCGAGTCTGCTGCATTTTGCACAATATTTTATTAAACCAAAAGGAAATAGAGACAATATTTGTCGATCAAGAAAATCGAGAACCAAACCAACCAGAAGAAGAATTCCAAACTAATACCCGACAGGAAATCGAAATGAAGAGACAAGGTTTATACCATCTGATGTTTGACTAGTAATAGTACAAGTTTTTTAAGTTAAAAATAAATTTAATAAACAAAAAGTTTAATGGGGCACTCTTTCATATAACAATAGATTGTTGTTCCATAAATAAATAAAAAAATATCTGTAATTTTTGGTTTCTATTTTCTGAAAAAAACTTAGCTTCTGTTTTACTGTTTGTATTTTACTTCTAACTCATAACGTGCTAGCCGCTCCTTCATCTCCAGCTCCATAGTCAAAATTTTTAATTTATCCTTATTGTTCTCTTTTTCTATGGCTAATTTTTCTTTTTCCAGCTCAAACATCTTCTCGTGTCTTTCTTTTTCCAAAACAAACTTTTCCTTTTCTATATTTATCCGTTTTTCCTCCCTTTCCATGTAGTCTCTGTGTTTCTCCTTTTCTAATTCTAAGCGTTGCATTTGTAGCTCATTTCTTTCCGATTGTAGTGCAGATAATTTGCTAATTGCTGTTTTCGGTGCCGATTTCCTCATCTTTTCAGCGAATTCTACTGCCTTGTTGTCATTTATATTTTGAGCTCGTTTAGAAGCAACTGGTGTTGCAATTTCGATATCATTCGGCAACGTATAAAATACATTATCATGTTCGCTTTCAGTCGTTGTCGCAATTTCGTCAACGAACATACTACCACTGTCATATTCGCTCTGCTGAATAATTTCACATTCACCATGATTAGTTGTACCATCTTCGGACTGGAACACGTACTGTGTCGAGTCTGCCGATTTGCTCTTAAAAAATATGCTCTGCAATCGCTTATAATGGGGACACATCTTGCTCAGTTTTTCTAAAAGCATAAAATAAATTACTAATAAAATATAAATTTCGAAATTCATTATACTTACGATCAATACTTTCGATACCTTGTTCCTCTAACAGGCCGGCGCCTGTCCCATTTCTCCACTACTCTGCTTTGTTGTATGCGGTGCGCATGTTGCGTACTTTCCACCGAACTAAATTCCAATCTGCTGAGATTCCTGTTTCTAATAGTAATTTTTTGTAAAAAATTTGTGCAGAAGGCATCTGTAGTATAAAAAGATATAAAAGCGTCCATACAAATAAATATAAACAAACGAAATAGGAATAGCTGCAAATTACTCGATGCTTCTGCAAATAGTTAAGAACTTGTCCCACTTCTTCTTCTGTCCATTTCTTATTCGGTTTTTCCCGCCACCTTATTTTATCCTTTTTTAACTTCTGTAAAATAGACTTTTTATTAAAATATTTAAAAAAAAGCTTAGCAATAAAAACGTACAGCGTCCATCATTTCAGACAAATACCCAGTAGGAAATTGAAAAGGAGGAGTAGGAAAAATACAAAACCCTGCAAAAAGTTAATTTATCGACTTTTTTCAGTGATTCATCGGAAATTTAATAATTTTATACAAATATTAACCATCGAGAAGAAACAAGAAAATTGATTTGAAGTTTTAAAAATAAATAAATCACTAAAGAAAAAGTTTTTCAAAGTTTGTTTCATTACATTTTTGTAAATCTACGCGACTCATTTTGCTCGTTTAATCCAAATATTAAATATATTTTACCCAAAAATGGAAATGGAAGATTTCAAAATTACAACAACAGATTTAATTGAATTCGTGGAAGACCATCTTCCCACCCAAAGTGAAGATGAATCGGTCTTTACCCTAGAAATTAAAAGGGTAGAACTAAATTCACTCTATGGAAAAGCAAAGCGCTCATACGATGCGATCAGAAGTATTTCTCTAGAAAGTCATGAAACCATCGGTTTCTTTAAAGCGAAAAAAATATCAAAATAGTTATAAAATGTACCTCTCTTGCTTAGCTTCCATCAACGAAAATTTAGATACGCGTAAAACACAGGTGTCAACCCATCCCATTAAGGAAAGGACTTCAGAAGGCACGATGATGGATTTTGATCCTGTAGTTCACCGTCCACCATGCGACACCGACATCTTTTAAAGAGATTACACAACTTGGCCCACCTTTTGGGATATGTTTACAGCCCTGTATATCTGTAACCCAAGGATTAGTAATGTTGAAAGACTCTTTCAGCTTACTCAGAAGACCCGAGGAGAAGCAAGAGAGGTTATTCAAAACGCACCCCTAACAAATGATGGTTTCATACTTGCCTTGAAAAATTTAGTCGACCAATACGAAAATAAGAGATTGCAGGTAAACAGCTTACAACGTTCGGTTAATAACTGTTTAAAAGTATACAAAATTTATGTCTAATAACAACAAATTTTGTTTGTAATTTCACAGGTTGATTATAATTTTTATTATTATAAATGGTATACAATTTAACTTTATTAAGACAGATGTCAACACACGGGGCGGCGAGAATATTATTCCGACTTGCTGGAGCTGGCGATCGAGCTTTTACGGATGGAAGTGGAAAAGTATAATCGAGGTTGAGTAGAGGTGTTGACGCGCCGCAGTGGCTCAGCGAATGTAGTTGATGATCGAATAGTTGACGCGTTGATAGGCGAACGGCAGGTGACGAATTGTGTCGAGCGAATGTGCCTGCTTTCCCTTTGCCCATCCTTTTTGTTAAGTGGGCTTGCTGGTGTGGCAAGTTATGCTGTAGTGTAATCAGCTGTGGTGAATGGCGATGTAGCATTAGAATGCGTCACTTTTACCGAGTAGAGGGGGTGGATGCTTAACTCATTTAAACATCCTGGGCCCCCTAGGCGAATATTTTGCCTAGTTTTATATATATAATCTGATGCATGTAATTCGGCTTACTGTTGGTGGAGTAACCGAGGCCGCAGAATATTTGCTGTAAGAAGCGATTTTGGTTTTAATAGCCAATTGTATTTGGTGTAAATAGTGGTGCTTGGGGTAATAATTGATTTTGCGTACTTTGACGACTTTTTGCATTATTATACCAACAAAGTTCTTTGCTTTTATTAATTTTATTAGCTGTTATTTACAATTTATTATTTATCAGTTTGGCATACCGGTAGTTTGTTATATGCCTTTTCTGTATTATCGGCAATGTTTGGACTTTATTTATTCTCGGCTTATGAAGGATAGTAACTCCACGCCTGGCTCAGATTTGGCCAGAATGGGTACTCCTTAGCCTTGGAGTTAGGGCTGTGACAATAGATGGATCTTGCGAGAGAGTGGCCGGTAATTGCGAACGGCTTCGATTCGTGGAGTAGATACTTTTGTATACTTAATTTGAAGCTTTGTATAGCTGATCTCCATAACTCACTTATATGAAGAGCGCTTGGATAGATGCGATAAAAGCGACCTTAGCTTTGTAAGCGTCGGTGCGTTAATGTATCGCATTGGGAGTATTGTGATCCCTTAATTTCCTTTTTGATTTTTTTTATTTTTTTTTCTTTTTTAGTGAAAATTTGTGCCTCAATGGGGCATCATTGTATTTAAAGTGTAGATTTTTCGACTTTTTGAAAATTTTGGTATATGTAATATTTAAGTGCGTATGCACTAATTTGACAAGTAGTAGTGCGCCACCGCTCTAGGATTTGTTCAGATTTTTTTTTTGTTTTTCCATTATTGGCGAAAGCCTTCCTGCGGGGCCGAAAATTTGTATGTCCTTTTAATATAGGGACTGTCAGAAGTAACTCTAACTTTATTTTGTATACCAATTTGTGGAGTGTTGGAATATTGTGGCTCTAGTGGTAGTCGTACGACGTACCGGCCATTATTTGATCGAGTAGTTGTGGCTCTCGAGTAGCGCATACAATACTGATCTTGTGGAGTTTTATTTAATATTCGGGGAAGTTTCCCTATCTCTTGAACTTTCCTTAATTGTGAATTAAGGCATTTGTTTGATTTTTTCTCAACTTGAGTTGGTGTGGTGGTAACTAGTTTTGTAACTAGTCCACTTTGTGTTTCACTGTGCAGCGTTTGAGATTTTTGTGCCTTTGAGCAGCATGGTGACTGTTGGCAATTTTTAGTATTTTCAGTTTCCGGATTTGCTTTTGCAATTAAACTCTTGGTTTGTTTTATAAATGCGCTTCTTTGGGGTGAGATTGGATATCTGCTGTAATGAAGCATTGTATGATGTCTTTTATGACAATATAAGCAGTTAAATTTGCTTTTGCAATTTTTAAGATTATGTGTATGGGACAAGCAGTTTGTACAGAGTCTTTTTGATCTGACAAAGTTGTTCCTTTCGTTTATATTAAGTTTTTTAAACTTTTCGCAAGATTTTAGCCTGTGCCCTCTTGTGCATAGTTCGCATGACGTATGTATTCTTTGTTCGGATGTGAACGATTGTATTTTGTTAAAAATTATGTTTGATTTGTTTTTGCTTCTAGCTTGGGGTCTATTTAAGCTTCTATTTTGGTCGTGTTTAATTTTCTTAGTTTTGATTATTTTTTCTTCTAACCTTTCCGCAATTTCATATTGGGTGGTGAGAAAATCTTTCATTTGTTGCCACGTTGGGCACTTTCTTCGTGATGAGAGCGATTGCTCCCATAGAAGTAACGACTTGTCTGGTAATGCGGCGGTGCAACTGTTTACCAGAATTGGGTCCCGGCTGTCCGTGGGGATATTAAGTGTCGATAGAACCGACAAACAATTAGAAACAGTGGATTCTAGTTTAGTGAATTCTACACTTGTTTCTTTCTTAATTTTAGGCAAGTTTAATAGTGTCGTTACTTGCTTATCGACCAGTATTCTTTCGTTTTCAAGTCTAGCTTTTAGAGCTTCCCAAGCTAAATTGAAATTTTCGTCATTTAATGCGAACTGTTTAACTATTTCGCCTGCTTGACCTTTTGTTTTGTATCGGAGGTGATACAATTTTTGCGCTTGTGATAATTTTGAATGGTTGATGTAAACGGCCGTGAACATGTCCCGGAAGGACGGCCATTCTTCATAACCTCCGTAAAAGGTTTCTGTGTCACATGCGGGCAACTCGTGTTGGATGCCTGAACTTGCCTTTTGACTGTCTATTTCTGGCAGCTCTACTCTACTGTGGGGAGTAGGTGCAATTTCTTTTATTAGCTTTAGCTGATCGGAGATCATAGCTTTTGTTTCTTCGTACTGGTCTAAGCAGTTTTCGTATACATCGTAAGCAGATAATTTAAAATTTTGTGGTAGGTCTGAATCGTCAGATTCTACAATGGTGTCATGAGCCGCATGGAAGCGAGTCCAAAAATTTTTAAGATTTTGACTTTTGATTTCTAGCAGCGATTCCGAGTTTTCGTGAACCGGTGAAGATGCAAATCTTGTGCAGTATCTTAAAAAACTCACTTTGTGAAATGAATTTAACAACCTGTTTTGGGCGTGTAGCTCCTGCAGGTGCATTTTGTTTTGTTGCGTTATTAACCATTTTGGTTATATTGTAATTTTTTAGCTGGAAATAATTAATTTTTTTTTCTCTCAGTGTAACTGATTTAACTGAGGCAATAGAGTATTGCTTGAAACCGAATACTCTTTCAGGTAAACAGAGTTTTGAATTTCCAGTATCTTGCTAAAAAATGTTTTTTTTTTGCTTTAATTAATTTATATTTCTTATGTCCTAATGTTGTGTAATTAGGCACACCCTAATACGTGTACTTGTATTTACATGCGTATGTAGGTACTTATGTTTTGTGCGATTGAGAGCTCGTTGAAGAGATCAATGCGCTATTTACATAAGCATGCACGAATTGTTAGTATGCTTATGATTATGCTTTTTCTTGTATTCTTAAGCAATTCAGAGCTCGTTAGAGAGATCAATTCGCTTTTTTTGATTAATATGCAAACCAACTTCACACGTACACTTACGCTCTATCGTTCAGTCGTTGTCGAGCCATCAACGAATTAGCATCGCGCAAGACTATAGCGCAAAATCAAATATGCCCTGCGAGAAATATTTTATGATTCGAAATGCCTTTGGTGCCATGCAATGCCTTTTATGTTCCAAGTCTTTAAAAGATAGGGAATATATCCTTAAAACACATTTTGTTAATTTTCATTATACTATTAATTATTTAGATGAAAAAGAACGAAAATGTCTTTTTAAAGAAAAAAAAAATATTTTTTTGCAAAAAATATCTGATTGGTTACGTAAAAACGAATACTTAGATCATAGTGAACGTATTAATGAAAACCTAAAAACACAGCTATCAAGTTCCGTTAGTTTTGAGATTGTTAAGCAGGGTAGGCCGTTTTCCGATGGAGTCTTTATTAAAAAAATGTGTAGTAAAGTTTTGGAAAAACTTAGTTATAATCAAACATTTATAGGTAAACTTCCCTTATCACCTAGGAGTGTAGCGCGGCGCACCGATCAAATAGGAGCTCGTATTGAATGTAAAATAAAGGAAAAAATTGAAAATTGTAAATACTTTTCTATTTGTTTAGATGAAAGCACAGACCTTAATGACCTATCCCAATTAGCTTTATGCGTGCGATGCGTAAATACTAATTATGATATATTTGAAAGCTTATATTCTCTAGAAAGCTTTGATTCGAATGTAACTGGAAAGTTGTTATTCGAGGTCGTTAACGAAAAGCTTTTTTCAGTTGTCGATATGACAAAATTCGCAGGAGTGTGTACAGATGGAGCAAACGTTATGATTGGTAACTATGACGGTTTTATCGGGCAGCTGAAAAAGCATGGTATAAATGTAAATAATTTTCATTGTATTATACATCAAGTTGCACTTTGTTCCAAATTCATAAGTACAAATCCCGTTATGAAAATCTCAGAAAAAATAATAAACAGAATACGTGGTGGGCATAACTCACTTACCCACAGAAAATTCGTAAAATTTTTAAAAAATAAGAGTGCTGGGTACTCAGACTTAAAAATGTTTACAGAAGTTCGATGGTTAAGTCGAGGGGAGTGTCTCAACAGATTATTTCAGCTAAGGGAAGAAGTTCTGCAGTTCCTCGAGGTTGAAGGTCTAGAAAAATCTGCAGTCGGTTTTTTGAAAGACAATAAATTTATTTTTAATTTAGCATTTATAACAGATATTTCCTTAATATTAAATGAATTAAATAAGCAACTTCAAGGATGTGAAAAAAACATCCATGATGTCGTAAAACTACTCTGCCATTTCAAAACGAAGCTATTTTTATTAATTGCAGAAATCAAGGAAGGCAATTATGCAAATTTCCCAAAAACTGCATTGATTTTCTCAAAAATTAAATATATCAATCAATGTGATCACATTGTAATATTAGAAACTCTTTTTAATAATTTTGAAGGTAGATTCAAAGATTTTGAAAAAATCCAACCACTACTAGATTTGTTTGAAAATCCCTTTCATTGCGATATAAGTCGATATGAATTTTACTTGCAGTCAGAATTAATAATTCTACGAAGTGATCGGGAAGTTTCAAATAAATCAAGTATTATTGAATTCTGGCAAAATTTGGATGATTCATTCTACCCTGAATTGAAAAAAAATGCATTTAAATGTTTATCATTTTTTCCCTCTACTTATATATGTGAACAAATTTTTTCAGATTTAAAATTTATTTGTTCCAAACAACGCAATAAAATTTCTTCGACCCATTTAAAAAATATTATTTTAATAAGAAATTGTTATAAAAAGATTGATATAGATGAATGTATTAAAGATATAACATTAAACAATTAGTTTAAGTTATATTTATATTATATATATAAATTATTCCCTTCATTTTGAGAAACTGCAGAACTTCATGTTTATCTGTTTATTTTTTGCTCTGAGATTTGAATATTCGTTTATTTATATATAGCTTTTAGTTTTATTGAATATTTTCATATATTTTTGCTCCAACGTAGTGAAAACATATTTAATTTTCAAATTTTATTGAACAATAATTTATTTTATAACTTTGCTTATAAAATTTGAATTCCAATTTCTCACTGGGCTACTTTTTTTTCGTGCTCACCAACACAGTGACAGATCCTCTCATGCCGACCACTGGATTAATATGCAAATTGTTTGTGCTAATGTATGAGCAAACAATATGCTGTAATGCTTGTGTAATATTGCTTTTTTTGTTTGGCAATATATTTGCACGACGAAAAGAGAGCGGGGAAAATGGATTCGGTAAAACAGATGTTTTCCGTATGCACTATTATATATAAGTACGTGTAATATACCTGCACTCGGTAAATATGCATAGGTATGTCGGTTTTGTTGTTTTATCTTTTTTTTTGTGTTGCTTTTTATATTATAATTTTAATGTTTGCCTTTGCTTATTTTGTTATATGCAATCTGACTTGCTGCTTTATTAAGCAGAAGGGATATTGCCGAAAATTTGGCATAAATATTTAAATTTTTGATTTGTTGGTGTTGGACCAAAGTAAGTAAATATGTATATTTGAGAATATATACATGTATATGTATATGTAATGATGTAGAATATATGTATACTAGATTAAAATGCGGTAATTTGAATTTTAAAGTATACGAGTAGTACACCCGTAAATTTAACCAGTTTGGGTACCGATTTTCGCTAAGTTTTAATTAGGAAAACCGTACTCTACATATATGCATATATTAAATATGAGGTGAAATTAATACGCTCACTTTGATTTGGGGTTAACGTCTGTATGTAAGCTTATGCCCCTTCTCTTGCCAATTCCTTTTGTCTTCTTCCACGGTCTTCCAGCTGCCTGACTTCTTGTGCGTATTGTTGTTTGTATGTAAGTTTATGTTTTTAAGTTCGCGCCCGAATATTTGTTGTACTTATATATTTTTATTTCGAGTTTCGCGCCCGGTTTATGTGTTTATAAATTTTGCATTATTGGCTTTGTAAGTTTATGTTCTTGTCACCGCAGCTTTGTTTTTTTTCGTACCACTGGACTTCTGTTATTTTTTTTGTCTTTTTCTTGTATTTAACTATAAAAACTTATATTTTCTCTTCACTTTTTTCCTTTTTTCTTGTTTGGCCCACTGCACTTTTTGTTTTTTAATTTTAGCACACTGCGCTTTTTGTCTCGATTGCCTTTTTTTGTTTGTTATATATAAGTATACATATATATATTATATTGTAAATACAATCAAATATTATTTTTGTTAATAATTTTAGTTTGTTCTTATTTAGAATCCGTAAAATAATCGATTTTTCGAATGTCAAGAACCGATTCTTAATCGACTTCGACTACTGGAGATCGATTCCGAAAAATCGATTATTTTACGAGAAAACTCGATTTTCGAGTAGAATCGGGATCGAGTTCACCATCCCTACTGGCAGTCATCGGGGCACATATAAAACCTCCGCACAATAACCACCAAAAAAAAAAAAATGATTTTTTTTCCATGTAATTTATATGGAAAACAGAAAATTTGAAATAGGCACCTCTTGATATTAATATTAAGAGCTCATCTTTTGAGTGACTTTTTTTTACACATTTTCAAAAGTTTTGAGCCTGTTTTTCAGTTGAAAAAAAAAACGGTTGCCTCAGAATGACACACCTTAACGCACACTCTCCTTTGTAAGTCTGTAACGATTTCTTGTAGGGCGGCTATGTCTGCTCTGGTATTCATTTTTATTCGCTTTAATTGTATTTACTGGTAACTTTAATTTGTTATTCCAACGTCTTTTGGAGCGATGGGTTTTGCGCGTTTTGTTAGCCACGGCAAACTCGCCAGATGTACGAAATTTTTTTTTAGCAGCAAAAGTTTGGCGCAATCGCTCTTTTCTCTTATGCCACTAAAATAACCGAGAAGAAAATGATTTGGCGTTAATGCTTCGCTGTCGTATGATTCCAGTGGAACGTTGGTAAGCGGGCGTATATATGTTAATAATATTTTCGACTTCGGCTAAGGTTGCTCTCAGTACTTCCTTCTGGAGACCTTCTTTTGGTAATATGTCCATCAATACTGACTTGATAGATTGAACCTTCTTCAATCCGACCCTTTAGGCGTAGCAGCCCCAGCTTATGGAAAAAAATTGTAGATTGAGCTTTTTCGATTTACTGCTTTACTTTTCTTATTTTATCAAGTCCCACGCCATAGCATTATTGCTGACACTTGCGACAGTTAAGGAGTTCGGCATTTGTGCAGGTGCTGTCGGAAACGATCGTCTGAGGAATTGGTTTTCTCGCGGTGTCCTTCATAGTCAAACGAGGAAGACGAAGCGCGCAATAAACTAAAACTAAACCTTGTTGGGTCTGGTTGCGTATCCTCAATACCTTTTTACTAATCAATTGTTACGTGTTGTATAGTTTCTGTTAATGTTTATGGGTCTTTGAATGTTGGCCAGAGTTTTTCTGATAGACTAGGAATTCGGGGCCAATAAAGAGCTATTACTGACACCCACCGTCACTCGTTAATTTACAATCCTGTAGAATTTCGCCAATTTGTGCAGCTACAAACTGGTGAAATTTTCTGGCATTGGACCTAATCTAATATAGTACATATTTCGAATCGCTCCAGAAGATCCGAGGGTTAATTTGTATGGAGTGTTCCTTTCCTATGAATTTAGCTAGACGAAGTCCTAAGATTGCTGTTATCAGCTCAAGCCTCGGAACCGACAGCGGATTCAATGAAATTTGTCCCCCATACTTGAACGTTGAAAGGCCAAACTCGCATATACTGATATGCTAGCATCAACGAAGATGTAAAGTTGGTTGTCGCGACTGCGATTTGCGAAACAGTAGCACCTTAGAATTCGAATTTTATCAATAACGTAGCTTTCGTAACGAGCGTTTTTTATCACATACAATATAGACCCAAAGCGTCGAATGTAGTCATCATTGCTCGAAGCATTTGGCGTTTCGTTGAAAAAGTGTATTCATTGAATATATCCGGGTTGAACTTTTGAACAAAGGTTAGTTCGTCACTGGTTGATAACTACCACATACCGAGAACCTTTTGAAGTTTTGATACTGGCTCTATGAACCATTTGTTCGCGAGCTTATGTTGACTTGAGAGCGCTTGCAGAACATGTTTAGAATTCGACAACCAGTTTCGCATCTTGAACCCGCCTTCACAATGGATGAAGCGACCGTCAGTAGCAAGTCGAATCATTTGATCCTCATCGTCCATACTATGCAACCAATCGTCCACGAATTTATTTTCGACAATGCTAGTATGTTGTCGAAACGTAGATCGTTCTTATCTTTTATGTAGTTTGCCAAAGATGGGATACACGATGCTCCAAACGTCAAAACCGTTTTGGCCAATACGTCGAGACGTCTGTTACTTTTGATGTTTTGCAAATAGAACTGTTGTGCTACCTGATCTTCCGCTCTAACCCTAATTTGGTTAAACATTTCCCGAATATCTCCACAGATAGCCACTAGTCGTTCACAAAACCGCAGAAGAACAACCACCAACGATCGTACAAAAGCCACTCATCGTCGCTGCTGCATCCCACACGATTCTTAAATTGTTTCTGTTTATGTTCTCAATTGTGAATATTGGAAGAAACCAAGACTTGCCTCCTTTTGATATTTTCTCGACTTTCAAATTTCTTATGTAACCCTTTTCGAGATAGTCATTTGATTTCCTAACAAGATACTGATTTTCAGATCAGGAGTCTTTTCCATCTGATATTCCAGAGATTGGAGCCGGTTATGTTATGATATGAATCGGCCAAGTCGATATGGTTGTACATACACAAGAGGCCTGTTTCCTATTTCTTTACACTAGCATCGTACAACAGTGTTTTCTCCATTACTCGTATGTGATATGCACACTCGTCTGTCCTTGATCTAAGCGGTTTGACAACAGAATTGATTTCCACCGAGGCTATATAGAAATAGGCTTTCATTAAGCTGCCCAGCTGATCATATTTAGTACAGGGGCAAACCTGGAGCAGATTTCGTGTTGCATTGATACATTCTCCAGATTAAAGAAGAAAGAGTATCGAAACTAATATCAGCGTCGATAGTTAGGTAAAGGTGGCGTCGGACTTTGTAGACAGCGTATCTTACTCGTATTGATTTCAAAATTTTAGTATAGAAAATTTCATGTAAATAAAATTTCAATCATAAATTTAGAAAAACAAATACAGACTGAGAAAGCTTCATGTTTTTCCAAATTTCATAGTGATTTTTCATAATATTCAAAATAATTCCTCTAGTCAATAATAAATTGGCAATCTGCAACACAGCTCGAATGAAAAAAATAATTATTTGGAACTATTTCAAACACTATTGAATAAAAATATTCTATGCCGAGACCATACTCTTTTGTATTTCAAATTTTATTTAAAGTAAATTTTTTTACAATAAATATGTAAAACTTTTGCGTCACAGTTGACAACAACTTTAACATTACAACCTCAGTCAATGGCATAACTACCTAGGGTCTAGACGGGGCAGTGCTCCGGAGCCCTCAAGCTCAGGAGGCCCTCAAAAGTTTTGGTTAGGGAATTCCCCTAAATTCTTTCTGTAGGTTGGCAGTGCTGTCAATTTGACGGATACGTATGCGTTTTATTGTGAATCCGGATTAAGATTTTTTTCAAGAATGGTTAAAAAATTAATGCTGCATCAGGAGTAAGTAAGCTAATGTCAATAAACCTTTTTGTACTGGTCAATATAAAGGTAAAATTTTATTGGAATTTTCCACTCATATTGATGTCCGTTAAGTCAATATATCGTATCAAATCTATAGATTTCGGCTACAGCTCATTGTATAACGCGAAATATTGTAAAAAATGCTCATAAAATTGCACAAAATTTACAATTTCTTTAGTCCGCCTTCTGCAAGTATATTTCTATTGATAGTAACTCAAATAATTTGGTAACTGCCTTGTTGGTTGAGAAGCCTGCTGAAGAAGATTGGACAATTATTGCAGTTGGAGATACCTCCGCCTCCGATCATGTGAACGTGGATGATATTTGCATGGCACACATAAAAGCGGAGGGTTTGGTGAAACCACAGATCTCTACATTTTTCGAAAATGTGTACGACAAATCTTGTTATGACTTGAAAACTTCAAGTTCTGAATATGGAGCCTTTTCCATCAGACATAAACTAGAATAATAGGTGTTTTTAAAAATCGTACTACGTTTCGTGTTCTAAATATGCGCCAGTTAATCAGTTTTGGTTGTGTTGTTCCAAAATACTAGACGCTGTCTCTTGTCAAACCTGCTGGTTATTTGCTTCACAAAGAAATAAAGTTTGGTATACAGGAATTCGAGATTGGAAGCATTTATCAGAAAGAATTAAACAACACAGTTGTTCGAGTGGCCATACGGAAGGATGTGCTGTGTATGAGTTTTGGGAAAAACGATACTAATTCTATCAATAAGGAACTTGAAAATGAAACTCGCAAAGAAGCATCATTTTGAAAAATGGCTCTTTCAAGGTTATTCGACATCATACTTACCCTTATTTCCTTTGAGAGGAAATAGAGAAAACTTAAGGCAGGAAGGATTCTACAGTATTTTGCTGTCCTTTGTAGAGCTTGTGGGCCGATATTTTGCAAGCTTTGTATATGTCAAAAGGTAATACTAATTATTTCTAAGTTTTTTTTTTTTATCGTTTTATTTTGTTCATAATAATTAACTGTTTAATATCACGACTTTTTTGAAATTGTGTTTTTTTATGTTTTTAAGATCTATAAGATATCTGAGTGCAATAATTCAAAATGAAATGATTGTAAGTTTGGGGACCAAACTCGAAACCTCTACTAGAACAAATTAGAGTGTTACCATACGACATATCGAAGGTAAATCAGCTAAGCATTGTTGTGAAGTATGCAGTTATAACCAGATCGAAAAATTTACAGTAAATTGATACAGAACTTAAAGAAGTGTTTCTAGCCTTTTTATGCAGCCATCACACATGGCGCAGTAGATTTATTATTATTATTATTTATTAGACACATTATAAAATATTATATCTAACATAGTATGGCGTACTAGCTGCAGCGGCCTTTGACGCCTATCTTATAAATAAGTTTAATATTATTACAATTGGTTGATTAATCTAAGTTGTTCTATGAATAAGTAAATTTGATTAATATTTTTTAAGTTAATATGATTTAAACAGTCTGTAAGGTTTTTTGGTTAAAGAAAAATGCTCTGATTCTCGCGAAGTTGGGAAGTGATCTAAGATATGTTCGGTTGTTAGAGTATTGCCGCAGTCGCATCTTTTCGGTGTTTTGTTGGTGATCAAATGTTCGTGTGTAAGTTTCGTGTGTCCAATTCGGAGGCGTATATAAATTGACCATTTTGATTTTGACCTGTTTGAAGGATATATGGCGCCGAGGCCATTAACATTGAATTTGGTATATCGGTGGTGGAAATTTTTCCAATCAGCTGTTTTTTTTTTTGTTGTAGATATTGGGATATATAGTGTTGGAGGTCCTTTTCGGACGATGGTGTGAAATAGATGGACGAAGACTGGGCTATTAAATTTGCTGTTTTATCTGCAAGTTCGTTTCCCATAATTCCTTGATGACTTGGCACCCAGAAGAGAAAAATTTTTTTTTGCAACAATTATACTCCGAATTTGAACAATTAAGTTGTTATGACAGTTTAGATTTTTTACGGCAGAAATTGTTGATAGACTGTCAGAACATATTACGTATTTTCCTGTGTTGTTCCGTGCAAACGAGCATGCCTTTAGTATGGCTAAAGCCTCGGCGGTGAATATGGAATAATAGTCAGGAAGGAGGCCTCTTGAAATTATAGTGTTGTTAATGTCGACGATGGCGAAGGCTGTTGCGATATTCGATTTTGTAGCATCGGTAAATAACCAGTTGTTGTGGAAAACATTATTTTGAGTGTGGCTTTTCTTATGCAAGTTAACGGCAGCAGCCACACAGATACTTAACGATAAATGTAAACAAATTGTATCTTCTCGCAGTATTACTGCTTGGTCAGCAGAATACTTTAATTAATAAGAAATCAATATATCACTTGTTTTGATAAGTAAGCAAAATCCAATATTCCATTATTTGTTTTGATAATGAGAATAATTGGAAATCCAATGCTCTGGCATTTCATCACTTAATGTAATGCCAAAGCATCTTTAGTAATAAGTGAATATATCTCGTACGGTCGACGAATCAGTTGCGGACGATGCGTCGATCGTTGAGAATATGAAAAAAACGGGAAAACAGAATTAGTGAATAAAACCACAAAGTTTGTGTTTCATATAGCACATTAAAATGTTTTAAATTTTATTTTATTAATTTTTGATTACCAAAAAATACTTACATTTATGGTTGTGGTGATGCTTGTTGTGGTGGCCGGTGGAAAAAACGTCTTGGTTCGCTTCGCTCTCTAAACAGAAGTATTTTTGCCTCACTAGCAGAATCGCTTGCTGAGTGGGAGTTTTTAACGAAACCATTGCCAGTTGAGTGAAAGCTGTTAACAGTTGAGTGAAAACTATCAACAGCTAACTGGCAATGGTTTGTTATGCACTCACTAGGGGGTGGTAAAAAGAAATTAGGCGCTGGCCTAAACATACCGGCCCCCTTGCGGTGAGCAACAAAAAAAAAAAAAAAATTAAATGTCCATCGACCACCATAACGATATACAAATGTATAATCTTAGTAGCTATGTATAAATATAGAAAATATGTTGTAAATTCATTTATTTCTTATAATTATTTTAAAAATACGAAAAAATGACAGCCATGACTTAACTTAGTAACGGGTCCTACCCGAAAGCACCCAACCGAATATGGAGCCCTGAGCGAGGAGCTGCCCAAACGTCAGTGGCATGACCTGTTGTGTCATAATGCGTGAGTAGACATCCGCGCCGAGCACCAGGCGTATCGGCGATGACTTGTGGAAGTTCGGATCCGCCAGTTTGATGTGAGCGTATGGAGCTGCTATGGCCGAGTCCAACGTAGTGGTCGGGCTGATGCGCATATAATCATTCATTACCCTCACATGTGTCGATATTCGGGTATTTGTCCCATGTCTGCCTCGCAGTACTACGAGGCAGCCGCGTTGACCACCGATATGGGCCTGCACAAGTTGGAGTTCCCTTGCAAGGTCGTGTGCAATCAGCGACGTAGGGGCGCATGCATCTATCAGAGCCCTGACCAAGTGTAGACGTCCCCTTGCCTCAATCTTTACCACAGCCGTCGGTAGAACGGCTGTCGTTGGCAGCAAAGAAGGAGTCGCTATGCTGGCTCGATCCGCTAGCCCGGCTCTAAAGGAGCTAGCCCGGTGAAGCTGGAGAGACCTGGTCTCCAGTCTTGCCGGGTTGTGCGCTTGGCGACGGTGCAGACGGCGTTGGTGGGAGCGACGTTCATGTCGCAGAAGGGGGCGGAAAGTCCGGGTTTCCGTTTCCCCTCGCTGTGATGGGCGGAAAGGCCGTGTTTCCGCTCCAGTTTCCAATAATTCTTCCTCCGGTGCTGGTTGGAGAGGCCTAGTCTCCGTTCCAGCGTCCGACGCATAGATGGATAGAGCATCGTCGGAGCTCATTTGTTCGCTCCACGACGGGTTTTGAGGCACTGTGGGGCGACGACGGGGATTATCTCCGATGTGGAGCGTCGTGTGGTGCTTTTCGTTGCAGCGCCGGCACCGTGCGTCGCTGGGGCAATTTGCTGACCTGTGGTTTATCGCAAGGCAATTAACACAATATTTGCCTATGAGAGCTTCCCGTAGGCGCTCCTCCGGTGTCTTGGCCCGGAAGGACGAGCAGAGCCGCAATGGATGTTTTCCCTTGCACAGCGTGCAAGAAAGCGGGTAACGGTTCGGGTGTAGCACCGCGGTTTTCTTCAGGCTACTGTAGCGAGTCATCTTCCTGAAATTAATCTGTTGACGATTTTGTGTTGTTTGGTTTTGAATAACTGATTGGGTGGCGAGAAAAAGTGCATAAATTATATTATATATATTGCATAGTGTGGAGGCGGCCTTATGTGGTGTGAACTGCCTTACCTTACCATAGTGTTGCAAATAATAATAATTAAAATAAAAACATTTTGCCTTTAGCATCAAATTTATGTTATCGTTATCGTTTTATTTGTCGTATGTTTTCGACAAAGTGGCCTGGCACCAAAGAAAATGTTAAATACAATTTGGTTTAATAATTATTTTCAATTCTTACTTGTCAGTAAGTTCAAGGGCAATGCATACATGTACTGCTGTAGAAGGAGACTTTCGGTTTGCAATTGCGTTATTTGCTAGCAAAAAATATTTTTCAAATATGGTATTTGCAATAAAAATTGACTTTAAAATTCATAAGCATGAGTTATGCCTCATGGTTTGGAAAAAAAAGTTTTAGATTCATTCTTGTAAAATTTTTAAGGCGAATTAAAAAACTAACGGCATGGCATCACCTTATGTCATGAATGAAATTTTTAAGGCGAATTAAAAACTGACGGCATGGCATCACCTTATGTCATGAATGACATTTTTATTGGTTAAGTGCGCACACGTGCGCCGGGTAATAGTAGAAACACTCAAAAACGCTTCCTTCCTTCCTTCCTTTTTCTTCCTTATCGGCAAAATGTGTGCACAGTCAAAAACGTGGTAAAAACGCAGAAATCAGCCATCTTTGCTTTGTTTTCATTTGAACAATGTTGCCATTGCCCAATACGCATATATAGTTTTGAGCACATCTTTGTTTTCAATTACAATTTTTTACAATATTAAATATCAAAACTAAAAGCAAACTATTAAAAATAGTTTATATATTTATAAATAATAGCATTCGACTCTGATTTTGAGTTATTTTAAGAAAATTTCAAACATATTGAACAGATTGAATTATAAAAGTTTATAATTACTGCAGTATATCGATATTGGCAACCTTGCGTTGTGAGAGAGCAATCAGCTGAGACGTTTGCGACGGCAAAAATCCAAATGTCGCAGATTCTCACGTCAACGTCACGTCAACGTCAACGGGAGTAGCGTTTTTCACTGTTCAGTTACATTGCGCGCCCATAAGATAGGTCGTCCCAGCTGACACGACCCACGATTCTGCTTTGTTCACTAACCAGCCTATAAAAAGGTAAGTAGGAGACTATAATGAAATTCGCCGATTTATTTAAATATTTTCCTTTTTATTACAGATTTACGGAATAAATTCGATAAAAGCAGTTGTCAAAGGAATGTTTGGTGATAAACCCAGCGAAAAGCGGTCAGCATGTTCCGACCTTATAGTCTTAGTGGCGCATAACGATGATCCAACCGATCAGATGCTTGTTTCCTTTTTTTTTCGATGAACCAAAAAATTGGCATCAAAACTATCAAAACATATTGCACGCGAATGCAAGAGGAGAATATACATCGTGCGATCGTAGTAGTGCAAGCAGGCATGACACCGTCGGCCAAACAATCTTTGGTTGATATGGCGCCGAAGTATATTCTAAAACAATTTCTTGAATCGGAACTTCTAATCAATATTACAGAACATGAACTGGTTCCTGAACATGTTGTAATGACACCAGAAGAAAAAGCAAGAGTGACTGGCACGTTATAAACTGAAAGAGAATGTGTTAATGCGGATTCAAGCGGGAGATCCGGTTGCGCGTTGCTTTGGTCTCCAACGAGGACAGGTGGTTAAAATTATACGTTCGTCGGAAACAGCCGGTCGTTATATATCTTACCGACTTGTTTGTTAAATAATAGAATAAAATATCAATTTGATAATGTAAAAAAAAACGAATTGCAGCCTCAACAGCAACAACAAATTACAAATTTAGCCTGCCATAATGAACCGCAGCAACGCATCATCTATTGAACCTCCTTCAGAAAAGGTAAGTAAGTGAACATAATGAAATTTGCAGATTTATTAAAGTATTTTCTTTTACTTTCAGACTCGTGAGCATGCTCTTCTTGCAGTGAAACAACTGATCGTTGGTGTCAACAAGATGGATCCGTCCGAACCACCATACAGTGAGGCTGGTTATGGGGAAATCCAGAAGTATCCTCATCCATCAAGAAGCTCGGTCACAATCCAGCTGCTGTTGCATTCGTGCCAATCGCTGGAAGCATCCACCAACACGCCATGGCTCAAGGGATGGAAAGCTGCACGTAAGGAAGGCAATGCTGAAGGTTAGACATATATCGATGTTAGCTAGATATTGTTGCATTGTCTGGTAGCCGGGAGAAACACTGGAACAATCACATATGGCGAGGTGAAAATTCCAACATATAAGTAAATAGTCATTATAAGTGCATTAGAGTGAAATAAAGATTTCTACACAAAAGTACTGTAAGCTATACATCGTAAAAAATATTCAAATGTTATCGAGACCCAGCAAGTAAGAAAATGTTGCAACACCAGTGTATGAAAACAAAGGACATTATTTATTTAATAGTGTAATAATATATCGATAGTGAACCAATTTCAGTAATGCCCTGCAACAAGTACTCTTAAAAGTATTTAAAAGTGAACAGATATTTTGTTACATTTCTTTTCAAACAATTAACATTTAACACATTAAAAGGGCGCAAAATTAAAGAAGACTATGCAAATGCTGATTGTTAAGTATGTAATTAAAAAAAGAAGATATTTTAACATTCTGTCCACATCCAAACTTTACACGTACATACAGTGCATATGTAATATAGTTTAAGCAAACAATTTTATCAAGAACAAGTATTAAAAGCTAATTTGTGAAAAATTAAAATCTGTTTATTTTTGTATATAAGTGTACAATTAAATAGAACAACATAAATTCGCGTAAAAATGGCAACTTCGACTAGAGTCTAGGGGTTTCTTTTTTGCATATTTATTTAAATATCTTCTTTTCCTTACAGATTTGGTCATCTGTTCCAAATCCCCGCACGCAGTTAACTGCTTTTTCCGCGATATTTTGTTGTGATATGAGACGCAAGTGTTGGTTGGTGTAGCTGCATTAGCACGCCCTGTGACTATCCAGCCGAACACTGTCTCTTGCGCAAGAAGTGATCCCAGTACGTTCTTGCGTATGCCATCAAGCATAATGTGGGGATAAACGTCCCCACCGAGTATGACGTCCACGGGTTCATTGACGAAGAACCTTTCGTCCGCCAATGTGAGATCTGGGAAAGCCTGCCGAGTTAGTGCGCTAATATGGCAAGTCGGCAAGTTTCCCGTTAATTTCGGCAGAACCATCATGTTCGTGGTTATCGATATAAGTGGGTCAATTGGTGACCGCAACTCGACACGACATGATTCCTTTACTTGCGCAGATACGGTGTTGTTGATGCCTGACACCTGGGCATTTATCTTCCGAACTGGCAAGTTGATTCTGCTCTTCAGCTTTTCTGTGATGAAAGAGCACTCTGACCCGGAGTCGATGAGTGCTCTTGCGGCATAAGTAACGCCGCGGTAATTTATGTTGATTTGTGCAGTTCCTAGTAAGACGCCTTTATCGCTGTTAGCGAAGCACGACTGTACGACAGTTGGCTTGCCTTCCGATTTGTCAAAGTTGCGTCTCTGTTGAGCTTGCCTGGACGTAGACGGAATCTCGTCCGATGATATAGATGAGCCTCTTTGGCTGCTAGGCTGCACTGTCCCCACATGTAGGAGTGTGTGATGCCTCGCGTGGCACGTGCTGCAGTTGAATGCACTGGTGCATTGCGACACTAAATGCCCAAAGCTGAGGCAATTGATGCAGCGATTGTTGCGCTTAGCGAACTTGATCCTGTCCGCTGGTGCCATGTTAAGAAACATGGGGCAAGATCTTAATTTGTGATCTGCGCTTTTGCACATCAG
Source organism: Bactrocera dorsalis (assembly GCF_023373825.1). Classification (NCBI taxonomy): domain Eukaryota; kingdom Metazoa; phylum Arthropoda; class Insecta; order Diptera; family Tephritidae; genus Bactrocera; species Bactrocera dorsalis. The sequence continues at coordinate 14,386,450 of NC_064308.1, read as the reverse complement.
ACATGTTGATTTCTCAACGCTTACTTGGAAGGCGCCGAATCTGTTCTGATGGCTATTGTTGTGGTATTTATTCTGTGTGGGTGCACTGACAGGCTTTACGGAATTGGACGATTTCTTGGCACGTTCTATTGCCTCCAAATCACGGTATCTATCCGTGAGGAAGTTGTCCAATTCCTCCCACTTCGATGTCTTGGTCTTGTTCTTTACAGACTGTTCCCATAGGGCCAATGTTGCCTGTGGCAGTCTCTTAGAACAAATGCGGATTATGATTGGGTCCCAGTTCCCAATGTCCACTTTATTGGCTGTCAGGCAGGAGATGCAGCTGTTGATCTCCCGCTGTAGCCATTTTATTGAGCTCGAACACTCTTTATCGATTGAGGGCAAGTCGAGCAGTATGTCGACTTGGGTTTCGACGAGAATTCGCTCATTCTCGTACATATCAGTCAATCCCTTCCACGCCATTGCGAAGCCATCATTTGTTAGCGGGCATTTTGATACAATAACCTTCGCCTCCCCTTGTGTCTTTTTGTTGAGATGGTATAATTTCTCAACAGGTGACAGGCGCTTGCTTTTGATGTATACGGCCGTGAACATATCGCGGAATGTTGGCCATGAAAGGTAGTCCCCTTTGAAAACATCCGTATCGCAAGGCGGAAGGGAGTGGTTACTGTCTACCTCAACAGATTTTTCGGTGTCTTTGGGGGTTGAGAGGATCTCAGACATATCCTTCATTGCCCCCATGCAACGTATGTAGCATTGCCCACCTATCTTGAATTTTTTTTTAATAAGGGCATAGTCCTTTGAGGACATGTCCCCTTTGCTGTTGAGGTCGTCATGGGCAGCTTTCGCTTTGCACCACATCTCTCTCAGCTCGTCTTGTTGCATCACAAGAGCGTTCTTCGAGATGTCCTTTGATGCAGCACTGAATTCAGACTCGTATTCGACAACGTAGTCTACTAAGCGCATGAAAGCTTCCATGGTTTCGATATAAGTGACAAGAAGAATTGAAAATTCAAATTTAAATTTAAAGGAATAGAGTAATACTCAAGACTGAGCAGACTTTGATCTAAAGAATATGGGAATCGTTTTGGAAATAATTCCCCACTATTGTAAATTTTTATTTGCAGCACACCACTGCCAACCAAACAAGAAAATAGAAAAAGGAAAATTGTTTGACTGTTTTAGCCGATATCGCAATATATCTGGCTGGTCAATAATATTTAATTTATTGGATATATTTTAGCAAACAAAATTTTTAACTATCGTAGCCGATATCGCAGTATATCTGGCTTTGGTACTTTATTTAATATAAATGTGAGTTGCAGCACACCACTGCCAACAAAAAAAACGAGAATATATATGTGTAGTCGTACGTGCGTATGTATAAGATGCCACTTTATATGGCTCGCCACCCAAGATACGCCGACGAAAATCAATTTGTTAAATAAAAGCGTTTAAAGGCGAAAAAAGTGCAGTGTCTCAGTAAAAAAAAGAAACAAAAACAGAAATTTCTTCAACAAATAGAGAAAGAATCAAAAGAAAATCAGTGCCGTAAGTGCTATGTGAAAATATGTGAAAAAGTATTGCCGCACAAAATCGAAAAAATGATAAAAATCAAAAAATGCGTGCCGTAAGTGCTATGTGAAAATATGTGAAAAAGTATTGCCGCACAAAATCGAAAAAATGATAAAAATCAAAAAAATGCGTGCCGTAAGTGATATGTGAAAATATGTGAAAAAGTATTACCGCACAAAATCGAAAAAAATGATAAAAATCAAAAAATTAGTGCCGCAAGTGATATGTATATGAGAGAAAAAAAACATATACGAGAAAAAATATTACCGCACAAAATCCGGTAAACGTAACCGTGCACTTACGGATGATTTTGCTTTTGTAATTATCCCACTGAAACACTAAAAACACTAGTCACTTTGTCACCTTTATAAACGATTTGTCACCAATAAACACGATTAAAACCAACTATTTTTCTTTTATTTTTTTTCTTTTAAAAAACGATTTGTAACCCAGTGATATTAAATCAATCACGTACCTGGTTTGCCTGCGTTGCTGTGAAGTGAAACAAGAATCGGTGTTAATTGTCCGTTGGTGTGCAGCGCCTCGTTTGTATTTGTGCAACAAGAATCGGTGTTAATTGTCCGTTGGTGTGCAGCGCCTCGCTTGTGTTTGTGCAACAGAGATCGGTGTTAATTGTCCGCTGGTGTACAGTGCCAAAAACTTGTTTGAAAAATATATTTGTTTTAATCCGGCTCGAAGGACCATGAATATATTTTTCGTACGGTCGACGAATCAGTTGCGGACGATGCGTCGATCGTTGAGAATATGAAAAAAACGGGAAAACAGAATTAGTGAATAAAACCACAAAGTTTGTGTTTCATATAGCACATTAAAATGTTTTAAATTTTATTTTATTAATTTTTGATTACCAAAAAATACTTTGAAAAATATATTTGTTTTAATCCGGCTCGAAGGACCATGAATATATCTCGTACGGTCGACGAATCAGTTGCGGACGATGCGTCGATCGTTGAGAATATGAAAAAAAACGGGAAAACAGAATTAGTGAATAAAACCACAAAGTTTGTGTTTCATATAGCACATTAAAATGTTTTAAATTTTATTTTATTAATTTTTGATTACCAAAAAATACTTACATTTATGGTTGTGGTGATGCTTGTTGTGGTGGCCGGTGGAAAAAACGTCTTGGTTCGCTTCGCTCTCTAAACAGAAGTATTTTAGCCTCACTAGCAGAATCGCTTGCTAAGTGGGAGTTTTTAACGAAACCATTGCCAGTTGAGTGAAAGCTGTTAACAGTTGAGTGAAAACTATCAACAGCTAACTGGCAATGGTTTGTTATGCACTCACTAGGGGGTGGTAAAAAGAAATTAGGCGCTGGCCTAAACATACCGGCCCCCTTGCGGTGAGCAGCAAAAAAAAAAAAAAATTAAATGTCCATCGACCACCATAACGATATACAAATGTATAATCTTAGTAGCTATGTATAAATATAGAAAATATGTTGTAAATTCATTTATTTCTTATAATTATTTTAAAAATACGAAAAAATGACAGCCATGACTTAACTTAGTAACGGGTCGTACCCGAAAGCACCCAACCGAATATGGAGCCCTGAGCGAGGAGCTGCCCAAACGTCAGTGGCATGACCTGTTGTGTCATAATGCGTGAGTAGACATCCGCGCCGAGCACCAGGCGTATCGGCGATGACTTGTGGAAGTTCGGATCCGCCAGTTTGATGTGAGCGTATGGAGCTGCTATGGCCGAGTCCAACGTAGTGGTCGGGCTGATGCGCATATAATCATTCATTACCCTCACATGTGTCGATATTCGGGTATTTGTCCCATGTCTGCCTCGCAGTACTACGAGGCAGCCGCGTTGACCACCGATATGGGCCTGCACAAGTTGGAGTTCCCTTGCAAGGTCGTGTGCAATCAGCGACGTAGGGGCGCATGCATCTATCAGAGCCCTGACCAAGTGTAGACGTCCCCTTGCCTCAATCTTTACCACAGCCGTCGGTAGAACGGCTGTCGTTGGCAGCAAAGAAGGAGTCGCTATGCTGGCTCGATCCGCTAGCCCGGCTCTAAAGGAGCTAGCCCGGTGAAGCTGGAGAGACCTGGTCTCCAGTCTTGCCGGGTTGTGCGCTTGGCGACGGTGCAGACGGCGTTGGTGGGAGCGACGTTCATGTCGCAGAAGGGGGCGGAAAGTCCGGGTTTCCGTTTCCCCTCGCTGTGATGGGCGGAAAGGCCGTGTTTCCGCTCCAGTTTCCAATAATTCTTCCTCCGGTGCTGGTTGGAGAGGCCTAGTCTCCGTTCCAGCGTCCGACGCATAGATGGATAGAGCATCGTCGGAGCTCATTTGTTCGCTCCACGACGGGTTTTGAGGCACTGTGGGGCGACGACGGGGATTATCTCCGATGTGGAGCATCGTGTGGTGCTTTTCGTTGCAGCGCCGGCACCGTGCGTCGCTGGGGCAATTTGCTGACCTGTGGTTTATCGCAAGGCAATTAACACAATATTTGCCTATGAGAGCTTCCCGTAGGCGCTCCTCCGGTGTCTTGGCCCGGAAGGACGAGCAGAGCCGCAATGGATGTTTTCCCTTGCACAGCGTGCAAGAAAGCGGGTAACGGTTCGGGTGTAGCACCGCGGTTTTCTTCAGGCTACTGTAGCGAGTCATCTTCCTGAAATTAATCTGTTGACGATTTTGTGTTGTTTGGTTTTGAATAACTGATTGGGTGGCGAGAAAAAGTGCATAAATTATATTATATATATTGCATAGTGTGGAGGCGGCCTTATGTGGTGTGAACTGCCTTACATTACCATAGTGTGTAGGCGGCCTTATGTGGTGTGAACTGCCTTACCTTACCATAGTGTTGCAAATAATAATAATTAAAATAAAAACATTTTGCCTTTAGCATCAAATTTATGTTATCGTTATCGTTTTATTTGTCGTATGTTTTCGACAAAGTGGCCTGGCACCAAAGAAAATGTTAAATACAATTTGGTTTAATAATTATTTTCAATTCTTACTTGTCAGTAAGTTCAAAGGCAATGCATACATGTACTGCTGTAGAAGGAGACTTTCGGTTTGCAATTGCGTTATTTGCTAGCAAAAAATATTTTTCAAATATGGTATTTGCAATAAAAATTGACTTTAAAATTTATAAGCATGAGTTATGCCTCATGGTTTGGAAAAAAAAGTTTTAGATTCATTCTTGTAAAATTTTTAAGGCGAATTAAAAAACTAACGGCATGGCATCACCTTATGTCATGAATGAAATTTTTAAGGCGAATTAAAAACTGACGGCATGGCATTACCTTATGTCATGAATGACATTTTTATTGGTTAAGTGCGCACACGTGCGCCGGGTAAGAAGGTAAGTAGGAGACTATAATGAAATTCGCCGATTTATTTAAATATTTTCCTTTTTATTACAGATTTACGGAATAAATTCGATAAAAGCAGTTGTCAAAGGAATGTTTGGTGATAAACCCAGCGAAAAGCGGTCAGCATGTTCCGACCTTATAGTCTTAGTGGCGCATAAAGATGATCCAACCGATCAGATGCTTGTTTCCTTTTTTTTTCGATGAACCAAAAAATTGGCATCAAAACTATGGCAATATTACGATTTTTCCGGCGCCGCGATTTGATGGTACGGATGGATAGAGGAGGTCCTCAGCATTAAAAAATGTACACACATATACCGTCCTCAGATGCATAGTTTCCGAGATATTTCACTTTAAAGTTCAAAAATTTGTAAAAACAATGCTCGTTATTTCACTATGTTTAACCCACTTTTCACATATTTTTTAATTAATATATATTTAATTACACTACACATTCGTATTTATCAAAAATTTACACTAATTGTATATTTTTTAAGAAAATAAATATTCTTTAAAAATTATTTTGCACATTCAAAGTTTCAAGTGATTTGCGTGTTTACATTTATGACAAATAGCAGTGTTGCCATACTTTGTGTCCTGAAAATATAATCAAAAATGTGTATATTATATATTAAATAGAAAAAAACGTATTATAGAATTCATTCAGTTCATTCAATTTTTTCAGTTTTTCTCTCTTTTTGATTAAAATAGGTGTTCGATCGATGAGGGTTATTTTTTTTGAACCGCGGCCGAAGGCCGCCAGTGCAGAAAGTAGTTCGACACAAAGGAACTATGAATACCCCGGTGTTCGATCGATGAGGGTTATTCTTTTGAAGCGCGGCCGAAGGCCGCCAGTGCAGAAAGTAGTTCGACACAAAGGAACTATGAATACCCCGGTGTTCGATCGATGAGGGTTATTTTTTTTGAAGCGCGGCCGAAGGCCGCCAGTGCAGAAAGTAGTTCGACACAAAAGAACTATGAATACCCCGGTGTTCGATCGATGAGGGTTATTTTTTTGAAGCGCGGCCGAAGGCCGCCAGTGCAGAAAGTAGTTCGACACAAAAGAACTATGAATACCCCGGTGTTCGATCGATGAGGGTTATTTTTTTTGAAGCGCGGCCGAAGGCCGCCAGTGCAGAAAGTAGTTCGACACAAAAGAACTATGAATACCCCGGTGTTCGATCGATGAGGGTTATTTTTTTGAAGCGCGGCCGAAGGCCGCCAGTGCAGAAAGTAGTTCGATACAAAGGAATGTTATTTTTTATCTTTATTTATCAATTAACATAATATACAAAAACCGTTTGTATCATTTTCTTTATAAATGTTAAAAAGAAAAATTTTTCATAGTTTTTTTAAAACATAATATGTGGCAACACTGGTACTTGTAATGACATGTGAAGAAAAACAAAACAAAACAAAATAGGACTAAATTGCATGTAAAATTGTGGAACTTTAAAGTGAAATATCTCGGAAACTATGCGTCTGAGGACGGTATATGCGTATACATTTTTTAATCCTGAGGACCTCCTCTATCCATCCGTACCATCAAATCGCGGCGCCGGAAAAACCGTAATCGTGCCAAAACTATCAAAACATATTGCACGCGAATGCAAGAGGAGAATATACATCGTGCGATCGTAGTAGTGCAAGCAGGCATGACACCGTCGGCCAAACAATCTTTGGTTGATATGGCGCCGAAGTATATTCTAAAACAATTTCTTGAATCGGAACTTCTAATCAATATTACAGAACATGAACTGGTTCCTGAACATGTTGTAATGACACCAGAAGAAAAAGCAAGAGTGACTGGCACGTTATAAACTGAAAGAGAATGTGTTAATGCGGATTCAAGCGGGAGATCCGGTTGCGCGTTGCTTTGGTCTCCAACGAGGACAGGTGGTTAAAATTATACGTTCGTCGGAAACAGCCGGTCGTTATATATCTTACCGACTTGTTTGTTAAATAATAGAATAAAATATCAATTTGATAATGTAAAAAAAAACGAATTGCAGCCTCAACAGCAACAACAAATTACAAATTTAGCCTGCCATAATGAACCGCAGCAACGCATCATCTATTGAACCTCCTTCAGAAAAGGTAAGTAAGTGAACATAATGAAATTTGCAGATTTATTAAAGTATTTTCTTTTACTTTCAGACTCGTGAGCATGCTCTTCTTGCAGTGAAACAACTGATCGTTGGTGTCAACAAGATGGATCCGTCCGAACCACCATACAGTGAGGCTGGTTATGGGGAAATCCAGAAGTATCCTCATCCATCAAGAAGCTCGGTCACAATCCAGCTGCTGTTGCGTTCGTGCCAATCGCTGGAAGCATCCACCAACACGCCATGGCTCAAGGGATGGAAAGCTGCACGTAAGGAAGGCAATGCTGAAGGTTAGACATATATCGATGTTAGCTAGATATTGTTGCATTGTCTGGTAGCCGGGAGAAACACTGGAACAATCACATATGGCGAGGTGAAAATTCCAACATATAAGTAAATAGTCATTATAAGTGCATTAGAGTGAAATAAAGATTTCTACACAAAAGTACTGTAAGCTATACATCGTAAAAAATATTCAAATGTTATCGAGACCCAGCAAGTAAGAAAATGTTGCAACACCAGTGTATGAAAACAAAGGACATTATTTATTTAATAGTGTAATAATATATCGATAGTGAACCAATTTCAGTAATGCCCTGCAACAAGTACTCTTAAAAGTATTTAAAAGTGAACAGATATTTTGTTACATTTCTTTTCAAACAATTAACATTTAACACATTAAAAGGGCGCAAAATTAAAGAAGACTATGCAAATGCTGATTGTTAAGTATGTAATTAAAAAAAGAAGATATTTTAACATTCTGTGCACATCCAAACTTTACACGTACATACAGTGCATATGTAATATAGTTTAAGCAAACAATTTTATCAAGAACAAGTACTAAAAGCTAATTTGTGAAAAATTAAAATCTGTTTATTTTTGTATATAAGTGTACAATTAAATAGAACAACATAAATTCGCGTAAAAATGGCAACTTCGACTAGAGTCTAGGGGTTTCTTTTTTGCATATTTATTTAAATATCTTCTTTTCCTTACAGATTTGGTCATCTGTTCCAAATCCCCGCACGCAGTTAACTGCTTTTTCCGCGATATTTTGTTGTGATATGAGACGCAAGTGTTGGTTGGTGTAGCTGCATTAGCACGCCCTGTGACTATCCAGCCGAACACTGTCTCTTGCGCAAGAAGTGATCCCAGTACGTTCTTGCGTATGCCATCAAGCATAATGTGGGGATAAACGTCCCCACCGAGTATGACGTCCACGGGTTCATTGACGAAGAACCTTTCGTCCGCCAATGTGAGATCTGGGAAAGCCTGCCGAGTTAGTGCGCTAATATGGCAAGTCGGCAAGTTTCCCGTTAATTTCGGCAGAACCATCATGTTCGTGGTTATCGATATAAGTGGGTCAATTGGTGACCGCAACTCGACACGACATGATTCCTTTACTTGCGCAGATACGGTGTTGTTGATGCCTGACACCTGGGCATTTATCTTCCGAACTGGCAAGTTGATTCTGCTCTTCAGCTTTTCTGTGATGAAAGAGCACTCTGACCCGGAGTCGATGAGTGCTCTTGCGGCATAAGTAACGCCGCGGTAATTTATGTTGATTTGTGCAGTTCCTAGTAAGACGCCTTTATCGCTGTTAGCGAAGCACGACTGTACGACAGTTGGCTTGCCTTCCGATTTGTCAAAGTTGCGTCTCTGTTGAGCTTGCCTGGACGTAGACGGAATCTCGTCCGATGATATAGATGAGCCTCTTTGGCTGCTAGGCTGCACTGTCCCCACATGTAGGAGTGTGTGATGCCTCGCGTGGCACGTGCTGCAGTTGAATGCACTGGTGCATTGCGACACTAAATGCCCAAAGCTGAGGCAATTGATGCAGCGATTGTTGCGCTTAGCGAACTTGATCCTGTCCGCTGGTGCCATGTTAAGAAACATGGGGCAAGATCTTAATTTGTGATCTGCGCTTTTGCACATCAGACATGTTGATTTCTCAACGCTTACTTGGAAGGCGCCGAATCTGTTCTGATGGCTATTGTTGTGGTATTTATTCTGTGTGGGTGCACTGACAGGCTTTACGGAATTGGACGATTTCTTGGCACGTTCTATTGCCTCCAAATCACGGTATCTATCCGTGAGGAAGTTGTCCAATTCCTCCCACTTCGATGTCTTGGTCTTGTTCTTTACAGACTGTTCCCATAGGGCCAATGTTGCCTGTGGCAGTCTCTTAGAACAAATGCGGATTATGATTGGGTCCCAGTTCCCAATGTCCACTTTATTGGCTGTCAGGCAGGAGATGCAGCTGTTGATCTCCCGCTGTAGCCATTTTATTGAGCTCGAACACTCTTTATCGATTGAGGGCAAGTCGAGCAGTATGTCGACTTGGGTTTCGACGAGAATTCGCTCATTCTCGTACATATCAGTCAATCCCTTCCACGCCATTGCGAAGCCATCATTTGTTAGCGGGCATTTTGATACAATAACCTTCGCCTCCCCTTGTGTCTTTTTGTTGAGATGGTATAATTTCTCAACAGGTGACAGGCGCTTGCTTTTGATGTATACGGCCGTGAACATATCGCGGAATGTTGGCCATGAAAGGTAGTCCCCTTTGAAAACATCCGTATCGCAAGGCGGAAGGGAGTGGTTACTGTCTACCTCAACAGATTTTTCGGTGTCTTTGGGGGTTGAGAGGATCTCAGACATATCCTTCATTGCCCCCATGCAACGTATGTAGCATTGCCCACCTATCTTGAATTTTTTTTTAATAAGGGCATAGTCCTTTGAGGACATGCCCCCTTTGCTGTTGAGGTCGTCATGGGCAGCTTTCGCTTTGCACCACATCTCTCTCAGCTCGTCTTGTTGCATCACAAGAGCGTTCTTCGAGATGTCCTTTGATGCAGCACTGAATTCAGACTCGTATTCGACAACGTAGTCTACTAAGCGCATGAAAGCTTCCATGGTTTCGATATAAGTGACAAGAAGAATTGAAAATTCAAATTTAAATTTAAAGGAATAGAGTAATACTCAAGACTGAGCAGACTTGGATCTAAAGAATATGGGAATCGTTTTGGAAATAATTCCCCACTATTGTAAATTTTTATTTGCAGCACACCACTGCCAACCAAACAAGAAAATAGAAAAAGGAAAATTTTTTGACTGTTTTAGCCGATATCGCAATATATCTGGCTGGTCAATAATATTTAATTTATTGGATATATTTTAGCAAACAAAATTTTTAACTATCGTAGCCGATATCGCAGTATATCTGGCTTTGGTACTTTATTTAATATAAATGTGAGTTGCAGCACACCACTGCCAACAAAAAAACGAGAATATATATGTGTAGTCGTACGTGCGTATGTATAAGATGCCACTTTATATGGCTCGCCACCCAAGATACGCCGACGAAAATCAATTTGTTAAATAAAAGCGTTTAAAGGCGAAAAAAGTGCTGTGTCTCAGTGAAAAAAAGAAACAAAAACAGAAATTTCTTCAACAAATAGAGAAAGAATCAAAAGAAAATCAGTGCCGTAAGTGCTATGTGAAAATATGTGAAAAAGTATTGCCGCACAAAATCGAAAAAATGATAAAAATCAAAAAATGCGTGCCGTAAGTGATATGTGAAAATATGTGAAAAAGTATTACCGCACAAAATCGAAAAAATGATAAAAATCAAAAAATTAGTGCCGCAAGTGATATGTATATGAGAGAAAAAAAAACATATACGAGAAAAAATATTACCGCACAAAATCCGGTAAACGTAACCGTGCACTTACGGATGATTTTGCTTTTGTAATTATCCCACTGAAACACTAAAAACACTAGTCACTTTGTCACCTTTATAAACGATTTGTCACCAATAAACACGATTAAAACCAACTATTTTTCTTTTATTTTTTTTCTTTTAAAAAACGATTTGTAACCCAGTGATATTAAATCAATCACGTACCTGGTTTGCCTGCGTTGCTGTGAAGTGAAACAAGAATCGGTGTTAATTGTCCGTTGGTGTGCAGCGCCTCGTTTGTATTTGTGCAACAAGAATCGGTGTTAATTGTCCGTTGGTGTGCAGCGCCTCGCTTGTGTTTGTGCAACAGAGATCGGTGTTAATTGTCCGCTGGTGTACAGTGCCAAAAACTTGTTTGAAAAATATATTTGTTTTAATCCGGCTCGAAGGACCATGAATATATTTTTCGTACGGTCGACGAATCAGTTGCGGACGATGCGTCGATCGTTGAGAATATGAAAAAAACGGGAAAACAGAATTAGTGAATAAAACCACAAAGTTTGTGTTTCATATAGCACATTAAAATGTTTTAAATTTTATTTTATTAATTTTTGATTACCAAAAAATACTTACATTTATGGTTGTGGTGATGCTTGTTGTGGTGGCCGGTGGAAAAAACGTCTTGGTTCGCTTCGCTCTCTAAACAGAAGTATTTTTGCCTCACTAGCAGAATCGCTTGCTAAGTGGGAGTTTTTAACGAAACCATTGCCAGTTGAGTGAAAGCTGTTAACAGTTGAGTGAAAACTATCAACAGCTAACTGGCAATGGTTTGTTATGCACTCACTAGGGGGTGGTAAAAAGAAATTAGGCGCTGGCCTAAACAATAAGCATAGAATTATAAGAATATAAATATAAGTGCTTTTACTAATAAAGATCAGTGGATAATCGGCAAATGTATTGAGAGATCATCTTGATGATCGAAGCGCACCATATATTATCGCACTCAAAACCAACACTTGTGTTTAATTTCTACCGCGCGTAGCGGTACGGAATATATTTTTTTAATACTTCCCACACAAGGGAAGTTAATTGGCGCCCAACGTTAAGGGCACGTGTTCGTAAAATCGCGTTTAATGAACACCGGTGCCGGAACCTTAAACGTACATAAACCTCGTGCGAGAGGTAGTACGCTTTAAAAAAAAATTAAAAAGAAAAAACAAGTATCCCAAAAAGAGGGAGAAAAGTAAAAGAAAAAAAACAAAAAAAATTAAAAAGAAAAAACAAGTATCCCAAGAATAGGGAAAAAAGCCAAACCAAACTTGAAGTAAAGTGAGCAAAAACTTCATTGCTTGTTGTGTTGTGACAATCGCAGAATAAATAAGAACAAAATTTTTTTTTTAAATAAATTTTTAAAAATGAACAGTGAATAAAAAAGTAAAGAGTGACTTAAATCACAAAATACAAATATTTAAAAAACAAAAAAACATCATTAGGCATTGCACGTCAAGCAGCGGCGTAGCCATCGAGGGAAACCAAGGACTAAGGAACACCACAAAAGACGAGGAGAAGAAGGAGTAAGATTTTATTATCCACATTTATCAAATATATTAGTACATTAATATATAAGACAATCAATTTTAGCAATTAAGTTTAAACTATTAAGAATCATTGAAGGCTCGACCAGCCAAGTAATAAAATATTTTGAAGCCGCGATTCACCACCGCAAGGGGGACCCTCCGGTTTATAACAAAAACTCAATTCTGCGATTCTGAACTTCAGACCCTCCAGAATAAAAGAGTCTCCTTTCCTAGAAAGGATCAAAAATAAAAAAGTACAAAATTAAATCTTAAAAATTTTAAATAAAGGCTCGACCAGCCAAATAATAAAATATTTTTAAAACCGCGATTCACCACCGCAAGGGGGACCCTCCGGTTTGTAATAAAACTCAATTCTGCGATTCTGAACTACAGACCCTCCAGAATAAAAGAGTCTCCTTTCCTAGAAAGGATCAAAAAATAAAAATAAAAAAAATAAAACAACTGACTTGGACTATAACAAAATAGACAGAATAGTTAGAAATCTTGAAAGATTTGTAGAAGTCGATAGGATTAAAATTGCCCATATTTAAAGAAAAATTAATTTATCAAAAATGCCTTTAAGTAGCGAAAATGAGACTTTAGTCGCAAGACTAATTGCGGCAACGAACGCATCACTCAGATTAGAAATATCTGAAATGCGCAGGCAAATAGAAGACTTAACGAAGTCTACAACAATAACAGATTACCAACCTGAAGAAATAAATTCAGAGATTCGCTGTGACGAATCCCTAAAAGTAATAAAATCTTTACCAGAATTTGGGGGAAAGCAAAATAAATATGTTAGCTGGAGGGAATCGGCTAACAACGCAATGAGCTTATACATAAGAGGCAGCCGTAGGTATTTTGCTGCATTAACTATATTAAGAAATAAAATCACTCACGATGCTAATGACATCTTGTCCAATCACGGAACAGTCCTAAATTTTGATGCTATATTAGCACGATTAGATTTCGCTTACGCCGATAAACGACCAGCTCATATAATCGAGCAAGAAATGAGTATTCTGCGTCAAGGCAATTACTCTATAATTGAATATTATAATAAGGTTAATGAGAAATTAACCTTGCTAATAAATAAAACCATAATGACTTACGGATCAGATAGCGCCGTAACTAAGGAATTCAATGCTAAAAATAGGCGGGATGCTTTACGCACATTTATAACGGGACTAAACGGAAATTTAGCTAATATACTATTTTCTCTATCGCCAAGCGACTTACCAAATGCTTTAGCAAAAGCACAAGAATTAGAATCTAACAATATGCGAGCAGCATTCGCATTACAATTTGGAAAAAACTATTCAAATCCCAACAATAATAACAGGCAACATACTTCTAACAACAGATTCAATAATGGTAATTTTAATAATAATTTACGGTTCCCACAAGTCCAACCACAAAGGAATTATAACCAAAGAATGGGATACCAGAATAACCAACCACGACCTACACCAATGGATGTCGACTCAAGCATCCATACACGCAACCGTATGTTGCAAAAGCCAACAACATTTAACCAAAACAATTTAGAAAAAAGGCCACATGGAAGTACACAACAGAATGTGCAGCCACCGACTAAGACACAGCGCATTAATAATATTAAGGAGGATCATTTTTTTAGGCCAAAATTAACTCTGCCATATATATTTCTAGATGACAGGGTTACTGGTCAAAACTTTAAAATATTAATAGATACAGGAGCAACTAGTTGCTATATTAAATCAGGAATATACAAAAATAAAAATAAATTGGATATACAAAAGAGAGTAAAAACAATTAATGGATTTTCGATAATACGCTATTATCACATTATCACATTATTCGGTAAAAAACAAATATTCTACGAAATCGAAAATTTGGAAGCAGACCTATTAATAGGATACAAATTTTTGAAGGACATTAATGCAGTGATTAACTTGGAAAAAAAGAAATTAATAATAAATAATGAAAAAGAGGAGGATATATTTAGCTTAGGATGCGAATATGAGCATCAGAAAAGTAAGGATAATTTAAAGATCGTAAAGGAGGACGAAATTACTTTGGAAGCAAAGACTTCTAAAGCGCCAGCCGACGGGAATACCGGCAAATATAAAAAAATAAATATTGTGGAGCAGGAAAGCTCTACAACGCCAGCTGAAGATTTATACCAGCAGAGTAGAAGTAAAAATTATGTAAAAAATATTGTGGAACGAAAAAGTTCTACAACGCCAGCCGATGATAATACCGGCAAATTAAATAAAAAATATATTGTGGAACAAAGAAGTTCTACAACGCCAGCCGATGATAATACCGGCAAATTAAATAAAAAATATATTGTGGAACAAAGAAGTTCTACAACGCCAGCCGATGATAATACCGGCAATATAGAAGAGGAAAACTATGTAAACAAAATTACTTTAGAGGAAAAGTTCTCTAAAGCGCCAGTCGAAGGAAATACCGACATAAACGAAGATGAAATTGAAAATTTAAGAGAGGAAATTAGAAATGAAATATATAAAATACATTCTTCAATAAATATGAATTTACCGTTTCGAACGGATATAAAAGCGGAAATAACGACAATTGTTGAAACTCCTATATGGAGTAAACAATACCCATATCCTCTTTCTGCTAATTCCTTCATAAACGAAGAGGTAAAAAAAATGATGGAAGATAAAATAATAAGGCCAAGTAAGAGCGCATATAATTCACCAATTTGGGTTGTACCAAAAAAAGGTGTAAATGAAGACGGTACGCCGAAATTGCGAATGGTAATCGATTATAAAAAATTAAATGAAGTAACAAAATCGGATAAATATCCAATTCCGGATAGCAATATAATACTTTCAAATTTAGGAAGTTCGAAATATTTTTCCACAATAGATCTGGAATCGGGTTTTCACCAGATCCTTATTAAAGAACACGATATTGAAAAAACTGCATTTTCAGTAAATAACGGAAAATACGAATTTTTAAGAATGCCATTTGGTTTAAAAAAGGCGCCTAGTATATTTCAAAGGGCGATGGACAATGTTTTAAGGGACTTTATTGGACAATTTTGTCACGTTTATATTGACGATATAATCGTATTTTCAAAAAGCTTCGAGGAACATAAAAAACATTTAAGTATAATAATAGAAGTTCTAAAAAACGCAAATATGAAAATTTCATTATCAAAAATCTAAATTCTACCAAGAAGAAGTAGAATTTTTGGGATATATTGTTGCAAAGAATGTTATAAAGACAGATCCAAAAAAAGTTAAAACAATTTTAAATTTTCCGGTTCCAACAACTTTACGACAGTTACGAAGTTTCCTAGAAATGATTGGATATTACAGGAAGTTTATTAAAAATTATGCTAAAATAGCAAAACCATTAACAATACATTTATCAGGTGAAAACGGAAGAGTTTCACAACATATGTCCAAAAAAATTAAAATTAGATTGGAACAAGAAGGACTTTTGGCAATTGAGAAAATGAAGTCTATATTAGTAGATCAAGTCGAATTAATTCAACCAAATTTTAACGAAACATTTATATTAACGACAGACGCATCAAATGAAGCTATTGGTGGAGTCTTAAGCCAAGGGGGCAAACCTATTACATTTATATCTAAAACATTAAATTCAACAGAAAGAAATTACGCGACTAATGAAAAAGAGCTATACGCTATCGTATGGGCATTAAAAAATCTAAGAAATTATTTATACGGAGTTTCAGATTTGGAAATTCATACTGATCACCAACCACTAACATTTGCAGTCTCACCTAGAAATCCAAATGCCAAAATGAAAAGTTGGCATGCTTTAATTGGAGAATATGGAGCAAAAATTATATATAAACCAGGTAAAACAAATGTGGTAGCAGATGCTCTATCACGACAATTTCTTAATAATTTATTCGACGAATCGTCAACCACAGTAACCCAACATTCAGCTGAAAGTAGTGATCATACTCAGATACCCGAGACAAAAAAACCATTAAACCAATTTAAACAACAAATTTTACTAAATAAAAATAGATTTACAATACATGAGCAAATTCAAGAATTTGGGAAAATTAGACATTTAATTGAATACGATAATAATTTAATCACAATATTAAAGGAATACATCAAACCAAATATAGTTACGGCAATACATTGCTCAATAGAGGATCTGTACGAAATACAAGCGAAAATAAGAGAAACATTTACTAATAAATTCATATATACGAAAAATTTTGCAATTGACATAACGAACAGAGAAGACCAAGGAATTATAATTGAACAAACGCATACACGAGCACATAGAAGTTACCAAGAAAATTTGAATCAAATTTGCAAAAAATATTATTGGCCTGAAATGAGAAAACAATTCAAAGAATATGTAAGGAATTGTGACATATGTAATAAAAACAAATATGATAGACACCCTATAAAAATACCAATTGGAGAGGTCCCAATACCTACAGAGGAAGGAGTACAGATACACATGGATATATTCTATGCGCAATCTTTAAAATTCATTACGTGTATAGATAGCTATTCCAAATTTTTGGTTATTAAGCAAATCGAAGATAAGATTAATTTAGAAGATAAAGTGTTAGAAATATTACAAAGTTTCCCTGATATAAAGAAGTTAACAATTGATAATGAACCAGGATTTACTACGGTACAATTTAAGTCCTTGATGCAGAGACTTCAAATAGAAATATTTTTTTGTAACCCAAATCATAGTACCACGAATGGTCAAATTGAAAGGGTACATTCAACAATAATTGAAATTTCGCGATGTAAAGGGTGATTTTTTAAGAGCTTGATAACTTTTTTTTAAAAAAACAAGAATATAATTTAATAAGCTTTTCAGAATCAATATTTAGAGCTGTCCAACAATATAATAAAACTATACATTCGGTAACAAATGAGAAACCATTTGAAGTACTTTATAACAAAGTCTCTCATGATATTTTACCAGAAAAACTTTTATCAGCACAAACTAAGATGCTAGAAAGACACAATAAAAATAGAATTAATAAAACATATTTATGCGGAGAAATAATATATGAAAAGATTACAGGAGAGAGAAATAAACTAAATCCTAGATACAAGAAACAGGTAGTAAAAGAAGACTTAGGGAATAAAGTTAGAATTAACTACAGGAATAGAATAGTACATAAAGATAATATTAAATCTTAATCATATATTTTTAGGGGATGATACCCCTAATTATTCTAACATTAATTACCAATACAATGACAGACATTGTGGACTACACAAGAGAAGATTACGTATTATTAGAAAACGGAGATGTAGCCCTGTATAATGACTACGGAAATATTTTTCACATCACTAATTTAACATACTTTAGAGAACTTATAAGTTCAGACACAAATTATTATAATAAAAAACTCAGATATAAAAATTTTGAACAAAATAATGAACAAGACAAGACATATATTACCTCTTTAGACACAGATCCAGAAATAGAACTCATGGAAACTTTATTAGAACAACTACAAATTAAAGATA
The DNA here is from genome assembly GCF_023373825.1 of Bactrocera dorsalis. Classification (NCBI taxonomy): domain Eukaryota; kingdom Metazoa; phylum Arthropoda; class Insecta; order Diptera; family Tephritidae; genus Bactrocera; species Bactrocera dorsalis. The sequence continues at coordinate 14,368,657 of NC_064308.1, read as the reverse complement.
TAGGAGAGGAATAAATGAAATAGGTACATTATGGAAGTGGATAACAAGAACACCAGACCATGACGACCTAGTGTTAGTAAATAATAAATTAAACGAATTAATTGACAATAATAATAAACAATACACAACAAATTCTAAAATTTTTGGAATTATTAACCAATTAACTGAAACAATCAATAACATTAATGAAAACTCAAATATTAAAATTCTAATGAAACGGAAAAATCAATTCCTAATAACTGAATTACAAAATATGATTAATACAATAGCTATGGGAAAAATGGGAATTTTGAGCCCGACAATTTTAAATTTAGACGAGATTAAAAGTATAATTAAGAATGAACATGGACGATTGACAATAACTGATATAATAGATATTTCAAATTTTAAAATAGTACAAAATAAAGATGTAATAGTTATATATATTAAGTATCCAAAAATTATATATGATTGCAAATATTATGAAGTAAGAGCAAGTGTAGTGACCTAAGTGTAAGAAGGTGCATTAAAGACAATTAAAAAAAGGCGTGAAAAACTTTAAAAAGTGCTTTTGGCATAAGCATAAGCTGAGAATTATATTTGAGCGCTTAAAAAATTAAGTTGAAAATGGATACAGACAACAAAAAGCCTTTTAAGGACAATCTTTGTAATTTTAACCATTACAAATATAAGGCTGAGCTCAGGCTACTACCGGGGTCACAGCTGGCGGATAGTGAACGGCCTACGTTAAGTAGGTTAGCTGCGAATAGTAATACGCAGCCCCCGACCAAGAGCTGCAGGAGAGGAGGGCTTGGCTCAAAACGCCTCACGCGCCCAATGAACCTCCCGCGAAGAGGCGAAAAGATGCCGCCTTAAAATAAGCGTCCACAACCCCCACCGGGGTTGCACCGAGGGAGACCCTACCCAAGAGAGGGAGGCAACAAAGCAACGAGGGAACAGAAGACGACGAAAAAACTCTGGGCAAAAGCCCATCAGAATGGAGACCAGTAAAATTCTGATTATGGTGTACTGGAAAACCGATTCGGATCAGATTGACAAAGGGCTGGGGAGGACAGTATTCTGCCACCTCAGTAGATAGGAGTGATATCTTATCGAAATGGCTGGCAGGCTAATACTGCTCTCACCTCCGTCTCGTTAAAACCATGGCAGGTCTTCAAGTACGTTCAATGCACGTCGCCAAAATTTCTTTGGCCGTACAGGTTCAGTTGAGACGAGCTCCTGATTCGTGCCCGAACCTGGCTCTGAACACAGGCTCCCATAAGGACTTGTGTCAACCCTCGCGTGGCCTCCCTGCTTGCATAGATAACCACGGGGTTCTTTAAGGGCGACTGTTACAACGTGCGGAGATAGCGGCTTGAAGCGGAGACCCAATAGAATAAAATGAACACACCGCAACAACAACAAAAACCCCAACAAAAAGAACAACAGAACAAAGACGAACAAGAAGAGGAATACGGGACAGTCTTCCGTAGAAGCAGTAGGGTACTTAGATCCCCCGTACTTATCGCTACTCCAAAACAGCCAGACAAAATTGGAGAAAAGACAGTCTCAAGGGAGACTCCGGTCACACAAGCAGCACCGGCAAAACAAGGAGAAGGGAAGAGCACCCCAGCTGCCACTAAAGAAGGAACTCAAAACTCGCCGAAACAAGAGTACATCACCCAAATGAGACGGGCAGAAGAGGAGTCCCTAGAAAAGTGCAAAGGTATAGTGCATAAAATGAAGTTGGCGATGGCAAAACAAAAGAATGTCAGCATGGACGTCAAGAATGGAACGGCACAGCTAGACGAACTCTTCGACGTCATAAAGAGCTACCGCAGGAACTGGCTCACTGCAGAAAATGAAAAAAGGCGAGCACATCTAAGCAGACGCATCACGACTCCCGAGTCAGCAACCTCGAAGCGCCGCGCAACAAGCCCTGTGGAGCCGCGAGAAACAGTGCGACCACGACACGAAAACGACGGCCAGTGGCAAAAAGTTTTGTCTAAAAAATCCAGACAGACCCACGCAAAAGAAGGAACGAGCGAAGAAGCGCACAAAAACGCAAACAAGAGGCAACAAACCAACAACGTGGCTGCAAGCCAGAAAGGAAACAATAGACCTAAACGACAAACAGAGGCCGTTATAATAAAACCAGCTGAAGGGAATAGCTACGCCGAAGTCCTCAAGAATATCCGTAGCAAGGTAGATCCTAAAGAAGCAGAGGTCAAGATCAAGGGGATCCGCAAAACAAGAGCCGGGGCCCTATTACTAGAGCTAGAGAAGGGACAGTCCACAAAGGCCAGCTTCTGTGAGGCACTTAAGTCCACACTTAAAGAGACTGCAACTGTCGCCGACCTCAAAACTAAGGCTACCATAGAAATCAGAGACCTCGACTCGCTCACAACAAAAGAGGAAGTTGCAGTGGCTGTCAAAGAAGCGCTACAGGACCCCACTGAAGACCTATCAATTAATATAACAGCTCCCAACACAAGGGAGCAGGTAAGGGCATATATAACGCTGGACCAAGACAGGGCAGACACACTGATGCGACAGGCACGCATCAAGATTGGATGGGTTAATTGCAGACTACGGCTAAAAGAAACCCCCAAAAGGTGCTTCCGGTGCTTCGGACCAGGGCACTTAGCCTGGGACTGCAAAGGGCCCGATAGAAGAGGACAAGGTGTTTGCATAAAATGCGGCCAACCAGGGCACAAACTGAAAGAGTGCACAAAGCCTCCTTCATGCTGCCTTTGCGAAGAGGCTAAACACGAACAAGCCGATCACATCCCGGGCTCCGCCAAATGTTCGGTATATAGGAACTACCGAAACAGATGAAGATCTTACAAGCCAACATGCATAGATGCAAGGCCGCTGACGCACTACTCTCGCAAATGGTGATGGAGAACGAGTACGAGATAATCATCATAAGCGAGCAATACAGAAAAAAAGAGAGAGGTACATGGCTAGAAGATAGCAGCTCAACCGCCGCTATATGGTTACCACCAGAGAGTAACGCCACCACTGTAAGCAATGGGAACGGCAACGGTTTCGTCTGGGCCAAGTGCGACATCTTTACAGTAATTAGCTGCTACTTGACGCCAAGCGATAGTATACAGGAATTCCAAGGAAAACTCGACAATATAGAGGACACAGCAAGGAATATAGAAGGACAATTGACAATTGAGAGGAAGGCGAATTTTAGAAATGGCTGCGCGGCTAGGTCTAATAGTGCTCAACACGGGAAATGCAACCACGTTCAGAAGACCGGGATGCGAGGAAACCACACCAGACATCACCTTATCAACAGAAGTCATGGGAGGCTCAATAAGTAATTGGAAAGTCCTGGAGGACTACACCGGCAGCGATCATCACTACATCTCTTTCATGATCGACACTGGAAGAAACGCTCACCAGTTCAGGAAAAATAGAGGAACACGAAAGTGGAATATCTCGAAACTAGACACATCGAAATTAATCGCCGCAATAGACGAACAGAGCCCATCTAGCGACCCCTCCCTGATAGCAAGAAGAACAGTCGAGCACACAATGCTTACCATAACCAAAGCCTGCCAAAATTCAATGCCCAAGGCTACCCACAGCAAACGTAAAGCAGCAGTTTACTGGTGGACTGAAAACATCGCCGAACTCAGACGCACATGCCTCCGCCTTCGCAGATCCTATACGAGATCCAGGCGCAGAGGAGCCGCACCCCAAGAGGCCGAGCAATACAAAGCAGCAAAAAAAGAGCTGAAGCACGCCATCGACGACAGTAAAAAGAAAAAATGGGAGGAACTACGGGAGGATATAAACAAAAACCCCTGGGGGCTAGGATATAAAATAGTGATGAAAAAACTCGGCGCTCGAGCAAAGCCACCTGACGTAACCGCCGCCAAAATGGATCAAATCGTGAATGCACTATTCCCCACCCACGCAACAAGGGCAAGTGACCCAGAACAAACTCTAAGCACTGCACAAATTCCCCAGTTCACCCTTGAAGAGCTGCAAGTAGCCACTGGCAAGCTCAAGGCCAACAAATCGCCCGGCCCGGACGGGATCCCAGCAGAAGTCCTCAAAATAATCGCTGCAGAACGCCCAGGAATTCTACTGAATATGTACAACGCCTGCCTTAAAGCCGGAATATTCCCTGAACCCTGGAAAAAGCAACGGCTGGTGCTAATCAGTAAGGGAAAAGGAGACCCCAATTCGCCATCAGCATACTGTCCACTGTGCATGCTTGACACAGCGGGAAAGCTGTACGAAAGCCTACTTAAGCCTAGAATAGAAGCGGCTATCAACGAAGCTGGAGGACTGTCTCCTAGACAGCACGGCTTCAGACCCGGCAGATCAACCATAGGAGCTATAAAATGCGTCATGGAAAGCGTAGAAGCCGCACAGCGCAGATGGCATAAATATAAAAGAATAGTGCTGCTGGCGACTCTAGATGTCCGAAACGCCTTCAACAGCGCTAGATGGGTAGATATGATCGACGCCCTCGAGAAAAGCTTCAAGATACCCGACTACCTCAGAGCGGTGGTGCGTAGCTATCTCAGTAACAGGAAACTGCTGTACGATACTAAAGAGGGATCACGACAAATAGCAGTCACGTCAGGGGCAGCACAAGGATCCATTCTAGGCCCAGACCTGTGGAACATTAGTTATGACGAAATATTAAAACTGGAAATGCCAGATGAATCGTATCTAATTGGCTACGCGGACGACATTGCAGCAGTAATTACAGCTAGGGATACGGAAGAAGCACGAAGAAAGCTGAACCAGGTCATGATACGGACGCAAGCATGGCTCGACACACACAGCCTCCAGCTCGCCACGGAGAAAACTGAACTACTGCTGCTAACAAACAAGCACATACCTCTGGAGATAAACATGCAGACGACTACGGATATCCTTAGGACAAAAAAAGCCGTTAACTACCTAGGCGTAAGACTGGACCCCAGACTAACCTTCTGGGCACAAATCCAGCACGCCGCAGGTAAGGCAGCGAAGATCACGTCTCAACTGAGCCGATTAATGGCTAACATAGGAGGACCCTGCCAAGGAAAGAGAAAGCTGCTAATGTCCACGACGATCAGCGTCTTATTATACGGAGCCGAAATCTGGGCAGACGCCCTTAAAAAAGAAAACCGGCGTAAGGCAGTGGCCAGAGTGTACCGCACCGCAGCCCTCAGAGTTGCATCAGCCTACAGAACAGTATCAGGCGACGCGATATTAGTTATAAGCGGCAATGCTCCAATTGACCTACTAGCAGATGAAAGGAAAAAACTGTGGGAGCTAAAGAAATCACCCGGCAATAACAAGAGCGCAATTCAACAAATACGGAAAGATACGATAACATCATGGCAACAAAGATGGGAGAATGGAAGCCGCGGCAGATGGACGGCCAGGCTGATAAAAGATCAGGATTTATGGACAAGTCGTAAATTCGGAGAAGTAGACTTCTACACAACCCAGCTGTTATCCGGCCACGGATACTTCAAAAAGTACCTCTACAGAATGGGAAAAGTCGAAGAGCCGTCATGCCTATACAACGACGCGACAGAAGATGACGCTGAACACACATTCTTTGCATGTCAGCGCTGGCAAGGAGAACGCACCGCAGTAGAAGACCTGGTCGGGCCAATAAACACTGACAATTTAATCAGCGTCATGTTGGAGAGCGAAACAAACTGGAGAATTATCCAGAAATACGCAGCAATCTTGCTACGCATCAAAAAGCGGGACCTGGACGCAGGTGCGCAGATGTAAATCTCTCAATGAGAAAAATGGAACGCCACCCTGAAGTAATGCCAACGCGGTCCCAGGGTGGGCGACGGTTCCTTAGAGGGGGGGTTTTTAGTGACCTGCAAGTGGCACATACCGCTGCTGTGACGATAGCACCGATGATGCGGAAGGCATTTTCCACCCCCTCACCCGCAAAAAAAAAAAAAAAAAAAAAAAAAAAAAAAAAAGTAAGAGCAATTCCACAAAAAGATGGTAAATTAATAATTAATAATGAAATTGCGAAATGCAAAAAAGAATATATAAATATTAAAAATTGCAAAAGAGAAATGATAAATACTTATTGTAAAATTAATAATAAAAATACTTGCCTATCAGATATTTTGTCCAATAAAAAAGGAAAATGTAAAAAAATTAAAGAAAAACATAAAGACATAGATATAATTAAAGAAGGAGCAATATTAATCTCTGGAAATCATACTATAGATGACTCTGCCATAAATGGAGTTTACCTTGTAACATTTGAAAATTATACAAATATTGATAATATAACTTACGAAAATATTGATTGTAAAATTTGGAATTATTTAAAAAATAATCATATTAATAACTTTGAAATTATAGAATACATTGAAACAAAAAACAAAGAATTTGAATTTGAAAACATAAATATTTTGAGTGAAAGAATTAAAGAATTTAAAAATCATTCACTTTTCTGGTATATAATTGTAATACTTGTACTATTAATAACAATATACATAATCTATAAGATTTTAAAATTAAAAAAAATATATAAAACCAATAGGCAAAGCAAAAAATTAAAATTTCAAGAATTGTCATATAATGCTATTTTAGAGAGCATTTACAAAATATCAAAAAATGATACTGAATCGGGGACGATTCATCTTAGAGAGGGGGGAGTTAACGGCAGCAGCCACACAGATACTTAACGATAAATGTAAACAAATTGTATCTTCTCGCAGTATTACTGCTTGGTCAGCAGAATACTTTAATTAATAAGAAATCAATATATCACTTGTTTTGATAAGTAAGCAAAATCCAATATTCCATTATTTGTTTTGATAATGAGAATAATTGGAAATCCAATGCTCTGGCATTTCATCACTTAATGTAATGCCAAAGCATCTTTAGTAATAAGCATAGAATTATAAGAATATAAATATAAGTGCTTTTACTAATAAAGATCAGTGGATAATCGGCAAGCGTATTGAGAGATCATCTTGATGATCGAAGCGCACCATATATTATCGCACTCAAAACCAACACTTGTGTTTAATTTCTACCGCGCGTAGCGGTACGGAATATATTTTTTTAATACTTCCCACACAAGGGAAGTTAATTTGCATATGAAGATTCAAGTTTATCGACGTGTCTTGCAGTATCCATGGCGGAAAATCGGGTTTTCTTTTTGTTAATGTAGGTAGGTGTAGGTTGAGTTGTTTATGTAGTGATGCACAGCGACGAATGGTGGATAGCACTTTATAAGAGCGCTTCGATTTGATTGCATTTGCGAAACATTTATTTAATTGGTGGTTTGGTGTGGTGTTGAGTTTTGGAATTAATTTTGCAGTTGTTTCAAATAAGCTATCCTCTATTGAAGGTAATCCCGCTTCTGCGAGAATACATCTTGTCGGTGAAGTGGGGAAAGCGTTTAAGCTACGGCGGATAGCAGCGTGATATGGAGCTTGAATTTTTTTATGTTAGCATTGGCACTCCATCCGTAAATTGGGAGACCGTATTCCAACTTGGAGAAAATAAAAGCTCTCGTTGTATTAATAAGAGTAGTATTTCTGAGAATTTTGAACTAAGAAATTTAATGATATTTAACCGAGATTCTTAGCTAGTCCTTAAGGTAATACAATGTTGATTAAAGTTAAACTTATTATCAAATATTACTCCAAGAATTCTTAAATTATCTACGAGTTCTATGTTAATATTATTAGATAGTGTATTATTAGCCGTACAATGATGCTTACGGCAGATATGTAATACTTTGCATTTATTAATAGATAACAAGGCACCCGTCGAGCTTCCCCAAGTTTGTATGTCCTGAAGGACGTTAGAAAAGGTATTTTTTATTTTGTTAGTATCTTTTATTTTGGTATAAATTATTGCATCGTCTGCATAGACAGATATATGCAAGTTTTTATGATGCAGTACAATTGAGTTAAGTTTGTCGAATGCTATAATGAATAGGATCACTGATAGAGGGAAACCTTGTGGGATGCCGTTAAAATGTGGGAATGGTTTTGACAGAGTGTTGTTAACTCGTACTCTGAACGAACGGTGGGCCATAAAAGCCTTTATCGAGTCAAAGACCCTAGGTCCAACCTTCCAGAGTTTTAGTTGGTGAAGAATTGCATGTACTCCAACGCGATCGAACGCTTTTTCGAAATCAGTCCCCAGAATAGTGACATGGTTTCGTGACGAAAGAGCATCCGACACGAAATGATGTATTTACAAAAGAACGTTCATCGTTCCGTTTTTCCGCTTAAATGCAGATTGATTGTGGGAGATAAGCTCGTTTTTGGTTACAAACCACATAATCCGTCGCGCTAGAATCTTTTCAAAAAGTTATAGGTCTGAGGCTGTTTATGTCGTGGGTGGGTTTTTGTGGTTTAGGAATGGGTATGATCACTGCTGTGGTCCACGTATGGGGGTATTTACCGTGTTGCAGTATATCATTAAAAGTTCAATGAGCTTGTGTTTTGTATCAGTTGTTATATTTTTTATCGTTGGGTAGGAGATACGGTCGAAACCTGGTGTTTTACCTTTTGTCTGACTTAGTGCGGCTTCAAATTCTGAGTAAGTAATATCGACTTCGAGATGTTTGACCGAAGGTGCAATATTCTCTGGAAGGTAGTTTAGTGATAATATATTAGTTTTGTTTGAAATGTATTCCCAGGAGAAATTTTGGTCGTTTGAGTAATTAGACCATTTCTCGCCAAATGCTTCAGATACATATATCTTTAGATGATGTGAGGAGTGTTTGGTGGACTTTTAAAAATTTAAGTGGAGATTTGGGTGTGCCGGTTAGGCTTTTTATGTCAGGCTGGGACGTGAATTTTGTGAGGGCTGTTCGTTTTGCTACTTTTGCTTCTCTCTTAAACAATGCGTTTGCTTTTTTATAAGCGATAAGGTTGTTAAGTGTCATGTTGCGTTTGAAGTTTAACCAAAAAGTTTGTTTGTCCACCATCGTTAAGAAGAGTGAGGTTGGTTTTCTCTAAAAGGTTTTCTATTTTTTTACCACGAGAGTGGTTTGAAGAAGATCCCCATAGTGTACTCCATGCGTTGAAGTCGCCATTGAGAATTAAAGGTGTTTTAAAATGAATTAAGGGATTCAATAGGTCATTTACTGAAAAGTTTTGACAGGGAGGAATGTATGTGTTTATTATTGTTATTTTTGTATGTAAGTCTAGTTGAAGGGCATCACATAAAATGTTTGAGTTTAGCGGTATGTGTTTTTGTGGATTTGTCGCTTTATTAAGAAACCAATTCCTTGTTTATTTGTTGAATTAACATTTAGATTTTTAAAATAACCAATATATGGTTTTGGGATGATAATATTATTAGTGTTGTATGGAAAGTGTGTTTCCTGAATACTAATAACATAAAATAAGTTCTTGATAGCTGTTAATGTATCCTTTCATATTCCATTGCAATATTTTAATAGTCATTGAATAGAGAGAAGAGAAATTGAAACAGATGTGGTACGTAATAAGGAATAGAAAATCGGAGAGACTTGACTAAGAGTTAAGTTCTCTCATTGATTTGTCCAATTCCTTTGTGTATATTTCGTGAGAAATTCCACGGCTGGTGGAAGGCAGGTAATTTGCCGAAAGAATGTTTGGAATGTTAGTTGTTTTTTTAATTTCGTTGTTTTCGTTTTCGTTTTTATTTTTATTTTCATTTGTTGGGTTATTGGGAGTGAAGGAGGGGATTAAAGATATAGTGGGAGCATTTGTTGGTTTTTTGTTTGGTTGATCTGTAATTTTTTTTGTGCTGTTTTTGTTTGTGATGTCTTTGCTGGTTTGCATTTGGGTTTCGTTGACGGAGGTAAAAGAGGAGGCGGTTACTGAAGAGTAACTGAAGGAATTAGTAATGGGAGTTTGTTGCTTGTACAAAATTCTAGCTTCGCGCATGGTGCATTTGTTTCTTGTTTTTATTTTTAATATTTCCTTTTGGTCTTGATATTTTTTACACGTGGGTGATGAAGCCGAGTGTTCCTCCCCACAGTTTGCACATTGTGATCGCGAACAGTTATTTGGAGAATGAGGTGGAAAATTACAATTAACGCATATAGTTTGATTCTTACAGTGTTTCACCGTATGCCCTAACAATTGGCAATTTTTGCAACGCATTGGATTTGGGATGTATTCTCGTACCTTCACAGTGTTCCAAGAAATAGAAAGTTTGCTGGGGAGTGTGTATAGGTCAAATGTTATAAGAACGACACCGGTGGGTTTAGGTGTACCATCTATGATTCTGTTGAATTTGTAAACTGAGGTAACGTGTTGTGCTTTTGAGTTCACTGACAATCTCTTCCTCTGGTACGTTATTGAGGAAAGGCGCGAAAACTGTGCCTTTGATGTTATTTAGGGATTCATGAAGTTTACACGTGATATCGCAGATTCCAGGTAAAGTATGGTCCGGTAGGGTCGATAAGATATCTGCAATAAAACTTCGTTATTTTGATATTATCAAAGCGTTATCAGAAATAGTTCTAAAGAGTCCTAGTAAAGATGAGCGTGGTGAAGCAGAGAGAATTAAAATGAAATGCTAAATTTCGAGTTCTTGTCGCTTTGCAAATTCATCAGCAGTGTATTGAACAACATCAATTATGCATCTAAAACTTCATAAAAATGCGACATCTATTTGGGCGAGGCAAGTAAAGTTTTACTTGAGACCAAAGCAGAGTTACAGAAATGATTTCGAATTATTCAAGTGCAACTGCAATAAAATATAGAAATTATCGTCATTAAGAGCGAACTGTTTTACTATTATGCCTGCTTGACCTTTAGTTTTGTATCTGAGGTGATACAATTTTTGCGCTTGTGATAATTGAGGATGGTTTAATTGAGGATGGTTTATGTACACGGCCGTGAACATATCCCGGAAGGACGGCCATTCTTCATAACCTCCGTAAAAGGTTTCTGTGTCACAAGCGGGCAACTCGAGTTGGATGCCTGAACTTGCCTCTTGATGTTGTTGCATTTGTGGCAGCTCTACTCTCGGATGTGGAGTAGGTGCAATTGCTTTTATTAGCTTTAATTGATCGGAGATCATAGCTTTTGTTTCTTCATATTGGTCTAAGCAGTTTTCATATATTGCGTAAGCCGTTTGTTTCAAATTTTGTGGTACGTTTGAATCGTCAGATTCTACTATGGCGTCACTTTTTATTTCTAATAATGATTCAGAGTTTTCTTGAATCGGTGAAGAGGCAAATCTAGTGCAGTATCTTGTTAAACTGTCACTTTCTGAAATAAATTTAGCAACCTGTTTTGGGCGTGTAGCTCCTGCAGGTGTATTTTGATTTGTTGCGTTATTAACCATTTTGGTTTTATTTTATTTTTTATTTGTAAATAATTAAATTTTTTTGTAAATAAGGCAATAGGGGATTGCTTGAAACCGAATACTCTTTTAGGTAAATAGAGCTTTGAATTTCGATTATCTTGCTAAAATAGTGTTAATTTTATTAACGTTTTATTTTTTGGTATTTAATTGCGATAGAATTAGTTTTATTTAAATTTTTTTTCTTCAATTAAATTATATTTCTTATGTCCTAATGTTGTGTAATTAGGCACACCCTAATACGTGTACTTGTATTTACATGCGTATGTATGTACTTATGTTTTGTGCGATTGAGAGCTCGTTGAAGAGATCAATGCGCTATTTACATAAGTATGCACGAAATGTTTGTGTTATTATATGCGAGTTAAACTTTTTTTTTTGTTTTTATGCAAGAGGTATTGCGGGATATTGCCAATGTGGACTTTGAAAATTTGAATATGTGCGCCCACAGTTTTAATTTAACCGCGATTTGATTATAGTTTTTAGTTAAAAATAATGAAATTTTATTTGACTTTACCACCGAATCGTAAGTGAATTTTAAAATTACTGTTTTATTTTATTATTATTTTTTTTAATAATTTGCCCTTTCCTAGTGTAGGGTAAGAGATAGGCAGATTCTATATTGATGTACTCATATATAAATGTTCATATGTTAGCACTGCGAAAAGAGCGCAAAAATGAAATGAGTAATTTGCAGGTATGTCCCTATGCACTTGTGTTTGCATGTATATTTTTCTGTTTCTGTTTTTAGTTTTTATTTTATATTTTCAAATATTTCTTTCTCAATTGCTTTATGCAGTCCTGCTTATTACTTTATTAAGCATAAGGGGTACTGCCAGAAATGTGTCATAGGTAAATATTTGAATTTTTGGTTTGTTGGAGCTGGACCAAAGTAAGCAGATATACAAATATTCAAGAACACATACATGTAGATATGTGCATAAGAAATGATACAGAATATATATGTACTTAACTAAATTTGAATTTTACAGTATAGATCGGGTACTGATTTTCGCTAAGGTTTAACTAGGAAAACCGTACCTTAAAACATATACATACATATATGTATTTATGTGCATATGTATATTAAATATAAAGTGAAATTGATACGCTCACTTTGATTTGGGGATAACGTATGTATGTACATGCCCCTTTTCTCGCCAATTCTCCTCTCTTCTTCCAGTCCTTGAAGATGTTGTTGCTTTTGGTTTTGTTTTTTAAATTCGTGCCCGTATTATTATTGCATTGATGTATTTTTTGTTTCAGGATTTCGCGCCCGTTTTGTGTGTTGTTTTATACTTTATATTATATTTTTGTTTTTGTACAATTTTGTTTATAAATGTACATGTGTTTTATATGTACATATGTTGTATGTGTATGCACATATTTTGAGAGCCGCTACACTTTTTTTTTCTATTTCGGCACACTAGGCTCTTTTGGTTTGATTGTTGTTTTTTGTTTGTGTCACTGCATTTTGTCTATTCGTTTTTTGTAATTTTTATGTTTTCGTCTCCGCAGTTTTGGTTATTGCATACATACTTATATTCATATACGTATTTTTCGCGAGTCACTACACTTTTTTTTTTGTTTTGTGTCTTTTGTTTAAACATTTCTTATTTTTGACCCATCAACGCGTTTTTTGTTTTTTTAACTGCTTGATAGGTTAGTCTTTTAAATGCACTTTTGTTTTTTGTTTGTTCACGGAACTGCACCTTCTGCTGATTTCTTTCTTGTTTATTATGTGCATATATGTATGTATGTATATAAGTATAAAGGGATGTTGTTATTTTTTTTTTTTTTTTTGTTTTTGAGTTTTGCTCTGATTGGGTCACCGCACTTTGTTGCACTGCACTGATTTTTGTTTTGTTTTAGTTTTATGGTTCGCCACTGCTATTCTCCGCACTGCACTGGATTTTCTTTTATATTATTTCGTTTAAAACTCCATAGTGCCCGTCACTATGGCTCGAAGGACCACGATTAAAAGTATACAAAATTTATGTTTAATAAAAAGAAATTTTGTTTGTATGTATTTTCACGATTGGTTGATTACAATCCCTATTATTACAAATGTTAAACAATTCAATTTTATTAAGATAGGTGTCAACACATGGGGCAGCGAGAATCCTATTCCGACTTGCTGAAGCTGGCGATCGAGCTTTTACGGATGGAAGTCGAAAAAATATACTCGAGGTTGAGTAGAGGTGTTGACGCGGCGCAGTGTCTCAGCGAATGTAGTTGATGATCGAATTGTTGACGTGTTGATAGGCGAACGGCAGGTGACGAATGTTTAGAACGGATTGATGTGCGGCTTGTGTCGATTCAAAAGTTCGCTTTTTCTTTTTCCCATCCTTTTTGTTGAGTGGGTTGATTGAGGAAGAAGTGTGGTGAGTTGTGTTGAGTGGTATTGTATTATTAGTGTGGTGGCCGCTTGCTGGGAGATGTTCTCAATTGTGGTGTCATATAGAGTCATCAGCTGTGGTGAATTAAGCTGTCTTATTAGTGTGCGCCAGTTTTTTTCGGGTAAAGTGGGCGGATGCTTAATTCATTTAAACAAATATCCATTTTCAGGAAATAAGACAAAGATAAGTTAAACAACATTTTGATGAATTAGCTGCTGATCACCGATTTTCAAATCAAGAAAAAATATTTAAAATTGAGTTTTTTGTTTTTTTGGTATGAGTGCAGTCTGTATATATTGATTTTCTAACACCAACATTTCCATTACATGTTGATGAAGCAACTTTATTATAAAAGTGGGACGAAATCCAAAAAACATAATCTGATATGATTCTCTCCAATTTATTAAGGGACCGCCCTTCTTTTTTTGGCCTATAAAACCTTAATCCCCCCCTTAAGCAGTAATCCATGCCAAATTTCGTGAAGATACCACTTCAAATACCAAAGTTTCCCATACAAGGCCTTGATTTCGTTCGTTCAGTTTGTGTGGCAGCTATATGTTATAGTAGTCGGATATCATCAGCTTGTCGACAAATAAGCAGTTTCTTGAAGAGGAAATGACGTTTGCAAAATTTCAAAACGGGCGCGAATCGCAACAAAAAGCAATATACATATGTATATGTAACTGCAAAGAACGGACGCGAAAAAGTCAAAAACATAAAACAACAACAACCACACCAAATCAACACCAGTACAACAAAGAATAGGGGGAAGAGCCGCAACTAAGGCACACGACTAAACACATACACACATACTATAACGCACATTGTCCCCAAAATCCCATGGAGGAAATTAAATTGAGTCGTATCGATTCCTTTTAATATTCATTTATATTTTAATAAACATATGCATGTATATTTACACTCCTATTCTGTGCACTTGACAAATTAACAAAATATTGAAAATTGATACAAATATTTATCAAGTAAGAAATATTTTGTAATATGTTTTCCACAACTGTATTAAAGATAGCTACATATAATATTTTTCATAACTGTATTTGAAACTGAAGTCAACTCTCTCAGTTATATTCATGGATTTATTTTGTACCATTTATGTCATTCGCAAATAAATGTTCTGGAAAGAAGACGTTTTGTGCTTCAGTTCCTCTAAACCGGCTGCGAATTAAGTTTTTACTTTCAACAGGTTATGAGCCCAGGCCAGGTCAAAAGAGATACTGAAGTTGTTATACGAAAAATCAAAAGGAAAAAACTATTAAGTGCTTGTGAAAATAAAAAATAAAACGAGTGGTAGTGGTTTGTACGCCATCGAAAAGCTCGATGATGCGAATTATGTTTCCTGGTCAATCCACAAGAAAAGTACAATATACTGCTCCACTCAGAGTTGTGGATAGTGGTTAGTGGAAAGCTAACAAAAAGTGAAAATTCATCGGTAGAAGAAGTGTTGGCATTTGATTTAAAGGATGAAAAGGCGTTGGCAAGCATATTGTTGTGCATCAAACCATCACAAGTTAGCCACGTGAGACATTGTCTGACAGCAACAGCAGCATGGAATAAATTGAAAGAGATTCATCAACCTAGTGGCCCTGCAAGAACAGTTGTTATCATTATAATTTGCAGAAGGTGATATAATTTCAAATTATGTAACTGAATTTTTCGAAGTTCAGGAGAGGTTGTCTGAAATAGGTGTCAACCTTCCAGAAGAAGTGGCAGCCATAATTTTGTTGGCAAGTTTGCCAAAATCGTTCGAAAATTTTGTAGTGGCCATTGAATCACGTGATACATTGCCTATATTAAATGCACTTAAGCTAAACTCGCTTGAAGAGGGTGCAAGACGTAACGGCGAAAGATCCGTTAATTCTGAAACACACCACGCGTTAGTTGCGAGAGCGAAGTTCCAAAGAAATCCTAACAGGAGCATCAAAGTCGGCAGCGACGGCAGCAGTAGCGCAAAAGTTCAATCGCCAAGAAACAGCGAACAAAAAGATGTTACAACTGCGAACCGCGAAAAAAGCAACAAGTAGAACAGCAAGGAAAGAATAAATCGTTAGCTATTCTCGCTTCTGCTTCTCCCTTCAAAAACGTCGTGACGTTTGGTGTATTGACAGTGGAGCAACAGTACATCTCTGTTTCGATCGTTCGTTATTTGTACCATACAAAGAGAGAACTGAGAAAATAGAACTCGCTGGTGAAAAATACGTAGAAGCAGAAGGAGTTGGTGAAGTGCACATTGAAAGTGGTAAATTTTTGTTAAAGTTAAAAAACGTTTTGTATGTGCCCCAGTTGCGATGCAATTTTATTTCTGTAAGCAAAGCTTGCGAACGTGGATATAGTGTTGTATTCGAATAAAAACAAACTTTAGAGAAAGATAGAAAGGGAGAAATAATAATCAGAGCGCAAGAAGAAGGTGGTTTGTTTATAGTGAATTTACATACAAACGAACAAGTGCATTCTTTCAAATAGCAAAAACAGTAAAGCAAGTGTGTGGCACAATCGTCACGGACATTTAAATAACGACAGTTTAAATGAAATTGTGAACAAAAAATTGGTATATGGGCTAAAAATTAATACAGTAACAAAAAACATTGATTGTGTAACGATCGCTAAAAGTAAAATTTGTGTAAAACCATTTGCTTGCACTTCTCAAAATCGTTCTAATGAAGTATTGCAAATTGTGCACTCAGATGTATGCGGGCTAATGAATAAAAACTCAATTGGTGGCTCCAAATATATACTTTGCGATACGTGAGTGTATATTTCTTAAAATCAAAAAGTGAGGTTTTTGCAACATTTAGGACCGATACGAGAATAAAAATTCTGAGAAGCGATAATGGTCGGGAATACCTAAGTTATGAATTTGAAAAATATTTGCTTGAACATGGTATTCGGCGGCAATTGACAGTGCCGCATACACCGCAACAAAATGGTGTGGCAGAGCTCGTAGATAAAACGCCCTATGAAAAACTTGTGGGTAGGAAACCAAGTGTTGCACATTTTAGAGTATTTGGTTCGTTGGCGATTGCCCTAAATTAGACAATATCTAAAAAAGACAATATCTAAAAAGAAATGATAATGGTTGGTTATTCAGATACGACTAAAGCGTATAGGTTGATGGATCCAGATACACGTAAGGTGATAGTGAGCAGAGACGACATATTTTTAGAAGATAAATATATAGGCAGTAATGAAACCAGTCATGACATTGTTGAGTTTGATGTTGGGGAAATTTTGCCGGATGCAGACGAAGCGAGCAGCATTAATGAAATCGGTGAGGATGAGCTAGCGAAGATAACGTTGAAATTAGCAGCAATAAGGAGTCAATAACGTATGATCGGGGTAGACCTAGAGTAGTTCGCAATGGTAATCGTGGCAGTAATCGAAAAAGCGACATGCATTGAATTTCGCCAAAAACATCGACGTCAAGATCCCATAATCAGTGAATGAGGCGCTTAATGATGACTACGCGAAACATTGGCGGGCATCTATGCAGAAGGAATACGATGCATTGATGAAGAACAAAACTTGGTCATTAGTAGAGTAACCATCAAACGAGAAGGCAATCAATTGCATGTGGGTTTTCAATGTCAAGCGAAACGAAGATGGCAGTGTTGAGCGATTCAAGAGTCGTTTAGTGGCGAAAGGTTGTAGTCAACAGTATGGTATAAATTTCACCGAAACGTACTCTCCAGTTGTAAGGTATGCGACAGTGCGTATGTTGTTAGCACTAGCATGCGTATAAATTATTCAAATGTATTATTCAATTTGAAGTTATTTTATTTGCCGTCATCACGGCTTAGTTGTCCAGTATAAAGTGCCCCTTAAATTATTCCTAACTTAGCTCAAGCCACCAACCCGCATCGCGTTGTAGCTCCTCTGCTGACGTTTTGCTGACCTTGCGCCTCGTGCATGGTGTTTGTTTACTTAGATGTCTGGCCAATGTTCTCACGCAAAATGTGCTGACTTAGCGACATGTGCAGAGTGGTAGGCTCTTATTACGACGGGAATTAGGGTGTGTCGTTTCTTCGCGATAACTCCTCCCCTTCTAAATGGGGAACGTCCTCGGTCCTCAAAGAAGCGGTTTTAATTGCAGTTTCAACGGACCTGGCTATGATAATCTCTCTCTTGGTCCTCCTTATCCTGAGAAGGACGTAAACAGTGAATGCCATGATTAATAAGACACCAATGGCTGAGAAACCTGTAACGTGGCCATAATGGATTGATCGCTGCAGGTGATTGATCCTTTGAACATTCTCTAGATTCACATGGTGAAGGTAAGAAGCGCTTAATATTTCTGTGTGCTGCGTTAAGTTGATTGTAGAAGCCCATGGAGTTTCAGGTTTTAGAGGCAATGTAGAATTTTCGTTATAAAAAGTCGTACCATTAATCTTTACGTTGTTTTTGAAGACCACGAGGTATGTTCCGTTGACCGTAATAGGGACCTCATTATTTTCCTCGATGACAGCCAATTGGTCATTGATGACAACAAGGCCGTCACTTATCGGTGAAATTGGTGTGAGGTTGTTAAATGTTGTACTGCAATTAGCGGTGTTGCGAGTCAGTAGTTGCAGAGCGCATGATGTAGTCGGAGATGGTAAGCAAAACGTTGGTGTTGTGTCGCTGCAGTTCTTTACGGCTACGGTATGGTTATAACACTTGGCTAAGATGGATTCTTCTAGGTGCAGGATTTGGTGGCCATGAGCTACCGGTAAAATAGTAATTTTCTTACATCTAAACATAGGAATCGGATATCTTATTAAAAAGTAAATTATGTTATTATACTGTAATATCTTAATTCTAGCTACTGCCATAACATCGGCCACGGTAAGGTCAGTGAAGTGCTCGTCTCCTGTTATGAAATTTATTTCGTTACTGTCTAAGAGAATGGGACTTAAGACCCCAATTTTGGCGAAAGTGACAGCTGTTATAATGTTATTTAATTCTGTAATAATTGCTCTGTTTCTAGCCAGTAGTATGTCATAAAGGTGACCGGTGTTTATTTCTCTTTCTTTTGTTAATTTCAGGATTTTATTTACTGTAATGGTAAGGTTATTGATTTCTTTCTGTACTTGAGTGTTTATGGTAAACTGTCTGTCCTGCGAGTTAATTAGCTGTTCTTCTGTGCTCATTAATCTATTGAAGTCGTCATGGTCAGGAGTTCCAGCAATGTATTTCAGGACTGTCCCTAGGGCATTCAGGCTTCTCGCCTGTCTGTGGTGAGCGTTTATCATTTGTATCAGTCGACTTATCTGGTTTATGTCCGCGTCTAGTAACTTCCTCATATGTGACTGAGGAAAGTGGTCTGTGGCATTAATTGTCTCGTCTCTCAGTAATTCGTAAAGTGTCAAGTTGGTAACATGCTTGATGTGTCCTGAATTTTCCCAAATTACAAGGTCCTCACCGACCACCGGAATGTACCTTGCATTGGTATAGTCGATTAACCTTCCTGTCGTTACCGATATTGATATGGCCAAAATTATGAAAATCCTAAAAACATATATGAAATTTTTTGTTAATTGTTTATCATTAGAAACGCCTAGGTTCTAGATTAAGTTTAACGAAGGTTGTCCTTATGGACCCTTCTCCCTTTTATTAAAACTGTTGTACCTGTTTAAATGAGTTAAGCATCCACCCCCTCTACTCGGTAAAACTGGCGCATCCTAATGCTACATCGTCATTCACCACAGCTGATGACACTTCAACCCAACTCACCACACCTGTGCTCTTACCCACTAAACAAAAAGGATAGACAACAGGAAAGGAGGCTACAATTCGTCACCTGCAGTTCGCATCAACATATCAACATTCGTTCTACACAAACCACCCAGCCACAACTTTCGCTTCTATACTGTGCCGCGGAATTCCCACTTCTTTTCGATCGTCATCGTTCCATCTGCGCCGACAGTGGTCCAACACATCTTATTTCGAATCGACGCGATATATTATAAGGCAAAATATTGTACTGCAAACAAAAGATTTAAAATAAAACTTTTAAAAACTCAACTCATTTTTTCCTTTTAAACACTCGCGCGAGTGTAAGTGCAAACGGAGGAAGTGGTTAGTATTCCTAAATAAATTCGGTCAACATTATTCATGGTCCTTCGAGCCTTACCGATAGGCACCTTCGGATTCTAATAAAAAAAACTAAAATTATTAACAAAAATAATATTTGATTGCATTTACAAAAAAGTGAAGTGAACAGAAGTGACAGAAACAAAAACAAAGTGCAGTGGTGAACAAAAAAAAAAATATATATACTTAGATATAACAAACAAAAAAATGCAATCAAGACAAAAGAGCGCAGTGTACTAAAATTAAAAAACAAAAAGTGCAGTGGGCCAAACAAAATAGAAAAAATATAAGTTTTTATACTTGTATACAAGAAAAAGACAAAAAATTAAAAAAGTGCAGTGGTACGAAAAAAGAAAAAACAAAGCTGCGGTGACAAGAACATAAACTTACAAACAAAAAAAAACATACATACTCACATACTGAGTGTCAACCAAAACAAAAATTAAAACAGTTCAAACAGCAAAAAACAAAAAAAAATCAAAACAACAACACACAGAAAATCGGGCGCGAAACGATAAAACAAAACATAAATAAAAGCAAAGAGACGGGCGCGAATTTTTAAACCACACTAAAATAAACAAAAAAACAACAACAACAAACATAAGTACTAAAACCAGGAACGACAAAGTGGAAGCCGAGGAGAAGGAGTTGGCATCAACGGCCCGAATACCCGCAGGCACATACATACATACGTTAATCTGAAATCACAGTGAGCGTATTAATTTCATTTTATATTTAGTGTATGCCCATACATACATATACATATATGTTTTAAGGTACGGTTTTCCTAGGTAAAACTTAGCGAAAATCAGTACCTACACTGGTTTAATTTACGGCTTACTATGCTGTAAAATTCAAATTACCGCGGCTTAGTCAAGTACATATATATTCTAAATCTTTTCATATACATATATGTACATGTATATATCCTTAAATATATGTATGTTTATCTACTACCTTTGGTCCGACTCCAACAAACCAATAATTAAAATTTTTACTATGACAAATTTCCGGCAGTACCCCTAATGCTTAATAAAGTAATAAGCAGGACCCGGCATACAAAAATTGAGAAGGACATACATATTTGAAAATATAAACTAAAAAATAAAAACAGAAACAAGAATACATATATATAAGCTTATTTATTTAATGCATATACCATACATTATACCTAAATATTGCGAAACATATTTACAAAGTGCATACTTACATATAAATGTGTGCACCTTTTTTCAATTCCGTTTTCGCGCTCTCTTCACAGTGCATAAACAAGCAAGCTTACAAAAAGCAAATTTAACTCCTAACGAGCTCTCAATTGCTTAAGAACATAAACATAATACTAACAATTCGTGCATGCTTAGGTAAAAAGCACATTGATCTCTACAACGAGCTCTCAATCGCACAAAACATAAGTACATACATACGCATGTAAATCCAAGTACACGTATTAGGGTGTGCCTAATTACACAACATTTGGACATAAAAAATTTAAATTAATTAAAACAAAAAAAAATTCAATAAAATTAATTCTATAAGCAAGTAAATAAGAAACGGTAATAATAAAAAATTAAGAATCCGTTTTATACGAAATAAACTCTTATTTATTAAAAAGAGAATTTGACAAATATTTTACTATACAGTAAAAACAATGAATAATAATAAAAATCAAAATACACCTGCAGGAGCTAAACGCTCAACAGAGGTTGTTAAATTCATTTCACAAAGTGACAGTTTAATAAGGTACTGCACTAGATTTGCCTCTTTGCCGATTCATGAAAACTCTGAATCGTTATTAGAAATCAAAATTCAAAATCTTGAAAACTTTTGGACTCGGCTCCAAGTGGCTCATGACGCCATTCTAGATTCTAACGATTCAGATACACACAATTTTAAATCATCGGCTTACGATATTTACGAAAACTGCTTGGACCAATATGAAGAAACAAAAGCTATGATCTCCGATCAATTAAAGCTAATAAAAGCAGTTGCACCTACTCCACATCCGAGAGTAGAGC
Organism: Bactrocera dorsalis; assembly: GCF_023373825.1. Lineage (NCBI taxonomy): Eukaryota > Metazoa > Arthropoda > Insecta > Diptera > Tephritidae > Bactrocera > Bactrocera dorsalis. Next base: position 14,346,846 of record NC_064308.1, on the reverse strand, counting down.
TGCCACAAATGCAACAATATCAAGAGGCAAGTTCAGGCATCCAACTCGAGTTGCCCGCTTGTGACACAGAAACCTTTTACGGAGGTTATGAAGAATGGCCGTCCTTCCGGGACATGTTCAGGGCCGTGTACATAAACCATCCTCAGTTATCACAAGCGCAAAAATTGTATCACCTCAGATACAAAACTAAAGGTCAAGCAGGCATAATAGTAAAACAGTTCGCTCTTAATGACGATAATTTCAATTTGGCTTGGGAAGCTCTAAAAGCTAGATACGAAAATGAAAGAATACTGGTCGATAAACAAGTAACGACACTACTAAACTTGCCTAAAATCAAGAAAGAAACAAGTGAAGAATTTGCAACACTACAATCCACTGTTTCAAATTGTTTGTCGATTCTATCGACATTAAATATTCCCACAGACAGCTGGGACCCAATTCTGGTAAACATTTGCACCGCCGCATTACCAGAAAAGTCGTTACTTCTATGGGAGCAATCGCTCTCATCACGAAAACAGTGCCCAACGTGGCAACAAATGAAAGATTTTCTCACCACCCAATATGAAATTGCGGAAAGGTTAGAAGAAAAAATAATCAAAACTAAGAACATTAAACACGACCAAAATATAAGCTTAAATAGACCCCAAGTTAGAAGCAAAAACAAATCAAACATAATTTTTAACAAAACACAATCGTTTACATCCGAACAAAGAATACATACGTCATGCGAACTATGCACAAGAGGGCATAAGCTTAAAAATTGCGAAAAGTTTAAAAAATTAAACATTAACGAAAGGAACAACTTTGTCAGATCAAAAAGACTCTGTACAAACTGCTTGTCCAATGCACACAATCTTAAAAATTGCAAAAGCAAATTTAATTGCTTATATTGTCACAAAAGACACAACTCAATGCTTCATTACAGCAGATATCCTCTCTCATCCCAAAGAAGCGCTTATACAAAGGGAAGATCCACGGGTTTAATTGCAAAAGCAAAACCCGAAACCCAAAATTCAGCAAATTGCCAAGAGACACCATGTTGCTCAAAGGCGCAAAAAGCTCAAACGCTGCATAGCCAAACACAAAGTGGACTAGTTACAGAACTAGTTACCACCACTCCAACTCAAGTTGAGAAAACATCAAACAAATGCCTTAATTCACAATTAAGGAAAGCTCAAGAGACAGGGAAACTTCCCCGAATATTAAATAAAACTCCACAAGATCAGTATTGTAAGCGCTACTCGAAAGCCACAACTACTCGATCCAATAATGGCCGGTACGTCGTACGACTACCCCTAAAGCCACAAATTTTCAATACTCCACAAATTGGAATTAAAAACAAAGTCAGAGTTACCTCTGACAGTCCAAATTATTAAAAGCACATACAACTTTTCGGCCCCGCAGGATGGCTTTAGCCAATAATGAAAAACAATAAAATTCTGAACAAATCCTAGAGCGGTGGCGGGCTACCAAACGCCAAATTAGAAATAAAACATAAATATAACAAAAGTGTCTCCAAAAGTCGAAAAATCTACACATTTTATACAATGATGAACCATTGAGGCACAAATTTTCAAATATATAAAAAAAAAAATAAAATCAAAACAGAAATTAAGGGATCACAATACTCCCAATGCGATACATTAACGCACCTATGCTTACAAAGCTAAAGTCGCTTTTATCGCATCTAACCAAGCGCTTCTCATATGGGTGAGTTATGGAAATCAGATATACAAAGCTTCAAATTAAGTATACAAAATTATTTACCCCACGAGTCGAAGCCGTTCGCAATTACCGGCCACTCTCTCGCAAGATCCATCTATTGGCACAGCCCTAACTCCAGGGCTAAGGAGTACCCATTCTGGCCATATCTGAGCCAGGCGTGGAGTTACTATATTCATAAGCCGAGAATAAATAAAGTCCAAACATAATACAGAAAAGGCATATAATAAACTACCGGTATGCCAAACCGATAAAAAATAAATTGTAAATAGCAGCTAATAAAATTAATAAAAGTAAAGAACATTTTGGTATAATAATACGACGCACGCAAAATCAATTATTACCTCAAGCACCAATATTTACACCAAATACAATTGGCTATTAAAACCAAAATCGCTTCTTACAGCTATTATTCTGCGGCCTCGGTTACACAGTAAGTCGAGTTACATGCATCAGATTATATATGTATATAAAACTAGGCAAAATATTCGCCTAGGGGGCCCAGGATGTTTAAATGAGTTAAGCATCCACCCCCTCTACTCGGTAAAACTGGCGCATCCTAATGCTACATCGTCATTCACCACAGCTGATGACACTTCAACCCAACTCACCACACCTGTGCTCTTACCCACTAAACAAAAAGGATAGACAACAGGAAAGGAGGCTACAATTCGTCACCTGCAGTTCGCATCAACATATCAACATTCGTTCTACACAAACCACCCAGCCACAACTTTCGCTTCTATACTGTGCCGCGGAATTCCCACTTCTTTTCGATCGTCATCGTTCCATCTGCGCCGACAGTGGTCCAACACATCTTATTTCGAATCGACGCGATATATTATAAGGCAAAATATTGTACTGCAAACAAAAGATTTAAAATAAAACTTTTAAAAACTCAACTCATTTTTTCCTTTTAAACACTCGCGCGAGTGTAAGTGCAAACGGAGGAAGTGGTTAGTATTCCTAAATAAATTCGGTCAACATTATTCAGTACCCATGTCTTTTTCCACCTCTTCCTCAGTATAAAGAGGCGTAAGCTTATTGCCTAGTCTCCTGTTATTTTTAACAAGTACTTTTTCTCCAACAGGGAACTCCCTATCCTGCCTGTTCTTATTATGAGTTGTTAGTTCTCTTTCCTGTGCGTTTCTTAAGCGGCATGGTATTTGGTTGTCATCTTTAATTGAACGAAATACGGTAAGGTGCTTCATCCCCGTTACTGTGTGAATGGACCTGTTATACTCAATCGTAGCTAAAAGGACAATTTCCTCAACATCATCAAGATTTTTGTCAAGTTTAAGGCATCGTGCTATTTCCATTAGTGTGCTATGAAATCGCTCCACCTGACCATTTGATGTACTATGTAGTGGTGGAGCATTCGCAATGTCGATATTGAAGTGATTCTTTAATGTAGCTTTGATGCTGTGTGAATTCAGCGACTTCTCATTGTCGCAATAAACTATTCGAGTACCGAAAAACATGTTGAGTAACTGAAGGAGCTGTGGTTTGACATCTACTATCGTTCTTGATCTCAACGACTGTACTATCGCAAATTTTGAAAACTTGTCGATGCACGTCAAGAAGAACTTGGACCCGGTAGAAAATATGTCAATGTGAAGAATTTCTCCACAATATGTTGGTATGGGCGTTTGAGCAATAAGCTGCTTCTTTGGGTGCCGATCATACTTCGCCCGCGAGCAAGTTCGACAATTTCCCACAAATTGTTTAACTTTTTTCTCCATTTTTGGAAAGAAGTAATCCTCTAGAATTTGTTTTGTGTTCTCCTGCGCTGCTCGATGCGCTCTGTTATGTTCTGCAGCGATAATTTCCTGCTGCTCATTCGGATTCGAAATGTCGTTAACGAATTTCTCCGTATGTCTGAATTTAACTGTTGGAAACATTTCGACCAGTTCGTGCTGAAACTGTGCAAGTGCATGCAGATCGCAGTGTATTGCGTTTACTGCTGTTGTGTTTACGGCCTCCTGTAAAAGTTCTAATAAATCCTTTTTTTCTCGGTAAGAAATGATATGCCTTGTCTTTTTTCCAAAAATTATAAAAGTTTTTCTTTGAGGTTCTGTACCTACCTCCACAATAATCTGGTTGCGGAAGCAATTTACCGGTTTTTCCGATCTTTCAATTGTATGGGTTGATGATTCCTCGCTATGAATTGTCTCGATGCTCGTGTTATCTAAAGCATTTATATGTTGCCTAGATAGAGCGTCTGCCACCACATTTTCCTTTCCTGGTTTGTAGATTAGCTTTGCGTTGCATTCGTCTATGAAGGCTTTCCATCTTTTAATTTTCGAATTAGGATTCCTATCCGAAACCGCAAAGGTCAGCGGCTGGTGGTCAGTATAAACATTAAGTTTTGTTACGCCGTACAGGTAGTTTCTAAGAGCTTTCAATGCCCATACAATAGCTAACAATTCCCTTTCATTGGTAGCGTAATGCTCCTCGCTCCCGGACAGAGTGCGAGAAATCATGGTAATCGGTTTGCCCTCCTGAGAGAGGACGGCGCCTATAGCATGAGCCGACGCGTCAGTAGTTAGGTCGAATTGTTTGTTAAAATCTGGATACGTCAGGGTTACATCCTCTGACGCTAAAATTTCTTTAATTGTTTCGAAGGTCTTTTTCTGTTCGTCCGTCAAATCAATTCTGATTTTTTTTGATTGGGACGCAGTAACTCGACCGTATTCGCCTCTCATGATGCTCGACAATGGTTTTGATATTCTAGCGAAATCCCTTATAAAACATCTATAATAACCTAGGAATGATCTGAGTCCCCTTAGAGTGGTGGGCTCAGGGAAACTTCGTATTGTGTCGACTTTGTCTGGACACGTTTTTATTCCTCCTTGTGAAACTAAGAACCCCAGGTATTCGACCTCAGTCCTAAAAAATTTGGATTTTTCAACTGACACTCTCATGTTGGCCCTAAATAATTCATTTAAAATTGATTCTATATCTTTCAGATGCTGCTGTTTGTTTTCCGAAAAAATAATAACATCGTCTACATAGACAAAACAGCTTTTCCCAATATGCTCTCTTAATACGTCGTCTATGGCGCGTTGAAAGATGCTCGGCGCGTTTTTTAATCCAAAAGGTAACCGGCAAAATTCATACTTGCCATTCTTGACAGAGAAAGCTGTTTTTTCCCTATCACGCTCCAATAGTTTAATCTGATGGAAACCAGATTTTAAGTCCAAAGTGGTGAAGTATTTACTACCACCCAAATTGGAAAGAATTCCTGTTATGTCGGGAATTGGGTATTTATCACCGATAGTTTTTTCATTGAGTTTCCGAAAATCTATAACTAATCTCTGCTTCGCCTGTCCGTTTTCGTCTACCCCCTTTTTCTTTACCACCCATATAGGGTTGTTAAAGGGTGATCTTGATGGCCGGATAACTCCATTTGCTAACAAATCCTTGATTTCTTTGTCCACGAAATCCGCTACACTCAGTGGGTACGGGTATAATCTTGAGTAAACTGGTGTTTCGTCCTCCGTGCGAATTGTTGCTATCACCTTTGTATTGTACGGTAGTGCCTCATTGGGGTCAGCAAAAACCCTATTCATCCTTTTGATCATTCTAGAAAAATCTTCCCTAACGTCTGTTGGTACTAGATTTGTTTGAAGCCTAAGATGGCTTACGTCATGACTGGAAATGAAGAAGATTTCCTCCTCACCAAAATCATGATTTATTGTATTCGATTTAAGGTCAATGTTCGCATGGACCCTGTTTAGTATGTCGAGCCCAATCACGCCATCAAATGATGTTAAGTCCGGTAAGATGAAAAATTCTGCCACTACGCCAAATATTTTCATGTAGCATTTTTCCATGATAGAAGTAACCCCGTGAATAGATTTTACAGAGAATGTGTCCCTGAAATGTTGTGTCCTTAAAGCCGGTGTTGGTTTCATATAACTCCTCGACGCACCAGTATCGATAAGGAGTTTCACTTCTTTCCCTCCTAGGAACTTTGAAATCCAGGGTAGGAGGGACCTTCCCCTAAAAAATTAAGTTGATCTAAACTTACGTCATCCGCCGCTTGTTCGGCTTCTGCACCGTACAATGATTCACTCTGTAGCTCAACTTCCTCCTCCAGATGATTAACACGTTGGATCTTTGGTCCTGTGTAACGTCCAGAATTTGCTGGACGTTTTTGTTGATAGCCCTGTTGCATTCTATTACTGTTTCCTTGATAGGCACCTCGGTCTCTGTCAAACGATTGGTGTTTAAATTTCGATAAGGATGGATCAACGTCCATTGGTTCCGCTCTGACTAGTCTGTCGTTGTCACGTCCGTTATTTACCCTTTGATTTTCCGTAAAATGAGGTGCATGTCCGGGTTTGTACTGCCTATTACTATAGTAGTGTGGGCTCTTATGAGCTGAGGGTGGTGTTTGTCCTATGGTTGTTCTGGCTTGAAATTATATTATTATTTTTTTTAATGTGGTTGCCCTCGACGTTCCTGGCAGCAAAATTGGCCGCGAACGCATACCGCTCATGGTTTGAGTCTACCTCCTGTGCTAAAGCAAGAGCAGACGGAAGGTCAGACGGCCGTGAGGCGAAAAGAATGTCGCATAAGGGCTTCCTTAAGCCGGAAATGAAAACTCTTAGGGCATCTGCCCTATATTTCTCGTTTATAATTTCTGCCACGCTACTCTCGTAAGACATTATAGTCTTATTAGCTAGTAACGTTAGCTTCTTTTCTACCTCATCGTAGAATTCCAGACAGGACCTAGAACCCTGTCTTAAGGTAGATAATTCCTGCTCTATAAGATATACGGGACGTTTGTCCGCGTACGTAAAGTCTAAACGTGCTATAATGGCATTAAAGTTCAGCACAGTACTAAACGATGAGAGGACCGCATCGGCAGCCCCTCTTATTTTGTTCCTCAAAATGGTAACTGCTTGGTAGTGTCGTTCACTGCCATCGTACCTTTTGAACAGTTCATAAGCGTTATGCGCCGCCTCGCGCCATGACACATATGTGCCTATGTGACCATGAAATTCTGGAAGTGATTTGATAGCATCAAGCGTTATGTCACATGTCACTAGTGGATTTACAGATACCTTTAGATATTTTTCTACCTTTGGCCTGCTGCCTGTCACCTGGTTTTGGATTGCTCCTAACTTCCTATCGAACTCCAACCTTTGTGCTGCCAAAGCACTTCTAACTTCCGCCTTAATTAACTCGGTTATTTGTTCCGTGTTCATATTTGCTTTCTGACTTCCTAACTTTAAATTTCTAAAAAGGTCTTCCAGACCTTCACTCATTAATTTTTGTTCTGTCACTTTCCTTTATTTTATTCACAATTATTGCTATATTTATTCCAGGAAACGAGCATCTCACTTACCCTTCCATTGGATTTGAATAGATTAAAATTAGGTTCAGGTTCTTCCGGTTAATTGATCGGGCCAAAGGTTGTCTCTTCTTTAAGTCCACGCTGAGTCCAAGTAGTTGATTGTTGTCGATTTTAAGTGAGCCAACTGTCGTAGTTACACGAGTCGAGTTAAGAACTTTATATTTTTCTATTAAACTTTTCACTCGCGAGCCCCACGTTGGGCGCCAATTATTCAAATGTATTATTCAATTTGAAGTTATTTTATTTGCCGTCATCACGGCTTAGTTGTCCAGTATAAAGTGCCCCTTAAATTATTCCTAACTTAGCTCAAGCCACCAACCCGCATCGCGTTGTAGCTCCTCTGCTGACGTTTTGCTGACCTTGCGCCTCGTGCATGGTGTTTGTTTACTTAGATGTCTGGCCAATGTTCTCACGCAAAATGTGCTGACTTAGCGACATGTGCAGAGTGGTAGGCTCTTATTACGACGGGAATTAGGGTGTGTCGTTTCTTCGCGATAACTTATATAAGCTACATTTGCATTAAATGGACGTATCAACGGCTTATTTAAATAGCGATTTGCACGAAGTAGTCTACATGAAGCAACCTGAAGGCTTTTTAGATAAGAAGTTTCCAGCGGGTTTTAAAATTAAATGAAGCCCTGTATGGTCTAAAACAAAGCGGACATGAGTGGAATATGAAGCTTGATGAAGTCCTGAAGTCATTCGGGTTTTCACCGTGCATCCTTGTGTTTACACACGAAATGTTAATGGTAACTATAGTATAATCATGGTATATGTTGATGATTTAATTATAGGTTGCTTGAAGCTGGATGAAGTTTTTACGATTGAAGAGCAAATTTCTAGCGTGTTTGGCGTAGTGGATGGCGGTCCGCTCAGTTATTTCCTTGGCATGGAAATTGAGCGCGAAGGTGAGACGGTAGAAAAAATACATCAACGACCTGCTTTCTCACTATAAGATGCAGGCTCATAAATACAAACAATAACCAGTCATTGATCGGAAGTTTAATGTACCTGTACCTGGCAATCCACAAGACCAGACATCCTGCACTCTGTATGTAAGTTATCGCAGCTGAATATAGAACTGCATTCTGAGCACGAAGCTGGTGCAAAACATATTTTGCGTTATTTAAAAGGGGCGATCGATTTGAAACTTCACTATAAATGGACGGGTGAAGAAATTAAGTGCTATGTTGATGCCGATTGGGGTTCCGATGCAGGCGACAAGAAGTCATACACCGGCAGTGAATTTATAGTAGCAGGCAGCGTTTTTTCATTGGAATTAAAGAAGAAAAGTGTTGTAGCGTTAAGCAACACTGAGGCAGAATATATTGGGTTGTCAAAAAAGTCTTGCGGTAGTTTCGCTAGTTGGCGCTGAAAGCGCGTAGTTCTAGTTTTATTCATCGCATCGGGTCATGCTATAGCTTTTTGGAAAGCCCATTTCACGAGCGGACTTTCGTTCGTGAGTTATAGCGTTGCAAACATGAAGCAAAATAAAAAGAAAATACGGCATATTTTACAGTACTACTACGATAAAGGCAAAAATGCCGCCAATAAAATTTGTGCAGTTTATGGACCCGATACAGTTTCCATTTCCACCGCACAACGATGCACAGTGTATCGTTTAATACAAGCTAGGGGGACAAAAATATTTTAGTTTGAAATTGAATTGTTTTGGTCGTGTTGATTAATGATTTTAAGTTTCATTGAAAAATTAATATATTTTTTTTAGATTTACGAATAGAAAACAAAAAATTGTGTAAAAAATATATCTAATTATTTTTTTAAATTTCAGAACATACAATAGCATTTACTTGAATGTATAAAATTCGTACTAATACATAAGTCCATTACACACAACTAATGAAAAAAAACGCGATGATTAGTAACGGATTTTTTACCAACAGAGCGAATAATAACAATATCGTAAAAAATAACAATAACACACAACAACAAAATGTTTAATACTACTATAGGGTGATTTCTTAAGAGCTTGATAACTTTTTTAAAAAAAAAAACGCATAAAATTTGCAAAATCTCATCGGTTCTTTATTTGAAACGTTAGATTGGTTCATGACATTTACTTTTTGAAGATAATTTCATTTAAATGTTGACCGCGGCTGCGTCTTAGGTGGTCCATTCGGAAAGTCCAATTTTGGGCAACTTTTTCGAGCATTTCGGCCGGAATAGCCCGAATTTCTTCGGAAATGTTGTCTTCCAAAGCTGGAATAGTTGCTGGCTTATTTCTGTAGACTTTAGACTTGACGTAGCCCACAAAAAATAGTCTAAAGGCGTTAAATCGCATGATCTTGGTGGCCAACTTACGGTCCATTTCTTGAGATGAATTGTTGTCCGAAGTTTTCCCTCAAAATGGCCATAGAATCGCGAGCTGTGTGGCATGTAGCGCCATCTTGTTGAAACCACATGTCAACCAAGTTCAGTTCTTCCATTTTTGGCAACAAAAAGTTTGTTAGCATCGAACGATAGCGATCGCCATTCACCGTAACGTTGCGTCCAACAGCATCTTTGAAAAAATACGGTCCAATGATTCCACCAGCGTACAAACCACACCAAACAGTGCATTTTTCGGGATGCATGGGCAGTTCTTGAATGGCTTCTGGTTGCTCTTCACCCCAAATGCGGCAATTTTGCTTATTTACGTAGCCATTCAACCAGAAATGAGCCTCATCGCTGAACAAAACACGCGCGCGAAACACATTTCGAACCGAACACTGATTTTGGTAATAAAATTCAATGATTTGCAAGCGTTGCTCGTTAGTAAGTCTATTCATGATGAAATGTCAAAGCATACTGAGCATCTTTCTCTTTGACACCATGTCTGAAATCCCACGTGATCTGTCAAATACTAATGCATGAAAATCCTAACCTCAAAAAAATCACCCGTTATATCATTACTCATTGAATGACTCATCATCACTGTTAGATTCATCTGAATCAGATACTAAATAATCTTTATCGTCATGGTCACATGTTACCTGACGTGGTACTTTTGATGGTATTGAAGGCGGGACAATTAAATTTAGAACTTCCTCCGGTAATTTATCTGTTTTCTTTCTAGGAACTTCTCTGAGTGAGCTGATTACCGGATCGGTTGTTATTAAAAGCAAATGTAGTAAATCTATATTCGTGGCTATACGTGACTGCTTTCTGGTGTGATGTTCGCGAAATCTACGGTAGTCCTTATTACGGGCCTCTTGAGATTCCTCCGAAAGTTGCCCGATTGGAAGAACATAAGTTCTGATTACTTCCGTACTATGTACCAGGATTTTGTGCACGGTGACTGGCATATAGTACCACGAATATAAATTAAGATAAAGGGTTCTTGTTTTGGAACAAAGATTTTCGAATTTATTGCAATCAATGTCGTAGCCGGAGGATAGCGTTCTCAATAATATGCTAAAATTTTTAATTAGCTTAATATCCAATCCGGTAATCTGCCCACTCAGTTCCGGATTCATAAAGAACCTGCGGGCCGTATTTCCATCATTAGACTTCCCATATCCAGGTTTGGGTGTGTCTACTATAAGTCCCATCTGGTTTTTAAACTTTTGTCTTACTTCTTCCGAACGCTGTTTTACACTAACCTTTTCTATATCGCTTGTAGCTTGCCACTTTTTTATGTCCAAACAATAACAAATGTGTAACATATATTCAAAGGAATGAATCCAGGCGTGCAAAGTAGACAAACTGAAACTATAATGTTCTTTTTCAACTACTACGTCTTTTAAGTCGCCATTCTTCAGTTTGGGAGTAGCACCACAGATATAACATTTTTGTAAAGAAAGTGTACCAGTGAAAGCATTACATACTTTTCCGTCTGCCATTGTAAGTAAAAGATTATGTTTTACCGAAATTTGAGAACCGCGATTATCACAAAGTGTTGGAAGAAGTTGAGATACTTCTTCCAAAACCTTGTTAGTTTCTGATGTAGTAAAATTAGTTGTTTCCTTTGAAAAAATAAGCTTAATTGGGCGACAATAGAGTGTGGACGAAGGCCGCGGATTTTGCCATAAAATGTTTTGGCAGGCATCGTCACTCAATCTCAAATGACCATTTTCGCGTCTGTTTATAGGAGTAACTTGTGCACTTAGAAACTACATAACAAGCTAATGCCTCATCACTTGTCAATTGTCTGCCTTCGCATGTAGTATCACCAGACTTCTTCTTTTTTGTAGATTTCAAACTTTCTTTAATCGAAGTAGCTATGTTTCTATTACCCTACAGGCGATTTGCTACTTCAGCGGCTACGGTCAACTCGATGGCACTTCGCGATTCTAGTAAGTCTTCGACCCTTCGTTTTTTCGTTTGAAAAGACGACGCTTCAAAATTTTTTTTTGGTCTACCTTGAGGTCGATTGCTTCCAGTTGATGAGATAGGACAGGGATGTTCCACTTGTAAGTGAAATTGTAAATCTGCTCCTTCTAACCAACTGCGATTTTTCTTTAAAAAACGTTCAATCATCATATTTACTTCAGTCCATTTTTTCGAAAATTTTGACGAAATACTCGAAATTTTTGACTTTATCTCCTTCTGTGTATCAGGTGTTACATTTTTAGCACTAAATTTTGTCAAAACATAATTAACTAACTGGGAATTTCGTTCTATTCTACATTTTCGCCATTCTTCAAATAACTCCATTTTTGAAATAGAGCAAACTCGATCTAGAAAAAAAATAATTAAAAATTATGGGGGAAAAATGGGGTACTCGACTAAAGGTCATTGTATAGCTTAAGGTTGCCGTTATACAATATTCAAACATTAGCTTGGATATATGTGGATAAAAAAAGTTGCATACTTTTAAAACTTGAAAATAAAAAGAATACAAACATTTTTATATGAGTTTTCAAAACCCCGTACGATGTATTAGCTAAACGCAAACCAAGTATTAAATTGCATTAAATATACATACATACCTTCTAAATTATATTCCATTTCATTAACAGTCGTGTTTTTCTCTCCAAACCTTGCTAAATCACTATTTATATTGTATTTTTTATTTAAATTGAAAACATAAAAATGATAACACCGTATCACTTCGATTAAACTAGTTGTAGTTAACCGTATTAGAATATTTTGCGCAATTCTTACTTAAAATTGTGGCATATCAAGGGTTGTTATAATCAGAGTAGTGTCAATTATTTGATTTTTTACATTGACTTTTGTCCGCCTACTATGATCTAGACGAATCACTGTGCGATGGTTTCAACGTTTTGTTCTGGTGTAGAGGTGGTCGAAGATGCGCCACGCTCCGGAAGGCCTGTCGTCGAAAATTGCGATAAAATCGCTGAATTGGTCGAAAGACAACGGCATAGTAGTCATCAAACCATTATAAACCATTTGAAGGAGCTTGGAGTCACTAAGAAGCTCGATGTATGGGTGCCACACGAATTGATTCAATAAAAATACCTCAAGACTTTTTTGACAACCCAATTTTATTTTGTCAATAGCAAAGCGGCCTACATTCGAAAATTAACAAATGAAATGGGCTTTCGTGTCATTAAGCTTACAGTTATCAATAGCGATAATCAGGGTGCCATGCATTTAGTTAAGAATCCAGTTTACCATGGTAGGAGTAAACATATTGATTTATAGTATCATCATGTTCGAGATATGCACAAAAACAATGAAATTAATTTGAATTATATTTGCACAGAAGAAATGTTTTCAGATATCTTTACAAAGAATTTGCAAAAAAATAAACATTGTAAATTTGGAAATAATGTTGGTTTCTATTAAATGAATTATATTAAATATTATATAGAGAAGGAGTGTTGTAATATATTTGCCACTACTGTATTAAAGATAGGTACATATAATATTTGTCATAACTGTATTTGAAACTGAAGTCAACTCTCTCAATTATATTCATGGATTTATTTTGTACCATTTATGTCATTCGCAAATAAATGTTCTGGAAAGAAGACGTTTTGTGCTTCAGTTCCTCTAAACCGGCTGCGAATTAAGTTATTAATTTCAACAAAATATTTTGGTATTCTGTGACAATCTTGATAAAAGTAAAAGCTTCAGTTCGCAAAGGTTCGCGAAGACAGGTGTAAAAAAATGGCGCATCCTGGTGACATTTAGGCTGTTCACGGTAAGGTGGTTATCGGGTTATGTGATTATTAGATTAAAAATAACCTCTATGCTCCGTGAGCACCCTATGTTGTATGGTTATTTGCTTATTTTTACACAAACAGCTGTTCATTGTTTACAATTTTAGTTCAATGAAATTCCAACTTATAAAATGCCTAAACAAAGTTTAAAAAGCAAAATAATCGAATTTAAAATAAGTTCTGCTATTCAGGAAATGGACTTTATTGAAGGTATGTGCTTATTAAATAATCCGAATTTTAAGGGTTCAAAAAATGCTTTGTATAAAATTTGCAGACATCTTGCATAATTTGCTGATTGTAAACACAAAACAGCTGTTAATAGCAGATTTTCCGATAAGAAAATCTAAATGGAAATGCCATTCGCTTAGTTTTACTTATTTTTTGTGCTGCCATTTAGTAAAATTCCAACGACTTTCTAATACTAGAAATAAGCAAAGAACCACATAATCTGTAAACAAGGGCCTAGGTTGGTCAACTTTGGTTATTTTGTCATAACGCATTTTGTTGTTGTTTACTTAATCACATAACCACATAACCCGATAACCACCTTATCGTGAACAGCCTAATTGATCCTGACTCTGCTGGTGATCTGAAAAAAATCAAAAGAAATTCTTAATCAGTAAGGATGCTGTTATAGTCCTTACCTCAGGGAACATGAAAATTTTTTTTTTTGAAAAATGGCGACTGCCTGAAAATAAACATCATTTTTTACGTTTTTTTTGAAATTCCTGATTTTTTTTTTAATATTCAAAAAAACAAAAATTTTGACATGATGCTGGTAGGAACGATAAAGAATTATATAAAGAAGGTTCACTCAAAATTTTCTAGTAAATTGGTTGTATAGAACTTGAGATAATGCCTGCACCGTGTGGAAAAAAAGTAGTTTCGAGAAAAAAGCGTTTAAAAAAATGAGTCATAATCGATACGGCCGAACCGGGCTAGATGCTGCGTCGCTAAAGTAACTGTAGCTCTTAAAATAATTTTAATTTTTAAAAATCCTTTGGAGGGTATGTTCTTAAGGGTCTAAACTTTAAATATATGAAAAAAAAATCGAATTTTTCATAATTCTAGAGTAGAATACCCCCTTAACTTTTTTTTTATAAACAAACACAATAGAGCTACTCACGAGCAGCTGGAGGCTTATATTCTTTTTATTCCAAATTTTCTAAAAAATCTGGAATATATTTCAAATAAATTAAGTATGAAAATTAATAATAACAAATTTCAATAATAAAAAAAGTAAAATATCTTCCATTTTCACAACAAGATGCACAATCAAATATTTAATTCATAACGAGCACTGTCAAGAGCATTTGACATCTTAACAACTTATAAAGAAAAGAGCTTTTTATTTCAGACACAGAATACGAAATACTTGATAAATTTCAAATTTTGACAAATTAGAAATATGTTGAAGTTGTCAAGTGCACAGAATAGAGCTGCTAATATCTTCAGATTTGCGGTTTTTATAAAAATTCTTAACAACCTATAAAGAAAAGAGCTTTTTATTTCAGACACAGAATACGAAATACTTGATAAATTTCAAATTTTGACAAATTATAAAAAATCCGTTAAAATAAAATATAGGAAGGAAAAAGGTAAGGTGATAGTGAGCAGAGACGACATATTTTTAGAAGATAAATATATAGGCAGTAATGAAACCAGTCATGACATTGTTGAGTTTGATGTTGGGGAAATTTTGCCGGATGCAGACGAAGCGAGCAGCATTAATGAAATCGGTGAGGATGAGCTAGCGAAGATAACGTTGAAATAAGCAGCAATAAGGAGTCAATAACGTATGATCGGGGTAGACCTAGAGTAGTTCGCAATGGTAATCGTGGCAGTAATCGAAAAAGCGACATGCATTGAATTTCGCCAAAAACATCGACGTCAAGATCCCATAATCAGTGAATGAGGCGCTTAATGATGACTACGCGAAACATTGGCGGGCATCTATGCAGAAGGAATACGATGCATTGGTGAAGAACAAAACTTGGTCATTAGTAGAGTAACCATCAAACGAGAAGGCAATCAATTGCATGTGGGTTTTCAATGTCAAGCGAAACGAAGATGGCAGTGTTGAGCGATTCAAGAGTCGTTTAGTGGCGAAAGGTTGTAGTCAACAGTATGGTATAAATTTCACCGAAACGTTTTCTCCAGTTGTAAGGTATGCGACAGTGCGTATGTTGTTAGCACTAGCATGCGTATATAAGCTACATTTGCATTAAATGGACGTATCAACGGCTTATTTAAATAGCGATTTGCACGAAGTAGTCTACATGAAGCAACCTGAAGGCTTTTTAGATAAGAAGTTTCCAGCGGGTTTTAAAATTAAATGAAGCCCTGTATGGTCTAAAACAAAGCGGACATGAGTGGAATATGAAGCTTGATGAAGTCCTGAAGTCATTCGGGTTTTCACCGTGCATCCTTGTGTTTACACACGAAATGTTAATGGTAACTATAGTATAATCATGGTATATGTTGATGATTTAATTATAGGTTGCTTGAAGCTGGATGAAGTTTTTACGTTTGAAGAGCAAATTTCTAGCGTGTTTGGCGTAGTGGATGGCGGTCCGCTCAGTTATTTCCTTGGCATGGAAATTGAGCGCGAAGGTGAGACGGTAGAAAAAATACATCAACGACCTGCTTTCTCACTATAAGATGCAGGCTCATAAATACAAACAATAACCAGTCATTGATCGGAAGTTTAATGTACCTGTACCTGGCAATCCACAAGACCAGACATCCTGCACTCTGTATGTAAGTTATCGCAGCTGAATATAGAACTGCATTCTGAGCACGAAGCTGGTGCAAAACATATTTTGCGTTATTTAAAAGGGGCGATCGATTTGAAACTTCACTATAAATGGACGGGTGAAGAAATTAAGTGCTATGTTGATGCCGATTGGGGTTCCGATGCAGGCGACAAGAAGTCATACACCGGCAGTGAATTTATAGTAGCAGGCAGCGTTTTTTCATTGGAATTAAAGAAGAAAAGTGTTGTAGCGTTAAGCAACACTGAGGCAGAATATATTGGGTTGTCAAAAAAGTCTTGCGGTAGTTTCGCTAGTTGGCGCTGAAAGCGCGTAGTTCTAGTTTTATTCATCGCATCGGGTCATGCTATAGCTTTTTGGAAAGCCCATTTCACGAGCGGACTTTCGTTCGTGAGTTATAGCGTTGCAAACATGAAGCAAAATAAAGAGAAAATACGGCATATTTTACAGTACTACTACGATAAAGGCAAAAATGCCGCCAATAAAATTTGTGCAGTTTATGGACCCGATACAGTTTCCATTTCCACCGCACAACGATGGTTTCAACGTTTTGTTCTGGTGTAGAGGTGGTCGAAGATGCGCCACGCTCCGGAAGGCCTGTCGTCGAAAATTGCGATAAAATCGCTGAATTGGTCGAAAGACAACGGCATAGTAGTCATCAAACCATTATAAACCATTTGAAGGAGCTTGGAGTCACTAAGAAGCTTGATGTATGGGTGCCACACGAATTGATTCAATAAAAATACCTCAAGACTTTTTTGACAACCCAATTTTATTTTGTCAATAGCCGCAAAAGAAGCGGCCTACATTCGAAAATTAACAAATGAAATGGGCTTTCGTGTCATTAAGCTTACAGTTATCAATAGCGATAATCAGGGTGCCATGCATTTAGTTAAGAATCCAGTTTACCATGGTAGGAGTAAACATATTGATTTATAGTATCATCATGTTCGAGATATGCACAAAAACAATGAAATTAATTTGAATTATATTTGCACAGAAGAAATGTTTTCAGATATCTTTACAAAGAATTTGCAAAAAAATAAACATTGTAAATTTGGAAATAATGTTGGTTTCTATTAAATGAATTATATTAAATATTATATAGAGAAGGAGTGTTGTAATATATTTGCCACTACTGTATTAAAGATAGGTACATATAATATTTGTCATAACTGTATTTGAAACTGAAGTCAACTCTCTCAATTATATTCATGGATTTATTTTGTACCATTTATGTCATTCGCAAATAAATGTTCTGGAAAGAAGACGTTTTGTGCTTCAGTTCCTCTAAACCGGCTGCGAATTAAGTTATTAATTTCAACAAAATATTTTGGTATTCTGTGACAATCTTGATAAAAGTAAAAGCTTCAGTTCGCAAAGGTTCGCGAAGACAGGTGTAAAAAAATGGCGCATCCTGGTGACATTTAGGCTGTTCACGGTAAGGTGGTTATCGGGTTATGTGATTATTAGATTAAAAATAACCTCTATGCTCCGTGAGCACCCTATGTTGTATGGTTATTTGCTTATTTTTACACAAACAGCTGTTCATTGTTTACAATTTTAGTTCAATGAAATTCCAACTTATAAAATGCCTAAACAAAGTTTAAAAAGCAAAATAATCGAATTTAAAATAAGTTCTGCTATTCAGGAAATGGACTTTATTGAAGGTATGTGCTTATTAAATAATCCGAATTTTAAGGGTTCAAAAAATGCTTTGTATAAAATTTGCAGACATCTTGCATAATTTGCTGATTGTAAACAAAAAACAGCTGTTAATAGCAGATTTTCCGATAAGAAAATCTAAATGGAAATGCCATTCGCTTAGTTTTACTTATTTTTTGTGCTGCCATTTAGTAAAATTCCAACGACTTTCTAATACTAGAAATAAGCAAAGAACCACATAATCTGTAAACAAGGGCCTAGGTTGGTCAACTTTGGTTATTTTGTCATAACGCATTTTGTTGTTGTTTACTTAATCACATAACCACATAACCCGATAACCACCTTATCGTGAACAGCCTAATTGATCCTGACTCTGCTGGTGATCTGAAAAAAATCAAAAGAAATTCTTAATCAGTAAGGATGCTGTTATAGTCCTTACCTCAGGGAACATGAAAAATTTTTTTTTTGAAAAATGGCGACTGCCTGAAAATAAACATCATTTTTTACGTTTTTTTTGAAATTCCTGATTTTTTTTTTAATATTCAAAAAAACAAAAATTTTGACATGATGCTGGTAGGAACGATAAAGAATTATATAAAGAAGGTTCACTCAAAATTTTCTAGTAAATTGGTTGTATAGAACTTGAGATAATGCCTGCACCGTGTGGAAAAAAAGTAGTTTCGAGAAAAAAGCGTTTAAAAAAATGAGTCATAATCGATACGGCCGAACCGGGCTAGATGCTGCGTCGCTAAAGTAACTGTAGCTCTTAAAATAATTTTAATTTTTAAAAATCCTTTGGAGGGTATGTTCTTAAGGGTCTAAACTTTAAATATATGAAAAAAAATCGAATTTTTCATAATTCTAGAGTAGAATACCCCCTTAACTTTTTTTTTTATAAACAAACACAATAGAGCTACAACAACAAGATGCACAATCAAATATTTAATTCATAACGAGCACTGTCAAGAGCATTTGACATCTTAACAACTTATAAAGAAAAGAGCTTTTTATTTCAGACACAGAATACGAAATACTTGATAAATTTCAAATTTTGACAAATTAGAAATATGTTGAAGTTGTCAAGTGCACAGAATAGAGCTGCTAATACCTTCAGATTTGCGGTTTTTATAAAAATTCTTAACAACCTATAAAGAAAAGAGCTTTTTGTTTCAGACACAGAATACGAAATACTTGATAAATTTCAAATTTTGACAAATTATAAAAAATCCGTTAAAATAAAATATAGGAAGAAAAAACCGTTGCCAAACTGTTTTAGTATTCGGTTTATTTCTCGGTAAAAAACCGAAATACCGCTAGAAACAAAACAGTTTGGTAATACATGTAATTCATTATTGATTGCCAATAAACGCTTAACGTTCTTAAATAACTCGATACAAACCATGAAAAAACCCGCGAACTCACCCGTTGATTTAATGACGACTTTGATGACAAAATGGGATCGCGAAAAAAAGTTCGAGCTACGAGCTGACTGTTGATACGTATATGCACACGGATCGCAAAAGAAAGAGAGCTGGGCGCCGTCCGCCAGTCCCTTTTGTTGATTGTGTTTGATGTCCTCGTGTGTGGTGTAGATGATGATGCGGTGAGCATGATGCCGATGTGTTGAGTATGGGGTGTGTAATGTGGGGTGAAGATGTGGTGTAGTCGTGTTATATTAAGAGAGGGGTCAGAAGCTCATTTAGCCAGTTCTGTTAGAACACAAAAAATATCTCCACAACAACAAAAATAAGTATTTACATACGCATTAATTTCCAGCAAAACCCCTAATACTTAATCAAGTATAAGCTGGATTGCTTAAAATAAGCAGAAGGCAAAACATAAGCCGACCAAATTAGAGAAAAGCAGCAAACTTAAACATATGTGAAAATAAATAAAAAAATAAAAATTAAAAAAATTGTATACAAATATCTTTTTAATATATCCCACATATACTCACATATTTACTTGTTTAACGTACAAAGAATATAATTTGCTCTTTTATATTTAACATTAACTAACATTACATTTGAACTACTTATATGAATAATACTTACATACATATATATTTGCGTATATGTATATATATATTAATACATATCTACAAACAATTGAAGTTACGGAAATTACCTACGGTCTGCCAATTTTCTTTTCGCAGTTCATCCGTACAGCGAACATATACATATGTACAGGTGTACTTATGTATATGCACATACGGGAGCATTATAAGTACGGAAAAATATACCCCATTTACATTTTGAATGTCAAGAACCGATTCTTAATCGACTTCGACTACTGGAGATCGATTCCGAAAAATCGATTATTTTACGAGAAAACTCGATTTTCGAGTAGAATCGGAATCGAGTTTACCATCCCTACTGGCAGCTATCGGGGCACATATAAAACCTCCGCACAATAACCACCACAAAAAAAATGATTTTTTTTCCATGTAATTTATATGGAAAACAGAAAATTTGAAATAGGCACCTCTTAATATTAATATTAAGAGCTCATCTTTTGAGTGACTTTTTTTTACACATTTTCGAAAGTTTTGAGCCTGTTTTTCAGTTGAAAAAAAAAGGTTGCCTCAGAATGACACACCCTAATGTATATATTTATATACATACATGCGAAATTTCCGTTGACACGGACAAGCAATGGCGAAGCTCACGTTTTGTCAAAGAGTCAATGTGTCGACGGACCGACGCGGCGACAAAGCGTCACAACATTGTGTTGTTGGTAGAAAATCCTAGCTGTGCCGAAAACACAAACGAACGATCGCCAATTGCCACTGCTTCCCTTGCCGTTGAAACAGCTTCGCATACAAACCAGTGTAGATGTGTATGTTTGTGTGTGAACTTGCATACATATCGACGCAGATTTTTGCAAGCCGCTTAAAAATATTTTTTACATCCCTTGACAAATACAGTCAATCCCGGTTATGTGCCACAATCAAAGATACAGACGTTTGTGGTTTGTAAAAATCATATACATTATTTCTGTAAAGTCTTTTTGTGTTAGTTCCTAATTTTCTGCTCTCATTTGGAACCAATATTAATAAATAAGTTATCGTTTGGAAGGTGGCGGTTAGCTCTACATGCAAAACCATGTTTTAATTAGCGGGGTGTTTTTGTTTAATCGTATTTTATAAAAAATATTTATAAAAAAAAAACGATTGTGAATGCATAAAAAAATCAATTTGTACTGTAACGCTATTTCGAATCCGTACTGCAACGCTTTTGACACGTAGATGTCGCTAAGACTGCTGCGAGCGGGCTTTCTACACTTGAATAGTGGTCAAATAAGTGAACAAGACTGCGTTCACGTTGGGTCATAAACTCGACTTAAAGGGACATTTTTTGGGTTATAAAGTGAAAAACTCTTACTACGCAAAGTAAAAAAAAACGTCGAAAATAGAAGTTATTAGTAACGGAAAATGTTTTATCTTGAGAATAACTGTTACCAGGCAGCGCAAAACAAAAAAGTCGAAAATCAACTCAAGTTTATGGCTCAATGTGAATGTAATATAAGTGCTGGAATTTCAAATAGCGACTTGCGCATATTTGTATGTATAGTGTAGCTAATTGAAAATATTTTTTTATATACATACCTGTGATAAAATACATAATTGGTAAGTTCTAAGATGTGCATTTTTACATGAATTACATGTGTTCACATTTTGTTCATATTGTTAGATTATAATGCCTAGGGCCACCTTAAATCCTTCAACTGAGCGAAGAAGACGTCAAGAAGCTAGAAGAAGTCGACCAAGGCAGCAAAGAAATATTCATCTAGCCCATGCAAGGAAACAGTGCGTAACCACCGACAGGGACAAAGTCATCAAATGGGAGTCCAGCGTAGGAGTGACTTGGTACCATCATATATTTTAAAGTTAAGCAGTGACACAAATTCTAGGAGAATACAGGAAAAGCTTCCAAAAACTTATTGTTCCGCACGCTTTGGAATCATCCAAGAACCACATAGCGTTGGGCGTATGGATCAACAATGTATATTTTGTATGGCAAAACTATTTGCAAGTGAAGTTAGTTCTTCAATTTGTTGTCACAAAGAGAAGGTGAGTTTGCCAGAAATTTCTGTATGTGAAGAAGTTAAAACTATAATCCAACGCAATGCTTCTGTAACAAAAAACTATTTGGAAAACATAAGAAAATTTAACAATGCATCAACGCATTTGCATCAGTTCAAGTAAACTTTGTTAACATCCCTGGAAGAGGCCCCTTTTGTTTCAAGCTAAACGGTCAAGTATATCATAGAATTGGAAGTTTACAACTACCTGAGGGCGAAACACTCTCATATGCTGGCCTATATATTATAGACAATGATGATGCTTTGCACTATCGTACAAACCGAGAGGTTAATAACAGTTGTTGCCAATTTCTCATGAACCAACTACAAACAATGCTTATAGCCTACAATCCGTATGCGAGTTTATTCAATTGTGTCAAAGATATGTCTAATAATATTGCTGATATGCAAATACAATTTAGTATGGAAAATGCTTTCCATCCCGAAAGATATAATGCACCCACTGCATCTGAAGTTGCGGCAGTTTTTTTGGGTCAAGATGGCGTTCCACCAGGCAAACTTGACTTTACAATTTCTTATAAGTCAGATGGATCACTTAGTAAAATATCGTATCTGAATCCCCATTCAGATCCAATGTGCTATCCTCTGCTCTTTCCCCTGGAGACACAGGATGGAGACCAGGTATGCAACACGTCGACATCCACGCAACTGCAATACGAAGCGTTACCACTCATTTGCAATATTATTGTTACTGTTTAGCAATAAGAGGTGAATTTAATATAATACAAGCTTCAGGCAAATTATTTCAGCAATACGTTGTAGACAGTTATGTCAAAGTGGAAGGCTCCAGAGTTGCATACATTAGATCACATCAAAAAGATTTAAGAGTTGAAAGCTATAAAGGGTTAATGGATTTCCTTCATGCAGATGCTCAACAAAGAGGTGAAGCTACAGGACTTCCTGTTTTTCTTCCGTCTTCGTTTATTGGTAGCCCGCGAAACATGCTTCAAAATTATCAAGATGCAACTATAGTATCCCGTTTTGGCAAACCAGACATTTTCCTTACATTTACTTGCAACCCTAAATGGATTGAAATAACATCAGAACTTAAGCCGTATGAGAGGACAGAAAACAGGCCTGATTTAATCTCAAGAGTATTTCACTTAAAACTCATATCACTTTTAGATGATTTATTAAAAAAGCACGTACAAGGTGTAGTTCTTGCGTATGTTAGTGTAATCGAATTCCAAAAAAGAGGCCTACCGCACGCGCATATTCTTCTTATGCTTCGAGAAGTCGACAAGCTCCGTTCAATTGAAGATGTGGATTCCTTAATTTCTGCCGAGCTTCCAAACAATGAGAAAGACCCGCAACTTATTACAATTATAAAGCAAACTATGACGCACGGCCCATGCGGTATTTTAAATCCAAACAGCAAAGGGTTCCCCAAAGAATTTCGAAGTGAAACAAACATAAACGTAAATGGTTACCCTCTTTATAGACGTCGTGAGAATTATGTTACAGCAACTACTGAAAAATTGACAATCGCTGGATCGTACCGTATAATTCTTACCTAAGTCGAAAATATCAGGCTCACATTAATATCGAGCATTGTTCCTCAATTAAATCTGTTAAGTATTTGTGCAAATATGTGTATAAGGGTCATGACTGTGCTTCACTGAAATTGAGCATTAACTCTGACGGGCAAAGGGAAGTAAATATAGACGAAGTTAATACATTCTAAGACTGTCGTTATGTTAGTCCTCCAGAGGCAATGTGGCGACTTCATGAGCGCCAACTCTTTCATCGTTCACATATTATTGAGCGGCTACCTGTCCATTTACAAGAAGAACAAATGATTTACTTCCGAGCTGGTCGCGAAGCTGAAACCAATATTAGCAAGGACTCCAAACTCTTGGCGTTTTTCAAGCTTTGCAACGAAGAAGAGGACGCCCGTCAGTATTTATACCACGAAATTCCCGAACTCTACGTATGGTCTAAAGGCAAATGGTGCATAAGGGCGAGAAACAGTAAGTGCATTGGTCGGATGTACACCGTAAATCCAATGGATTATGAAAGGTATTTCCATCGTCTTTTACTTCTCCATATCAAAGGACCAAAGTCATACACGGAAATACGTACGGTGAATGGTGTAGTCTATGATAGCTTTCAAGCAGCTGCGGAAAAATTGCGTTTAGTAGGTAACAATGCTGAGTGGAAAGAATGTTTGCAGGTAAGCTGTAACTTACCAAATGCCAACTCAGTTGAGATGGCTTTTTGCAATTATTTGCGTTTTCTGTTCACCAACCAACATTTTGGAGCTTTGGCATATATTTCGTGATGCATTATCAGAGGATTACCAAAAACAACACCAGCGCGACGAGTCCTACAATCGTGCTTTACTAGATTTAGAAAACATTTTTAAAATGCATGGCAGAACGTGTCAACACTTTTGCTTACCTCAACCAACTTTAGTTGACCAGCCTAACATACTCTACAACGTTGAAGAAGAACGTCAACATGGACAAGAAGCTTTTAGCAAACTGAATCAAGAGCAAACGTTAATAGTGGAAGAAGTTTGCTATTTTATTGACGGACCAGGTGGTACGCTATGTCACATCCTATGAGGGGCAAATAAGGTGGTTTTACCAGTTGCATGGACAGGCATTGCTGCGAATCTGTTATCTGGGGGACGAACTTCACATGCTCTTTTTAAGCTACCTGTGCCTATTTTAGATACTTCAGTGTCATCTATGCGGCCCAACTCAAAAGAAGCACAGCTTTTACGGAAAACAGATTTATTTATTTGGGACGAAGTATATATGGTACCTACCTGGATGCAATAACCATTGTTGATAAGCTTTTCAAAGATATAACAAATGTGAATTTGCCATTTGGAGGAAAAATATTTGTATTTGGAGGTGATTTTAGACAAGTTCTTCCAGTTGTTAGACATGCCACCAGAACTTAAATTATTGAAAATTGCATTAAACGCTCACCGTTGTGGTCAAAGGTGAAAATTCGTATATTAGTTCAAAATATGCGAGCCAATAATGACCCTGAGTTTAAAAACTGGCTACTCAAACTGGGAAATGGTGACTTAGAAATCCAACATGAAATATCCGAAGATACTATTAAAATTCCACGGCAATACTACGCTGATTATGATAACCTAATTGCTAAGGTTTACGGCACAAATGAAATAAATGACAGTAACATATCTAAGTTTTACTCAACAGCTATTTTATGTCCAAAAAATGACGAATGCTCGACTTTTAATGAGTTTATATGTGGTATCAGTAGACTCGACCGTACGGTCAACAAAATCGCGTACGAACAAAATGCGACCGTGCTAAATATAGCAACCGTGCGCAATACAAAATAAACAACGCTGACTTGACCGAGATAGCCAACCCACGGACGCTAACAAGACACAGTTGAATTTTGAACTTGGCATCGTTCGGTTGTGCTTTTAGCATCTGAATATCTACAACACGTTTGTTTAAGAATAACTGAAATGTAACTTTGAGTGTAAAATAATTTGTTTAAGGCTAACTGAAAAGTATGTAAGTAACTCGGAGTGCGAAATAATAAGAATAACTGAAATGTAACTTTGAGTGTAAAATAATCTGTTTAAGAATAACTGAAAAGTGTGTAACTTGGAGTGCAAAATAATAAGCAACGTTTTCTATTAAAAGCGCTTGTGTCCTGCTGAAAGTAAACTTAAGAAAAAATATAAAACTTATAACCAGTTTCTAAGTTGAACCACAAATGTTTAAATGACTTTTATACTTTTATTTTAAATAAATGCTTAAATGCCCCCCCCCTTGCTACGTGCCTGGCGAAAGTGCGTATTTTGGGAAAGGAATTCCCACAAAATTGACTTTTATACTTTTATTTCAAATAAGTGATTAAATACAAAAGTGCGTTTTGGGAAAGGAAATCCCACAAATTTGGGGACTCAGTCCGGAATAATCCGTGGTCATATTGATAAAACAAGATCAACTGTACATAAAGACAACTGTACATAAAGACTTGTGTGGTGAAACATTGATAACGGAGGTTTGGTGAAGCAAGAGGCTGAGTAGCGGAAAAATGGCAAGACAAGGCATCGTATAGTGGGAATATTTAAACGGAATTCTGGCGTGAAGCGAAAGAAGCAGTGAAGGTGTGAAACAGCAACAGCGCTGCTATTGTCAGCAAACAAGAGCAGCAGTGCAGTGTGAACAGCAGAGAAAAAGAAAACCAGATTGAAAGAGAACATCAGCAGCAGACAGCCGTACAGCATAAGCAGCGTTCAGAAGCAAAGTAAAGAAGAGTAACATCGATTACTAGTGAAGATTCCAGAAGAGGAATAGGTACGAGTCAAAGCAGCGAGCAAGCAGAGCGAAAAGTAGCAGAATAAGCAAAAGCAAGGTAAAGAAGAGTAATTTTGATTACTAGCGAAGATTCCAGAAGAGGAATAGGTACGAGTCAAAGCGGCGAGCAAGCAGAGCGAAAAGGAAGAAGAGTGGCATCGACTACTAGCGAAGATTCCAGTAAGTGTCTAATTAGAAAAGTATAAGAAAGTATATTGTTTATTTCCTATTAGCGATTTGGCTTATAAGCTACTATAACGGCGATACATATTAGTACCGACTAATAATTGTAAATGTATCGTAGCATATACGATTAAACAAGTTGTTCCAATTAATGATTCGGCTTTTAGAAGCTACAGTAACGGCGATACATATTAGTACTGACTAATAATTGTAAATGTATCGTAGCATATACGATTAAATACGTTTTTAATGCAAAAATTTAAAACATTAAATGTTAAAAAACCAATTTGCTATTAAATTTAAAAGAAAATTAAAAAATTATAATTATATTATATTATATATTATAAAAGATTTTTATTATAAGATTATTTGTAAACGTTCATAACCCAACATGGATACTGAAACCATTAAGGCTATGACGTTAGCGTTGCTAAGAGAAAAATGCGTAGAACTGGGACTGACAACGAACGGAAAGAAGTCAGACCTACAGACCCGCCTGATCCGACATTTTGGCCTGAGTGATGCTGAGTTCAGCGACGATGAATCGAGTGCCGGTCAGTATGAAGACGTAGAAACCGTAGGTCCGCGTGTTAGGAACATTTCACACTTTACATTGAGAGATATTGAAGATAGTATATCTTCATTTACTGGTACGGACTCACTAGACGTTAATCAGTGGGTAATTGAATTCGAAGATAATGCGGCCACAGTAGGGTGGAATGAGTTACAAATGTTTATTTACGCAAAACAACTCTTAAAGGGTGCAGCTAAGTCGTTTATTAGGGGCGTAAGTGGTATACGCAATTGGTCGTCTTTAAGAAAGATACTTGTTGAAGAGTTTGGGGTGAAACTGTCTTCAGCGGAAATACACAATAGTTTAAGGAATCGTCGTAAAAAGTATGAGAATCGTTTCTTGAGTATTTATACAGTTTAATTGAAGTTGGTAAACCTATTGCAATCGATGATGAAAGTATTATAGAATATTTCGTGAATGGTATTTCAGATTCCAAAATACACAAAGCTGTTTTATATCAAGCCAGAACGATTAGTGAACTTAAGAATCAAATCAAGATATACGAAAAAATTCGGTTGATGCAACAACATCAGCCTAAAGTTTTTCAGAATCAATCTGAGTTTAGGCGTTCAGATGTCAAAGTAGATAGTAATCCAGGGGAAAACAAGAAATGTTTCAAGTGTGGTGAAGGGACACATTTTGCAAAAAATTGTCCGGGTAAGCAGTACCGTTGTTACAAGTGTAATAAGATAGGTCATCGTTCTTTTGAATGTACAAGTAATAATTTACCGAACAGCATAATTAAACAAGAAAAAAATATAAACGTAATAACGGATGTGGGCGGATTAATATTTAAGAACGTTCAACAAAATGGTTTTACTTTTTCTGCGTTAGTTGACACTGGAAGTGATCTTTGTATTATGCGTTATGATACTTTTATGCGCCTTAAGCAGGATGTTCAATTAAGCAACGACAAAAGATAGTGTTATTTTTACACTAGGAAGTTTCGATTTAGATATGAACATAGACGATATTAAACTGAACATCAATTTCCATGTATGTAGTTAAAGAAAAAGATTTACGTTATGCTGCTATAATAGGTAATTATTGTATTGGGAAAAGTTGACATGTTGGTAAGGGAAGGTGACGCAATTTTTGTTAAGAGATCTGTTAACCCCGACCACCCGCAAAACCAGAGAGATCTGTTTACAGAATTTAAAAGTATTTGTTTCTCTATAGAAGAAGAAGGAAAAAATAAACCGGTAGCAGACTTAACTCATTTGAATAGAGACCAATCTACGGTTTTATTATCAATGATTAATACGTATTCACCTATGAAGAAAATAGAAAGTCCCGTTGTTATGAAAATTATTCTTACAGATGACGTACCGGTGTACACTACCCCTAGACGAGTACCTTATGCAGATCAGTGTTTTATTGAAAATCAGGTTAGTCAATGGTTAGAGGAGGGTATAATACGGCAGAGCACTTCAGAGTATGCTTCTCCTATAGTATTAGTACCGAAAAAAGATGGGTCTAAAAGAATGTGTTGCGATTACCGAAAGTTGAACCAGAAAATAGTGAAGGATAATTTTCCTATGGTATTGATTGACGATGTCCTAGAACGGTTACAGAGCGCAAAGATTTTTACAACTTTAGATTTGGCTAATGGATTCTTCCATGTGCCAGTCTCACGCGAGTCTCAAAAATTGACATCATTTGTTACCCACCATGGTCAATATGAGTTTTTATACGTTCCGTTTGGCATTTCGAATTCTCCTGCAGTTTTTTGTCGATTCGTTAGTTCAGTTTTCAGAGATTTAATACAGGATGGTACTATTATTGTGTATATGGACGATATTATTGTGCCCGCCAAAGATGAGGAGACTAATATTCAGAAACTTGGGCTTGTGTTGAAACGCGCATCAGTAAATGGTTTACGAATACGTTGGGACAAATGCCAGTTTTTAAAGAAAAAAGTGTCCTTCTTGGGGTACATAGTAGAAAATGGAACTATAAAGCCTTCAGAGGAGAAAATACGAGCAGTGTCAAACTTTCCAATCCCTAATAATGTGAAGTCGGTTCAGCGTTTTTTGGGATTAACTTCATATTTTCGAAGGTTCGTGGCGGATTACGCGTTGAAAGCTAGGCCACTTACGGACTTATTGCGGAAGAGCGTTAGGTTTAAAATGGGTGACGAAGAGCTTTTGGCAGTCGAACAACTAAACGTAGCGTTGACAAGTGCGCCAGTACTTAAACTATACGACCCGCAGGCAGGGACCGAAGTACATTCAGATGCGAGCATGTATGGATATGGGGCGGTATTGTTGCAAAAAGACTCAACTGATCAACAGTATCATCCAGTACAATACATGAGTCGTCGGACAACTCTGCAGGAGGAAAAATATCATTCATACGAGCTAGAGGTTTTAGCTATCATAGAGGCTTTAAAAAAGTGGCGTATATATCTATTGGGCATACATTTTAAAATCATAACAGATTGTAACGCGTTCGCTCAAACGATGAAAAAGGGTGAAGTTCCTCTAAGGGTTTCGAGATGGTCTATTTTTCTTCAAGACTTTTCGTTTACTATCGAGCACCGATCCGGAACAAAAATGAGGCACGTAGATGCTTTGAGTCGAATTTCTTGTTTACTGATAGAGGACTCCGTGAGACACCAGTTAAAAGAAGCTCAATTAGGTGACGAATGGGTAAAAGCGATCCGCAAAGTACTTGAGAAGGAAGAGTATATGGATTTTTTCGTGAAATATGACTTATTGTACAAAAACCCAGTATTAGAGTTGCTAGTAGTAAACAGGGATGGAGGAAGAAATTATTAGGTTAGCTCATAGAAAATGACACTATGGCATAAAAAAAACTCAAGATCGTCTGGAAAAAGAATTTTTTATCCCAAATTTGTGTTCCGAGGTGGAGAGAGTGGTTAGAAATTGTGTCGAGTGTATTATCAATGAAAGCAAAATGGGTAAAAAAGAAGGGTTTCTTTCACCAATAGATAAAGAAAACACACCTTTAGCAACTTTTCACATTGACCATGTAAGACCGATGGAATTAACCACAAAAAAATACAAACATATATTAGTTATTGTCGACAGTTTCTCGAAATTTGTTTGGTTATTCCCGGTAAAGTCAACAGATAGTGCATCAGTTATTGATTGTTTGGTAAAATTGTCGATTACATTTGGTAACCCGAGGAGAATAATTTCAGACAGGGGTCTGTCAGAAGCGTTCGCAGAGTATTGCAAAGCAAATGGAATTCAGCACTTACTTATAGCAACAGGCGTACCGAGAGGGAATGGACAAGTCGAACGAATCCATAAGATTGTAGTTCCTATGCTAGCAAAATTATCACAAGAAAACCCATCTCAATGGTATAAGTTTGTAGGACGTGTTCAGCAAATTATTAATAACACACCCCCTAGGAGTACAAAAATCACTCCGTTTACAATTTTGACGGGGTTAGACATGCGCAGCACTGATGATTTAGAGTTAAGAGAATTATTACGAAATGAGACAGTGGAAGAAATTGATAGAGAAAGAGATAGTTTAAGAAAAGAAACACAGAAAACATTCAAAAACTGCAACAAGAAAATTGTAGAAACTATAATTCTAAGAGAAGACCTGAAACTCAATATAAAACAAATGACCTAGTCGCAATTAAGAGAACTCAATTCGGACCAGGGTTAAAGTTGAAACCTAAATTCTTGGGTCCTTATAAGATGACTGCTACGCTTAAACATGGCAGGTACGAGGTAAGGAAAGTTGGAGACCACGAAGGACCGCACAAAACAATCACAGTATCGGAATACATGAAGAAATGGTGCGAATCATTCGGGGCGAATGAACCATCAGGACGGCCGAATGTGGAATCAGTAGACTCGACCGTACGGTCAACAAGATCGCGTATGAACAAAATGCGACCGTGCTAAATATAGCAACCGTGCGCAATACAAAATAAACAACGCTGACTTGACCGAGATAGCCAACCCACGGACGCTAACAAGAATAACAGTTGAATTTTGAACTTGGCATCGTTCGGTTGTGCTTTTAGTATCTGAATATCTACAACACGTTTGTTTAAGAATAACTGAAATGTAACTTTGAGTGTAAAATAATTTGTTTAAGACTAACTGAAAAGTATGTAAGTAACTCGGAGTGCGAAATAATAAGAATAACTGAAATGTAACTTTGAGTGTAAAATAATCTGTTTAAGAATAACTGAAAAGTGTGTAACTTGGAGTGCAAAATAATAAGCAACGTTTTCTATTAAAAGCACTTGTGTAAACTTAAGGTAAAATATAAAACTTATAACCAGTTTCTAAGTTGAACCACAAATGTTTAAATGACTTTTATACTTTTATTTTAAATAAATGCTTAAATGCGAAAGTGCATATTTTGGGAAAGGAATTCCCACAAAATTGACTTTTATACTTTTATTTCAAATAAGTGATTAAATACAAAAGTGCGTTTTGGGAAAGGAAATCCCACATATAGATAATAGTATCAAAGTTATTGCCCGGGGAAATTAAAATTTATCTAAGTTGCGACACAGTCGAAAAAAATGAAAGTTATGATGCTCAGATCCAACTGTACCCTTCCAGATGACTAGAAAACAGTTTCCTTTAAAAGTCGCTTTCGCTATGACTATAAACAAAGCCCAAGGTCAAACATTCGATAAAGCCGGTTTATATTTACCTAGCCCAGTATTTTCACATGGACAGTTATATGTGGCCTTTTCTAGAGTCAGGCGATTCGAAGATATTACTTTTTCAGCCCAAGCGACATTCGAGCAAAAAATTGAAAATTAATTTATTTTTACGTCGAATTTTGTATTTAAGGAAGTTTTGTAAAAAAATGTTAAGTTAATAAATACATGTACATATCGAACATAGCTAAAAACGTATACATATATCTATTACTTCTGATTGATGGTTTTGTGGTCATTGGGTCATATTTATAAAAAAAAAAGTTAAATATAGCTTTTTCTCAAATTTTCAGAAATTCGACATATGTAAGTTTGTATGAAGGAAACTTCAAAATTTTAGAAAAAGGTTTGAAAAATCCTGACCTGAACTAATAAAAGGTTTCAAACCATTTTTGTTTTTTTTTTTGTTGCGCAAGGCACGGGTCCACCTAAATAGTAGCTATTATTGGCTTGAGTAATTTTGTTATTTCTCCCTTTAATATTATTTAATCTACCAGTTTCGAAAGTCCTTTGATTATATTTTTTCCTGTGATTGTAGGAAATAGCTCTCTTCTCGTCTAATAACCTATATTTTGAAAAGCTATTATACATTTCGAGTAAGGTAGCACTTTCGCTCAAATGAGTACGATAACTTCCGTCAATTTTTTCAATTAAAATATCCCTAAGATCCCCATCTATATTTATGGGCATATATATTGAGGGTTTTGCGTCATCAAATTCATATAGTTCATTAAGCCTATAACTGGAGTGCAAAAAGAAATCAAAAAGTTTTCTTAAATTACTAACCTTAATATTTCTGCATCGATTGAAGATTTGCGAGTAGGTTTCCTCCGGTTGGTACCTATGTTTCAAACGCTGCTTTACCTCCGTCCAGTTGCTGTTGTATGCCAGTTGTTGGATGCATCTTCCTGCTTCGCCGACTAATTTTTCGTTTATAACGATTTGTGTAACGAACTCTTCCAAATGGGACTTGTTGTTGTAAATTGTCACCCTTTGACCCGCTGAATGGCTTTAAGTGACGAAAGTGACTTATAACTTTGTCGTCACTAAGAACGAGCTGCTGCGACTGCTGGTTATGTAGCTGCTGGTAGTGTAGCTGTTGGTTGTGTATCTGCTCTTGTTGTTGTTGCATTTGGTGCTGCAACTGTTCCTGTTGCTGCTGCATGTTATTAATAACCTCCTCTTGTCTTCTAATTATTTAGGCAAGCTCCTCTGAATCCATGATGTCCCGGTTTTTGTCGAATTGCTTTTATCGACTGTTCATGAGTTATTTTCTCGATTATTTAATTAGTTAATTTAATTTTTCTTTTCAATTCTGAATGTTATTTTCTAAACGCACTATACGCAAATAGTTTAACCAACATTTTTTTTTAAATATTTTTATACACCACAATTTGGTTTAACCAAATTTTTATTAATTTTTACACATCACAACAATCGAAAGTTTTTTTTATTGTTTACGAAATTTTCACTATTTTTATACTCTATAATTCGAGTATATAATCCGGTTTGAAAGTTACCAAAAAACTTCGTAACACTCGGAAGAAAACTTCGAATTGCCGACAAAATATATATGTCTTTTATAGAAAATTTTTTTACTTTTTATTGATGAAAAGTATTCCAACTTCAGTATGGAAAATATACTATGTAAATAACTTTTAAATTAAGCTTAAAGTTCGCTTTGTCTTAAGACAAAGTTCTGTCGACTGCGCCAGAAATGAAATAGTTTGAATTAAAAGCTTAAGCTTTAACTTCCTTCTTTATTCAGGTGAAACTTAAGACTGACTTGCTTTACATTTCTTATTACGTAGTTTACTTACTACTTATCCTAATACTAACTGAACTAACATCCTTTATTAGTTCGCTTCTAATATTAGGTGAACTGTTTTATCATCCCATATTACCTTGTTTACTCATATGTATATATTTATGTATATATATTTCTGTGTCGTTTTACCATAACATCTTAAGTCGACTTAAGTCAAAATCGAGTAAAGGTCATATTCTAGTTCTCCTATTCATAGTCCATATTTGTGTCCAATCCGATTTAAAAAATTCCAATTTTAAAGAAAGTTATCGCCTTTTGTATTTTTCTTATCTTTATTTTTGAAAATATTACATACATTAAAACATCTTAAGTAAACTTAAATTTTATGAGATGCTTTATTGGTTGTTAAAGGTTTCTTCATTTAAACTTATGTCAACTTAAGCTCTATTAATATTAAAAAAAAATTAAAAATATGTATTCTATAAAACATCTTATGTCCTCTTACGCTAATATGTTAAACTTATATTCTTATAATTTCTTCACTTAAATGGACATAAGTTGTTTTGAAAAAACTCGAATATTCAAAGAGAGAACTTTTTACATTTTGCAAAACATCTTAAGTCTACTTAAAATGTTATGCAATAATTCGGTTCGAACATAACGGCATTTTAACTCAACATAAGTTTGTTTGGATGCGTGCTCGCAGCGCATTATTGCGCACATAAGCGATCAGTTGAAAAGAAGTCGTTGTGCTAATAACTTCAAAAATGGAAAGTGATTTATTGAATAATATAAGCAATGTAGATTTCGATAGTGATGATTCCATTATTGATCCAAATTTTAATATAAGTGGATGTACTGCAGCAAGTTCCAGTTCCGAAAATAATGATGTAAGTTTTATAGTGATTGCATTTATAAAGTGATTTTAATAAAAACTTAATATTAGGAAAACTCTATAAGTGTTGCAAATAAAGTGGAAACAAAAAAATATTCAAAGAAAGAGGCAAAAGATTCCAGGAATAAAGGGCAAAGTTACACCTCAAGCGCTGGTAAGGTTGTTCAGGCACGTGCAGTGCGCAGGTTGGAACCGTGCAGAAAGAAATGCGCAGATAGAATCACTTTTGAAGAACAGCAATATATACACACACAGTACTGGGAACTAGGCTCATACAATTTACGCAAAACATTTCTTGGTGGCTTAATTGAAGTTGAAGAAACAAAAACAGTAAAAAAAGCTAAACATGACTTAAAACCAAGGATAAGACCTTATACAAACAATTATTTCCTGGAAGTTGGTAGTAATAAAATCGCAGTATGCAAAAAATGCTTTACATTCACATTATCCGAGACAGAACAATCTATAAAAACGGTTGTGAGAGCAAAACTTGATGGGCGTGTAATCGGCGATGGACGTGGAAAACATAAATGCACTAAAAAACTTTCTATCGCAAAAGAGAATGAAATTTTAGATTTTATTAAAAGCTTCCCATCGTATGAGTCGCATTATACTCGAAGGGACACATCAAAACGTTATTTGCCAAGTGATTTATCTGTGAATGAAATGCATCGTCTCTATTGTGAAAAATACGCTTATTCCGTTTCAATTTCAAAATTTTCGCAATTGTTTAGCACACTCAACTTGAAATTTAAAAAACCTAAAATTGACACTTGTCATAAGTGTGATTTGCTCCAATGCAAAATACAAGTTGCTAAGCCCGAAGAATTGGACTCTTTACAACTAGAGCAATCTAAACATGTAAATTTAGCAGAAAAAGCTTATGATGCTAAACAAAATGATAAGCAGAGAGCTTTAGCTGATGCTACACTTAAAGTGTTGTGTTTTGACCTACAGCAGTGTCTTCCTACACCATTATTAAGAACCTCACTTTCTTTTTACAAAAGGCCTTTGTGGACTTTTAATCTTACTATGCATGATTGTGCGAGTAATCAGGCCTCATGCTACATGTGGCATGAAGCAATAGCAAAAAGAGGGGGTAATGAAATAGCATCGTGCGTGTTTGATTATTTATTAACATTAAATACGAATGCAAAGCACGTTGTTTTATACAGTGATTCATGTCCAGGACAAAATAAAAATTCATTCATTGCAACTATGTTTGCAATTTTTATGCAATTTAAAAATAATGTAGACATTATAGATCATAAATTCTTGGTCCCTGGTCATACTCACATGGAGTGTGATAGCGACCATGCTTTGATAGAAAAAAGGAAAAAACTAACTTCAACCAAAATTCACCATCCCCGTGATTGGTACCAGTTTATCAGAACAATTGGCGTAACAAAAAAATTTGTTGTTAATGAAATGGCACAGTCGAACATATATGACTTTGCACATGCATCAAAGAATTTATTTACATGGAGAAAAGTAGATGACAGTGGTGAAAAGTATAGCTGGATCGACATTAAATGGCTAAGATATACCAAAGAAACTGGAAATGTTTATTTTAAAAAATCCTTAAATGAAGAAGAACCTTTTAAATTGATAAACATATCTAAACGAGGAATAAACTGCGTGAGAATGACAGATTTAAAAATATGCTACGACGCACCAATAAAAATTGGCACAAAAAAGAAACAAGATCTTTTAGATATGTTACCTCTTGTGGATGAAGTGTATAAGCCATTTTATATAAACTTAGCAACAGAAGAGCAGTTAGATTGTCATCCAGATCTTACAGAATCTGATGAAACTAATGAATAATTAATGCTTTAATTTGCTTTGAAACCAGATTTTTTTGCTATGAGTTGAACTTATTAATATGATTTAAGAAACAATACATGAAGCTGTATATTTTTGTTATGAATAAATTTTTTGTTTTAAAAATAAACAAATATAAAAATCTTATATCCAATGAGTTATTTGTTTCAGTTTTAGCAAAAGCTCTTATGTCAACTTAAGTATTATCCAACTGAAGTATTCATTTTGACAAAATATCTTAAGTCAAATTAAGATTTGATTTTTCTTAACTTTTCGTTTTTTAAAATATCTTATGTACAAAACAACGAATAAAACATACTTCTTACTAAAATTTTTTTCAAAATCGGCACATAATGTTTTAAGAAATAGTTTTACTTTTTCCTTGATTAAAAATAACTCATAAAATTTCAACACAATAGATTTTAGAGGAAATCGCAAATATCTCAAAACTCAATTTTAAGACTTAAGATGTTATGGTAAAACGGCACAGATATATAATATAGGGTGGAACTTCCTTATAGTGAATTCGCAGGGGACCTGAAAATCGCTTCACTATATGGAGACTTCACTATATAGAAATTCATTTTTTCTTTTGTAATTTTATTTAAAATAATCAGTAAGTTTGGTTTGAATTACATTCTTCCATTTTTCATTTTCAACAAAAGCTTCCAAATCATTTAGACAGTTAAAAACATTAATCGGTACGTCACTTTTCATCTCCGCAAAGGTTCTAATGCAGTTAATGGAAGAAAAAACTTGTCCTAATATAGGTAATGCCTCATCAGTATCTGCCATTTCTTCTTCAGTGTTCAAATCGACTTCATGGATATCTAAAAAGGAAAAAAAAAGAAATTATGTTTATTACATAAATATTTGTTTGGTTACAACAAAAATAAATATTCACCAGGTACAGCTGGAACTACGCGACTTTCTAGAACGCTGCTGACGATATCTTCCTCAGACGGGTTTTCCGAGGTCGGCACATCAATATCAACATTGACATAGTCCTCAAATGATGCCTCGATATTTGTCACTTTTTTAAATGAAGACTGCAGAGCGGCCAAATCCGCTATTGAAAGGTCTTCTTCATCCCACTGCTCAGATGGATTTTGCATGGCATCTTTTGAAAATCCTGTCTTTCTAAAACAGTTGGCAATTGTTTCTGGTTTAACATAGACATCCCATACAGTGCTTAAATTTCGAATAGCGTGGAGTAAGTCTATGGTAAAAACAGAAGTTCCCCCATCCAGCTGAGCCAATATATTCGTTAAAATACGTTTCCTGTAATGTTGTTTTATGTTGTAGATAATGCCTTGGTCCATTGGTAGCAGTAACGAAGTCATGTTGGGGGGAAAATAAGCAAGCTGTATGTTTTTTAGCTTGTCTTTTACATCTCTAGGATGCGCAGTGAAGTTATCAACAAAAAGTAAGACCTTCCTGTCTTGGTTACCAAATTTTTTGTCCAGCTTTAGAATCCATTTGGTAAAAATCTCACTGGTCATCCATGCTTTTTTGTTAAACTCATAATCGACATCTAACGATTTTACTCCCTTAAAGCACCTCGGATTCTTCGCCTTTCCGATTACAAGCAATTTAAGTTTTTCCGATCCAGTCATATTGCTTCCCATCATGACAGTTATTCTCTCCTTGCTTTGTTTTCCCCCAAAGGATTGCTCAGTTTTGAATGTCAGTGTTTTATTTGGCAGACATTTGAAAAACAATCAATTTCAGCACTGCTTCATCAATATCCTCAAACTGGCAAGTTTGAAGCCTTTTGCGTTTTACGCTAATTGCTGCATCTTCTACATTTTTCAAAATCATTTCCTTATTTTTTAGAATATCTTTTTTTCGTACCTTCCCTTCTTTAACTTTGTTAATAATTAATAACTTTTTTTCAAGTGAAATGCTGCTTCGATGCGTAATTTTTACTTCAATTTCTTAACACAACTGTACTCCTACTACAATGTACATATGTATGTATTTTCATTTTGGGATTCCCTGTATTACATTTATACATTTCGTTTATTTCTGAGAATATGCAGTTACAAATAATTGAGTGTAACCGAAACCACTTTTGAAAAAATTCACTATACAGAGACAAAAACGTATGAAGCTTGATTTTCAAGCAGTAAAATTTGTTCATTATATAGAAATCTTCACTATATAGAAATTCATTATAAGGAGACAAAAATGCACCGAAAGTAGAACCAAAAAGCTGTGTCTCTAAAATGACTTCATTATAGGGAGAGCTTCATTGTAGGGAAGTTCACTATAAAGAAGTTCCACTGTATATATATGTATATAAATATATATGTATGTTTTAGTTAACTTGGCGTTAGCATACCCAAAATACGCTCAAGTGCTAAATACAATACCGACGACAGACGACAAACGACATCTGTCAAATATTAAAATACACACGTTCTTATGGACACTGTTATTTTGACAGCTGCACGACTACACGACTGTAGGCCGACAGTTGTCGTTCTCGCTAACTTCAATATTCTCCTATATTTGCCAACGACAGTAGGACGACAGTTGAGTTGACAGTAGAATGGAAGATAGAGAGATGAGGAAGAGTGGTGATGCCACTAATATGTAAAATGTAAAATTATTCACAGCTCTTACAAACTTGGCGTTATTTTACAAATAAAAGCATAAAATAGCTCTATTATATCATTTGTAATAACAATTGATAATTTAAAACAAAAATATATACCTATTTACTTACTTTTTGCATAAAAAATTTCACTTTGAACAAAATATTAAAATTTCATTGAAGTGCAAGGTATTAGTATGGCCACAACGAAATTGTGTACATGCAAAATGGAGAGCTGTGTTGTCTTGCTCATGTAGTAGGATGCACAACGCCGTTTTCACTGTCGTGATGCCATGTCGTGTCGTAAACATTGTATTCAGCATATCACTCTCTTATTCCACAACAAAGCTAATGTGGAACCCAATTCTATGCTAGTACGATATTAATCATTTACTATCTACATACATACTATTACTACATGTTTAGAGTGTAGGAATGTAACTCGCGCGCATTATATTACTGATAAACGATAATATCATGATTTGTATTTGAATTGTACTTAAATATATGGATCTTCTTTGGTTTGATTAAAAAACGTGCTTTTACTTTTGGTTATGGTAATACTTTTTATTCGGAAAGTGGAGAATGGTGTGATCTCCGAAGAAAGAATAATGACAGTTCTGCTAACTGTGATGCAGATACATAAATTAATGAGTGCTACCAAACCATCGAATTGATGGTGCTGCCCTTGGCTGATAGGTGTGTTCGCGTACTGCACTGCCACAACCAGCCCCCTTTTCAATCTGTGTGTGCTTACAGACACAGACGTTTAGGGAATCGAACTTTTTTTCCCAGGCGAGTTGTGGTTTTTACTTGAGGGTCGCTGATCTCAGCTGCGTTCTCGTCGATAATGTTGTTGTTGTCGGTAAATGCCGCTTTCAGCCTGTAGATTGAAATTTTTCTAATTTTGTTTCGGATGTCCAGCGTGAAATATTTCGGATGACGTTTTATTACTGCGAATGGTCCGTCGTACGGCTGCTGGAGTGGTGGTCCAATTGCGTCGTTTCGCACGAAGACTTGCGTACATTGATGGAGCTCCTTTTGTATAAATGGTTTTATTTTTGTGTGGTGTGCCGTTTGTGTCGGTCGTATCGATTTCATTGCATGTCTGAATTCTTGAACAAACTCTGCTTCGTTTTGGTACGGCTTCGGTTCGGTAAAAAATTCTGCTGGTAGTCGCAAGCTTTTTCCGTAAACTAGTTCCGCCGGTGTTGCCTGTATGTCCTCTTTAAATATCGATCGAAGTCCAAGCATGATGAGCGGTAACTTGATTGCCCAGTTTCGCCGATCTTTACATTTTAGTGCTGCTTTTAGTGTACGATGAAACGCTCAACTAAACCGTTGGCTTGGGCATGGTATGCGGTTGTGCGGAGGTGACGTATACCTAGTCTTTCGTTGAGCTGCTTAAAAACTTGACATTCAAATTGTCGCCCCTGGTCCGTTATAATTTTAGAAGGTACACAAAATCGCGCGATCCATGTATCTATGAGTGTGGTGGCGACAGTTTCAGCCGTTATGTTCTTGATAGGTGCTGCTTCTTTCCATCGCGTAAATCTGTCGACGATCGTTAGTAGGTATCGGTAATCGTTTGAAGGCGGTAGTGGGCCGACTATGTCGATGTTAATATGGTCGAAACGTGACTCTGTGGTATCGTACTATCCGGGTGTGGTCTTATTATGCCGCTGAATTTTCCGTTTTTGGCATGGTATGCACTGCCTTGCCCAGGTTGCAACGTCCTGGTGAATGTTGGGCCAGACGAATCTTTGTTTGATGACTCGGGTAGTCGCTCGAATACCAGGATGTGCAATGTCGTGTGTAGCGTTAAAAATTGTTTTGCGACATGACTTCGGAATGTAAGGTTTGCATTTGTTGTTTGAGATATGGCAATATATCTGTTGTGCTGAATTGAGCACGGGCATCTTAGTCAAAATTATGCTGTAGCGGTCGTTCCCTTGAAGAATGGATTTCAGTTCACTGTCCGCATTCTGTTCTGCCGCAATGACCTCGTAGTCGATAGGTTCGCGTTGCATTACTACTGTGTTTTCTTTACCCTTTACGTAACGTATATCAGTCGTAAATTGGCTGATGTAATGCAAGTATCGGAGGTGTCGTGGCTCTGCCTTTTCGGGTTTCTGTTTAAAAGTGAAAGTGATTGATTTGTGGTCGGTGTAGATCGAGCAACATCTACCTTCGAGTTGGTCGGCGAAGTATTTAACGCTTTTATATACGGCGAAAAGCTCTCTTGAGTATGTACTCCAATTACGTTGAGATGTTGTTACGCCTCGACGTTTTTTATTTGGTGCAACACGCCTCCAATACAGTTGTCTGAGGCATCGGCAGATAGTGTGAGTTGTGCGTTTTCTGGTGGATGCGCGAGCAGGGTTGCATTGGCTAATTTTAGTTTAAAAGCGTTGAATGCTTTTTGCGACTCTTCGGTCCACTGAATTTTGCGTTTGTCGTTTTTGATGTTGCCCGGAATAAGCGCTTGCAGGATATCTTGAGTATGTGCAGCGCCGGGTATAAATCTTCGGTAGAAGTTGATAATTGCTATGAAACGTCGTAGGGTCTTTGCGATGGTTGGTTCCGTGTAAGCGTTTATGGCCTCTACTTTTTCTGGCAGTGGCAAAATACCGTTTGGTGTGACCAGATGACCGAGATACCTCACGTTTGACTGACCAAAAACACATTTATTGCCGTTAACGGTTAAGCCGTTTTGCTTTAAACGCTCGAACACAATTCAAAGGTGTTGCTTATGTTGAGCTTCGGTGCAGGACGCGATGTAGATGTCGTCTAGGTATGGTACGACAAAGTCTAATCCTCGAAAAACACTGTCGATGTATCGTTGAAATGTTTGGCCCGCGTTGCATAACCCAAATGTCATGTATCGAAA
Organism: Bactrocera dorsalis; assembly: GCF_023373825.1. Classification (NCBI taxonomy): domain Eukaryota; kingdom Metazoa; phylum Arthropoda; class Insecta; order Diptera; family Tephritidae; genus Bactrocera; species Bactrocera dorsalis. The sequence goes on along the minus strand of NC_064308.1, from coordinate 14,305,391 downwards.
TTCGAATAAGCCGAACGGAGTTGTTATGGCCGTTTTTTCGATATCATCGGGATGCATGGGTATCTGGTGGTACGCCCTTTCTAGGTCGATAGTTGAAAATATGCTTTTGCCCGCAAATACTTGATGAAATGTCTGGATATTTGGAATGGGGTACCTGTCTTTTCGGTGACGGCGTTTAGTGCCCTATAATCCCCGCACGGTCTTCTGGTATTGTCCTTTTTAGGGGCCATATGAAGTGGCGAAGCCTATTGACTTTTGGACGGCTGGCAAATATCCTTCGCCATCAGGTATTCGAATTCCGCTTGGCTGCTTTTAGTTTTGCATTCACTGGTGGACCACTCGTGACGATGTGGTGGAACGTTGTAGTTTTGGCAATGCGTTTATTATGTGACGGTGCTAATAGTTCCTTAAACTCTGAGAGTAATACTGTGTATTTGTTTGTACCAGTAACAAGTTTAATGGCAGTGGTAGCTGTAGCTCGCGTTATACCGTGTGTATGTAATCTCGTCGTGTTTTCGATTAGTGATTTGGTATGTTCCTCAACGAAATCTGGGAACTTAACTTTCCCATGGTCCAGCGTGTCCACCCGCATTGGTGCCTGTTGCTCTGGAGCCGGTGTCTCTTGCTCGTCGTTGAGCATATTTTTATTTTCGAAAGATTTCTCACTTGTGGGGGTAGCCAGTATGTTCTGCCGCTTCGTCGGGGTCACCAGTATGGGTTTCCTTAACGAAATCACGTCGGGGTCACCAGTATGGATCTTCTTTGGTTTGATTAAAAAACGTGCTTTTACTTTTGGTTATGGTAATGCTTTTTATTCGGAAAGTGGCGTGTTATAACTGGATATGCGTAAAAGAATGGTGTGATCTTTGTAAGAAAGAATAATGACAGTTCTGCTAACTGTGATGCAGATACATAAATTAATGAGTGCTGCCAAACCATCGAATTGATGGTGCTGCCCTTGGCTGATAGGTGTGTTCGCGTACTACACTGCCACGAATACATACATACATATGTGCTGATATCTAGATGCGTATGAAAATTAAAATTAAATGTATTTTACATATATCATTGTAGTATATTAAATTTTTTAAGATATTATGATAGTATGTCATAAATATATGTATATGTACTCGTATAACATATCCACATACATATTTATTTGTGAATTTATAACATATTGTCAAACACTAGCGGGCCCGGTGCCTGCTTCGCACGGCAAAGCAAAATAAGAAAAGAAACACACTTGTTTTTAATAAAGTTGGTTTTGTTCCCTATTATTCAACTTTTAATTCTAGTTTCTTACAATCTTAGAGTATGTATAACTTAAACTATCATAGAGCTCTTTCGTAGAAGCATTTTTGTTTTGCCATGAGTTGTTGTGTAGATAAAGAGAACTGAAGGCTTGCCAACACGTCAGCACGAAACATATGTATAACTGGCCATGTGAAAAGCAAGGATATTCTAAATCAATTCCACAGAATTCTATCGATTGCCCATGCGCTTTATTTATTGTAATAGCAAATGCAAGACGTACTGGAAACTGTAGTCTTTTGAATTCAAAAGGTAAATCTGATGGAATCATTGGAATGCGTGGAATCAATACATCTTCATGTGGTTGATTTATATCTCGAAGCATAATAATGGGTGCATCCACTATCAATTGTAAACGATGAGGTGGAAATCCGGGTAAATCCAATGAATTCAAAAATTCTGTCGGACAATTAACAGCGTCGTCTTGATTCGTAACCGTGTCAACTGATTGATATGTTACAACCACGCCAGGAACATGGGTTAAAATGTCTGCATTCGTTTGACCAACGTCTTTATTTTTAGCGGCCAATAGCTCTTTCAGCCAACCAATTATGATTGCGATAATTTTCTGCAATATTTGGAAAAACACTTGACACCAATTCTTCTATTGTTGGTGCAATATTACAAAAGTTATCTGGTAAAGTGATTAAGCCAGTTTCACGATCAACAGCAAGTTGACCATTGCCTATTGCCAACAGTTGCCTTGAAAATGTGTCGGCCGATGGATCGTTTTGAGTTTGTACTCGCACATTTGTGGAGTATTTTTACATGTCTCCATAAATAAGATGATTTTAAACATGCTTTTAATTCATCTGCTGGTGTTGAATGGGGAATCACAGGCAATGTCTGACGAAAATCACCAGCCAACAGAATCAAAGCGCTGTTGATCTGTTGATCATTACTACGCAAGTCTTGCAATGTCCTGTATAACGCTTCCACTGATTTCATTGTGCATTGTACATTCATTCCACACTTTTAATTTGCATTGTTGCAGACTTTGTCCATTTCCGAATTTTTGGAAACATTACAGGTGGGATTTTCATTTACATTCATATTCAGTGGTAATTTAAGTGCAGAATGGGCTGTCCGACCACCATCTAATAACGTCGCTGCTATTCCAGATGATGCAAGTGCCAATGCTACATTACTCTGTGATCTTATAGTCGCTAATAGCAAGGAAATCAGAAATGTTTTGCCAGTTCCTCCTGGAGCGTCTAAAAAAACATTCCTCCAGTTTCGTTTCGTACTGATTCCATTATGGTATCACATGCGTGTCTCTGTTCTGGATTCAATTTACGCAAATTCAAGTTTATAAATGTGCTCAACTCATTCAAATCATATTGTTTTTCACGGTTTATTTCTTGATTGAATGCATCATGCATTGGTCGATTTGGAGCTGCCAAACCCAATTGTGTCAATGCTTTATTTGCAATTACCAAACAAATATCTTCAATGATAATCAATGCCTCATTAAACATTTCAAGTGTAATCATTAAATAGTTATTTCCTGCAATTCGGCGCATTCGATGCAAATTGTCTTCGGTCATAAAATCCTTAAAATTTTCCCATAATTGCAGTGGATCAGATGGAAAACATGTTGCAATAATAATAGAAAATAATGTTCGTATTTGATGAGGAGAACCTGTTGCTGATGCATCCCTAAGTGTCGCATCCCAGTGATTATCATCTTCCAGTAAATGCAATTCCTGACATGATTGACGAAAAGTGTGACACCGTTACCTCTTTTCAAACTCAAAAAAGATGTAGGCCCACGAACATTAATCAATAATAGACGCAAATAAAAACATTCAGCATGACTGGGATGCACTGTGTAGAGACGTCCAATGACATCACTTTCAAAAATGCCAGCATAACCATGAACTGGTCTTCCTTGCTTACGTCTGTTCCAGTTCTTTCCAGATGCATTCCAAGTGTAATATGTTGGTACTTGTGAATAAAGTGAAAATTGATCATTTTGACACAATTGGAAACAAATGATGGTGGTCGCTCTACAAATTGCTGTGCAGTATCAACTGTGAAATATACACGTTGTCCCTTTTGCAAATGTACTGACAAATGAATAACTGTCGGATTTCGATCATGAATTGAGAACGATAATATTCTCCAAACTGCCTCATTGCTACGGATATACCTTCCCATTTCATTTTGTGTTATTTCATCATTTCGGTTCTCTGCAACACCAAACACAGCCATGTCGCTGCCTTTATTTACATACTTGCAGATATATTAAATCGATTTCGCAGAATTGCAATATTCTACATTGATATGAGCTTTGAATGCTTTTGATAGTATTGGCGAAAAGGGGACAACCCACATATTATGAACTGTAATATCTAGATTATAGACTCGTAGATTTATTGATTTGCCATTATAATCTGTTGAGCGTCGGCGATACCATGGGCAACCATTTTTTCCATTAATTGTCTCGGAAATCAAATCTCTGGGATACAGCTTCGTGCATTTCCCACCTTTCATACATGGCCAATCAATATTTAGAACACCACATGGTCTATGAATCATACTTTTTGTAACAACATCAAATAAACCTGGATCGATTTCCTGATCAGGAATTTCTGCCGAGATGATGTCATCTATTTGATCGCTTGTTATTTTGTTGACTAACCATAAAAAAAGGGCATGTGGTAATCCTTTCTTTTGCCATTCCACCGAATACATCCAATATCGAACTTCGCCGAAAACTTGATGTTTAACAATAAAATCCATCAATGACTTCAGATTCTGTCTAAATACTCGTGCAGTTATGTCGTGACGGTCTTTAGAAGATTGCCCTGCTATAAATATTGCTTTATTTTGTCCTATTGTGGATTACATGTAAATGTAATTATCAAATCTGGTCGACCATACAATCGAACATAGCAAATGGCATCTTGTGCATATTCATGCATATGCCTTGGACTGCCTGTGTAACTTGCTGGTAAAATAACAACTTGTCCAACATTGTCATCATTTCTATCATTATTGATTGCATCACGGAGATGTATATACTCTTCTCATCGCAACTTCCGTTGATTGAATCGAATAAAGTTCAAACGCTCTGTTTCTATCTTTGCATACATGTCTTCGACATATTGATGAAAGAGTCTCCGGCATTTCAAAATATGATTTTCCTGATTTTGTCGTATCATAATTCTATGTGCGCTGACATTTTTATTGACTTCACATTCTGAAGAGAAAAAAAAAACAAATGGAAATTCAAATCATTTCATACCATTTCTTGTTAAACAAAATTGGAAGAGTATATTAAATACAAAAAACACTCACGTGGGTTTGCGGGATCTACCATTTTTAAATTAATAGAGTATCCACCTTCACCCCGACAAAACAAAATTGGGTACTGTAGGGCATCGTAAGAGCGATGTGTTTCACAAACACGTTGTAATTGATTATTTCTTCTACGCAATACAATGTCACGTGATTGAAACTCATCGCCGGCAATAACCACAGCAACTTCATTATTTATAGGTGCATATCTTCGTTCGTGTTCTCCGATTGGTCTTCTATCAGCACGAATCACGATTTTATGATCATCAGACGGCATCTGATCAAGTGCTGTCCGAAAAGTATTAATCAAATCATTATGTTCATGAAACAATGCTTGCAATTCACGTATTATTGCGGAGGGAATCACACTGCTAACTACAGAGGTTGCCCTGTATATAAAGATTTGAAATCTAAGTTGTCACAGGGTATTCAAGCACGTCGTAACCAAATGTTACAAACGCCCCGTAATGAAATTATAGCAACCTCAGAAAAAAGTACAAATCCTATTACTTCTAACAATAATAATATGCAAGGAAGCTATGCAAATGTGGTGAAAGGCAACACTGTGCAAATGCAACTGCCGCAAAATCCTCCAAATGGAGGTATTGAAACTATGATTATAAATCTTACACAGTGTATGACACAGTTTATGTCTACCATGCAAAACATGATCCAAGATTTAATAAAATCACAAAATCAAATGCTGCAAAATTTATTAAGTAAAAAATGAGCTTACTAAATATCTGTATATGGAATGTTAACGGTGTTAACCAACATAAATTAGAGATTATCAGATTTCTGTTCGAGAAGAATATAGATGTAATGCTTATTTCAGAAACTCATCTAACAAATAAAAATAATTTCAATATACCGGGATTCAGACTATATGTTACAAATCATCCGGATGGAAAAGCGCATGGTGGCACGGCAGTGTTGATTAGAAATCGTTTGAACCACTATGCTCTAGAATCTTATGCTACACCACAGTTACAAGCTACAACAATATCACTAAAAAATCGGGGTTGTGACTTAAACCTTACGGCTATATACTGTCCACCTCGTTTTAAAATTACAGAAATCGAATTTAAAGACTTTTTTGGAACACTAGGTCAAAGATTTCTAGCAGGTGGAGATTACAACGCAAAACACACGTACTGGGGCTCACGTCTTATTAATCCGAAAGGACGACAGCTGTATCAAACTGTTATAAATAGGCACAATAACCTTGAAATAATATCTCCTGGTAAGCCAACATATTGGCCTAGTGATCGTAAGAAAATACCAGATTTGATTGATTTTGCTGTAATCAAAAATATAGATAAATCGCACATAACAGCAGATACATGTACTGATCTATCTTCTGATCACTCTCCGGTACTAATAAAATTATGTGAGCAACCCATAATCGTTAATCCAAAAGTGGGTCTAACTTCTTATAAAAAAAATTGGCTAAAATATAAAAAATACGTCAGTAGCCACATTAATATTGAGTACAAAATAAATACAGGAAGAGATATTGACGAAAGTATAAGGAAGTCAATGATATAATAACCAGCGCAGCTGTCTTAGCAACACCAAACAAAAGATATAAGCCGCTTGAACACCGAAATGTATATAAAGAAGCTGTGTCCGAATTCAAACAAGCAAAACTCCCTTTGGAAAGCCCAAAAGTCCATGAAGCCACCAACTCACTCCAACATGCCTATACGAGACTTGGGAGGAAATTGGGCTCGAAGTGACGAGGAAAAGGCTAATTACTTTGCAAATCACCTAGAAAAGGTATTTCAACCTAATTTGCCAAAGAATAACATTAAGCTGCCAATCTTACCCAACACAGCTAAAGAGTCGCTCGAGCCTCTTATGACTTCACCTTCTGAAATCATTGGTATCATCAAAGAACTTAACCCAAAAAAGTCGCCGGGACATGATAAAATTTCCCCAAAAATGCTAATTGAGTTACCAATTATTGCTGTAGAGGTGCTCTCTTTGCTCTTCAATGCAATTCTTAGTTTCGGATACTATCCAATTTCATGGAAAAAGTCGCAGATTGTCTTGATAGATAAACCTGGGAAAGACTTAACACAGCCGTCTTCATACAGACCAATCAGTCTTCTACCCTGTCTTTCAAAAGTATTTGAAAAAGTATTACTATCAAAGATATCTCCTTTCCTCCAAGAAAATAACACAATACCAATGCATCAATTCGGATTTCGTGCGAAACATGGCACAATAGAGCAAGTAAATAGAATTACTAACGAGATAAGGAAAGCATTTGAGCACAGAGAGTACTGTTCAGCAATATTTCTAGATGTAGCTCAGGCGTTTGATAAGGTGTGGCACGAAGGTCTTTTATATAAGATTAAAAAATTCTACCTTTAGAATTGTATAGAACCTTGGAGTCTTATCTAAAAAATAGAAAATTTATGGTAAAAGTGGGAGATTTCATATCTGATGAACGTCAGATAAGGGCTGGTGTACCCCAGGGCAGTATTTTAGGCCCAACACTATACATCATATATACAGCAGATCTCCCAACAGCTAATAATATATTAACTTCAACTTTTGCGGACGACACAGCTATAGTTAGCCGTAACAAATGCCATATTTTAGCATCAAGAATATTAACGGAGCATTTAAGTTCTGTCGAAGAATGGCTAGCGAACTGGCGTATAAATGTGAATGAACAGAAGTGTAAGCACATTACATTTTCGCTAAGACCAAAGATGTGCCCGGCAGTAAAAATAAACAATATCTTAGTACCCCAAGCGAACGAAGTAACATATCTTGGTATTCACCTAGATAGAAGGCTCACGTGGCGAAAACACGTATCTAGTAGAATAACATGTATGAAGATTAGAGCTGCAAATTTAAATTGGCTTTTAAATAGAAACTTCAAACTTAGCATAGACAAGAAAGTGCTTTTATATAATGCGGTCATAAAGCCGATTTGGATGTATGGCATTCAACTGTGGGGTACGACCTGTGCAACTAATATTGATCTAATACAAAGGTTCCAATCAAAAATGCTTAGAACAATCACGTGTTCACCATGGTACATGCATAACGAAAATATCCTTAAAGACCTTGGTATTCCTATGGTAAAAAAAAGAAGTACCCAAACCCTTTGGCTAATGCTTTGGTACATTCCTGCGATCAAACACGACTTAAAAGAAGAGATATGCCTGCGTATTGTAGAGCGACGTAACACCAAAACAGCTCGATCACTTGCTTGAGTCTGTCTAGTTTTTAAATAGATTTAAGATTTTATTACTTATTGTTAGGCTTTAAGAAAAAGCAGATACAATAAATAAAATTATTTTGAAAAAAAAAAAAAAATTATTCTTCTGGCACTTGAGAATATTGAAGAACGGGCATCTACTTCATTTTCATTATTGCCAAGGAAGTAGATTTGCAAGAACTGGTGGTTTGCATCTAAAAATGGCAATAATGAACCAATCCTATGATAAATTTGTCCTTGTATCTGAAATTGTGAGGCAAAATATGATTGATTAGAACTTGTGAAAAGTTCTGAAATGTCGCTGTATGCATCATTCCAAATTCCCAGAGCCGAAATTACCTTAAATATTGGCATGAAATTATTTCGTATTACATTCGTCGCTCCAAAGGAAGTCATTTTAAAGTATGAATTATACATTTGGATATTATCCAAAAATGTTTCGATTGCGGCGTTGTTCCTGAATTTAATGTTGCAAATGGTTCTGGTGGGTATTGTAATTCGGGTAATCTTACTTTGCCACTGGCACAACACATTCCAGGTGTTTCACTATGATACTTTGTTCATTCCACCAATCACCACAAACTTATGCAAACTGTAATCAATTGCGTGATTATATCTAAATTCAGCACCATTTAAAGCAGCATTAACGTAGATTTTTGCGGCACGCTTTGAACATTTTGATTAATACTTGTCGGTCTGAACGCGATCTTGCAACACGTTCCCTTGTATTTGCAATCTCTTCTTCTAGCTGTTCTTGCGATTGATTTTCCCTTTTGTTTAATCTATTTTGCGTTCTACGCGACCGACGTCCAATGTCAGCTCTTGCTCTTCGTGGCATTTTTAGAAGAAACTAAACTAAAGATAATAAAGAACTTCAGTAATAAATTGATGAAATCCAGCAAATTCAGGACTCGAAAAGTACCAAAAACAAACCATAAACAGAGAACGTTTATAATAGAGAAGGTTCACGTTTCAAATATCGTAACTTTTCGAAGGGGTACTCGGCAGAGATGGAAGAGTCTCACCACAGACAAATTATAAGCGTGTTTCACCACGAAAATTGCAGAATTGAGCATTTTCAGTGTTAAATGAGAAAAATAATGCTAATTCCAATGTAAACAAATTTATGCCTATAGATTCGTTTATTTCCTATGCGCAACCGACTCGGCATATAATTTATATATATATATTTGGTATCAAAGCATATACTAAGTATATCAGTATGTACATAGTTATGTTAAAATTTACCTATTACCTATTTTATGATGAATTCCATAAAAACTTTGCAAATATGTACAAATTAATTCCCGCAACGAGGGAATTTTAAAAAAATATATATATTTTATATCCGCGAAGGCGCGGATGAAATGAGAGCACGTGTGAATCTTGTGGATTGCCAAATACAAATCGAATCTTTATTTCTGAAATACTAATATATATACATTTGAACTTTAAGTAAATTAAAGCTGAATTGTAAGCATCAGCTTGATTGAATCCAGAACAAAGAGTTAAATACAATTTTAGCTGTGACAGCAAATTCCAGCAGAACGTTAAGCGTTCTGATTTCTTTACGATTGTTATTGTTATGCCTTCTTGTGAGGGCAAGCGATATTGTTTTGATAATAATGGATTATTGGATTCAGAACGGAAAAAAATATTGAAACGTTAATTATATTTCTAATTTATGAGACAGTATAATTGCAAAGTGCAAGGATTCAATTTTATTTACAGTTATGGTAAGGTTTCTATGCGGAGGGTATCGTTAACTCCCCCCTTCCTAAAATGAATCGTCCCCGATTCACTATTATTTTGAGTTAATTTATATATTTGGTCCAAAAGAGCAATATAAGTGATTTCTTGAAATTGCGCATTTTCGATTGGTTTGGTACCAAAAATATGAATGGACTGTTATGTTCTTGTTCCGTTCTGCTAAAATATTTATATTATCTAATTTAAACAGTTTGTTGGTTGGTTGATTGATTATTTATTACAGTATAATTTTCAAATGTTATTAAATATGTTCCATTTAGTGTTTGATTATCTACAATATTTTTTCCTGAAACTAATATCGCTCTTGATTTAATTTTTTCACTTTGTAAGTTTTTGTCTTTTAATTAATTACATTTTCTTTGTTTTTTGTTTAAAATATCTGGCAAACAAGTGCTTTTTTTATTTAGTTTACAATAGGTTTTTGAAATTTCTGTTTTACAATTCTGAATATTAAAAAATTTATTATTACAGTCTATTATGTTCTGGTCAATAATAAGCTTACCATCTAATTGAGCTATGGCTCTTACATCATAGTACTTACATGTTAGTTCTATTTTAGGGTATTTTATATAAATTATAATTACGTTTCCTTTTTGGGCTATTTTAAATTTAGAAATGTCCATTAAGTCTGTTATTGTCATTATACCGTGTTGGTAGTATGTTATGTTTTTTAGTTCATCAAAGTGTAAAATTGTTGGATTTAAAAGTCCAATTTTACCAAAAGTTATTGTATTTATTAAATTTTGCAGTTCATGTATAACATCTTGATTTCGTTTTCTTTTTATTTTCCTATTTGTGATATCTGTGTCATTTAATTCTGTCAAAATTAAAATGATAATTTTGGAAACCTATAATAATTATGATTTTACATTATCTTTATGAATAATTCTATTTCTATTATTAATTATTATTTTATTCTCTAAATTTTCTTTAACTTGTTGTTTTTTATATCTAGGTTCTAATTTATTCCTCTCTCCTATTATTTTCTCGTAAATGATTTGGCCGGGATGATATTGCTTATCTGATCTATGTTTATTATGAAACGTTAGCATTTTCTCCTGTGCTTGTTTTAAAGTTGTTGGCAAATTTTCATGGTTTATTTTATTATAAAGTACTTCATTCGGTTTAATATTTGTTACTGAATGTATTGTTGAATTGTATTTTTGTGCTGCTCTAAGTATTGTTTCTAAATTACTGACAATATTGTATTCTTCTTTTATACATCTGGCTATTTCAATTATTGTTGAATGGACTCTTTCAACTTGTCCGTCAGTTATGCTATGACGTGGATCACAAAAATAAATTTCAATATTTAACCTTTGCATTAAGGATTTAAATGTTGGTGTGGTAAAGCTTGGTTCGTTGTCTAAAGTAATTTTTTTTACATCTGTGAAGGTTTGAAGTAATTCTAAAACCTTTTTTTCGATATTTGATTTATCTTCTATATGTTTTAATATTAAAAATTTTGAATAAGCGTCTACACGTGTGATAAATTTTAGTTTCTGTGCGTAAAAAATGTCTAAATGAAGTTGTTCCCCTTCTTTTTCTGGGATTTGGGCTTTGCCTATTGGTATTTTCTTGGGATGGCGATCATATTTATTTTTGTTGCATATCATACAATTCCGAACGTATTCTTTCATTCTTTTCCTCATTTCTGGTCAGAAATAATTTTTATATTCTTTCAAAACTGTTACTAAATTTTCTACTATATCAAATTCTATTAAATAAATGCCTTTTATTTCCAAAGGTTTCAATTAACTCATGGACCGTAAATCTGTTCTTACATAATATTATTTGTTGTTTAAATAGATTTATGGGTTTTTGTGTTTCTTGTATTTGAACGCTTTCACTTCGGAAATGTTATATAATTCAAGACGCGACAATGCGTCAGCTACAATATTTAAATTACAAAATTTTGGATAAAATTCTTCTAAGATTGCGTGCCATCTTTTCATTTTTGGATTAGGATTGCGAGGTGATAAAGCAAATGTTAATGGTTGGTGATCAGTATGTATTGTATTTCCAAATTGGTTACACCATGGAGGTAATTGGTTTACCCCCTTGCGATAGTACCGCACCCATTGCAACGTTAGATGCATCGGTAGTTAATACAAATGTTTTTGAGTAGTCAGGCTGTATCAATTCCATTTCTGAAGCCAATAGTTTTTTTAATTTATTCAATGCACATATTCCTTCCTCATTTAGAGCTATTTCCAATTTTTTTTAATTATTTTTAGAAGTCCTACTTTTGTCAAAGGTTTGGCTATCACAGCATAGTCTTTAACAAACTTACGATAATATCCTGCAAGTCCCAGGAATCCTCTAAATGCTCGCAAACTTTTTGATATTGGATAATTTAAGATTAATTTCATTTTATTTGGGTCTGTCTGACATTTTGAGCTACTATAAAACCCAAAAACTCTATTTCTTCCGCGAAAAATTTTGATTTTTAAATGAAATTTTCATATTAGCATTTTTTAATATTTTTGTAATTGTTTCTAAATCCTTTAAGTGTTGAGTTACGTTTTTCGAAAAAATAATTATATCATCCATATAAACGTGACAGATTTTTCCTATATGTTCTCGCAATATATCATCCATTGCTCTCTGAAAAATTCTAGGGGCATTTTTTAACCCAAAGCTGTTTTCTCAATATAATTTTCTGTCATTAAAATTTGATGAAATCCTGATAATTTGCTTTGCCTAGATTAGATATTATTACGTTTGTATCCGGAATCGGATAACGATCAGAAATTGTAGTCGATTACCACTCTAAGTTTTGGTGTTCCATTATCATTTGTACCCTGTTTTGGTACCACCCAAATTGGTGAGTTATACGGACTTTTACTTTGTCTTATTATATTATCGTTAACCATTTTATTTATTTCTTCATTAACAAATGAGTTTACAGATAAGGGATATAGATATTGTCTGCTCCATATCGGATCCTCATTTTTCATTCATATTTCTGCTTTTACATTTGTCATGAAGGGAAAGCTTGTATTGATATTTGAATGCATTTAAACAATTTTTTCTTTTATTTTTTTTTTTTTTGTTTTAAGTTCAGTTAATTTTTCATCCTGATTTTCAGTATTTAACATTTCGGAAATCTTTTCCGAATAATAATCATTATCGTTAATAATTTCTGAGCCTCTTTCACCCAGTATGGAATAGTTATCATTTATGTTGCCGGCAAATTCATTGGCTGGCGTTGTAGAACATTTCCGTTCCACAATATTTTCTTTACAATTATTTTTTTCATTATGCTGGTATAAATCGTCAGCTGGCTTTTTAGGATCTTTTTGTGCCAAAATAAATTTGTTTAATATAACATTGCCAGTAAAATCTTCGGCTGGCGGTGTGGAACTTGTTTGTTCCACAATTTTAATATTTTTTCATTTTTAATATTACCGATACTTTTCTCGGTTTTACTTGTTTTCAAAATAAATGTTCAAAAATCAAAATAAATGTTTCATTTTTCATGTTATTCTTTACCCTATAATTAATTTTCCCATTGGACACATCGATAAGTGCCTCAATCTTTTTAAGGAAATTGTATCCCAAGAGGAGATCCGATTCTAATCCCTCAATTTCATAGAAGATTTCTTCGACTCAAAATAAAGTAATTAAGTGGTAAAATTTGATTATGGAATAGCCGTTCACGATTTTTATGCGCTTCTAAATGGCTAATTCGTTTTTATTATTATAAACCCCAGGCTTAATGTAGCATGAGGTTGCTCTCGTATCAACTAGAGCTTTTAAGTTTTTATTTAATTTTGAGTCGTGTAATTTGAGATAGGGTAGTTCGTCCCCTCTTCGCCTAAAAATGGCTCTCGTTCACATTATTAATTTTCTGACTCTTTTCTTGCGGGCGAAAGCTATTATTACTTTCTCTATGCCGCTTTTCCCCATGTGCTTCCTGATTTTGCCCCCTATTGGCCTGAAAGTTTGCATTCGTTTGCATAGGTTTCAAATTGTTATTTCTTTGTTGTTGGTAAACCGGGTTATTTGATTATTTGATTTGAGTTCCTGAGCTTTTGCTAAAGCGTCAGGTAAATCTTGTGGGCTTAGAGAGAATATTATGTCTTGTAATGGGGTGTTTAGTGCTGTTATAAAGATTCTTAAGGCGTGTTCCCTGTTCTTTTTGTTTAATTCTTTTGTAGGTCTGGTTGTTTCCGTGTGTTATAATTGTTTTGTTTATTAATAGCGTCAACTTTTTGTTGACGAGGTAGTAGTATTCTACAACCGACATTGTACCCTGCCTTAAGATGCTTAATTCTTGATCGATTATATGTATTGGACGTTTGTCCGCGTATGCAAAGTCTAGACGAGATAGAATTGCATCGAGACTTAGGACTGTTCCATGGTTTGTTAATGCATCATTTGCATGATGCGTTATTTTATTTCGAAGTATTGTGAGTGCGGCAAAGTATTTTCTACTGCCCCTCACGTATAGGCTAATAGCGTTAAGCGCTGCCTCTCTCCAACTAACATATAAATTCATCCTACCAGTAAATTCAGGTACGGATTTAACTACATCTAACGATTCTTGACAGACTATATTATCGTCTATCGTCTGTGTTAGAAAATCGGTTGCACTAGTAGTATTGACTACTGAACAAACCCCTCAATTTGTAAGGGTATTCCAACTCTTTCACACCCACGATCAAAAATGGAAAATGAAACTGCCCGGAAGATTTCGTAAACAATTTGTTTTAATGTTTGATATATTTAAAATACAACAAAATCTTTAAATATATCTAAATAAATTGGGAAGGTTGTGACGTTCGATTAAACCCAGCTGGTTGTTTTATTGATGCTGGCAGGAACTTGTTGGAAAAACGAGGTTTATGTTCATATTTGTAACGCGGGAGAACTCTGCGATCGAATTGTGTTGAGACTTGGCGGATTCGTAGGTCGACGCGGCGCAGAGTGTAAGCGAATGTATCTGATCGAGGTGTATGTGTCGAATTGCTTTGAACGAGTGCCGATATCAAATTGTGTCAGCTTCCCCGTTGTCCATTGCTTTCTTGGTTGGGTTGGTGCGAGTGTGGTGTGTTACATTGTAGTGGCATCCTGTGGTGAATTGCGCTGTTTCATTAGGATGGGCAAGTTTTACCGGGTAGAAGGGGTGGGTGCTTAACTCATTTAAACATCTTGGGCCCCCTAGGCGAATATTTTGCCTAGTATTACACGTTGTTGCATGTATTTCGGCGTACTGTACATGCTGTAAATCCTGAAAATGCCTTTGGTTTTAAACATAGTATTTGGTATTTATTTACCTTTATGTGCGTATGGCAAGGAACTATATTTTGCGGGTTTATCCGACTTATTATTATAATAAAAAAGTGTATGCATTGGTTGCTTTTATTCATTTTATTTGCGGTTTCATTTAAAATTTCTTTAACATCGGTTTGTTAAACTAGCTGTTTATTATTTGCCTTTTCTGTGTTATTGGCTTATAAAGGATACTAACTCCACACATGGCTCAGTTGTGGCCAGAGTGGGTACTCCTTAGCCCTTGAGTTAGGACTATGAAATTAGAGGGCTCTTGCGAAAGTGTGGTCGGTAATTGAGAACGGCTTCATTTAGAATTATAATTTTTTAAGTGGGATGTTCAAGTTGTACAACAAATTCCCACCAACTACCCTTATGAGAAGCGCTAATGTAGGTGCGATAAGAGCTACCTTCGCTTTTGGCAAGTCTATGTGCGTCATAGTATTGCATTGGGCATATGGTGTACCCTTAACTTTAATTTTGAGTGTGAATAAAATTATTTGTTATTATTTGAAAATTATTAGGCACTAGTTTATGATAGGTGTCGATTTTTCGACTTTCTGAACCATTTTATTATATGTAATATTTGAGTGCCTTTGCATTAGTTTGGCATTTAGTAGCCCGCCACCGCTCTAGGATTTGTTCAGGATTTTCCTTTTTTTCATTATTGGCTAAAGCCATCCTGCGGGGTCCAAAAGTTGTAAGTGCTTTTAATAATTGGACTGTCAGAGGTAACTCTGACTTTTTTTTTTAATTCCAATTTGTGTAGTATTGAAAAATTGTGGCTTCAGGGGTAGTCTTACGACGTACCGGCCATTATGTGATCGAGTAGTTGTGGCTCTCGAGTAGCCCTTACAATACTGATCTTGTGTAGTTTTATTTAATATTCGGGGAAGTTTCCCTATTTCTCGACTTTTCCTTAATTGTGAATTAAGGTATTGATTTGATTTTTTCTCAACTTGAGTTGGTATGGTGGTAGCTAGTTCTGTAACTAGTCCACTTTATGTTTCACTGTGCAGCGTTTGAACTTTTTGCGCCTTTGAGAAACATGGTGTCCCTTGGCAATTTTTAGTATTTTGGCTGTCGGTATTTGCTTTTGTAATTGAACCCGTGGTTCTTTTTGTATATGCGCTCCTTCGAGGTGAAATGGGATATGTGCTGTAATGAAGCATTGTATGATGTCTTTTATGACAATATAAGCAGTTAAATTTGCTTTTGCAATTTTAAGCTTATGTGTATGGGACAAGCATTTCATACACAGTCTTTTTGATCTGCCAGGTTGTTCCTTTCGTTAATGTTTAATTTTTTAAACTTCTCGTAAGTTTTAAGCTTATGCCCTCTTTTACATAGTTCGCATGATGTTTTCTTTTTCTGTTCGGATATGAACGATTGCATTATGTGATTGCGTGTGTTTAAATTGTTTTTGCTACTAACTTGGGGTCTATTGAAGCTTCGGTTTTGGTCGTGTTTAATGGTTTTAGTTTTGATTATTTTTTCTTCTAACCTTTCCGCAATTTCATATTGGGTGGTGAGAAAACCTTTCATTTGTTGCCACGTTGGGCACTTTTTCCGTGATGAGAGCGATTGCTCCCATAGAAGTAACGACTTTTCTGGTAATGCGGCGGTGCAAATGTTTACCAGAATTGGGTCCCAGCTGCCTGTGGAAATATTTTGTGTCGATAGAACCGACAAACAATTAGAAACAGTGGATTCTAGTTTAATGAATTCTACACTTGTTTCTTTCTTAATTTTAGGCTAGTTTAATAGTGTCGTTACTTGCTTATCGACCAGTATTCTTTTGTTTTCAAATCTAGCTTTTAGAGCTTCCCAAGCCAAATTGAAATTGTCGTCATTTAATGCGAACTGTTTAACAATTTCGCCTGCTTGACCTTTTGCTTTGTATCGGAGGTGATACAGTTTTTGTGGCTTTGATAGTTGTGGATGGTTGATGTGAACAGCTGTGAACATGTCCCGGAAGGACGGCCATTCTTCATAATCTCCGTAAAAGGTTTCTGTGTCACATGCGGGCAACACGAGTTAGATGCCTGAACTTGCCTTCTGACTGTATTCTTGTGGCAGCTCTACTCTCGGATGTGGAGTAGGTGCAATTGCTTTTATTAGCTTTAATTGATCGGATATCATAACTTTTGTTTCTTCATAATGATCTAAGCAGTTTTCGTAAATATCGTAAGCCGATGATTTGAAATTGTGTGTATCTGAATCGTTAGAATCTACAATGGCGTCATGAGCGCTTGGAGGCGAGTCCAAAAGTTTTCAAGATTTTGAATTTTGATTTCTAATAACGATTCAGAGTTTTCGTGAATCGTTATTTAATATTCGGGGAAGTTTCCCTATTTCTTGACTTTTCCTTAATTGTGAATTAAGGTATTGATTTGATTTTTTCTCAACTTGAGTTGGTATGGTGGTAGCTAGTTCTGTAACTAGTCCACTTTATGATTCGCTGTGCAGCGTTTGAACTTTTTGCGCATTTGAGAAACATGGTGTCCCTTGGCAATTTTTAGTATTTTGGCTGTCGGTATTTGCTTTTGTAATTGAACCCGTGGTTCTTTTTGTATATGCGCTCCTTCGAGGTGAAATGGGATATGTGCTGTAATGAAGCATTGTATGATGCCTTTTATGACAATATAAGCAGTTAAATTTGCTTTTGCAATTTTAAGCTTATGTGTATGGGACAAGCATTTCGTACACAGTCTTTTTGATCTGCCAGGTTGTTCCTTTCGTTAATGTTTAATTTTTTAAACTTCTCGTAAGTTTTAAGCTTATGCCCTCTTTTACATAGTTCGCATGATGTTTTCTTTTTCTGTTCGGATATGAACGATTGCATTATGTGATTGCGTGTGTTTAAATTGTTTTTGCTACTAACTTGGGGTCTATTGAAGCTTCGGTTTTGGTCGTGTTTAATGGTTTTAGTTTTGATTATTTTTTCTTCTAACTTTTCCGCAATTTCATATTGGGTGGTGAGAAAACCTTTCATTTGTTGCCACGTTGGGCACTTTTTCCGTGATGAGAGCGATTGCTCCCATAGAAGTAACGACTTTTCTGGTAATGCGGCGGTGCAAATGTTTACCAGAATTGGGTCCCAGCTGCCTGTGGAAATATTTTGTGTCGATAGAACCGACAAACAATTAGAAACAGTTTAGTTTAATGAATTCTACACTTGTTTCTTTCTTAATTTTAGGCTAGTTTAATAGTGTCGTTACTTGCTTATCGACCAGTATTCTTTTGTTTTCAAATCTAGCTTTTAGAGCTTCCCAAGCCAAATTGAAATTGTCGTCATTTAATGCGAACTGTTTAACTATTTCGCCTGCTTGACCTTTTGCTTTGTATCGGAGGTGATACAGTTTTTGTGGCTTTGATAATTGTGGATGGTTGATGTGAACAGCTGTGAACATGTCCCGGACGGCCATTCTTCATAATCTCCGTAAAAGGTTTCTGTGTCACATGCGGGCAACACGAGTTAGATACCTGAACTTGCCTTCTGACTGTATTCTTGTGGCAGCTCTACTCTCGGATGTGGAGTAGGTGCAATTGCTTTTATTAGCTTTAATTGATCGGATATCATAACTTTTGTTTCTTCATAATGATCTAAGCAGTTTTCGTAAATATCGTAAGCCGATGATTTGAAATTGTGTGTATCTGAATCGTTAGAATCTACAATGGCGTCATGAGCGCTTGGAGGCGAGTCCAAAAGTTTTCAAGATTTTGAATTTTGATTTCTAATAACGATTCAGAGTTTTCGTGAATCGGCAAAGAGGCAAATCTAGTGCAATATCTTAATAAACTGTCACTTTGTGAACTGAATTTAACAACCTGTTTTGAGCGTGTAGCTCCTACATGTGTATTTTGATTATTGTTGTTGTCAACTATTTTGGCAAAATAATATTATTTATTTATATTTTAGTTTGAAGTTTGAAAATATCCGCACTCTTAATTTATTAACACTTTTTACGTCCTTATTTTAGTATTTATATAGGTACACCCCAATACTTGGACTTTTATTAATGTGTGTATGTGCGTATGAAATTATTTATGTTTGTGCAATTGAGAGCTCGTTGAAGAGATCAGTGCGCTTTTTGTGTACAATACTGCTTGTTTTTGTTTGTCAAAGAACAAGAGGTATTGCCGTATAATAGCCAATGTGGACTTCGAATATACAATACGCAAGTGTACTATATGATCAAATATGCATCAAATTAATTAATTAGGGGTATTCTCTTGCTCTTGCAAGATTGCAGATTGCAAAAATACTACACCGAAATATACAAGGGCACGAGAGCACCCATTGCAGAATCTAGTGATATACATATGAGCGGCTGATTCAGTCAATTTATTGTAAATGACTATTATGGCTATTGTGAATTGGCGCACCTTCTGCATACATTTTTAACAAAAAAAACAAATCTTTATAATTTATATAGAAATTATAAGATATAATTAAAATTTACCTTTCTCAACAATTTAACGACGTAATATGTCTTTATGTAAAATGGCAACTACAACAGGGTTGCAATTTTATTTTTGCGTGACATTGGACGCTAATATACATGGGTTTTGGCCTGACATATTTCACAGCCCTTGCAAATATTTTTCTGCGTGTGTTTGTTTATGTGCCGTTGTAAATCTGCAATGCTTGCACCGTGCACCGGGTTTTGCAAGAGCAAGAGAATACCCCTATTGCGTTTAACCAATTTTTTTCGTTAAATAAATTTAATTCAATGAATTTGTATTTGTATTTATCACCTTTTAGTGATTAGTAAATTTAAAAATTACATTTTTTTGAAAACTAATTAAAATTTATAATTTTAATAATGCAGTATTTAGTCCCAGAGAAGGGTATAATTGCGGGCAGATTATATGTACAACTATATGTATATATGTATGTATGTATGTTCGCACCGAGAAGAATGCCCGAAAGCGAAATGAACAATGTGCAGGTATGTTACTTTTGCACTTATGTAAAAAAATCGATTATTTTACGAAAAAACTCGATTCTCGAGTAGAATCGGGATCGAGTTTACCATACCTACTGGCAGCTATCGGGGCACATATAAAACCTCCGCACAATAACCACCACAAAAAAAATAATTTTTTTTCCACACATAAAAAAGTAAAGTGTGAATTCAACACTTTTGGGAGCAATATTAACACCAATTTATGGTGTCATTCTCAATTGTAACATCAAGTCATTTTACTAATTTGCTCGCTGGTCTGCACTTTAAAGTGTAAGCTTAACACTATTTGGTAGTCAGCATTGCTGTTCATTACAAATGGCGTTACCATAAGTTAGAAAAAAATTTACTACAATACCAATCCACCACTTGCAATTTGATGTATGCCATAAATGCGAATTGCTTTTCTTGCAAAGTATCACAATTATATATATAAAAATTTATATCCTTCTTTTGTCGACTAATTTGGTTTTAACTTGAAAAATTATTGACAAATTGCTGATTACGTCTATACCCATCTCATACCAATGCGAAAATTCCCTAGAGTAAACTTATGGTGTATTAATTACCCAATCTGGCAATAAATTCTCGCGATGTTCAAAATCGCCCTTAACCGCTCTCTGTCTCCCATCTCATGTATGAACGCAGTATACACTAACTCGCACATGGATAGAGACAATGTTTGAATGATGGATCATGATGTTTTACAGACACGATTTACCGACAGTTTTTTAATTTGTTTGTATTTGTCTAGAGACAGAATCGCCTACTTAAATATATTTCAAAATAAATGGTAAGGAAGTTATTCTTTGTATGTGCTCGTCAATTCTTCTATACGAAAAATAAAAATTGTTCATTTTTCGAAAGGTCTAAGACAAAAAAGCGTTTAATCACAATAGTAAAATGTTGAGGCCTATCATTCAGCCACGGACAATTGTTTTGTCGGAATAATTGGATTTTTCCATTTTTCAACAAATTTTTTCTCGTTTAAAATGAAATATAGGGTGATTTTTTAAGAGCTTGATAACTTTTTTTTAAAAAAAAAACGCATAAAATTTGCAAAATCTCATCGGTTCTTTATTTGAAACGTTAGATTGGTTCATGACATTTACTTTTTGAAGATAATTTCATTTAAATGTTGACCGCGGCTGCGTCTTAGGTGGTCCATTCGGAAAGTCCAATTTTGGGCAACTTTTTCGAGCATTTCGGCCGGAATAGCCCGAATTTCTTCGGAAATGTTGTCTTCCAAAGCTGGAATAGTTGCTGGCTTATTTCTGTAGACTTTAGACTTGACGTTGCCCCACAAAAAATAGTCTAAAGGCGTTAAATCGCATGATCTTGGTGGCCAACTTACGGGTCCATTTCTTGAGATGAATTGTTGTCCGAAGTTTTCCCTCAAAATGGCCATAGAATCGCGAGCTGTGTGGCATGTAGCGCCATCTTGTTGAAACCACATGTCAACCAAGTTTTGGCAACAAAAAGTTTGTTAGCATCGAACGATAGCGATCGCCATTCACCGTAACGTTGCGTCCAACAGCATCTTTGAAAAAATACGGTCCAATGATTCCACCAGCGTACAAACCACACCAAACAGTGCATTTTTCGGGATGCATGGGCAGTTCTTGAACGGCTTCTGGTTGCTCTTCACCCCAAATGCGGCAATTTTGCTTATTTACGTAGCCATTCAACCAGAAATGAGCCTCATCGCTGAACAAAATTTGTCGATAAACACATTTCGAACCGAACACTGATTTTGGTAATAAAATTCAATGATTTGCAAGCGTTGCTCGTTAGTAAGTCTATTCATGATGAAATGTCAAAGCATACTGAGCATCTTTCTCTTTGACACCATGTCTGAAATCCCACGTGATCTGTCAAATACTAATGCATGAAAATCCTAACCTCAAAAAAATCACAATTATATTTCATTTTAAACGAGAAAAAATTTGTTGAAAAATGGAAAAATCCAATTATTCCGACATCAGTTTTTGTTCCTATTCAAGTGCTCGCAAGTGTACGTACATCTGTATGTATATAACCAGCGAAATTAACAGTTATTCGTGGACGCAAAGAAATGGTTGCCATCAAATAATGCAAGATATACCTTAAGTATGAAATATTTTCATTGACTTATGGTATATTTACATTCCCATACGTGGGAGCAAATGTACATACATATGTTACTTGTGCATTTATAAGTAGATATTTGTTTAGTTTTATAATAAAAGATTTAGCATAAAAGATAAAGAATATGTTCAGCAACCACGGATTAATGGTACCTATGCTGTTATGTGCATCTGTATGTATTAAAAAATTGTTGAATAATATATAAATGTTCATCTGTAAAAAGGTGCAAATTTTAATCCCACACGATAGTATAGTTTAAGAAGAATTTATTATTCAATTTAAATATTAACAAAGACACACCAATAATAATTGGAAGTGATGTGGTTTTCTTAATCTGCGGCTATGCGCAATATATGCATTTATCTAAATACAATTAAAATCCCGCATAAATTATTTGCTTTTTGAAACTACTACACATGAAAAAATGCATGGCAATCATGGTGCCATCTCATTTCGCTCATCATGGCTTGCTTTGTCTTCATCTGAAATCAGTCGGGAAATTTCGTGCTTCTCACAGACAAAATAACTAAAATTGTTAAATAAATAAGGAATTGATTAATAAAAACGCAAATGTTGGTAAAAGTGAAAAGTGGGAATGTGATAAAACTCATTGATATAAACACAGATACCAGAGCGAAAGATGTGCTTGATTTCAGTAAGTTTTTTCTTGTTTGTGGGTTTGTTAAAGTTTGTGAACCTTTATTCCATTATCATTTCAACAGTTTGTTCAAAATTCGGCATTGCGTACAATATCACAATAAAATTTCTGGACCGGGATAAAGTTCCAATAGAGAAAGACCAAATAGTATCTACAATTAAGCAGTTTGGAAGTTGCTCCTGTTTTTTGCTAGAAATTTTAGACAAAGGTAAGCTAAGACAAAATCCCAATTATTTGTGCTACTAGCTACATACATAGCATTTGCACGCAAATTAGTCGCATTGTTCATTTGCATTCAATAAATGTTCATATTCTGCTCAGCGAGTATAAAAGATTTGAATGTTTACAAGTATTGAGTTGTTGCATTTACATAGGCATTATTGGACTTTCTTAAGGAAGGTGATGGTGCTCATTTACTGGAGGAATACAACCAAACAAAAACATTAAGTGATGCCTCACGCCGAATATTGGTGCGTGAAGCTGTAAACTTTCTGCGCAAAGTTTGTGGTAATTATCCATCTCGGCAACAAAAAATAGCTCTTGCAAAAGCCATTATCGCCAATTTTCCAGTTTACAAATGCAGCGCAAGCGAGATAGGAGGAATTGTAAGTGAGTTTTTTTAAGTAAAGGGCGATAGTAACTATAAATACGTACGGCGATTATAATGAGAGAATTCGATATTGTACCCTACATCTTGATGTTTTGAAAGCTTTCCCGATTTTTCGATACGATCCATCCCTGGTATATAAGACAACATTTGTAAAATAATCTTTATTACTTGCAAACAGTTTTCAGATTTCATTCGATTTTGAACTGCGCTACAATCGTTTAATAGCCAACAGCCTAATTACTTCTTGGCGAAGTTATTTAAAATTCACAGGTGACGTTTTGAAAGGTACTATTGGAAGCTGTTTAATACAAGGTGAGCATCTTCACTTACGAAATACATATGTATGTATTAAAAATTCTGATTTAAATTTTAAATTTTTAGAGTGGTTTATTGAAATCAAACCGTTTTTACATCTGCTACGACTACTACCTTCATATACACTACGCTCAAAGGAAAATAAAAAACAACGAGTAAATTTCGAATCAACCATCAATAAATTTATAAATTTTCAGAATGTAAGTATGTATGGAGTAACGTTTGCGATAAAACTATAACTGTTGTCCTGCTTTTATTCAAATATAAATTAAAAAGTAGCAATAATTTGTCCTATAAGAAAACCAATAATTTAACTATCTTTATAATTTTAGATAAATACACCCATAGACGACTTCGAATTAAACAGCAAGCAGCCCACAATCGTAGCATCTGGAAAAAGTAAGGAGGAAATTGTTCAGTATTTTATTTTAATTGACGGTAAAGCTTTACATGTGCCTATAACATATACTTTCATTGAGGTATTTGATTTATATTTTAAGTCATTTTATGTATTCCATATAGAATTCGATCCAGCATTGTCAAACTTTTTAAAATTTTTTCTAAGTTCATTTACATAGTTGAACCGAATGTAAAGTGTTCTAATCGAGTTCTTGAGATCTATATGAAGTTCAAAAGCAAAATTGATGCTGAACGATCAGCAATTTTAAAAATGGGATATCAGTAGGGAAAAAAAAGTTTTATAAATAAGTAGTACTAATCTAAATGAAAATGTAAAATTTTGTGTATCAAAGGTTTTACCAGAATACGAAACATGTATACTTTCATTGATATTCTTAATATTTACGAGGTGTCTCCTTCGAAAAATAAGGAGGTAATCCCCTTTGACAACCTGAAATTTAAAAAGCCTCATGATTACTATCATAAATATTAATTCTAATATATACATTATTCAAATGTATTATTCAATTTGAAGTTATTTTATTTGCCGTCATCACGGCTTAGTTGTCAAGTATAAAGTGCCAATTAAATTATTCCTAACTTAGCTCAAGCCACCAACCCGCATCGCGTTGTAGCTCCTCTGCTGACGTTTTGCTGACCTTGCGCCTCGTGCATGGTGTTTGTTTACTTAGATGTCTGGCCAATGTTCTCACGCAAAATGTGCTGACTTAGCGACATGTGCAGAGTGGTAGGCTCTTATTACAACGGGAATTAGGGTGTGTCGTTTCTTCGCGATAACTCCTCCCCTTCTAAATGGGGAACGTCCTCGGTCCTCAAAGAAGCGGTTTTAATTGCAGTTTCAACGGACCTGGCTATGATAATCTCTCTCTTGGTCCTCCTTATCCTGAGAAGGACGTAAACAGTGAATGCCATGATTAATAAGACACCAATGGCTGAGAAACCTGTAACGTGGCCATAATGGATTGATCGCTGCAGGTGATTGATCCTTTGAACATTCTCTAGATTCACATGGTGAAGGTAAGAAGCGCTTAATATTTCTGTGTGCTGCGTCAAGTTGATTGTAGAAGCCCATGGAGTTTCAGGTTTTAGAGGCAATGTAGAATTTTCGTTATAAAAAGTCGTACCATTAATCTTTACGTTGTTTTTGAAGACCACGAGGTATGTTCCGTTGACCGTAATAGGGACCTCATTGTTTTCCTCGATGACAGCCAATTGGTCATTGATGACAACAAGGCCGTCACTTATCGGTGAAATTGGTGTGAGGTTGTTAAATGTTGTACTGCAATTAGCGGTGTTGCGAGTCAGTAGTTGCAGAGCGCATGATGTAGTCGGAGATGGTAAGCAAAACGTTGGTGTTGTATCGCTGCAGTTCTTTACGGCTACGGTATGGTTATAACACTTGGCTAAGATGGATTCTTCTAGGTGCAGGATTTGGTGGCCATGAGCTACCGGTAAAATAGTAATTTTCTTACATCTAAACATAGGAATCGGATATCTTATTAAAAAGTAAATTATGTTATTATACTGTAATATCTTAATTCTAGCTACTGCCATAACATCGGCCACGGTAAGGTCAGTGAAGTGCTCGTCTCCTGTTATGAAATTTATTTCGTTACTGTCTAAGAGAATGGGACTTAAGACCCCAATTTTGGCGAAAGTGACAGCTGTTATAATGTTATTTAATTCTGTAATAATTGCTCTGTTTCTAGCCAGTAGTATGTCATAAAGGTGACCGGTGTTTATTTCTCTTTCTTTTGTTAATTTCAGGATTTTATTTACTGTAATGGTAAGGTTATTGATTTCTTTCTGTACTTGAGTGTTTATGGTAAACTGTCTGTCCTGCGAGTTAATTAGCTGTTCTTCTGTGCTCATTAATCTATTGAAGTCGTCATGGTCAGGAGTTCCAGCAATGTATTTCAGGACTGTCCCTAGGGCATTCAGGCTTCTCGCCTGTCTGTGGTGAGCGTTTATCATTTGTATCAGTCGACTTATCTGGTTTATGTCCGCGTCTAGTAACTTCCTCATATGTGACTGAGGAAAGTGGTCTGTGGCATTAATTGTCTCGTCTCTCAGTAATTCGTAAAGTGTCAAGTTGGTAACATGCTTGATGTGTCCTGAATTTTCCCAAATTACAAGGTCCTCACCGACCACCGGAATGTACCTTGCATTGGTATAGTCGATTAACCTTCCTGTCGTTACCGATATTGATATGGCCAAAATTATGAAAATCCTAAAAACATATATGAAATTTTTTGTTAATTGTTTATCATTAGAAACGCCTAGGTTCTAGATTAAGTTTAACGAAGGTTGTCCTTATGGACCCTTCTCCCTTTTATTAAAACTGTTGTACCCATGTCTTTTTCCACCTCTTCCTCAGTATAAAGAGGCGTAAGCTTATTGCCTAGTCTCCTGTTATTTTTAACAAGTACTTTTTCTCCAACAGGGAACTCCCTATCCTGCCTGTTCTTATTATGAGTTGTTAGTTCTCTTTCCTGTGCGTTTCTTAAGCGGCATGGTATTTGGTTGTCATCTTTAATTGAACGAAATACGGTAAGGGGCTTCATCCCCGTTACTGTGTGAATGGACCTGTTATACTCAATCGTAGCTAAAAGGACAACATCATCAAGATTTTTGTCAAGTTTAAGGCATCGTGCTATTTCCATTAGTGTGCTATGAAATCGCTCCACCTGACCATTTGATGTACTATGTAGTGGTGGAGCATTCGCAATGTCGATATTGAAGTGATTCTTTAATGTAGCTTTGATGCTGTGTGAATTCAGCGACTTCTCATTGTCGCAATAAACTATTCGAGTACCGAAAAACATGTTGAGTAACTGAAGGAGCTGTGGTTTGACATCTACTATCGTTCTTGATTTCAACGACTGTACTATCGCAAATTTTGAAAACTTGTCGATGCACGTCAAGAAGAACTTGGACCCGGTAGAAAATATGTCAATGTGAAGAATTTCTCCACAATATGTTGGTATGGGCGTTTGAGCAATAAGCTGCTTCTTTGGGTGCCGATCATACTTCGCCCGCGAGCAAGTTCGACAATTTCCCACAAATTGTTTAACTTTTTTCTCCATTTTTGGAAAGAAGTAATCCTCTAGAATTTGTTTTGTGTTCTCCTGCGCTGCTCGATGCGCTCTGTTATGTTCTGCAGCGATAATTTCCTGCTGCTCATTCGGATTCGAAATGTCGTTAACGAATTTCTCCGTATGTCTGAATTTAACTGTTGGAAACATTTCGACCAGTTCGTGCTGAAACTGTGCAAGTGCATGCAGATCGCAGTGTATTGCGTTTACTGCTGTTGTGTTTACGGCCTCCTGTAAAAGTTCTAATAAATCCTTTTTTTCTCGGTAAGAAATGATATGCCTTGTCTTTTTTCCAAAATTATAAAAGTTTTTCTTTGAGGTTCTGTACCTACCTCCACAATAATCTGGTTGCGGAAGCAATTTACCGGTTTTTCCGATCTTTCAATTGTATGGGTTGATGATTCCTCGCTATGAATTGTCTCGATGCTCGTGTTATCTAAAGCATTTATATGTTGCCTAGATAGAGCGTCTGCCACCACATTTTCCTTTCCTGGTTTGTAGATTAGCTTTGCGTTGCATTCGTCTATGAAGGCTTTCCATCTTTTAATTTTCGAATTAGGATTCCTATCCGAAACCGCAAAGGTCAGCGGCTGGTGGTCAGTATAAACATTAAGTTTTGTTACGCCGTACAGGTAGTTTCTAAGAGCTTTCAATGCCCATACAATAGCTAACAATTCCCTTTCATTGGTAGCGTAATGCTCCTCGCTCCCGGACAGAGTGCGAGAAATCATGGTAATCGGTTTGCCCTCCTGAGAGAGGACGGCGCCTATAGCATGAGCCGACGCGTCAGTAGTTAGGTCGAATTGTTTGTTAAAATCTGGATACGTCAGGGTTACATCCTCTGACGCTAAAATTTCTTTAATTGTTTCGAAGGTCTTTTTCTGTTCGTCCGTCAAATCAATTCTGATTTTTTTTGATTGGGACGCAGTAACTCGACCGTATTCGCCTCTCATGATGCTCGACAATGGTTTTGATATTCTAGCGAAATCCCTTATAAAACATCTATAATAACCTAGGAATGATCTGAGTCCCCTTAGAGTGGTGGGCTCAGGGAAACTTCGTATTGTGTCGACTTTGTCTGGACACGTTTTTATTCCTCCTTGTGAAACTAAGAACCCCAGGTATTCGACCTCAGTCCTAAAAAATTTGGATTTTTCAACTGACACTCTCATGTTGGCCCTAAATAATTCATTTAAAATTGATTCTATATCTTTCAGATGCTGCTGTTTGTTTTCCGAAAAATAATAACATCGTCTACATAGACAAAACAGCTTTTCCCAATATGCTCTCTTAATACGTCGTCTATGGCGCGTTGAAAGTGGGGGGGGTGGGGGGGGGGGGGAGACACTAATTTCGTTAAATTCGAAAAGGAAAGTACAACAAAAACTCTAGGCATCCAATGGAATGCGATATCGGACCAGTTTTCGTACACAACGGAGTCAATATCTGCATTATCCGCCATTACAAAACGCCAAATTCTATCCTCTGTGGCAAAACTTTTCGACCCCGCAGGATGGCTTTCGCCAATTAAGATACAAGCCAAAATCCTGATTCAAAAATTAGGGCTGGGGGGGACCGACTGGGACGAACAATCAAAATCACTTCGTTTAGAAAAGTGGTCCCAGTTCGCGAACAATCTAAACGATATGTCACAGATACAAATCCCACGGTGGGTAAACTTTTCCCCGAACACAAAGTCGAATTACACGGCTTCTATGACGCCTCTGAGAAGGCAAAATATGCCACTATATATGTGCGCTCACAAAGCGATAGCGCGACCCCAAGTCACTTATTAGTAGCAAAGGCGAAGGTGGCTCCTTTAAAAATGCTAAATCTACCTCGACTTGAGCTCTGTGGCGCCTACTACACGCAAAACTAATTTCCATGGTGTAGGCCTACTTAAGAATGAAAAATACAGATTGCATCTCTGGTCCGATTCTGAAATTGTTCTAGCCTGGTTGGAAAAACCACCATACGCATGGAAGACGTACAAATCTAATCGTACGCCACAATCTTGACCTAGTTGGATCAGCAACTTGACATCACGTAGCCAGTGCTGACAATTCTGCCGATTTATGTAGATACAAGAGTGTGCAAGCCGCTACGCCTTGCCACCACCCCCTCTGTTGGAATGGGCCAAAATCGCCCATGTGCAATATACTTGCACCAGAAAGTTGAAAAATAGACTCCTTTCACACATCGTTGGATGATAGTGACATTCTTGAGCGAATTTCATCCTTCTCTCGTACCCTTCGAGTTTTTGCCTATATGCTAAAGTTCATAGTGCGATTTAAAAATAAAGTTAAGGAATTTCTCCCGAAATCTCCCCAATGCGATATATTGACGCAGCTAGAACTCCAAAAGGCAAAGGTAGCTCTAATCGCATCCACTCAAATGTGCTAGCGGCGATATCTTATTATTAAGAGAATCAAAACCCATTAATAAAAAGAGTTCACTCTTTGTTCTTAACCCATTCTTAGATACGAACGGTTTGCTTCGTGTGAATGGTAGGCTTGCCAACTCAAGCTTAACGTATAACGAACGCTACCCTTTAATTATACCCGAGAAGTCGCAACGTGCCACATTACTTCTCACTTTTATCGATTTACTTATGCTTCACGCTAAACATCGCCTAATGCAGCAAATAGTCCGCCATATATTCCCCGTCTTAAGCCCCAAATAATGAAAAGCATTTTCATTTGCAAGATCTGTACTATGCACAAGCAGAAGTTGCGAACACAGATTATGGTAGCACTTCCTCCGGAACGCTGCAACTTCACTCTACCTTTCACAATTACAGGTGCCGATTTTACTGGGCCTTTTCAGATAAAGGTGTCCATGCTAAGTGGCTGTTTTTGTCTGTTTTATGGCAAAAGCAGTGCACCTCGAGCTGTGTACGAATCTGACAAAGGAGGCTTTTCTCGCGGCATTTGCTCGCTTCGTCAGACGACGCGGCTTCCCATCGAAACTAATGAGCGATAATGGTAAAACCTTCATTGGAACCCAAAAACCCACTGAAAAGGAGTTTGTGGATTTTATCAAACAAGTTTCGTCTGAGATTGTAAAAAGGTACGCTCCCCAAGGTATTAATTGGCAATTTATCCCCCCAGGCGCTCCTCATATGGGTGGTGTATGGGAATCAGCTGTAAAAAGTTTTATATCCCACTTCAAAAAAGAAGCTGAAAATAACAAAATTAATTATGAAAAGTTTACCACACTGTTAGTGCGAATTGAATCCGTTCTCAATTCACGGCCACTCACAACCCTCTCGAAAGGTCCCTCTGACTTCCCAGCCTTGACTCCAGGGCATTTTCTCAAAGGACCATTCAAATACAATACCGCTCGTGAAACTATGTTTTCTACCATATAAGTACTAACAAAACCTCATATGATGAAAAAACCGCCGATACTCCCGCAAACCAAATTTAATATTCATATAATGAACCCGCAAATAAAATTAATTGAAACTACTAACGAACCTAACTGCAACGGTCGATCTACATGACCGCCACATACCGTGGCACCATCGCCATATTAATTTGCGTGCAACAAATTTGTAATTATAATAACTTTTTCATACTGATCAAGATGGATGTGGATATGCCCAGCGTATCAACGCCAACAGTGAGGTCCACCATTACTGTGCCACGCCCTGGGGCAACTCCAGCGCCATGAACCCCAGCGGCAACGTCTCCTGCAACTACTTCTGTAGTGGTACGCGACCACTACCACCCTTCTCAGCACCAGCAGCGGAATCCCTCTGATCGGCTACAGTATTGCAGCATTTTCCGTGGCATGCAGACCCTACAACGCCAGAAGGTTGCTCAGGCTCACGGGCACTGCCTAAATAGTTTGGCGACGGTACACAAGGCGCAGGAGTGTACGTCAGTCACCCTCTGTCAACTGTGCAACCGGCCACACCACACACCGCGATTCACATATAAAGACACCAAACACGAAGACATCACACATGAAGACAACACACATGACAATATCATACAATTATGCGTATTCACCACCCAGCAGACCTTAAAAGCATCAACAAGAACGAACAACGTTGCGGAAAGTGAAATTAGTTGCGGAAATATTTAAGTGAACCAAAATTAAAATTTATTTAAAAGAACTAAAATTAAAGTGTATTTAACTGAAATAATCAATAATCATCTTTTCCTGAGCTGTTTTGTTGTGACTTTCAAGTCTACGTGTTTTTCTTTATTAAATAAAATATCAAAAGGTTTTTTACCTGCTACTGAGTATATTGTATTATTACAAGTATAATTGCTAATTACAGTCCTTGTTTATCTTGAAATTTTAAATAATGTCGAATAACCCTTTCTATTTTCCCATTACTAGTATGTACTATGGCATGGTGCACAGTAATAAATTTGTATATTTAATCGTTCCATTAAAGGGAAAATCGATTATTTTTTTTTTTTTTTAAATAATGTATGAATATATCCCCAAAGTTTTAGATGGGAATTCGAAACATTTTCGAAACTAGAAAGGAAATAGTGATCGAGCGTCTAGCAGATATATGAGCGATTGGGCAGAAAGCGAAAACTTTGACGCGCGATTTCTAGGTTTTTCATTTTTACGATTTTTCTTAATTGGCAGGCAGGATAGAAGAAAACTAAACGTCGTATGGAATTGGGGCAAGGTTTATTATCTTTGGCATTAAATTATCTTCCATTAAAACTAAAAAAACTAATAAACGTCAAGTTTGAACATATTATTAAACAACATAAAGTAAAATTTGTTTGGTCAAAAACCACTTTTTTAGTTTTAAAAAAATTTGTAAAATTTTACAAATTTTTTTTTTTTAATTTTTTACAAATTTGTTTTTAATTTGAATTTTTGTTTCCCATAGAAATTGCGACTTGCATTCGCCGCCGTCCGACAAGTGCATCGGGCAATTGATTCCTAAAGGAAGAATATCAAAGATTTCGTATCCAAAAATTTGTGAATGATGTTTAAATACATAAATATAAACCCTAGATATTTCGCTTTAATCACCTATTTCTTTCCCTCCCGAAAAATCCTCAAAAAAATTGATTTTTTGAAGCCTTTAAAGCAGGCTCCCCCTTAAGAATTTGAATTGAATTGCTCTTAAACATGATTGTAACTAAACAATAACGAAAAAAAAATGTCGAAATGAAATTGGTTCTCTGTATTGGAATTTGTTCCGGGTGTTTTTCATATTTATTTTTGTTACATATGCTAAAATTTTTCGCTCATTGTTTAAATTGCTTTATCATTAAAAGCAAATAATATTGTTGCCTTTTTTGTGCCAAATTGCTCAATTATTGCTCCTTGGTCTTCATTATTATTAATATTTTAAAATACCAACTATATTTTTTGGTATGTCGTAATCAATCGGAAATAATTTTTGGTGAAAGTTTTTCAATGAAACTTCTCCATCTTTTCATTTTGCTGTTTAAATTTTTTTTCCAAATCCCTTTGACGAATAATTCCTTTTTATTTATTGCATTATTTTCTTCTTCTTCATCTTTACTGGCGTAGACACAACTTACGCGGTAGCCAAGTTAACAACAGCGCGGCTATCGTTTCTCCTTTTTGCTATGTGGCGCCAATTGGAGATTGAACTAGGTGGTGGTCTTCTTCTTCCTCTGCTTCCCTTGGCAGGTACTGCCTCCAATACTTTCAAACCTGAAGTGTTTTCGTCCATTCTCTGTCTCTTAATTCGCTGAACTATGTCAATGCCATCGATCCATCGAATGCGGTTTTCGCCATGGCCAATACCATAAATCTTCTGCAGAACTTTTCTCTCGAAAACTCGTAACGTCGAGTCATGAGATCTTGTCATTGTTCACGCCTCTGCACCATATAGCAGAACGGGATTAATGAGTGACTTATAAGGTAGGTAGGTAGGTAGGAGTGCAGCCCTATCGGGCTCAATTAGCACTGATGTGCCATTTTGATACACTATTCGTAGAACCTCCTATCTGCTATTACGTTCCACGTTCTCTCTCAAACCATTTTGAGGTTTCGATGAAACTACTTATGTCCGATATGCTCTTGGTGGAAATCCATTCAAGGTTTGGTGCTTGCTGGATTCCGAGTGTTTTGTGCTGGGCATTCGCAGAGAAAGTGGAAGATTGTTTCCTTGTTCCCTGCTACTCCGCAGCTTCGGCAGATGTCGTTGTAGGGCATACCCATTTTGGACGCATGTTCCCCAATTGGCCAGTGCCTGTTGCGGTAGCTGCTATTCTGTAAATACTTTTTCTTGACCTATTTAATAGGTCGTTGGTTCTTTTCCTGTCGTATGTTAGCCATAATTGTTTAGTTATGACGCATTTTGTACTGTTTTTCCACCTGTTGTTAGAAATTTGTTGAAATTGTTTATTGATCTCTCCTTTGATCGATCCTAGCGGGCTCGGTATGAGCTCCGCCTCGGATTCATTGCGGAAAGCTCCTGCCTTTGCCAACTCATCTGCTTTTTCGTTACCGAAAATGTTCCTGTGGCCGGGAACCCAGATCAAGTTTAGTTGGAGCTTGTCTTTTATTGAGCTTAGTGCTCTCTTGGAGTTGTGAACTATGCTGGAGTTTGTCATGGGAAAAGACAAGGCCAGGAGCGCCGCCTGGCTATCCGTAAAAATAGTTGCTTTATTTATATTCCCGCGGTTTTCTAATACAGCCTCGCAGGCTTTTTCTATGCCTAGTACTTCTGCTTGGAAGATGCTAGCCGAGTTCGGTAGACGTATAGAGAGAGATATGCCCAGATCAGCGGAGAATACCCCCGTGCCCACTCCGCAGTCCATTTTGGTCGGTATAGACTGAGGTGGTACCCTCCTCTGTAATTGAGCCTCTTCTCCATTCTCGTCTAGATGGTATCCTCACCTGGAAGTGTCTATTGAAATCCAGCTTTGGGAGAATGTAGTCTGATTTATTAATAGTGAGCTCGTTTAGGATTACACTATGTCCGTAGTTCTGCTGATTCCAACCTCCCAATTCTTTTATTCTTATCGCCGCAATAGCTGCTGTTTTTTGAATAAAAATGTCCATTGGTAGTTGATGCAGGATCACATTGAGCGTATCAGTCGGACATAACCTGATTGCGCCCGTAACACCCGCACATGCTGCTCTTTGTATTCCATTTAATTTTCTAATGTTGTACTGTTTGTTTAGCGCTGGCCACCATACCAGAGCTCCATATGTGAGTATGGGTCTTATGACCGCCGTGTACATCCACATGATTATACTTGGTTTGAGGCCCCAATTCTTGTTGACGATTTTCTTACAAGTATAGTAGGCCATGTATGCTTTGTTTATTCTTTTTTCTATATTTATTTTCCAGGACAGTTTGGCGTCAATCTCCACCCCCAAATACTTAGCTGCTGGGGATAGAGTGAGTGTTGTGCCGTTAAGTACCGGAAGTTGAAACTGAGGTATTTTGGTTCTGCTAGTGAATAGCATCAGTTCTGTTTTGTTCGGGTTAACTCCTAGACCATTGCTTTTAGCCCATAGGTTTAACCTACGAAGTGCTCTTTCCATAATCTCGCTGACTGTTGAAGGAAACATTCCTGATACCAACAACACTATATCGTCTGCATACGCTACTGCTTTCACTCTTCCACCGTTTAATTGGAGGAGTATTTCGTTCAGCGCTACAACCCATAGAAGCGGAGAGAGGACCCTCTCTTGAGGCGTACCTCTACTCACATAACTTGTTTGTGTTGCAGCGCCGTTTGAAGCTATAATCTTCCTATTCTCAAGCATCAATAGTATCCATCTGCACACAGTGTCATCTATGCCCCCATGCGCCAGAGAATTAATTATCGTATTTACTTCTATGTTATTGAAGGCGCCCTGGTGTATTGTTTGTGGTGCAGTGATTTTTCAATCACACTTATCACCTCGTGAAGGGCGGTTTCGGTTGATCGGCCCTTTATGTACGCATGTTGGGACTTCGATAACTTCTCCGCCATTATTGTTCTTACGTGTATATCTATTAGCCTTTCTAGTACCTTCAGCATAAATGAGGTAAGGCTTATAGGTCTAAAATCCTTGGCATTCTCGTGTGTTCTTCTGCCTGGTTTCGGAAGGAACACAACTTTACTCCTTTTCCAACTTCTTGGGATGTAAGATAGTTGAATGATTGCGTTGTATATATTTTCAAGCCTTAGAACCATTGGTTCTACCAGTTTCTGCAGCATTATGGGCATGATCCCATCAGGACCTGCCGCTTTAAATGGTGCAAAACTATTTATGGCATATTTGATTTTCCTTTTGTCTACTATTTGGCTTCGATAGTCAGCTGCGTTCACCGGTGGTTCCGGTTGAACCCTCGTTGAAGGTGTTTGCTGACTCCCGGGGAAGTGTGTTGTGATTAGTACCTCCAGAGACTCTTTTGCCGAGGAGGTCCAATCACTACCCTCCGCCCTAATGTAGGCAGTATTAATATGGTCTTTGGATAGCATTTTACTCAGCCTAGCGGCTTCTCTGCAACTTTCAATCGATGTGCAGAAAGTTCGCCATGAGTCATTTTTAGCTTTCCTGACTGCTTTTTTGTATTCCTTCATAAGGTCTTTATATGGCTGCCAGATTTTGGTTCTAAAACTCTCATTGAAAGCTTTCCTTAGTTGTGTTCTCAAATTCTTGAGTTCACTGTTCCACCAAGGAAGAGACTTTCTCTTTTTCAAAACTGTTAGCGGAGTAGATTTATTAAAAGTTGTGATTAGGATTTTTTCCAACTTCTCTACTTCTGAATCTAGTTCCTCTGGATTTCTGATACTTTTATTGCCTCCCTTTTCGAGGCATTTTGTTGCTATACTGGTAAATTTTCCCCATGCCGTTCTTCTAGGGTTCCGGTATGTGAGAGGCGCACTGTACCTCTCGCGGATGCTGAAGAGTATCCGGGAGTGATCCCACATAGAAGGCTCATCGGATACCCTCCAGTTATCCACAACGAGACTGTCTGTGTCTGTTGATAGCGTGAGGTCAAGAACTTCCTCCCACCCCGGGAACCTATCCGAGCTTGGGAAAATAAAAGTTGGCTTATCGCTCTTGTTGCAAATACTTAGATTACTATTCAAAATAAACTGCAAGAGTGACTCACCTCTGGTGTTTATACTGGAGCTACCCCATACGGTGTGCCTTGCATTTGCATCACACCCTATTAGGACATCATCCTTCTTGTTCTCCTCTACTAGCCTGGTGAGCGGGGCCGGTGGTATGTCTTCGTCATGGGCCAAGTAGGCCGAGACCAAGAAGAAGGGCTTTTCCTTCTGTTCCACCTTCACCACTGTGATATCTGCTGTGCTGTAATTAGGATAAAGAAATGCATTTATACTTTTATTGATAAGAATGCATGCCCTAGGTTTACCTCTGTTCCGCTGGTAAAACAGGTTATAATTGCTGCTGTTTAGCCCTTTTATGGAATCTTCATTGACCCAGGGCTCCTGTATTAGGCTGATGTCGATGCCCCCCTCGTTCACGAGGGTTGTCAGATTCGCTGTAGCACTCCTCGAGTGCTGCAGGTTAATCTGTACGCACCTTATGCTGTTGTTATTGGGCATCCCGGGGTTCTTCAATGCCCACATTCCTTAGCAACTGGCTGGCGTCGTCGACCTCTTCCGTGTCGTATTCGTCATCCGCTTTGTCGCCTTGGAAGATTTTTAATCTGGCCTTGCGTATTCCGAAGCTGATTTTGTTGTCAGTCTTCTTCAGAGCCTCAATGGACTCCTCGCAAATGGCCACTAGTATTGGCTTGCTTGCTTTATTTGGTTTTTCCTCCTTGATAAGCTGCCACTCATCTATACCAGGTATAGATTTGTTCTGCAGCTTAATGCACCTCAGGAGTTTTTCGCCTGGCTCCTCTAGTGGGGGTAGCCAAATGCGAGCCCGAGGCCTCTTCGGAATATCGCTGGCGGGTATAAGCCTCAATTGGAGGCCTTCAAAGGCGTTGCTAATTTTAGCAACACTACCCGTCAGGAAATCTAGCGAGGCCTGGTCCGCGCACTTGATGACCCTGTAGCCCCTGAGGATCTCAGAGGAGTCAAACTCCGGGTGAGGACCCGCCGGATTGCCGAGTACATAGCTTAGCACCTTACTCGACAATCTGACGTCGATCTCCACCCATCTCTCCTCTATAGTGCTCGGGGAGGAGGATTTCCCATCTATAATGGCCACCTGCAGGCTATCTCTAGCTACATCGCAGAAATGCCTTGCCGTTGTTGTGCTGCTGTGTTCTCCTTCGCTCCTCCTCGGTTTTTTGGGCTGAGCTCCGGGTACTTCTGTTGTGGAGTGATTTCTCTTCTGAGAAGTGCTCTCTTTTTTGCTCTGTTCTTGAGGTTGTGATTGCTTACTTTTCAGGTAGCTTTCATATTCCTCTACGATAGATTTGAGGCGCTTCGTTTCAGCCTCATCAACTGGGGTACCGGCCGCCTGGTCTTTGGCTATCTTCCCTAGTATGAAGACCGCCCTCTGGTACCGGTTTTTCCTCAGCTGATTCTGGGATTTTTTGCGTTTCTTTTTGCTGTCTCCTTTAGCCGCCAGTACACTTTGGTTGGTGCTCATAGCAGCCTTGGAGGTAGTTGGTAAATTTGATATTTTGTCTGCTGTATCTACCGGTGTACTTTGGTTGGTACGTCCGGTAGTACTCTTACTTGTCTCCTGGCTGGAGGCAAGCAGTTCGCCCTCTTCGGATTCCGTTATAGGATTCCTGTAACTCATGTCCGTGGTCATCGCTGTTGTCGTCGTCATGGTTGTTGTTGTTGTTGTTTTTGTTGTTGTTGTTGTTTTATTGTTGGTTACGTTCATGCTTTGGTCCCACGAGTAAGCCGGAAAGGGTTGGTCACTCGTCCGCAGAGCCGGTATACGGAGAGAAGGCGATTTATACCTCCGACCTCGCGCGGGCATCGGAGGGGACCGTTCGCGATCAGCTATTTATTACCCCCCGCTGACCATTCAGCCCTTGGCACGGGTACCTCGACATCTTGGCTTAGGGTGGTGTTGGTTCGGGTATCCTCACAATTCCACAATAGGAGATGGGCGTAAAACCTAGGGTTTATTCATCCATATCACTATTGTGGGAAATTATGAAGTGTCCCTCTTAGTTCGTAAGATTAGAGTGCGTTTCCTTTGGGATGCACACTTTACTCTTTACTTAAGCCCCTTCGCCACGGCAAGGCGACCAACGTCAAAGAGGAGTTTAGTTTTTTTTCCCCGAGAGAAAGGACTTTACTTCTCAATTGCCAACTCATTCCAAAGTAGTACCTGTTGGCAAGAGTTATTCTGCTTAGGATTTCAAGGCGATCTAAACCCACACTGGGATCTTCCTTTTTGTGGATTGGGCAAAGCCACAAAAATTCCAATCGTTGGGCATGATTTCGTCCGACCATATTCTACAAAGAAGCTGATTCATGTTCCTTATCATTTCTTCGTCGTCCGTGTTTAAATATCTCGGCCGGCAATCCATCGGCCCCCGTCGCTTTGTTCTTCAGGCGGGTAATTGCTATTCAAACTTCTTCTTGGGTTGCTTGGAGATGAATGTATTTGGTCTTCCTTCTTGAGATAAGACTAGACCTATAGCTACATTTTGATTCATCAGTGGTTAGAATGATTTTATTTTCAAAATCTGGTTGAACAAGTTTCATTTGTTTTTGTAACGCTTTATTTAAAGTTTCGCAAGCAGCTATTCCTTCCTGATCAAGGTAAATAACTGTTTTTCTTGACGTATATTGTTATATTCTCCCATTTGCTCCATTTAATAAATTTTCAATAAATTTCCTGTAGTATTCCGTTATTCCTACAAATCCTCTAAGCTGTAGCGCTATGGGATTTGAATAATTCTTTATCGTTTCTACCTTGTACAGAAAGGTAATATATTTATATTATATGCTTCAGATACCAACGCATTTATATTTTACAACTCTTTAGATTAGTGCATCTAACGCATTTATACACATACATACGTATACACGTTTGATAGTTTCTTGTTGGTTGCTGCTTGTGTGTATTAACATTTGGAGTATGTATTTTTTGTGTATTAATATTAGTTTTATGTATACTCTAATTTATGAGTTTTCTTTGATAGGCAATGATTTTCAGATTTTTATGAGCAAGCTTTATATTACAATTTTGTTGTTTACCATTGCAATTGATATTTAGTAGACATTTAATGCTTACATATGTATTTTTATATATTAATGTACTTGTGTCAAAATATAATGTTCTATATATAATTCAATCTTAATGTAATAAAACTTTCATATTCATGTATTTATGAAAGTTCTGCCAGGGGCCAAAGTTGTGTTTTAGATTTACTTGCATATTATGTTTTATTATTATTTTTAATTACGTCTAACTGGAAGTTCAAATGGAACAGTCACATTTCTTGTTACACATTTGGAACTTATATATACATATAAAGGGTGATTTTTTAAGAGCTTGATAACTTTTTTTTAAAAAAAAACGCATAAAATTTGCAAAATCTCATCGGTTCTTTATTTGAAACGTTAGATTGGTTCATGACATTTACTTTTCGAAGATAATTTCATTTAAATGTTGACCGCGGCTGCGTCTTAGGTGGTCCATTCGGAAAGTCCAATTTTGGGCAACTTTTTCGAGCATTTCGGCCGGAATAGCCCGAATTTCTTCGGAAATGTTGTCTTCCAAAGCTGGAATAGTTGCTGGCTTATTTCTGTAGACTTTAGACTTGACGTAGCCCCACAAAAAATAGTCTAAAGGCGTTAAATCGCATGATCTTGGTGGCCAACTTACGGGTCCATTTCTTGAGATGAATTGTTGTCCGAAGTTTTCCCTCAAAATGGCCATAGAATCGCGAGCTGTGTGGCATGTAGCGCCATATTGTTGAAACCACATGTCAACCAAGTTCAGTTCTTCCATTTTTGGCAACAAAAAGTTTGTTAGCATCGAACGATAGCGATCGCCATTCACCGTAACGTTGCGTCCAACAGCATCTTTGAAAAAATACGGTCCAATGATTCCACCAGCGTACAAACCACACCAAACAGTGCATTTTTCGGGATGCATGGGCAGTTCTTGAACGGCTTCTGGTTGCTCTTCACCCCAAATGCGGCAATTTTGCTTATTTACGTAGCCATTCAACCAGAAATGAGCCTCATCGCTGAACAAAACACGCGCGCGAAACACATTTCGAACCGAACACTGATTTTGGTAATAAAATTCAATGATTTGCAAGCGTTGCTCGTTAGTAAGTCTATTCATGATGAAATGTCAAAGCATACTGAGCATCTTTCTCTTTGCCACCATGTCTGAAATCCCACGTGATCTGTCAAATACTAATGCATGAAAATCCTAACCTCAAAAAAATCACCCGTTAGTACGGATTAATGCTAATATTGCATCAAAACTAATGTTAGCGAAACATGACCACTTTCGTGGTGAAAATTTATACCTTTTAATTTTATATTTTCTGTTTTGGGGAGTTCTTTTTGTTGTTTAAGATGTACGATATCGTTTGTATTGTTTATTAATGTTGAAGCAAAAGCTTTTATTTGTAGTTCTGGGATACATTCACTATCTTTAGCTCAATAAGAGAATAGCAATACTTTATTAATTTCGGATTGTACGTGATGAGATGCTGTTAAAGTTACTCCTTCATGTCGTGCTGTACATACCTGTCGTAATGCCTTGATTAGGGATTTCCATATGCATTTGTTGATTGTTATCATATTCTAGATACTATATCATTGTTTTGTTAAATTATTTGTAAAGCCAGCGATTTTGAAAAGATAATTTTATCCAAACGTTTTCATTTGTAGAAGGTTGAAATCACATGTGTTCAAATATCATTGAACATGCTTACTTATTTAGTATCAGCAAAGCCGAAATACTATTAAAAATAAATATGTATCTAACGGGTGATTTTTTTGAGGTTAGGATTTTCATGCATTAGTATTTGACAGATCACGTGGGATTTCAGACATGGTGTCAAAGAGAAAGATGCTCAGTATGCTTTGACATTTCATCATGAATAGACTTACTAACGAGCAACGCTTGCAAATCATTGAATTTTATTACCAAAATCAGTGTTCGGTTCGAAAATTTTTTATCGACAAATTTTGTTCAGCGATGAGGCTCATTTCTGGTTGAATGGCTACGTAAATAAGCAAAATTGCCGCATTTGGGGTGAAGAGCAACCAGAAGCCGTTCAAGAACTGCCCATGCATCCCGAAAAATGCACTGTTTGGTGTGGTTTGTACGCTGGTGGAATCATTGGACCGTATTTTTTCAAAGATGCTGTTGGACGCAACGTTACGGTGAATGGCGATCGCTATCGTTCGATGCTAACAAACTTTTTGTTGCCAAAAATGGAAGAACTGAACTTGGTTGACATGTGGTTTCAACAAGATGGCGCTACATGCCACACAGCTCGCGATTCTATGGCCATTTTGAGGGAAAACTTCGGACAACAATTCATCTCAAGAAATGGACCCGTAAGTTGGCCACCAAGATCATGCGATTTAACGCCTTTAGACTATTTTTTGTGGGGCTACGTCAAGTCTAAAGTCTACAGAAATAAGCCAGCAACTATTCCAGCTTTGGAAGACAACATTTCCGAAGAAATTCGGGCTATTCCGGCCGAAATGCTCGAAAAAGTTGCCCAAAATTGGACTTTCCGAATGGACCACCTAAGACGCAGCCGCGGTCAACATTTAAATGAAATTATCTTCAAAAAGTAAATGTCATGAACCAATCTAACGTTTCAAATAAAGAACCGATGAGATTTTGCAAATTTTATGCGTTTTTTTTTTAAAAAAAGTTATCAAGCTCTTAAAAAATCACCCTTTATTTATATATTCAACATACATACATATAGTACATATGTACATAAATAGCCACATGCAATCCAATCCAATAAAAATAAAAATGCATGGGGACATAAGTCATATGTATGTAAATTTATAGATAAGATAACATTAAAGTTTAATGTTAATGATTAAAGACATATTGAATTGTATACTTGAAAACAACCCCATATCAAGCAGCATAAGCAATATGCTGCAGTACATACAAACATACACACACACATACATACATTCAGTTATTTAAGATAGTATTCTAAAACAGTAAATAAGTAATGAAAATACCGAACAAAAATCAGAATGAATATATTCTCACTGAAACAAAGACCTTTATTTTTCCCCCACTAGCGGTAAGAACTTAAAGATTCTTTTTTCAGTTCAATGTTTGATGATAGAAATCAAACAACATGCTTTATTTTCTAACTGTTTTAAAGCTGCTACTTCATATGAATTATCCGTCGCTGATTTCCAGCTAAATTTCCAGGACATTAGTATTGATTCTCCGTGTTAGTAGAACATTTATCTAGATATATGAATATTAATTCAAATCAAACTTGTATTTTAAATATTCTGCTTTCATTTCTAGAATGATCGTATTCCTTTTGTGTTTTATTGGAAGCGGATTTAATTTATATACGTTTGTCGGTTCATACGTTATTAAAGGAATTTTTATGTTTATAACTAGCCGTGAAACAACAATTAAACCTTTAGCAGTCATCGATTTATAAATTTCTTTTAATTCATCGATTTTTTAACTTGTTTCCTCCATTCAAAGTTATTTTATGAACATTTTAAATTATTAAATGACAAATGTGACTTATTTGCATTACCTAATTTACCTATTACTCGAAGGAATCCATTATTATCCAAAATTGGAAGCTCGCAATGCTACTTTCATGATTAATTTCTAAACTCTGAATTTCTTCTCTAAATTGTAATTGTTGCTGATATCTTATTAACATCTCTTCACCTTCTTTCATTTCTGATTTTATTCGGGACATTTTCGTCCTCTTATTCTTTTTATAAATCGCAAAATATAAGCTACTACCCTTATTAATTTGCTTAAGCTAGAATATTTTAGTATTACCTTATCTTAGAAATGTAATTCCTTTGATGTTGTCGCATACGTTGCATCGATTTGAATAATATTCTTTGTTGGCCATTGATGTTGATGTTCCTCCTTTTTACTTTGGCAATTATTTATCCATGCTAACGTTATAGTTCAGTTCTTTTTACCTCTGGTATAGCTGTATAAGCTCTTGCTAAATTCTCCTGAAGTAACTAGTCCCAG
Organism: Bactrocera dorsalis; assembly: GCF_023373825.1. Lineage (NCBI taxonomy): Eukaryota > Metazoa > Arthropoda > Insecta > Diptera > Tephritidae > Bactrocera > Bactrocera dorsalis. The sequence goes on along the minus strand of NC_064308.1, from coordinate 14,262,196 downwards.
TTGAGTTTCATCAACCAAAGTTTCTGTATAAGCAACTTTGCTATAACGGTTATTGGTGAAAGCCATTCCATTGGTTCCGAAATTTTGTAACAAGCTTTTTCGTTGAAATATTCGAATTAAAGCCAAACTTCTCTTTGGTAGGATCCCCTTAAATACCCAATGTCTTTATTGTTTCGTCATCTGCTATTTGTATTACTCCATTTGCGCTATTTATTGGAATTGTTGCTAGGATTTCACTGTTGTTTGACATCCAATCCTGAAATCCAAATTTTTGTAGTTTTTATATATATTTCATACTAAATAGCCTTACATTCATCTATTGAATCTGCTCCTGTCATTAAATCGTCCATGTAAAAGTTGTTTTTAATGATTTTTGAAAGCAAATAGTTGTGGTGCTCGCAGAATTTGGCAATTTCTTGTAAAGTTCTCGTTGCCAAGAAAGGAGCTGATGCTGTCCCATATGTAACTGTTTGTAGTTTGTATTCTTCTATCGGCTCTCCTTTTGTTTCTTTCCACAATAAACGTTGATAATTTTGATCACTCTCTGTTATTTTAATTTGTTGAAACATCTTTTCAATATCACTTGTTAATACATAAGTCAAAGTCTTCAATTAATTATAATGTCAAATATATCCTTTTGGAGTCTTGGTCCTATGAAGAGGATGTCATTTAAACTATTTCCATTTGTAGTTTTTGCAGACGCATCGAAAACTACTCGTAGTTTTGTCGTTAGACTGTCTTCTCGAATCACTGCTTGATGTGGCAAATAGTCTTTTCCGTATCTATTTTCACTTGCATTTTCCATGTGACCCATGTCTAAATATTCTCTCATAAATTCCATATATTGTTTTCTTAATTCGTCATTTGTAGCGAACCTTTTCTCAATATTAAGAAACCTCACCATAGCTTGTTTGCGAGAATCTCCCAATTCTTTTTCTTGTTTAAAAAGCAGATTGATGACAAATCGATTATTTCGGCCAAATCAGTGCTTGGACATTGTATGCTTCGTTGCTTAGGAATCTCGGCTTTATTCCAATTTTAAATTTGGACACTCCCACTGTGGTATTGCCTAAACCTTGTAGTTCAGTTACTTCTCTTTTTTTGATAAATGAAGTATTTCAGCAGCTTTGTCGGAAATAGTAGTCTTTGCGATTAGAGCTCGCAATGTCACGTACTCACCATTTGCTGCCTTTACTCTGATCTGTGTTGTTGCTAGGAGTATCGTTGTTTCCGAATGTTTCGTCATCATTGTGGGAGATGTTTTTGTGATATTTTCTTCACCTTCTCCTTTTTCTTTTTGGAATTCATTGAAATGCAATAAATTATGATGATTTCTTTCACACTTATTGCACTTCTTATTATTACATTTACCTTCATAAACGTGATCAAGCCAAACGTAGCATAGCTTTTTGTTTGTTATGAGTTTTCTTCGATTCATCGTAGTCAGTGTCTGGAACTTTCTGCATTCACAAAATGCAGGTGTTCGCTGTGGCTGCTGTTGATTAGTCCATTTAGCTGGTTTTCTGGTTCGTATTGCTTCTAGAGCTGGATATTGCTGCTCTAGAAAATTGAAGCCATTATCTAGGCTTTTTTTTTTTTTACTTTTTTACGTTTTGCTCGTATAAATGTAGATTTTCTTTGTCTAGTTTTCGAATAACTATCGGAGCTATGATGGCTTGTTCGTCATTTAAATTCAAATTTAGCCCTTTGAAAGCATAAATGCATTCCTTTGTGGTATCCAAGAGCTGCTTCATGCTTGCTGCACTTTCTTCATTTGCTGTCGGTTGATCAAGTAGTCTACTTTTGCTGTAAACTTTTAAAAAGATCGCGGAAGGGCGACCATTGCTTCATTTCACCATAAAACATCGGATTTTTAATTTCCTGCAGTTTTATATTAGAACACATTGCTTTTGTTGTATTATAATAATCAATTCTTCATATTTGCTTTTTGATAGTTGATTTTTTATTTATTTTTGTTTTTCACTGTTCTTGTTGTTATAGCCACAAGGACGATTTTAAAACTTTTCCGATTTAACCTTTACGAAAAGTAATTTTATAAATGGGTATAAGTAGCCTTTGCAATTCCGGCTTACATTTATTTTTATTTTGCTAAGTAATGCTCTTTTTCTTTTAGGAGGCTTATAGTACTTCCACTTAAGTTCTTTTATTTTTCAAAGAGAAGCTCGAAGGACCAAATGTACAGAAAAACACTTAGTTTTGACTCATCATTTCTTTATTCAAATTTCTTTCGTCAATACATTTCTTATGGGGCTATACCAGTGTGACACTTTCAAAAAAATTTTCTTTTTCTTTTTCGAAAGTTTATATTTCCAAAAGTAGCCTGTGAAATCGGCAAGGTCGTATCTTTAATAGATGGCAGTTTTCTAAAGAGCGACCGCTCGGAGGTACAAACATAGTATATGTATAAGTAAAACTTTAAACACGTTTTTTTTCGAAACGGCATTTTTTAAAATTGCTGATATCATAACTCAACGAGAAATTGACCGATCGACTTCAAATTAAAACACACAAATTGACAATTGTAACCAGTCGAAAAGATCGTAGGTTATTATATAGGAAATGTCTTTAAGTTTAATAAACTTTTTGATTCTTTTTTTGTTTCAGCTACTTATTCGGCCGTAATCATATCAGCAGTGGGGTAGTACTTTTTTTGGTACCTTTTTTTTTGTACAGCACATAACTCCGTTATTTTTCAAAATTTTTGCAAACAAAAATTCGTAAAATTTAGCTGAAAAAATACCTTATTACGTCCAGAGAAGAGTGAAACATTCAACCGAGTACTTTCTTTAAAAAAAGATTCACGAAAATCGCCTAATTTTTCATGCGTCACACTGGTATTGCCCCTTAATTCTAATCTCTTAACATAATGTAAATATGTAATATATTTTTATTGTACCATTGATATTGTTATCCGTGAAAATTTTCATATGAGGTTTTCCAACTGTTTGTACTATGTATATATATTTAATGAAATATAATATATGCTCTTTTCATGTTTTCGAGTATACTACACACATATAATATCGTCAATACATATAGACGTGACAAAACTTTTCGATACATTCGTGTGAATATTGTTCATTGCTCTCTGGAATATACTTGTAGCATATTTTAGTCCAAAAGGTATTCTCAAATATTCATATCTCTTAGCTTTTTCTTGCCCCAAGGGGTTGAGCAAAATGAAATCAATGAGAAAATGTTTTTTTTTCTATTTTATTATCCCGATAAATTAATTTCCACCTTTGGAAAATAAATTGTGGCTCCGATTTCCTATAGGTTATCAATTTCATTAAAACGTTTAAGAGATTAATATTTTTTAAATATTTTATGATGGTCAAAACATTAATGGTTCTTACCCTCTTCTTAATTACTAAAGGGTTTTTCTCAGCCTGTGCTTGGTTTGCTTGTATAGGATTGGGGTTATTTATTATTTGAATTGATTGATTCACGTCCATTGGTTCTGGACTATTGGGATATTTTTGATTTCAATTAGTATTTCTTTGCGGTTACCTCAACTTATTTTTTTTTTAAATTTCGATTAAATTGATGTTGTTTTCGAGGATCAATTTCTCGATTATTTTTGGAGAAATATAAAGGGAATTGTGATCTCTTGTGATTTGACCGAAGTCTTGCGCTTTAGCAAGATAGGCAAATTGGTAGGCCTTAATGTAAAAATTATTTGGTTTAAAGGATAATTTAAACCAGTTATGAATCTTCTAAACGCGGTTTCTAGATTCTTAATGTTTAATTGTTTTTTTTTTTCAGAATTCGTTCCGTGCGCCATTGTAGTTTTATTAATTGAAATATCAATGTCATGACTTCATTGTAATAATCTATTATGGATTGCGATCATTCTCTGAGTGTTCTGGTCAATTACGTGAATTGGCCTTCTATCCGCATGCGCAAAAGCTAACCTAGAAAATATGGCCTCTAAATTTAGAATTGTGCCATAGTTTGTCAAAATGTTGTTGCCAACAATCTTGTTTCGCAGTATTGGTAGGCTCCAAAATATCTCCTACTCCCTTCTATATAAAGACTCATTGAGGTTTTGCAGCTTCCCTCCAGCTGACGTATGACTTTCCCGCGAATTCCGGTAAAGATTTTACAATTCCAAAATTTTCAGTGCATACTAGCTGACCCCGCAGCCGTTGTCCTGCGCGAAATTATGTGTTTTGAAATGAAAAGACAAAAATTCATATTTTATTGATAATCATTTATTTGCTATTTGTCTATATTTTTCTTCAATGTAACGCAGCTTGATAAACAAAATTTTTTGGTTTCTGTTCCGGTGCGTAAATGTACAGAGAAGATGGTTTTCCAACTCTTGAGCACGCCACGTATATCTGGCCGTGTGAAAAACATAGCATTTCCAAATGTATGCCACCCACTATGCGACTATTCTGTTGATCGTCATTTTAAATTCAATTTTCACTGGAAACGGAATACTTTTGAACCGAATTGGCAAATCGTTAGAACTCAAAAGAAATCCGTAGAATCAAGCATTCTGTCCCTTATATTTGATAGGTGCATCACAATCAGATTGCGATGATGCGGTGGCATACCAGGCCTCTCCAAAGAATTTACAAATTCCACTGGTAATTCACGGTGTCGTCTTCATTGTCAGACGATCGATCGATTTGTATGATTGCAAGTCTCCTGGAATTTGACTTTGAATTTTCCAGTTTAAGTCAACAACATAGGTATTTGTGGCAGCTAAGATTGCTCGTACACTCAAGGAATCGTACTTACGACAGTTTGGCCAATGTTCGTATAAACATTCGTGATGAGTCTATCTTTCGTGAATTGATAAACGGCATATGGGATTGATATCAGACCATGGGAAGTATCAATCAGTATTGACCCATTTCCAATTCTTAGCGTATGCAATGTAAAATGTCTTCGGCAATGTAATTTTTGGTCGTATCCCATAACGCGGATTTGAAGGCTGATCATCGCGAAATGTGTGTGAACTTCAGTGGCATTCGTTTTTCGGGTGGATTGTGTAAGTTCATTCTAATGCATTAGTTGAGAACACACCTGGATGTCCATCTACTGGATGACCCTGCTTTCTGCGTAACAATTTCTTCGATGATGCATCCCATGTATAATATCAACGTATTTCGAATAGAGCAATGTTCTCGCAAACGGATCACTGACGGAAGTTGAGAAAAAACTCGCTAATGTTAATTTTGTTGCTGGTGGTATTTCTATTGACTGTATTGTATTCTCTGGGTTGAAATAGACTCTTTGGTCATTCCCCAAATTAACTTCGAGACGCACAACAGTCGGAAAACGTTCATGAATTTCAAAAGAAATATCCTACAAAGCACTTTATTTCAGTTCACGTATCGACCGTGTCGTTTAAAACCAATAACCGCCATGTTGCTTCCTATGGTGACGTATTTACAAACGCATTTTATCGATTGCACCAAACTACATTACGCAACATTCACATGACTTTTGAATGTGAATTAGACAATAGTGGCGAATATGGTACGACCCATGTGTTGTCAACTTTCGATATTTACGCCGATAGAGTGGATATCCATCATTTCCAGCTTGTGTTTCAGAAAAGCACATGGATAATGTTTCGCGCATTTATTGTCAGGCATACAAACCGAAGTGTGATTGTGGTGTCCGCAAGGTCCATGAACCATGTTGGTTTTCGTCACTTCATATAATACTGGATCTTTCTCTGCATCATTAATTTCCGCAGAAATGAGTTCATCAATTTGATCTGGTGTGACAACCATCCACCATCCAAAGAAGAATATGTACGTGCGGCAAACCTCTCTTTTGCTACTCAACAGAGTACATTTAGCATCTAACAGTACCACATATACCTACCCTACTCCAAGATAAACTCCATGAAACATCGTAACTGTTGTTTGAAAAGTCGTGCTGTGACATCGTGACGATCGCTTGCTTATTGATCGCGATCCATAATTCCGCACGTATGTCACCGCATCCTGGGAGTACTTCTTGCCTTGCCTTGCCTTTGGCTGCCATACTTTGATGGACCGATATTAGGGCGACCTCTTCGTGGCTTCGTAACAAATTTCAATCTGCAATTGACCTCTTTGTGTGAAACGCACGTAAAGTTTTCACTGAATAATTTTTCTTTTCAATAGCCGGAATAAAAAAGCAAGCGACCGAAATTGAACTATTCAAATAATTTACAAATCAAAATATTGAAAAACAAAACACACAAAAATGTTTATGGAAAAAAGATACTTTTTGGAACTATCCTAAAAAAAAAAAGTATTCTCGTTGTTTGGGCGGAGACCTATCCGAATTGGTGGTAATCACCGAAATCGGTCCAGGCGTTCTCTAGTTATAAGCTTAGTAACTAACATCACTTTCTTTTATAGATATTAAGCGATGTGATAAAAACTTGATCCACAGATATCGCCTTTTTCTTTGGCATCGTTTTGTTTAATACACGTTTACACCAATTTAAGGTTTGAATATTGGATACTGCGATGGGAGCGCCATCTATCGGCCAAACATTTCAAATTTAAAAATTGATTAAAAATGAAAAAATAATTTAAAAAACATTTTCCAATGGACCAAATTGTAAATATAAACCATTCCCGAATCTCCTTGAACGTACACACAAAATTTCATCAAAATCGGTCCATCCGTTTAGGAGCAATCCCAAGGCAAACACACGGTCAGAAGATTTATATATATAAAGATAATCGAGTTGTTATTTGTCTGTGTTTCGTTTTCGGTCACCTGCGCAGCAATTGTTAAGGAGCATCCCGACAGGCTAAAGTATACAGAGAGATCCTCTGAAGAAGTTGACGTCATCGTGCAGAGAGTTTACCAATCTACAGATTCTTTCCTTTGGGCCATTGATTACCTAGTTTTTATTCGTTCTGCAAGTTTTCAGGATCCTCATCTATCTAAGGTTAAGCTCATTTGGTATATTTGAAAGTTTTCAAAGATTTCTAGGGCATAAATTAATCCATTGAAGATTTCGAAGAAGAAGATGAGGTCTACTATCTGCCGTCAAGATTTCAGGTAATTTATTTTCAAGATTCTTTGGACGTCTTCTGTTGAATTGATATCGTTTCTGTGCCTGTTATGAAATATCAGCGCTTTGCAGAACTTGTGCTGGATTCTCTCTACTCTGCTGACCATTGAGTACGTGGATGGGGACCAGATAACTGTTCCATATTCTAGAATGGGTAGCACTAAAGCTGAGAACAAGCAGGTTAATGAGCAATTGTTTTCAAATTCCCTACACATACGATTAATCAACCCTAGTATTTTGTATGCCTGCGAAGTAATTTTTTCGATATGTTTCTTGAAATTTAGTCGTCTGTCAATAGTGATACCCAGGTCTCTGATGTCTACAACTTCCGTGAGTCCTTGGACATTCAAAGTGTAGGTAAAAGATACCTGCGTATGCGCAAGGGTGAAGGACATCACTGCTCATTTTTTCACAATCAGAACAAGTTTATTTATCTTACACCAGTTATACAGCTCATCTATGTATATCGTTTTGTAAGATGTGAATATCAAGAACGGTGAAAATTCCACGAAAAAATTTTAAACCGTCAGCGTGTAGTAAGTACTCAGGCTGAAGTTTCTTCCCAATGTAATTAACAAATATGTTGGAGAGCATGGGTCCAAGGTGGAATCCCTGTGAAACACCAGATGTGACATCAGACTCATCTGAAATGTGTCCGTCAATCCTTACTTGCAATCTTCTTCCTGTTAGGAACGATCTGATCTAGCGTAGCGCATTGCCATTCACTCCATAATTTTTCGATTTAGTTGACATAGGTATGTATATAAGTTTGTTGTAGTGGATCTGCCACCATCAAATCCGTGCCGTTTAGGAGAAATGATATTTCTGAATGATTATACCAACAGAGGCAGGACAATTTTCTCAAACAGTTTTGTTAATGCAGATTGGATACATACAGGTCTATAATTGGTGACGTCAGATCTTGAGCCGTTTTTGTGGATGGGACTGATGAACGACGATTTCCACGCCGATGGAAAGGTTCCGTGATGAAAAGACTTGCTGAATACATGTGTGATAGGTTCACAGAGCCCGGCAGCAGAGTTGCGTACCATCAGGTCCTGCTCCTTTTTTTTGGATCCAGGGCCATCAGCTGCTTAAAAACTTTATTGAAGTTAGCATTGAATTCATTTAGCTCTATATTTTCTTCAATATCAGCAGATTGATGATGACCAACTCCGCTGGGGCTCATTGTATAAATGTCTTTCAAGTAAGATGCGAGGATATTACTAATCTCCGCACCTGAATGAGAGGTTAGATCATTCCATGTCATGGAATTTTATTTATTCTGGTATGCGCAGATTTTTTCAAGTTAATTTTATTTATAAGTTCTTTAGAGAACCAGAAAATTTACCTTGTTTCCTCAAATATACAGGGACAAACTGAGATATACCTTCTTGTACTTTATTATAAAACCAACTAACCTTATCATCCACTTCTTCTATTTTGTATAGCTTAATCCAGTTAGGTTTTAAAAAGAAAGCGGTAAAACTTACATAGTCGGCTTTCTTAAACGAATAAGAAGGAGGATAATTTGTAATTAGACTAGGCTGAAAATCCCTTATGCAAGCAAATTGCGTAGGTGTCGTTCTGTACATAAATTGTGTAAGTGTCGCTACAAAGTAATAACCGACAATAATAAAACAGCTTTTTATGCTTAATCGACATATCTCATTTCTGATTGTTTATATATTCACGCATTGTTTTTTTTTTTCAATTGTGAAGGCTAAAGCATTAGCTGTGGTTTTGGTGTTTTTGGAGTTGGAGCTGCCGTCGTTGTTACTGACGTAACTCCTTCTTCCCTTGATTTTTTGTATACGTGGACATAGCACTCACAGTGATAATTATTATCAATAATATGATTACAAAAGTTATAATGATTGATGTTGAGTGAATATTTTTTCAAATTTTAATTTGATATTTTTAATGTTGTCTATATCATTCGAACCTCTTTCGTCTAATGATAAAGTTAATTTTGTATTATTGTACATAAATGTGGGTAATTTAACGAAGCTACTTTTAAATGTTTTATCATAATTGGAAAAAATACAATATTTATTTCTATTTTAGAATTACTAAAAATTATTAAATTATTATTTTTTAATGTTACAGTTCGTTCATCACAATTATTTATTAATTTTGTGTTATTTATGTTTTTTGCAAGAATGACTCCAAGTTCTAGCTCTTTTATTTCTTCTTTTACATTCTTGATTTTTGGACATACATTATTGTTGAATATACAAAGATTTGTTTTTCTCAGCTTACTAGCTGACCCCGCAGCCGTTTTCCTGCGTGAAATTATGTGTTTTGAAATGAAAAAAGACAAAAATTCATATTGCGTTGAGAATCATTTATTTGCGATTTTTCTACATTTTTTTTTCAATGTAACGCAGCTTGATAAACAATATTTTTTGGTTTCTGTTCCAGTGCGTAAATGTAAAGAGAAGATAGTTTTCCAACTCGTGAGCACGCCACGTATTTTTGGCCGTGTGAAAAACATAGCAGTTCCAAATTTATGCCACACATTTCTAGCAACTATCCTTTTGTCCTGATGATTGTCATCTCAAATGTAATTTTTACTGAAAACGGAATCCGTTTGAACTGAAATGGCAAATCGATAGAACTCAAAGCAATTCGTAGAATCAAGCATTCTGCTCCCTTGTATTCAATAGGTGCGTCACAATCAGTCGGGTTCCATTACACAGTTTCGATGCATGAAGATTGGGAAACATAATAATGACAGATCCAACTTTGAGACGCAAATGATGTGGCGGAATACCAAGCCTCTCCAAAGAATTTAGAAATTCCATTAGATAATTCACGGCGTCGTCTTCATTGTCAAGACGATCGATCGATTTGTATGAGCGCAAGTCTCCCGGAATTTGACTTTGAATCTTCCAGTTTAAGTCATCAACATCGGTATTTTTGGCAGCTATCATTGCACGTGCACTCAAGGATACATAGTAACGACAATTTGGCCAATGTTCTGATAAACATTCGTGATGAGTCGGTCTTTCGTGAATCGATAAACGGCAGATGGAATTGATATCAAACCACCGGAAGCATCAACCGGAATTGATCCCTTTCCAATTTTTAGCGAAGATGATGTAAAATGTCTTCGACAATGCCATTTTTGTTTGTATCCCATAATAGACGAGGATTTGAAGGCATTTGCATTCCAGTGATTATTATTTTCCCGCAATTGTAATCGCCGGCTTGCTTCTCAAAAAGTTGCACACACTGTATCATTCACAGTATGCAATGACTTAAATGAAGTTGAACCGCGTACATTTATCAATAACAACCGAAAGTAGAATCAATCGTCGTTTTTTCGGTTGGACTGTGTAAATTCGTCCTAATGCATTAGTTGATAACACACCTGGATGTCGATCTACTGCTTGTCCTTCCTTTCTGCGTAATTATTTCTTCGACGATGCATTCTATGTATAATATCAAGGTATTTCCGAGTGTCCTCACAAACGGATTACTGACGAAAGTTGAGCAAAAACTCGTAAATGTTAATTTTGTTGCTGGTGATGTTTCCACTGGCTGTACTGCATTCCCTGGGTTGAAATACACTCTTTGGCCATTCTCCAAATTAACTGCGATACACACAACGCTCGGAAAACGTTCATGAATTGCAAAAGTAAATATCCTACAAAGCACTTTATTGCAGTTCACGTATCGACCGTATCGTTCAAGACCAATAACCGCCATGTTGCTTCCTTTGGTGACGTATTTACAAACGTATTTTATCGATTACACCAAACTGCAATACTCAACATTGATATCAGTTTACAATGTGAATTAGACAATAATGGTGAATATAGTACGATCCATGTGTTGTCAACTTCGATATTCACTCTTCTAAATTGGATACTGAATGTTCTGCCATTGTCGTCTGGTGAGAAACGCCGATAGAGTGGATATCCATCATTTTTAGTTTGTGTTTCCGAAAGAAAAGCATGTGGATACTGTTTTGTGCATTTGTTGTGAGACATACAAACCGAAAAGGGATTGTGGTGTCCGCAAGGTCCTTGAACAGTATTGGTTTTTATCACTTCGTATAATACTGGATCTTTCTTTGCATCAGGAATTTCCGCATGATTGAATGATTTCATCAATTTGATCTGGTGTAACCACCATCCACAATCCAAAGAAGAATGTATGCGTGCGCAAACCTTTCTTTTGCCACTCAACAGAGTAAATCTAGCATCTAACAGCACCATATACATATATGCACGTTGCTTCAAGGTAAAGTCCATCGAAGCTGTTGCTTGAAAAGTCTTGCTGTGATATCGTGACTATCGCTTGCTGATTGACCGCGATCCATAATACCGCACGTATGTCATCGCATCCTGGGAGTACTCGGTCATGTTCCTTGGGCTGCTAATGTATGTGGATGCCATAAAGAACGCCGACCGATATTAGCGCGACCTCTTCTTGGCATCGTAAAAGATTTCAATTTGAAATTGATCACTTTATGTGCAACACACATAACATTTTCACTGAATAATTTTCAAAAATTTTTGAACAAAACAAAAAATTTGGAAAAAAAATGTGTATGGTAAAAATTAAATTTTTGGAATAATCCAATTTTCCGACTTTTCCTCACGAAAAGCATACAGGTTTTGTTATTTCTAAACCTTCCCCGATTCACACAGAACATTCTCTTGAAAATTTCATCAATATTGGTTCAGCCGTTCTCTTAGTTAAGTAACGAACAAACATTCATTCGTTTGTATGAGAAAAAGAAAAGGGTTGTTTTTAGGGGTTTTCCGGCAATTATTCGAATTTTCTCCGCAGAAACCATCCCTGAACCTCAACGAACATTTTAAAAAAAGAATTATCAAATTTGGTTCAGTCGTATGAAAGTTATGAGCGTACATACATTTTGTACATACAAATAGACTAGCTGACCCCGCAACCGTTGTCCTGCGTGAAATTCTGTATTTTGAAATGAAAAGAAAGTTAAATTTATCATTTCATTTTTTGTTTTTGTTTTGTTTTTTTTTTTCAATGTAACGCAGCTTGATGTCCTCGAAAAGATAAAGGCTGACATCACCGCCATCCAAGAAATGCGATGAACGGGACAAGGACAGAGATGAGTAGGTCCTTGTGACATTTACTACAGTGGCCATATAAAGAAGCGCAAGTTTGGTGTTGGATTCGTGGTGGGAGAAAGACTCCGTCGCCGAGTACTATCATTCACTCCGGAGAATGAACGTCTAGCCGCAATCCGCATCAAAGCGAGGTTCTTCAACATATCGCTGATTTGCGCCAACGCCCCGACGAAAGAGAAGGACGATGTGACCAAAGATGCTTTTTATGAGTGCTTGGAGCGCACTTATGAGAGATGCCCCCGAGTTGACGATGTCAAAATCGAGCTTGGCGACTTCAACGCCAGGGTGGGCAAAGAAGGTATCTTTGGCGCTACGGTCGGTAAATTCAGCCTCCACGAGGAAACATCCCCAAATGGGTTGAGGCTGATCGACTTCGCCGGGGCCCGAAATATGGTTATCTGTAGTACTAGATTCCAGCATAAGAAGATACATCAAGCTACGTCTCCAGTGTTTTAGATGTGCGTGCGCTCTGAGGTCCTAACATCGACTCGGACCACTATATTGTTGCAGCCAAAATTCGCACCCGCCTCTGTACAGCAAAAAACGCACGCCAACAAACACAAGGAAGGTTCGATGTCGAGAAGATGCAATCACAACAGACAGCCGAAAGATTTTCCAGTCGGCTTGCACTCCTGCTCTCTGAGAGCACTAGTCAACAACTCGGTATAAGGGAACTGTGGGACGGCATTTCAAACTCCTTACGTACAGCTGCAACCGAAACCATTGGTTTTCGGAAAGTGGAAAAGAACAGCTGGTACGACGAGGAGTGCCGTGTCGCAGCGGAAAGAAAACAGGCTCCCTACCTCGCAACGTTACGATCGACCACAACACGTGCGGGATGGGATACCAAGAGTTGAAGAGGGAAGCAAGACGCATTTGCAGACAGAAGAAGAAAGAGGTCGAAATGCGTGAGTACGAACAGCTTGAAAAGCTGGCCGACAGAGATAATGCTCGAAAATTCTACGAAAAAATGCGGCGGCTTACAGAAGGTTTCAAGACCGGACCATACTCCTGTAGAACCCCCAAAGGTGATCTAGCCACCGATGCCCAGAGCATACTTAGATTATGGAGGGAACAATTCTCCAGCCTGCTGAATGGCAGTGAACACATAACACCAGGAGAAGGCGAACCCGATTCCCCAATCGATGACGATGGAGCAGACGTTCCATTACCCGTCCATGAAGAAGTTCGAATAGCAGTTGCTCGCCTGAAGAACAACAAAGCGGCAGGAGCCGACGGATTGCCGACCGAGCTATTCAAACACGGCGGCGAACAACTGATAAGGAGCATGCATCAGCTTCTTTGCAAAATATGGTCGGATGAAAGCATGCCCAACGATTGGAATTTAAGTGTGCTATGCCCAATCCATAAAAAAGGAGACCACACAATCTGCGCCAACTACCGTGGGATTAGCCTCCTCGACATCGCGTATAAGGTTCTATCGAGCGTATTGTGTGAAAGATTAAAGCCCACCTTCAACAAACTGATTGGACCTTATCAGTGTGGCTTCAGACCTGGTAAATCAACAACCGACCAAATATTCACCATGCGCCAAATCTTGGAAAAGACCCGTGAAAGGAGAATCGAGCAGGTACAATCTTTTATAAGAGTGTACAGCTGCTGGCGTATGCCGATGATATTGATATCCTCGGGCTCAACACCCGCGCCATTAGTTCTGCTTTCTCCAGACTGAACAAGGAAGCAACGCAAATGGGTCTGGCAGTGAACGAGGGCAAGACGAAATATTTCCTGTCATCAAACAAACAGTCGTCGCACTCGCGACTTGGCTCTCACGTCACTGCTGACAGTCATTACTTTGAAGTTGTAGATAATTTCGTCTATCTTGGAACCAGTATAAACACCACCAACAATGTCAGCTTGGAAATCCAACGCAGGATTACTCTTGCCAACAGGTGCTACTTCGGACTGAGTAGGCAATTGAAAAGTAAAGTCCTCTCTCGACGGACAAAAACCAAACTCTATAAGTCGCTCATAATTCCCGTCCGTCAGAAAAGATGGTTTTGCAACTCGTGAGCACGCCACGGCCGTGTGAAAACCATAGCATTTCCAAATTTATGCCTCACACTAATTCACGGCGTCGTCTTCATTGTCAAGACGATCGATCGATTTGTATGAGTGCAAGTCTCCCGGGATTTGACTTTGAATCTTCCATTTTAAGTCAACAACATCGGTATTTTTGGAAGCTAACATTGCCCGTGCACTTAAGAAATCGTTGTTACGATAATTTGGCCAATGTCCGAATGTTTGTGATGAGTTCACTTTTCGTGAATTGATAAACGGAAGATGTAATTGATATCAAACCACCGGAAGTATCAACCGAAATTGTACCATTTCCAATTTTTAGTGAAGACGATGTAAAATGTCTTTGGCAATGTCGATGTTTATATCGAAAAGTATGCGAAAATCATTTTCATTCCAGTGATTAACGTGTTCCAGCAATTGTAATTGCTGGCTTACTTCTCCAAAACTTGCACACATCGGACCATTCACAGTAAGCAATGTCTCAAATGAAGTTAAACCGGGTTCATTATTCAATAGCAGCCGAAGGCAGAAACAATCGTCAATTTTCGGGTGGATTGTGTACATAAATTTGTCCTAATGCATTAGTTGATTAGACAGCTGAATGTCAATCTACTGGTTGGCCTTTGTTTCTGCGTAACTATTCGACGATGCATTCCATGTATAATATCAAGGTATTTCCGAGTGTCCTCACAAACGGTCGTCAATGTTAATTTTGTTGCTGGCGATGATTCCACTGGCTATTAGTGATGAGCGATATTTCACTACCGGTAGTTCGAAACTGTGATCGCAGTTCGAACCTGTGAATTACGATCACAATAGCAAATAGCAGAAAAGTAACAACTTTCTTCAGGGTATTGTATATATCGTATATGCTATTTTGTGTCATAGCGGTTTGATGTTTTGAGTGTAACGTTCTTATAATTTTTAATAATGGCAGGAAATGTATCAAGGAAAAGAGGTGAAGTGTGATGTTTGAAGTGGTAGATGAAATATAATCAAAATGGAATATTTTAATTTGTTTTAATAAAATTTTTAATTTTATTTATTGTTAAAACCAAATTTGAAAGCTTTTTGTGTTGAAAACAAGAATTGTAACTAATTAATTTCAGAAAAAATATGGAATAAAAAATTACGGGTTTTAATATTTTCCCAAAGATTAGGAAACTCCCGTTATTAATTTGGTCTTGAAAATATTATTAGCGGGTATTCAAAACATTCTGATGGATTATGGAGTTTATAGTTTTTCTTTGAAAATATTAAAAGCGGATCATACCAACATACAAATGAACTATGCAATAAGCTCTAAGTTTCAGGTAGCCGAACCGCTTCAACATTTGCGAAAATGTAGTGAAAAGAAAGGCGTAAAAACTTGACTCGAGTTACAGGAACCAAAAGAGAATTTACCGCCAATACCGACAAAAGGTTCAGTCGTTCCCACGACAGTCGGGTGTACGTAACTGGACGGGACCCGAACTTGTATTCGGCCAAACACTGTCAAATCGGCAGAATCTGCCGCTACAACAAGAACAACAAAATGTCTCCGTTTTAACGTCGACTTAGTTGCGATCGCAATAGCAATATAAAATCACAGTGATTTAAAAATCGCAATATCGCTCACCTCTACTGGCTATACTGTATTCTCTGGGGTGAAATACACTCTTTGACCAATCTCCAAATTAACTCTGAGACGCATAACAGTCGGAAAACGTTCATGAATTGCAAAAGTAAATATCCAACAAAGCACTCTATTGCCATGTTGCTTCCTGCGGTGACGTACTTCTTCTTCTTCTTTACTGGCGTAGACACCGCTTACGCGATTATAGCCCAGTCAACAACAGCGCGCCAATCGTTTCTTCTCTTCGCTACGTGGCGCCAATTGGATATTCCAAGCGAGGCCAGGTCCTTCTCCACTTGGTCCTTCCACCGGAGTGGAGGTCTTCCTCTTCCTCTGCTTCCCGCGGCGGGTACTGCGTCGAATACTTTCAGAGCTGGAGTGTTTTCATCCATCCGGACAACATGACCTAGCCAGCGTAGCCGCTGTCTTTTAATTCGCTGAACTATGTCGATGTCGTCGTATATCTCGTACAGCTCATCGTTCCATCGGATGCGGTATTCGCCGTGGCCAACGCGCAAAGGACCATAAATCTTCCGCAGAACTTTTCTCTCGAAAACTCGCAACGTCGACTCATCGGTTGTTGTCATCGTCCAAGCCTCTGCACCATATAGCAGGACGGGAATTATGAGCGACTTATAGAGTTTGGTTTTTGTTCGTCGAGAGAGGACTTTACTTTTCAATTGCCTACTCAGTCCGAAGTAGCACCTGTTGGCAAGAGTAATCCTGCGTTGGATTTCTAGGCTGACATTGTTGGTGGTGTTAATGCTGGTTCCTAAATAGACGAAATTATCTACAACTTCAAAGTTATGACTGTCAACAGTGACGTGAGTGCCAAGTCGCGAGTGCGACGACTGTTTGTTTGATGACAGGAGATATTTCGTCTTGCCCTCGTTCACTGCCAGACCCATTTGCGTTGCTTCCTTGTTCAGTCTGGAGAAAGCAGAACTAACGGCGCGGGTGTTGAGACCGATGATATCAATATCATCGGCATACGCCAGCAGCTGTACACTCTTATAAAAGATTGTACCTGCTCGGTTCAGTTCTGCAGCTCTAATAATTTTCTCCAGCAGCAGATTGAAAAAGTCGCACGATAGGGAGTCGCCTTGTCTGAAACCTCGTTTGGTATCGAACGGCTCGGAGAGGTCCTTCCCGATCCTGACGGAGCTTTTGGTCCCGCTCAACGTCAGTTTACACAGCCGTATTAGTTTTGCGGGGATACCAAATTCAGACATTGCGGCATAAAGGCAGCTCCTTTTCGTGCTATCGAAAGCAGCTTTGAAATCGACGAATAGGTGGTGAGTGTCGATTCTCCTTTCACGGGTCTTTTCCAAGATTTGGCGCATGGTGAATATCTGGTCGGTTGTTGATTTTCCAGGTCTGAAGCCACACTGATAAGGTCCAATCAGTTTGTTGACGGTGGGCTTTAATCTTTCACACAATACGCTCGATAGAACCTTGTACGCGATGTTGAGGAGGCTAATCCCACGGTAGTTGGCGCAGATTGTGGGGTCTCCTTTTTTATGGATTGGGCATAGCACACTTAAATTCCAATCGTTGGGCATGCTCTCATCCGACCATATTTTGCAAAGAAGCTGATGCATGCTCCTTATCAGTTCTTCGCCGCCGTGTTTGAATAGCTCGGCCGGCAATCCGTCGGCCCCTGCCGCTTTGTTGTTCTTCAGGCGGGCAACTGCTATTCGAACTTCGTCATGGTCGGGCAATGGAACGTCTGCTCCATCGTCATCGATTGGGGAATCGGGTTCGCCTTCTCCTGGTGCTATGTGTTCACTGCCATTCAGCAGGCTGGAGAAGTGTTCCCTCCATAATCTAAGTATGCTCTGGGCATCGGTGGCTAGATCACCTTTGGGGGTTCTACAGGAGTATGCTCCGGTCTTGAAACCTTCTGTAAGTCGCCGCATTTTTTCGTAGAATTTTCGAGCATTACCCCTGTCGGCCAGCTTATCAAGCGATTCATACTCACGCATTTCGGCCTCTTTCTTCTTCTGTCTGCAAATGCGTCTCGCTTCCCTCTTCAACTCTCGGTATCTATCCCATCCCGCACGTGTTGTGGTCGATCGTAACGTTGCGAGGTAGGCAGCCTGTTTTCTCTCCGCTGCGACACGGCACTCCTCATCGTACCAGCTGTTCTTTTGCACTTTCCGAAAACCAATGGTTTCGGTTGCAGCTGTACGTAAGGAGTTTGAAATGCCGTCCCACAGTTCCCTTATACCGAGTTGTTGACGAGTGCTCTCAGAGAGCAGGAGTGCAAGCCGAGTAGAAAATCGTTCGGCTGTCTGTTGTGATTGCAGCTTCTCGACGTCGAACCTTCCTTGTGTTTGTTGGCGTGCGTTTTTTGCTGCACAGAGGCGGGTGCGAATTTTGGCTGCAACAAGATAGTGGTCCGAGTCGATGTTAGGACCTCGGAGCGCACGCACATCTAAAACACTGGAGACGTGTCTTCCGTCTATCACAACATGATCGATCTGGTTGGTGGTTTTTCGATCCGGAGACAGCCAGGTAGCTTGATATATCTTCTTATGCTGGAATCTAGTACTAAAGATAACCATATTTCGGGCCCCGGCGAAGTCGATCAGCCTCAACCCATTTGGGGATGTTTCCTCGTGGAGGCTGAATTTACCGACCGTAGTGCCAAAGATACCTTCTTTGCCCACCCTGGCGTTGAAGTCGCCAAGCACGATTTTGACATCGTGGCGGGGGCATCTCTCATAAGTGCGCTCCAAGCACTCATAAAAAGCATCTTTGGTCACATCGTCCTTCTCTTCCGTCGGGGCGTGGGCGCAAATCAGCGATATGTTGAAGAACCTCGCTTTGATGCGTTCATTCTCCGGAGTGAATGATAGTACTCGGCGACGGAGTCTCTCTCCCACCACGAATCCAACACCAAACTTGCGCTCCTTTATATGGCCACTGTAGTAAATGTCACAAGGACCTACTCGTCTCTGTCCTTGTCCCGTCCATCGCATTTCTTGGACGGCGGTGATGTCAGCCTTTATCTTTACGAGGACATCTACCAGCTGGGCAGCGGCACCTTCCCAATTAAGGGACCGGACATTCCAGGTGCATGCCCTCAAATCATAGTCCTTATTTCGTTTGCCATGGTCGTCATCAAAAGGGGGGTCTCTCATCCGAGGCTGTGTTTTCTTTTTCATTGGGGGTGTTTTTTTTACGTGGCGGGTCCCAAACCCAGCGCACAACCCTAAGTAGGGGATATTTCGCCTTCTCACTTTAGCTCGCCTTCAAACGGATGTTCTTAGGCTACCCAGAGGATACTTGGTCAAAGACCGGAAGTCGTGAGCTGCTTGAGTCATATGTAAAAGAATCGTTTCTGGCCACTCCCAAGTGAATGGCGATCAGAGAACTTTCCTCACTTGCGTGAACTTCTACACATGACTCCATTCTCCGGTGACGTACTTACAAACGTATTTTATCGATTTCACCAAACTGCAACACTATACATTGATATGAGTTTTGAATATGAATTAGACAATAATGGTGAATATAGTACGATCCATGTGTTGTCAACTTCGATATTCACTCTTCTAAGTTGAATGCTAAATGTTCTGTTATCTAGTGAGCGACGCCGATAGAGTTGATATCCATCATTTCCAGTTTGTGTTTCCGAAAGAATAGCACGTGGATAGTGTTTCGTGCATTTACTGTCAGACATACAAATCGAAAAAGTATTGTAGTGTCCGCAAGGTCCATGAACCACATTGGTTTTCACCACTTTATATAATACTGGATCTTTCCCTACATCAGGAATTTCCGGAGAAATGATTTCATCAATTTGATCTGGTGTAACCATCATCCAAAGAAGAATGTGTGCGTCCGGAAAACCTCTATTTTGCCACTCAACAGAGTACATATAGCATCCAACAGCACCACATGTACGTTGCTGCAAGATAAAGTCAACCAAACATCGTAACTGTTGTTTGAAAAGTCGTGCTGTGACATCGTAACGATCGCTTGCTGATTTACCGCGATCCATAATACCGCACGTATGGCATCGCATTCTGGGAGTATTCTTGCCTTGCCTTGCCTTGCCTTGCCTTGGGCTGCCATACTTTGATGGCAAAAAGAACACCGGCCGATATAAGGGCTGTTCTCTTAGCGTTACTAACGAATAAATTTCTGCCGCAACAACAACAAACATTCATTCGTTTGTATGAGGAAAAGAAAAGGGCTGTTTTAGGGGGTTTCCGGCAATTATTTGAATTTTTCTCTCCGTAGAAACCATCCTTGAACCTTAACGAACGTTTTAAAAAAAGAGCTATCAAATTTGGTTCAGTCGTTTGAAAGTTATGAGCGTACATACAGTTTGGCGAAGTTTGAAGTATTCATATGTATTATTATTGTAGTATACAATTTCTGTTTCTTGGAAGTTAATTTCAAACTTATTATTGTCTGCAAGTGGTGATAGAAAATATCTTTTGACATTTACAATTGTTTTGGGTACTTTTATTAAAAACAAAATTATATAACTTTTAAATTTTGCTACGCCTAATTTAATATTTTGCAATTTATAGAAATGGATTTCTAAAGTTTGTATTTCTTCCGGTGTTAGTATATTATTTACCATAATATTGCGATTTGCAGCAATGATATTGTTTTCATTCAATATTATCATTTAAAATTTTTATTTTTAACATAATATCCACATAAAATAAATGTGAAAGAATATCGTTGTTAGACTGATCTATGCTATTAAATTTTTCTGTAATTTTTTGCCAATTCAATTGTTTTAGCTAGTTTTCTCATAATTTCGTTGAAATTATTATTTATAAGTATATTGTTATTAAAAGGTTCTATCATGTTGTGGGTATTCTAATCTATTGTACTTATGTGATTTTCTATTTCGGATCTGTCCTCATCATTCATGGTACCAGCTATCCATTTGAGACCTGAACCTACGATGTTGAGTAGATCTCTTTTATTTTTGTTTATCTGGAGGGAATGTAGTCTAGTCCTAGCTTTATTTATTTCTGATAAGATAAATTCCTTATTATCTATTATTTTTACTTGTTCTACGTTTTCTTGGAGGTTTTCTATTATCTTTTCGATTTCAGTAAGATCTATAATGTGTAGTATAGCTGTATAGTCCGCAATTAGTTGTGCATCAGTTAATTTTATTTCGACATATCCATTTGGTTTTCATTGATGGGTTGGACTATTAATGTTGACATTACTAGTGGTATTATCATGAGGATTAATATACTTGAACAATTATGTAATAATTTATTAATTTATTGGGAAACACCAACCACTCAATTTAAAGTATTCCACTTACACTCACATTCGCGCGAGTGTTTAAAAAGAAAAACCAGTATATTTATAAAAAGCACAATATATTTATAATTATGTCATTATTATATACATATGTATATTATAAAATTGCATTGATACGACAGTCCAATATTTCGCCATACTACATGGCGGCGCGGGGGGAACGATGCCGATCAGATCAAAGGTAGATGCAGTATGGAATCGGACGCTGATGCTGCGCGAGGGATGGATCCTGCAACTCGAAGGTGTATCGAAACGAATGTTGTCGATTGTCGGTGCTGGCGAAGGGTGTCGACGCGGCGCAGTGTGTATATGCGTATATGGATCAGAAACGAATGTGTCCCCTATCCTTTTTTCCACCCTTTTTGTTATGTACGTTGATTGATGTGGAGGGGTGTTGAGTTGTGCTGAGTGGTATCAGCTGTGGTGAATTGCTCAGGTGCATTAAGATGCGCCAGTTTTACCGGTTAGAGGGGGTGGATGCTTAACTCATTTAAACATCCTGGGCCCCCTAGGCGAATATTTTGCCTAGTTTTATATATATAATCTGAGACCGGTAATTCGGCTTACTGTTGGTGGAGTAGCCGAGGGCGCAGAATATTAGCTGTATGAAGCGATTTGGTTTTAATAGAAAATTGTATTTTATGTCAGTTGAGGTAGTAATTTCCTTTTGCGTGTTTTGACGACTTATTATTATCGTAAATTTGTAAAATTGTTTTGATTTTATTTATTTTACTAGCGGTTATTTACAATTTATTATTTTATCGTTTTGGTATACCGATTGCTTAGTATTTGCCTTTTCTGTTTTATCGGCAATTGTTTGCATTTAATTTATTCTTGGCTTATGAAAGATAGTAACTCCACGCCTGGCTCAGATGTGGCCAGAATGGGTACTCCCTAGCCCTGGAGTTAGGGCTGTGCCAATAGAGGGATCTTGCGAGAGAATGGCCGTGAATTGCGAACGGCTTCATTTCGAAATGTATTGTGGTAATTTCTAGCTACTTTTTTGAAGTAGAATGTCAAAATTTGATAACAGATTCCCATCCACTACCCTTATGAGGAGCGCTTATGTAAGAACGATAAGAACGACCTTTGGTTTTTGTAAGTCTAGGTGCGTCACACTATCGCGTTGGGCATTTGGTGCTCGTTGAAACTTAAGTTTGTTTAAGATTTTATTTATTTTGAACATTTACGAAAAATGTCGATTTTTGGACTTTTTGATACAACTGTGTTATATTTTCTGTGTTTATGTATGCACTAATTTGGCGTTTACTCGCCTGCCACCGCTCTAGGATCTGTTCAGAAATGTTTTTTTTTTTTTTGATTATTGGCGAAAGCCCACCGGGGGGGCCGAAAATTTGTATGTGCGTTTAATATAGGGACTGTCAGAGGTAACTCTAACTTTATTTTTTATACCACTTTGTGGAGTGTTGGAATATTGTGGCTCTAGTGGTAGTCGTACGACGTACCGGCCATTATTTGATCGAGTTGTTGTGGCTTTAGAGAAGTGCTCACAATACTGATCTTTTATAGTTTTATTTTGTCTTAACGTTTGCAGTTCACTTAATTGTGAATTAAGGTAATTGTTTTTATTATACTCAACTTGAGTTGGTATGGTGGTGACTAGTTCTGTGACTAGTCCATTTTGTGTTTCGCTGTGCAGCGTTTGAGATTTTTGTGCCTTTGAACAGCATGGTGTCTCTTGGCAATTTTTAGTATTTTGGCTTTCGGTATTTGCTTTTGTAATTAAACCCGTGCTTCTTTTTGCATATGCGCTCCTTTGAGGTGAGGGATATGTGCTGTAATGCAGCATTGTATGATGTCTTTTATGACAATATAGGCAGTTAAATTTGCTTTTGCAATTTTTAAGATTATGTGTATGGGACAAGCAGTTTGTACAGAGTCTTTTTGATCTGACAAAGTTGTTCCTTTCGTTAATGTTTAATTTTTTAAACTTCTCGCAAGTTTTAAGTTTATGCCCTCTTTTACATAGTTCGCACGGCGTAAGTTTTCTCTGTTCGGATGTGAACGTTTGTGTTTTGTTAAAAATTATATTTGATTTGCTTTTGCTTCTAGCTTGGGGTCTATTAAAGCTTACATTGAGGTCGTGTTTAATGTTCTTATTTTTTATTATTTTTTCTTCTAACCTTTCCGCAATTTCATATTGGGTGGTGTGAAAATCTTTCATTTGTTGCCACGTTGGGCACTTTTTTCGTGATGAGAGCGATTGCTCCCATAGAAGTAACGACTTTTCTGGTAATGCGGCGGTGCAAAAGTTTACCAGAATAGGATCCCAGCTGTCTGTGGGAATATTAAGTGTCGATAGAACCGACAAACAATTAGAAACAGTGGATTCTAGTTTGCTGAATTCTACACTTGTTTCTTTTTAATTTTTGGCAAGTTCATTAGTGTCGTTACTTGCTTGTCGACCAGTATTCTTTCGTTTTCAAATCTAGCTTTTAGAGCTCCCCAAGCCAAATTGAAATTGTCGTCATTTAATGCGAACTGTTTAACTATTTCGCCTGCTTGACCTTTTGTTTTGTATCTGAGGTGATACAATTTTTGCGCTTGTGATAATTGAGGATGGTTTATGTACACGGCCGTGAACATGTCCCGGAAGGACGGCCATTCTTCATAACCTCCGTAAAAGGTTTCTGTGTCACAAGCGGGCAACTCGAGTTGGATGCCTGAACTTGCCTCTTGATATTGTTGCATTTGTGGCAGCTCTACTCTCGGATGTGGAGTAGGTGCAATTGCTTTTATTAGCTTTAATTGATCGGAGATCATAGCTTTTGTTTCTTCATATTGGTCTAAGCAGTTTTCATATATTGCGTAAGCCGATTGTTTCAAATTTTGTGGTACGTTTGAATCGTCAGATTCTACTATGGCGTCATGAGCCGCTTGGAGACGAGACCAGAAATTTTTAAGATTTTGGCTTTTTATTTCTAATAACGATTCAGAGTTTTCTTGAATCGGTGAAGAGGCAAATCTAGTGCAGTATCTTGTTAAACTGTCACTTTCTGAAATAAATTTAGCAACCTGTTTTGGGCGTGTAGCTCCTGCAGGTGTATTTTGATTATTTTGTTGTTAACCATTTTTGCAAAATAATATTATCTATTTATATTTTAGTTCGAAAATATATTTGAATTGTGAATTTGTATTAAAAAACCGCGCTTTTTATTAATTAAAATATTTGATGTCCGAAATTTTGTATTTAGGTACACCTTAATACTCGGACTTGTATGTATGTATATATGTGCTTATTAAGGTACTTATGTTTTGTGCGATTGAGAGCTCGTTGAAGAGATCAATGCGCTATTTACATAAGTATGCACAATTTGTTTTTATGTATTTATAATTATGTTTCTGTTCTTAAGCAATTGAGAGCTCGTTATAGAGATCAATTCGCTTTGTGCCTAAGTATGCACGAATTGTTTGTTATGCTTTGTTCGTAAGCAATTGAGAGCTCGTTAGAGAGATCAATTAGCTTTTTGTCCACAATCCTGCTTGTTTTTGTTTGCCAAAGAACAAGAGGTATTGCTGGATAGTTGCAAATGTGGACTTTGAACTTTTTGGTTTTCTTGGAGATTTTGTGTTTTGCGTCACAGGCAGGTTTTGCCGTATGATTTATAAGTATGTACAAATATATGTATTTATATATGTATGTTCACTCTGAGGAGAGAGCGCGGAGACGGAATTGAAAAAATTTAAATCTGTTTTGTATATACATATGTGTTAATATGTAATATTTTAGACTTTACTTAGTGTCACAGGCAGATTCTTTGTAGATTCTTATGTATATTTGTAAATAAATGTTATAATATTTATTTTTGAGAGAGAGAGACTGAACACGGTATTAAAAGTAATTTTCCCGTATCTAATTATGTATGTACATAGATGTTCATATGCAAGTAAATATGCACTTTTACGTAGTGTCTATTAGAATCGTCGTCTAGATATATGTATGTAAATATATATGTATATATATATAGATTTTGCGCTTGGCAATTATACAAACATATATATGATATATATATATAATGAATAATATAATGAATATCTGTTTCCACTAAATAGTTATATATGCATATATGTAGGTAAATGTAGTTATTTTAGTTTTGTTTGTGGTTTTGTCTTCTATTTTATGTTTTCAAATATTTCAGCCTTTGCTTTTTGTGCTTATTGCTTTATCAAGCATAAGGGGCTGCCGGAAATTTTTCGCATGTGAATGCTTGAATATTGGCTGCGTTTTGTTTTTGTTAAGTGGTTGTGTTTGAACACCAAGGTAAGCTTAACATATAGGCAATTGAAAATTTGTTTATTTAAGTTTGTAGATAAATGTATTTTTATATCAACTTTTATAGGTTTTCCCGTAGATTGAACTTGGACCTTATAAATTTGGCAACCATTTAATAGTGATATTAAAACGGATTTTGATTACCGATTTTTAATAGTATGTAAATCAGTAGTTTGTTTTTTTGTTTACATATATGCATATTAAAAATTATAGAAAATTGTATTGAATACGCTCACTTAGTTCCTGCAGGGGTTTTTGTTTGTATGGCTTTGTGCTGCCTTCTGCGTTTGTCCCTCTTTGTGCTCCAGCTACCACACTGCGCTGTTCTTTTGTTTGTTGGTACATTCCATGTAAGCGGGAGTTGAGAGGGGGGGTGGCGAATGAAGAATTTGCGATACTTTTTGGTAGGTATTTGTATATTTATTTTAATTGTTCCCGCCCGTTTGTTCCGTTTTTGTGGATTTTTGTTGAATTTTATTGTTTTATTGTTTTTTTAGATTTCGCGCCCGATTTATGTTTCGCGCCTAATATTCTCTCTCTTGTTTTTTTTTTTTGTTTTTTTGTTGGAGCTGTTATTTATATTTTAATTTTCCTTGTAATTTATTTTTGTGCTTGTCAGCTCACCTTTTATATTTTTTAAAAGTACTGCACTCCACTTTCTTTGGTTTCTTTTTTTGTTTATTTTATTTTCTTTTATTTTTATTTTGTTCTGTTTGAGTCACTGCACTTGGTATTGGTTTGTATTGGTTTTCTCCACGGCACTTATGTACGAGTATATATTTCACTTTCGCACTTCGATTGCCACCAAATTTATTTATTATTGTTATTATGTTGATTGTTAATGTTTTTCATTTGTCTACTATAGGTGCCTTTCGTTAAGGCTCGAAGGACCATGAACAATTATGTAATAATTTATTAATTTCTTTGGAAATACCAACCACTCAATTTAAATTATTCCACTTACACTCACATTCGCGCGAGTGTTCAAAAAGAAAAATCAGTGTATTTATAAAAAGCACAATATATTTATAATTATGTCATTATTATATACATATGTATATTATAAAATTGCATTGATACGACAGTCCAATATTTCGCCATGCTACATGGCGGCGCGGGGGGAACGATGCCGATCAGATCAAAGGTAGATGCGGCGCAGTATGGAATCGGACGCTGATGCTGCGCGAGGGATGGATCCTGCAACTCGAAGGTGTATCGAAACGAATGTTGTCGATTGTCGGTGCTGGCGAAAGGTGTCGACGCGGCGCAGTGTGTATATGCGTATATGGATCAGAAACGAATGTGTCCCCTATCCTTTTTTCCACCCTTTTTGTTATGTACGTTGATTGATGTGGAGGGGTGTTGAGTTGTGCTGAGTGGTATCAGCTGTGGTGAATTGCTCAGGTGCATTAAGATGCGCCAGTTTTACCGGTTAGAGGGGGTGGATGCTTAACTCATTTAAACAATACTTGTTGATGTCCATTGCCCCTGAAAATTAATTTTTTCTTTTAATGTTGCTTGGGTATATGTTTTCTAGTTTTAATTTTTTGTAACGAGACTCATATTTATGCCTAAGTGCTTTGTAATTTTTTACATAACCTTTGTGATTATTTTGTACGAATTCCTCCCTATTTTCATTTTTTTTTTGTATAATTTTGTTTTTTGCTTCTAACATTCTGTTTTTCATTAGTGTTTTTTCTATCCTGCCCTCTACTATGTCTAAGGGTGTTGTTTTTATTGTGAATTGCTTTAATAGGGTTCGTACTGTATTTTGATCTGTTGCAAATATCACAATTATTTATATATTTTTGTACGAAAATTTTGAGGTTTTTGTGGTAAATTTTTGATTTGATACCTTCATAATTTTCTGTTATTCCTGCACGTCCTGTTTCATTAATATGATATTTAGCAATTTGTTTAAATAATTCATCTTCACTGCTAACTTCTTTCGCGTTAAAGCTACAATATAAAATTTTACTTCAGTGTTAAATAACTCTACAAACTTGGATTGAACCTGCATGTATAAATTATCGAGAAGTTCGGTATATATTCCTACCCCTTTCGACTTTATATATTGCCTAAACAAATCGGCCATATAATTAGTCTCAATATCATTTGAATTTATATATATTTTGATTTTATCGTTAGCTACTTTCGTGTCTTGCGTTTTATTATTTGTAATTATAATTTGAGTTGCAAATCTGTTACCTACTGTATTGAGTGGTGAAAAATTTTGATAGGTACTGTTATCTTCTTCAACGTTTTCGGTATTTAATATGTTGCCTGATTGACTATTTATTCGGTTCATAAAATCGGCTACTTTATTTTCCTTACCCTTTATGTAGTTAATATGTATGACTGACCAGACGATAGCAAACAATCCTTTTTCGATTGCAGCATAATGTTTCTCGTGATCGTTTAAGGTTCTACTAGCGTAAGCGATGAGGTGGTTCACTTGAGAAATGACTGCTCCTATTGCATTATCACTAGCATCTGTTGTTAGTTTAAAATTTTTAGACCAGTCTGGGTATTTCAAAATCGGAGGGTTAATGAGCATTTTTTTTCAATTTTTCAAAAAATTGCATTTGTCTATTTGGATTTTAAGATTGAATTCCATTAATTTTGAAAAAATTTGTTTTATGCTGTTCATATGCTCTTCTATGGAAGTGCTAAAAATGAGTATATCATCGAGACATACAACGCATATTTTGTTAATACAGTATACTCTCGAAAAGTAAATCGATTGGTATTTTGGGTAATTTACTTTTTCGAATAATTTACTTTTCCAAATATGTACATAAATTATCTGTTTTTATAATATTAAATGCATTTTTAAACCTAAAAAATTCATTCATTTATTTGCTTCAATAAAACATATGGATTTACATGAAAAACATATGTATTTATTATGAAGAGAAAAAATTTTGAATATTCTTTTGTTTTTTTTTCTTTTGCAATATATTTTCTGACCATTTACATATGTACATATCTCAAAGTTTATTTACTAAACAGACGCGATAAACAAGAGAGTAAGTGTTTTTGCAACATCGTAAAAAACGCAGCTTGCTTCGTTTCGAATTTTTTATCACACTCTCTGAAAAGTAAATTAAAAAATTTACTTTTTCGAGGTGCATGTGTAATCTAAAAAGTGATTTACTTTTCCGCGATTATTTACTTTCTGAGAATTTACTTTTCGAGAGTATACTGTATATTCCCTAGGCAGTTTTCTTTTGATCGTTTTAATCAATTAATACTTGGTGAAATCCCTTCGCCAAGTCAATTGTTGAAAAGTAATTTGCTTTTCCTAATTTGTCTAATATATTATATATATAAGGAATAGGAAATTTATCATCGACTGTGATTTCGTTGAGTTTTCTATAATCTACAACAATACGCCATTTTTGTTTCCCTGAATTATCCGATTTTTTGGGGACTATCCAAATTGGAGAATTGTAAGGGGAAAAGCTTTCTTTAATAATATTTTGCTCCAACACTTCATTCACCTGCCTTTTAATTTCTTCTTCGTGTATCTTTGGGTGCCAGTATGTTTTAGAATATACAGGTTTATTCGTATTTGTTATTATCTGGTGTTTTATATTATGTGTGTGGGTTAACTTTTCTCCTTCTCTATAAAACATATTAGAATATTTTCGCAAAATCAAATCTATATATGTTTTTTCCTCCTCATTCATATCATCTCTATAGAGTTTTGATACGTTTTCCAAATTTAACGTTCAGGGTTCCAGTGGAGGGACTTTCGTATTTATGAATTTTGTTTTATTGTTGTTAATTTCAAGAAAATTTTCTTCAAGATTATTTTTTGCATTTAATGCTTTTAGTATATTTTGACCAATTAGTCTGTTGAAGTTTTTATTTCTGAATGAGGTTACCTTCCAAGCCATTTTATTCGGGTCATTGAATTCTTGAGGTACTTCTGTTATAATTTCGAGGTCTACTTTTGTCTGTCCTGATAGTGTACTATATATGTTAGGTTATACTAATTTAGCCCTTTTATATTCTTTTAATGAATGTTCGTCGCTCAGGGTTGTCGTAGAACCGGTATCGATTAAACATTTAATTATATTTTTACCTATTGTTAAATTTACTATAGGTAAATGTTGTTCTCGCTGGTTACCTCACCAGTTTCTTCTGTATCGGTATTATTTTCTTGAAGATGAGCGACATTATTGTTGTACTAATTCTATTCTGTACCAGACCACATTCCTCTAGAAAATAATATGCTTCTCTAAGATTCCCTATGCTGGCATGCTGCTCAAAAATGTTTTTAATATCATTTCCTCGTTTATTGCCGAAAAAAACTCTTTTGGTTTTCCCGGGTCTTGATAGTATTTTTTGTTTAACTTATCTAATACACATATTTTTAAGATAATAAAATGATTGGCTTACATTATAATTTCTTACGTTCAGCGCCTTGTGGTACAGTTGATGATACGATTCGCGAACTCCAAAATTCCTCAGGAGTACTTGTTTTACTCCTGTCCAGCATGGATTGTCTTTGAATTTTTTTTTTGGACGTGCCGCTTATTGAAATACTCCTCTATATTGGTACCAAGTCGATGAAAAGTTCGACTTCATTAATAAATGATGTGACGTCTTATGTGTTATCTCCTCGGAACTCCCGATTCTCGCTGCTTCTTTCAGTGCTTCCGATAGTGGTAATTGATAAGTTGAATTGTTGGGTGGCAAGTGACGTGTTGTAGCAGATGGAGTTTGATTTGCTGCAGCTGATATTGATGCTTCTATTGACACTACCGATATGGATGCTTGCTCTATTTTATGTGCTTCCATTTTATTGTTTTTTTTTGTTGTTTTATAGTTTAATTATGTTTTGTAGCGAATACGTCAGAATTCTTCTATACACTTTTTCTGCTTGGTTGAATTTTAACAGTATAGTATATATTTTCCCTTCTCATTTTTTTCACAGTTATGCAATTTAATTAATTACTTTTAATTTTTAGTTCTTTATTTTTTTTCACTTCACCACCGTGTTCAGCGAAAGTAATGCTGAATGTTTATCAATAATGATTCAATAAAATTTTGGTTGAATATCCTTGTGGATATCGATAGATATTGGTTCTTCTGAACTGCACTGAAAATGTGAATATCACTACTATTTATAATAATAAAAATTGTTAAGCATATAGTAACATATTGTGTATTTGTTTGTGTACATTATTTGCATATGCAGAATTTACTGGTCAATGCTCGAAAAGTAATATAAACAATAATAAAGTGAACGACCCTTATGCGAGCAAATTGCGTAAGTGTCGTTCTGTACATAAATTGTGTAAGTGTCGCTACAAAGTAATAAGCGACAATAATAAAAACTGCTGTTTATACTTAATCGACATATTTCATTTCTGATTGTTTATATTTTCGTGCATTGGTTTTTTTTTTTTAATTGTGAAGGCTAAGCCTTAGCTGTGGTTTTGGTGTTTTTGGAGTTAGAGCTGTCGTCGTTGTTACTGACGTAACTCGCGTGTTCTGGTAGAATACGTGTAGCTGATTTAGATTTCCTTTCCTCGACGACTTGGCGAAAGTTTATATTAACAATTCTAGGCGTGCCAGCCACGTATTTAATGGTTTTGTTTTTCACGCCACTGTCATTCAGCAATCCAAGTTTTTCCCTCAGTGATTGCAATTGTGACTGCTGAGCCGGAGTGAGATCTGACTTGAAGGAGATTCGTGTGTCAGGATCAGGTTTGGATTTTAGTATATTTCTGGCATGAGTGAGAGACTGTGTCTAAATCAGCAAAGGCCTAGACTGATCGGGTGTTGGACTTACTAGCCTGCGTAGCTTGAACGATTTATATCTTCTTCTAGACGTACTTTACCGTCTACCGCCTTGGATTCGGTAATATTTAATGCGATCACATTGACTTCCCGCTTGTTACGCTGATTGATCTTCGTAATAACCTCCTTTGGAGGAAGTGGAGAGAATGAACTTCTATCTTCGCAACTTTTTTATCTTGATGTGAGCACTTTTTCGACATAGCCTCGTTCATTTTATTTATCGCACTCCTTATATCTGAGAGGGTACCCTCAATAGACAGCTTAAATTTATCAAACTTCGACTCAATTTTGCTTGACAGTTTGGTGAGTATCTGATATCCTTACACTAACCTCGCAAAGACACTTGTCACATTTTCAAACTGTTTTATTTTTTAAGATTTTATTAGATGTAGCCCTAAATTCTTCGCTGCTGAGCCCGGTACACCAAGCATGATGCCTGTAGCTGCATTGAGCATATTGAATGATGCTGGAACCTTCTCGAATAACTTAAAGACAAGCCCCGCAAGCACATTTGCTGGTTGACTTTTTAGGAGGCATTATCACCGTATTTATTATAGAGATGAGCGATATTGCGATTTTTAAATCACTGTGATTTTATATTGCTATTGCGATCGCAACTAAGTCGACGTTAAAACGGAGACCTTTTGTTGTTGATGTTGTAGCGGCAGATTCTGCCGATTTGACAATGTTTGGCCGAATACAAGTCCGGGTCCCGTCCAGTTACGTACACCCGACTGTCGTGGGAACGACTGAACCTTTTGTCGTTATTGGCGGTAAATTCTCTTTTGGTTCCTGTAATTCGAGTCAAGTTTTTACGCCTTTCTTTTCACTACATTTTCGAAAATGTTGGAGCGGTTCGGCTACCTGAAACTTAGAGCTTATTGCATAGTTCATTTGTATGTTGGTATGATCCGCTTTTAATATTTTCAAAGAAAAACTATAAACTCCATAATCCATCAGAATGTTTTGAATACCCTCTAATAATATTTTCAAGACCAAATTAATAACGGGAGTTTCCTAATCGTTGGGAAAATATTAAAAACCCGTAATTTTTTTATTCCATATTTTTTCTGAAATTAATTAGTTACAATTCTTGTTTTCAAGACAAAAAGCTTTCAAATTTGGTTTTAACAATAAGTAAAATTAAAAATTTTATTAAAACAAATTAAAATATTCCATTTTGATTATATTTCATCTACCACTTCAAAAATCACACTTCACTTCTTTTCCTTGATACATTTCCTGCCATTATTAAAAATTATAAGAACGTTACACTCAAAACTTCAAACCGCTATGACGCAAAATAGCATATACGATATATACAATACCCTGAAGAAAGTTGTTACTTTTCTGCTATTTGCTATTGTGATCGTAATTCACAGGTTCGAACTGCTATCGTAAATCACAGGTTCGAACTGCGATCGCAATCACTGGTTCGAACTGCGATCACAGTTTCGAACTGCGATCGCAATCGCAGTTCATAGAAGTGAACTGCTATTTATAAAAAGTGATCGCAGTTGCGATTTGCGATTTTTCAATCACAGTGAAAAAATCACCGGTAGTGAAATATCGTTCATCACTAATTTATTATTCACTTCGATTTCTTTCACCTAACTTTACAAATCGTTAAGTAATTAAATTTCGGTTTTTATAAAAAAAAAAAACCAACTAATAAATGATCGGCACAAAATTTAGCATATGTTTACTTTTAGCCCTCTAGCGAATATATGTATCTACTTCACCACTAGCAAGCTCGAGGCCAACAAGTCACCCGGCCCGGACGGGATCCCAGTAGAAGTCCTGTAAATAATCGCTGCAGAGCGACCGGCAGTACTACTGAGCATGTACAACTCCTGCTTCGAAGCCGAAATATTCCCTGAATCATGAAAAAAGCAACTGGTGCTAATAAGGTAAGGTAAAATGAGACCCCAACTTGCTATCAGCATATCGTCCACTATGTATGATTGACACAGCGAAAAAGCTGTATGAAAGGCTACTTAAACTCACACTCGAAGCGGCATCCACATTGCTGGAGCACTTTCAACTTTCGATGCCGCACAAGGCAGCGATGGCGACCAGTGAGATTGTTGAGCGGCATTTGACCGTCGCACTCATAGACCGCAGTAACCCGTTTGGACAAGTGTCACAGGAGCGGTGGAAAATAGTGGGAATGAAGCCATTGGAAGCCTTCTTCACGAGAATGGACGCTGAACCGAGCGCACTCATGTCATTGATGAAGCAGGATAGCTTATCAGTGTCAAAATTTTAAAATGCAACGACGACCCGCCGCTAACACGCTTTCAAATCTGTTGGAAGGAGCGAAGATGGACGTGGTAGACCGCAGCAGAATTCCATCGGTGCCCAAACATGCTTTGCGGCTTTCTACACAGACAGAATCCAGACGCACCAACTGGAAGGATGGAGGCGAAAGCTACATTCTCCAGATCGATAAGGCGGCCGAGGATCTTCTGTACGTGGGGTTTAGGAAGATGACGTAGGGTGTGGGAGGCGTATTTTCGCCACAAGATGCACTACCCCGCGGACGGCAATAAAAACACTCTGAAGATGGGAGAAGTAGAAAAGGATATCGGAATAGAAGAGATCATGGTTACTTCACTTGTCCTACAGAAGGTGGAGGAGGAGAAAAAACTCATTCAGCAGCCGGGTGGTCCGAAACCAAGAGGGTACTCAAAGTAAACCTCCACAAAAGTAAGATCGCCTCCATTATATTTTCCTATATTGATTACAGACTTTCCACGAGCCTTAAGGCAACCTTTTACGTTGCCGAACGTATTGCAGTATATTTCAAGCTGAGGTCTTTGCTATTGCGAATGCCGCGGAGCTGGTCTCTAAAGCACCTGCAGGCAATTCCGAGTCAACATCTACGTAGACAGCGAAGCAGCAATCAAGGCAGTAACCTCGTATCGTATATCGACCAGAAGTATCTTGGGAAGCAGGACAGCAGTGTAAAGTGTTGTTTGTAGTAAACAATTTCACTTCTACTGGGTGCCAAGCCACAAAGGCCTCAAGAAAAATGCAATAGTCGACGAGATTGCCAAGAATGGTATACGGCTAACACCCCAAAACGTGATCAACATTGGGAAATCCATGAATTGTCTATACGACAATCTCGACACAAGCATGGTGAAGGAAATCAAAACCCGATAGAATCAGCTACTTGGTATCTGGGTGCGAAACTGCAAAAGTCAAGGACAGAAGTACACAAAATTCTCATTGGCACTCGATAGAAGAGACTGTAGAAACATGATGAGAATACTAACTGGTCACTATCTGGTGGCGACACACGCCCGCAAAATGGGGCTGAAAGATCGAGAATACTCAGGAAATACCTTGAGCAGGGAAACAATAGAGCATTCCTTGTGCACTTGCCTCGCATCGGAAAGACCACGCTGTAAGCATCTGGCGTCCCCAAAGTATTGGGTAGTTGAAAAAGTCTTTTCGTATATCTATTCAAATTCTAACTTATTGTTTTCATGGTCGTAATTCATGGTTCATGGTTCATAATTTTTTGCCATTTTTCCGCTAGAGACATTATTCCATCAGTGTAGCGAATTTCTTCATTATTTTCACTCATTTTTGAACAGCTTTAATTTTTTCAACTTCCTCGAATTTAATTAAAATCTCACCTTTCCAACACTATATGGTAAGACCCAATGTGATTGGTAGTATTGGAGATATACGACTGCAACGACACCTATTAACAAAATACAAAAAGACTACTCAATATGAGACACTTTAGGAGATATCGACAGTGAGGCCTCAGAGTGTGTTAAAATTCACGTCAAGCGCAGGCATCCTAAACGATGACTAATCCTGGAGTTAGCATGTGATCTTCGCATCGCAAAGAACCTTGTCCATTCGTAGCTTAATGCCCTACCAGATTAACCTAACTTAAATACTACATGTAATTTTAGACGATTTAGCTTAATAAATGATATATAAATAATTTATGTATATTTTCTACATAATATAGGATATATACATATGCTTGTACAATATATAAAGATAGAGAAATCTCCTTTTAATTGAATTTGAAAATTTATACATTAAATGCTATCTGAAGATTTTTCTTATTTATCCTTTAAATGCCCAAGGCCTCAGATTTTTGTAAAAAATTTATAGTTATGTAAAAATATATGTGGAACGTGGTTTCTTCGACGATTTTTTGAAAAAAATTACTTTCAGAGAAATTTTTTTTAAAATAATGGTTGTATCCTTAAAGATACACTGGGCATTCCCTTCATTTTTTACTTCAATACCCAAAGGAGCTAAACTTTGTATTCAAACGATTAAAATGCGGCTTATATTGCAAGGAAACTAATTTATTAAAAATGTATTCATATTTCATAAATGTTCGTATAAAATAATATAAAATTTGGTACATAACTTACTAAACTGTTTTGGAAATTTTTTTTATATAGTCGTTTTACATTAATACACTTATGTATTGGTAAAGAAAATTTATTATATCTTAAAATTTATTATATCTTAAAAATTGTGATAATTTTTTTCTGATGTCATACATAAATTTACTTCACATTTAGAACAAAACATTTTTGTTTGTCCCGAACAATTTGGATACTTACATCTGCCTTTTGTCCCCATTATAGTCCAGTGATCCGTCATGTCCAATCGGCTGTCTTTTGATAAAGCTACAGAAGAATTCGGTTTCCTCTTTTTTTCCTCTAAAAACGGCTAGAGGTTAGGACGCCCACGTTTAGGGGCTTCAAAAGATTTGAAACTAAATAGAGAATCCGCGACTTCTAACTTAAAATCAATAAGACGCATTTCTTTATATCCGAGGCGATTCTTATTAATTCGTTTGTATTAGCACATATTAAGTCTTGTAAGTGATAAAACATTCTGTTAGTCCATTTACGACTTTTCATCGTGATTTTATGACGACCCATATAGCTGTCAAGTAAATCTACGCCACCCATATGACGATTGTACTCTTTAATTATTTCTGGACAGGAAATCATTTTGAATGTCTTGTCCTTTTTGTCGTAACGTTTTATGGAGTAAGATGTTGCAGGTAAATCTTCGTTTTGACCAATCATCAAGATTGGTTTCATACCGATGTAAGTTGAAACAAGATTAACAATCTTGTTGTCCTTCCATGACAATGATGTCACATCGACGCCGTAAATTGAAGCAACGTATTCGCGGCTGGTTCCACGCTCAGATTTTGACATTACTTTCTCATTTGGAAGTTTGCAGTTTTTAATCCGATTGCGACGAATACTCCCAATTGAAAGTATACCTTGAGATCGTAAATATACCAGCAGCGGCACAGTTGTATAGTAGTTATCAAAATAAACGATATGATTTTGATAACGAGGAACCTCACGCAAAAGTCTAACAAGAATATTTACAGATGACTTCAAATCTGGTTCGCCCTGGAGTAATATGTTAGGTCCTCCGGTAAAAATTTCAAATTTATAAGCAAACCCGGTGAAGTCACATAAGACATATAATTTAAACCCCCATTTCTTGGCTTGTTAGGAAAATACAATCTTCATGTAATTTTTCATTTTTGAAGAACACATTTGTTCATCAACGCACAATCGGTCTAACTCAGGTATGCTACCGAATGTTCTGTTTAGGGTATCAATCAATGGTCTAATGAGATATAGTCTATCGCGGTTTGGATCGTCTCGAGATGGAGCATTTTCTTTTTCATTAAAGGGATGAATTGCCGTATTTTTTCAAATCGGTTAATAGTCATCGTTGTTTGTATTATTGGAACACCGTGGTTGCCATTTTCAGACCAATAATCAATTGTACTCGGGAGATTGAAGTAAGACATATAAAATAAGATACCAATAAATTTATGTAAATCGAATAAAGCTTCATTAAGTTCGGAGTAAAGTTTAGTTTGCTCAACTATTTTGAGCTCCAAAGATTCTGGAAATAGGAATGACCAAACCTGAAAAGGAGTTTGCAAAGCCTTCAAATTATCGGATATGCTATTATCGCCTCTAAAGCTAATTTCAGCATTGGTATATTGACTATTTCCTGTTTTCCATATTACCCTGTCAAATTCAGAAGACTTCGGATCCACAGACAAGTTTTTGAATAATGAAGGAAATAAATTTGAGGAAACCCGCAAGGCGATAGGTTCATCTGACCTTGCGGAAGTCCGGCTTCTCTAGCAATCCCTATATTATCGTCATCATTTATCATATTCACCAAGGAATCATGTAACGACGTTCCTAAATCTATTTCATCCTCAAAATGGTCATCAACAACGGCAACATTGTGAATTGTTGCGTCTGCATTTTGTGTTTTTATTAAATCATCAGAGCCACTCTCGAAATCATCAATACTCTCATAATCATCAATACTCTTCACACAATATAGCACACACGTCAGCATTGGACATTTTGATTCCATCAACTATTATATAATCGGCTATTATAAAATTGATTAGAAAAATATATATCTTACGTGCACGAACTTTAACGTCTTGTCTCATCAGCGTTCTTAACTCAAATGATGTTATAAATGCAATTAACGTGCTTTTGCATTTCAAATACATATGAGCGTTTATCAAATAAAAAGTGTGGGGCAATGCCCAGTGTATCTTTAACCCTTTCAGCCCCGAAGTTGCTTATAAGCAACTTCTATATATGTTTGACATCGTTTAAAAAGTTAAATACACAAAATCTTCTTTAAACTACACATCCTATAGATCAACTTCATGATCATGATTAACCATTTTAGCCCCTAAGTTGCTTATAAGCAACTTCTATATATGTTTGACATCGTTTAAAAAGTCCTTTGGGGCTGAAAGGGTTAAAGATACAACCATTATATTCACTCGTATTCAGCAGGGAACCGAAAAATAAAATCAAGTAAAAATATATCGTTAAAAAATTCTCTTCGGAACCAGTATAAAAATTTTCGGGTCTAGAATGCAAATAGTTCTGGAGATTTTACATTACAAAAGCGATAATTTATTTAATTTAACAAAAATATTTTTTTTTACTTTGCTTATCAAATTTGCCTTCAGTTGCAAAAAATTTAGTAGAAGTATTACCCTTTATGAAGTGTGTATATTTTCTTCATGCAGTGACATGTGTATTAATGTTTTTAGATCATTAATATTGAAAATTGGTGATATTTAACGGTTGTATCTTTAAAGATGCAGTGAGCATTTAAGGGTTATACTCGTTTAGATTTAAAGAGGCCTGATTAAGCGAAAAGTTCAAGAACAGTTACAGAAAACGCTAAAATGTAATTTAAATGTGTATTTTATGTAAGTTAGTTCAAATAAATTCGTACTATATGGTACACAGGCATGATAAAATGACTAAATTTTTAATAAATAAAATATTGAAAAAGGCTTACGAGATGAATCGCCTTCGTTCAAAGTCTACTTTTAGTTTGATCAATCTATTGTTTGTTAAATAAAAATCACAAATAAGGAAATACACCAAGTGCAAGTTCAAGAAATTCAACGCCAGAAAGCTACAAAATGCTATGTAAAATATATAGCTTTGGAAATAGCTTAAACATAGATTGTAAAACTAACCAAAATCTAAAAACAATTTCAGTCAAATCACAAAGCAAAAACCCGGAACATAACCGTAAAATCTGGAAAATTAAATTAATTACAGCTAGAGTGAAAAATTAAAATGCGAAGCGGCAGTCTATCTATAGCTCACTAGACAAAGTAAAAATCGGCATTCGTCGTGATAAGAGTGCACTGATAAATGCGGTTGAAACTGAAGCCAACTTGAAGCGGTGTTACTCTAAATGAATTAATAATATAAATGAATAAACATTTGAATTTTCTTTTTATTTTATAATCCCAAATACGAGATTAAAAAAAAATAGTCCGCCACTCTGGTTCTTAATATGGAAGAGTAGTAAAGCATTTATAGTTTTTTTAAGTACTTAGCGGATATTATAATTATTAAAACATAACATGTGAATTACAGTTTCTGCCGAAGTAACTGCAATCAGCCTTGACTTTTTCTTAGCTACTACAATATAAGCTTGATATAGAGGTTTTCGACTTTTCGGTTGACTTCGTAGAGGTTATTTGCTGTAAAATTCGTGAAGTTAAATAATTCATATTTTTTGTTGTGGTTTCTTTATTTATATTGAAACAAAATAAGTATTTTTTCGTATTGTTTTCATTTTTAGATATTGAATTGAGTGTAAATAGTAAATCATCAATCTAGTTCGCCTTGAGTTTTTTGTTCGGCAGGAAATTGGACGATTTAATTACACACCGATGCTGGGCATGCAAACCATGTACCACTTCACATTCACATTCGCTAACTATTTCTGTCCTGAAAAGTGTATCAGCTAACGTGTTTACCACTTGGTTAAGAGCCTTTTTCTGTTCATTAGGTTTCAGTTGATCGAAGTTTTCTGTTGTGAAGACCCAACCACCATTGTTGAGAGCAAAGTCGATGCCGATATCATTTCGGAATTGCAATTTTTGACGTTTTTTGGCATCTTTTCCGTCTAAAGTAGCAATCAAACGAGAATTGAACCCTAAAAATAAGAATTTATTATAATTAGCCATAATTCGTAGATAGGGTTTGAAAGGAAAACTTTGAATGAATAGAAGTAATACTTCTACAATACTGACAAAATCAATTGTCATTGTTTTATGACACTAATTAAAAAATGCTGAACTGATAAATATTTTTAATTTTTATTGCGAAGATTGATGGAAAGATATTAGTTACCAAGTTAGTTAACTACTTGCTTATTTTTCTTACCGACTAGCTTTTCTTTAGGAATGTTTTCGACAGATAGGTCATTAACTGGACCGATCAGGTGCAACAAAGCCCCATTAAAGTTTGTTGCTGCATCGGTTAAGTGAGCTCGCACCAATTTGAACTGAAAAATAAGACGAAAGAATTTATGTAGTGTCATATTTTTGTTATTTAATTGTGTATGTAAATTATTACCAAATTGACGAAATCCAAAGTATTACTACGGACCCCAACAATACTCTTTGCAGATCCAGCACGAAATGGATAATTGAGTGCTAATCTGAATGCCTTTTCGTCTGATTGTGGTACCGTACTTCTGAAGAGCGATTCAATGCCCTTGAATATTTCGACAACCTTCGGATCCGCCAACTCCTGAGAGAGGCAGTGTAAGCAAATGTTCTTTGGACCATTAAGCCGGACATTGTTTAAATTGCCTTTATAATTAATTTTTCCACCGTCACTAGTTAACACAGCTGGATAACGTTGAGTCTCATTATAAGCAATTACTCCGATTTGTACATCAGTGAAACCACGTGTTTTTAGCGAGTCACGTACCTCTAATATTACAGGCGCAACAAAGTTGCTAAGCACAGTTGAACTAATTTCAAGGTCGACAACAAAAACAATATCAGCCTTATTATTTGGTATTTTAACAGTGAACTCCTTGCCTAATTCACGCTGTCCAGCAGCACCAGAGCATTTCAAGCAACGAGATGGTAACTGAGTTGGAATATCTTTTAATTTCAAGGCTGAGCCATAAGCAGTAGCTATTAAGCATGCTGCGGCTTCCTTTTCTTTTTCGGAAGCCTCGGCGACTGCGGCATCACACCTCGAGCGATATGGTGCGGGATTTTCAAAGATATAGCCAGTTGTTAAGGGCGACTCTAGACTAAATATCTCCGTGCAAATTTCGGAACGACCGATTTCATCTGCTGGTTTTGCTGTTATTGGTACGCACTTTCCGATTCCGTAGCCATTACTAAAAGAAGCATAGTGTTGAGCTATAGTGCCATCTACTTGAATTAAGTCATCGTATGGTTCCGCATTTGCATTACCAAGGAGACCACGCGTTTTGCTTGTGTAGAAACCATCTATTTTAACATTGCAAATTTTCAAATCGTGAGTGCACATAATTTCAACGCCATATTCCGAATATAACCAGATGGTGTAGAATAAACGCCAAGCATGAATGCCGTTAAAATGTTGAGGGAACTCAGTTTCTTTGCCATTGATTTTTAATGCAGCTGAGTCTGAAATTTCAGCGAAGATACCGTCACGATCGATTAGTATTATAGCTTTTAGCTTGCCATTGTTAAGATGTGCGACGACAGTAAAATTATTGTCAACACTGTCTTGAGTCAATATGTACTTGCAGCTTCCTGGAAAAGAGTAATGCTGACCATCGAATGTGAAAATATGATGGCCATCCGAAATGTGACCGTGTAGATTAAAATCATTGAAGAAAATCCACGACTTAAGATATTTTTCGCTGACAAGATTTTCCCAGTTTTCATTTAATAAGAAATTAAAGACACTGAAGCGGAATGATAATATACTTGGTAGTTTATCAAAAATATCAAACAATTCTGATGTGATACCCAGTAGAGAGCTAATTATATTGTCTGAAATGTCGGTTGATCCCACAGGCGAGTTGAAGTTCAAGTTAGTCCAAACAGAACGTAGAGCTTTCATCAAGAGTTTTGTTAGATCCTGTAATACTTGCTCATCACTTACTGGATTGTTAGTTAGCTTAGCTTTTGTGTATTCACGTAATTTTTCGAAGAATTCATTTGATTCTGGCGTCAATGGTAAAATATGCAGCTGGTCAAAAACATCGTTCAATAATTGTAAAGCGTTTTCTGCAAGTCGCAACTTTTTCACATGCTCCTTCAGTTCGCTATACAGTTCATGAAGGGATGGTAGTTTCGTTAAATATTCCTTGAGTTCTTCGAATATGTCTTCAATTGCATCGACTGCTACTTTGACAAGTTCTTCGAAGGCTTCAATTAAAGGGTTTAATGAGTCATTAATGACTTTCCCATAATTTTTCAGTGCTGGTCCATACTGTTCTAAAGTAATCCAAATATCTTGGACCAATTCTGTGATAAAATTCACTAATTGTAAGCGCAAGTCACCAAGAACTTTCGAAGTGGTGACCAAGAGGTTTTCCCATGCTGGCAACACCGTTTCTTTTAATGTAGACTCTAATTTTACATAACATTCTGTAACGGACTTATATAAGTTCTCATAGGATTCGGCAACATTCTTCGACAAATCCCCGGCAACTTTTGTAAATTTAGCGTAAATTTTTTTACTGAAAAATATATATGTAAAATATTGAATAAACTTAAAGAAGGTTAAAAAACAGCTTACCAGCTTTCGCTGATCTGTTTCAAAGCTGGATCGTTCTCTAATTCATGTGCGATTTCGTTGACATTCGCTTCATAGTTGTTCTTCAGCTGTGAAAGGTCGGGTGTACTATCTTTTAATAATTTCGCTTGTTGGTTGACAGCTTCTCGTATATATTTGAATTTGTTCTTTATTATCTGAACTGTTGCTTCTGTATCCTTTTTGGTCTCGGATTCAACAGCATTCTAGGAAAACAAATTTATATTAAGTTAAAAAAAAGAGTTATCTATATAGATATGTCTATTTACCAAAAATGATTTTATGTCTTCGCTGTTACTGGAATAAGATGTCTGCAAGAAGTGCCGTGCATCTAATGCTATACGGCCACTGAACAATTGTTTGCCGGTGGCTTGTAAATTAAGCTTAAGTTCTTTGCCAAGTTTTACATCGCCGTCTATATCGATAAGACCTTTGCGTTTAGCAATGAATTTCACTTGCATTGGTTGAAAATCGGTTATGAGCTCTATAGGAGCTTGGCTGAAAAGCTGCAATTTACTGTTAGTATTGAAGGCATATTTCTGTTTATTGTAGTCTGCTGCAATCTGTAACATGGGCTCATTTAGAACATAAACTGTCAAATCACAGTGATCCTTTGTGCCGTAGGCATTCACTGAGACCTTTAAATCTGAAGCACTACTATGTAAGGTTGCCGCTGCACTGAATACTTGCGAGTCAACATTAAGTGCGGTATGGCCGCTGAATTCATAATTAAATCCTAGGCCTTTGGAGTATAGCGATTCGAAAGTTGTAATATTAAAGCTGTTTGCTTGGTGCATGTTTTTCGTGCGCAAGGAAACTATGATCTTTTGTTCCGGTAAGCGGAATATGTCGAAAACAATTTCACTCTTTACACTCTGTTGCTGGCCGTTAGCGTCAACTTTGCCCGAAATTGCCAATGGGCGAATGGTTGGATGTTCAAATTTGATTTCACTGCTTAAATTTATCGCTGTGAGCTCGTTACCAGTTATATCCGCAACAGCCTTAAAACGTGTGACGTCATTTGGTTTGTTCGTTTTGTCAAAGAAGAAGGCTAGAGAGTTTTCATAATGTCCGAAAAATTTCCCCTGTTCAGGGAATTGCTGCTTCACCTCTAGTAAAAGTTCTCTATGAGGTAATTTTAATTGAATGTTCGAATTTGTGGGCTGGATGTCAGCAACCAACATATATTTTAAGTTATTATTTGAAACAATCTGTGATTCTAAGCTATATTGCAACTTGAGTCCTCGACGAATAGTCTTTGATTGGAATTCAAATTCGTATGGGTAGCCAAGTTCACGCAAGTCAATAACAATTAGTAATGAATTTTGTGATGAATCGATTCCTTGACTATTTTGGGATACAATTGATTGCAACTGCACATTAGTGCATTGTTTCTTATCTTCGCAAATTGATAATTTAGCATCAACTCCTTTATTCGTTATCTTTAAAGTGGACACTCCTTTCTTTGGTCCAAAGTTACCATCTAGGGCGTACGAAAAGCCTACTTCTTTGTCCATGTTGATGTCAAAGATATGATGTATGAGACGGAAATTTGTCTTTTGTGTTTTCCCCTGATATTGCATCTGTCCTTGGCCTTCGATAAATGTCTTGTTTTTCTCCTTCTTTTGAGTGTATGTCGCGCT
This sequence comes from Bactrocera dorsalis, assembly GCF_023373825.1. Classification (NCBI taxonomy): domain Eukaryota; kingdom Metazoa; phylum Arthropoda; class Insecta; order Diptera; family Tephritidae; genus Bactrocera; species Bactrocera dorsalis. Next base: position 14,218,153 of record NC_064308.1, on the reverse strand, counting down.
ACCAGCAAAAATCACACCTTTAGCATTTTTCAAATTGAAAATTAGGAAGTTGTCTTGTGACCGCACATCTAAATTATAGTTCTCAAGGTTTAATTTAATTGAGTTCCAATTGGCTTTAACAAAGAAATCATTTATAGCTTGATGTGTTGACTCGATGTTAGATGTCAAATCTAAACCAATGACGTTCTGAATGTCTACTGTAATTTTAGCTTTGTATTCACCTAAGATATCGATGATACCCACAATAACTATTGGACTGCCATTTGGAACTGATATTTGTATATCAAGTCCTTTTTTATACTGTGACTGGTAAGTTTTAGAAACTGATGCATATATATTATTACCACTCCTTGCCTGACATTTAAGCTCATATGTATCAACTTCAAGTTTTTGAAGATGTAAATCCACATCAATATTTTTGGCTGATTCGAAACTGCTGTCCAATGTATAATGCGCTACAGCTGTATCAAACCCCACATAAGTAAGATCAGCGGCAGTTTTAACGAATTTATTATTATAGTTAAAGTTAAATGAATACCGCTCTTTTCCGCTAGCAGTCCCATCTTTTAGATCTCCCTGATGTTCATTTTGATAAGTACCCTCTAATTTTAGTGGTCCCTGCATTTCCTTAGTTTCGAAATCAAAAGTATATGCTCCTTGTTGTTGAGAACCTTTCGAAATTGTGTTCAAACGTAAGAATTGATTATCACCAAAACGTTCGTCTACATGCAGTTCAATTAAATATGTGCCGCTGTTGGAAGAAGGCTTCACCAGTTTACCATTTGAACTGAAATGAATTGATTGGATGGTACTTTTCGGCAGTTGGATATTACTCTCAACGTCAAAAGTTGCAGGACTGTCGTTACCACCCAAATTATATCTACCATTAACATTATAATTAAATCTACCTGCAGATTTTATGTCAATTCGGAATACGGCGTGCTTTTTGTCATATTCATCAACTACGAAGTTCGCATCGATAGGAATATTGAGTATATCACCTCGTAGCTTGGATTTAATATCTACAAATTTGCTTTGATCTTTTGGTAAATGGTTAATGTCAGCAGACAATTCCAATTTTTTGTTATCAACATCAGTATAGGTAAGTTGAGAATTCTGTGAGATTTCTTTCGTTTTTAAATTTAATTTGTCGACATGTGATGAGTAAGCCAAAGTACGTTTTTTATTGTTGTGAGTTTCGCTTACCTCTACTTCTATATCGCCATGTATGTTGCCTGTTCTACTGTTTGTAGAGATTTTGCGTTTGACATTACCATCTACGACACTACCGGTGGGGATAGTAAGAACGAAGTTTCCTTGTAATTCTCCGTTAGAATGCCAATCTCCTTTAACACCAACATTAGCATCGAAAGAAGCCTTTTGGTTTGAAATCTCTACCAAATTTTTGGTTACGAATTTCACTTTATCCACATTATTTTCCGTCTTAAGGAAGATTTTCTTCTCATCGTCAAAAATAATGGTGGCTTCCAATTCATATTTAGGTGCTTGAACTTGAAATTTCGAGTTTATATCAACTTTATGTTTTTGTTCAGATTTAAGTGATTCAATTGCTATATTAGACTCGCCTTTGCCATTTTTGGCTATTTTATAGTCGCCTCTTAACACCGCTATATTTTTGACAGATATATTGATTTTACCACTTGATATTTTATCCTGTGGATGCTGCAGTTCTCCACTGTATTTTAAAATTTCTGCATTATCCCGTGAAATTTTCAGCTCACTGTTGGTCTTTTCAGGTGCACCGATTACTTTGAGAATCCATTGCAGCTGTTTGTCCATCTTGTTTAATTGGGCTATACCGTGAACATCAATATAAATATCCTGAGCTGAAAAACGTTGTCCTAGTTCACCTTTTACGGTAACAGATGTACCCCAACTAGTTGCCAACGAGTTATCGATAAGAAATCGATTTCCGTTTAAGTCGCACTTGGCAATGATATCAGCAAAATGTTTGTTATATTTGCCGTGAACCTCAAAAATATAGTCACCTAGTGCATGTCGATTTCCATCATATTTTATGGAAATGGCAGCAACTCTCTTACCTCGAATTAATTCGGTTTCAAGTTCCAATTTGTTGTCACCAGAGGTCTGCCCCCTCAATTTTAATTTACCAACAATATTATTTTTATTTTTCAGAGCTATATCATGTTTAAAGGTACAGGATGTAAAATCATTGGAACCTTCAGAAATAGTGTACTGTACTTCATTACTGATATCTACATTCCATGACGCAGCTGCTCCAACCAAATTCACAACAAAAACTTGCTCGGCTAATTCAACATGAGCAGAGGATCCATAGACGTTGTGAGGTGATTGTTCATCGTTTATGAAAAATCCAAAATCATATATACCCTTTTCCACTTTAAAGTTGCTTTTGACGAGGTATGAATCTTTTCCAATACCTACTCGTAACTCGTTGATTAACCAGGATGGTCCCAATTCACTCCATCCATTTAGAACAACGAGTTCATTTTGTTTATTTGATACTTGTAAATTGTCGAAAATGTATTTGGCTTGTTTGTCACCAGTTTTCTGTAAAAAAACTTTTCCATCCAGACGATAACCGAAAATTTCATTAGAAACACCATTTTTATCCTGTAACTCAACAACGGGACGATATTCATTGCCATTACGAAGGAAACCAATTCTGTTTCGGTTAAGTTTGTCATTATCTTCATATTGAGCATAAAATACTAGCTCCTGGTTATCATTATTAAATCCTGACTCCAGAGCAAAGTGATGTAGAGGAGTATCAAACGCTAATCTGGCATATGTACGAGGATTTGTTCCAACCTCAAAGGTAGTTGCAGCTGTATGGGGTTCTCGTGATCCAGGAGTACTCAACTCTACTTTCCATTCTTGACTTCCACTATTCGTCTGGGCTATATATGAACCACGCAGATTGTAATTCTTCTCTGTTTCTGTATATACACTTAGGCTAACTGGATGTATTAAATTGTAAATATCGGCAGAATTTGATGAATCTTTTTTATCAATTGCAATACCAGCCGCATCGACACATAAATTAATTCCAATAACGTCTAATTGCTTAAAGCACATTTGATAGTTATCAGGATTCTGCTTGTTATCATTTTTTGAAGCAATCACCTTTGTTGGCTTATCAAGTTCCGTGATATAAAAACCGTGGTTAACATTTACATTTATTAATTCCAACTTATTTCGTGGCAAATGTATGTCTACATTGAATCCATTTCCCTCATTGGTGAGGACGAATTTCACGTCAGCACCAGAGGCTGAATGAAGATTCAATTCAACTTGCAGGCCTGTTGCTAAGATATATGCGCTAAAGCCTAGTTGTAATTTGAAATTAACATCAACGCTTGGCACAAGCTTAACTTGATATTTAGTGGCTAGATAGTTCTGTTCAATGACACTGTCAATATCTAAACTGATTCCTATTTCTAATTTATTGGCTGTGAAACCTTGTGTATTCAGCTCGAGCGGAATACCGAGACCAGTGGGATATATAGCATTTACATCAAGAAACAGATCATGTAAAGTGTACTCTTTGTTAAGCGATAATAACTCCTTTTTCAAATTATCAAAGACTGAAGAAAAACTTTTGATAATATCATCTAATGAACTAGGTATATGGTCACCTAAACTAAGGAACAACATTTCAGAGCCGAAGAATTTTAGTGATAAGTCAATGTTGACATCCTGAATGTTTTTATTGCCATATGTTTTGTATTTCTTTGAGAATTTTGTTGTGTCATCAACAAGTGAGCGACGACTCCTGTCTCCAGAAGTGCCCACCTCTTCGACCATTTTAATTATTTCATCAAAATCTTTATTAAGCAAACCTTTAGGTCCAATATAATATTCAAGAATATTCTCTAAATTTTCTTGTCTTGCGCTAACTTCGAAAACATTGAAATTAGTTCCGAAAATTTCTGTAGTAACATTTAATGTAGCCGAACGGGGTAGGAATCCATGTTGAGAGTATATCAGTTTGTAGTCTGAACTTGCACTAATTCCAAGGGCATCAACTCTATAAGATATTTCATCATTGTAACTGTATCGCCTTAGATCCTTTGGGAAATGTTTGGTAATACGAATGTTACTCAAATGATAGCGCTGAAGAGCACGGTGATCGTCTGTTGAATCTCGTATCGCTCTAAGACTGGATGCAATAAAACCACCAACTTGATGAACTTCCTCTGAATTTACAATATCTGCAATTTCAATGGCCACATTTGCGTTTGGGCAGTCAATAGCTGCTAAATATGATTCAATTCTTAGCTCAGAATCTTCATTTCGATCACGTAGTAAAGCTAAAGCTTTTTGTGTTAGTACTGAATCGCATTTGGCTGAGGAGAAAGCTTGTAAAGCTGCTACACGTATTCTATTTGAACGCCCAGACGAAGCACAGTCAGCTAAGGCAGGAACAGCATTGCTAGCTGTGTGTTTCATATTAGCGATTCCTTTCAATACATTGACAATACGATCTTCATCTTTCCTTGTGTTAGCTTTGCAGTGTTTTAAATTATCAATAAATTTCTTTGTAATCACTTCTAAGTCTCCTTGCACGCATCCTTTAGATAGACAATATTTGGAAACTAATGAACCAATTGACAAATATACGTGTTTTGATGCAGTTGGCGTAAGCAAAATAATAGATTGACTTAAAGTCTCTTTGTCCACGGTTTGAACAAGGTTTAATGAAATGATGGCAAGAAACTTTTCTTGCTCATTCATTTTGTTAAATTGCTTGAATATAGACTTCACCGATTCAGAAGTGCCAGTTCGGAATAAAGCATCTAGATATACTTTGCGGGTCAAAACGGTATTCGCGTGGGGAACAGCGGCCAATTCAAGCAAAGTATCTGTGTCAGCATTACGCATCAAATGTATTAGTTCAATAAAGCCTTTGGCACTATCTTTCTTTACATATGAATCCAGTGAATTGACTAATTGTATTAAAGTCGTTTTTAAAGCTGCTAAATTTTTGGTAGCGTATGTTTCAGGTTTTTGAAAAAATATTGAAACGCCATGGTTACCCGTTTGTGGTGCGGCAGACGTTATCCCAGCTAGATTTTTTATTTTCAAATTTGTAATAACTTTTCCTCGTATGCTATTTACATCTTTCTCGGCGACACCGAAGTTATAATCTTCAACCAAATGAACACTTTCAACAATACCATCCACTATTTTTGATTCTTTAACATAGCCCGCCTTAAAAAGATGAGCAGATTTTACTCCGGCAGCCTGGTTGACAACCCCATGTATAAAGCTACTGCGAGTATTCTCTCGGTAGATGCAATTATTTAGATCGCGTACCTTGGTTACAACCTTTGACCCTGCAACATTCGACACCGATGTGTGGGTGGTACACTGCCCAAAAACATCGACTTCAGCACCATCCTCGGTGTTAGATTGTAACAAGGAAATAATGGCTCGTTTGATATTTAAGGCATATTGGTTATCATTGGGATCTGTGCACAATTGTGGTTCAACTTTTCCATTCACCAAAATAAAATGTACAGGCTTCTGAATGTTCTGTACTATCTTCTTTTCGATGGCTTCTTTGGTAGCTGAAACTTTGACTGCACTTAATTGCAACGTATATCCGCAATTCCCTTCAGCGAAAACCTTAGCTGTTCCAATCAATTTTAAGCTTGTATCATCAGGGGCTGTAGTTGAGCCGGTGCCGAGGGCAACGGTCAATACTGAATCGAAATTGTATTCGTAAAGATGGCCTGGTTGAAATTTTAGGATGTCACCTTCAGCTAAACGAGTAACAATAAAATATAAAATTTTCAGAACTGTTGTACGTACACATAAATTGGGACAATTCATAAAATTAAGTTCTATTCAAATTCAACCTTAGAAATACTTTTTTTAAAATTAGCCTCCATACCCGTATCAGGTAATTTCAAATATGCTATTAATATTGCTTTTGTGATTACTTACATTGAGGGCATCCTCTTTTGCAAATATCTGTTGTAAGAAAAAAATTAAAGAAAATATTATTTCTGGACGTAGTATTTGATGTCAAATTTATTACATATTAGAAAAAATTTATGGATAATTCCTCTAAACTCAGTTTGCTCATTTTTTTGGATTATCAATTCTCTTATAAAATCATTATATTTTATATGTTGGGCTAAAGGAAGGTCTGAATATATGTACGAGTATGTATTTATATTACGGCTAGCAAGGCCTACGAGTAACCACTTATTTTCATGACAAGATATTTGTTTATATTAAGATATCAACCAAATTATGTCAATATAAAATCAGACTACTATTAAATTTCTTTATTTATCATGATGTTTCTGACGCCAATATAATTACTTAATATCCCAAACCAGCGCACAACCCAGTGGAGGGGATGTTTCGCCTTTTCACTTTAGCTTGCCTTGAAACGGAAGTTCTTTGGCTACCCAGAGGATACTTGGTCTAAGACCGGAAGTCGTGCGGTGCTTGAGCTGGTTGAGCCATGAATATCTGGCAACCCTTCTCGTGTTCAGTTGTGCTTTGTTTCATGCTCTGGCGAATTTGTTCAATTTATATTTAAAACTTTATTTGAAAATATCTGGACTAAGTGATCTTTTAAGTTAAGTATCAGTGGTATATTGTGCTAATGAACCAATTCATATTTACTTTAATTGTGTGTTGGCTAATTATAATTTATTGCGCCGAGTCATTTTCAATTAGTTTTTGTTGCTACATTTTTAAATAGTGCAATTGTTAGTGTTAAGTTTTAGTGATTGTTTAAATTTCTTTCTTGTTTTTATTCGTTTCAATCTTTGTCACAGCTGTTCGCGAGTTTCTTACTTTTCGTGTGTTACAGTGCATCTCAAACTGCTCGCTACATTGGTTGTTATCTTTGATAACCAACTATATATTTTTGTTGCATTCATTTGTTATAAATATTTTTCTCATTGCTCTTTTTACTTTTATTATCTAACATTTTTTTATATTTTTTGTTTGATATTGTTTTTGTTCATGATGACTTGTAACTTTCCGAACTGCTCTGTGAAAGGTGAGTCGGAACGCTTTGTTTCTTGCTGGCTTTGTGATGAGCTTGCCCATCTTAAATGTGCTGGACTGACAGGTAGGATATTGGATTCTATTCTTTACAGTAAGGGATTGCGCTGGTCTTGCTTAAAATGCAGACCAACAGAAATTGAATTGTTTAAAGTTTTTAAGGATACGCGCAATGGTTTCAAGGAGATTGGCCGTGAGCTTGAAACCCTGACTGAAAAATTTAGGCATTCAATCATTTCAATACCTAAATATTCGGAAAGAGAATCCAAAACCTTCATCAAAACGTAAACGTCCGTCTGATGAAGATACCACTGTATCTTCCTTAAAAAGAATTCCTCCACCCACTATTGACCTCATTAATCTTTCTTCCCCTTGTCCCCAAGGAGAGAAGGTTCCGTTTGCTCAGGACACTGAGAAAACTGTTACTCAACATGGTAAGCGGAAAACATCTCAAGATCCGCCTCCAAATACCTACAAGTCAGCTAATAAAAACTTAGTTGTAATACCGCGGAAAAAGGCAATTTTTATATCGAGACTTGCTGCGGATACCACAGTCGATGATATAAAAAGTTACATCTCGTCGAAATTAAAAACGGTAGATACAGACATGCGTAAATTTAATTTCAAATACAACAGGGATATTTCGTCGTTTAAGATCGACGTATCCGCTGACAATTTTCAATTGATACTTGATAACTCATTTTGGCCATCTGGGGTCTTTGCGTGCGAATTCGAGCATGAACGTGATAAGCCTCCTGTAGTTATCACTAAAATGCCAAGAAATCCCGGGAATACAAAAAACTAATTAACAATAATTCGCTGACTATATATTAAAAAAATGTAAGAGGTCTTAATACAAAACTTACTGATTTGTATTTAAACAGCATTGATTGTAACTTTAAAATCATTGCTTTCACAGAAACTTCGCTAAAGCCCCACATTTTTTATCATGAAATATTCAACAGCGAATTCGAAATCTTTAGATATGACCGGCTGAACAGAAAAGGAGGTGGTGTCTTGTTTGCTGTACATTCTTCAATTCCATCTGAAGAAGTCGACGTTCCGCATGCAGACTTTATAGAATTTAAGTGCATTCGCATTTGCGCTAATAGTGGCCATATCTACTTAACTTTATCTTATATACCGCCTCACTTGGACATACTTATCTGTATATATGCAGCATGCTTCCTTAATAAATAATGTTTTCTCAATGGCTAATAACAATACTGATTCCATGATTGTTTTGGGAGATTTCAATTTACCGTGCGTACCATGGAAATCTATTGATGATTACACCATTCCGATTAGTACTCGCTTATTTTTTAATGAGTTTTTAGATGATATGTCGGAGTTGTGTCTTAACCAAATTAATTTAATTTCAAACGAGTTTGGTAAGTTCTTAGATCTAGTTTATGTTGATAACGCTTCAATGTTCTTTGTTGTCCGATGTGATCCTTTGGTTCGGCCAGAGGACCCGTATCATCCTGCTTTGAAAATTGGCATCGAAATCATAGCTAACTTTGCTCATAATTATACACAAGACCTTTGTTTTCGGTTCAACTTGGCTTTTAAGAAGATTAATTACGAACTTTCTAAAGTAACTTGGCCAGATTATAGCGGCTATATTGAATTTAGTGCCGCTTTAATGAAACTATTTTAAACTTATTTGAAAAATAGGTTCCGAAGTGTGCTTTCAAATTAAAAAAAAACTGGTTTAGTTGCTGACTATTCAAAATATTCTAAATTGCGTCGACAGTTTGCTGAACTTAACAAAATATGTTATAATAATTATATAAATAAAGTAAAATATAATATTATACAAGTCTAGTATGTCTAGTGACAATCACACCATTTCTAATATGTTCGCTGAATTTTCCAAGTCCAACTACTCTCCAAAATCTCCAAGAAATGTTCCACATCAGCACAAGTTATGTCCGATTTCTGTCATTAATGCACTTACCATTTCCGAAACAGACGGCTTATATCAGTTAAATATAATAGAACAATCACACAATTATGGCCCAGGTATGATCCCATCATGCTTTCTTAAGAAATGTGCCAAATATATATATATACCAACTCCTAACAAAACTATTTAACTCATCTCTTATGCAAGGCTTATTTCCATCCATATGAAAAAAGTCATTTATAATTCCTTTACATAAGAGTGGATTTAGGTAATCTATTGAAAACTATAGGGGAATAGCAAAGTTGTCTGCAATACTTAAACTTTTTTGAAGCAATTATAACAGACGACATAATCTTCCGGATCTCTCCACTAATTTCTTGATCTCAGCAAATAGGTTGCTTCTTATCTTATTAATACAAGTAGAATTCAACAAGTCATATTTAACGATACTTTTTCTGACATAATCAATGTTCTTTCAGGCGTTCCTCAAGGTAAGAATTCTGTTCTTGTTATTTATTAATGACATATCATCTGTTGTTAAGACTTAAACAACCTAGTTCCTACTTCATACTACCAACTTCATACGGAATACAAAACATTAGGTTGGAGCAAGTAAGCAGTTTTGTTGATCTGGGAGTAACTATGGACCCCAAACTCAATTTTAATCTTCACGCATCTTCCACGGTTTTTAAAGCTAAAGGCGCTTTTAGTTTTGTTAAACGTTGGTCCAAAGAATTTAGAGATCCGCTTACCACAAAAATTCTTTTTACATCTCTGGTGAAGCTTATATTAGAGTATGTTTCTGTGGTTTGCACCCTAGTTACCAAGTCCATTCGGATAAGTTAGAGTCCGTTCAGAAACATTTTTTACTTTTTGCCTTAAATCATTTGCATTGGGATTTCAGTTTAAATCTTAACCCTTACAATAACCGTTTAAAACTTATAAATCTCACGACACTCGCTAGTCGTAGGGAGATACTTGGTACAATATTTCATGTAAAACTCATGAATGGGTCAGTCTGTAGCCCATCTCTCTTATCTGATATTAACTGTTGAAATTGTTGTTTCTGTAGCTGAGCAGCTTAAGATTGCAACGCTTAAAACTCTCCTGCCTTTTATGACTCGGCTAATTCCGCTCGTTCGCGGATTGCGCCCCTCGCGTCGGTTGGGCGGGAGGAGGTAAAAGAGTTGTTTCTGATCACTCCAAAGTGAACGGCAATCAGAAAACTTTCTTCCCTTGCGAGAATGACTCCATCCTCTCTCCTCAGCGAGGACTACTTTGGACCTAGAAGGCAATTCAGAAGTAAAGACCTCTCTGGACGAACAAAAACCAAACTCTATAAGTCACTCATTATAATGAATGAATGAATAATTATACTCGTCCTGCTATATGTTGCAGAGGCATGAAAGATGATAACATCTGATGAGTCGACGTTAGGAGTTTTCGAGAGAAAGGTTCTGCGAAGTATTTATGATCTTTTGCGCGTTGGCCACAGCGAATATCGCATTCGATGGAACGATGAGGTGTATGAGATATACGATGACATTGGCACAGTTAAGCGAATTAAGAAACAGCGGCTGGGCTGACAGCTGTGCAAGTTTTCGACGCAATATCCATTGAAAAGACTTGGGGAAGAAGGACCTGGCTTCGCTTGGAATTTCCAATGGGCGCCACGTTGCGGAAAGAAGAAACTACTGGCGCGCTGTTGTTAACTCGGCTCTATTCGCTTAAGCGGTGTTTACGCCAATACAAAAGAAGAACAGCAAAGGGTTCTTCGATATTTTGATACTTTGGCAGAGTTGTTATAAAATTATTTTATAATTTTTGTGAGGAAAGAGTTAGTTCATTTATAGTATGTGCTATATGTTAATACAAATTGCTTTAAGCATTTTTTTATTTCAACACATAGTTTTAAAAACCGATTCCCCATTACTTGTTAAACATGTTCTAGCGTCTGTTTGTATGTACATTGATTTTTGATTGGTGTTCGCATAAAATCTGATCAAGGACAGCTGAACGATGTGTTGTGTACATGTGAAAGTAGAGATGTTGGCGTACTCTTTATTTTCTTGAAGATTAGATTAGCAGTTTCTAATGCGAAAAGTTGGTACTAAATTACTTCAGGGTTCGTTGTTTTCTATAAAATTCATATTATCAAAAGTTTATTCATTTTTTTATTGTATAGCATATATTAGTACAACGTAATAAAATATTCAATAATTCAATATAAAAATTCGCTTAAAGCTCTGAATAAATATACTTAAAGCTAGAAACTATTAACCTTATAATATTATATATTACGTTGCCAAATATCTCCCTTCCGCCTTTTTGTTTTCTGAATTTCGCGGCTATGTATAAAGCGCCACAGAGCTCGTATATGGCAATACTATACATCTTTGAAAGGTCTTAACATAACCTGCAAAACGACGCTAAGCATAATTAGTTTGGATATTGCGTTCAACAGTTATAGACGTGTAAACATGGAGTTCACTAACGCCGAAATTCGCGCTATTTTAAAGTTTTCCTTCGTTAATGGAAAAGTTAGAGAAACGTTCCCTGAGATTAATGTTGTTTTAGGGGACGGTATTCTATCACTTCGAACTTCGGAAGAATGGTTTCGACGATTCAGAGCGGGTGAAAACGAGACCATGGATAAGCCACTTGGCGGAAGACCTGTGACGACGAGTATCGATCAAATCGTGGAAAACATCAAGTTAGACCGGCATGTGGCATCTCGTGACATCGCCCAGAAGATGGAAGTTAGTCACCAAACCATTTTAAAGCATCTTCAATTTTGATATTTGGGTGCCGCATGATTTGACGCAAAAAAAAACTTCTGTACCATATCAAAGTCTGCGATATGCTGCTGAAACGGAACGAACTCAACCCATTTTTGAAGCGGATGTTGACTGGGGACGAAAAATGGATCACATATGACAATATCAAGCGAAAACATTCGTGGTCGAAGGCCGGTGAATCATCCCAAACAGTGGCCAAGCCGGGATTGACGGCCAGGAAGATTTTGCTGTGTGTTTGGTGAGATTGAAAGGGAATCATCCACTATGAGCTGCTGCCATATGGCCAGACTCTTAAATCTACCATCTACTGCGAACATCTGAACCGCTTGCTGCTGGCGATAGACCAGAAAAGTCCAGAATTGCCAACAGGAAGGGTGTAGTGTTCCACCAAGACAACGCCAAACCACACACTTCGTTGATGACTCGTTAGAAACTACGGGAGCTCGGATGGGAGGTTTTACCGCATCCACCCTATAGCCCGGACATAGCGCCAAGTGATTACAACCTATTCCTGTCCATGGCGAACGCTCTTGTTGGTGTAAAGTTGAAAGAGAAAAGTGGCTGTCCGAGTTTTTCGCAAATAAGGAGGGGGGTTTCTGCGAGGGGGTATAATGAAGTTGCTGTCAAGATGGAAATAGATTATCGAACGAAGCGGCGTATATTTGAACTATATCCGATCACAGTAACACTTTTTATAAAGCATTGAATAAAGAGCAAAAAAGCGGAAGGGAGATATTTGACAATCTATTATGATATACTGGATTTTCCAAAGGAGATAATAAGGGTCTAGGTATCGTTTCAACAATTTTAATGTGTCATGATCTGTAATTTTTTTTTCATTGCATTCAGGAATGTTTACAATTTCATTATGAAAAGATATACGCAAGGAAAAAGTTTTCAAGTTATTAAAAATTGTTAACAAATAATCGTTCTCCAATTGCAACTTTTTATGGGTTCTTGTCATTTTTTGGTCTTAATAAAAGAATTGCTAGAATTGAGACTGTCTCAAACCACAATTTGGCGGATTTTGAGAAAAAGGGTGACATGAAATTATTCTCACTCAAGAACTGAAACTATTGAACCAACTTCTTAATTTATTCTATATGATAGATGTACACATGTGATAGATCGAAGACTCATAGCCACTACGTTTCATGACATCCTGGTAGTCGGAAAGCATTATTTCACAGTCGTAAACGCGACGCTGTTTTCCGACACAATTTAATGATTTTGGAACCAATCGTGCTTTAACTTTTCTTGGGGCCAAATGACTTTCACTGATGCTTCCGATATTCCAACGATGCCAGTAAGATTTCTGACTGTTGATCGTTGATTCTTAAGATACAATTCCTTTATTTTATTGACGTGTTGATTATCAGTTGATGTTGATGGCTTTCCTGAGCGTCGTTCGTCTGAATTATTCATCCTAATCAAGCACACTTGCTTGCGAGAAACAATTATCACCGAAGGCCTTTTTCAACATTCTGAATGTTTCGGCACCAGAAATTCTATTCCGTTCACAAAATTTAAAGAAATTTGTTGAATAATTTCACTTATCGTAAAAATCGCCGAATTCACTTTATGGACTTCAGAAAGACAAGCGTATACTAAACACGAATGATTATTTTGATGTGACATTTGACACAGATGTCACTGACAGTCATACCAACCTTAAAAAAAATCGGCGAATGGGTTTTCACGGAAAATTTTAATTAAAAAGTTTTACTATTCTTTGGCTCACAATAGTAGATCGATGATAATCAACTTTTTATGGCCGTAATTGCAAGAAGTTGATCTTGATATCTGGTTCCAACAAGACGGGGCTATGTGCACCGATTCTTCCCTTCCCACCTTCTCATTAAATAAAAAAAAAACACTTGAACTTCCCTATCAAAAGGTGTGTTTCGTTTTTGAAAATAAGTTATTAGAAAACCCTCTACATATACGAGAATAAAATATACAACTACTTCGGGAATAAAACTTCCATAAGGATGAATTAAATGTGGTTTGTAATAAACCTTTCATATAAATCATTCTGAACTCAAAATTTGTTATTTATATTTTTTTAATTAATCAGTATTATGGATTTTGTGTGCTGCTTTATATAGATTTCACTTACCTGCTTTTGCAGCATTAATGACTAAAATACAAAATAAGACGGCCTCAAGGAGGCCAGGATTAACTGCTCTCATTGTCCAAGCCCTATATTTGAAATAAAATTAAATAAGTAGTTACTATTGGCGTTTTTGTAGATAGGAATGTTAAATAAATATTTTAAATTAGCACTTTCTTTTGCAATCACTGAAAGTATATATGTATATATATAATAACTTTTGTTTTGAACACAACGCTTTTTAGGTAACACAATGATTTAATTTTTATTGTTTTAATAAATTTTTAATTTTTTTTTTCATATTAAAAATTTCAGCTTAATATTCATTGCTGATCACTAAAGAACACAAAGCAAACATAATTAACCAAAAATTTAATTGTCCTTCAAAAATATATTATTTTGCCAACGCGACTGACGGTCACGACATACCGTTTACATTTTTATATACCTTCGAAATTAATTTAATTTTAATTTGTACCTGATTTCAGTTCTTTTTTCATTCAGATTATTCTAGGTTTTAAACAAACGGAAATTTCAGCGCGACCGGCACCGGATGCAACGACAACTTGAAAGTAAATCATAACTTTGCCACTTTGTATCCCTTATATAGACTTTCTGCATCGCAAAAAACATCTTAATAATAATCAAAAAAAAAAAAATACTTCAGTAAATATAATTTTGAAGTTAAAGAATTAGAGCCCGTGCATGTTAGAGCCGACGATTGTGTTAGCGTCTCAATCTGAGAACACTATGATTAATACAAACATTTTTATTTTTGTGTTGATATTTATAAATGTGTTTGTGTATATTACTCACACAAGCATAATTTTTTATATTCTTCCCTCACTACGGGTCAAATCTTAGGGCTGTACTATGACTAGTGGTCCCGAGGCGATATGAAATATGAAAAAATATATATATATGTATATATTAGGTCGGGTCAAAAACACGAATATTTTTTTCGCTTAATACTCTGAAATATAATATATGTTCTTTAACACCTCTACGAAAATCTGTTTAATCATTATCTCTTAATTGTAGCAAGAAAGTTCTCCTTCGATATTTCTGTGGTTTTCTTATTATCAAATAGAAAAATTGTATCCCGCTTCCAACTACTTGAAAAATATCTCGCATCATAGATTTTCTTGGAAATTAAATGCTCTACAAAATAATACGAGTATCTCACGAGTTTTTCGTAAACCTAACCGTTTAAAAGATATTAACGGTTAAAGTTTGATTATTTCTAAGCAATTTTTTTATTTTGAGTATAAAAAAATATATTATATACCGGAAAACTCTTATTTTTGTAGGAAATTTACTGCTCTACAAATGTGTGGAATCGAGATATGATAATAAGAAAAAAAGAAAAGCATACGACGGAGGACCTACCCGTTACAATTAAGAGCTTATACTTGGAGAGATTTTCGTAGAGATGTCTTAAAATCTATTTTTCAGAGTACCAAGCGAATAAAATATTAAGTTTTTGACCCACTCTAATATATATAAGCATTAAATGTGTAAAATGAACATAATAACATTGCATTGCATATACACACATACGTCATTGCTTCCACTTATACCAAATTAAAGTTAGTGCTTGACTATACAGACGCAAGTATTCTTCTGTAATCATACCATATACGTGTAATTTACCCTGCAGTAGAATTGAATGCATATAGAATACTTTATAACTAGTGTAAATCACAAGCCCAACTAGTTAGCCCTCGTTTACTACATACAATTGTCAGTCTTCGATCACCTGACCAGTCTGATATCAATTGGAAAAAAGGTCAACATGGTAATAATAAAACAACAAATTTGACAACGGTTCTATATCTTGAGACTTTTGTGGATTTTTAATTAGAAATTAGCTTATTTTCTGATCAGCTGCACATGCATATATGCATATAAATATATGTTTAAGCATCCATGACTTTGTGAAGGAAAAACAAATTTTGCGACTAAATTCTATGTGCACACGCATGCAACTACATTTCTAAATATGTACTAAAGGTATGTCTTACTAATATTTCATGCTTTCATTATAAAATATTAAAAAAGTTGAGCATTCATATGTAATACAGGCATATTGTAATATATAGTACAAACGAACATCATAACCTTTTTAGGAAATGCTGTAAATTATAACTTCGGAAGTTCTTTACACTTATTACCTTATTTTGTTCTCTGTTATGATTGTTGGCATATGTGCAACTGACAAATTTAACATAAGACATGTTTTCGTCTGAAAAATTTACAAATTCTTCATTTTTTTTATTAATTGAAGAAAGCATTGGGCCCAATGAGTGGAATAATTTATTTTTAGTAAAAAATGTATTATTATTCTTTTTATTTTACAGATATATGTATAAATTGTAATACTAAAAACTTCTAATAGCTAATGACTACCATTTTCAGTCCAAAGAATAGGTCTGCTGAATTTGAAAAAAATTGTGTGAGAAGAGTGAGGAGCCTTTGGCAAATTATAATAATTCCAAAAAAAATTTGTACGAATCAGCTATCGATGTTGTTTTACAGTATTTCGAGACAATATACGGGTAGTTTTATGCATGGAAGTAATTTAGCCGTAGTAAATGAAAATGAAAAACATAATGTGAAAGAATAGAATATAAAAACTTTTTATATGGATGAAGTTTACAGGATTTGTCCGGAAAGTAATAGAACTGAGTCGATTTAAAAAAAATGATTGAAATTACAATTATTTAAAAACTTTTAAAATAGGCTCCTTCCGCGTCGATTTCCAAGCATTAAAGGGGTCACGGAAGGGATTCTCCGGAATAGCCTTGAGAGCCGAGGTGCATGCTGCTTGAATCTCCTCTGCCGGCGTGTGCCACTCGGTAGATTGCCTCTTTGTCTTGGGATCATACTCGTCACTTGTGACTACGATATTCAAAAATTGGAAGTCAGTGAGCATTTTTAAGACCATGCTCCGCCACAATGTTATGATTTTGATAAAGTTAACGCAGGTCTCCCTTCACCACCTCTTCCCGGCCCTCTAAAGAGTTCTGGTGCCACCGACACACACCACTTCTTGGTAAAGCAACACCCGGGTTTCACACAGAATTTAATCGCGTACCTCTGCTCCAACGAACGCTGCTTTCGGCTTGCACCCCTCACAAAAACACGTCCCGCGAAAATGCTAGTTTTGACTCTACAGGTGTTCGGAGCCGCTAGTAACGCTCCAACGTATAGTCGAGGCGGAAGAAAATCATCTCTATTACTTTCCGGACAAACCCTGTATTTACTATATTTCTTATCGAATGGTTCACTACTACTTCGTACATTTTTGAAACTATAGAAAGGATATGCAAAGGGTGTTTTTCTTCCAGTACATTTTAATGTTAAATGCGCCAATGCTCTAATGGAATCGATCATTAAAGTGAACTAGTAGTTGATATTTGTACGCAAGAATAAATTTGATTTGGTAGCAATGCATTTCTTGCCAGGGTAATTTTGTGTAGACTTCTTCTATATGTACGATTGGGCTTGACATGCAATGCTACTATATTTCATTGGAATGCTGAGAAAAATCGTAATGTTTAGGCTGGCTTGTTATTTATTTAGTGAAATACATCTTTTCGTACACAAAAATGTTCAAAGGAATTTTTTG
Source organism: Bactrocera dorsalis (assembly GCF_023373825.1). NCBI lineage: Eukaryota > Metazoa > Arthropoda > Insecta > Diptera > Tephritidae > Bactrocera > Bactrocera dorsalis. The sequence goes on along the minus strand of NC_064308.1, from coordinate 14,200,667 downwards.
AACGCTGAAATTTTTAAAATTCATAACTCCAAAATTTTTTATATTGAGTCAAAATAAAAGAAATACACAAAAACAACACAAAAATGTTTAATATAAAAAGTACGTGTCACGTTGTTTGTCCGCGATGGACTCTTAAACTATTAAACCGATTTTACTAAAATTTAGCACATAGTGTCTAGTTCGAACCAACTTAGAAGATAGGATAGTAAATTCAAAAATAAAAAATACAGTGAAAACTCTATTAAATGAAAATGGGAAATAGAGCGGGCATATCCATTAACAACTCCAACTCTATTAACTGGACAGAAAAATTAAACCTCAAGTATAGGGTGATTTTTTAAGAGCTTGATAAATTTTTTTAAAAAAAAAACGCATAAAATTTGCAAAATCTCATCGGTTCTTTATTTGAAACGTTAGATTGGTTCATGACATTTACTTTTTGAAGATAATTTCATTTAAATGTTGACCGCGGCTGCGTCTTAGGTGGTCCATTCGGAAAGTCCAATTTTGGGCAACTTTTTCGAGCATTTCGGCCGGAATAGCCCGAATTTCTTCGGAAATGTTGTCTTCCAAAGCTGGAATAGTTGCTGGCTTATTTCTGTAGACTTTAGACTTGACGTAGCCCCACAAAAAATAGTCTAAAGGCGTTAAATCGCATGATCTTGGTGGCCAACTTACGGGTCCATTTCTTGAGATGAATTGTTGTCCGAAGTTTTCCCTCAAAATGGCCATAGAATCGCGAGCTGTGTGGCATGTAGCGCCATCTTGTTGAAACCACATGTCATCCAAGTTCAGTTCTTCCATTTTTGGCAACAAAAAGTTTGTTAGCATCGAACGATAGCGATCGCCATTCACCGTAACGTTGCGTCCAACAGCATCTTTGAAAAAATACGGTCCAATGATTCCACCAGCGTACAAACCACACCAAACAGTGCATTTTTCGGGATGCATGGGCAGTTCTTGAACGGCTTCTGGTTGCTCTTCACCCCAAATGCGGCAATTTTGCTTATTTACGTAGCCATTCAACCAGAAATGAGCCTCATCGCTGTAGACCATAAATCGGACGTAAAGCGCGAAACACATTTCGAACCGAACACTGATTTTGGTAATAAAATTCAATGATTTGCAAGCGTTGCTCGTTAGTAAGTCTATTCATGATGAAATGTCAAAGCATACTGAGCATCTTTCTCTTTGACACCATGTCTGAAATCCCACGTGATCTGTCAAATACTAATGCATGAAAATCCTAACCTCAAAAAAATCACCCGTTACAATCTTTTGGATTCTTATACCGATAAAAACGTTTTCGCCTTTATTCTTTAATAAAATTTTCACTGTATTGAATAGTTTATTACATGAATAATAGTATAAAATGTATACAACAGCAACGCCTGACCGGATCCCTTAGTTACGATTATAAAAATATTTGAGAATCTTATTACATCAATTAATTTAACGTTTAGATATATGCAATTTTATTTCCTTTAATTATCAGAAAAATCTAATTTAAAACAATTGTAAACACAGGGGCTCATAGAGCTATGGAAATTAAATTTTTAAAAATGTTATTTAATTAGGGGTTTCACATAGTCGCATATAGTTATAAGTGATAACGATCCGATAACATAGCGATCAGAGTTGTATTTGCGTAAATGTATTTTAGTATGCAATCCAACAACAAATTTTTTAAACTATTATAAAAATTTATTATTTTGTACTATGCTTTATGACACGTTGTGAGTACCCCATATGTCAATATATTTGTTATTTTTTACTGATCCCTAAAATCGGAGAAAATGGAGATTTTTAAAAATGAAAAGAATTTACGAAGTAATATGAATATTAAAAATATGTTCAAAGTAAACCCCCTCGCATAAAGAAATTTTGAATCCGCCACTGAGAAACTTTAACCAAACATACCTGATACATTTGCAATTCGTTCTTACACCATTGAAGGAAATTTACAGGGTTTACCACTGCCTGCCAAGAGCTATATATTAGAAAAGGCTGTTTAGTATGGATCGGAAACTGAATTCGACACCACTACATACTTTGTCATCTAAGCAATTAAGGACCAACAGATTTACCTACTTAAGGCATTTAGTATACACTTACGTATTAGTTAACAGCATGCATTTCTAAATAGGTTAATAGAAACAATTTCCCGGACTACCGGATACCAATGCAGCTATCTTATATACAAATATCAGGTAGCGTTTGCAATTAAGTATAATATACTATATATAATATATTATATGTATGTACCTAGTTATTACTTACAAGAAGAAAATATAAGTTAAGAAATATAGAGTTAAGTGATTATTAGTAAATTAATTTGTTTAGTTGCAGACTTTAATTATGGACGCGGTTCGAATAGCAAAATAAGTACAAGTATGTATATAATAATTCCATATATGCAGATAAGCAAAACAAATGATCTTACGATACCGGAATGCCGCCCTTTCATCTGAGCAACAATATCAGAATTCTGTTTTATCAACAGAAAAAATTACAGTTCATAGGTTCTTAATTCGCTTATTTGGTCGTAATAATCGATCGTATTCACCGAAACAGTATCACAAAACCGATACGTTGTCGGTTGCAAAATTGAGCAGAAGTATTCTAATAATGATTTGGGAGGAAACGATAATCCGTATTTTAATATTACTTATTGGTTTGTTTTAATATATGGGAAGATTACTTTCTTTCAGAAAATTAAGAGGGTTGGGTCAACTTAGCGCAAAACTCTTTAATAAGAATAAAATTAGTGTTTTCATATTTAGATGATATCATACAGAAAAGTTATATCAACACTTTCAGTGATTGACTTAATTGTTTTGTACAATAAAATAATTAAAACTAAATAATGAATTATTCGTATTATTAGCTATAAATTTGTTTATATTCACAATTCCCAAAAAAAATTCTTGATTGATTTGATATGCGATATTAACTTTATAGAATCAATTAGAAGTATTTTAAACAAGTATCGAAGGGCTAAGTTTGGGTGCAATCGGACATTTTATACTCTTGCATCTTGAATTAAAGCCAGGGAAATACCTTAAAATGTAAAACGTAAACCAGAGGATCGGAATCTAAGAAGTTTTATATATACATTAGGGTGTGTTTTTTTTTATTGAACTATTAATTTTTTCAGTCCCGTCACGAAATTTCCTTGGGCATACCCTAAAAAAAATTCCCTCTAACTCTATTAACTCTATTTCCAAGGAAAGGACAGAAAAAAATTTATAGTTCAAAAAAAAAACAGAAACACCCTACTATACATATACATACATACATATATAATACATACAATATAGAAGTCATACTTTGGCCGACAAATTCGGCATAAGATTTATTAGGGAAACGATAATCATTATATTTAGTATATGGGAGTTGGCTTAGTATCGACCCGATATTATCCATTAACTATTATCATTAAGGTACCTCACCTACAATCACCAATCATATAGAGCAAAGTCAGCCGGATTTTCGAAAATCCTGGTAAAATGGTTCTAAGTTTTCGCTAAAATTTTCGGCGCAAAGATACACTGTCATGATTAAAACACGCTCTCCCGATTTCATTAAAAAAACTCAAATATTAGCTGATATATTCAGCATAAAGTCACCTTTAAGTTCGAAAATATTTATATTAGTTATATGGGAGCACTGGAAATTATTGGACTGATGCGGCCCATTTTTTACATGCAGATATGTCAGAGAACGATTATCCCTGAATTTCAATTATATACACACTTCTTCTTCTTAATTGCGCTTATGCGATTATAGCCGAGTCAACAACAGCGCGCCAGTCGTTTCTTCTTTTCGCTACGTGGCACCAATTGGATATTCCAAGCGAGGCAAGGTCCTTCTCCACTTGGTCCTTCCAACGGAGTGGTGGTCTTTCTCTTCCTCTTCTTCCCGCGGCGGGTACTGCGTCGAATACTTTCAGAGCTGGAGTGTTTTCGTCCATCCGGACAACATGACCTAACCAGCGTAGCCGCTGTCTTTTAATTCGCTGAACTCTGTCAATGTCGTCGTATATCTCGTACAGCTCATCGTTCCATCGAATGTGATATTCGCCGTGGCCAACGCGCAAAGGACCATAAATATTTCGCAGAAATTTTCTCTCGAAAACTCGCAACGTCGACTCATCTGTTGTTGACATCGTCCAGGCCTCTGCACCATATAGCAGGACGGGAATTATGAGTGACTTATAGAGTTTGGTTTTTGTTTGTCGAGAGAGGACTTTGCTTCTCAATTGCCTACTTAGTCCGAAGTAGCACTTGTTGGCAAGAGTTATCCTGCGTTGGATTTCTAGGCGGACATTGTTGGTGGTGTTTACGCTGGTTCCAAGATAGACGAAATTATCTACAACTTCAAAGTTATGACTGTCAACAGTGACGTGAGTGCCAAGTCGCGAGTGCGACGACTGTTTGTTTGATGACAGGAGATATTTCGTCTTGCCCTCGTTCACTGCCAGACCCATTTCTTTTGCTTCTTTGTCCAGTCTGGAGAAAGCAGAACTAACGGCGCGGGTGTTGAGGCCGATGATATCAATATCATCGGCATACGCCAGCAGTTGTACACTGTTATAGAAGATGGTACCTTCTCTGTTGAGTTCTGCAGCTCGAACTATTTTCTCCAGAAGCAGGTTGAAAAAGTCGCACGATAGGGAATCACCTTGTCTGAAACCTCGTTTGGTAGCGAACGGCTCGGAGAGGTCCTTCCCGATCCTGACGGTGCTTTTCGTGTTGCTCAACGTCAGTTTACACAGCCGTATTAGTTTTGCGGGGATACCAAATTCAGACATCGCGACATAAAGGCAGCACCTTTTCGTGCTGTCGAAAGCAGCTTTGAAATCGACGAATAGGTGGTGAGTGTCGATTCTCCTTTCACGGGTCTTTTCCAAGATTTGGCGCATGGTGAATATCTGGTCGGTTGTTGATTTACCAGGTCTGAAGCCACACTGATAAGGTCCAATCAGTTTGTTGACGGTGGGCTTTAATCTTTCACACAATACGCTCGACCGAACCTTATATGCGATGTTGAGGAGGCTTATCCCACGGTAGTTGGCGCAGATTGTGAGGTCTCCTTTTTTATGGATTGGGCAGAGCACACTTAGATTCCAATCGTTGGGCATGCTTTCGTCCGACCATATTTTACAAAGAAGTTGATGCATGCTCCTTATCAGTTCTTCGCCGCCGTGTTTGAATAGCTCGGCCGGCAATACATCGGCCCCTGCCGCTTTGTTGTTTTTCAGGCGGGCAATTGCTATTCGAACTTCTTCATGATCGGGCAATGGAACGTCTGCTCCATCGTCATCGATTGGGGAATCGGGTTCGCCTTCTCCATGTGTTGTGCTATCACTGCCATTCAGCAGGTTGGAGAAGTGTTCCCTCCATAATTTAAGTATGCTCTGGGCATCGGTTACTAGATCACCTTGGGGGGTTCTACAGGAGTATGCTCCGGTCTTGAAACCTTCTGTAAGCCGCCGCATCTTTTTGTAGAATTTTCGAGCATTACCCCTGTCGGCCAGCTTATCCAGCTGTTCGTACTCACGCATTTCGGCCTCTTTCTTCTTCTGTCTGCAAATTCGTCTCGCTTCCCTCTTCAACTCTCGGTATCTATCCCATCCCGCACGTGTTGTGGTCGATCGTAACGTTGCGAGGTAGGCAGCCTGCTACGACACGGCACTCCTCGTCGTACCAGCTGTTCTTTTGCACTTTCCGAAAACCAATGGTTTCGGTTGCAGCTGTACGTAAGGAGTTTGAAATGCCGTCCCACAGTTCCCTTATACCGAGTTGTTGACGAGTGCTCTCAGAGAGCAGGAGTGCAAGCCTAGTACAGAATCGTTCGGCTGTATGTTGTGATTGCAGCTTCTCGACGTCAAACCTTCCTTGTGTGTTTGTAGGCGTGCGTTTTTTGCTGCACAGAGGCGGGTGCGAATCTTAGCTGCAACAAGATAGTGGTCCGAGTCGATGTTAGGACCTCGGAGCGCACGCACATCTAAAACACTGGAGACGTGTCTTCCGTCTATCACAAAATGATCGATCTGGTTGGTAGGTTTTCGATCCGGAGACAGCCAGGTAGCTTGATGGATCTTCTTATGCTGGAATCTAGTACTACAGATAACCATATTTCGGGCCCCGGCGAAGTCGATCAGCCTCAACCCATTTGGGGAAGTTTCGTCGTGGAGGCTGAATTTACCGACCGTAGTACCAAAGATACCTTCTTTGCCCACCCTGGCGTTGAAGTCGCCAAGCACGATTTTTACATCGTGACGCGGGCATCTCACATAAGTGCGCTCCAAGCACTCATAAAAGACATCTTTGGTCACATCGTCCTTTTCTTCCGTCGGGGCGTGGGCGCAAATCAGCGATATGTTGAAGAACCTCGCTTTGATGCGGATTGTGGCTAGACGTTCATTCACCGCAGTGAATGATAGTACTCGGCGACGGAGTCTCTCTCCCACCACGAATCCCACACCAAACCTGCGCTCCTTTATATGGCCACTGTAGTAAATGTCACAAGGACCTACTCGTCTCTGTCCTTGTCCCGTCCATCGCATTTCTTGGACGGCGGTGATGTCAGCCTTTGTTTTCACGAGGACATCAACCAGCTGGGCAGTGGCACCTTCCCAGTTAAGGGACCGGACATTCCAGTTGCATGCCCTCAATTCGTAGTCCTTATTTCGTTTACCATTGTCGTCATCAAAAGGGGGGTCTCTCATCCGAGGCTGGTTATGACTATTCACTGGGGGTGTTTTTTTACGTGGCGGGTCCCAAACCCAGCGCACAACCCTATGCAGGGATGTTTCGCCTTCTCACGTTAGTTCGCCTTCAAACGGATGTTCTTAGGCTTCCCAGAGGATACTTGGTCAAAGACCGGAAGTCGTGAGCTGCTTGAGTCACATGTAAAAGAATCGTTTCTGGCCACTCCCAAGTGAATGGCAATCAGAGAACTTTCCTCACTTGCGTGAACTTCTACACATGACTCCATCCTCCATCCTACACACATTGACCGATATTTTCGGTCAAAAGTCAACTATAGATACTGTTGTCTAAATATCGGGTTTTGCTCATTTGCACACTGTAACATAGGAATGTTAGAAAAATGATGGGATTTCACTAAAAAGTGGGTGGTGCCAGGCCAATTGTCTAATTTTCACACTAACTCTCATAAAGCCTACTCATACAATCTCGGTGGTGAAATTAAAGCCTTTGGCGCAATTAGTAATGACTTTATTGCGCTTTTAGTAGTTTTGAACAGTGCCGTTATATGGTGAGTGAGTGGGGTTATATTCCGATTTCATACATTTTCACACTGTCGATAGAAGTTGTTATAGTATTCGAACTCAGCAAATTTGGTTGTTGTAGCTTTAGTGGCTTAAGAGATATGTACATTAGGGCGGGTCGATTCCGGACTTTTTTCTATTCGGGATTTCTAATAGTGCGGAAAAGTTGCCTTAGTACTTCCTGATTCCAATGCAACTTTTTGTTTTGAGATCGGATTGCATCTTCAACCCCAACTTAGGTCTTGAAATTTCGGAAATTCGCCTAAAATCGTGAAATTGTCTACCTAGTGCCTGAAATACGCATCTCATGGCAAAATGTTATTTGTCACGTCATTTGCTACCGAAATGGTATGTGATCATGGCCGTAGGACGAACCCTTCCCGAGATACGAGCGAAAATGCGGCGCGCCACAGCGCAAGGTGAAAATCGGCTTGCGGCCATACTTCTTGACGTTGATTTCGCCAAGTGCTATCACTCACATTCATTCACCTACGCCAAAGGACACGTTCGGATAGGTCTCCACACAAATATTTTTTCATCGAGTTCCTTCACTCTTGTCGGTGATTTCGCCGAGTTCTATCACTTACATTCATTTCCCTGCCCCATACGACACGTTCGGACTGGTCTCCACATAAATATTTTTTCATCGAGTTCCTTCACTCTTGTCGGTGATTTCGCTCAACAGAACCCAAAACTCAAAATGTCTGTATCAAAATTTAAATTTAGACAGAAATGTCCTGTTTGGCATATATCCATACAATTTCTCTGAGTCCCAGTTACCTACTTACCAGGATGTTCTTTTGTGTTATCAGTTTGAAAGATTTCGTATAGGGCGACTCCGAGGCGACAACTATGAACCTAGGAGTAAAGTAGTTACAGAAATATGTAGTTGCAAAAAAGGTTGAAAATACTTTCAAAAAGTAATCTATTCCGATAGTTTCACACACCAGAGTTGTACAAATGCTCACCACATACCATAAGAAATTTCTGACTCTTACACAAATGTTTGTAAGGAACTCAATAGGTTTGAGCTCTAAAAGAGACGACTTTGTCTCTTCTGCCGGAAAATTATTTGACATCGCTGCTTATAAATGCATTTATTTTTCTTCTTGCTCTTGTCCAAAGGAAAGGAATGTTCCTACCAATGAACAACCATTTCTCTTGGACCAGAGAACCAGAAGAATTGGTCGCATTGGAAGTGTTGATCTACCTGAAATAAAAAAGATTACAAAGAAAAATGAACGTAAAGAAAAGCTTTCAAAACGTCATTCAACATCAACACTTACCAGAAATGTATCAGCTAGAACACGTGACCATTCGGATCAGCCAGACTCTCATACAGACGACAACAATGTAGGTGCGTCGCACATGGATTCTTCCAAAAACGATGCTGATGATATTTAATTCGCTGAACTATGTCAATGTCGTCGTTTATCTCGTATAACTCATCTTTCCATCGAATGTGATATTCGCCGTGGCCAACGCGCAAAGGACCATAAATCTTTCGCAGAACTTTTCTCTCGAAAATTCGCAACGTCGACTCACCAGATGTTGACATCGTCCAGGCCTCTGCACCATATATCAGGACGGGTATTATGAGTGAGTTATAGAGTTTGGTATTTGTTCGTCGAAAGAGGACTTTGCTTCTCAATTGCCTACTCAGTCCGAAGTAACACCTGTGGGCAAGAGTTATCCTGCGTTGGATTTCTAAGCTGACATTGTTGGTGGTGTTTACGCTGGTTCCAAGATAAACGAAATTATCTACAACTTCAAAGTTATGACTGTCAACAGTGACGTGAGTGCCAAGTCGCGAGTGCGACGACTGTTTGTTTGATGACAGGAGATATTTCGTCTTGCCCTCGTTCACTGCCAGACCCATTTCTTTTGCTTCCTTATTCAGTCTGGAGAAAGCAGAACTAACGGCGCGGGTGTTAAGACCGATAATATCAATATCATCGGCATACGCCAGCAGCTGTACACTCTTATAAAAGATACTCGATTAAGTTCTGCAGCTCGAACTATTTTCTCCAGCAGCAGATTGAAGAAATCGCACGATAGGGAGTCGCCTTGTCTGAAACCTCGTTTGGTATCGAACGGCTCGGAGAGGTCCTTCCCGATCCTGACCGAGCTTTTGGTCCCGCTCAACGTCAGTTTACACAGCCGTATTAGTTTTGCGGGGATACCAAATTCAGACATTGCGGCATAAAGGCAGCACCTTTTCGTGCTGTCGAAAGCAGCTTTGAAATCGACGAATAGGTGGTGAGTGTCGATTCTCCTTTCACGGGTCTTTTCCAAGATTTGGCGCATGGTGAATATCTGGTCAGTTGTTGATTAACCAGGTCTTAAGCCACACTGATAAGGTCCAATCAGTTTGTAGGCGGTGGGCTTTAATCTTTCACACAATACGCTCGATAGAACCTTATACGCGATATTAAGGAGGCTAGTCCCACGGATTGTGGGGTGTCCTTTTTTATGGATTGAGCATAGCACACTTAAATTCCAATCGTTGGGCATGCTTGCGTCCGACCATATTTTACAAAGAAGCTGATGCATGCTTCTTATCAGTTCTTCGCCGCCGTGTTTGAATAGCTCGGCTGGCAATCCATCCGCCCCGCCGCTTTGTTGTTCTTCGGGCGGGTAATTGCTATTCGAACTTCTTCTTGGTCGGGCAATGGAACGTCTTCTCCATCGTCATCGATTGGGGAATCGGGTTTGTCTCCTCCTGGCGTTGTGTGTTCACTGCCATTCAGCAGGCTGGAGAAGTGTTCCCTCCATAATTTAAGTATGCTCTGGGCATCGGTGATTAGATCACCTTGGGGGGTTCTACAAGAGTATGCTCCCGTCTTGAAACCTTCTGTAACCCGCCGCATCTTTTCGTAGAATTTTCGAGCATTACCCCTGTCGACCAGCTCATCAAGCTCTTCGTACTCACGCATTTCGGCCTCTTTCTTCTTCTGTCTACAAATTCGTCTCGCTTCCCTCTTCAACTCTCGGTATCTATCCCATCCCGCACGTGTTGTGGTCGATCGTAACGTTGCGAGGTAGGCAGCCTGTTTTCTCTCCGCTGCGACACGGCACTCCTCGTCGTACCAGCTGTTCTTTTGCACTTTCCGAAAACCTATGGTTTCGGTTGCAGCTGTACGTAAGGAGTTTGAAATGCCGTCCCACAGTTCCCTTATACCGAGTTGTTGACGAGTGCTCTCAGAGAGCAGGAGTGCAAGCCGAGTGGAAAATCTTTCGGCTGTCTGTTGTGATTGCATCTTCTCGACGTCGAACCTTCCTTGTGTTTGTTGGCGTGCGTTTTTTGCTGTACAGAGGCGGGTGCGAATTTTGGCTGCAACAATATAGTGGTCCGAGTCGATGTTAGGACCTCGGAGCGCACGCACATCTAAAACACTGGGGACGTGTCTTCCGTCTATCACAGCATGATCGATCTGGTTGGTGGTTTTTCGATCCGGAGACAGCCAGGTAGCTTGATGAATCTTCTTATGCTGGAATCTAGTACTACAGAGAACCATATTTCGGGCCCCGGCGAAGTCGATCAGCCTCAACCCATTTGGGGATGTTTCCTCGTGGAGGCTGAATTTACCGACCGTAGTGCCAAAGATACCTTCTTTGCCCACCCTGGCGTTGAAGTCGCCAAGCACGATTTTGACATCGTGGCGGGGGCATCTCTCATAAGCGAGCTCCAAGCGCTCATAAACGTCATCTTTGGTCACATCGTCCTTCTCTTCCGTCGGGGCGTGGGCGCAAATCAGCGATATAGACGTTCATTCACCGGAGTGAATGATAGTACTCGGCGACGGAGTCTCTCTCCCACCACGAATCCCACACCAAACTTGCGCTCCTTTATATGGCCACTGTAGTAAGTGCCACAAGGACCTACTCGTCTTTGTCCTTGTCCCGTCCATCGAATTTCTTGGACGGCGGTGATGTCAGCCTTTATTTTCACGAGGACATTAACCAGCTGGGCAGCGGCACCTTCCCAATTAAGGGACCGGACATTCCAGGTGCATGCCTTCAATTCGTAGTCCTTATTTCGTTTTCCATGGTCGTCATCAAAAGGGGGTCTCTCATCCGAGGCTGGTTGTTGCTATTCGCTGGGGTTGCTTTTTTACGTGGCGGGTCCCAAACTCTATGTAGGGGATATTTCGCCTTCTTACTTTAGCTCGCCTTCAAACGGATGTTCTTAGGCTACCCAGAGGATACTTGGTCAAAGACCGGAAGTCGTGAGCTGCTTGAGTCATATGTAAAAGAATCGTTTCTGGCCACTTCCAAGAGAATGGCGATCAGAGAACTTTCCTCACTTGCGTGAACTTCTACACATGACTCCATCCTCCCTACACATGACTCCATCCTCCAAGATTAGTCGGGCAAAAAAAGAGTGTTGGAGTTAAGCTCCAAAACACCGAAAGTATTGACTCTGTATATGGGCTGTCTTTTGACGGATGCAAAGACAATACACTTACACAAGTCAGCGAAGGTGAAAAGTACTACCGCGACACTGTCAAAGAGGAACATATTTCTCTTATAGCGTAACCTGGTTGTGATTACTTTGGCCACGTCAGCTCTACTTCCGGGTCAGCTGAGGATGAACGCAAGCTATATGGCAATATTTAGAAGACAATTCAGTTGATGTGGAACATCTAGAAGTTGTCGGTGCTGATGGCACCAACACGAACACAGGTTGGAAAGGTGGAATCATTCGGAAACTAGAAGAAAGAATACAACAACAAAGCTCGAGGTGTACTGCCTTTGTCGTAAAACATACAAAGACAGCCACATACCCTTTTCTAAATGAAGAAGACCTTAACATGGAGGCCTTTATCTGGAAAGGTCCAGCAAAATCAACCCCAGTGATGGTAAAGGGTAGAGCATAGTTGCAGCGTTCAGATGGTAAAGCTGCCATGATCATGTTTTACACGTGAAAATCGTCCTTTTGATTTGTGGCTTTAGTCGCGGTATATAAAATTCTTGACGTACCATTTGTTGCATTAAGCGATGCTCACCATGCAGTGTAAGATGGTGCAGATATGCTAGAAATAGGTAAGTAAAACGGGATTTCTCTGGAATAATGATGGGATGTCGTTCGTTGTAACTAAGGCTGGAGTTTGCTAGTCTTCCATTTGCTCGTATTAATCCCTTAGCATCCAGAAATGGGGTTAAGACGAGACTGACCTTCCCTTTTCGAGAGGTCCCTTTTCGAGCAACTTTAATTTCTCTTTGCTGAAATATGAAGTTTGTGTATATAATATTAGACTGACCTTGGCATGTTACAAGTCGGAATGCGTTAGTTGTACACTAGGATCATTTGGTGCTCCTTTCATTTTTAGTTTAAGTCTTTGAATGAATTTGTGCATGTAAGCGACTACTCTTAGTGCTCTAGCAAATGACGAAAATCGGTGGAGAATATCATCTTCTTCTGGAGTGATATGAAGATTTTCAATTTTCCAACTTTCCGGCGGTATTATATTACGAGCGGGAGACTTTGGCCAGAATTCTTGTGATTCTGTTAGCCATGTTGGACCATTCCACCAGAGTGTAGTGCTGGTGAGGTGCAGTGGCTTGCAACCTCTTGTCCCAAGATCCGCTGGATTATCTGCACTTGCAACATGTTGCCATTTTGCTGGGCCAACTAAGTCTAGAATTTCGGATATTCGGTTAGATACATAGGTCTTCCAGCAATAGGGTGGTTTTTCTTACCATGCTAAAACTATCTCTGAGTCTGACCAAAGATACATTTTATGATCGTTTAATTTGAGATGGGTTTGGATAATTGAAATTAATTTTGCTAACAGAAGAGCACCATTCAGTTCAAGCCGTGGCAGACGTCTTCAAAGGTGCAACTTTGGCTTTGGTTACCATGAGGTGTGAAGATATTTTATTATCGTACTGAGTGCGTACGCACACTGTTGCGCAATACGCCTTTTCAGAGGCATCACAGAAACCGTGTAATTCTGCGTTAATGTTAGGAGTGAAATTTACCCATCGAGGGATTCGAATTTCAGATATAGTATGTAAATTGTTAGCAAATTGAACCCATTTCGCTAAACGTAAAGGTTTTACCTGTTCATCCCATTCAGTGCCATCTTGCCACAATTCTTGAATGAGGATTTTTGCTTGAATCATTATTGGCGAAAGCCATCCTGCGGGGTCGAAAAGTTTTGCCACCGAGGAAAGTATTTGGCGTTTTGTAATGACGGACATTGCAGATATTGACTCAATTGTATATGAGAATTGATCTGTTATCGCATCCCATTGAATCCCTATAGTTTTAGTTTTACTAGACTTTTCAAATTTAAAGAAGTCTGTATCTAATAAGTCTTCTTTTTTAATGTCTTTTGTTATATCAGGGTGATTTGAAGCTATTTCCTTTAGAGGGAAATCTGCTGAATTTAATGCTTTGATCACTTGCGATAGTGATTCGCATGCGAATGCGATACTGTGGCTGCCTGATAGTATGTCGTCCTTGTATGTTTGTGTTTGCAACACAGAAGTTGCTAATGGCAAATTTGTTGTATTTGTTTTTGCCACTTCATGTAGTGTCCTGATCGCCAAATAGGGTGCGCAATTGATGCCAAAGGCGACGGTTTTAAGTTTATAGTCGCTGATTGGACTATTACTTGATTTGCGGAAGACTATACTCTGGAAATCTTGTTCATCTTCATGTACTAGAATTTGTCTGTACATTTTTTCTACATCCCCATTGAAAACGTATTTAAACATGCGCCAATTTAGAATTAGCAACATGAGATTAGGTTGTAATGTTGGCCCTGTGTATAGTACATCATTGAGTGATTTGACTGAGCTCGTACACTTTGAGGCATTGAAAACCACTCGTACCTTTGTTGTAATTATATCAGGTTTTATTACCCCATGATGTGGCAGATAAAAAGATAAATATCTACCTTTAGATACTTTTTCATATGGTACAGCTTCTTCCATATGATTGAGATCAAGATATTCGTCCATCCCATTATGGTATGCCGATTTAAGCTCACTTTTCTTTATCAGGCTTTTTTCCAGGCTTAGAAATTGTTGTACTGCTGATATTCTAGAGTGGCCCAGAACTATGGTTTCAGGAAAAGTTGGTTTGAATGGTAGGCGCACAACGTAACGACCGTGTTCGTTTCTTGTTGTTGTGGACTTGTAATAGGCTTCACATGCCCGGTCTTCTTCTGAAAGCTGGGTGATTTGGGGTAATTCTTCTATTTCCCAAAATTTTTTAAGTTGATTGTTTAAAAATTCGTTTGAGATATTTTCCACTTGTGTGGTGAAAGAATTGATTTTTTCAGGGACTTGGCCACTTATAATCCACCCAAAGATTTTATTTTGGGCTAACAATTTATTGGAGATTTTCTCAATACCTTCAAGAATTATTTGAGGTATTAAGTCACTGCCCAATAATATGTCGATTTGTGATGGAGTATGACAATTGGGATCAGCTAACTTGAGGTGTGAGCATTTTTCCAGTGTATTTTATTTACTTCATAGCTTGGAAGCAAATTTGTAAGTTGCGGTAGAACGATGGCTTGTGCATCTATTCTAATATCCGCATGTGGATATACTATGGTAATTGGGCATATTTTGTTTGAATTTTGGATAATTCTTCCGCCCATTCCCGAGATTTGGAAATTTGAATGTTTTATTGGCAATTTGAGCCAATTTTGAGCTTTTGATGATATAAAGGATCTTTGAAATCCTTGATCTATTAGTGCTCTTAATTTGAATAATTCTCCTCTATGTTCAATAGCGATGACCGCAGTGGGTAAAAGAATTTTGCTTGAATTTTTGCTGCTTTATAGCAACATGGTTGTTCTTCCCTTTTTTCGGGATTTGAGATTTCGGGATTATCACTTTTGGTTGTAGTGACTAACCCGGTGGTTTTATGAAATTGATTTTGCTTCATATTTTGAAAATTTGTAATATGAAGCAATGAGTGATGTCTTCGTTGACAGTACACACAATTAAATTTGCTTTCACAGTCTTTTGTCGTATGAGCATTCGACAGACAGTTGATGCAAAGTTTATGTTGTCTGACAAGATTGTTTCTGTCAGAAACGGATAATTTTTTAAATTTCTCGCAAGATCTTATGTTATGACCTCCCTTACAAATTTCACATAATGGTTGCCATTTATTTGTTAGATTTGTCACAAATGTTTGGCTTCTATTAGCGTGTCTATTGTATTGCATATTATTGCTGGCTTGAGGTTCAAACAAGTTTTTCCTTGAGTCATTTTGATGACTTTTTGGATTTATAATTTTTTTGCCTATTCGCTCAGCTATCTCGTATTGAGCAGTGAGGAATGTTTTCATCTGTTGCCAGATGGGCATTATTTTTCTTTCCACTAGAGATTGTTCCCATCGTAGCAAAGCAGCATCAGGCAGTGTTTCTGCGCAAATGGTTACTATCATAGGGTCCCACGATTCTGTGGAGATATTTTGTGTGTTTTAACACAGATAAACAATTGGTCACTGTCGAGTATAAGTTTTGAAACTCCTGGCTAGTTTCTTATTGAATTTTTGGCAAATGCAATAAAGTTTTTATTGGGTTTTCTATCATAACCCTTTCATTTTCGTACCTTTCGACTAGTGCTTCCCAAGCCAGCTTAAAATTTTCGTCATTTAAAGCGAATCGCTTGACGATACTGCCTGCTTCTCCTTTTGTTTTGTACCTTAGATGGTATAACTTTTGTGCTTGTGAGAGTTTAGGATGGTTTATATAGACGGCAGTGAACATGTCCCGGAAGGACGGCCATTGATCATAACATCCATTAAAAACTTCAGTATCACAAGGTGGTACTTTGAGATACATGCCTTTATCTAGGTCTTCTTTTGGTGTTGTAACTACTCTGAGAGGGGGAGTAGTGGCTCTACTTGGCCTTACTAAACTTATTTGTTCAGTTATCATTCCCTTTGTTAACTCATGCTGATCGCGGCAGTTATCGCATTTGGCTGTCGCCGAAGCTTTTGCGTTTTCTGGGATTTCTGCGTCGTCAGTATCTAGTACTGTATCGTACGCTGCCAGAAGGCGAGCCCAAAGATTGTTCACACTTTCTAGTTTTATATTCAAAACTGATTCTGTGATGTCAGTAATAGGGGATGCTTGAAATCTTGTACAATATCTTATAAAACTGTCACTTTCAGTGATGAATCTAGATATTGTCTGATCTTTTGATCTTTTTTGTTTTATACTCTGCTTCGAGCGTGTAGCTTCTGCAGGCGTGCTTTGTGATTTATCATCATCAGCCAATTGTGGAATTTCCAGTAATTGAGGTGTTCTTGGTTTAACCTCTTTAGATTTATCAGATTGCATTTATAAAATTAAATTGGAAGCTTTGAGCTTAAAAATGTTTCGTTTGAAATACTTCTTCTTCTTCTTCTTCTTCTTTACTGGCGTAGACACCGCTTACGCGATTATAGCCGAGTCAACAACTGCGCGCCAGTCGTTTCTTCTCTTCGCTACGTGGCGCCAATTGGATATTCCAAGCGAAGCCAGGTCCTTCTCCACTTGGTCCTTCCAACGGAGTGGAGGTCTTCCTCTTCCTCTGCTTCCCCCGGCGGGTACAGCGTCGAATACTTTCAGAGCTGGAGTGTTTTCATCCATCCGGACAACATGACCTAGCCAGCGTAGCCGCTGTCTTTTAATTCGCTGAACTATGTCAATGTCGTCGTATATCTCGTACAGCTCATCGTTCCATCGAATGCGATATTCGCCGTGGCCAACGCGCAAAGGACCATAAATCTTTCGCAGAACTTTTCTCTCGAAAACTCTCAACGTCGACTCATCTGTTGTTGACATCGTCCAGGCCTCTGCACCATATAGCAGGACGGGAATTATGAGTGACTTATAGAGTTTGGTTTTTGTCTGTCGAGAGAGGACTTTGCTTCTCAATTGCCTACTCAGTCCGAAGTAGCACCTGTTGGCAAGAGTTATCCTGCGTTGGATTTCAAAGCTGACATTGTTGGTGGTGTTTACGCTGGTTCCAAGATAGACGAAATTATCTACAACTTCAAAGTTATGACTGTCAACAGTGACGTGAGTGCCAAGTCGCGAGTGCGACGACTGTTTGTTTGATGACAGGAGATATTTCGTCTTGCCCTCGTTCACTGCCAGACCCATTTGCGTTGCTTCCTTGTTCAGTCTGGAGAAAGCAGAACTAACGGCGCGGGTGTTGAGACCGATGATATCAATATCATCGGCATACGCCAGCAGCTGTACACTCTTATAAAAGATTGTACCTGCTCGATTAAGTTCTGCAGCTCGAACTATTTTCTCCAGCAGCAGATTGAAGAAATCGCACGATAGGGAGTCGCCTTGTCTGAAACCTCGTTTGGTATCGAACGGCTCGGAGAGGTCCTTCCCGATCCTGACGGAGCTTTTGGTCCCGCTCAATGTCAGTTTACACAGCCGTATTAGTTTTGCGGGGATACCAAATTCAGACATTGCGGCCTAAAGGCAGCTCCTTTTCGTACTGTCGAAAGCAGCTTTAAAATCGACGAAGAGGTGATGTGTGTCGATTCTCCTTTCACGGGTCTTTTCCAAGATTTGGCGCATGGTGAATATCTGGTCGGTTGTTGATTTACCAGGTCTGAAGCCACACTGATAAGGTCCAATCAGTTTGTTGACGGTGGGCTTTAATCTTTCACACAATACGCTCGATAGAACCTTATACGCGATATTAAGGAGGCTAATCCCACGGTAGTTGGCGCAGATTGTGGGGTCTCCTTTTTTATGGATTGGGCATAGCACACTTAAATTCCAATCGTTGGGCATGCTTTCGTCCGACCATATTTTACAAAGAAGCTGATGCATGCTCCTTATCAGTTCTTCGCCGCCGTGTTTGAATAGCTCGGCTGGCAATCCATCCGCCCCCGCCGCTTTGTTGTTCTTCAGGCGGGTAATTGCTATTCGAACTTCTTCTTGGTCGGGCAATGGAACGTCTTTTCCATCGTCATCGATTGGGGAATCGGGTTCGTCTTCTCCTGGCGTTGTGTGTTCACTGCCATTCAGCAGGCTGGAGAAGTGTTCCCTCCATAATTTAAGTATGCTCTGGGCATCGGTGACTAGATCACCTTGGGGGTTCTACATGAGTATGCTCCGGTCTTGAAACCTTCTGTAAGCCGCCGCATCTTTTGGTAGAATTTTCGAGCATTACCCCTGTCGGCCAGCTTATCAAGCTCTTCGTACTCACGCATTTCGGCCTCTTTCTTTTTCTGTCTTCAAATGCGTCTCGCTTCCCTCTTCAACTCTCGGTATCTATCCCATCCCGCACGTGTTGTGGTCGATCGTAACGTTGCGAGGTAGGCAGCCTGTTTTCTCTCCGCTGCGACACGGCACTCCTCGTCGTACCAGCTGTTCTTTTGCACCTTCCGAAAACCTATGGTTTCGGTTGCAGCTGTACGTAAGGAGTTTGAAATGCCGTCCCACAGTTCCCTTATACCGAGTTGTTGACGAGTGCTCTCAGAGAGCAGGAGTGCAAGCCGAGTAGAAAATCGTTCGGCTGTCTGTTGTGATTGCAGCTTCTCGACGTCGAACCTTCCTTGTGTTTGTTGGCGTGCGTTTTTTGCTGCACAGAGGCGGGTGCGAATCTTAGCTGCAACAAGATAGTGGTCCGAGTCGATGTTAGGACCTCGGAGCGCACGCACATCTAAAACACTGGAGACGTGTCTTCCGTCTATCACAACATGATCGATCTGGTTGGTAGTTTTTCGATCCGGAGACAGCCAGGTAGCTTGATGAATCTTCTTATGCTGGAATCTAGTACTACAGATAACCATATTTCGGGCCCCGGCGAAGTCGATCAGCCTCAACCCATTTGGGGATGTTTCCTCGTGGAGGCTGAATTTACCGACCGTAGTGCCAAAGATACCTTCTTTGCCCACCCTGGCGTTGAAGTCGCCAAGCACGATTTTGACATCGTGGCGGGGGCAGCTCTCATAAGCGAGCTCCAAGCGCTCATAAAAGTCATCTTTGGTCACATCGTCCTTCTCTTCCGTCGGGGCGTGGGCGCAAATCAGCGATATGTTGAAGAACCTCGCTTTGATGCGGATTGTGGCTAGACGTTCATTCACCGGAGTGAATGATAGTACTCGGCGACGGAGTCTCTCTCCCACCACGAATCCAACACCAAACTTGCGCTCCTTTATATGGCCACTGTAGTAAATGCCACAAGGACCTACTCGTCTTTGTCCTTGTCCCGTCCATCGCATTTCTTGGACGGCGGTGATGTCAGCCTTTATTTTCACGAGGACATCAACCAGCTGGGCAGCGGCACCTTCCCAATTAAGGGACCGGACATTCCAGGTGCATGCCCTCAATTCGTAGTCCTTATTTCGTTTTCCATGGTCGTCATCAAAAGGGGGGTCTCTCATCCGAGGCTGGTTGTTGCTATTCGCTGGGGTTGTTTTTTTACGTGGCGGGTCCCAAACCCAGCGCACAACCCTATGTAGGGGATATTTCGCCTTCTCACGTTAGCTCGCCTTCAAACGGATGTTCTTAGGCTACCCAGAGGATACTTGGTCAAAGACCGGAAGTCGTGAGCTGCTTGAGTCATATGTAAAAGAATCGTTTCTGGCCACTCCCAAGTGAATGGCGATCAGAGAACTTTCCTCACTTGCGTGAACTTCTACATATGACTCCATCCTCCCTTCTACATATGACTCCTTCGTTTGAAATACTACCATTGTAAAATTGGTAGTATTATGATAAAATATATAAACAATTCTTTGTAAATATTTCGTTTGAAGTAAAATTTTAAAATTGGAATTATTAAAAATTTTTGTAATATTTTATTTTATTTTATTTTTTTTACCGTGTATCAAATTAATTTATCTCCGCTTCACTCGCGCTTAATTTGTATTCTTGTTTTGTTTTTACGTTCTGTATCTTTTAAGAACGCGAAAGGACAGCCGTAATAAGCAAGAATATTTGTATATTTATTTGCATACGTTTCTTTAACTTTTGTTGCAATTGTTGTATATATGTTTATAAAAGTATGTCCAATATAGCAATAATGCTAAATACACATAAATGTATATATGTATCTGTAACCGGTCGATGAGAGCGCGGAAAATAATTATATATGTATATAATGTGTTATATTAAAAAGATTATAAGTATTCGTTCCCATATGTACATATGTATGTATCAGTTGTTTTTATAAGGATCTCTTTAGTGAGAGATTGAGTACGGAAAGAGCATGAGCATAAAGGTGAGTGTGATTGCGGTATAAATTTCGGCGGGAGACATGCAAATGTAAAGGTAAATATGTGCACATACATAAATTTTGCTTATTACCTTTTGTGGTTCTCTCTTTGTCTTTGCTTATGTTTAAAGCGATCCTGCTTGTTGCTTTTTTTTTGTTTCTTTAGCCCAAGGGGTTTCGCAAGAATTATTGCAAGTTATACTTGACTTAGGAAATTTGTTGCTGTTTTTTTTTGTATTTTATTTTGTGGTGTGTTTGGAAACTCGAATTAAGCGAAAAGGCAGGTCGTTGAACCTTGGCGTTATTTAATTTATGGATGTACCACTTTATTATTTAATTACATAGGTATGTACACATATTTGTGTAATAGAATAAAAAATCCGGAAATATATGCACACATGTGTTGCACTTATTATTATATATGTATATATTAATAATGTCTATATATACATATGTATTCTTCTTATATTTCTTTTTTCTCTTTTTTTTTGTTCGCCTTTGCTTATTAGTTGTACACGATCCTGCTTGTTGCTTATCAGCCCAAGGGGTATCGCTGGATAGTTGCAAGTTGGTATACTTGACTTTGTAAAATTTTAATTTTATTTTATTTTTTAAGTTATATTGCGGTGTCTTTGGAAACACAAAATAAGCTTGCCAGTTATTTCGGTACATACATACATACATATACACCGAACTGTCTTACTGTATATATCTTAATATATAAAAATCACGTGTCACATTGTTTGTTTGCGATGGACTCTTAAACTACTGAACCGATTTTAATGAAATTTTTAACACTGTGTGCAGTTTGGTCCAACTTGAAAGATAGGATAGTTTATAACTCTCCTTATAGTCGCATTATTTATTTATTGCAAATTATTTGTTTATTATTAGCAAAGAGCTATCCACCAGTTGGTGGCGCTAAGAGCGGTATTGAGTGCGGTATGTTACAGTAGATGGCGCTACAAACATTAAAAACATTAAATGAAAATGCGTTGTTTGAAGTTTATATTATTTGTGGTAAAGTTATACGAGTCTATGACTTCCAAAAAAAAATAAAAATTGGGCGGGGCGAAGTTCGCCGGGTCAGCTAGTATAATATATATTATTATATATATATATATTATCAAGAACAGTTGGGTTTTTTATAAGTAACTGTATGCCGAAATGTATGCATATGCATAAAACTTCAATTTTAAAAATTAAATTGGACTGGACTCACATTAATTTCCGCCAAGGGTCTTTCAGAGGGTGAGATACTTATTAATGCGAATGTTCCTCTTCATTCTCGCTCTCTGAGTTTAGTCTTTTTTTCTTGTTCCGGCGTTATTGCTGTTTGTAGCATTCCTCTCTCTGCTTTCCTGCTTGTTTCCTCTCCCGTGCTTAATGTTTGTTCTTTCTTTTCCTTAATTCTCATTAAATCGCGCCCGCTTTTAGTTTTTACTGAGTTTTAAGTTAGTTTGTTTAAATTTGTTTCGCGCCCGTTTATTATAAAATCGCGCCCGCTTTTAGTTTTTAGAGAGTTTTAAGTTAGTTTGTTTCAATTTGTTTCGCGCCCGTTTATTATAATTTATTTTCAGTGTTAATATGTATATATGAGTATCTTGTACTCTGTATTTTTCTTCTCTTTTTTTTTTTTTGTTTCTCTAGGTGCCTTTCAAGGAGGCTCGAAGGACCATTTGTTTAATTGTAAACCTTTTATTCACCCGGATGTCGGTGATATACTCACTTGTTGTACTTGTACTTGCACTTTCACCTGGAATTTTTTAATTCTCCGAATTTCTTTGAAATAAAGAAAAGAATTATTTCAATTTCAAATTAATTTCTTGTATTTATTCTCTTTTTTTTCTTTTAATAATTATTTGGTAATCACACCTGTTCAAAAGAGTGGTTTGTACAAAATTTCACTAGCACTTAACAATTCTTAAACTTGTGCAGCGTTGTGTCGACGAACGTCTCGATGGCGGAAAAACCTTAGCAGTCACGGGTAAAACGAGAAAAAGTCCTCATTCCGATGTGACCCATTCTTTTGTATCGGTTGTGGGTGGTGAAAAAGGTGAAGTGTTGGTGTGTAGTGTGGTTGATATGATGTGTAGCTGTGGTTGTGTGGATGACATGTTGTGTTGTATTGGGTTGTGTGACCTTTAGTATGTTGGGTGTGGATTTTGTGCGATGAGTGCAGCGAGGATATATGCGGCGTAGCAAAATATCGCACGACCGGATGTCGCAAAAACAGTGCCAAAGCTGAATTTCAAAGCAAATAATTATTACGATATGATTAACCTTGACTGTTCCACCAGTTCTTTGTTCAGTTTCTAACGAAGAACTCATAAAAGGGCTGTCGGGAGACACTGCAGAGGTATGGAAATTTAGTGAATTCCCCTCTCACATCGTGGCAGTCGAGAGAACCGTCTGGTGACAGAGGCATCTTCTAAAGTTAATAGCCCCCAATCTCGTGATCGTTTTATACGCTCTACACTGAAATCTAGGCAACAAGTGCCAAAGTTTAGTACAAAATCTGATTTTATTAATAAATTTGACACAGATTCAGACTAAAACAAGCCTGACATGTGATTGGTTGGTTGGGTTGGGCTTGGGAGGAACCCGAAGAGCAGCCACCTCCACGCGGAGGGTTCTGGGTGACAAATACAGGTTAGCTGAGAGCTGCAACAATTTTCACCTTGCGCTGTGGCGTGCCGCCTATTCGCTCGTATCTCGGGAACGGTTCGTCCTACGGCCATGATCACATCTACCATTTCGCAAATGATGTGACAAGTTCTAATTTATGGTTTTCTTGTTACTCAAAAAAGTAGTTCTAATTTATGGTTTTCGAAAGAATTATGTAAATTAAAAAATAGAAAATCTCGTGCTTTTAAACTTTTTAGAAAAACTGGTTTAGTTGCTGACTATTCAAAATATTCTAAATTGCGTCGACAATTTGCTGAACTTAACAAAATATGTTATAATAATTATATAAATAAAGCAAAAAATAATATTATACGTAATCCAAAATTATTCTATGGTTTCGTCAACTCCAAACGCAGGATTTCTAACTTTCCGTCCGCTATGAAATATAAGTCTAGTATGTCTAGTGACAATCACACCATTTCTAATATGTTCGCTGAATTCTTTAAGTCCAATTACTCTCCAAAATCTCCAAAAAATGTTCCGCATCAGCACAAGTTATGTCCGATTTCTGTCATTAATGCGCCTACCATTTCCGAAGAAGACGTCTTATATCAGTTGAACATGTTAGAACAATCATACAATTATGGCCCAGATATGATTCCCTCATGCTTTCTTAAGAAATGTGCCAAATATATATACCAACCCCTATCAAAACTATTTAACTCATCTCTTATGCAAGGCCACCCATATGGAAAAAGTCATTTATAATTCCTTTACATAAGAGTGGATTTAGGTCATCTATTGAAAACTATAGGGGAATAGCAAAGTTGTCTGCAATACCTAAACTTTTTGAAGCAATTATAACAGACGACATAACCTTCCGGATCTCTCCACTAATTTCTTGTTCTCAGCACGGTTTTCGTAAAGGGAAATCTACTATAACTAACTTGCTTGAATTTGTATCACATGTATCTGCTGGCTTTAGGGAGAATAAGAATACTGATGTTATATACACAGATTTCAGTAAAGCTTTTGATAAAGTAAACCATTCAATTCTTTTAAATAAACTTGATCTTCTCGGTTTTCAACCAATATTTCTAAAATGGGTTGCTTCTTATCTTAGCAATAGAATTCAACAAGTCTTATTTAACGATACTTTTTCTGACATAATCAATGTTCCTTCAGGCGTTCCACAAGGTAGCCATCTTGGACCAATTTTGTTCTTGTTATTTATTAATGAGATATCATCTGTTGTTAAGTTTTCAAAAGTCTTATTATATGCTGACGATGTAAAACTTTTTAAAACGTATACTTCAAACAACTAAAGATGCCAGTTGCAAACAGACTTAAACAACCTAGTTTCTTGGTGTGATAGAAATGACATGCCATTGAACCTTAAAAAATGTAAAACAATGTGCTTTTCACGTAGATCTCTAGACCCAACTTCATACACAATATAAAACTTTAGGTTGGAGCAAGTATGCAGTTTTGTTGGTTTGGGAGTAACTATGGACCCCAAACTCAATTTTAATCTTCACGTATCTTCCACGGTTTTTAAATCTAAAGGCGCTCTTAGTTTTGTTAAACGTTGGTCTAAAGAATTTAGAAATCCGCTTACCACAAAAATTCTTTTTACATCTCTGGTGAAGCTTATATTAGAGTATGTTTCTGTGGTTTGCACCCTAGTTACCAAGTCCATTCGGATAAGTTAGAGTCCGTTCAGAAACATTTTTTACTTTTTGCCTTAAATCATTTGCATTGGGATTTCAGTTTAAATCTTAACCCTTACAATAACCGTTTAAAACTTATAAATCTCACGACACTCGCTAGTCGTAGGGAGATGCTTGGTATAATATTTCTTGTAAAACTCGTGAATGGGTCAGTCTGTAGCCCATCTCTCTTATCTGATATTAATTTTAACGTCCCCGCTCGCTCTACCAGGCAGTTTAGACCCTTACTTTTAAAATTTTCTAGAACAAATTTAGAGTTAAACGAACCATTCCGCCGTATATGTCATGATTTCAATTTTCATTCCAGCACATTTGATTTAACAGACTCACTTTTTACAATTAAAAAAATTATTTTAGCTACTCTTAACAAGTAAAATTATAAACTTTAATTTAATTCTTAATTTTGGCTGTTGAAATTTTTGTTTCTGTAGCTGAGCTGCTTAAGATCGCAACGCTTAAAACTCTCTTGCCTTTTATGACTCGGCTAATTCCGCTCGTTCGCGGATTGCGCCCCTCGCGTCGGTTGGGCGGGAGGAGGGTAACCGTTGGGTATTATTATTATTAAATAACTTTTGTTTTATACATTTTGCCATGAGATGCGTATTTCAGGCGCTAGGTAGACAATTTCACGATTTTAGGCGAATTTCCGAAATTTCAAGGCCTGAGTTGGGGTTGAAGATGCAACCCGATCTCAAAACAAAAAGTTGCATTGGAATCAGGAAGTGCTAAGGCAACTTTTCCGCACTATTAAAAATCCCGAATCGAAAAAGTCCGGAATCGACCCACCCTAATGTATATTAAACTTATTATTCAAACGCAGGTGACCCTTGCTACTGCGATCGCCTATGCCAAAAACCAATTTTGTATCTTAATTTAGTATTAAGTTATGGTACTTTATATGTTTTGGGATAATCGCAATTTGTGGGCGTCGCAGTGGTCCGATTACGCCCATCTACGAACTCGAATTTGTTTTTGTACTGAGGAAGTACATACCAAGTTTCATCAAGATATTCCAATTTTTACTCAAGTTACAGCTTGCACGGACAGACAGACATACAGTCACCCGGATTTCAACTTATGTCGTCATCCTGATCATTTTTAATACGCTTTTATTAGCTTCACTTGTATGTATGTATGTATGTATGTATGTATGTATGTATGTATGTTTGTAACTTTTTTAAGTGGTACTGAAACGTAGAATATTTGAGAGACACTGTAGGAAGGCGACAGTAAGTTTAAGCAGTACATATATAAGTATAACCGCGCACCAGAAGAAATAATATCAAATTAATAATGCAAAACATGTGACTTTTAGGTAATAAAAAAATTAATACTTATAATAAAATTTTTGTAGTAAAAAAATTATTCAGATACTAGTTTTCAAAATGCCTCCGAGAAGCAACTGTAGTAGAAAACTCCTTTTTTTAACTTTGGCTGTTACGTCGATGTGAGCTTTTTAAAAATTGTCACCGAATCTAATGGCGGAGAATACGATTTAAGTTATATTCGTTTATATTTCACAATATTGGCAAATCTCATCGAAGAAAAACTAAAAAATTAAAAATAAATATAGTTTAAAAAAACTAAAAAACACGCTTTTAAAGCATATCAAACTAAAAAGTGAAAAATAATTCTTTGTATAAACTAACAATAATAATGAAGGAAAAATTCCTGCATTATTGTGAGAAAAGCGTGGGGTGCTTTGTGACATATTTTTCATATATCGAGCATTCCACGCTATTTTCACAATAATGCAGGAATTTTTCCTTCATTAGTATTGTTAGTTTATACAAAGAATTATTTTTCACTTTTTAGTTTGATATGCTTTAAAAGCGTGTTTTTTAGTTTTTTTAAACTATATTTATTATAAATATAACCCTATATCTATCTCGATTAGTTTTAGGTGCTACGTACAACCGTTAGGTGAACAAAACAATAATACTTTGTAGCAACTGGTTGCAAGAGTATAAAAATGTAGGTCATGCAAAATATATTAAAATATCAGACGAATACTTGTAGAGCCTTAAAATTGTTGTCAACATTGCGGATGGAAACTACTTGGATGCAATTATATTATACTTATACACTCGTGGCCACGCAAAGCTTACCACTCAAAATTTTCAAGTGTTGTGCATATTTGAGAACACTTGGAAGCGGTACTTTTTGAGGTAAAGAAATTTTTTATTTAGAAATCAGTTAATGACATGTTATTTACTAAAAATATTAAAAGTTGAAAATAAAACACATTCTACTATAGACAAAATCATTTGAAACTTAGTCAGCTTAACAAATTGAGCTCGAAATATTAGGAACTGACATGCGAAGAAAATATGATATTTTCCTATTTTTTTAATTTAATTTCATTTACACTATATTTAAAATTAATGTTTTATTTTCTATTTTTTTATTTGAAATACCAAGTTTAGTTGCAGTGTTACTTTAAAAGCTATAACGGTAATAAGATAATATAATTTAGTTTACTTATGTTTACTAAAAACGTAAAAAAAACTAAATAGAAAAAAAATCCCGAACGAACAAAAAGGCCGAAAAAAGATTTCAAAAAGTATAAAGTGTAAGGTGTGCGTGGCCATGAGTGTATGTTAGCTGCATTGGAGCAATTCAGAAAACAGAAAAAAATAAGTTTCCAGTTTCCAGATTACCACGAAGTTTGTAACACCCAGAAGGAAACGTCGCAGATTCTTAACATATGCAAATCCATAAATGATCAACATGACGAGCTGTCTCGATTTATCTATGTCCGTCTACCTAACTGCATATATGTATATACGCCAACTAGTTCACCACTTTTTAAATATCGATCTGAAATTTTACACAAGTCTTTTTCTACCCAAGACTCTACTCATTTGTCGGAACCGCCGATATCAGAACACTACAAAATGTCATACAAACTGAACGATCAATATTAAGTGAATGAATGGAAAACTTTGTTAGTAGACGACATGTTTCATCAATCTCCGGAAAACCTTTTTGACTAGTTCAATATCACACTCTTATTTTAAAAACGAAAGTTTGTGAGTGTGTATGTTTGTTACTTCTTCACGACTAAACGGTTAGAGCGGTTTTAAAGCAATTTTGTAATAGCACACAAAAAATATCTTATTCCCATGGGAAAATCGATGAAAATGAATTCGTGGATAATATATGGGAAACTTTTGCAATTAAAATACGGTAATTAAAATGACGCCCAATTCGTACGTACACTCTGCGACCAATACGAGGGCTGCTTTATATATTTCTGGCCTAATAATGAAAATAGGAATATTTATCAACGAAAATGGTTGTATTGTTTTTCAAAATATTCTCCATCAAGATTTATACAATTTTGCATGCGCTCAAACCAATTTTCGAAGCACTTTTCCACTCCGATTGAGACACCTCCAAAACATGGTTTTTGAATGCTTCAACAGCATCATCTGGCGACGAAAATCGTTGACCACGCATTATTTTCTTGATGTGTGGGAATAAAAAGAAGTCATTGGGTGCCAAGTCAGGGTTGTATGGCGGATGACCCATCAATTCGACGTTTTGGCCGGTCAAAAAGGCGCTGGTTTGAGCCGACGTGTGAGAGCTCGCATTGTCGTTTCGAATTTCTCCGAAGACTTCAGGCAAACAAATAGTGATGTACCACTCAGAATTGACCGTCCTACGTTGCTCAAGCGGAACAGTCGCTACATGACCAATTTTTCCGAAGAAACAGGCGGCCATTTGCTTCGAAGTGCTTCTTCCACGAACAACTTTCGTTGGATTTGGCTCGTCTTGGAAGACCCACACGGTCGATTGCTGTTTTGTTTCGGGCTCATACGCATAGATCCATGATTCGTCACTTGTGACGATCTTATAAACGTCTTTTGAAGCACCGCGATCGTATTTTTTCAACATTTCTTTACACCAATCCACACGAGCCTTTTTTTGAGCGATTGTCAAATTGTACGGGATCCAACGAGAACAAAGCTTTTTTACAGCCAGGTGTTCATGCAATATCGAATGTACATATGCTGGTGGGAGAAATGCATAGGCATGCCTCTATCTGAAGGTATGTTACATGACGGTCTTGCATTATCAGTTCACGTACGGCATCGATGTTTTCTGGCACAACGGCTGTTTTTGGACGACCTTCACAGAATTCGTCTTTGAGCGAGCGTCGGCCACGATTGAATTCGTTGTACCAGTTTTTCACAGTGCTATAGGATGGTGCTTCATAGCCATACAAAGATTTTAGTTCATCGATGCACTCTTGTCGTGATAATCCACGTCGAAAGTTGTGAAAAATGATCGCACGAAAATGTTCACGAGTTAATTCCATTTCTTGGCCGAGATGAAGTTTTTAATTCCCTGTATATAAAACAATTCACGATTAAATGACAAAACGTTTAGAGCGGTGTTATACTAAAAAATGTCAAACTTTCCAATGGAAATGTCAGATTGCACCTGGCAACACTTAGTGTTTCCTAGGCCAGAAATATATATAGCAGCCTCCGTATTAAATATTCAACAGACACGTTTAGATTTCAACATAAGCTCACGCGCTTAGCACACATACCCCAATAAAATAATTAGTATGTTTTTATTGGCTGTTATAATTAGATGAAATTAATATTAAACAACAAAATTAAATTCAAACTTCTTAATTGAAATATTTATATGTTGTAACGACTGTAACCGGATGCACGGATGCTATAACCAGAGAACATAAAACATAGAGAAGGTGCAGGTTCGACAGCGTACATTTTGTAAGATTGCGACACAGAATTTCACCACACAGCTACGAATTCACGCTGTGAAATGTTAACATTTTTAACAGTTCTCCACATACTCAACAGAGAAAATGAAGAGAAATAAATGTATGTATTTTCGGCATGTGATGCCATAGCAGAGAATGTAAAGACATAGAGAAGGTGCAAATCGAAATCTGTATGATGGTTCGATTGCGCGGCTAACAGAGCTGATAGATTTTATGTGGGGAATTCACCATTCTCGCTGCTATTTAGCAGAATTGAGCATGTTCTTATTTGCATGCATTGCGATTCCCAAGTTGAAAAATTGAAGCTGAAAATATAACAAAGTTGGGAGATCATAAGGAGCAGCATGCATATGTTTATGTCTTCATATTCATATTCAATGCATGCATATGTTTACATACATATGTCTTCATATTCATATTCATGCATACATATAAAGGGTGATTTTTTAAGAGCTTGATAACTTTTTAAAAAAAAAAAACGCATAAAATTTGCAAAATCTCATCGGTTCTTTATTTGAAACGTTAGATTGGTTCATGACATTTACTTTTTGAAGATAATTTCATTTAAATGTTGACCGCGGCTGCGTCTTAGGTGGTCCATTCGGAAAGTCCAATTTTGGGCAACTTTTTCGAGCATTTCGGCCGGAATAGCCCGAATTTCTTCGGAAATGTTGTCTTCCAAAGCTGGAATAGTTGCTGGCTTATTTCTGTAGACTTTAGACTTGACGTAGCCCCACAAAAAATAGTCTAAAGCGTTAAATCGCATGATCTTGGTGGCCAACTTACGGGTCCATTTCTTGAGATGAATTGTTGTCCGAAGTTTTCCCTCAAAATGGCCATAGAATCGCGAGCTGTGTGGCATGTAGCGCCATCTTGTTGAAACCACATGTCAACCAAGTTCAGTTCTTCCATTTTTGGCAACAAAAAGTTTGTTAGCATCGAACGATAGCGATCGCCATTCACCGTAACGTTGCGTCCAACAGCATCTTTGAAAAAATACGGTCCAATGATTCCACCAGCGTACAAACCACACCAAACAGTGCATTTTTCGGGATGCATGGGCAGTTCTTGAACGGCTTCTGGTTGCTCTTCACCCCAAATGCGGCAATTTTGCTTATTTACGTAGCCATTCAACCAGAAATGAGCCTCATCGCTGAACAAAACACGCGCGCGAAACACATTTCGAACCGAACACTGATTTTGGTAATAAAATTCAATGATTTGCAAGCGTTGCTCGTTAGTAAGTCTATTCATGATGAAATGTCAAAGCATACTGAGCATCTTTCTCTTTGACACCATGTCTGAAATCCCACGTGATCTGTCAAATACTAATGCATGAAAATCCTAACCTCAAAAAAATCACCCGTTATTTATGTCTCTTCATATTCTTGCGTATGTGAGACAGGGAACATCATGTATTTTGTACACATTTTTCGGTGTCAAAATGTAACAAAATATAAACAAGCAAAACGAATTTCTTCGTTGCGACTCTCTTCATATTTTCTGCTTCGACATGTACATATACGCCATGTCATCATATGCCGTAAATTCATATATTTGTTTCTCTTCATATTCTTTGTTGAATATATGGAGAACTGTTAAAAATGTAAACATTTTACAGCGTGACTTCTGTAGACGTGAGGTGAATTCCCTACACAAAATCTAACGAATGTTCGCTGTCGAACCTGCACCTTCTCTATGTCTTTACATTCTCTGATTGAAGTGTCAATGGTGGTGCTGGTGGTAAGCGCTTGAAAAGCCACGATGAGTACCACAGGTTCGAATCTCGGCAGAGTTTATTTTTAATTGGTCATTGGTTGGCCGTGACAACGGAGATGCGAAAGATGCGTGCGACACTTGTTATTATGAATGTATGTATGTATATATGTATGTGGCTCGCATTTGCTTTCGTAAACATACGGACAAACGTGCCAAAGAAATAATATATGTATGTACATATATGCCATAGAAATTCTACTGGTGCAAATATGGAAATGATAACGAAATAATGCGAATATGCATATTGCATGAAGATCATCAATTTTCTTTGAAGAAATGAAGTTCATTTGATACATCTTCACTTTGTAATAGTCCAATTAAATATAACTCTTTTGAAATAATTTAAAAATTAAGAAATATAATTAAATTATTTTTTACCTAATTTATCACGATTTTGTAAAAAAATTAAAATTTTTATAATTTTTCTGAAAAAAATGGTTCATATGATACAAGATCGTTATGCATAAGTGACTCAAAGAATGCTTTTTTACATTCTCTGTGTGACTTTGTATATTTTTCTACAAAGCAATTCTCTTTATTCATTTTCAGTCGTTTTACATATATTTCTGCCAGAGACATGCTCATTTCTGCTAAATAGCAGCGAGAATGGTGAAATTCCGTGTAACAATCCTATAAGCTCTGTTAGCCGCGCAATCGAACCATCATACAGAATTCGATTTGCACCTTCTCTATGTTTTATGTTCTCTGCTATAACTATTAATACTTTACAATGTTATTCGTTAGTTATGTTAATTATTAAAAGCTCGACAATGTTAGAAGCTACATTATGTTAAGTTTACATTTTTGATCATTCTAAATTCACCACAGTTTTACTCAATGTTTGAATACTTATAACTGTGATCCTTTTATATTAACTTTGCTCAATTTGACTATTTAAGTACCCTGTTAATTTGAATTCAGGTCATTCGAACTGCGACCAATAAAGATTACGCATCTAAAAATCAAAGCTGCGTTTTATACTGTTCTCTGAAAGCTACGATTGATTTAACTTGGACACAAGTAGACAGCATTGGCACTTGTGGCTGGTTTCATTGATCAAAGCCAACTACGATTAATATAACTTGGACACAAGTAGACAGCATTGGCTCTTGTGGCTGGTTTTATTGATCAAGGTCAAGTAGAATCATCTTAGGGATTAACTACTTCCCTACAATTGGCGCCCAACGTAAAACCAAATAAAATTTGCTTAAAATCAATATATAATTCAGACGCTTGAAGACAAATTTTGGCTCTTGCGGCTAATTATAAAAGCAGAAACGAAAAGAAAATAACAATAATCCAAAAATTTTTCAACAACAAATGTTCAGCTGTGCATTACTGTGGGCTTCGTTTTGCTGAGAAGATCACCTGATTCGTGTGTTAAATTGTTGCTGCATTCAAGTATAGAGTTGCTGTTGTTATCCCTCGAATGTCCCGCAAAAGGCACACTGTTGTTTTATAACGGGTGATTTTTTTGAGGTTAGGATTTTCATGCATTAGTATTTGACAGATCACGTGGGATTTCAGACATGGTGTCAAAGAGAAAGATGCTCAGTATGCTTTGACATTTCATCATGAATAGACTTACTAACGAGCAACGCTTGCAAATCATTGAATTTTATTACCAAAATCAGTGTTCGGTTCGAAATGTGTTTCGCGCTTTACGTCCGATTTATTTTGTTCAGCGATGAGGCTCATTTCTGGTTGAATGGCTACGTAAATAAGCAAAATTGCCGCATTTGGGGTGAAGAGCAACCAGAAGCCGTTCAAGAACTGCCCATGCATCCCGAAAAATGCACTGTTTGGTGTGGTTTGTACGCTGGTGGAATCATTGGACCGTATTTTTTCAAAGATGCTGTTGGACGCAACGTTACGGTGAATGGCGATCGCTATCGTTCGATGCTAACAAACTTTTTGTTGCCAAAAATGGAAGAACTGAACTTGGTTGACATGTGGTTTCAACAAGATGGCGCTACATGCCACACAGCTCGCGATTCTATGGCCATTTTGAGGGAAAACTTCGGACAACAATTCATCTCAAGAAATGAACCCGTAAGTTGGCCACCAAGATCATGCGATTTAACGCCTTTAGACTATTTTTTGTGGGGCTGCGTCAAGTCTAAAGTCTACAGAAATAAGCCAGCAACTATTCCAGCTTTGGAAGACAACATTTCCGAAGAAATTCGGGCTATTCCGGCCGAAATGCTCGAAAAAGTTGCCCAAAATTGGACTTTCCGAATGGACCACCTAAGACGCAGCCGCGGTCAACATTTAAATGAAATTATCTTCAAAAAGTAAATGTCATGAACCAATCTAACGTTTCAAATAAAGAACCGATGAGATTTTGCAAATTTTATGCGTTTTTTTTTTAAAAAAAGTTATCAAGCTCTTAAAAAATCATCCTTTAGAAAACATTGTTGTTCTACTACGTTGTTAGTGTTGTTACTTTGCCAAACTACCGTTGCATACTTTTGGGCTTAAGTGCATTGCTGCTATATTTTCTTTTCTTTTGCGTACTGTTACTGATCCTGTTAATAAATCGGACAATATCCACCTCAACAAGTGCATAAGAAAAGTTGATTTCGATTAGCACAAACGTCTCGATTATTTTAATGAGCAGGAAAAGGCAAAGGCTTAACACGGAAATGGAGACTAGCGCAGATGTTGCTAACCCTAATGTTAATGTGGATGTTACAGCGGATGTTAACCAATCAAATAACCCTTCTAATGTTACGTTAACAGACAATCAATTTAGGCAGCTGCTAGGAAATCTACACGTACACGTAGATACTAGGGCTACTTTTAGTAAATGTAGCGTGCGTTTTAATGGTGGGAGGAATACCAGCAAAATTGAAGATTTTATAGCTACCGTCCTAGTATACAAAGATGCAGAAAATATCACGGATGAACGCGCTTTGCTGAGTTTGCCTCTATTGCTAGAAGGTTATGCGTCTTCGTGGTGGCAGGGCGTAAAACAAGAAGCGGAAACGTTCAACGACGCCATTGCTTTGCTTCGAAAGGCATTTTCTCCCCCGAAACCAGACTGGCGTATTTTTTCTGATCTAAATCAAGAAAAGCAGAAATTTGCTGAATCAACTGATTCGTTTATATGCAAGAAGCGACAGTTATTTGCTCAACTTTCCGAAAAACTTTGCGAAAAAAACTATGATCGATATCATTTTTTCGCAATTGCTATTCAAAATACGAGAAAAGGTTCCGCGTGAAAGCGTAAGAACTTTTAACGAGTTGCTAGACAAAGCACGGGAGGCAGAATTATTATTGGTTGAAAACAAAGAAATAGACACCAGCAAAATTAGCGAAGCAACAGACAAAATTCCTACTCGTTGTTCTTACTGCAGGAAGAAGAATCATTCCGCAGAAAATTGTTTTAAAAAAATTGAAGCAGAGAAAAGAACCACCCAGAAAATGAAAGAAACCGTCTTTAGCTGTTATGGTTGCGGTACACCAGGTTACTACAGATCAAACTGCCCAAATTGCAACAAGAAAAACCAACTACGTAGTCCCGAACAGCTCGACTTCAACACAGTTGTAACCATCGTAATAGGTAGAAATGTGCCAACCGTCGACATCAATATAAACGGTTTAAAAGGTGAAGCATATTTAGATATGGCTGCAAGAACCAGTGTTGCAAGTACGCAACTGTATAAAAAACTCAAAGAAAAAGATGTTGAATTCCAAAAAGTTTTTGCGGAAATTAAATTAGCGGACGGAATAGCTCGTCAGGAGATGGTTTACTCGACGATCGTCGACATTTTAATTGGCAAACGTTTCAAACGTATACGATTTATTTGCTTAGCGAACGCTAAAAACAATCGAACGTTGTTAGGTATTGACTTTCTCGAACAAGCAGGCATAGTTATGGATCTTGCACAGCGCACATGGCATTTTAAGGATGACCCTAATACTGTTTTCGAGTTTAAGATGCAAGAAACTCAAATACAAAATTGCGCATCTATAGCAACAACGAGCGCATATACACACAACAGCGATTATAAGGCAATAGATGAATTTATGTCCTGGTTCGAAAATACCAATAATAGTGACGCTATCACTGCAGATAGTTATGTAGAATCGTCATATGAATACTCGCCAAATGCAATAAACGACATATTAACAGGTTGTATAGCGTCAGATTTCGAAACACCAGAACAATTCGACTTATTTCCACCTATGAAAAAACTGAAAAAGAGTAGTAAAGCTGAAGCGAGAGTAGGATCTATTATCGAAATCAACTCCGTTGAAATAAAATTGCGTTCTGATGAAGGTGTGCTTTTAAAGGAAGATGAAAAGAGTATTCTGGAGACTATGTTGTATGAGCATAAGAAAATTTTTGAAGATGCCGTACTACCAATACCGCATATTGAACATCACATAAAAACAGAGGCACATGCACCTATTTCGTCGCAACCTTACCGAATCTCGCCGGCAATTAAAAATAAATTAAAGACTGAATTAGAGGATATGCTGAAAAAGGGCATAATAGAGGAAAGCGAATCACCGTGGTCATTTTCGGTTGTACTAATACCGAAAAAAGATGGCGGAGTGAGACTTTGCGTGGTTTATCGGCGATTAAATGCAATTACCACGACAGATACATATCCACTACCGCGAATAGATGACTTGCTTCATGCAGCAAAAGCAACACCGTTCATGTCTACGATTGATTTGAAAGCCGGATATTGGCAAATCAAAATGGCAATTGATGACCAGCCGAAAACTGCATTTACAACTCCTTTCGGAATTTTCGTTTTTAATAGAATGCCTTTCGGACTAAAGAATGCTCCAGCCACGTTCCAGCGACTGATCGACAAATTTCGATCCGGATTACCACATATTTTGATACTTGCATATTTAGATGACATAATTATATGCTCAAATGATTTTCACTCACACATGCAGGACTTACGACAAACACTCTCAAAACTGGAAGACTATGGCATTCAGTTGAATAGAGCAAAATGCGTTTTCTGCCGAGCGGAGATAAAGTATCTTGGGCACATTTTGACCACAAAAGAACTAAAAGTTGACAACGAGAAAACAGACGCTATTATCAAACGTCCATACCCGAGAAATCTGAAACAACTTATTTCCTTTCTGCAAACATGCTCTTGGTATCGACGGTTTATTCCTAATTTTGCGGATGTGTCAAAACCTTTGTCTAAGTTGACGAAGAAAAATGTGCAATGGAAATGGACGTCAGACGAAAAGAATGCGTTCGATAACCTTAAAAAATTTTTCTCGTCGCCACCGGTGCTGCAACAAGTTGATGAAACCAAGCCCTTTGTTTTGAAAACTGACGCAAGCGATTATGTGCTCGGAGCTGTTTTACTGCAGGGGGAGAACGAAGAAGAACACCCAATTGAGTATGCCAGCCGTCTTTTGCTTCCGGCAGAGAGAAATTACTCTACAACGGAACGGGAAGCACTGGCCGTAGTTTGGGCCGTAAAGAAATTTCGTGGCTATATTGAGGGAGCAGAAATTACAGTATTGACTGATCACCAGCCGCTTAAATGGCTTTTTAGTTTGAAAACTCCTACTGGACGCCTTACCAGATGGCTTTGCAACTACAAACGTATAATTTGAAGCTGAGGTACACAGCAGGCAGATATGTTATCACGTCCACCGTGTTTGACCGAAAACCATTCTAACATAAATTCTTTTGAGATAGATTTTCCTCGCAAAAGCGCTGAAGAATTCAGAAAGGAGCAGTTAGAGGATGACAAACTGAAGGGCATCGTAGAATCGTTTGAAAAGGACGATGAAAACGTAACCAGGCATACTAGTCGTGGATACATTATGGTAAATGGCGTGCTGCACCGATTCTGTTCAGACGAAGATTCAGAAAACGGACAACTTGTAGTACCCAAATCGTTAAGAGAAACGGTTTTAAAGAAATTTCATGCTGATCCAACTGCAGGACATTACGGGATTGATCGTACTATCAGTCGAATCACACCACTTTATTTTTGGCCTGGAATGCGTACGGAAATTGCTCAGTATGTAAAATCATGCATTGAATGCAAAAAGTACAAACCAACAAATCTGAAACCAGCAGGTCTACTTCAAACAGGTTTGAGATCATCGCTCTTGACTTATTTGGTCCTTTACCTCGTACTGGGAACGGAAATCGTTGGATACTAGTCGCAGAAGACTTATGTAGTCGCTGGGTTGAGCTATTCGCACTGAAAGAAGCCTCAGCAGAAATTTGCGCAACCAAAGTTTTAAACGAAGTTGTTTTGAGATTTGGTGTACCTCGTCGTATACACGCAGACAATGGCAGCCAATTCATTTCCGCTGTAATGCAAAAACTTGCTTTCTGTCTGGGAATCAAGCAAACGTTTACACCACTTTATCACCCGGAGGCTAACCCCGTTGAAAGAAAAAACCGTGACCTTAAAAGTCAACTTTCAATATACGTCGACAAAGATCATACTTCATGGGATGAATGCTTACCAACCATAAGATTCGCTATGAATACGGCAAAATGTGATAGCACTGGTTTTTCACCAGCCTATCTTACTTTCGGCAGAGAATTAAGAAGCCCTCTCGAAGCACACTACGATCTAAAAAGAGTAATCGAAGCAGAAAACTTTATACCACAAATAACTCCGCATTTAACCAAACTTGCCAATACACTTAAATTAGCAGGAGAGGTACAGGACAAACAACAAGACCGAAATAAAACTTACACCGATAAGAAGCGGCGACCGCAGCCTTCATTCAACATTGGTGATACAGTTCTTGTTACAACGCATTTTTTAAGCAAGGGTAGTGAGAGAGTGACGTCGAAATTTGCGACACGAAGAGATGGCCCGTACCGCATCATAGCGAAAAGAGGTGCATCATATTACGTGATTGCAACAATTAATAATCCAGAAGAGCCTATTGGAACACACCATGCAACAGCACTGACGCTATATGAAGGACCAAATGCTAAGCCGAAATATCTACACAGAAGACGAGGACGACCAAAAGCTGCATGTTCATCTGCTAACACAACGACTAACAATAGCATGCAACAATCTATGTCACACAACAATAACACAGTTTTTGCCCACAGTAATCACACCAACCCATCAATTAGAGTTCTACGTCCGCGAAAATAATATTTGCTGACTTCATCATCGTGACGATTTCTGAGTCAGAGGGGGAGGATGTAACGACTGTAACCGGATGCACGGATGCTATAACTATTAATACTTTACAATGTTATTCGTTAGTTATGTTAATTATTAAAAGCTCGACAATGTTAGAAGCTACATTATGTTAAGTTTACATTTTTGATCATTCTAAATTCACCACAGTTTTACTCAATGTTTGAATACTTATAACTGTGATCCTTTTATATTAACTTTGCTCAATTTGACTATTTAAGTACCCTGTTAATTTGAATTCAGGTCATTCGAACTGCGACCAATAAAGATTACGCATCTAAAAATCAAAGCTGCGTTTTATACTGTTCTCTTAAAGCTACGATTGATTTAACTAGGACACAAGTAGACAGCATTGGCTCTTGTGGCTGGTTTTATTGATCAAGGTCAAGTAGAATCATCTTAGGGATTAACTACTTATGCTTTTTACTTTTCTCGGTTGCGTTTTTAATTTTTTGAAGTTGTTTTGCCACTTCACATTCGCTATGGTTCGCGAGAGGGGGGAGTGCCATAATTATCAGAGATAATATTCCCCACTAATTAATATAAGTGTCCCAGAATTCCAAACCACGACCATATCGGTTGAATTAGTTTCGGAAAAATGAGTATTACCGAAATATGTAGTCCACTTAGTCACAATATCACAGTGGACTTGTACACAGAGTTTATACCAAAACACCACGGAAAATTCATCATGGGTGGTGATTTTAACGCAAAACACTCCCAATGGGGTGCAAGAGTTACGACACCGAAGGGGAGAGAGCTATTTAAAGCTGCTGTGGCCACTGGATGTGACTTCTTGTCTACTGGCAAACCAACTTACTGGCCTTCCGATACAAGAAAATTACCTGACTTGGTCAACTTTTTCATCATCTTCTCCTTTATTGGCGTAGACACCGCTTACGCGATTATAACCTAGTTAACAACCGCGCGCCAGTCGTTTCTTCTTTCCGCTATGTGGTGCTAATTGGATATTCAAAGTAAAGCCAGGTCCTTTTCCACCTGGTCCTTCCAACGGAGTGGAGGTCTTCCTTTTCGTCTGCTTCTCCCGGCGTGCACTGCGTCGAATACTTTTGAGCTTGAGTGTTTTTGTCCTTTCGGGCAAAACAAAACCTAGCCACCGTAGCCGCTGTCTTTTAATTCGCTGAACTATATATATCGTCGTATATCTCATATAGCTCATCGTTCCATCGAATGCGATGTTCGCCGTGCCAACGCGCTAAGGACCATAAATCTTTCGCAGAACTTTTCTCTCGAAAACTCGCAACGTCAACTCATCGGTTGTTGTCATCGTCCAAGCCTCTGTACCATATAGCAGGACGGGAATTATGAGTGACTTATAGAGTTTTAGTTAGGAGTCGCCTTGGTGTTGCTCAAAATCAGTTTACACAGCCGTGTTAGTTTTTCAGGGATACAAAATTCAGACATCGCGGCATAAAGGCAGCTTCTTTTCGTCGACGAAGAGGTGTTGTGGGTGTCGATTCTCCTTTCACTGGTGGTTTCCAAAATTTGGCGCACGATGAATATCTGGTCGGTTGTTGATTTGCCAGGTCTAAAGCCACACTGATAAGGTCCAATCAGACACATACGGTGGGCTTTAATCTTACAATACACTCGATAGAACCTTATACGCGATGTTGAGAAGGGTTTTCTCACGGTAGTAGGGATGGAAAGAGCGCGACCGGAATCGATTTTTGACTTTGGAATTGACTTTGTGACTTAAGTTGACTTTTTATAAATTAAGCAACTCGTACACGAAATTCGTTAGATATATCAATATTTTATTAAATATTTTTTTAGTTTTTAACATATTATAAAAAGTATTTTATGATTTCATTGCATACATTTTGGTATTGGATAATAAAATTGCTTTTTTTAATTAAAAAACAAAAAATTTAAAAATAAATAACTACGAAAACCACATTTCTTCGCCGATTGATCTTAAAAATATTAGCTCATTAATGTGCTGAGGTGATAAGCGACTCCTCAACTGATTTGCGATAAGTCCTGCATGTGAAAATAATCGCTCACAGGGTACAGACGTTGCAACTGTTGGCAAGTACTTTTTAGCTACATTCCATAGATACGGATATTCATATTTCATACTTTCCCACACAGTGAACGGATTAGGATTTTGTGTCCGATTGACAGCCGGGCGTGTCAAATATTGTCGTAATTGTATTGGTAATCCTCCAGCCTCATCAGAATCTGCAAGATTGGAACTACAACTCACAGTGTTATCAAAATACGACCATATATCATAATTGTCATCGTTCGTTTTCTGAGATTCCGGACCTTGAATAGCTAATATCTCATCTTGAGCGTTAATATTTGCCACCGTTGCTGCCAATGATAATTTTCGTTCTGTCTTGACAAGATCAGCTACACAAAAAATTATATTAAGATTAAACTAAACCA
This sequence comes from Bactrocera dorsalis, assembly GCF_023373825.1. Classification (NCBI taxonomy): domain Eukaryota; kingdom Metazoa; phylum Arthropoda; class Insecta; order Diptera; family Tephritidae; genus Bactrocera; species Bactrocera dorsalis. The sequence continues at coordinate 14,159,672 of NC_064308.1, read as the reverse complement.
TAGAAATAATCAAATAATGTTTGCATAATCAACCTACCGACATTAGTTACCGCTCGTGCAGAATCCCGAATACTTTGAAAACCAAACTTTTTATAACGAGGATCAACCAATGTTGCACAAGCGTACAGTTTTACAGATTCAATATTGCCGTATTTTGTTTCGATGTCTTGAACCATTCTCTTTTTCAAATGTCGCCCAATTAAAGTTTCTGGTTAACTCTTCAATCTTCTGTAAAATATAAAATCAATTCATTCAATAAAAATTCAAAACAAGGTAATATTGCAATAGCTTTGCTAGTTTAATAATGGGAACTTACTTTTCTAAGACTTGAAATCAAAGGAATGCACTTGCTCAATGTTACACATTTCTCAAAACAAACTTCTTGAGTTATTTGCAAGAGAGGTTTTAAGATGTCACGAACTTCTACTAACGCATCGATTTCCTCACCTGTGATCATGTTAGGTGGCTTCGCTTTCGAAGATTTGTCCATCTTCACTTGTAAAAGCACTTTACTGGCATGATCAGCAAGCACAATGAAACGGTCAACCATTTCAAAACAGGAGTTCCATCTCGTTCGCACTTCCTGAATTAATTTCAGACGAGAATTTTCAGGCTTGTCCTTCTGTAATTTCAGAAGCTCTGTAGTCGCTCTTTCACTTTGTCGAAAGAATGTGACAATTTGTTTAACTTTTGACAATAGCTCACGCAATGACGATTGCTCAGTATGATCTGTAATTAAGTCTTCAAGATTGTCAATAGCATCATTTTCATCAGCGGGTAAGTCGGAAACTTGATTTTGAGATTCAGATGCAGGTGGAGTAATATTAACTTCGATAAGGCGCTGACCAATATTTATTATTACATGTCCAAAACACGAAATGTGTTTCCCATCGCCGAACTCACTTTTAATAGCTCCTTTGATGTTTGCGCCCCCGTCTGAAACGAATGCTGCTATTTTACTATCATCAAGACCCCAGTCATTGCATATATTTCTTAATTTCAAGCTCAAATTTTCTATTGTTTTCCTCTCTTCCATGAGATAAGCGCCCAGCTCAACGGTCTTCATCTCAGTTTCTGTGAAGAAAGGTTAATATGTCAATAAAGTTAGATATTTGAAGTTAAAACTGAATGTAATGATTTTTGAAAATAAAATCAGTAACTGACCTTTCAGATAGTGAACTGTTAAGCCAAGATAGCTTTTCATTGTGTGTTGGTGAGTCCAGATATCAGTAGTAAGACACACAGATTCAGTCTGTCGCAATTCAAGTTTTATTTTATTCGACAAATCTTGATATTTACGACTCATAGCATTAGTTACAGTTGGCTCACAGGGTATGTGATACAACGGTTGCAGTGTTTTAATAAATTTTCTGAATCCTGGTCTTTCTGTGGTACACAGCGATCATTCGTAAAAGAGCTGTGGTAGCTTGATCATATCTACGTCCACCAGCTAGGAAACAATGAAAATGCATGATAGAAGAAATTAATAAGATTAACGTTGTTTCCTAATTTAAGTCACTACTACCTGAAAAAGAATTAGCATTGTTTATACAACGATCCATAGGACCTTGGACCTGAGATTGTACTGTGGTATTTTCTTGAACAGATGATTTAGTTTGAGGTACCAAAGCAACCGATGGAACAGATGATTCGACAGCGACTAAAACCTAACAACAAACATGATTAAGTTAGTATCAATATAAAAAATTAAATTGTCTGTGGAGGGGAATAGTTTATGCACAAACTTTAAAAAGTTCTTCAAAAGCACTTACTTTTTTAGGCTGAATTTCGAAATCATTATGACCGTCATTCAATCTTTTCTGAGTTTGTTTTTCATTATTTGACGGAGGAGCAATCTTGTGAGCACATTGTAAGTGCTTCATCATTGTTGATGTGCTTTTATTAAACAAAAACTGTTTATGACATAAATCACACTTAACTTTACTGCCATTGTCAACTTTTGTGCAATAGGCCCATATCAAACTGGGTGCCATGATAAAGAATTGTTCAATACTGTCGGGATATATCGACGGATGGAGCCAATTTAATTAAAAGATATTTAATTTGGGTTCAAACGTTATAAAATTCAAGTTTAATTGTGTTTATATAAATATAACGGGTGATTTTTTTGAGGTTAGGATTTTCATGCATTAGTATTTGACAGATCACGTGGGATTTCAGACATGGTGTCAAAGAGAAAGATGCTCAGTATGCTTTGACATTTCATCATGAATAGACTTACTAACGAGCAACGCTTGCAAATCATTGAATTTTATTACCAAAATCAGTGTTCGGTTCGAAATGTGTTTCGCGCTTTTTTATCGACAAATTTTGTTCAGCGATGAGGCTCATTTCTGGTTGAATGGCTACGTAAATAAGCAAAATTGCCGCATTTGGGGTGAAGAGCAACCAGAAGCCGTTCAAGAACTGCCCATGCATCCCGAAAAATGCACTGTTTGGTGTGGTTTGTACGCTGGTGGAATCATTGGACCGTATTTTTTCAAAGATGCTGTTGGACGCAACGTTACGGTGAATGGCGATCGCTATCGTTCGATGCTAACAAACTTTTTGTTGCCAAAAATGGAAGAACTGAACTTGGTTGACATGTGGTTTCAACAAGATGGCGCTACATGCCGCACAGCTCGCGATTCTATGGCCATTTTGAGGGAAAACTTCGGACAACAATTCATCTCAAGAAATGGACCCGTAAGTTGGCCACCAAGATCATGCGATTTAACGCCTTTAGACTATTTTTTGTGGGGCTACGTCAAGTCTAAAGTCTACAGAAATAAGCCAGCAACTATTCCAGCTTTGGAAGACAACATTTCCGAAGAAATTCGGGCTATTCCGGCCGAAATGCTCGAAAAAGTTGCCCAAAATTGGACTTTCCGAATGGACCACCTAAGACGCAGCCGCGGTCAACATTTAAATGAAATTATCTTCAAAAAGTAAATGTCATGAACCAATCTAACGTTTCAAATAAAGAACCGATGAGATTTTGCAAATTTTATGCGTTTTTTTTTTTTAAAAAGTTATCAAGCTCTTAAAAAATCACCCTATATATGGGTGTGTGTTTGTGTTATCAATAGTTTTTAGTTGTGTTACTATAGATATATGTAAATCTATGTTAATTTATTAAATTATTCTAACCTGCTGCTGCTTTAAGGGGGGAGCCTGCTTTAGGAGGCCTAAAAAAGGCAGTTTTTCGTGATTTTTTTTAGGATAGAAAAAAACAAGCAAATGTAATGAAATTTTACATCATTTTATTATATATTTAAACTTATAAAAAACATTTTTTTAAATTTAAAATATCGAAATACAGCCCACTTTCATCTACTTTTGTGCACCACCGCGCAATTGAAGTGTCCAATTGGCGGGCAAAATGTAGGTCGCAATTTTTGTCTGAAACAAAAAAATCAAATGGATAATTAATTTTCATTAGTCCTTCTTCTATGTGAACCTAAAAAAACCGAAAAAAACGCGAAAATCAAAGTTTTTTTTAGATTTGAAAAAAAAAGTTGCATTTTTCACCAAAAAACCTAACTTCAATTTACTAAAAAAATAGTTTAGAATTTTGTTTTCAAGAACTTTTTAGGTTCACAGAGGAGGTAATAAGATACTGAATCTAATAATTTTTGGTTTTATACGATTGGTTGAATACTTTTTTTGTAATTTTGCCCGCCAATTTTGGAAAATCCCAAAAATGAAAACTCGAGAAAACGCGCTTTAAAGTTTACTGCAGCTGCCCGAACGCTCGTATACCTGCTCGGCGCCCGACTGCTTTTAGTGCTGTATCTTCGAAAATAATCCGAATTGTCTTTCCAAAATTGACAGACATATTCTTAGATATATTAGGAACAGATTTAAGCAATAAAAAAAAAAATCGATTTTTTGAGCCTCCTAAAGCAGGCTCTCCCCTTAAATCCTGTGTTGTTGTTGTTGACCGAATGTGCCGATTTGGTGATTTCTCTAGTGTTTGTTCACTTGAATATGGATTGTCACCGCTGTATTTGCTTATGTTTGTATTATTAACTAGATATAATAATTGTTCACTTTGTTTAATTTGTGTGAATTTTGTCTTTATTCGTGTTCACTTGTCTTTCGCTTGTATTGTTTTTTGTATTCACTGTACACTTGTTATATGTTTGTCGATCGCGGCTGTTGGCGGAATAATGATGCCGTTTTTGTAAAAAGCGCGGGATAATGTTTTCTTCGTTTCTCCTTTTTCGCCTGTTGCGTGAAGTTGGCTGTTGATACTCCTCTACATTACGCCTCTATTACTTTTTGTAACTTGTGGGAGTAATGCAGAGGAGTATTTGTTTGGATTAAACAAATACTATGTACCGTATATTAAAAAGTTAATTACATCAATTACCGGCGGCAATATAAACACTATATTGTTATAGACCAATCAGAAAGAGGCTATTTATAAGGAAACACTTCGATTGGTACTTTTTATTGTGCTTTTAAAAGTAATCTTATAGTGATTATCTTAATTCGTTAACTGTCAAAGTCATCGAGTAAAAGTCGATTTTAATCGATTCAAGACAGGCTTGAATCGATCCTAAAAAGTTAATTATTTCTAATAAAAGATCGATTTTCGACTAAAGTCTCCTGTTTTATGGATTGGGCAGAGCACACTTAGATTCCAATCGTTGGGCATGCATTCGTCCGACCATATTTTACAAAGAAGCTGATGCATGCTCCTTATCAGTTCTTCGCCGCCGCGTTTGAATAGCTCGGCCGGCAATCTGTCGGCCTCTGCCGCCTTGTTGTTCTTCAGGCGAGCAACTGCTATTCGAACTTCTTCATGGACGGGTAATGGAACGTCTGCTCCATCGTCATCGATTGGGGAATCGGGTTCGCCTTCTCCTGGTGTTATGTGTTCACTGCCATTCAGCAGGCTGGAGAATTGTTCCCTCCATAATCTAAGTATGCTCTGGGCATCGGTGGCTAGATCACCTTTGGGGGTTCTCCAGGAATATGCTCTGGTCTTGAAACCTTCTGTAAGCTGCCGCATTTTTTCGTAGACTTTTCGAGCATTACCCCTGTCGGCCAGCTTATCAAGCTGTTCGTACTCACGCATTTCGGCCTCTTTCTTTTTCTGTCTGCAAATGTTTCTCGCTTCTCTCTTCAACTCTCGGTATCTATCCCATTCCCCAAGTGTTGTGGTCGATCGTCATACCTGCGCTCTCCGCGTCATACCAGCTGTTATTTGTATTTTCCGAAAACCTATGGTTTTGGTTGCAGCTGTACGTAAGAAGTTTGAAATGCCGACCCACAGTTCCCTTATTCCGAGTTGTTGACGAGTGCTCTCAGAGAGCAGGAGTGCAAGCCGAGTAGAAAATCGTTCGGCTGTCTGTTGTGATTGCAGGTACTCGACGTCGAACCTTCCTTGTGTTTGTTGACGTGCGGTTATTGGTGCACAGAGGCGGGTGCGAATATTGGCTGCAGCAAGATAGTGTTCCGAGTCGATGTTAGGAGCGCACGCACATCTAAAACACTGGAGACGTGTCTTCCGTCTATCACAACATGATCGATCTGGTAGGTGGTTTTTCATCCGGAGACAACCAGGTGGCTTGATGAATTTTCTTATGCTATGAATGTGTCCTCGTGGAGGCTGAATTTACCGACCGTTGTGCCAAAGATACCTTCTTTGCCCACCGTGGTGTTAAAGTCGCCAATAACGATTTTGACATCGTGGCGGGGCAGCTCTCATAGGAGCGCCCCAAGCGCTTATAGAAAGCATCTTTGATCACATCGTCTGTCCCTTCGGTCGGGGTGTGGGCGCAAATTAGCGACATGTTGAAGAACCTCGCTTTGATGCGGATTGTGGCCAGACGTTCATCATATATTACTCGGCGACGAAGCCTTTCTCCCACCACGAATCCCACACCAAACTTGGGCTCCTTTATATGGCCGCTGTAGTAAATGCCACAAGGACCTACTCGCCTCAGTCCATGTCCCGTCCATCGCATTTCTTGGACGGTGGTGATGTCAGCCTTTAATTTCACGAGGACATCAACCCGCTGGGCAGTGGCATTTTCCATTCACATTCCAGGCGCATGGCCGCAAATCATAATCCTTGTTTCGTTTGCTGTGGTTTTGCATAACTCTGTATAGGGGGTATTTCGCCTTTTCACTTTAGCTCGCCTTCGACCGGATGTTCTTAGGCTACCCAGAGGATACGTGGTGTAAAACCGGAAGTCGTGGGCTGCTTGAGCCATATGTAAAAGAATCGTTTCTGGCCACTCCCAAGTGAATTGCGATCAGAGAACTTTCCTCACTTCTACACATGACTCCATCCTCCTTTTTTTCATCACTCGACAAATATCCTGACTATAATGTATGACTGAAATACGGATTGGGAGTATTTCAAAGTTAAGCTCGACAAAAATATAGGTTTTTAAGTAAATATAACAACTCAAGATATTTTAGTAGATGAAGTTCATACATTTACGAAAACTAATCAACATTTTAGATCGCATAAAGAAAAAGAGAAAACTACCTAAAAATTGGCAAATCAAGCGATTTTCTTAATATAAAACAGAATTAAACAATTTAACTAAGATTCTTAGCACCAATATGAAGTTATTTACTGATGAAAACTCGGTTACTATATATTACAACCCGAATAGGTCGTACTACCAAATAATGCAACTCTGTATAAGTGTCATTCTTCCATTTTGTATTCTGTGTAAGCATAACTCACTCGTGAAATAAAAGCCCAACTGTAAAGACGTATATATAATCATTTTCTTCATTGTGGTCTACTTTTGGTGATCCTCGATTCAAACCTCCAACATTTACAAATCAAAATATTTTTAATTATATTGAAAAATTAACACCAAAGGAAATTACCCGTATGATTGGGATTATTCCCTTTGTTAAGCTGTAAAAGATGAAAGGAATCCACTATTGTCGACTTCACGCCACAGAAAGCCAAACGGATCCTCGGCCAAAAGCGACGAAGCAAAAGCGGAAGTTTTTTCAGAGAAACAAACTAAAACGTTTAGTCCCTTTATGTTTCGTGGAACTTTACCGCAGCTGGAAGGTTCGCAATACGTAGGAGAAATCCAACCAGCAACAACTAAAGAAGTGAGAAATGTCATTAAAACTAGATCTAAACCAAAAAAAAGCTCCCGGGTTCGACTTAGTGACTGCTGTGTACTAAAAAATCTATCGCGAAAAGCATTAGGAAAACTTACATGGATAATAAATGCTTGCATAATTTTAAAATACGTCTCACTGTCATGGAAGGTATCTGAAATCATTATGGTACAAAAACCCAAAAACTTCAAACTGCTTGAATTTGTCATTATGAGAAGATTTCAGAACTTAATTGAAGAAAAGGGCCTTGTACCAATTCATCAATTTGAATTTAAATCGGAACATTGTGGAGACCAAGTTCATCGATTAACGAGGATAATCGGAGATGAGATGGAAAAAAGCACAATTGCACAGCTGTTTTATTGACGTATCCAATGCCTTCGATAGAGTAGGGCACCATGGCTTACTTCATAAATCAAGACTTCTCTTTCCACAGCATCTAACTGAACCACTTGCCTCTGACCTGAGCAACTGCAACTTCAGAATAAAGCAGGGAAAATCATATGTTACGTTACAGCCAATAAAACAGGTGTACCCCAAGGAAATGTCCTGGGACCGTTCTTATACATTTTGTTTACTAGCGATATGCCTACGCCGCCAAACTGCACAATCGCCACATTTACAGATGATACCTGCATCATTGAATCTGAGTGGTCGAACAGAATGCAGTCTTCAATCAACCAATTCGTAAAATGGACACAAAAAAAGGAACATTACTCTAAACGAATTGAAATCTATACATATAAACTTCACTAACAAAAGTGCTACGTCTGTCCCGTTACATATTGGAAATGAAGTAATCCCGTACTCCACCTTTGATGCTGGGTGCAAAGTTAAAGTGGAAGGAGCATATACAAAAAAAGTTGCAAAACTAAAACTAAGACATAACAAAATAAACTGGTTAATCGGCAAGAAATTACCCTTTATAACCTCAAATAAAATCCTAGTCTACAATCAAACGTTAAAGCCCATTCGGACAGACGGAATTCAACTAAGGGGATGCGTTGCACCGTTATACATACATCGAAGCAGTGAAAAGATTCCAAAATAAAGTTCTGCGAAAAATTGTAAATGCCGCGTGGTTCATATTTGTACATCGTGATCTTCACATAAAATGTTACAAAATCACTTAAACGCTGAAGCCCGACAACTAGGAGAGACTGGAAACAGCAGGTGCAGACTTTCTTCCAATCAAATAACAAATATCCTTCCAAGCAAATAACAAATATAGTAATATTTTGTTTTTAAAACAAAGTTTATGCAGCTTGGATACCCTCTGTCGTCTCAAAATGCTTGCCTTTTATAGGCGGCTGCGGAAGCGTTGGGATGCCGACCTTGCTTAAGTAGCTGTTCACAGAGGCGAAGGTTGTCGTGGTGCAACTTCCAATTCCGGCTGCCATGTCTTGTCGGACCCGATTGACCCTTCGTTTGAGTCTCTTGAGGACTTCTACGTAAAACTTGGCGTTGACGGTTTATCCAGGAGGAACATATTCATGGTGGACGATGACTTTGATGTCAAAAAAGACAATGAGTGTCGTTTTCACTAATTTTTCCGGTCTTCATCAGCGACCTCTTCCCGGCCCTCCAAAAAGGACTGTTGCCACCAAAGCAACATCTGGGTAAGCCTGATTGATCACATCAAACGTCTCTGTAACAGATTTACCGAGTTTCACACAGAATTTAATCGTGTACTTCTGCTCTGTATTTTCGGATTGCACAACTCACAGAAACATGTTTGTTCTAAAATCTTTGTCCTTGGAGACAACTGACCAGCTGTTCTTTCGTTAGCTAGGAACGCGCTCCGGACAAATCCTGTATACGTAAGTTGCGACTTACTACTACGGTGCTAGTATGTTTTTTTTTAAATTTGGATAGGATTATTAGTAGATGTAATAATATAGCTACAAATTCTATAGTTATTTCGATAGATTAATATTTCATATATGTACATATATTTCTAAGACTAGGATATTTTTGACCATTTTTGTGTATCTGTTTATGGCTCGCAAACGTAAATAAAATTTTTCATAAAGAGCTTAAGCGATGAAAATTGCCTGAAACCATAAATCTACTTATAATTCTGCACTATTTGAAAAATGTGGATTTGAATATGACGCAACATTGGATTATAGTAGTGAAGACTCATTAAAATTTTCGGTATGGGAAATGTGTGTCACCATTGTGAGGCATTCTCACAATGTCTAGATTTTCAGTTACGTTCACAGTGCAAGGCCAAATATATCACAAAATATGTAGGGTCACAGACATTCACCGATATTATGATTCCTCAAAGAACTCATTGATTTACTTGAAGGGTTCCCTCTTGTCCGTTTAATATCTCTAAAACCAGCGCATGTAAAAAGTAACCTGTATGGACCTTTACTCATTCCATATAATGGTCTGTGAAAAAAAAATGGTTGCGACACTGTAGGACACTATTGTCTCAATTTGGGAATGAGCAAGGTGCGCATCGAGAGCTGCAAATACTTCCAAGACGCCATTGTCAATGACGGCAATTTCAACGTAATTGTGGTCGGTTGGATAATTCATTACGTCACCGCTAATTCTATCACTGAATGCTTACTGAAGGACGGTGGAAAATTTTCGAGGTTAGCTCCGAATCGCAATCGTAGGGTGAGTTAACCGATATACAAAACAAAATTGCTGCTCTTACGAAAACCGTAGGAAAGTTGATGAAGGACGTCCAATCTTCCGGACGGCAGCGCAGTAGATCTACGTCACATGGTAGACCGGTTATTCAACATACGCAACTTTTTGTTGGTATCATACAAAATTTGGTGAGAATGTCATTAAATTTCGCCCATCGTGATCGTTCACTCCAGTATTCAGTTTTTGTCAATATGCCAGCTTTTCTAATACCATATCGGAGGTCGCATTTGCATTTACGATACTTCAGAGAAAATTACTTTTTTAATAGACTCAGGAGCACATACATATATCCGTCATACCGAGGTCTACGATATTAGTCAGAGCACGTCCATCATGTCTGTCGTTGTTTGCCACAAATGAATCTCTCGTACAAACATACGGTGAAGTCATACTTAAATTAAATTTAAACCTACGCCGTGAATTTCTTAGGAAGTGCATAATCGCCGACATCTCGCTTGGTATACTTGGTGCGGATTACTTAAGTCATCATGGTTTCAACGTCGATTTACAAGGTCAACGGTTAGTAGGGTGGGTCGATTCCGGTCTTTTTTCGATTCGGGATTTCTAATAGTGCGGAAAAGTTGCCTTAGTACTTCCTGATTCCAATGCAACTTTTTGTTTTGAGATCGGATTGCATCTTCAACACCAACTCAGGCCTTGAAATTTCGGAAATTCGCCTAAAATCGTGAAATTGTCTACCTAGCGCCTGAAATACGCATCTCATGGCAAAATGTTATTTGTCACGTCATTTGCTACCGAAATGGTACACGTGATCATGGCCGTAGGACGATCTGTTCCTGAGATACGAGCGAAAATGCGTCGCGCCACAGCGCAAGGTGAAAATCGGCTAGCGGCCATACTACTTGACGTTGATTTCGCCGAGTGCTATCACTCACATTCATTCACCTACGCCAAAGGACACGTTCGGATAGGTCTCCACACAAATATTTTTTCATCGAGTTCCTTCACTCTTGTCGGTGATTTCGCCGAGTTCTATCACCTACATTCATATCCCTGCGCCATACGACACGTTCGGACTGGTCTCCACATAAATATTTTTTCATCGAGTTCCTTCAATCTTGTCGGTGATTTCGCTCAACAGAACACAGAACTCAAAATGTCTGTATCTAAGTTTAAATTTAGACAGAAATGTCCTGTGTTTGGCATATATCCGTACAATCTCTCTGAGTCCCAGTTACCTACTTAGCAGGATGTTCTTTGTGTTATCAGTTTGAAAGATTTCGTATAGGGCGACTCCGAGGCGACAACTATGAATCTAGGAGTAAAGTAGTTACAGAAATAGTTGCAAAAAAGGTTGAAAATACTTTCAAAAAGTCATCTATTCCGATAGTTTCACACACCAGAGTTGTACAACTGCTCACCACATACCATAAGAAATTTCTGACTCTTAAACAAATGTTTTTAAGGAACCCAATAGGTTTGACCTCTAAAAGAGACGACTTTGTCTCTTCTGCAGGAAAATTATTTGACATCGCTGCTTATAAATGCATTTATTTTCTTGCACTTGTCCAAAGGAAAGGAATGTTCCTATCAATGAACAAACATTTCTCTTGGACCAGAGAACCAGAAGAATTGGTCGCATTGGAAGAATTGATCTACCTGAAAAAAAAGATTACAAAGAAAAATGAACGTAAAGAAAAGCTTTCAAAACGTCATTCAACATCAACACTTACCAGAAATGTATCAGCTAGAACACGTGACCATTCGGATCAGCCAGACTCTCATACAGACGACAGCAATGTAGGTGCGTCGCACATGGATTCTTTCAAAAACGATGCTGATGATGAATTTTCTCTTCCATCCTCTAAAACCAAACAAAACACACTAGTATTAGAACACACTGCTTTAGCTGCCCAAAGATTTGGAGTAAGTGATAGAGCAGCGGCCTTGATTGTTTCATCTGCTTTTCTGGATGCCAAAAAAGCAGGTTTGGTAACAGAGGATCAGGCTAGCTTTGTCACTGACAAATGCAAGATTAGTCGGGCAAAAAAGAGTGTTGGAGTTAAGCTCCAAAACACCGAAAGTATTGACTCTGTATATGGGCTGTATTTTGACGGCCGCAAAGACAATACACTTACACAAGTCAGCGAAGGTGAAAAGTACTACCGCGACACTGTCAAAGAGGAACATATTTCTCTTATAGCGTAACCTGGTTGTCATTACTTTGGCCACGTCACCTCTCCTTCCGGGTCAGCTGAGGATAAGACGCACGCTATATGGCAACATTTAGAAGACAATTCAGTTGATGTGGAACATCTAGAAGTTGTCGGTGCTGATGGCACCAACACGAACACAGGTTGGAAAGGTGGAATCATTCGGAAACTAGAAGAAAGAATAGGTAGGCCATTACAGCGGGTTGTTTGTCTTCTACATTTCAACGAACTTCCATTTCGTGCTCTTTTCGAACACATAGATGGTGTCTCAAAGAGTCGAAATATATTCTTTGGCGACATAGGTAAACTGCTCCCTGATTGTGAGATGTTACCTGTTTTCAAATTTGAAAGTTTTCGATCCTGCTAATTACCTTCTGAGGTTATTAATCCGACCCAACTTAGCACAGACCAAGCTTATCTCTATAAAATATCAGAAGCTGTTATTTCCAGTCAGTGTTCCTCAGATTTAGCGTCGATGCATCCAGGTAACATGTGTAAATTTCGCTGGCTCACCTGTGCAAATAGAATTCTGAGATTATACATTTATACTGACAAACCAACAAAGGAAATAAAGATTTTGGTCAAGTACATACTTACAGTTTACTCACCTTTGTGGTTCTTAATAAGATTCAACAGTTCAATCAAAGATGGCTCTCGCCATCTCTATGCTGCAATTCAAAGGTCGAGGTACTTACCTGCTAAACTGCGCAAGGTTGTCGATTCATCCATTCAACAGAATGCTTTCTTTGCTCTTCCAGAAAACATTCTCCTTAGTATGATGACTGACGAACGGATAGAAGTCAGAAAGTTGGCCCTTGAGCGTCTTCTGGCAGCCAGAGAAGCAGAGTCTGACACTGTAAATGGAAGGGTTAGATGTAATAAAGTGCCAAAGCTGAATTTCAAAGCTAATAATTAATTATAACGGGTGATTTTTTTGAGGTTAGGATTTTCATGCATTAGTATTTGACAGATCACGTGGGATTTCAGACATGGTGTCAAAGAGAAAGATGCTCAGTATGCTTTGACATTTCATCATGAATAGACTTACTAACGAGCAACGCTTGCAAATCATTGAATTTTATTACCAAAATCAGTGTTCGGTTCGAAATGTGTTTCGCGCTTTAATTTTGTTCAGCGATGAGGCTCATTTCTGGTTGAATGGCTACGTAAATAAGCAAAATTGCCGCATTTGGGGTGAAGAGCAACCAGAAGCCGTTCAAGAACTGCCCATGCATCCCGAAAAATGCACTGTTTGGTGTGGTTTGTACGCTGGTGGAATCATTGGACCGTATTTTTTCAAAGATGCTGTTGGACGCAACGTTACGGTGAATGGCGATCGCTATCGTTCGATGCTAACAAACTTTTTGTTGCCAAAAATGGAAGAACTGAACTTGGTTGACATGTGGTTTCAACAAGATGGCGCTACATGCCACACAGCTCGCGATTCTATGGCCATTTTGAGGGAAAACTTCGGACAACAATTCATCTCAAGAAATGGACCCGTAAGTTGGCCACCAAGATCATGCGATTTAACGCCTTTAGACTATTTTTTGTGGGGCTACGTCAAGTCTAAAGTCTACAGAAATAAGCCAGCAACTATTCCAGCTTTGGAAGACAACATTTCCGAAGAAATTCGGGCTATTCCGGCCGAAATGCTCGAAAAAGTTGCCCAAAATTGGACTTTCCGAATGGACCACCTAAGACGCAGCCGCGGTCAACATTTAAATGAAATTATCTTCAAAAAGTAAATGTCATGAACCAATCTAACGTTTCAAATAAAGAACCGATGAGATTTTGCAAATTTTATGCGTTTTTTTTTTTTAAAAAGTTATCAAGCTCTTAAAAAATCACCCTTTATATTAAAATTGCTTTTTAAAAATTTTATTTGATCTAGCTTTTCACCTTTAAGTCTATTTCTTCTATCATTTATTATTTGCCCAGCTTTAGAAAAAACCCTTTCGGAAGGGACTGAAGTAGCAGGTATACATAAATATTTTTAGGAAAGCTCGTAGAGTTCTGGAAAAGTTGCCTTTTTGCTGTCCCAATAGTTTAAAGGGTTTTGATGTCTCTCAACGAAATCTTGTCTAAGATATTGTTCCAAAGAAATATGTGCATTAACACTAGAAATATGTGACAAATAGTTTTTGCTTCCGCTACTTTTTGGTCAAGTAGAGTCCAAAGAGATAATTTACTCTTATCCGCGGGTAATTCTATTACTGGGGCTGTAGCAGCCCTTTGGTTCCGCTGTATGAATGCTGATACCTCTTCTCCCAACCATTTTTGAGCATTACTAGAGTTACTTTCATTTCCAAAGGCAATCTTTTTAAACCGTGGGTCTAAGAAGTTCGATTTGGCACACATCTTGTCAGACTCTAGTTGGCCAAGTCGTCTCGAAATTACTTCCAACAAACTACTTTTCAAGCATTCTCCCTCTGTAGTTTTCATTTGCTGGGATCTTATTGCACATTGCAGTCCTCTGACTATAGGCCCCACTAGTGACATCGTTGGGTAGTTTTGTGCTGAAAGTTCTGTTGTCGTATGCTCTATCGGCTTCAATACAGCGATGGAATAACGTAACCTTTCCCATTCTGATGCATTTAGAAAGTTCGGTGCACTTGGTAAGGAAGTTAGTACAGCAGAGAACGGTTCTTTTATCAAGCATATACGTTCCATCATTATAAGGCCAGAGTTCCATCTAGTAGCAACGTCTTGCTTCATCTTAAGTTCAGCTACTCCCATTTGCTTTTGCATATTTTTAAGTTTTTCTGCTGCTTGAGAGCTATGATGGAAATATGTTACTATAGCTCTGCATTTCGTTATAAGCTCTAAAATCTGAGGAGCAGTCTTTATAGCATCCACAACGCATAAATTTAGGGTGTGAGCGACACATGGGTGCTGGTGTTTTTGCAGTATATCCCTTATCGCTTTTTTAATATTTGCACCGTTATCACTCACTATCGTCACTATTTTATTAAAAATTGACCACTCGTCAAAAATGCTTTTTAATTCTGTGGCTATATTTTGAGCAGTATGTGTGTGAGCCGAACACTTCTTTAGTTGCCAGGACTGCTGAGTTCATTTTGCTTTCCCAAATGAAATGACTAACTACAGACAAAAAAGACTTCTGGCTGTCAGTAGTCCACATATCTGTAGTTATAGAAAGGTGTGAAATATTTTGCAAAATGGCATGAAGCTTTTTCCGTGTCTCGTTATATTTGGAAGGCAACATTGTGTTGGAAAGAAGTTTTCTGTTCGAGATTGATTACAAAGGCTGAAGCTTTTGTATATATTCTCGAAATCCTTCATTTTCAACAATAGAGAGTGGTTGCATATCTCTTGTAACCATTTTAATAAGAGACTCATCTATACTTCTCTTTTCAGTTTCCGAAAGCTCAGATCGCGTGCTTGTAACAAATAATTTTGTTTGCATTGCTTTTCTTTTTAATGGTCCACCACCTGAAACATTTCTACTGGGTATTGTTGAAAAACTTGTAGTTTCTACGTTCACAGGAGGTACCAAAGAAGCACTACTTATCTCACTTTCAATAGTTTCTACCGTTAAGTTCACATCTCTTTGCGTTGAAGAACAGCTTGGCATATCTAAGTCAATTACAGCAGGTGCTCGTTCGATTATCGCCGAAGAAGTCTCCTCCACACTATGTGATGATGGATGCCTTCGTTGTAGGTGATCGTTCATATTTGATGTGTCACCAGCAAACTTTAAATTTTTTTACAAATATTGCAGTTGACGTTATTACCATTATTAGTAAAAAAACTCCCACACGGCTGATCTCTTTAATACAGGGCGCATTTTTGTATTATCTAATTATGTATAAAAACATTTTCAGCATTTTCTTTACAAAATACATAAATAAATTTTATGTTACCACAGAAATTAAAAATCGAATACCAATATCTATATAAGTTGCGACCCAATTCAAATGTTTTACTATTGATGCTGCAAATAATACCAACAGTTAAAACGGTTAAGTGAATATATAAAGGGTGATTTTTTAAGAGCTTGATAACTTTTTTTAAAAAAAAAACGCATAAAATTTGCAAAATCTCATCGGTTCTTTATTTGAAACGTTAGATTGGTTCATGACATTTACTTTTCGAAGATAATTTCATTTAAATGTTGACCGCGGCTGCGTCTTAGGTGGTCCATTCGGAAAGTCCAATTTTGGGCAACTTTTTCGAGCATTTCGGCCGGAATAGCCCGAATTTCTTCGGAAATGTTGTCTTCCAAAGCTGGAATAGTTGCTGGCTTATTTCTGTAGACTTTAGACTTGACGTAGCCCCACAAAAAATAGTCTAAAGGCGTTAAATCGCATGATCTTGGTGGCCAACTTACGGGTCCATTTCTTGAGATGAATTGTTGTCCGAAGTTTTCCCTCAAAATGGCCATAGAATCGCGAGCTGTGTGACATGTAGCGCCATCTTGTTGAAACCACATGTCAACCAAGTTCAGTTCTTCCATTTTTGGCAACAAAAAGTTTGTTAGCATCGAACGATAGCGATCGCCATTCACCGTAACGTTGCGTCCAACAGCATCTTTGAAAAAATACGGTCCAATGATTCCACCAGCGTACAAACCACACCAAACAGTGCATTTTTCGGGATGCATGGGCAGTTCTTGAACGGCTTCTGGTTGCTCTTCACCCCAAATGCGGCAATTTTGCTTATTTACGTAGCCATTCAACCAGAAATGAGCCTCATCGCTCATCGGACGTAAAGCGCGAAACACATTTCGAACCGAACACTGATTTTGGTAATAAAATTCAATGATTTGCAAGCGTTGCTCGTTAGTAAGTCTATTCATGATGAAATGTCAAAGCATACTGAGCATCTTTCTCTTTGCCACCATGTCTGAAATCCCACGTGATCTGTCAAATACTAATGCATGAAAATCCTAACCTCAAAAAAATCACCCGTTACATAGCTACAATTTCGAATCGCAATACATAACCAAGTTGCCAACCTGCTTAAGTCAAAGCCATTGGATTTTATCAAACCGACTAGAAACTGTCATTTAATCTTCCCAAATACCGATGACCATATGAATCTACTTTAGTCATCTTATTAATTTGGCGATTCCTCCTACATTATCGCTTTGTAAGTCTATATTTATTATTATTAATACTTTTCACTTAAATCTATTTTAAGCATCTATTATCTTCTACCACTCATACATGCATTCAATTTAATTTCCATTATCACACATAATTCAACATAAATCATTCAACATAATTTTGAAATACACGCAATTTAAGCATTATTCGTACATTTGCTGAATATAATACCATTTACTTGAAATGGAATAAATGAATTCGTACAAAAAATCTTTGCTAGATATTAGAGATGAGCGATATTGCGATTTTTAAATCACTGTGATTTCAGTGATTGCTATTTTTAAATCACTGTGATTTTATATTGCTATTGCGATCGCAACTTAGTCGACGTTAAAACGGAGACCTTTTGTTGTTGTTGTTGTAGCGGCAGATTCTGCCGATTTGACAGTGTTTGGCCGAATACAAGTCCGGGTCCCGTCCAGTTACGTACACCCGACTGTCGTGGGAACGACTGAACCTTTTGTCGTTATTGGCGGTAAATTCTCTTTTGGTTCCTGTAATTCGAGTCAAGTTTTTACGCCTTTCTTTTCACTACATTTTCGCAAATGTTGGAGCGGTTCGGCTACCTGAAACTTAGAGCTTATTGCATAGTTCATTTGTATGTTGGTATGATCCGCTTTTAATATTTTCAAAGAAAAACTATAAACTCCATAATCCATCAGAATGTTTTGAATACCCGCTAATAATATTTTCAAGACCAATTGGGAAAATATTAAAAACCCGTAATTTTTTTATTCCATATTTTTTCTGAAATTAATTAGTTACAATGATTGTTTTCAACACAAAAAGCTTTCAAATTTGGTTTTAACAATAAGTAAAATTAAAAATTTTATTAAAACAAATTAAAATATTCCATTTTGATTATATTTCATCTACCACTTCAAACATCACACTTCACTTCTTTTCCTTGATACATTTCCTGCCATTATTAAAAATTATAAGAACGTTACACTCAAAACTTCAAACCGCTATGACACAAAATAGCATATACGATATATACAATACCCTGAAGAAAGTTGTTACTTTTCTGCTATTTGCTATTGTGATCGTAATTCACAGGTTCGAACTGCTATCGTAAATCACAGGTTCGAACTGCGATCACAGTTTCGAACTGCGATCGCAATCGCAGTTCATAGAAGCGAACTGCTATTTAAAAAAAGTGATCGCAGTTGCGATTTGCGATTTTTCAATCACAGTGAAAAAATCACCGGTAGTGAAATATCGCTCATCACTACTAGATATCTACTTGCATAAAATCATTCATTCGAAAAATCATTCAATAGCGAAAAAATACTAATGAATAAAAAAAAAGTAATGAACGAAAAATTAGTAGCGAACAAAATATTCATTTTGAACGAAATATTGGTATGAACGAAAAAATAATAATGAACGAAAAATTAGTAGCGAACAAAATATTAGTTTTGAACGAAAAATTGGTATGAACGAAAAAATTCGAATGAACGAAAAAATAGTAATGAACGAAAAATTAGTAGCGAACAAAATATTCGTTTTGAACGAAAAATTGGTATGAACGAAAAAATTCGAAGGGACGAAAAAATAGTAATGAGGGAATTCTTGAAAGCTATCGAATGAATGAAAATTGCTGAACTATCGAATAACTTGATTGTTTTTATTCGATAGTCCCCAACACTACCAAAGAGTGTATTTCAACCCAGGGAATACATTACAGCCAGTGGAACCACTGCCAGCAACAAAATTGACCTTGACGAGTTTTTTCTCAATTTGCGTCAGTGATCCGTTTGCGAGAACATTGCTTTATTCGGAAATACCTTGATATTATACATGGAATGCATCGTCGAAGAAATCATTACGCAGAAAGCAAGGCCAACCAGTAGATGGACATCCAGGTGTACACTATCCACCCGAAGAACGACGTTTGCTTTCACAATCGGTTGATATTGATTAATGTACGCGGTTGAACTTCATTTGAGTCATTGCATTTAGTGAATGGTACGGTGTGTGCAACTTTTTAAGAAGCATGACAGCAATTACAATTGCTGGAAAATGATAATCAATTAAATCAAACGATGGACGATACGATAGCTACTTCACATGCTACTGAAGTTCGCACACTTTTCGCGATGATCATTTCAACATATCAGCCTTCAAATCCGCGTCAATTAAGGGATACGAACTACCGACTACCGACTACTGATGCGCACAGAACTGTACCAAACCAAAAATTTTTTTGTAGGCCAGCGTAATTGGTTTATTCACATAAATTGCCAGAAGCCAATATTTGAAACGGCTGACCTCATGCAGGACAGTACCATACAAGCTTACATTACTTAGTGTATGCCAGGGCGTATGAGTGATGCGCGGTGCGGTGGCTGGCAAGTGCTTGCAAACATAGTATACGATGAAATTAAAATGAGAATTGTAGGTAAACTACATAGAGCTGTCAGCTGACATCTACATAGTAGCGGGAATGTGGTTCCTCCTACCTAATATACCGACTACTGATGCGCACATAGCTGCACCAAACCAAAAAAAATAAATTTTTGTAGGCCAGTGTAATACGTCAAGGTGAAGTAAATCATATTTTCATGTGTCAAGGACTTTTTCACCAGCTAGCAGTTGACATGTACATATGTCAAAATTGAAACGATTGGCATATGAAAATCCGTTTGAACCAACAGCTACGATCAGAATAATACATTCATCTCCGCCGTGCTATAAATGCCGATGGCAATGCGAATAATGTGTGAATTTTACAACAATTTCACTTGCTTGACAGCCTTGACAGCAGTAGTTACCAAATACATGATACAAGGACCTTGTAGACTTTTCAATTCCAATTCACCCTGTATGGTCGACATTAAGTATTCCAAGCGATACCCAAGAGACCTGCTTGCTGAAATTATGACGGAAAATGATGAATATTATTCAAAGTTTATCAGACTCATATCAATGTGGAATATTGTAACTCCTGGAAGTCGATAAAGTAGATTTGAAAATATGTTAACAAAGGTAGCGATATGGCTGTCTTCGCTGTAACCAATGCAAGTGATGAAATATCATAATACCAGATGGGTTGCTGTAGCAACGAAGAGATTTGGCACGTCAACCATCGAGAACATTAACAAGTTTCTTCATAGTTTGTAAAAATAATGTTTTTACTCGCATTTTGCTGTATGCTGATATGCCATGCTATTACACATGGAATGCATCATAAGAATTCTTTCTGCGTCGAAAACAAGGAACACCAGGCTTTAGACGCTCTGGGTCGCATGTACACACTACGTCCAAACAACAATGAATGTTAGTATTTGCGGTTGTTGTTGGTGAATGTTCGTGGTCCGACATCGTTTAAACAACTGAGAACAATTATTGGATAGCTGTGTGCGACTTACCTTGAGGCATGCCAACTATTCAATTTACTTGGACTTGATTCGCACTGGGATGACACGCTCAAGAATTCCGTAATATCTTCCTCGCGGCACCAAATTCGTACATTGTTTGCGATTATCATGTCGACATGTTTCATAAAATAATACAAAAGATTTGTGGGTTAAGTATATGTGGAGATGATATGTCTGAAGATGTTATGCATTGTGTGCGCCGTCAAACTTCAAATCCTGCAAACTCCTGACTGCAGAAATTTACAATGAGACATTGATAATGATAGAAGATATGTGTTTATTGATGGAAAATAAAGTATTGTCATGTTTGGGAATGACAGCACCCAATCGTCATGTGTACTATGTATTAAACCATGAGTTGCAAAGAGAACAACAGTACGACATTGAAGCATTGGACGAAACAGTTCGTAAAAATGTTTCACAATTCAATCAACAACAAAGAGTTGCGTACGACACTTTGATAGAAGCTGTGAATAGTGGATCGGGTGGAATTTATTTCCTTGATGCTCCCGGAGGAACCGGAAAAACTTTCTTAATTTCATTGCTTTTGGTGAGAATCAGATCGCGAGATGATGTTGCTCTAGCGTTGACTTCATCTGAAATAGCTGCGACTCTGCTAGAAGGCAGGCGACCTGCACATTTCGCCTTGAAATTACACTTAAAGATGCAATTCACCGAAACACCAATTGCAACATCGCCAAAAATAGCGCCAATGGCCAAGATCCAACAGGTATGAAATTTGATTTTTTGGTGGGGCCATGATGCTGTTGTCAGGTGCTTTTCGTCAGACTCTTCCAGCCATTCCCTGATCAACTGTTGCTGATGAACTAAATGCATGGCTAAAATCATCGAATTTGTGGCAGAACGTACAGGCACTCCATTTAACAACTAATATGCGAGTATTTCTGCAACAAGATGAAACTGAAAGTTGTTAGACATTGGAATAAATAAGTCGCACTTCGACCGGATTCATCACATTTCCCACATATTTCTGTTACATCACAGAATTAAAAGAGGGTCTTATTAAGCGTGCATTCCCAGATATAGCGCGACAGTTCAATAAGCATAATTGGTATGGTGAACGATCAATATTGGCGGCGAAAAATAAATATGGTGAGGATCTCAATGCAGAATTGTTATCGTCATCTCAGAATTTTTTCCTTCAAATCAGTCGACATAGTCAACTATCCCACGGGGTTTTTAAATTCACTGGAAGTGCCTGCATTACTACCTCACAATATGCAATAAAAAGTAGGATCAGATGTCATCATCCTCCGAAACATTAATCAACCTCGACTGTACAATAGAACAAGACAATTTTCAGAAGTTTGCCGAATCAACTTGGAGTTTCCCTGTTTCGCGAATGGACAATTAGACCTCGTATGTATAGTTTATGAGAAAGATTTAAATTGATTAACATACAGTATCATAACAGTAAGTGTGTGTCAATATCAAATTTAAACCTCATAAATAGCCAATACTTCAGGAAAACTCTGTTTTGTAAATAAGAAATATGATGTGTCGAGAATAATAATAAAGCTTCATGCTTCATTCAAAAAAATGTTATTTTATTAAATACGGACTCGTTTTGCTTGTTTTAAAATTATTTTATTTTTCTTTTATCTACTGATTGAGGCAGTACGAAATCTGCCGAGTCAGCTAGGCAACTATAAATTTGGATATTTTAAAGGAGTTCTTTGTAATCACATTTCCCGACTTGGCATATGCACGAACACGTCAGTATTTCATCATATTTTAACTACTGGCCCACCAGTATGCGCACGACCGAGATGCAGCTGCATGTGCAAAATTTTAACTCCTTATTACGCTCGGTATTTGGCGTCCTTTGAATAGCAGCTGGGCAAGTTCTTTGCATTCAGTTCGCAAAGCTGATGGATCTTCGAAACCATATAGCGATTATAGGCTAGCAACGCTATATCATACCATTTCCTCAAGATTTTTTAACAATCCTACCAGATAAAATGGTATTTTCAAAACTAGATTTGCAGAAAGCGTTTCATCGGGTGCCGATTTACCACGATGATATCTATGAATTCGTCATTATGAAGCATTTGGCCTTTTTGATTTCAATCATATGACGGTCGGATTAAGGAATGCAGCGCAGACGTCTCAGCCTTTAATTAACGAAATACTTCGAGGCTTGGATTTTTCGCCCATTGCCAAACTGCGTCGAGCATTAAAAAGCATGAAACCGCCTAAGATCGCAACAGAGCTTAAATATTTTTGGCAATGCTTAACTTTTATCGGAGATTACTTTCAAACGCCTTAGAGTCACAAGACTCTCTATTCGCCATTATTTCTGGAAATAATAAAAACAACAGCATCATCTTAAATTGACATGAAGGTGCTAAACGCCATTTGGAGGCTGCGAAAGCCCAACTAGCAATCTGCGTTATGTTAGCTCCTCCACTAATGTAGAACTTTCATTATGGGTAGATGCATCCGATTTTTCAGCTGTAGCAGTTGTAAATCAATTAATAGATGGCAAACTTCGGCCACTAGGATTTTTCTAAAGAAAATTCTCATCAGCTGAAGAGCGGTATAGTACGTACGACCATGACTTTCGTTACATGGACCATAAGCCACTGGCATTCCGTCAACACCTCTGGCATTTAGGTGTGCCGGTAGCTCTTCATCATTATCTTGATCTACGCTGACGGCGTCGTAGTCAATAATGGTGGTCGTAAGTATTTGAATTCGCGATAATAGAGCAGCGGTTATATTTTTTCACCTTTAACATGTCGGATATCAGCAGTGATTTGCGATTTGAAATCTAATGGCTTAACTTGACGATCGGATGCCTTATGCAGTTGTTGACGGAATGCCAGTGGCTTATGGTCCATGTAACGAAAGTCATGGTCGTACGTACTATACCGCTTTTCAGCTGATGAGAATTTTCTTTAGAAAAATCCTAGTGGCATTCGACACTCACTAAAATTAAAATGTTTTATGTTACCTCCAAGTACTAAAAGGGTCTTTTGTGATATATATACAAGATGAACTATTCCCTTTGTGACATCAAAATTTCGACAAACTTTTCCTTGCGCTACACACAATCTGCCCTCCCTCCCACGGCCTGTGCGCTACTGTCAAGATGATGGTTGACAGATTCGTTTGGTCAGGCATTGCGAGAGATAGCAGATCTTTTGCTGATGTTGCATACAGTGCAAAAAAGTTATTCGACATAACAAAAGCTTACTCCAACGCAGAATAAATCCCAGTAGCCGAGTCGGACATTTCCATAATGACATTGTCAGTTCGGTTTCCAATATCGGACGGCAATCGGTCTTGCTTTACCGTAAGCGATTTACGTGATGGTCACAAAGGCCTTGCTAACTGGCTGGATTTTCTGTTTTGGATTATCCATCGACATAACGTTGGATCTCGTTCGCCAATTCGAAAGCCCCTACTCCAAAAACTACTAAAATATTTGGTAGTGACGCATTTAAAAACAACGCCGTATCATCCACAATATAATGAACTAATAGACCGATGGCATCGCACATTAAAGTCTGCTATTTTATGTCATAAAGTAGATCAGTGAACGACCTATTTACCTCTTACACTACTTGGACTGCATTCAACATATAAATACTTCGGTTCTTTTTCTTCTGAATTGGTATATAGATAATCATTACGATTACCTTCATCATTTCACCGAGCAATTTAGTAACCAGAACCAAATAGAAATCTTAGTGGAGCTACGCCGTATCAAGCGAGATCCGCTTCCTGTTAGTACAGCTTGGCATACTAACCAAAAAATCATCATTCATGACCATCTGAAGTCTTGTGATCATGTCTTCATCCGCCTTGATTCAGTCAATACTTTATTATCAGCACCTTAAGACGCTTCAAAGTTTTGAGTCGCACAACTAAATTCGAAATGGAAAAAAAGGAGAATAAAGTTCAAGTTTCCATCGATCGTCACACCACCTATGACTCTCTAGGAGGAGGGTACTGTGACAACACCATAAATGCTATTAATTTTTATTTGTCAATACATCCATGCGTTTTGACATTTTCTTATACTGTTGTAACCTGTTGCTACATAGTATAAAAGTTTTGTTCACCTAACGGTTGTACGATCACTTAAAACTAAACGAATCCGTGAGGCACTTGTGAACAAACAATTTTGAAAAAAGTGGGTGTGGCCTCACACTTTAACAAGTTTAATGTACATACTTATCTCCCCAACTTCTAATACTACAACAACCAAACTTGCAACTAATTACAAAAGATACATTAAATTTTACCTCCGAAATTATTTTTAAAACAGGGTCTGGTTTGAAAATTGGACGCTTGGTTCTGTTTTGGAGAATTCACATATCTCGGGAACCGCCCGACCGATTTCGACCAAATATTTCTATGTCACAGTGTGAAAATGGACTAAAACTTTGCACTAATACTTCCTTTAAAGTTATGTTGTGACCAAAAATTGTTCAAGCCCCTAGGTACCGAATATGGGGACCCCAGTATCTTTAATTGAATTTTTACTGAACATAACGGTCAATGTGTAAGATATACAATTGAAAATCAGATAAAAACCTTTATCCACAATAGAGAATAGAACAGAATAGTTTAATTGAGGTGATGCCCCGCGACCTAGGGTCTATTGTGCCCTCTCCTATATCACATGACCTCCCAGAGCCACAGCAGCCTGAACAGTTCCAGTAGTTTGCCGGGCTCGAGTGAGGTGATGTGATCCCTGCTGATATAAACGGAATCCAGAGCCTTAAGCCTTTTCCCACAGATTGCTGTGCAATCTAGGATTAGGTGTGCTGGTGTTTCCTGTTCCAGGACGCAGAACCGGCAGTTAGCACAGGAGACCATGCCCATGTTGGACAGGTGCTTCCTGAGCTTACAATGCCCTGTGTAGATTGCGACGAGGAGACGGAATTTCTCACGGGGGAGGTTAATTAATTCTTTAAACCTGGAGAGATTATATCCTCCTAGAAGCAGCTTGGCGTGGCTCAAACTTGCTGCCTGCCGCTAGTGCCGCTCTCTTTCCTCTCTCCTCCGTGCGGAGCAGCTCCTTAAGAGTGTGGGGTCCTACCGCTATGTACGGCCCTGGTCCCAACATCTTGGACGCTGTCGCCGTGCGGGCCAGTTCGTCGGCCTTCTCATTTCCTTCTACTCCCTTGTGTCCTGGTACCCAAATTAGGTGCACCCGGTTGCACAACGAGAGACGGTTTAGCCTTTCTATGCATTCCTAGACTAAAAGCGATTTGGTTTCATATGATGAGATCGCTTTTAGTGCCGCTTGACTATCGCTGAGAATAGCTTTGCGCTGGTTGCGATAGTTGCGGCTGAGGTTGACTTCAGCGCACTGACTAATGGCAAAAACTTCAGCCTGGAAGATACTTGGGAAGCAGCCCATAGGTATGAACAGCTTAGTACGCGGTCCCGCAATACCTGCTCCAATACCTTCCGGTGTTTTTGAGCCATCAGTGTACCACTGAATGGTACTGTCTTCCAGCAGCCTTTTCAGCGTGGAATCATTCCACTCCGTCTTGCTGCCTAGAGTTACTTTGAAATTCTACTTGAGGTTAATATTCTTCGTTGTGCTGACCCTTGGGAGGAGGGCCAGCGGTGTGCTTTCCGCTAGAGCATCCATCTGTCTAGAGGACATTATCTTTCCTCTTCCATAGCCTTCTGCTGACATTAGCAGCATGGTGTGCTTTGCTGCTAGTTTGATCACTGATGCAGCGGTGTGAGCTCTAGTACGACTTCCAGTGCCACCGTGGGGCATGTGCGCATTGCCCCCGAAGCACAGACACATGCAAGTCTTCGCAGCTTTGACAGTCTCCGAATCACCGAAGACTGCGCAGTTTTGGTGGCCCAGGCAACCGCTTCATAGGTGACGATAGGCCTTATCATGGTATACAACCATCTAATGATGCTTGGCTTGCATCTCCATGATCTACCGGCCAGGCGTCTACGAATCATAAGCGCTATAGTTGCTTTGGACAGCGTTAAGTTCAAATGCCTACTCCATCGTAACAATGAGTCTAAGATGAGGCCAAGAAATTTGACCTCCTTAGACATTTCCACCTCTGTGCCACCAATTGTTAGGGATCTCAGGCCCGGAAGAGATCTCCACTTAGTGAATGAGATCACGGTGGTTTGTGCTGAGTTGATATTTAGCCCTACCGTGTTGCACCATCCTTTCGCAAATTTAAGACTCTTTGAACGATGTCACAGAGAGTGTTCTCAAATCTGCCTCTCGCCATTATGGCAATGTCGTCCGCGTACCCTTGGCAGCGAATTCCATTGCGGGTGAGCAACGCGAGTAGTTCGTCTACTATCAGGCTCCATAGCAGAGGGGATAGTACTCCACCCTGTGGGCAGCCTCTCGTGGTGCGAAAACGAATCTTGCTTTCTGCCACTGTTGATTCTGCTACCCTAGTGCGCAGAAGGGCTTCTATCAATCTGCGTATGGGGGGGGTTACGTTCCTTCACTCGAGTGCCTTGATCACGCTAGTGTGAGACACATTATCAAAGGCACCCTCAATGTCTAGGAAGGCGCAGAGTTCAATCTCGCCATTATCCAGCGAATACTGCAGCTCAGACGTGAGTTGGTACAGAGCAGTATTTGTGGATCTACCCTCACTGTAAGTGTGTTGCCTGGCATGTAGGGGTGCGATCTTCAGCGGTCTTCTGATATGCTTGCCTATTACTTTTTCCATCCCCTTTAGCATGAAGGAAGTCAGACTTATAGGCCGGAACGTTTTCGTTAACGAATGCTCTCCTCCCTATCTTGGGGATGAAATTTACTTTTGCAAATCACCATGGCTCAGGGATATACGACATCGCCAGACTGTCTCTCATCAGCCTTAGCAAGTGTGGTTGGAGAATGTCCATACCTTGCTGCAAGAGGACCGGGAAGACGCCGTCCACTCCCGGTGACTTGTAGCTCAAAAAGGAGGTCAGTGCCCACCTGACTGAGTCTGCAGTGAACAAGTTCCTTGCAGTCAGCCTTGAACCGTCTCCGGGAAGTGCGTTTGTAGGAGTGTTTCCGCCCTCTCCTCCGTGCTTGTCGTATATGCCCCGTCCTGTCTTTTAGGGATAATACTGTGTCCGTCTTACCCTCTGACGACGCCTTGAGCAGTCGAGCTGCCTCCGGGGTCGAGGAGACACTATCACAGAATTTCCTGAAACTGTTTGACTTGGCAAGCCTAATCTCCTGGTTATAGATTGTTAGGTGCCGTTTGTAGTCCTCTCAGCTGCCTGTGCGCTTGGCTTTGTTGAACTGCTTACGCACCCTAAGTCTAAGAGCTGAGAGTTTACTGGACCACCAGGGGCAGATTTGTTTGTTGGTGGTCGCTTTCAGTGGGCAGGCACAATGATAGGCGTCCATAATGGACTGGTTTATGGCATTCATTCTGCTCTCCAGTCCAACTGTGGTGGACCTACCATCCGCCTACCCTACTCCACTTATGCTGTGGCTGTCTCTCCCGGAAAGTATGCGGATGCAAGGACGAAGTCCGATCCTTCCTTGTCCTTCACCTGTACCGCCACCAGATCTTGCATTAGAAACTCTGAAATATAGAAAATAGTCTATATCAGCTCCAACGACTACACAAGAATGGGGTCTCGGGGTCTCGCTACAGAGATCCCAGATTACCGTGCTCTTTCTCGAGCTGAGGCCTCTTACCTCTCCTCTGAAAACCCAAGGTTCCTGGATTAGGAGGATGCCCAGGTTATCCGAGATGAACCTCTTCACGATGACCGCCGGGGCTGTCAGTTCTATGCCGGTTCTGAAGCTTATAGTATAGGTTCGATGAGAGACAGGTCTTCGTCCTCGATCTCTTCATCAACCTGCATCTCCAGCCCTTCCAGAAGCTCTTGGGTGGATGGCAGAATGCCTTTCTGCTCATCGGGGAGCTCGTTACTTTTGGTTGCATCCGCGGAGGTGGTCGCAACCTGCCCAGCCGAGATGAGGTCGTTGGGGGACTCGTTTCGCTCTCCCGAAACCACAGTGGCAGTCGGTTCATGCGCTGCTGGGCGGGTTACGGGTGGAGCCGGTGCTACGGTCATCCCCGTCGTAGGTTCTTGGCTCGTAGACGTGGCTTTGGGCCTCCATGGCCTCACTACTATCTTGCCGAAGCGGAAGTTCAGTCTGAATCCCTTCTGCCTGATATACTTGTAGGATTCGTCATCCATCGTAATGTTGAGGTTCCATCCAGAACCCTCAACACTGCTTGTTACGACCTTCCACGCCGAGGTACTTAAACCTTCGTTCTGGTTTCTCACCAGACTGAGCGCGAAGTCGTAGCTCTTGTCTGCGCTTCTAGGAAAGAACGCCACCATGCTATGCAGTTGCGGTATTTCCTCGCCTCTCCTTACACACAGGGCCGGACCCTTCCAACTCACTAGCCTTGGCGTGATTTCTTTCAGCCAGGTGGCCGACCTCTCATTCTGGCAGTCGACCAGCAGCATGCCGCCCTTAAAGAAAATGCCGTTAAAGGCGCCGATGTAGCATTCGCCAATAGACAGGGCATTCACTAGGCAGTCCTGGAGAGCCGTCAGCTGTTCGGACCCTAGGGCCTCCGCCGGATAGTTTCGGGGCAGCACTGCCATCCGGATGCTACTCACCGCCTCCGAGTACTTGCGGCTTGCGGTTCTCATCGGCTGCTGGTTGGGGTTGGAGCCCTTTCCATTGGCTCCCTGTGGTTTATCTTCCTGTATTCTTTTGGGCATTGGTGGCTCCTGAGGTGTTATTTGGCCGTTTTTCCTTTTCTCCTCACGACTGGGTACCTCTTGGATTGCCGGCCGTGCTTCGCTTCGTCCCTCCGACGAGGTTGCTTGAGCTCGGCGACGCCTCCGATTCCTGCGTCGATCCTGATCGAGGAGGTTGCGGGGGCGGCGCTTGCGCGATTTACCGTGGTCACGATTGACACACTACGCTGAGTGCCGTGTGCGTGCTCCTCAAAGAGTGCACGTACTTCCGGCGACAGGGCGTCCAGGAAGCTAAACTTTCGTCTAGCCTCTGGCCACTCTTGCTTGCGGTACTAGTGCTGCTGCTGCTGTTGTCGTTAGCTGTTGTTGTAGATGTTGTTGCTTTTGTTGTCGTTGTTGTTTTTGTTGTTGTTGTTGATTCATCTTTTTCGTACGTAATTATTTCATCAATTTAGCGACTAAAAAGCTAAAAAAAAATAGTATTTAAAAAAGGGCCCCAGACCCGGATTTGAACCCAATGACAGCTGCAGAGGACAAGAAAACTTTGGTTTTCAACAGCATTGTTATCGAGTAGAAAACAAAAGAATATAGAAAATCAGAGCATAATATAACATTGTCATCCATTAACCAATATATGTACATACATATGTATGACTTAAAATACAAATAGTACCGTTACCTTTTCTACAATTATTTTACCATATGCATTTTTTCTTATTATTTATCACATTACGTGTAATTAATTGTGATTAAAATTGTATAGTTATATTTTTGATTAAATATCGTGTTAAATAATATTTAAATTTAAAGAAAATGGAAGTCGTCGTTACTGTGTCAAACAAAGGAAGTAATAAAATATTTTTAGATAGTTTTGATTACCATTTTCATTCCAAAAATGAAAAGAAGAAAGAGTTCCGCTGGTTGTGTGCGCAAAGAAAATCCCTAATGTGTAAAAGTGTTGTTGTGACAAAAGAAAATAGTGGCGATCATGAAAACAACGCGCTCCTACTGCCCATAATCATGATCCCATAGGCCCATAAACATAAAATATCTCGTGAACTTGAATTTAGATATAATATTGAGTATAGAATCGCGGCGATTTTAAACCTTCAATGTATTTCACACAGAAAAAGGGGATTTTGATTTTGGGGATTTTGATTTAGGGGATTTTGATTTGGGGTATTATGTGGTACACCCACATGCAGCCTCTGCCAGCATGCCGTGCTGTGCTGCGGCTTAAGCCCCTGCACAACGACAAGGTGCCTACCATTCTCGACAATAGATTTTTTGTGTATTAAAAATAGGTTGAACCGGGTGAATACTTCCTTATATACCGAATATAAAGATTTTCGAACTTCCAGGTCACTTTATGCTATATATGTAAATATATCGGGCAATATTTGAGTTATCTCAATGAAAATGTTTTGTAACATATTTTACTTTAACAGTAAATCGTTGTGCCTAAAATAGATATGTATGTACAATTGGGCGTGAACTTGACCTACCCCCATATAACTATTACCAGGCTTTTCGAACATCCGACTTGATCTTTAATGAAAGCCAGGCAATAATTTTTTAGTATGTGTGTATGATAATAGTTAATAATCCTTTTGGACACCAACTCTAAAGCAGGTGGCACGTGCCTACTCCGCATACCTATGAATAAGTATATATTTTGTACTATGAGACATAAGAGTAAAGTTTTGCACAGGGCGATTTGTAGGTAGTAACGAGGCACGCAACAGTGCCCCATCTTGCTGTGGACCTTTCAAATTATTTTTCCTGTCAATACAAATTTTTTTCCCTAATATACCGCAGTTCAAAGCTGGAAGCTTTCAGCTGCCATACGAATAGACGAACAAAATATAATATATATTTTTTCTAGCTTTGTTGAAACCAAAGTTAACGTTTTCTCTATATTATACTAAGCATACATATGTATATCAACAGTGTTTCTAGGTCTATCATTGCAATCGTTATTAGTAGAGTTTAAAAAATATAAGGGCTGTAAGCTTCTTCCTACCATAGTGCTATCTGGAAATTGTGACTATTTAAAATACAGTCTCTAGTTTCTAGTCACAAAATATTGCCTTAAATTGTCAGCTGGTAATAAACATGTCAGAAAAGTAATAAGAAAAGAGTAAACAAACAATGAGCGAAGAGGTAGCACCTTTTCTGTTAATTTTACAATTTTGAAGAGAAATAAATATTGTTTAATATCAATGAATATAATTATTAATTCCTTTATAACACAAACACTAATAAGTAAGATTTCGCACATTTGGGGAATAAGAAGGTTTCATTATTATTGTAGGAATCACTGTTTAGGACACAATACTGCATTGGAAATAGAAATTTATCTGCCAAGAGTCAGTTTATCATATTTCGAAATATAAGACATACATAAGTGCAATCTTGTGATGGAACATAAAAATGTGATAATAAAGTTCCCAAATGTAACAGAGCATTACAACACCCTAAAAATAGGGTGAAGTATATAGATGTCAGGAAAATAAAAAATGTACTCGTATATAAAGCATAACAATATTTCTAATTTCCATTATAAATTTGGAATTAAAGGTGGTGCTATTGACTGAACTAATATTGCAATAATTACACCGTTTTCGTTCTTGTTATACATACCACACGAATCGAAAGGGCTACTTAGTATTAACGTAGAAGCGGTAGATTCAAATATTAATTTTATAAAAATAATCAATTTATGAATTTTAGATTGGTGACGACAAACTTTTTTCGCCCCTTGAATTCGCGTCTTCCTGTTTCATGCCATGACTCCGAAATTTGGAGAACGCCTCCGGCCAGGATAAAATTTAAAAGGGAGCATGTTTCTGGATCTTTTGAGTGGCTTCTTAATGACTCAAAATATCTATTGGAGCTATGGCTTCTAACTCCTGTACCAAACACATCTGTACAAAATGGAGTTCTTTATATTAAAATCCATATTAAGGGCGGGAATGTCATTGAAAGAGCCTTTGGGATTTTCAAGTCGCGTTTCCGGTGCCTATCCAAAGAGTGGGTACTAAGGTATACAATACTTACACCTGCAAGCGCCGCGTCCTTGGTATACTTGCGCAATTCTTTACAGCATGAAAGACATAAAGGGTAATCAGAATCCGATGCATCGTTGCATATGCAAAAGTGTAAATGTAGCATTTTCCAATAGATCGTAAGCGACTGTTTTTTTTTTATATCCCAATGCAACCCTGTTCATTGAAATTGTGAAATAAAATATTTGGTAAATATTCTCAGTAGCAATCATGCCAAGGAAAAGCGAAAGAGAAAAAATTCTTAATTATTTGGTAGAGAATACGGCAAATGATATTCTTAATATAATAGGTAAAAGTTGGTGACTAAATATCTTTTTTTAATCAGGGTTCCTTTTTTTATACAGAAGTGGACGAAGATGGTGAGGCGGTCGATAAAATTTTAGATGAATTGAATATGAATGTTGAAGTAGTGCTTTCATGCCGGCGTGGAGCAGAGCATGAAGTCCCAAAGTCACCAGTATGGCGAAATGAAATCTTGAATAAATTCGACGAAAACCGGTTTCGCCAAATGCTTCGAGTAAGCAAGGAACAATATAACAATATATTTCACCTAATTAAGAACGATCCGGAATTCAAGAAAGCACATTCCTCGAAACAGATTCCTGTGGATTTGCAGTTAGCAATTGTACTTTATCGTCTGGGCTCATGCGGAGAGGGTGCTGCATTGAAAAAAATGTCAACATTATTTGGTGTGGGAGATGGTGGAACTCTATCCATAATTACGAAAAGAGTTTTCAGTGCTATTCTAAGGTTAAGAGATTCCTTCCTTTTTTGGCCAAGTGAAACAGAGCGATCAGAAATTGTTTATGCTACGTATTCCGAAGTGTCATTTTGCATTGGCTATATTGATGGTACGGAGATAAAGCTAGCAGAATCGCCAGTTATCGATCCTATATCAATCTTTTCTCGTAAGCACATATACTCTATCAAAGCCCAAATAGTTTGCGATTATAAACTTAAAATACGACACGTAATGGTGGGACATGTTAGCAGTTGGCATGATGCGAGAGTATACCGCAGCAGCTCACTTTTCTTGCAAAAAGACAAATTTTTTTCGTCACAGCAGTGGTTAGCTGGTGACTCAGCCTATCCTTTGTCCGAAACTATGATAACTCCATTCCGAAGTAATTCTCGATTGATAGACATAAATTCTCGAATTAATTTCAATTTGCGTCATAGTAAATTTCGAGTTCGAGTCGAGCATTGCTTTGGCCTATTGAAGGAACGGTTTTGCAGTCTTAAGGAGTTCAGAGCACGCCTTATAAATAAAGAAAGCCACAATTTATGTTGTGATTGGTTTGTTGTGTGTTGTATATTGCACAACATACTACGAGAGGATGACAGCACAAACTACGAATATACAAATCTCGATGAGGACACTACGTACACTGATGACAACGGTAAGGAAAGCGAAGATGTACAACCAAAAAGAAAAGGGGAAACTAAAAGGCTAGCAATAAATTCATTAATGTTTGAATAAACCATAAAAAAGTTAAATTTTGGATTACTTCATGCATTTCATTTTTATTTCATACATAGCTATTCGTTCGTCTTTTTCCATTTCTAGTCTTTTTATTTTTTCATCTTGCTCCACTTTAATTTTTTTATGTTTTAGCTCTTCTTTTTTCAATTCAATTTCAGCTTTTTATAGTTCTAGCTGCTCCGACTCTTCTTTTTCAAACTGAAGCTTTTCTTTTTCCAACTCCATTCTGTTTTGCTGGTAAACCATCAAACAAGCCGCTGATGTTTTGGGAGCCTGCATTGTGGAAAATTAGCCCCAAGTGGGAGTGGTTGCTGCGAAACTGTTGGCGGTGGAACTACTGGCGGTGAGGCTATTGTCGGTGATATTGCTGGTGGGGAGATTATTTGCGGTGGAAATGCTGGTGGCGAGGGTATTGGCGGTGAAATTGCTGGTGGAAAGACTATTGGCGGTGAATATACCTGTGGGGATATTGTTGACGGCTGTGGCGCGATAAGCGCCCGTGTCGACAGCGCAGAAATTATTTTGCGCATGCGATTTAGCTCCGAAAACTTTGTTTAGGCGATTGTAATGGGGGCACATTTTTTCAATTTTTTCTGTAAAAGATTTAATCACTTAAGTTCCCAAAGCACTTTCAATTCTTATTATTTACCTTCAAATTTGCCAACGCCCACATCCATTTCATCAATTCCAGCGCCAGTTGAGGTGCGATAATCATTCGCTTTTTTAAATGTACTTTTTAGGTGGCGTACCTTCCACCGCAGCAAGTCCCACGTGGCTTCGATTCCCTTAACCACAATGCATTTTTTTGTAAAAAAAAACTGTTGAAGCCTAATAAAAGTAAATAAATAAGCATTTATACATTTCAAACTTCTTAAAATGTTTACCTCAATTTCATCTGCTTCCTCCAAAAAATACAGAAGCTTGTTGATTTCTTCTTTTGTCCATTTTTTGTTCGGTCGCTTCCTTTTCACTTTTGTTATCGCTCATATTGCTGTAAATAGTTTTATTAAGTTTTTAATTGTTAATTCTTTCAAATTTCTTTTCTTACCAAAAATTTTACCTGGCGCGCCAAAAATCGAAACAAATACAATATGTATGCAAAAGAAATCAGCTGTCCGGGTTACTTCCAACTCGGACGGTTCAGTTTGCTGCATAGGCCCTCAACCTGTCAGTATTCTTTCTACTTTTGCTTTTCTGGTCCTCGATCGTGTTTGGTTTTTCCAATGGTTCAAACACTGTAAAAAAAAATATTTATTACAGTTGAAATATATATGTATATAAATATATTTATATATATGTAAAGATTTATTTCCTTCCATTTGGGAGGTGAGAATGATGGATCGGATCATATTTTTGGAGCTTCATCTCAGATATACAAGTAAAAGTAAAATCTAATTTGTAACCTTTCTTACCTTTGTTTTCCATTTTCAAATATACATATAGACAATATATATAGAGATTATCACAGATAATAATGGATTGTCGATGTTTATGGTTTAGAATATTCAATCAGGTAAAAGTAAAAAAAAATATATATACATATTTCAAATAAGTTTCGTAACTATTGCATTTCAAAGACAACATTTTATTTTTAATTTTATAGGTAATTATGCTTTATGCGTTAAATAAAGGTTTATATTGGTTTTACGTATATATCGCAAAATTTTTTATGACTGTCTGTACTAATTGTAAAATCGTCTGAAGTCACTAAAATTGTCTTTAATGTAGAGAGCTGTGACGAGCACTTACCAAAACTTTTTATTCCGGGGCAATGCTTTTGCATTAAAAACAAAACACAGAACTACTTGTTAAATTCGCTTAAACGCTTTTATTCAATTTTAAATTATTTATTAATACAATAAATAATACTTTTATGTGATACTATTGCTAATTGAATTCCAGAGCATAGTTTGAAAAATGCTTGATTAGCAAAAAGTATGAATTCCATACTACATTTTAGTAAATTCTAAAGTCATTATTGAATAATTCGATTAATAGTCTGTAAGAAATCTTATTATATTACTTTTAACTAAAAATCTTAAATATACAAAAGGCAACATAATTTATCAAACATTTCTACAGTTTTCAAATATGTAATAAGTATTTATGGAAATATGAACCCCTTTTATAACACCGCCTTAATTTAAAAAATATGTATATCGTAAGAAATAGAAATACAAATTTATGTGCTTGCAGTCTGAAGTGCTAAAAACAATTTTGGAGTCCACATAAGTAGGTATAAAAATACAATGAAAAACTATAAGTTATCAATTGCAAATAAATATATAGTACTGTGTGAAAGTATGTATATCCAAAAATAAGTTCACTGCTATTTCTTAAGCATGTTTACTTAATATTTTCATACACATATTTTATAATTAGTAAATATTTCATTGTTTTATGCACTTGCTAGTACATAAGCATTGTTGTTACCTTATAAGTTTCAGGTGCAATGCTGTAAAATATCATTATTTAATTAATTTTATATTATTGAGTATTTAAAAATTACTTTCAGAGAAAACAAGCCCTATATCATATGTAGGCCATAATACCATAAGAATTATTTCACTAGCACAATATTTCATATGTTATTATTACGCCCATAAGTACTTAGGTATATAGTATATGTGTATATATCTGTAAATTCCATAAACCTTTTTAGATATTGACTTATGTGTTAATGTTTCGTTTCATTTTTAAATAATATTTGCTGTTGAAAACAGCCTAATAATACATGCGTATATATATATTATAAATATACATATATATATCGGCTGATACAAATAGTTATTTATGTATACATACATATGCACTTGATACATAATACCTCGTGTCAAGTACACCATAGCCTTAAATAATCGATAAGGTTATAAAAACTTTCAGTATATTATTATGTTAGACTTTAGGCAAAACATGCTCGAATTTTACAAATGGCATTGTGTACATATTTCCATTGTGGTTTGTGTTATTCTAGCTATTACTCTAAAAACTGACAAATATTCGTAAAAGTTTTATGTATCATAAAAAGTTGCGTATTTGGTTGGATTATTTTAGGCACTTTTGTTTTTAAAGAGTTATTGATTTATTGATGAAATTTTGCATATCGTTATTGATTGCGTCAATCCAAGCGCATGTAATGCATTTGTAGCTCACTTCTCATTTTAAATTATTTATTAAGATCAACAAATTAACTATCTGCTTCCATTTTCCAATTAATGTTTTTATTTTTATTTCTCTAATTAATGTTCTTACTATAAATATCGTACAATATTATTGGCTTTCTATATTTAAACATATGTATCTTTGCATATGACGCTTTAATACATACATATGTAATGGTTTCATTTTCATTTTACAATGGACATTTTCATCAACGTAAATCAACGTCAATGTAAATTTTTATGTAGATATATGAAAATAATAAAAACACTATATTTTTGTAAATATTATTGTTACCATTTATATATCCTTTAGAAATATGGCCATAATTGTACGCATCAGCGCAAATATAGTACGTATATTTCCATACGCTATTCAACATTATTATTCACACTTGCAATCCACAAACGCCATACAAATATTCAAACGAATATAACGATATATATGTATGTAACGGTATTTTTTGTTTAAGGATGAAGTCATGTGTAGAAGTTCACACAAGTGAAGAAAATTGTCTGACTGCCATGAGTGGCCAGAAACGGTTCTCTTCGCCCACGTCCCGAAGAGAAGGACGATGTGACCAAAGCTGAATTCTATGGGCGCTTGGAGTGCATCTATGAGAGATGCCCTGACCACGATGCCAAAATCGTGGTTGGCGACTTTAACTCCAGAATAAGTAAAGAAGGTAGCTTTGGTACAACGTTCGGTAAATTCAGCCTCCATGATGAAACATCCCCAAATGGGTTGAGGGAAATACGGTTTACTGTACCAGATTTCAACATAACATATTTGCTATATTATTATTTTAGAAACTAAATAAACGAATTATGAGTGAATGTATACTCAAGACAAATGATCAAGAAAATTCATTTAGCGAGACTGCCGAAACGCGTCGACTAGAACTGCAAACTAATTAATGGGATTTCCATAATCTTTGATGTATTCTTTTTTATTCAGTTTTCAATAAATTAATTAGCCATTTTTATTAATAACTTCAAAAAAATTGATAAAGACGCCATTTATCAAATGAATAACGCTGACATTCACACACTTACAAAGTGACCTTTGGGGATACATATCACGAAAAATTTATGGACAAAAAACCAAAAAGTATTAGAGCTCAAGTTAGGCATTCAAGAAGCTTGAGAAGATTTTAATCATATGAAATAGCTAAATTTAGTGAATTCGATGTCAAATCGTATTTTTGAAGTTGTTAATTAAAATGGAGATTCCTATATTTATTGAAAACTTGTAAAAATGAACATATAAAGATTAAGTTGGTGCGTTTAATGGAATATGTACCAACTTTTTGCCATATTAATAAACGAAATTAAATTAAATATAATAACAACAACAGCAACAATAAAATAGATTTTTTGTATTAAATAAACATTCACATTCAGCCTTATCGTAAACTTCACGTGAATAAATCATTCCTAGGTATTTTTATTTTTACGTGAACGAGAAATTCATATACCGAATTTCTTGTGAAATGTTCGAATTTCGATTACCTGCATAATTATGGCCGTAGTTTATATAAAAAGTTCTTAAAATCAAATAAATCTTAATATATAAAAATCACGTGTCACGTTGTTTGTTTGCGATGGACTCCTAAACTACTGAACCGATTTTAATGAATTTAACAATAAGGCTGATTATCTTAGCAATCAATATAACATAGAACTACTTTTAAGTAATCCATTGACAAAAGGGAGAGAATGAAGCTAAATTAAAATTAAGACTGATTTTTAACAAATTAAATTAAATGTTAAGTCTAGTCTAGCTTGAAGAAACCAACAAGTACACACCTTGAAACTCATAAGCCTAATGTGTTAGAAATGACTGAGCGATCACACGTATGGTAAACTCATAGAAACTCTAACAGAAATCTCTGATAGCGTTGTTGGGTTATTAACAGTGATTTACTGATAGATGTATTGCTGGGATGGTAGCCTTAAAAACACATTTTCATACTTGGCTTGGTTGCGCCCGAGTAGTTTAAAATTCATAAGTACAGTCAATAATATACATACAAATGATTAAATTTCACTATTGTTGACACTTGACAACATTCTTGGATCCAACAACTAAAGGATGCTTTAGAAAGAAGGTTTTGGGAATATAAATCTCTATCTAGATTTCCAGTGATTGCACATAACCTATTTGTATGTATTTTCCAGTATTTTAATAAGACATAAGAACCGCGGAAATATACAAATTGTAAAGAAACCTCTATTTTATTTAGGACTCCTGATTTTGAAAAATAAAATTATGAAATTCATACACATTATGTGAACATTTGATTCTGATCGAATTTCACAATATATGGGTGAGTGTTTTTTTTTTTTAATTATTAAGTTTTTTCAATCCCGTCACGAAATTTCCTTGGAAATATCCTAAAAATAACTCTCAGAATTGTTCACTCCACTTATTTGCTACAAAAAATCGCTATCATTAATATTTCTAGAGATATTCCACTTTTTAAGTAAGGTTGTATGGAATTTTCATAGATTTTTTATTACATACCATCTATGAAAAGTCAGCTTGGGGAATGTTTAGTTTAGTATCTCATTTTGAAGAGGTTTTGCGCAAAGGGGGAGGGGGCGGGGGGCTTGCTACCCCCCTCATTAGAAAGGTAATGAATGGAATTTTTGAATAATACCACCCCTTCCCCCCCTAGGACCCCGGGGGGCTCCAGGGCAGCCTCCTGAAAATGGTGTAAAATCGTAGTTTTTCCATACAATTTTCACTAATTATTATAAAATTTGTGTATTTTTACGCATAGAGTGACTCTATGTTTATTATTTTTATTATTTCAATGAATTAAAGTGGAAATCCACTTTATTTAAATAATAAAAACACTGAAAATTAAAAATTGTATATGTCTCGGTAATAATGCATACAAGTAGTTGAAGTACCAAGATAACCCAACCAACCATTTATACAAGACCCCCTAAATAATAAAATTGGGTTTTCATCGCGTGATTTTTTCCAAATTTTGAATATTTTTTCAGCATAATATACTGCATTGAAACAAGCGCCGCAGGCGAAAATTTGGAATAAAAAATCGCGCGATTTTGTATTCCAAATTTTCATTAAATCTTCAGTATAATATATTACATTGAAAGAAGCGCCGCAGGCTAAAATGTGGAATAAAAAATCGCGCGATTTTTTATTCCAAATTTTCATTATATTTTCAGTATAATATATTACATCGAAACAAGCGCCGCAGGCGAAAATTTGGAATAAAAAATCGCGCGATTTTTTATTCCAAATTTTCATTATATTTTGAATATAATACATATATTACATTGAAACAAGCGCCGCTGTATATAAGACCTACCATTTTGATTCGTTGGGTTATTACTATCTTCCTTTTGTGCATATTTTCTTCGTCGTTTGACAGTTCATATTCAGTAATTTTGCTTACATTTCAAGGAACAGTATAACACGTAATTGAAAGCTGTTTTATTTATTAAATTTTACATAAAATTGCAACTTAAAATTCATAATTTATCATTAAATCAATTAAATATATTTCAAAGAATGTGTGTGTGTTAAATTGGTTAAATTTTTTGCAAGCAGTGCAACAAAAACTTCAAAAGAAGAGAGCCATTGTTTGAGCAAATGTGAAAATGAGCGTTTTTTGCGTACTTATATCTAAAAAACAAATTAACATTTAACAATAAATTTACATTTAAACAAAAGTTTAATTCATTGGCTATCTGTGCTATATAAATTTAAAAAAATCCGTGCACGCATTTAAGAGAAATAAGCAGTGAAAATGAGATACTAAACTAAACCCAACCCGTCAGCTTTAGAGCCCCGTACTACCTCACCGACTCACCTGTGAGTTACGACTTTGTTGCTAAGAGAGATGGGCTACAGACTGACCCATTCATGAGTTTTACAAGAAATATTATACCAAGCATCTCTCTACGACTAGCGAGTGTCGAGAGATTTATAACTTTTAAGCGGTTAGTGTAAGGGGGAAGATTTAAACTGGAATCCCAATGCAAATGATTTAAGACAAAAAGTAAAAATTGTTTTTGAACGGACTCCGAATGGACTTGGTAACTAGGGTTCCAAACCACAGAAGCCTACTCTAATATAAGCTTCACCAGGGATGTAAAAAGAATTTTTGTGGTTAGCGGATTTCTAAATTCTTTAGGCCAACGTTTAACAAAACTAAGAGCGCCTTTAGCTTTAAAAACCGTGGAAGATGCGAGAAGATTAAAATTGAGTTTGGGGTCCATAGTTACTCCCAGATCAACGAAACTGCTTACTTGCTCCAACCTAAAGTTTCGTATTGCGTATGAAGTAGGGTCTACAGATCTACGTGAAAAGCACATCGTTTTACATTTTTTAATGTTCAATGGCATGTCATTTCTATCACACCAAAAAACTAGATTGTTTAAGTCTGTTTGCAACTGACATCTCTCGCTGTTTGAAGTATACGTTTTAAAAAGTTTTACAGCGTCAGAATATAATAAAACTTTTGAAAACTTAACAACAGATGATATGTCATTAATAAATAACAAGAACAGAACTGGACCAAGATTTGAGGAACGCCTGAAGGAACATTGATTATGTCAGGAAAAGTATCGTTAAATATGACTTGTTGAATGCTATTACTAAGATAAGAAGCAACCCATTTTAAAAATATGGGTTGAAAACCAAGAAGATCAAGTTTATTCAAAAGAATTGAATGGTTTCCTTTATCAAAAGCTTTACTAAAAATCTGTGTATATAACATCAGTATTCTTATTCTTCCTAACGGGGCATCTCGACAGGATAAAATCTATGTCTTACTAACTGTCAAATCTATTGCTATTGCCATTGCCAAATCTGTATGTGAGCATTTGTTATCATAACATAATCATTTGCGCAAAGGCGTAGGGTAGGTAGCTTCGAGCTGATGTAGCGCATGTTTTGAGCTCTTGAACTGTTTAAATCTTTTATGAAGAAAATAAAAAAAAGGATTACGATCCTTTTGGTTACAAATGTATTTCTGGGAAAAATAAAATAATAACAAAGGATAAAGATCCTTTTTTTACAAATGTATTTCTGGGAAAATAAGAATTCATATTTTTGGACTACTATATAATAATTGTGGCATAAATTATTAAATTTAAGATTTCGCTCATTCCCAACCCAATTTGCATAATTATTCTGTAAATTAACAATATTAAACTAAATATAAGTTTTTTTGAAAAATGCTATTTAGAAAATGTACTTTATTTTATTTTTATAATATAACACAACTCAACCGTCTTAATACTCGCTCTTCTAAATTTCATATTACCGAAATGAAAATGCCGTCGGCATATGTGTAAATGGGATATGTTGCCTCCTCGAAATTTTCATAGAAATGAAAACTGCGCTGTCAAATTGCTGAAGTGACAGCTTATTGCTTACAATATATGGCAAACTAATTAGTTTTAGTAATTAGTTTACCATATATTGTAAGCAATAGGCAATATGGAGTCTCCACAGGCAATAGGCACGGCAATACAGTTAGTAAGACATAGATTTTATCCTGTCGAGATGCCCCGTAAAGCCCGTTGATATATGTGATACAAATTCAAGCAAATTGGTTATTGTAGATTTCCCTTTATGAAAACCGTGCTGAGGACAAGAAATTAGTGGAGAGATCCGGAAGGTTATGTCGTCTGCTATAATTGCTTCAAAAAGTTTAGGTAATGCAGACAACTCTGATCTGTAGGAATTTAAAGAAAAAATATCACGATTTTAGTGTATTTTCTATGGAAAATTTTTACATGCCTAGGTCCAGTTCTTAAACTTAATATTAAAGGCTAAATTATCAGGGAATTTGTTTTAGGGTATTTCCAAGGAAATTTCGTGACGAGATTGAAAAAAATTAATAGTTAAAAAAAAACACCCTAATATATGTATACCCCTAAATACACACTTTTATTTTTAAACAAAAACAAGTGGATTATTGAGAATAAAATACTCTACCGAAACGTATTTAAAGTATAATTTTCATGATTTTTATAATTCCTCAATTCTCAGAGCAGTATATATAGAAACTCGAATATTTTTAACGTTATTAATTTTTTTGCAGTTTAGATTGTTATTGATATTTTGTTTTAGAAATAAGCCCAATGATTATTTCATAAAAATTAAGTGTACAAGGTCAGCGTTTTAATTTAAACTAGTGAAGAAAAGTAGATTTCAGGGGAAAAACTATCGAATGGTCTAACTATCGATAGTTTCGCAGCTCTAATATAGACCACTACTAAGGGCAAGCATAAGACAACACCGTTAGATCCTGAGGATTTACGAGTACATGAAATTTTCCTCGCAAGTTTATATACGAGCAGGTTCTGAACCCAAGATTACTTGCATATTTTGCAAAATTTCCAATTCCTGCTATGGTACGATGACAAAACACATCCAAAGGAAAAATATGTAATGGCTGCAAAGCGATGTGCTAGCTGCCATAATACATATACGCACATACATTTCACTGATATTTTAGACTTAATTAATTATTAATTGTTCTCATACTCTTGCATATTTTGGCGTAGGATTTGGAAGTGTGAAAGAACACCTCTATTATCATATTGTTAAGTTTCATGTATTTAGTTTTATATAACAGCAGTTTCTATTGCAGCAGTTTCATATTGTTAAGATTCATGTATTTAGTTTTATATAACAGCAGTTTCTAATGATAGCTTTCGAGTATTTTCATACATTTTTCTTATTAGAATAGTATATGTATTTAATAACATTAAATTGTATATTTCGTCACTGTTTTCAATACGATCTTATTACTGTGAGATGCGCTCTGGTATTAAATAAATTAGTTTGACCTTGGATTTCAGCTATGTGTAGTACTTGTATTTAAAACAACGTTGTAAAATAAGCCTGTAAGATTTATTTTTTCAATGACAACTCTCTCTTATCTCCATTTACAATATTTTTTTGTTGTTAACTGAATATTATATAAAGAAAAATCAAATTAATTCGAGTTAAGTTTACGAAAAGTGGCTATAATGTTTAAGGTTGTTTAAATTTTGTTTCAGGACGAAGTTGCATAGTGAAACAAACATTATACATATCCGTATTTTCCAGCTGATTATAAGCACTACTTATGTATATACGCAAGTTTCGTTAATTGTTAGAGTACTGAATTTTTTATTCTGGATTCTTCTATGAGGTATGGCAATTGACTTTAGAAAAAAGCTGTTCTTATGTATTCTTATGTTAATATTGTTGTTCAATATATATTTCAATTGGAGCTTAATGGAGTATTATTTAATATGAATAGGATTTATGTAGGTATTGAAGTTTACAGAATGTGCAATCGCATGTAAGTTACTTGAACAGGCGTATATATATGCATAAATATTTATTGTTGAACAAAATAATTACATTATTTTAATAAGT
Source organism: Bactrocera dorsalis (assembly GCF_023373825.1). NCBI lineage: Eukaryota > Metazoa > Arthropoda > Insecta > Diptera > Tephritidae > Bactrocera > Bactrocera dorsalis. The sequence continues at coordinate 14,115,377 of NC_064308.1, read as the reverse complement.
TCCAGTAATAGTGTAGTTATTAATTATAAAATATAGTTATCATATATTTATTTTTATATACATGCATTTTGTATGTTCTCTATATACTAAAGTTTGTGTTATTATCTAGTAAAAAGTGGAAAGCTAAGTGACTTAGTATGTTTTTTATTCGGCACAGGCTATTCGCTCTATATTAATTGCAATTGTAGCCCTAGTCTAGCTGTACAATTGCACAAAATGATTTTAAAGTATGTTCTACGGATGGAATGCAATATATTCTCGCTATAAGTTATTTACGAAATATTTGATTTATTGAATATGCTATTCGAAGCATATATGTACGTAGTATTATTTTCATTTTTGTTTTAAATAAGTATGCCATACGAGACTATGTGTAACAATTTCTTTAACCCATTGAATGAAATTATTTAGTGTAGAAAATTTGTTACAGTTGTTTAGCAAGTTAATTCTAGAAGGTGTACTATAATAATGATAATTAAATAAGTCTTGTTGAATTATATGAGGATATTGAAGAGAAATATATTATAGTGCTCGGGTTTTATTAAGATAACTATTTCAAACGTTATTATATTTAAAATCTTATGTTGAGTAATCTATGATATTGTTATTGAACAACATGAACAATTACCTATAATTATCTCTTGCGCAACCTGCCGTGCAGAAGTTCACTTATTTGCAAGCAAATATTTGTATAAAGAAGTCTGATGTAAGAAAAGTCTTCTACGATAAGTTGCCACTTTAAACGCTAATAGTGCGTATTTATGAATTGTTGTGATGGGATCCTTGTAACCATTCGATTGATCGAATCGTCTTAAGAAACTAAGGAATATCTTTTCACCAAATATTCAAATTAGTTCATATCTCTGGCCTGAGGAAATGTTAACATATCAGTCAGCGTCAAAAGAAAGTGTACAAGCTTTTTTATTACATCAATAATTGAATTTCATATATTTGTCATTTAAAACAATGGGATATGTTATATTTTTTGAAAATGGTATTTACTTCTTTTTTAAATTATGAGAAAATAAAATCAAAATTCTTACAACAACAAAAGTTATGAACAAAAAACTTAAAATTCTTCATTTTTTTGGCGTCAAAAGAAAGTGTACAAAGTGTTAATGTGTGACATAATCAATAATTAGTATTTTGTTTGTTTTCCATTTACTTTAATTACGGCTTGTAAACGACGCGGCATTGAGTTGACCAGATTTGCGGTTACTTCCGGTGTGATTTTTAGCCATTCCTCTGTAAGAACGGATTTGAGCATCTCCTTACTGCTAATTGTTCGTTTTCTTATTTGTCTGTCTAGGTATTCCCAAAGATGCTCGATGGGGTTAAGATCCGGTGACTGTGGGGAGTGATCCAATTGCTTAGGCACGTGATAAAGCATCCATTCCTTCACAATCTTCGCCGTGTGTTTAGGATCATTGTCCTGTTGGAATATCCAACACGGATCCAAATGTAATTTTTCGACACTAGAATGTTACTCTTCAGGATGTTCAAGTAATCCATCTTATCCATAGTGCTTTCTATAAATATTAAATTGCCAACCCCGCTCGCTGCCATACACCCCCACATCATCACCGAGCCTCCCCCATGCTTCACTGTGGATATTATATTTTGTTCGGCAAATGCTTGATTTTTTGTTCTCCAAATTTTTGTTGCTTTTTTCTTTCCAAAAACCTCAAATTTGCTCTCATCGCTAAAAAGAACGTTATTCCAAAACGGAATGTCCTTCCACTCATACTTTTTAGCAAAATTTAAACGCTTTTTCTCGTTGGTTTTTGTAATCAAAGGCTCTTTTCGCGGTACTCTTCCATTGAGGCCATTTGCATGTAACGCGCGGCGAATTGTACTGGCACTAACAGCTATCCCTGACGTTTCCAAAATATTTTTCGATAATTTTACCGCACTTTCAGAAGGATTTATCTTTACACTTCGTACAACAGACCTAACATCAGCACCACTTAATCGCTTTGGTCTACCAGATTTGGGACGATTTCCAACTTTCCATACATTTTTTCTTGTCAATTATTTTTTTTACAGTATTATGACTTCTATTAATAGTAGAACTGATTTCTCTTAAATTTTTTCCTTCTTTATGGAGTTTCAACACAAGTTCGCGTATATCAATGGATGTTTGTTTACCCATTGCTCTTACAATTCTGATTTTTCTACTGATCACTACTTAACGAACATAAAGAATGACTGATTTGTATTACTTTTCATTTAACCAGCGACGACATAACAGTTTTTCAATAATCCGCTATCTTTTGAATGTCAGCTCAATGCCGCGTCGTTTACATGCCGTAATTAAAGTAAATGGAAAACAAGTAAGGAAGGGCTAAGTTCGGGTGTCACCGAACATTTTATACTCTCGCATGATAAAGTGATAATCGAGATTTCATTATCCGTCATTTACATATTTTTGTATTTTGGTTCCTAATGTATATATTGTACTATACAGAGAAGGCATCAGATAGAATTCAAAATAGCGTTATATTGGAAGAAGGCGTGTTTGTGAACCGATTTCCTCCATATTTCGTACATGTCATCAGGGTGTTAAAAAAGTATTATACACCGAATTTCATTGAAATCGGTGGAGTAGTTCCTGAGATACGGTTTTTGGTCCATAAGTGGGCGACGCCACGCCCATTTTCAATTTTTAAAAAAAGCCTGAGTGCAGCTTCCTTTTGCCATTTCTTCGGTAAAATTTAGTGTTTCTAAGGTTTTTTGTTAGTCGGTTAACGCACTTTTAGTGACTTTCAACATAACCTTTGTATGGGAGGTGGGCGTGGTTATTATCCGATTTCTTCCATTTTTGAACTGTATATGGAAATGCCTGAAAGAAACAACCTTATAGAGTTTGGTTGACATAGCTATAGTAGTTTCCGAGATATATACAAAAAACTTAGTAGGGGGCGGGGCCACGCCCAATTTCCAAAAAAAATTACGACCAAATATGCCCCTCCCTAATGCGATCCTTCGTGCCAAATTTCACTTTAATATCTTTATTTATGGCTTAGTTATGACACTTTATAGGTTTTCGGTTTCCGCCATTTTGTGGGCGTGGCAGTGGGCCGATTTTGCCCATCTTCGAACTTAACCTTCCTATGGAGCCAAGAAATACGTCCGTCCGTCCGTCCGTGCAAGCTGTAACTTGAGTAAAAAATGAGATATCGTGATGAAACTTGGTACACTTATCACGATATCTCATTTTTTACTCAAGTTACAGCTTGCACGGACGGACGGACGGACAGACGGACGGACGGACAGACAGACATCCGGATTTCAACTCTACTCGTCACCCTGATCACTTTGTTATATATAACCCTATATCTGACTCTTTTAGTTTTAGGACTTACAAACAACCGTTATGTGAACAAAACTATAATACTCTCTTTAGCAACTTTGTTGCGAGAGTATAACAAACAAAATACTAATTATTGATTAACACATTAACACTCTGTACACTTTCTTTTGACGCCAAAAAAATGAAGAATTATAAGTTTTTTGTTTATAACTTTTGTTGTTGTAAGAATTTTGTTTTTGTTTTCCCATAATTTAGAAAAGAATTAAATACCATTTTTTAAAAATATAACGTGCCCCATTGTTTTAAATAACAAATATATGAAATTCAATTATTGATGTAATAAAAAAGCTTGTACACTTTCTTTTGACGCTGACTGATATTGTTAAAATGGAATGAAAATAACTTCGTTATATTGAAAGAAATTATGTCTTTAATGTTATCGCCTATTGATCTATGGTAGCATTACATAGTATTTCAAGTCCACTATGATGATTGCGATGATTCGTTAAAAATTTGGCCTCATAAAAAGTGTATGTAGTTAGGTTCCTACCCTTACAAAACAAAAAATTATTGCCTCACAGGGTACAAATATTGGGGGTGTTTAATGACCCTTCAGGTACTTTTGCTTTCCACTGCTGTCCTCAACAATATATTAAGGTAAGTTGTTTTCAACGACCCTCTAAGTTTATTATTGGTAACTATTAAAACTAACCAGAAAAGTTAATTTGTAATAGCAATTGTTGTAATAGCACTTCATTATAATATTTCAGAAATAATGAAGTCATAATGAATATGTATTGCGAGCATCCTCAAAATAATATATATATGAAATATTTCTTTAAAAAAAACTATTAAGTATAGATTATGTAATATTTTAAATATTTAGATATATTGTGTAATTTATATTTAATATAGAGTGAATCATGTATTTTAATTATTAACTAATTTATGAGATTTGTAAACAAATTTTATTTACAAATAGTATAGATAGAATTTCCTCATAATTGTCTTACAAAACATTAGCATGTATTTGTATTGTAAAATATGCATGTGTGCCCATATGTACCCTAGAGACTACATAGTTTGCTAATTGCATACTAACAACTAGTCAGCTTGAATACTGCCTTATCGAAATATCAATTGACAGATTTTGAAACATACCAACTTGATACTAACAAACATTACAGACATTGAAGTCAACCTCTAGTTTAGGTGTAAAAAGTAAAAATAAATAAATTAACTTAAAAAAAGTCCATCATTTTAATATACTTATGTTAAAATATTTTAATTAGACAAACTCAAATTTTCCATTGATCTGGAAAAAAAGCGAATGCAAAATGTCTAGCATTTTCAGGACCAGTTAATTTTTAGCTCATAAAATGAGTTCTCAAACATTGATTTTGACTAGTTCTGATAACGGGGTATACATTTACAATGCATATTTTGTATTTATTATGGTGTGATTAACGTTTGCAAATACGTATCTATGTATATGTATGTAGTTTTTCAAAGGGCAACGTTTTCTTTTATTTACATATATGCCTTTCTTCTACATTCTCCCTGAGCCAGGTGCATTATCTAAATGTACATAGTGGTGATGAAGTTCTGATTGTTATTATTTGAATTCTTTTTGTCAATGGGAGCGTGCAAAAAACAGAAATCATGAAATAACAATGTTGAAGGTTATCAAAGCCAATGCTTAATGTGAGGTTAAGAAATTAATTTTATAAAATTGGGAAATAGTATTGGAGAATTTAGAAATAAGCATATATATACATATAAACTACCCATCAATCAATCATATCTAATATGAACTACATGCCTATTTTTTGTGTTGTTTAGTACAAAGTGATATAGTAGTAATATAATATTGTTTAATATGTATGGAAAGTAGAACTCTTTTTAATAATTTTAATTTCATCAGCTTTGTTCGGAGCGGTATTTTTTGTAATTTAAAACACCAATATATTAAATGTGAGCGATAAGTTCTCAACTGGTAAACTTTATGAGTTGTACAGTGCAATACTAATTTGTAAGGTTAATTGATCTATTTTATATGATATCTTTAATTTGCTATTTAGTAATTTTCGGTTATATTGAAAGTAACGTATATATGAGTCAATCTCATCCCCAAATAATTATGAAAACTAAGTTTTCTCTCTATTTAAAGTAGTCATCATATATTTTTTCTTTATCAGTACTGATTATTTACATATGACTTTGTATGTGCAAAAACGATTTACATATTATATGGTATATGTGTTATGCCCATGTTTAATGATGTTTTTGTAAGTAATAATTGAAGGCACCAATCAAAGATATTTTAATGAAAATAAATTTTCCTTTACGAAAGTACTAATTGTTGAGTATGGAACAAAATTATTTGCGTATGTACACAAACTATTTCCTTTCTTAAGTATATGTATAAGCTATTGCTTGAGTGGAGGCATTCATTCATATAAATATAAGTCCAGTGCAAAAGCAGCACGAAAAATTACTTCATATAGACCTCTTTCATTTATTTTTAATCCTTTCCATACTTTCATAGTTACATGTGTTTGTAATATAATAGAAAAGCGTGAAAAAGCTTAAAACGTAAAGTTGTAAGGCTGGAAGTATATTTTCTTCGATGCTGCTTCGTCTTAAAGTACATATGGATTAAAATTTGTAATAATATGTCTTGCAGTATATATTTATAATAAAATTTTTAAATTAAATTGATTCAGCACAACCAATATTCTACAAGAGTACATATATACGTATTTTATTCGAATGTAAGGTGAATATCTTCATGGGCAACCACATTCATCTACTACCATCTTTGGAAGATCCCTTTTAATAATGCCATCGTCACCATAGTATATAAGAGACATGCTTGAAAATTTTACTGGTGCACAGCAGGGCTGCATACCATTCAGAAGCCCCATTTTTCTATATTCTTCTATAAAATGAGCGTGAAAAGTTTGAAATGTATCAGGAGTGCGAAAGGGACCTGTACAATCTCCACGACAGTAATTAGCAAAGTAGCCACGTGGAGCAATGATCCAGTCGTCCCAACCCAATGCCTTGAAAGACACATAAAACGATTCCTTGCAACATTGACCATGTATTGCACCAACACAATCAATTGCACGACGTCGTACACGTCGAAGACGTCTCGTTTCTGTACGCAATACCAAAAATGGTCGATTAGGACTTAATTCTGATGAGATTGGATCTTTTAAGCGCGTATACTTTTGCGGTTGTGAATTAACGTGCTGTTTGCCTCGGGCCTGAGGAACTTGTGGTTGCAGTCGGTTATACTGATCTAAATATCCTAATAATACATGCGGCCGAAATAATTTTGTGCGAACGTTATTCAATTTATAGTTGTCTATTTTTGAAGTGAAATTTTTCTTAGTATTGCAGTTAAAAATATTATTACATAACAAAGAAATTTTTGCTTTTGGACGCTGTTCTACTTGCTCTTTAACATCACTATGTCTTTCTGAAATAATATTACGGTTCAAAAGTGGTTGTCTCCAGTGTACTACAAGATCATTACGTTTCACCGAACGGTATCGTTTTTCCCGCTGGAGATATAATAGTTTATGCTTCGAATTCTCCAATGGCTGATTAAACAAATGTAAAATATAATGCTTTCCACAACCAGTACAATCTATAAGAAGTCGCAATTTTTCCGTCGGTGCTCGTGTGTACCAGTCCCGGACAGTTAGCGTTATATCAAATTTTTGCCAGCCTAAGTTCATTATATCCACATCGTAAGTAACACAAAGTTGAGGGGAATTATCGCAGCTCTTTGAAATAAATGTAAGAATATGTTTTTAGTTATAATCAAAATAATAATATATATTGCGCGTCACCAGGTTAGCATAAAAAGTTTTCTATTATATGACTTTAGCTATTTTCTGTTCTTTTTAGTCAAAGAATGTGCTTTATTTTATTACAATATTGTATTTATATATGTACAATCTCTTGCGTAAATCGGATTACCGTCGAATTAAAAAGAGCGGTAACAATCAAGTGATTTTCGATGGTAACAAGCACACAGTCTGGAAGCTGACTGGCTGCACATATGTTGTTGTTTCAGATGAAAAAATAAATACATTTTGAGGTCCAATGGACGCAATTATTGTTTCTATGATCTTTGGAAATAGAGACATCAGTTGGAACGACAGTCGTGTGAGTGGTGTGGGGAACTATATTCTAATATGGTGGGGACGAACTGAAGTTTTTTAATATTAATATGAATACAAAAGCGTATAAAAACGTACCAAAAACTACTTTCCTCCACTTAAACATTTTTGTTTGAACTTTGCAGGAGAAAACCCCGACTCTCACTGCCTAGGTATATAAGTCTGACTAAAAGACAAAACTTCGCCTTAATGCAGTGAACCTGAACACACCTGACATCAATGTAATAAAGAAAATGTGGGGATGGTAGAATTTTCAAATCTGGTCGGTAGTATTCCACTAAAGAGGAGGAGGAAAAATATTTAAAACAAGAAGTGCTAAGTTCGTGTGTAACCGAACATTTTATATTCTTGCAACTTAAAAGAACCAAAGCTAGGGAAATACTTTATCGTGTAAAACGCCAACGTGAGGATCGAAATTCTAGCATTTTTATATATATCTATACTATATATAACTCCTATACTGACAGACACATACGTTTGTGAGAAAACGAAGACCCTTATATGTAGTATATGACAGATTACCCCAACTCACATTTTATACCACATTTTATCTATTTCCTTTAAAACCACGTAATGTTTACATGTCATGTACTCAAAAAACAATTATAATTAAAAAAATCAGCCGGATATTCTCCTATAATCCTGAGCCCTTAGTTATATGGGGGGTAAGCCAAGTTTTCGCTGAAATGTACTTATTTTAGGCACAAAGATACAATTTTATGAGTAAAACACGTTTCATTTCATTGAGATAAATCAGGTATTGTCCGATATGTGGTACAAAGTCACCCAAAAGTTCTATTATCTTAAATTAAGTATATGGGGCCTAAGGAAAGTATTAGTCCGATTCAACCCTCTCTTAACGTACAGACATACCATTATCAGAAAAATACTATCCCAGAATTTCAATTATATATCTCACTCATTGACTGATATTTTCGATCAAAAGTCGACTATAGATACTGGGGTCTAAATATTCGATACCTAGGGGTTTGATAATTTTTTTCTGGATTTAAACAAACTTTGGTCAAAAGGTGGCATACACCAAAGACGTTATTCGTCCTTTAATCCTGTTATTTTAATTGGTTTTTGATTTGTGCACTGTAAAGTAAAAGAATCAAGTGGAATTTAAAAGTGTGCTACATAAGAAGTAGGCGTGGTCATTATCTGATTTCGCTCATTTCGATCGAAATCGATCAATCAAGTACCAAGATATGAGATTTTACTGACAAATGGCCGCGACCACGCTCATCGTCAAACTTTTACCCCGACCCTTACAAAACCTTGTCATACCATCCCGGCGGAAAATGTTTACTTTTCTGGTGCATTTATTGATTTATCGCGCTTTTAGTAGTTTGTAACAGTACCGTTATATGGGGAGTGAGAGGGGTTATGCTCTGATTTTGTCCATTTTCACACTGTCGGTAGAAGTTCTTATAAGATTTGTACTCATCAAATGAAGTTGCTATAGCTTAAGTGGTTTAGGAGATATGTACATTAAACTTGTAAAGAACACCCACTTTTTCAAGAATTTTTACACTCAGGTGCCTCTTGTTACTGCGATCCTCTGTACCAAATTACAGCTTTATATTTTAATTTAGTGCTTAGTTATGTCATTTTATATGGCGATTTGTGGGCGTGGCAGTGGTCCGATTACGCCCATCTACGAACTCCATTTTTTACTTAAGTTACAGCTTGCACGAACGGACGGACAGACAGATAGTCGATCAGATTTCAACTTTTATCGTCATCGTGACCATATGCATATACTTATATAAACCTACATACATAGGTACATATATCTATTTCGCTTAGGTTTAGGTGATACGTACAGCCGCTGGTTGAACTAAACATAATACTCCGGTTTCAAGTGTATAAAAAGGCGAAAGGTGTATTTATTTATATTTAACATTGATTCGATAGTAATCTTTAATAAGCTTAGAATTTTCTTCTTTTTTGCTTCTTAGATTTAATAAAAATTAACTGAAACTATATAAACTTAACGATTGCTAACCTGATGAAACACAGTGTAAACACCGTAGAGCAAAAATGTGGAAAGAAAACGTAACAAAAATTTTAGGCTTACGCATTGCTTTTCGAAATTCAATGTAAATACATACATATACGTATAGCCATATATAAAAAAAAATCAAAACCAAAAATTCAAACTAAAAATTAAAAGGAAAAAAGTGTAACATATTCATTGTTACCATTTCGCACAATCCCGAAAATTTTAAAATTTGCATGCAATATTAGAACCTTGTTAATAAATCTTGCAATATTAAATAGTACTCTTCTTCCATATGCTACCACAATTCAGTAATCCTATCCACGAAATGAAAATTTATTTCATACGACTTTGTCAGTCATTTAACTCGTTGTATTTAAATAAGTTAAACACCGTGTATATTTTTGCAAAGATAAAGGGCGAGAAAAATCTAAAAATAAAAAACTTCTTTAAGGCGTATACACATTTTTGCGACAACGCAGAGTTTATTGGCGATGAGCTTCGAGCAAAGACAAAATGTCCCTGAGTTGCTCGTGCTTCCGCAACACGCTTTGTTTTCTTCTTTGTAACATTTTAGTGCTATCTAATTCGACATTACTCTTTGTTTTAAAATTAATTCTATGAGTGCTTTGAATTACGCTAAGTTTTACATAAATATTTAGTAAAGTATGTGAAGCTGATTGGCGGTATGTTGTTGTTAAATTTTAATTTTATCAAGCATATATTATACGTATGTATATTTTTTGTTATATGCAAACTTATATACAAATAAGCTTAATATGTTCCAAATATATCAGAAAATGGCATAGACAGTTTTGTTGTCTCCGAGCACTAGGAGAGTCAGGACAAATATTTTCCCGCGACGTGTTTCTGTGAGTGGCGCAAGTTGAAAACGCAGCGTTCGTTAGAGCAGAGGTACGTGATTAAATTCTGTGTGAAACTCAATAAATCTGCGAAAATGTGTGAAAGTGTCCCCCAATTTTTGAATAACGTAATCACAGGTGACGAGTCATTTATCTTTGAGTATGTTTGTTTCAGACAAAGAGGCATTCTTTCGAGAGGCACACGCTGGCGTCTTCTTGCCCAAAAAAGGGAAGAATGAGCATATCCAAAGTGAAAACGATGCTAATTATTTTTTTTTTTTGACATCAAAGGAATCGTTCACCTTGAATTTGTTCCCCCTGGACAAACCGTCAACGCCAAGTTTTACGTGGAGGTCATCAAAAGACTCAAACGAAAGGTCAATCGGTTCCGAAAAAGCATCGCAGGCGGTTGAATGTTACACCACGACAACACCCCGGCTTACACCGCCATTCTTGTGAACGGCTACTTCAGCAAGACCGGCATCTTAACCCTTCCGCAGCCGCTCTACAGCCCAGACATGACCACCCCAAAAAATAAGCACCTTATAATATTAAATATTTTTTTTGTACCACTTGAATAAAATGTGCAAGATCTTGAGAATATGATATGAAGGGTAATGGAAGCAAAATTGCCCGACAGGCCGTAGAAACGGAAGAATCAACCAAAAGAGAAATCACCGATAATGAACAACAAAAGATTTTACATCTAAACTCAAACTAAGTATACAGTAATTTGAAGAGACGCCGATACGGGACCTAGTATTTTTAATTTACAGTAAGAAGTACAGAATTTACATTTTGATTGATTTAGTGTGTTCGACACTAGAATATTGAAAGTCATTATTTGTGGCAAATGGGGCCAGTTCGTAAACCAATCTCATCTATTTTCTCCACTAAACCAAAGCTTACCCAATATTATAGCCTCATTTTAAATTTTTAATTACGTCTTCCTTTTAAGTACGACTACATATCATAATTTATCTTTGCAAGTTTTTGGATTTTTTTGTTTTTAATTTTAAAGGTTAATCTGTAATTTTATATTAGTCCTGACGAAACTGGTAACTTCGTGAAGATATGGTATACTTTTTGAACTGAATTTATATATACATAGTTGACATACTTTAATTTACATCGATTTCTTTTACCTTCTTTGTTGTATTATTTTCCATTACTTGAAATATCCAAAGTTTGGGTTTCGTTTTATTGCCACCACATCCACGATTTTTTCTATCCGAATTATCGTTACACCCTGTTGTCAATTTATCAATCCGAATGTGAATTTCAGCTTTTCTAACAAAAAATTTTTCATTTGACATGTACTTTGTTTGTGGTGCGAACTCAACTAGTCGATGTTGTTTAATCATTTTTCCTGTAAGAATAGGCATACTTATGTTTAAGTATATTCTTAAGTTTTTTCTTTCTTAAAAGTGGATATTACTCTAGCATTAAAGTAATTATGAGCAGCTTCTTAATACAGGGAATAAGCATAGCAGTTTTTTAAGTATCTGTATCTTACCAATAAGTATCTTCTTATATATAACAAGTAAGGAAGGACTAAGTTCGAGTGCAACGTGCAACCGAACATTTAATTCTCTTGCAACTTGCAAGAATCAAAGGAAATACGTTAAAATACGCAAGTTGGAAAATTCTGATATTCGTTATATAAGGGCTAGGCCTTTTTTTGCTCAAATTTACCCATTTACGCACAAAGATACACTGTAAAGAGTAAAACACGCTCTCTTATTTTCATTGGGATAACTCACATATTGGCTTATATATTGTATGTAGTACAAAGTCACCCAGAAGTTCGAAATTTTTTGTATTAATTATATGGGGGCTTGGTCCGACTCAACTCATTTTTGATATACAGAAATATCATTATAAGAAACGTAGTATCCCTTAATGTCAGATCTATATATACATTAGGGTGGCGCTTAGTTGTATGGAGGAACAAAAAGTTTCTGGATTCTCGATCGCATCCCCTAGAAATATGCGAATAGCCCAAAAACTAGTATATACAAAGTTTTGGGTCAATAAAAAAGATTTAGAGGTTGCACAAGGAGCTTGAAATCCTGAAAAATTAAGAATTTTTGCCATTTTTATGTCTGAGACTTCCATATTTCAAAGCCACACTATCCCTTACTGGTTTTATATACCGTAATAAGATCTGCATTTTATTACCTTTCTAAAATTACCACAATCTTAAAAATCGGTCGATTGATGATAGAGTTACAGAAATACAAATATGAAAGTAAATTAAATGTGTTGCACGTGCATTCTCAAGCGTCGCATGCTCGTGATATACCGTTATAACGGTTCTAATGTCATTAAAATGTATATATCTGTATTGCTAAAAGCTAGTGTGCTAACGTAGTCGCAAAAGTGAGTACAGAGAAATCGTGGCGTGTAGACAATTTAATTTGCAAAATATTATAAAAAAGAGTGAATACAATTTTCGGTCGAAAATTTACTTAATTGGCTCTCAAATTCTTGATGCAAAACTACCATCAAATAAACAAGTGTTATCAGTTTTGTTTTCATAATCATAACATAGTGAAATTATCAATTCGTAAGAGTGCTAGATTGTCTATAAAAGAAGTGTCCATATTTTGGGAAAAAGCAAGAATTCCAATTAGAGATGAAAAACACTGCATTGACAAGTTGGAAAATATGCATAGAGAATGGTAAGCTATTGAAAAAAGAAAAATCGGTCTAGTGAAAAGCAAAAACAAGAAGTAAAGCAATTTAGTGAAATGTTAGATGATTTATTTGATATTACTCATGCTAATGCATTACAACTAATTAAAATTGACACCGACAAAAAGTTTTTGATAAATCAACGAAAGAAGGGGCGACCAGGATGTTTTGGTGTTGTTGATACCAAAACTGCCCAGAAAGAGAAAAGAAAGGCAGCGATTTTAGAAGAACAAATGAGAAGAAAGATACGAGTGGTAGACAATATGGAAAACGAAATTGAGGCAATTAACACAGAAGGTATGTATTTGAATGAAACTGTAATTTGAATGGGGTGACATTTATGTATTTGTAGCAGGAGAATTGTCTTCAGACAGTGATGATGTGCATACAAGTTTGGAAAGTGAGATGGAAGAAGATTCTCATCCATCATGCTCCACTTCCATCAAAAATCGAGGAACGAAGTACATCTTCACTGAAAGAGTCGTATCTGCCCTATGGAAAACTCCTTCCGGAAATAACAGGTCGAGAAAAGGTGGAACGACTTCCAGTTGTTGTTACTGACAGGAATGGCGAACACTTAATAGGGGCTCCAAAACTATATGCTGCAACGGGCTCAGAAATAGCTGATACACTGTACGAACTGATATTTGAATGGGACTTGAAGGATCATATTGTGGCCTGTTGTTTTGATACGACATCGACTAACACGGGCGTAATAAAAGGAGCTGCAAAGTTGTTAGAAAAAAAAACTTGAGCGAAAGCTTTTGTATCTACCTTGTCGGCATCATATATATGAAATATTGCTGAGAGGGGTTTTCGAGTGTTATTTTCCCGTAAATACAAGTAAAGACGTCCAATTGTTTCGCCGGTTTCAAGAGAATTGGGAAAATATTGATAAAAACAACTTTAAAGACTTGCTACAAAACAATGAATTAAAATTACGTGTGAATGATAACGTAGGTACTATTTTAAATTTTTGTAAGGAAGAGATGAAAAAGAAAATAGTTAGAGATGACTATAGGAAATTATTGGAATTGACGTCTATATGTCTAGGAGCAAGTAACGGCATAAAATTCGTGTACCAGGTCCCACTCATCATGCGCGGTGGATGTCTAAGGCATTATATTGCTTAAAGATCTATTTATTTCGTGAACAGTTCAAACTAACGGAATATGAAGAGAATTCGTTAGCAAGTATATGCGCACTTATTATAAGATTCTACGTTAATCTTTGGTTTAACTGCACCAATCCGTCTAAAGCACCTCTTCAAAACTTATCTTTTATTAAAGAAATTCACGATTATAGAAATGTTAATAAAAAAATCTCTGAAATTGCAATAAAAAAATTTTTTAAACACCTCTGGTACCTGTCTGAAGAATGTATTACATTGACGTTATTCGACGATGACGTTTCTTATGCCATGAAACAAAATATTGTGGAAAAAATTAAAAACATCGACAACTGCGACAAGGAAACGGAAAATTTAAAGAGGGTACACGTAAGATCCAGTGAAATCAATGAATTTATAAGAAAAGAACCACATGATTTTGTAACAGCAAATACAGTTGATTTTTTTGGACGGTTTGGGATTTCACCTCAATTTCTGCAGGTAGATCCACTTTATTGGAGGAATACAGAAACCTATCAAAAAGCTAAGGATATTGTTATAAATATAAAAGTGGTTAACGACACAGCAGAACGTGGAGTAAAACTTATGGAAGAGTATAACAGAATACTAACAAACGACGAACAAGAAAAACAACATTTTTTACAAGTTGTAACTGATTATAAAAAACAATTTGATTCACATAATAAATCATCTTTAATTAGATCATAAGAAATAATATTATAATTTTTATTATTACAAGTTAAATTACCTTTCGCACATAACAAATGAAGTAGGGTAGACTAAATTTAAGAAAATGTAAAAATTCGTAATTTTTCAGGATTTCAAGCTCCTTGCGCAACCTCTAAATCTTTTTTGATTGACCTAAAACTTTGTATATACTAGTTTTTTAGCTATTCTCATATTTCTAGGGGGTGCGATCGAGAATCGAAATACTTTGGAAAATAAGGACCACCCTAATATACATATGTATCACACATTGACCGACATTTATCTAAATATTCGGTACCTAGGGGCTCGAACACTTTTAATTTGATGTAAACTATTTTTGATCATAAGAACCCCGTTATATTAATTTCTTCTTGATTTGTGTATTGGACACTGAACGAATCAAGTGGAATTTAAAATTGTGCTAAATGGGAAGTAGGCGTGGTTGTTGTCCATTTTTACAATGTGACATATGAATATAAAAGGAATCCCACGTACCAAATTTTGTCGAAATTGTCCCGAGTCCCGAGATATGGGATTTCACCAAATAGTGGGCGGTACCACACCCATCGTCCAATTTCCACATCAGCTCCCATAAAGTTCTCTTATACCATTTCGGTGGTGGTTAAAATTTAATGTTCCAAGCGCATTTAGTAATTGATTGATCGCGCTTTTAGTAATTTGTAACAGTACCGTTATATGGGAGTGAAAGAGGTTATGCTCAGATTTTCTCCATTCTCACACTGTCGGTAGAAGTTCTTCTAAGATTTGTACTTATCAAATGAAGTTGTTATAGCTTAAGTGGTTTAGGAGATATGTACATTAAACTTGTAAAGAACACCCACTTTTTCAAAAATTTTTACCCTCAGATGCCTCTTGTTACTGCGATGCTCTGTACCAAATTACAGCTTTAATATTTTAATTTAATGCTTAGTTATTGCACTTTATGTGGCAAATTGTGGGCGTGGCAGTGGTCCGATTACGCCCACCCACGAACTCGAATCTATGAAATTTTTAGTCAAGTTACAGCTGACGGACGGACAGACAGACAGACAGACAGTCATCCTGATAATTTTTATATACATATATAACCTTATATCTATCTCGCTTAGTTTTAGGTGATACATTCAACCGATGGGTTAACAAAACTACGAGTATAATACTCTGTAGCAACTGGTTGCAAGAGTATAAAAATGAAACGTAATTTCGTTATGTACCCGCACGGAAAGATATGAAAATTTGCAAAGTTATATGTTTATTCCTGGAGAAGGTCCTAATGGAGACCTTTTCATGCAACCATTACATTGTTACACAATTTCTAACTCATAAATAGCTGAACCAGTTTGGGAGAAAATTGGTGAGGAGGTAGCTTAGAACTAGAGGACGAACATATGATACTTTTTACTCCTTTTATGTTAAAAGTCAGTACAATTCTAAAATAAAAAATTTACATTTTAAATCAGTTATGTTCAAAATTCATGTAAGAATAAAATGAATAAATTTTTTACTTATATATGATGTATACTATACAATATAGCATATATCTGCCATACAAACTGACCGTTCAAACTCAACATGTTGCATGAAAAACTTTTTAGTTGAAAAAAGTATCTTCGCGAAATTTAACATAAATAGTTATCTAAAAGATCGCTATAATCTTCGAAGAAATTACTTAGATCTGACTGTATCGTACATCTATCAAACAAACTGACCGATCAAACTCAAGTCTTTGCGTACTTCCCCATATTCGATCCCTACAAATGAAGAGAGTATAAAATCTTATGTTAAATTTGTTTTTATTAAGTATAAGTTTTATTAAGAACTTCCTTACTTCTTACTTTTGTCTTTGAGAATTACAACAGTAAAAAATGTTACACCCTAACCGAAGCCTTTCTTATTTGTTTTAAACATACAATAAATCCGATAAGGATATAACCCTTGCACTAATGTTTGCCTAATCTGCTGTTTGGGTGCTTGCAGATTGAACGCTCAAAACAGAGCAGAGCGTAAAGCTTATTTCTGTCAGCGCTGACCGTTTTTAGGTACCGCAGAGTGAATGCGAGATTCAGCGCGAATGGACCGCCACTCGTGGGGGTGGCACGGTTTCTGATCATGTTCGTAACAGTTTCTTTTAACCTCAAATGTTTTAATTCGAGTAACATTTTATTTAAAATATAAAAATTAATACCCATATTTAATACTGGGCGATAGATTAGGAAATTCCTGTTGTAGTATTCCCTTGAAAATATTAATTTCTTAATATTTTTCTACCACATTCATTGTAATCCCTGAACTAAACAACACGTGAGTCGGCGCTGAAAACGCTTCAAAAATGTTTTCTCGTATTGATCAGCTTCCACCATGTGCTACCTGTGTGACTTTATATAAAAATGTGAGCGCATAGTTTTAAAGCTCGCATTCGTCAGCTTGGCTCGGCTTTCAACGTCCACTCTGCAGACACCCGTAAGCTCACGCGGTAAAAGAGTTGAAGACAATATAATTTTACGCACTATATAGAAGAACGATAACATATTATATAAGCACACCCTAAAACTTTTGATAAACTAATAACATGGCTGGGTGCTGTTTAATGTTGTTATAATCATATGTCTGGTAAATATGGATTTGGCAGTTATTAAATATTAATTATTAAATAACCATCGAATGTTAGGAAATATTCCACAATTAAATGCATATACTTTTGTATTTCCCAACTAATTCAGCTCATTGACTTGTACAAACGGTTGAATTAAGACAAAAAATGCAAAAATAGGTAAATGTAATACATATAATTAGACACATAGGGTAGAGAAGCATTGCGCGTTCAGGTATATAACTTTCGTCAACAAATTGTCTGGCATCTTCGACATAGACTAAAATTTTACTTCGTCTTTAGCCTGCACACACATTAGCACCATATTAAACACCATTGATGGGCATACTCGTATATGTGATTAAGAGACTCTTTGCCACACCTTAACAACGGAAAATAAGCTAGACGACGTATAGGCATACAGCTTAGCTACGTGCTCAATGCAGGCAGGTATTCATGTAACCAAGTATGACACCAGCAGACAGCTATCAGACGGACGAGTAAACAATTCTTACATACATATGTAGATATCCAGACATGCTACAATACATATAACTTGTGGGTATACTTATGTAAGAGCATTGAAGAGCTCTTAGCTTTGGAATACTCTATAAAACACAGTTGAGATATAAAGTGCTTACATTTAAGACAAGTTAAGATAATCACATGGTGGAATAGTACGAATAAGCTCGTCTGCATTTGCATTTTTGCATATTTACACTGTATTTATGGGTATGCATACAAAGGACTACTTAATTGCCGTCAGTTACCATTATTCCTAAATACACATGTATGTAAATATTTCTATGTACAACTCTACAACAACACCTCAACATATGCGAACGGATTTGGATGTATTCTTGCTATATTTCATTAAATAACGCTACAATAAATTTATTTATTTATCCTATTTCTAACATAAAATTATTTATGAGACCTTGTGTTCTAATTTTTTATTCTTACCTTTCTCCGCAAATATGATGAGCTCTTGTGTGTCGCCTTGAAAATCGTCACGTTCGTATTTATTTTGATCTGCTGACAAAGGATATTTCCGATGCTGTAAACTATACCCATCTCTGTTTTCAGCATACGAATAAGCTTCATCAACATTATGAATACCATGGTTCACTTTGTAATTTAATTCGTCGGTCTCTGTTTCGAGTAAATCATCTTTATCATTGTAAATTATATCACTATATCCCGGTTCATCAACCCCTAGGAAGTTTTTATTGGGCTTTGGTTTACTAATATGCATAAGATATGTGAAATTATTCGTTATTTTGCTATCGTTTAATATCTTAGACTCGTCAAACCGGGCATGATGCAAATAATCTTTATAACTTACATTGAAAACTTTTTCGGCATCTAAACCTAGATTAAGAGAAATTCTATTTATTTTTTTGCCGCTGGCTAGAAGAAATTGTAAGGAAAGTTCTAATTACATGATACATAAGTGTATTATAATAATCACTCTATAATATATTATATATTATAAATATTTGATTTTTGCCCAATTTTTCTCAATTTTATCTTGATGTATATTTTTTTCTATTTAGATATTTTTGAACAGCTTTTTCTTACCAATCGTATTAGCGAATTCACCATTCTGGAAGCCTCGGCTGTTAAGTAAAAGATTTGTTATATCATTTGCTTTTGCAGAATTCGATCTTCGTGTTTCTTTTGTGCTATTTACTTCCGACATTAATTCCATCCGATGTGATCCATTTTCACTGAAATCGAAATCACTGACAACGCTGCGTATACCGTCTGCACGATATATGGTGTCCCATATAAATTGCTTTGGAAGAGGGTGAGATACGTTGGGTTTCTGTTTTAAACCAAGTTTAGTCAATATCTGTCTCTTAATTGACTCCAGACGAGCGTGATCGCTATGTGCACTATGTGCTGTGAATAAGTAAAAATAATTGATTTGTACAATATAACAAGTTAGGAAGATCGGGTGCAACTTGCAGGAATATGAGCATTAGACCAAGGTATACCCCAAAACTCAGCGCTAAATCACATAGTTTTTAAGAAAACTTTGTTCATTTAATTACATTAAAGTATATTTTGATAAACCTGAACGGTTTAGAGTCAGGTCGGGTTGATTGCATTAATTTGAATACTTCCTAAATATACATACTATATATTCAAGCAAGTTTATAAATTTATAACTCACATACTGAATGACATATTTGACATAAAACTTGTTAGAAAAACAAAAATGAACAAATGTGGTATATAGGAGGTGGGGATAAAATTAAGCCGATTTTATCTATTTTTACATTACCATATACTATTAACATATATCACATACTAATAAAATGCTTTCTCAGTTTCGTTAGGGCGTCTCACCAACCATCACCAATCTAAATGGAGCAAAACCATCTATTTTATGCATAAAGATAGTTATTCACGTTTTCTCATTTTCATTGAGATAACTCATCTATTGATCGATATATGGGGTATAAAGTTAGAAAGTCTTTATATTAGGTAAATGGAGGCTAAGGGTAGGGGTACCATATTCGTCTCAGTCAAAATAAGTCCCGTTGCGTATGTACACTCAAAAAAAAAAAAACAATAATAAAAAAAGTGAGCTGTCAGTAGACAGCTGGCAGATGTGAAACATCGAAATTATTTTATACAAGTAATAGGTTAAAAAGTACAGATTATGACAGGAACTAAATATGGTACTTAATGAAAGAATACAATATAATGAATTTTTTCCAGAAAATGATGACAGATAGTTTATTCAATAAACATTTATTTTCTTTATATACAAAATTTTATCTAAATATTTGTTTAAAATCACGTCAACTCAATTATTTTCATCAGTGACTTCCGTAATAGTTACATTCGAAGTAGCCTCTGACGGTATTACTGTGACAATTGGTCTATGATAACTGAAGTATGTTACAAAAGTATTAGACATCACATTATCAAGATATCTTATAAATACAGCATCTATTGTTGTTCCATATCTTGTAGTACATTCTCTCGGATTGTTGTTTATTTCCAACTGAAATTCTTCTTGGAGGAACGATATTAATGGCATATACCCGTATAGATATGATTGTCGCCGTGGTGATACAGGCCGTGGTTACGATCACGCAGTCTACATGTAGTAGTCTGTACGTAGTCTATATGTAGCAGAGAACGTAAAATAATAGAGAAGGTTCACGATTAGGGATGTTTCACTTTTGGGATATTTCCTGTTTTGGATGGGCGTGTTTCACCACACCACATAAAAATTTTTAGCGCGTTTCACAACATTTAACATCAGGGGACACGAAAATAGCAGAATTGAGAATTTTCAGTGTTAAATGAGAAAAGTTATGCTATTTCCGATGTTAAGGAATGTACGCTTACAGATTCGCATATTTACAATGCGCAAACGACTCTGCTTATAATTTATATACATACATATGTATGTATATTTTCTATATATTTTATAAAGCATACAAGCATGCACGTACATATTGAACTATTTCATGACGAATTCCTTAACATCTTTGGAAATATATACATAATAAAGTCATGCATGCATTATTACATAAATATTTAATTAATGTAGTTTAATATGTTATATATTTACATATTTATTTGCTGGGCTTTATAGTATGTTTGATCCATACCTCAAACTTTAAACGCGTATTTCTCAAAACACACCTTTCTAAACTGGCGGACATGATTCCGGTCGAACTACTCAACTTTTGCTTAATTTTTTTTGTAATGTTTATAAAACGCCTGGCTATCGTCCCTACTAGGTTCATAACTTTTTATAATTTATTGACAATGTTATGACAAAATTTATGTAAAAAGACGTGGGGACAACTTAAAAAAAAACCTTAATTAATTTTTTATTTATCAACATTTTTTCATGATTCTAGTAGGGGCGATAACCATTCAGAATAAATCGGGTTTTTGTGTTTCAGATGATCCAAACATGAGAAATCGTGTTCGCCATCTTATTCACCCAGCCATTTCTCCGACAGATGTTATCAAAAAATTCCGAAAAAAATTGCTTATACACTCCACGATATACCTCATGATATGTAAAAAAAGTTCTATTTTAGAATAAAAATGTCTATGAAAAAAATGCCAAAAAACAGACCAGATTATCCTACTGATCCCAAAAGTGAACAAAACTAGTATACTCTATAGGAACATGTTGCAATAAAAACAGGTGTACCCCAAGGAAACGTCCTGGGACCACTCTTATACATTTTGTTTACTAGTGATATGCCTGCGCCGCCAAACAGCACAATCGCCACATTTGCAGATGATACCTGCATAATTACTACCGGTAAAAATGTAATAGAGTCGTCGAACAGAATGCAGTCTTCAATCAACCTAATTGTAGAATGGACACAAAAATGGTATATTACTCTCAACGAGTTGAAGTCTATACATATAAACTTCACTAACAAAACGGATACGTATGTCCCCTTATATGTTTAGAATGAAGTAATCGAAATGATGCAAAGATTCCAAAATAAAGTTCTTCGAAAAATTGTAAATGCCCCGTGGTACGTACGGAACTCAGATCTACATCGTGATCTTCACATAAAAACGGTTCGGGAAGTCATTCGCGAAACGGCATTGAAACATGCCACAAGGCTGCAAAACCACGTAAACGCTGAAGCCCGACAGCTAGGTGAGGCCAGAAATAGCAGGCGCAGATTGAAAAGAACCACGTTCCATGACCTTCTAAGCAAATAGCAAATATTATAATATTTAGCTTTTAATACAAAGTTTAGTTTTGAAAAAGCTTCTTAATAGAGCTTTTGTTGTTTTACCTTATAAGTTATGAAAAATATTGCTTGTTAGTACACTTGTCACTAGTTGCAATTCGAATGAAATATAAATCTATATCTTGTTACGTTTCAATAAAAAACAAAAAAAAAAAAATGTTGCAAAAGTATAAATTATGCAAGCATTACTTAATTTGAATTAAAAAATTGCTTCATGAGTATTATGGCAAAAAAATTTGTTTACTCATTAAAAATTTGTTTACTCATTCTAATGTTATAAATATTTTATCCCTTATCCAGGTAAGGGATAATTCTAACACCATATAATTCCACTTAATATAACTCACCTTCTTCATCCAAGAAATTTGCCTCCACATTCGCCCCTGGTTCGAGCCTATTGAATCGTTTGCGATCGGTTATCATTATGGAATCGTTGTCGTAGGATCGTGTAAGCTTGCGTTTTGTTTTTGTGGCCATTATGGAAGCGCGTCTTCGCGGAGACAAACAATTGCCAATATGCATTACTTTGCCATTAAGACTGCTCTTTGCCCCTGGCTTCATTTTATACTTAGCGGTGTCGGCAATTGCGGCAATTGATCCCTTCTGTATAAATGACTTCGATCCTTTGAATATTTTTTTATAGTTGGGTGTCAATAAAAGTAAGTTCGACGTTATCCGTGGTGGTGGAATTTTATGTTGTTGTCGTGGGGAAAGTAGGACCGACGTTGGGAGCGGTTCAAGTGTTGTTTCTGCTGCATGTGTTGCTGTCTGTGGTTGCGATTGAGACTGAGGATTAGATTGTGAAGATTGACTACTACTCTGTATACCACAATTGACATATTTTGGACCTTCAAACCAGACCAGTCCAATAAAAAGCCAAACAAGATTCGGCCTGCTGCGGCTTCGGTTTAATCTTGTACTAGCTGTCGTTGTTAATGATGGCGAAGAAATCAGAGCAGGTGTTTGAGACGGACTTATTACATCCTTTCGGTTTCCATCGGTCAAGGCAATTTTGGTATTTGTAAAACGCATTGCGGCCAACATTGTTACAGTTGGTGCTTTTGATAATATCATGTGCACAGGGACATTTGTGGCAATAGCTTTGCACGCATTAAAATCCAATATATGCAAACGAGAATTGTTGATGCCACTTAATAACGTTTTTTTTTCATTGTTTATGTGTTGCTGCTGTAGTCGGACGGATTGATGTTGCTGCTGCTCTTGTTTATTCATGCGTCGACGACGACGTCGCCGTTTCCTCCGTCGGTGCCTCTTCCAATTATTGCAAAAAATTTTGCATAAATAATTCATTTTTAATTGCTGATCGTGTGCAATGTTGACCATTTGTTGTTGTTGTTGATCTCTTGTTACCTTAATTACGAGGGCAGTCGATCGGGGTATTGATATTTTAATCTGAAGCACTATAACTATGTGTCTACGTATGTAATCTTCTAACTTAATTAGTTCATTGTACACACATTTGCCTAAATATATAGCGGTAGATCGGATGGAATTGATAAAATCAATCTTTTTGTTTGATATTGTCACGGCACAAGTAACTTTTACCGAATTCATTGTGTTAACCAATGTGTTAGGCTTGGTGATGTGTGAACAACAGTTCTGCGTATTTTGAAACCAATAAATTCTATGACAGAAATACAATGCAGAAAGTGTGCTACTTATACAGTTCGCATTTGTCGGATATTGTGGTCGAAAAACATTCCGAAAGCACTTCAATTGTTGCAAAACTCTCTGCTCCTTAATTTTCTTTTCATTTCGCTGGATGTTAGGGCAGTACTTACGGAAGTCACGATTTGATTTATTACTTGAGCAGTTGCATGGATACATTACGGATTTTATAGAAATTTTTGAGTAACAACAATATTGATTTAAAGAATAATAACAAAGTAAATAATAGTAGCAATATATGCAGTGCGGAGACTTATGAGCATATTGCCTCCGATACCAGGGATAGCACCTATACCATTTGTTACAAAAACCACTCGAAACTCTTTCAGAGATACTATTGCGACGATAACAATAGAAACACCAACAACAACAGCAAAGGTCGAATTTAATTATAGCCTGTAAGCATTTTTTCCAATCGGTACTTTTATCTTGTATGCGCTGACATGTGAATGTTGCTGCCGAGCGAAATGGCACATTCCAATATGGTGATCCTTTTGTTAGTTTCATTGGCTTAATATGTTTACCAAAATTAGGCTTAGATTTACGCTTTGCACCTGATTGTAGTTCTTTAAATATTGAATTTGTGTGTATGACGGAAATATCACGACCATACTTCACTTTTTTCTGAAAACCGATAATAAAATTATTCATCTGTGTAGATAATATTCCCCAATCTTTAGATATTTTCAATAACTGCTCTTCAAAGAGTTTCAAGTAACAATTGTTTTGAGATTTTGCAAAATTATTGTCATAATTTTCATAGACAGTGTCATAGTCGTCAATCAATAGTAGAAGTATTGCAAAACTTCTCAGATTGTGACGCAGTGTATGGTCCTTGTTCTCGTTAGCGGCATATACAAATTTATTTTCTATTATCTTTCCGCCACAAACGAAATACTTATAATGGCAAGAAATATCAAGCTCTCTTAGTTGTTGAATTTCCCATATCAGATAAGTTATCTGTTTCGGAAGCAGTCGAATTTCCTTAGGCATTATAATACAATGCCTATGATCTGCTATAATTTGTGCATAAAATGAAAATGTAATAGGGTTTATTATAACAGCTTTTAGCAAATAATGGTGGCAGAACTTTCTACAGTTCTGTGCAATAATAGCTGTAGTTGCCATCATTGTTGGCACTGCATGAAAAATTATAAGTTTTTCTCCTGAGATATACAAACTGTCAGCAAGAGCTGGCACGCTAATCTCGGGTGACTGAGTGGTTACTCCGTGAATAAAAAGTGCAAATATTTCCCCAGTTATCACTGCAAAAATGGTTAAGTGCTTCTGATGAAGTATGAATACATGTTTTTGTTGTTGATCCGATCTTCTTTTAAATTTTATTGTGCTCAATTTCAAAACATCACAAACACAGTTAATGACAGCACGATGCCTCTGATGTAAATACTGGCGTAAATAAGGCGTTTTCGTGTAGTTTCGATGATAGAAACAGCAGAACAGCCTTCGCCAGCAAAGTGCAGTTTTCTTGCAAGCATAGCGAATAGTAATCGGAATAAACTCTATAAAAATGGCAGTTATCATATACAATGCTAATTCGAATATATCATCGCAGTAAATTTGGCATTCAACTCCAGCAATATCTCGTCTACTTTTTAATGTTAGTTCTTTTCGATTCCAATATTGTTTCACCCTCCTACTAAAATCATTGATTTTCCCATTGTTATATTCATACTTTTTACTGTCTTCGTTTTCTTTTAAGTTTTTGCTATTGTTGAGGCATGGAATATAATTAGTTGTATCATGAGTTTTGTTGTAATTTTCCACATTTCTGAGGATGTTATGAAAACTTCGACGAAGATGTTGATGGACGTAGAGAAAGAAATATACATTGTACATGGTAGCAAATGTACCTGTTTCTACAGCTGAAGTGATATATTGGTGGCTTATATTTCTTACGATGACTAATATTGGAACTCTTGATGATATTGTTTTCCATGGTCGATAGACGCTCGTGGCACTGGTTCCGTTCGTTAGGGTTTCTGCACTGATTAGTGGCAGAAGAAAAATAGCGAAATAAATCGACTTCAAACAGCAAACCATACAAAATTTAGTTACTTTTATTATTTGCATAACCACATTTGATTTGTATTCACTTATTCCGTGTTCATTGATTTCAGAACTTATTGGTTTTCTTTACATAAGTCGCCGCAAGTC
Organism: Bactrocera dorsalis; assembly: GCF_023373825.1. Lineage (NCBI taxonomy): Eukaryota > Metazoa > Arthropoda > Insecta > Diptera > Tephritidae > Bactrocera > Bactrocera dorsalis. The sequence continues at coordinate 14,089,258 of NC_064308.1, read as the reverse complement.
TATATAAGGTGTACCACTACGGCGCAACTTCTTTAAAATAGATTCAAATTCTATTTCCCGAGTTTGAGTATTTATCTACAGAGAATGATAATTAGGAATAATGAATGGTATGACAGCGCAGTTTCTCTACATAGAACGTAGCAAGCACTTTGCCTTTAAGATTAACTAAAATCCGATCATTTTTAATCTTCACATCAAATTATTTTAGCCCATGGTAAAGTAATGAACGAAAAAATTAATTCCAAACTTAAGTTCCTTTACCCACATGCACTCCAAAACTGTGGGTTGATTTAACATGGACCATAAAAGGAATGGATTTGAGAATTTACTTAAAGATCAATCATTCTGTTAATTATATAGTCAATTAAAAATGGCAATAAGTAGTCTCACTCAGTCAAGTAATTATCATGGGATGTTCGCTTTTGGATAAAAATGCTCTAATTTCAATGTAAGCATGCATGTAAGTATGTATATTTTTTTCATTCAGTTGCCTCGACTTAATACTATGTCGGAGCAATATGTATGACTTTAATCGACTGCAACGTAGACAAAAATATATACATATATTTGGTGCCAATAGTTTTTCTACAACGGCAACGTTGCAAAAATGTTTACTATGCATATTCACAAAGGAACCAACACAACCCTTTCATGTAAATGTGGTTATCTATTTGCTCAATATGTCATTTGGGTTTGGGTATGCATGTGTTCCCCAGCAGGGGAGCGATATATTGAGTCAAAAATAAAATAATTTGTATGTAAAAATTTCGACTGAACCTGTGTGAGAAGTCTAGCTTTAAGTAGTTCTTTCACTACCTTCAGACTTCGACGTCTTATAAATAAGATATACATATGTATGTATATGTAATCTATATATATAGAGAACGCTGCTAAAAAGAACTTGTCCGCAAAGTCATTAAGAAAGTATACAAATTTTATAAATATTGGAAACATTCTTACGACATTCATATGAAATGCGAAATGTATTCGCTTATTACTTTCGTACGAACATAAATGGACATTTGCATAGTCGTGTTCGTAATACTAAGCATATACAATAGTTAGAACACTAAGTACGACTAGTTTCTGTGGCAAGACTGGGGATGATTCACCCTCTTTCTTGTATTTAAAGAAATACTATGGGTCATAAGACTCGATGATGTTCACTAGTTTACAGGAACAAATAAAATGAAGGAAATATACAAAGTAACCCAATCACAAATGGTAGTACTGACAATGGCGGCGATATCAACAACAAAGTAAACGTTTACCCGACAAACTACAATTGGTAAAAGGCGACACTGTGTCGCTTAAGTTGATAAAGCTTAATGTTTTGGCACCAATCGATGTATGCGAGTTTGTCAAAACCTACCAAAAATATAAATAATAAAAAGTTCTATTGAAATAATGTAAATTAATTGGACTTGAATATATTAATTTCTTTTGATATAAGTAAATAAATAGTATAACCAAAATATTTTTATATAGGGATTGAAGTCAAATTGTATCCATCTATTATTTAAAGTGGGATAAGTAATACGATTTAAAATCCGTAATACTATAAGTCATTTATTTCATTCAAAGAAATTGTTTTAATCAAAAGTTAAAATGAAGTGCATTTGTACTAATGATTGACATATAACCCCATATTTTATTAAATATAACATTTAACATTTGTACCACTAACTACAAAAGTAACAGCTGTATGCTTATTTTGGCTTGCATTTATTATTTCATTTTTAGTACATTATTCTGTATTTAAAAATCGCATCATTGTTTAAATTTAACGTGATATTTTAAAGGAATATTATTCTATATAATCTGTTTTTAATTTGTACATGTGTATGCATGTACATGCTTAGGAATTGTTGAGCACGTGTTGGTTATTTCCTTTGTCGTAGCACATTATACATATCAGAATATTTTTTTGTAAGCTTTTCCTATATTGCGGAAATACATTTTTTCAATATTCAAAGTTAGAAAACGTTTTATTTTGGTATCCAACATTTTGTTGAACAGGTATTCCAAAATATGGATTTTTCGAAAAATATAATATTAAGTGTTAGTTCCATAACCACTCTTAAAACGCAAGCAATCATTATTTGATTAATTATTTTGAACAAATTCAATATTTTGTCCAAAGCGAAAATGCGATTCGTCATTTCACACTGAAATTTCCCGTCAAGTTTACCCGATACTCGCACTTTGAAGTTTCCGTATTTCTTCCGCCTTCACGATGATTAAATGCAATTAAATAAAATTTAATATCTGTATATTGGAATGCAACGTATATCTACAATAATAAAAAATAACCGAAGTACTCTAAATGTGTGACGAAAACTAACGTGGTATTGTAGTTATGCTCGTGTGGCGTGTTGTGACCGTTATGTTTCATTTGATTTGACGAGCTTTGCCAAGCAGTCAAACCAATGGAACTGTGAAATATGGTGGTAGGAACAGCAAGCGCCAGAAAGGCTGCCAAGTTTACGAACACAGCGACATCAGTAAAAGATAAGCGGCTCAATAGCGTTTAATATAACGAACAACATAAATTGGTATTGCTGTAAAACATACTATTACCTCGCAACGTTTTGGAAATGAAACAAAATGTGTGAAACTAACAATATAACCAATCGGTAAGAAGACTCTCAAACACTGCAAACAAACATTCTGGTTTCAAACACCATAGCACACATATATTCTCGCATATAATAAGTAAGGAAAACTAGGTTTCGACAGAACCAAATGATAAATTATCATGTAACTACTAAGGCCTTAAAGAGTGGACAAGGTAGGTATATCAAAGTGTTCACTTAATTTTTTATACACACTCAACATATTGCTACGGATTATATTAGTTTGGTTCACTTTAAAATACCTCCCAAGACCTAAAACTTATCGAGATAGAGTAATTATGAACATAACCCTAAGTGGTTTAATTTATAAACCTAAAAATATTCTTGTAGAACCCCCGAGGTGACCTAGTGACAGATGCCTGAAGCAAACTAAAATTATGGAGGGATTACTTCTCCAGCATGCTGCATTTTAGTAAAAATAATTTAAATGTTCTCTGCTCAATCCACAAAAAGGCAGACCCCACAATTTCCGCCAACTACCGTTAGATAAGCCCCCTCAACATCGCCTTAAGGTTCTATCGAGCGTATTGTATTAAAGCCTACCATTATCAAACTGATTGGACCTTGTCTTTGGGCCTGAAAAACTAACAACTGATAAAGATATTCACCGTGTGTAAAATCTTGGAAAATACCGGTGAAAAGACGATCGACACACACCACCTCTTCGTCAATTTCAAAGCTACTTTTGACAGGACGAAAAGGAGCTGCCTCTAAGCCACGATGTCTGAACTTGGATTGAATAATACGGATCGTACAATTTTCGAGCAGTACTCCTGTCGGCCAGCTTGTCAAGCTCTTCATACTCACGCATTTCGGTCTCTCTCTTTTTCTTTTGCAAATGCGTCTCGCTTCATTCTTCAACTCTCGGCATCTATCCCATACCGCACGTGTTGTGGTCGATCGTAACGTTGCAAGGAAGGCATGAAATGCCGTCCCACAGTTCCCTTATACCGATTTTTAGACAAGTGCTCTCAGAGAGCAGGAGTGCAAGTCAACGTGCGTATATTAGTTCACAGAGGCGGGTGCGTATCTTGGTTGCAAAAAGATAGTGGTCCGGGTCGATGCTAGGACCTCGGAGCGAACGCATGTCTAAAACACACTGACACTGTAGACGTGTCTTCCGTCTATCGCAACATGATTGATCTTCTTCTTTTTCTCTACTGGCATAGACACCGCTTACGCGATTATAGCCGAGTTAAAACAGCGCGCCAGTCGTTTCTTCTTTTCGCTACGTGGCGCCAATTAGATATTCCAAGCGAAGCCAGGTCCTTTTCCACTTGGTCCTTCCAACGGAGTGGAGGTCTTCCTCTTCCACTGCTTTCCCCCGGTGGTACTGCGTCGAATACTTTCAGAGCTGGAGTGTTTTCGTTCATCGGGACAACATTACTTAATCAGTGTAGCCGCTGTTTTTAACTCGCTGAACTATGTCAATGTCGTCGTATATCTCGTACAACTCATCGTTCCATCGAATTCGAATTTGGTGGTGTTTGTGCTGGTTCCCAAATATACGAAGCTACCTACAACTTCAATCTTATGACTGTCAACAGAGAGTGAGAGCCAAGTCGCGAGTACGACGACGGTTTGTTTGATGACAGGAGATATTTTGTCTTGCCCTCGTTCACTGTCAGACCCATTTGCTTTGCTTCATTGTCCAGTCTGGAGAAAGCTGAATTAACGGCGCGGGTGTTGAGACCGATGATATCAATATCATCGCCATACCTGCTCGATTATGTTCTGCAGCTCGAATTATTTTCTCCAGCAGCAGGTTGAAGAAGTCGCACGATAGAGATTCGCCTTGTCTCAAACCTTGTTTGGTACCGATCGGCTCGGAGAGGTCCTTCCCGATCCTCACGGAGCTTTGGGTGTTGCTCAACGTCAGCCGTATTAGTTCGTTTCTTCACCGCCGTGTTTGAATAGCTTGACCGGCAAACCATCGGTTCCCGCTACTTTGTTGTTCTTCAGGCGGGTAATTGCTATTGGAACTTCTTCATGGTCGGTCAGTGGAACGTCTGCATCATCGTCATCGATTGGGGAAACGGGCTCGCCCTCCTATGACGTTGTACGTTCACTGCCATTCGTAGCAGCTGTTTATTTGCATTTTCCGAAAGCCAAGCCGTCTCACAGTTCCCTTATACCGAGTTGTTGACAAGTGCTCTCAGAGAGCAGGAGTGCAAGCCGAGTAGAAAATCGTTCGGCTGTCTGTTGTGATTGCAGGTTCTCGACGTCGAACCTTCCTTGTGTTTGTTGACGTGCGCTTTTTGCTGCACAGAGGCGGGTGCGAATCTTGGCTGCAACAAGATAGTGGTCCGAGTCGATGTTAGGACCTCGGAGCGTACGCGCGTCTAGAACACTGAAAACGTGTCTTCCGTCCATTACAACATGATCGATCTGGTTGGTGGTTTTTCGATCCGGAGACAGCCTGGTAGCTGAATGTATTTTCATGTGCTAGAATCTAGTACCAATGATAACCATTTTACGGGCCCCGGCGAAGTCGATCAGCCTGAACCCATTTGGGGATGTTCCGTCGTGGAGGCTGAAATTACCGACCGTAGTGCCAAAGATACCTTCTTTTCCCTCCCTGGCGTTAATGTCGCCAATAACGATTTTGACATCGTGGCGAGGGCAGCCGTCATAGGTGCGCTCCAAGCGCTCATAGAAGGAATCTTTGGTCACATCGTCCTTCTTTTCCGTCGGTTGCGTGGGCCCAAATCAACGATATGTTGAAGAACTTCGCTTTGATGCGGATTGTGGCTAGACGTTCTTTCACCGAAATGAATGATAGTACTCCGCAACAGAGACTCTCTCCCACCACGAATTCCACACCAAACTTGCGCTCTATATGGCCTCTGTATTAAATGCCACATGGACCAACTCGTCTCTGTCCTTGTCCCGTCCATCGCATTTCTTGGACGGCGGTGATGTCATCCTTTAATTTCACGAGGATATCAACTGGGCAGTAGCACTTTACCAATTAAGGGACCGGACATTCCAGGTGCATGCCCTTAAATCGTAGTCCTTAACATATTTGCAGGGGTCGTCATCAAAAGGGGGTCCTACATCTGAGGCTGTTTTCTTTTTTTCCTTGGTAGTGTTTTTACGTGGTGGATCCTAAACGCAGCGCATAACCCTGTGGAGGAGATGCTTCGTCTTCTCACTTTAGCTCGCCTTTAAACGGATGGCTTAGGCTACCCAACGGATACTTGATCTAGGACCGGAAGTCGTGAACTGCTTGAGCCATATCTAAAATAATCGTTTATGGCCACTCCCAAGTGAATGGCAATCAGAGAACTTTACGCACATGACTGAACTTGTACACATGACTCCATCTTCCGGACTTTTAGACTAGGGTAGATATTTAAAAAAAAAAAAAATAGTAGCTCGAAACCTATTGGAAACGAAAGATAAAATAACAAAAATTGAAGGGGTAATAACTGAGGTTGAGGAGAGGAAAAAAAATGATTTTTCTTGCTATCAAAGTTTTGGCTATAGCTAAGTGTTTCGCTATGATACATGTTCGTTCTCAAACCTCTTGAAGGTTTAATAAAAAATAAAATGACAAATGAACGGTTCGGCAAATTACAAGGTCTGTCGATCGAATTCGTATAGCATTTGTGATTGGCAAGTTTGGTTGTTATAACTTAGTGGGGTAGGAAATATGTAAGTACATATAATAAGTTTATTAGAGGACAGTGATTAAATGTACACTCAATATAGTGGGGTGCAGCTACCACTGCGTTAATTAAAATGAAAATATCCGTTTTTTATTTGTATACAATCATTTCAATTCCGAAAGTTATTTGCCGACGTTGGATATCGAGTTGACGCGGATTCGTATGTTAGCGAATGTGTACATATGTATAAACAAATGTTAATATGCGAAAAAGGTCAGCGCGTAGGAACCGTGTGGTCAACGTTTCTATTCGAAAGTATTAAACGAATGTGAGAAAAAAGCGATGATCAAATCCTTTTGTTAGGTATTAGATAGTGGCTATTTGCTCTGGTGAAATCCAATTTGTCCCCAGGTGTGGTGTATTGGTGCATGTTATTTTCAGATGTTGAGTTTGGTGTTCCCATTAGGTGAGGTGAGTTGTGCTAGGGTGCGCTAGCTTTTCCCGGATAGAGTGGGGGAGGCTGAACTCATTTAAATTTAAACTGGGCCCCCTAGGCAAATATTTTTCCTAGTATTTCACGAATGTACCAAATATGTGATTGCACGTATTTCGGAGTACTTCTGGTAGAGTACCCGAGGGCACAGAATACCTGTAAATGCTAAATACGGTGTAGGTTTTATGGTTTTATTTAAAATTTCTTTAACATCGGTTTGTTAAGCTAGCTGTTTATTATTTGCATTTTCTGTGTTATCGGCTTATAAAGGATAGTAACTCCTCGCGTGGCTCAGTTGTGACCAGAATGGGTACTCCTTAGCCCTGGAGTTAAGACTATGAAATTAGAGGGATCTTGCGAGGGAGTGGCCGTGAATAGAAAACGGCTTCGATTCGTGGAGTAGATAATTCTTTATACTTAATTTGAAGCTTTGTATGGCTGATTTCCATAACTCACCCATATGAGGAGCCCTTGGATAGATGCGATAAGAGCGACCTTTACTTTTTGTAAGTGTAGGTGCGTCACTTTATCGCATTGGGAGTATGGTGATCCCTTAACTTACTTTTGAGATTTTATTTATTTTTGAAAATTTATGATAAGTGCCGATTTTTCGACTTTTTGGTACAACTGTGTTATACTCGTATTTGATGTTTTAGTGCGTATGCACTAATTTGGCGTTTAGTAGCCCGCCTCCGCTCTAGGATTAGTTCAGAACTGTTTTTTTTCATCATTGGCGTAAGCTATCCTGCGGGGTCGAAAAGTACCATATATTTGAGTTTTTAATATTGTTAGGTTGAATTCTGACTTTGGTTTTTCTACCTTTATGTGGGGTATTAGAAAAGTGTGGCTATATTGGTTGTCTTACGACATACCAGCCTTTATTTGATCAAGTAATTGCGGCTTTAGAGAAGTCTTCACAATACTGATCTTCTAGAGATTTGTTTGTGAATTAAGGTATTTTTTAAGGTATACCAACTTTAATTGGTAAGGTGGTAACTAGTTTTATAACTGGTCCACTTTGTCTTTCAATATGCAGCGTTTGAGCTTTTTGTGCCTTTGAGCAACATAGTGTCTCTTGGCAATTTTTCGAATTTTAGGTTTCGGGATTTGCTTTTGCAATTGAACCCGTGGGATATATGCTGTGGTGAAGACTTGAATGATGTCTTTTGTGACAGTAGATGCAATTGAATTTGCTTTTACAATTTTTATATGTGAGCGCATGTGACAGGCAATTTGTGCAAAGTCGTTTTGACCTGACAAAATTATTTCGTTCGTTAGCTTTTAAGTTTTTAAACTTCTCGCAAGATATAAGCTTATGCCCTCTTTTACATAATTCGCATGACGTTTGTTTTTTTTTCAGTTCGGATGTAACCGATTGCGTTTTGTGAAAATTTTGGTTTGAATTGTTTAACTAATTTGTGGTATATTTAAGCTTCTATTTTGGTCGTGCTTGTTCTTAGTTTTGATTATTTTTTCTTCTAACGTTTCCGCAATTTCATATTGGGTGGTGATAAAATCTTTCATTTGTTGCCACGTTGGGAGCGATTGCTTCCACAGAAGTAACGACTTTTCTGGTAATGCGGCGGTGCAAATGTTTACCAGAATTGGGTCCCAGCTGTCTGTGGGGATATTTACTCCCCTATTTTGTGCACTTGACAAATTCAACATATTTATAGTTTGCCAAAATTTGAAATTTATCAAGCATTTCATATTCTGTGTCTGAAATAAAAAGCTCTTTTCTTTATAAGTTGTTAAGATGTCAAATGCTCTTGACAGTGCTCGTTATGAATTAAATATCTGTTTGTGCATCTTGTTGTGAAAATAGAAGATAAGTTATTATTGTTAAACGAAGATGAAAATTGTGAGAATAGGAATCGCGCGAGTTAAGGTGTAGAGCCAAGATTAAATAAAAATATAAAGTTGTTATAATTAACTGCACTCTAATTTATTGGTTCTTCTGAACTGCACTGAAAATGTGAATATCACTATTATTCATAATAATAAAAATTGTTAAGCTGTTATACTGTGACATATTGTGTATTTGTTTGTGTACATTATTTGCATATGCAGAATTTACTGGTCAATGCTCGAAAAGTGATATAAACAATAACAATGTGAACGACCCTTATGCAAGCAAATTGCGTAAGTGTCGTTCTGTACATAAATTGTGTAAGTGTCGCTACAAAGTAATAGGCGACAATAATAAAAACTGCTGTTTATGCTCAATCGGCATATTTCATTTCTGATTGTTTATATTTTCGTGCATTGGTTTTTTTTCAATTGAGAAGGCCAAGCCTTAGCTGTGGTTTTGGTGTTTTTGGAGTTGGAGCTGCCGTCGTTGTTACTGACGTAACTCCTCCTTCCCTTGATTGAAAATTTTCCCGAATTTTTATTCTAAGTATTGAGAATTTTTTGTATATGTGGACAATAGCACTCTCATCCGAGGCTGTGTTTGCTTTTTCATTGGGGGTGTTTTTTTTACGTGGCGGGTCCCAAACCCAGCGCACAACCCTATGCAGGGGATGTTTCGCCTTCTCACGTTAGCTCGCCTTCAAACGGATGTTCTTAGGCTACCCAGAGGATACTTGGTCAAAGACCGGAAGTCGTGAGCTGCTTGAGTCATATGTAAAAGAATCGTTTCTGGCCACTCCCAAGTGAATGGCGATCAGAGAACTTTCCTCACTTGCGTGAACTTCTACACATGACTCCATCCTCCTCCATCAAGCTACCTGGCTGTCTCCGGATCGAAAAACCACCAACCAGATCGATCATGTTGTGATAGACGGAAGACATGTCTCCAGTGTTTTAGATGTGCGTGCGCTCCGAGGTCCTAACATCGACTCGGACCACTATCTTGTTGCAGCCAAGATTCGCACCCGCCTCTGTGCAGCAAAAAACGCACGCCAACAAACACAAGGAAGGTTCGACGTCGAGAAGCTGCAATCACAACAGACAACCGAACGATTTTCTACTCGGCTTGCACTCCTGCTCTCTGAGAGCACTCGTCAACAACTCGGTATAAGGGAACTGTGGGACGGCATTTCAAACTCCTTACGTACAGCTGCAACCGAAACCATTGGTTTTCGGAAAGTGCAAAAGAACAGCTGGTACGATGAGGAGTGCCGTGTCGCAGCGGAGAGAAAACAGGCTGCCTACCTCGCAACGTTACGATCGACCACAACACGTGCGGGATGGGATAGATACCGAGAGTTGAAGAGGGAAGCGAGACGCATTTGCAGACAGAAGAAGAAAGAGGCCGAAATGCGTGAGTACGAACAGCTTGATAAGCTGGCCGACAGGGGTAATGCTCGAAAATTCTACGAAAAAATGCGGCGACTTACAGAAGGTTTCAAGACCGGAGCATACTCCTGTAGAACCCCCAAAGGTGATCTAGCCACCGATGCCCAGAGCATACTTAGATTATGGAGGGAACACTTCTCCAGCCTGCTGAATGGCAGTGAACACATAGCACCAGGAGAAGGCGAACCCGATACCCCAATCGATGACGATGGAGCAGACGTTCCATTGCCCGACCATGACGAAGTTTGAATAGCAGGTGCCCGCCTGAAGAACAACAAAGCGGCAGGGGCAGACGGATTGCCGGCCGAGCTATTCAAACACGGCGGCGAAGAACTGATAAGGAGCATGCATCAGCTTCTTTGCAAAATATGGTCGGATGAGAGCATGCCCAACGATTGGAATTTAAGTGTGCTATGCCCAATCCATAAAAAAGGAGACCCCACAATCTGCGCCAACTACCGTGGGATTAGCCTCCTCAACATCGCGTACAAGGTTCTATCGAGCGTATTGTGTGAAAGATTAAAGCCCAACGTCAACAAACTGATTGGACCTTATCAGTGTGGCTTCAGACCTGGAAAATCAACAACCGACCAGATATTCACCATGCGCCAAATCTTGGAAAAGACCCGTGAAAGGAGAATCGACACTCACCACCTATTCGTCGATTTCAAAGCTGCTTTCGATAGCACGAAAAGGAGCTGCCTTTATGCCGCAATGTCTGAATTTGGTATCCCCGCAAAACTAATACGGCTGTGTAAACTGACGTTGAGCGGGACCAAAAGCTCCGTCAGGATCGGGAAGGACCTCTCCGAGCCGTTCGATACCAAACGAGGTTTCAGACAAGGCGACTCCCTATCGTGCGACTTTTTCAATCTGCTGCTGGAGAAAATTATTAGAGCTGCAGAACTGAACCGAGCAGGTACAATCTTCTATAAGAGTGTACAGCTGCTGGCGTATGCCGATGATATTGATATCATCGGTCTCAACACCCGCGCCGTTAGTTCTGCTTTCTCCAGACTGAACAAGGAAGCAACGCAAATGGGTCTGGCAGTGAACGAGGGCAAGACGAAATATCTCCTGTCATCAAACAAACAGTCGTCGCACTCGCGACTTGGCACTCACGTCACTGTTGACAGTCATAACTTTGAAGTTGTAGATAATTTCGTCTATTTAGGAACCAGCATTAACACCACCAACAATGTCAGCCTAGAAATCCAACGCAGGATTACTCTTGCCAACAGGTGCTACTTCGGACTGAGTAGGCAATTGAAAAGTAAAGTCCTCTCTCGACGAACAAAAACCAAACTCTATAAGTCGCTCATAATTCCCGTCCTGCTATATGGTGCAGAGGCTTGGACGATGACAACAACCGATGAGTCGACGTTGCGAGTTTTCGAGAGAAAAGTTCTGCGGAAGATTTATGGTCCTTTGTGCGTTGGCCACGGCGAATACCGCATCCGATGGAACGATGAGCTGTACGAGATATACGACGACATCGACATAGTTCAGCGAATTAAAAGACAGCGGCTACGCTGGCTAGGTCATGTTGTCCGGATGGATGAAAACACTCCAGCTCTGAAAGTATTCGACGCAGTACCCGCCGCGGGAAGCAGAGGAAGAGGAAGACCTCCACTCCGGTGGAAGGACCAAGTGGAGAAGGACCTGGCCTCGCTTGGAATATCCAATTGGCGCCACGTAGCGAAGAGAAGAAACGATTGGCGCGCTGTTGTTGACTCGGCTATAATCGCGTAAGCGGTGTCTACGCCAGTAAAGAAGAAGAAGAGGACAATAGCACTCAAAGTGATAATTATTATCAAAAATATGATTACAAAAGTAATAATGATTGATGTTGAGTGAATATTTTTCTCGAATTTTAATTCTTTGATATTTTTGATGTTGTCTATATCATTCGAACCTCTTTCGTCTAATGATAAAGTTAATTTTGTATTATTGTACATAAATGTGGGTAATTTAACGAAGCTACTTTTAAATGTTTTATCATAATTGGAAAAAAATACATTATTTATTTCTATTTTAGAATTACTAAAAATTATTAAATTATTATTATTTAATGTTACATTTCGTTCATCACAATTATTTATTAATTTTGTGTTATTTATGTTTTTTGCAAGAATGACTCCAAGTTCGAGTTCTTTTATTTCTTCTTTTAAATTTTTGATTTTTGGACATACATTATTGTTCAATATACAAAGATTTGGTTTTCTTAGCTTATTTACATTAGGATTATTGAAGTATTCATACATATGTATTATTATTGTAATATACAATTTCTGTTTCTTGAAAGTTAATTTTAAACTTATTATTGACTGCAATTGGTGATAGAAAATATCTTTTGACATTTACAATTGTTTTGGGTACTTTTATTAAAAACAAAATTTTATTACTTTTAAATTTTGCTACGCCTAATTTAATATTTTGCAATTTATAGAAATCGATTTCAAAAGTTTGTATTTCTTCCGGTGTTAGTATATTATTTACCATAATATTGCTATTTGCAGCAATGATATTGTTTTGGATATGTTCAATATTATCATTTAAAATTTTTATTTTTAACATATTATCCATATAAAATAAATGTGAAAGAATATCGTTGTTAGACTGATCTACGCTATTAAATTTCTGTAATTTTTTGCCTATCCAATTCAATTGTTTTAGCTAGTTTTCTCATAATTTCGTTGAAATTATTATTTATAAGTATATTGTTATTAAAAGCGTCTATCATGTTGTGGGTATTCTCATCTATTGTACTTATATGATTTTCTATTTCGGATCTGTCCTCATCATCCATGGTACCAGCTATCCATTTGAGATCTGAACCTACGATGTTGAGTAGATCTCTTTTATTTTTGTTTATCTGGAGGGAATGTAGTTTAGTCCTAGCTTTATTTATTTCTGATAAGAGAAATTCTTTATTATCTATTATTTTTACTTGTTCTACGTTTTCTTGGAGGTTTTCTATTATCTTTTCGATTTCAGTAAGATCTATAATGTGTAGTATAGCTGTATAGTCCGCAATTAGTTGCGCATCAGTTAATTTTATTTCGACATATCCATTATGGTTTTCATTGATGGGTTGGATTATTAATGGGAAGGCAGACACATTCGTTTTTGATACATTCGCTTATACACTGCGCCGCGTCGACACCTACTCGTACGCTAATACATTCGTTTACGCAATTCGTCACAGAGTTAACCCATAAACATTCGCTTATATTTTCGAATAGAAACGTTGCAACAACTCGGTTCCGGCGCGCCGACCTCTTTCTTCAAAGTATTAGTCGACCACTATCTGCATCAATCCGAACGCCGGCAAGTTGGAATTGAATTCTCGCCGCCTTCCGTCGATATTTAATGTTAATTAACTTCATCATTTGTTATTTCGTTGATTAAATGATATTGTTCGTGAACAAACAAACATAATTGATTTTTCATTTTAATTAAGGCAGTGCTGTGTAAGTACTATTTTAATCATGGTCCTTCGAGCCTTAACGAAAGGCACCTTCGGCTTGTCACAGGCAAATTAAAAACAATAATAATTAACATAAATTCGCTTAATACGAGTAACAATAATAAGTGGATTTGGTGGCAAAAACCAAACGAAGTGCGATAACGATGGTGAAATAAAACAATATCCAGTGCAGCGGCGAACACAAAAAAATATATATATAATCTATAAAACAAACAAAGAAACACCAAAATAAAGTGCGGAAACATAATATAAGGCAGTGACACAAATATACTTAAAAATACAAACAAAAATATAAATATATATTACAAGAAAACAAAAACACTGTGCGTGAATTTAAAACAAAGTATAATAAACAATTTCAACAAACAAAAAACAATAAAAACCACAAAAGATAAAGACAATCGGGCGCGAAAACTTATAGCAAAACATAAATACAAACAAGGTAAAACAAAAACGGGCGCGAACAATACAAACAACAACAAGCACGAGAAGCCAGGCAGTTGGAAGAGTAGAAGAGGAATAAAGGAATTGAATACCCACAAACACACACGCACATATGTATATTATCCCCTCCAAAACCCCTTGAGGGAAGATAAAGTAAGTCGTATCGTTTGCTTTCCATTTATTTCGTGATGCATTTATGTATAATAAAGATTGCAGTTTTTTTAGAACAAAACTGTAATAATAAGTAAAAAAGAAGAAACAAAACGGTTTAAAAATTTAATATAACGAACTAAGTTACGACTTTATTTTCCGATTTTGTCAGAAATATTATTAGTAAATAAAGATTCACTGCCTTCTATACTTAGCTTTGTGTATTCAAACACATATGTACATATATTTAACAAACACAAAAATCAAAACAAATTTAATTATCTATTTATTTTCCACCAATAATGCAATGAGCAGGAGTAAGTCAAAACAAAAAAGCGAAGGCAAATCAAAAATATAGCAAGAGCAGAGAGCAAAATAAAGTAATCATATATAAATTTACATATGTACATACATACATATCTATATGCAAACATACATAAAGTATAGGTACATATGTATGTAGGTTTGTATATACATACATACCTACATAAGTGCATAAGCAAAGCACAAAGAAAATTACCTTTTTCTTCTCCGGTTTCAATCTATCATTACATACAAACATACGGCAAAATCTACCTGTGATGAAAAACACAAAATCTAAAAAAACCAAAAGTTCAAAGTCCATATTTGCAATTATCCAGCAATACCTCTTGTTCTTTGGCAAACGAAAACAAGCAGGATTGTGGACAAAAAGCTAATTGATCTCTCTAACGAGCTCTCAATTGCTTAAGAACAGAAACATAATTATAAATACATAAAAACAAATTGTTCATACTTATGTAAATAGCGCATTGATCTCTTCAACGAGCTCTCAATTGCACAAAACATAAGCAACATCATACGGACATACATACATACATACAAGTCCAAGTATTAGGGTGTACTTAATACAAATCATTCGGACTTCAAACAGTTTAATTAATAAAAAGCGCGGTTTTTAATAGCAAATTACAATTCAAATAAATACAAAGCGATATTAATAAAAATACGTTTTTTGCTAATATTATCCGAAATAACAAACTCTTATTTACGTAAAAGAGTATTTCATTTTCTATACTTTATCGCTTCATATAGATACTATAAATCAGTTTACTCTGACAAAAATTTTAATACACAATATAATAAAAATGGTTAATAACGGAAAAAATCATAATACACCTGCAGCAGCTATACGCTCAAAACAGGCTATTAAATTCATTTCAGAAAGTGACAGTTTAACAATATCCTGCACTACATTTGCCTTTTCACCGACTCACGAACACTCGGAATGGTTATTAGAAGTAAAAGATCAAAATCTTAAAAATTTTTGGACTCGCCTCCAAACGGCTCATGACGCCATTGTAGATTCTGACGAGTCAGATCTGCCACAAAATTTTAAATTATCTGCTTACGCCATATACGAACTCCGATCAAATAAAGCTCATTAAAGCAATTGCACCTACTCCCCACAGTAGAGTAGAGCTGCCCCAAATAGATAGTCAAAAGACAAGTTCCGGCATCCACCTCGAGGTGCCGCCATGTGATACAGAAACATTCTATGAAGGTTATGAACAATGGCCGTCCTTCCGGGACATGTTTACAGCCGTTTACATCAACCATCCAGAACTATCAAAAGCACAAAAATTGTATCACCTACGATACAAGACAAAAGGTCAAGCAGGCGTCATAGTAAAACAGTTCGCTCTTAATGACGATAATTTCAATTTGGCTTGGGTAGCTCTAAAAGCTAGATACGAAAACAATAGAATACTGGTCGATAAACAAGTAATGACACTAATGAACTTGCCAAAAATTAAAAAAGAAACAAGTGTAGAATTCATCAACCTAGAATCCACTGTTTCAAATTGTTTGTCGGTTCTATCGACACTTAATATTCCCACAGACAGCTGGGACCCAATTCTGGTTAACATTTGCACCGCCGCATTATCAGAAAAGTCGTTACTTCTATAGGAGCAATCGCTCTCATCACGAAAAAAGTGCCCAACGTGGCAACAAATGAAAGATTTTCTCACCACCCAATATGAAATTGCGGAAATGTTAGAAAAAGATATAATCAAAACTAAGAACATGAAACACGACTAAAACCGAAGCTTCAATAGACCCCAAGTTAGTAACAAAAACAATTTAAACAAACGCAATCACATAATGCAATCGTTCATATCCGAACAGAAAAAGCAAACGTCATGCGAACTATGTAAAAGAGGGCATAAGCTTAAAACTTGCGAGAAGTTTAAAAAATTAAACATTAACGAAAGGAACAACTTGGCAGATCAAAAAAACTCTGTACAAACTGCTTGTCCCATACACATAAGATTAAAAATTGCAAAAGCAAATTTAACTGCTTATATTGTCATAAAATTCATTACAGTACATATCCCATTTCACCTCGAAGGAGCGCATTTACAAAAAAAAACCAAGGGGTCCAATTACAAAAGCAAATACCGACAGCCAAAATACTAAAAATAGCGAAACACAAAGTGGATTAGTTACAAAACTAGTTACCACCATGCCAACTAAAGTTGAGTATAAAACAAACAGTAGTGCGTTTCTATAACCCATTTCGATCGATGTTCTCGACTCAAATTCTCGATTTGACGTCACTCACACTCAATGTGTTTCTGTAAAATAATTACTCGATTCAATCGATAGTCAGCTGATATGTTCCATTCCATTTCAGTAGGAATGCTCGACTGAATGTGTTTCTGTAACCAAATTGAATGAAATACTGTCAATTGGTTTTCTCACTTCCATTTGAGGTGATGACAAAAAAATTTTTCGTTAAATTCAAAATGGAATTAGTTGAATTTAAAGCAAATGTAAGTATATTTTTGTTAATATATTATATATGAATAGTTAAAAAATATTTGATGAATTTTCTTTACAGAGAAGTAGGGCGGGGCGTGTTACGAATGGCCAAAAGAGGCGGTTACTGCACTTAATACAGCAGCACCGCAGCGTTGGAAGGGGCCAATTTAGGAAACCAAACGCGAGGAAGGAGCACGAAAAGGTTTGGGCTGCCGTTGTTGCTGAATTAAATGCATTGGGAGGGTCCCACAAGTCCCCTAATCAGTGGAAAAAGGTAAAACTAAAATATTCTTGTGTATAGCATTACAATTTACATACGTGTGTTGGTTTTTTTTAGTGTTGGATAGACTGGAAATCGGCAGTCAAGAAGCTGCACAATGCCCACAGAGCGTTCGCCAGACGAACTGTCGATGTTACCATTGAGGATGAAGGTGATGCTACTGCCAACATTGGATTGGACGTAAGTAAAATATTACAAAACTAAAAACTAAGCTATTTAGTGATCTTCGAAGTGGAGGCACTTGAAGAGGTTGCAATGGGTCAGGTGCTTGAGGTTGTGCCAAACAAACAGCAACCCAAACAGCGCACAAACCAAAGCTGTGTGGAAGAGGCGAGCATTCTCATTGAAAATCACCATGCGCAGCTGAAAGAGATTTTGGAGAGACAACACAAGGAGCACATGGGTGTTTTAAATGGAATTCACGATACACTGAGAGCTCTGCTGGAAACCATGACGGGAGGTAACAATTTGCGATAAAATTTGTACGTTCTTTAAATCTCACAAATATTTCTTTTCTTCTAGCGACTGTTGCATAAGGAGTAGGCACAGCAAAATATTCATATTTTCTAAATATTATATTCATTGGTTGGGGCCAAGGCTTTGCGTATGTACACCAATAGCAGTAGCTGCTTCAAACGGGGTTACATAGTCGCGCTCCAATTGTTTTTGCTTTGAAATCTATTCCCGGAAAGACAGTACTGTTCACTACATTCGACTGTTATTATAATATATATTATAAAAAATAAAGAGTTAAACATAATTTGCAAACAGTATCATTTGGAGTGTTCCTCATATTTTTCTGAACACCACTGTATGTGAATTAACTACAAAAGTGGTTTCTTAAAATAGTATTTCGTATAGCTTTTCCTTCATTTAAAATGTTAAGTAATGAACCATTGTCTCCATGCGGAGAATTTTCAAGTGGATCAACTTCAGGAAGTGGAAAATTATATCTCTTTCGATTATTATGGCGTACATAGCATGCATTAATTATTGATCCTGCAAGTGAGGGTTTCACCATTAGGCCACGGTCTTGGGAAAGGCACCCAAATAATTTTTTTTAAAACTCCATTAAGGCGTTCCACACAATTTCGAGCTCGTGCGTGAGAATCGTTGTAGCTTTGCTGACTAATACTCTCTACATTTCTGAATGGAGTCATTAGCCACGGCTGCAATGGATATCCCGAGTCTCCAAGCAACCATCATGTGGACCCACTGGCAGTGTACTCATTCAGCATATGGGACTTTAGTGTACTGCTTTCCCACATGTAGGCGTCGTGCGTACTTCCCCCATATCTTACAAAGCACGCCAGGATATTTAAATCAAAGTCGCACACTAATTGCACATTTTTGGAAAAATATCATTTTCGATTAATGTAGCAGTGTTCTACTGCAAGTGGTGGCTTCTTAATTTTGACGTGAGTGCAGTCAATCGCTCCTAAGATGCCAGGAAATCCAGCAGCAGTGAAGAACCTGGAAGTGAACATAAACATAAGCCAGCTATAAATAACCATTAATCTTCAAGATTATAACACTTCACTTGCCGTTGCTTCACAATATTCTGCTGATCTAAGGAAGTTGGAAAAATGATGTAACGTTGTGCTATATGGTTTTGCAAAATCTCTGTAATTTGATGCACTATGCGGCTTACCATGGTCTTACTTATAGGGCAAACAAAATCCTGACCTACGTCCCTAAGAAATGATCCTGTAGCATAGTAATGCAGCGCTACACACAACCTAGTGGAGTTTGGAATAAATGTACTTCTTACTGCTGTATCCATAAAAGGCTCGATTTCCACAAGGAGTGCCCGTACTGCAATTCTGCTGAAGCGGAATAACTCAAGAAAACGCGGTTCGGGAATGCTGAATGGATCTGTCGAGTCCCTTAAAATGCGCCTTTGCATTCGCAACATATTCCTTCTGTCATGCCGTATGGCGAGCATTATTACCAATAAACTCATAGCTGAAACACAATCAATTTTTATTTATTAATAAGAACTAAATATTTGTGCACACATTTCTATAATGCTTACTTTTCTCAATAATAGTTTCTCAAACATGAAGTTGTGAGTCCGATTCGATAGATTTCTTGTCGATTGGCGTTCCATTTCTCTCACTGTTTCATATTTTGTCGACTTATGCTTACAGAAACACTCGTTCTCGATCAATCGACTAATTTGGATCGAATCGAAATGAGTATAATCGAGTATATTGTCGATTCCTTACAGAAACGCACAACAGATTCCTTAATTCACAATTAAGGAAATTTCGAATGTTATGGAAACTTCCCCCTATAACAAACAAAACTCCAGAAGATCAGTATTCTGAAGACTTCTTTAAAGCCACAACTACTCGATCAAATAATGGCCGGTACGTCGTACGACAACCAATAGAGCCACAATTGTCTAATACTCCACAAATTGGTATAAAGAACAAAGTCAGAGTTACCTCTGAAAAAAAAGCACATACAACTTTTCGGCCCCGCAAATAATGAAAAACAATTCTGAACAAATCCTAGCGCGGTGGCGGGCTACTAAACCCCAAATTAGTGCATAAGCACTTAAACATAAAATATAGCAAAAATGTCTCAAAAGGTAAAAGCACAAAAAAAATCGAAACTTTTCATACAATATTGCCCCACAGAGGCCTAAATTGTTAAATAGAAAAAAAAACTAACAAAAGCAGATATCGCTCGTATCGTCTCATAAGGGTAGTTGGTGAGAATCTGTTGTAAAGCATGAACATCCCACTTAAAAAATTATAATTCTAATGAAGCCGTTAGCAATTACCGCCCACTCTCTCGCAAGATCCCTCTATTGTCACAGCCCTAACTCGAGGGCTAGGGACTACCTATTCTGGCCATATCTGAGCCAGGCGTGGAGTTACTATCCTTCATAAGCCAAGAATAAATTAAATGCAAACAATTGCCGACAATACAGAAAAGGCAAATACTAAGCAACCGGTATACCAAAACGATAAAATAAAAAATTGTAAATAACCGCTAGTAAAATAAATAAAATCAATCAGTTTTACAAATTTATTATAATAATAAGTCATCAAAACACGCAAAAGGAAATTACTACCTCAAGCACCACTACTTACATAAAATACAATTTTCTATTAAAACCAAAACCGCTTCTTACAGCTAATATTCTGCGGACTCGGCTACTTCACCAACAGTAAGCCGAATTACATGTCTCAGATTATATAAGTATATAAAACTAGACAAAATATTCGCCTAGGGGGCCCAGGATGTTTAAATGAGTTAAGCATCCACCCCCTCTACCCGATAAAACTGGCACATCCTAATACACCACCGATGATAACAATACACAACTCACCACACCTGTACACCAACCCTCTCAACAAAAAGGATGGGCAACGGGAAGGCAGACACATTCGTTTTTGATACATACGCTTACACACTGCACCGCGTCGACACCTACTCGTACGCTAATACATTCGTTTACGCAATTCGTCACAGAGTTAACCCATAAACATTCGCATATATTTTCGAATAGAAACGTTGCAACAACTCGGTTCCTGCGCCCCACCTCTTTCTTCAAAGTATTAGTCGACCACTATCTGCATCAATCCGAACGCCGGCAAGTTGGAATTGAACTCTCGCCGCCTTACGTCAATATTTAATGTTAATTAACTTCATCATTTGTTATTTCGTTGATTAAATGATATTGTTCGTGAACAAACAAACATAATTAATTTTTCATTTTAATGAAGGCAGTGCTGTGTAAGTACTATTTTAATTATCCATTGCCCCTGAAAATTAATTTTTTCTTTTAATGTTGCTTTGGTATATGTTTTCTAGTTTAAATTTTTTGTAACGAGGCTCATATGAAGGTTGCTATCTATATTTCTGGCCTACTAATGTAAATAGGCATATTTATCAACGAAAATGTTTTTTTTTTTTTAGTTGGATTTGGCTCGTCTTGGAAGACCCACACGGTCGATTGCTGTTTTGTTTCGGGCTCATACGCATAGATCCATAATTCGTCACCTGTGACGATTTTATAAATGTCTTTTGAAGCACCGCGATCGTATTTTTTCAGCATTTCTTTACACCAATCCATACGAGCCTTTTTTTGAGCGATTGTCAAATTGTGCGGGATCCAACGAGAACAAAGCTTTTTTACGGCCAGGTGTTCATGCAATATCGAATGTACATATGCTGGTGGGAGAAATGCATAGGCATGCCTCTATCTGAAGGTATGTTACATGACGGTCTTGCATTATCAGTTCACGTACGGCATCGATGTTTTCTGGCACAACGGCTGTTTTTGGACGACCTTCACGGAATCGTCTTTGAGCGAGCGGTGGCCACGATTGAATTCGTTGTACTAGTTTTTCACAGTGCTATAGGATGGTGCTTCATAACCATGCAAAGATTTTAGTTCATCGATGCACTCTTGTCGTGATAATCCACGTCGAAAGTTGTGAAAAATTATCGCACGAAAATGTTCACGAGTTAATTACATTTTTCGGCCGAGATGAATTTTTTAATTCCCTGTAAATAAAACAATTCACGATTAAATTACAAAACGTTCTGAGTGATGTTATGCTAAAAAATGTCAAACTTTCCAATGGAAATGTCAGATTGCACCTGGCAACACTTAGTGTTGCCTACGTCAGAGATATATATAGCCGCCTACGTATTTATGCCTGAGTGCTTTGTAATTTTTTACATAACCTTCGTGATTATTTTGTAGGAATTCCACCCTATTTTCATTTCTTTTTTGTATAATTTTGTTTTTTTCTATCCTACCCTCTACGATGTCTAAGGGTGTTGTTTTTATTGTGAATTGCTTTAATAGGGTTCCTACTGTATTTTGATCTGTTGCAAATATCACAATTATTTATATATTTGTGTACGAAAATTTTGAGGTTTTTGTGGTAAATTTTTGATTTGATACCTTCATAATTTTCTTTTATTCCTGCATGTCCTGTTTCATTAATATGATATTTAGCAATTTGTTTAAATAATTCATATTCACTGCTAACTTCTTTCGCGTTAAAGCTACATTATAAAATTTTACTTCAGTGTTAAATAACTCTACAAACTTGGATTGAACCTGCATGTATAAATTATCGAGAAATTCGGTATATATTCCTACCCTTTTCGACTTTATATATTGCCTAAACAAATCGGTCATATAATTAGTCTCAATATCATTTGAATTTATATATATTTTGATTTTATCGTTCGCTACTTTCGTGTCTTGCGTTTTATTATTTGCAATTATAATTTGAGTTGCAAATCTGTTACCTACTGTATTGAGTGGTGTAAAATTTTGATTGGTACTGTTATCTTCTTCAACGTTTTCGGTATTTAATATGTTGCCTGATTGACTATTTATTCGGTTCATAAAATCGGCTACTTTATTTTCCTTACCCTTTATGTAGTTAATATATATTTTATATTCGCCAAGTTTCAAGAGCCACCTTTGGAGTCTTGGGTTAATATCTTTTCCTTTCGTCTTTGTGTGCAACCAAACAAGTGGTTGATGGTCTGTTAGGAGTTCAAATGGTTTGCCATATAAATATGGTCGGAAATAGTTGCCTGACCAGACGATAGCAAGCAATTCTTTTTCTATTGCAGCATAATGTTTTTCGTGATCGTTAAAGGTTCTACTAGCGTAAGCGATGGGGTGATTTTCTTGAGAAATGACTGCTCCTATTGTATTATCACTAGCATCTGTTGTTAGTTTAAAATTTTTAGACCAGTCTGGGTATTTCAAAATCGGAGGGTAAATGAGCATTTTTTTAAATTTTTCAAATGCATCTATGTATATACTGAGTATCTTATATATTAATTGTGGTATTTTTCTTTAGGGACTTTCCTTAATGAATAGCCTGTTATACCTAAGAATGATTTTATTTCTTTTTGAGTGTGGGGAGGCTTTATCTTCTGAAAGGCTTCAACTTTTGTTGAATTAGGTTTAATTCCTTCTGTGGTCAAAGTGTGACCAAGATCTTGAGTTTCTTTGCAAAAAAAATTGCATTTGTCTATTTGGATTTTATGATTGAATTCCATTAATTTTGAAAAAATTTGTTTTATGCTGTTCATATGCTCTTCTATGGAAGTGCTAAAAATGAGTATATCACCGAGATATATCACGCATATTTTGTTAATATATTCCCTAGGCAGTTTTCGTTTGATCGTTTTAATCCATTAATACTTGGTGAAATCCCTTCGCCAAGTCAATTGTTGAAAAGTAATTTGCTTTTCCTAATTTGTCTAATATATTCTCTATATAAGGAATAGGAAATTTATCATCGACTGTGATTTCGTTGAGTTTTCTATAATCTACAAAAATACGCCATTTTTGTTTCCCTGAATTATCCGATTTTTTGGGGACTATCCAAATTGGAGAATTGTAAGGGGAAAAGCTTTCTTTAATAATATTTTGCTCGAACACTTCATTCACCTGCCTTTTAATTTCTTCTTCGTGTATCTTTGGGTGCCAGTATGTTTTAGAATATACAGGTTTATTCTTATTTGTTATTATCTGGTGTTTTATATTATGTGTGTGGGTTAACTTTTCTCCTTCTCTATAAAACATATTAGAATATTTTCGCAAAATCAAATCTATATATGTTTTTTCCTCCTCATTCATATCATCTCTATAGAGTTTTGATACGTTTTCCAAATTTAACGTTGAGGGTTCCAGTGGAGGGACTTTCGTATTTATGAATTTTGTTTTATTGTTGTTAATTTCAAGAAAATTTTCTTCAAGATTATTTTTTGCATTTAATGCTTTTAGTATATTTTGACCAATTAGTCTGTTGAAGTTTTTATTTCTGAATGAGGTTACCTTCCAAGCCATTTTATTCGGGTCATTGAATTCTTGAGGTACTTCTGTTATAATTTCGAGGTCTACTTTTGTCTGTCCTGATAGTGTACTATATATGTTAGGTTATACTAATTTAGCCCTTTTATATTCTTTTAATGAATGTTCGTCGCTCAGGGTTGTCGTAGAACCGGTATCGATTAAACATTTAATTATATTTTTACCTATTGTTAAATTTACTATAGGTAAATGTTGTTCTCGCTGGTTACCTCACCAGTTTCTTCTGTATCGGTATTATTTTCTTGAAGATGAGCGACATTATTGTTGTACTAATTCTATTCTGTACCAGACCACATTCCTCTAGAAAATAATATGCTTCTCTAAGATTCCCTATGCTTCTACTATGTATTATGCTGGCTAGATGCACTGGCATGCTGCTCAAAAATGTTTTTAATATCATTTCCTCGTTTATTGCCGAAAAAAACTCTTTTGGTTTTCCCGGGTCTTGATAGTATTTTTTGTTTAACTTATCTAATACACATATTTTTAAGATAATAAAATGATTGGCTTACATTATAATTTCTTACGTTCAGCGCCTTGTGGTACAGTTGATGATACGATTCGCGAACTCCAAAATTCCTCAGGAGTTCTTGTTTTACTCCTGTCCAGCATGGATTGTCCTTGAATTTTTTTTTGGACGTGCCGCTTATAGAAATACTCCTCTATATTGGTACCAGCAAACAAGTTGATGAAAAGTTCGACTTCATTAATAAATGATGTGACGGGAGGATGGAGTCATGTGTAGAAGTTCACGCAAGTGAGGAAAGTTCTCTGATCGCCATTCACTTGGGAGTGGCCAGAAACGATTCTTTTACATATGACTCAAGCAGCTCAGGACTTCCGGTCTTTGACCAAGTATCCTCTGGGTAGCCTAAGAACATCCGTTTGAAGGCGAGCTAAAGTGAGAAGGCGAAATATCCCCTACTTAGGGTTGTGCGCTAGGTTTGGGACCCGCCACGTAAAAAAACACCCCCAATGAAAAAGCAAACACAGCCTCGGATGAGAGACCCTCCTTTTGATGACGACCATGGCAAACGAAATAAGGACTACGAATTAAGGGCATGCACCTGGAATGTCCGGTCCCTTAATTGGGAAGGTGCCGCTGCCCAGCTGGTTGATGTCCTCGTGAAAATAAAGGCTGACATCACCGCCGTCCAAGAAATGTGATGGACGGGACAAGGACAGAGATGAGTAGGTCCTTGTGACATTTCCTACAGTGGCCATATAAAGGAGCGCAAGTTTGGTGTTGGATTCGTGGTGGGAGAGAGACTCCGTCGCCGAGTACTATCATTCACTCCGGAGAATGAACGTCTAGCCACAATCCGCATCAAAGCGAAGTTCTTCAACATATCGCTGATTTGCGCCCACGCAACCGACGGAAAAGAAGGACGATGTCACCAAAGATGCCTTCTATGAGCGCTTGGAGCGCACCTATTACGGCTGCCCTCGCCACGATGTTCAAATCGTTATTGGCGACATTAACGCCAGGGAGGGCAAAGAAGGTATCTTTGGCACTACGGTCGGTAAATTCAGCCTCCACGAGGAAACATCCCCAAATGGGTTGAGGTTGATCGACTTCGCCGGGGCCCGAAATATGGTTATCTGTAGTACTAGATTCCAGCATAAGAAGATATATCAAGCTACCTGGCTGTCTCCGGATCGAAAAACCACCAACCAGATCGATCATGTTGTGATAGACGGAAAACACGTCTCCAGTGGTTTAGATGTGCGTGCGCTCCGAGGTCCTAACATCGACTCGGAGCACTATATTGTTGCAGCCAAAATTCGCACCCGCCTCTGTGTAGCAAAAACCGCACGCCAACAAACACAAGGAAGGTTCGACGTCGAGAAGCTGCAATCACAACAGACAGCCGAACGATTTGCTACTCGGCTTGTACTCCTGCTCTCTGAGAGCACTCGTCAACAACTCGGTATAAGGGAACTGTGGGACGGCATTTCAAACTCCTTACGTACAGCTGCAACCGAAACCATTGGTTATCGGAAAGTGCAAAAGAACAGCTGGTACGACGAGGAGTGCCGTGTCGCAGCGGAGAGAAAACAGGCTGCCTACCTCGCAACGTTACGATCGACCACAACACGTGCGGGATGGGATAGATACCGAGAGTTGAAGAGGGAAGCGAGACGCATTTGCAGACAGAAGAAGAAAGAGGTCGAAATGCGTGAGTACGAACAGCTTGATAAGCTGGCCGACAGGGGTAATGCTCGAAAATTCTACGAAAAAATGCGGCGACTTACAGAAGGTTTCAAGACCGGAACATACTCCTGTAGAACCCTCCAAGGTGATCTAGTCACCGATGCCCAGAGCATACTTAAATTATGGAGGGAACACTTCTCCAGCCTGCTGAATGGCAGTGAACACACAACGCCAGGAGAAGACGAACCCGATTCCCCAATCGATGACGATGGAAAAGACGTTCCATTGCCCGACCAAGAAGAAGTTCGAATAGCAATTACCCGCCTGAAGAACAACAAAGCGGCGGGGGCGGATGGATTGCCAGCCGAGCTATTCAAACACGGCGGCGAAGAACTGATAAGGAGCATGCATCAGCTTCTTTGTAAAATATGGTCGGACGAAAGCATGCCCAACGATTGGAATTTAAGTGTGCTATGCCCAATCCATAAAAAAGGAGACCCCACAATCTGCGCCAACTACCGTGGGATAAGCCTCCTCAACAACGCGTACAAGGTTCTATCGAGCGTATTGTGTGAAAGATTAAAGCCCACCGTCAACAAACTGATTGGACCTTATCAATGTGGCTTCAGACCTGGCAAATCAACAACCGACCAGGTATTCATCATGCGCCAAATCTTGGAAAAGACCCGTGAAAGGAGAATCGACACTCACCACCTATTCGTCGATTTCAAAGCTGCTTTCGACAGCACGAAAAGGGGCTGCCTTTATGCCGCGATGTCTGAATTTGGTATCCCCGCAAAACTAATACGGCTGTGTAAACTGACGTTGAGCAACACGAAAAGCTCCGTCAGGATCGGGAAGGACCTCTCCGAGCCGTTCGATACCAAACGAGGTTTCAGACAAGGCTACTCCCTATCGTGCGACTTTTTCAATCTGCTGCTGGAGAAAATTATCCGAGCTGCAGAACTGAATCGAGCAGGTACAATCTTTTATAAGAGTGTACAGCTGCTGGCGTATGCCGATGATATTGATATCATCGGTCTCAACACCCGCGCCGTTAGTTCTGCTTTCTCCAGACTGAACAAGGAAGCAACGCAAATGGGTCTGGCAGTGAACGAGGGCAAGACGAAATATCTCCTGTCATCAAACAAACAGTCGTCGCACTCGCGACTTGGCTCCCACGTCACTGCTGACAGTCATAGCTTTGAAGTTGTAGATAATTTCGTCTATTTAGGAACCAGCATTAACACCACCAACAATGTCAGCCTAGAAATCCAACGCAGGATTACTCTTGCCAACAGGTGCTACTTCGGACTGAGTAGGCAATTGAAAAGTAAAGTCCTCTCTCGACGAACAAAAACCAAACTCTATAAGTCGCTCATAATTCCCGTCCTGCTATATGGTGCAGAGGCTTGGACGATGACAACAACCGATGAGTCGACGTTGCGAGTTTTCGAGAGAAAAGTTCTGCAAAAGATTTATGGTCCATTGCGCGTTGGCCACGGCGAATATCGCATTCGATGGAACGATGAGCTGTACGAGATATACGACGACATTGACATAGTTCAGCGAATTAAAAGACAGCGGGTACGCTGGCTAGGTCATGTTGTCCGGATGGATGAAAACACTCCAGCTCTGAAAGTATTCGGCGCAGTACCCGCCGGGGGAAGCAGAGGAAGAGGAAGACCTCCACTCCGTTGGAAGGACCAAGTGGAGAAGGACCTGGCTTCGCTTGGAATATCCAATTGACGCCACGGAGCGAAGAGAAGAAACGACTGGCGCGCTGTTGTTGACTCGGCTATAATCGCGTAAGCGGTGTTTACGCCAGTAAAAAAGAAGAAGACGTCGTATGTGTTATCTCCTCGGAACTCCCGATTGTCGCTGCTTCTTTCAGTGCTTCCGATAGTGGTAATTGATAAGTTGAATTGTTAGGTGACAAGTGGCGTGTTGTAGCAGATGGAGTTTGATTTGCTGCGGCTGATATTGATGCTTCTATTAACGCTGCCGATATGGATGATTGCTCTATTTTATGTGCTTCCACTTTAATGTTTTTTTTTTGTTGTTTTATAGTTTAATTATATTTTGTAGCGAATACGTCAGAATTCTTCTATACACTTTTTCTGCTTGGTTGAATTTTAACAGTATAGTATATATTTTCACTTCTCATTTTTTTCACAGTTATGCAATTTAATTAATTACTTTTAATTTTCAGTTCTTTATTTTTTTCACTTCACCATCGTGTCCAGCGAAAGTAATGTTGAATGTTCATCAATAACAATGTGATAGTCAAAAAAAAGACAAGACCAAATTCGACGGTTTCCCCCTATTTCGGGTCCTACAAATCGAACTGCATCATTACTTTTTTGAGTTACAATCATGGTTTCATACAAAAATTTTTGTTGAAGTTTTTCATCAAAGTGGCCCATTGTAACAGAAAGGCACATTTTTCTTCGGTCTCTGACTTTTTTAATGTTGACTTTTTTGGTAAACTTTCTTTGGCAAAGCTTCTCAGAATAAGTCCGTCTTCAAGTTCTTAGATGACTGTAAACCCCAAAATCAATGTTTTTTGTGTCCTTATAGCCAATATGTCGAAAAAACGGAAATTTAATCCATTTTTTAACGTTTTTTCCCTCACGTTTCGTCAGTATTTTAATTTACCCTTTGATACTTATACATTAAGTGACATCTTGTAATAGTAAGAAACTTAAGCAAAGACAACGTTCTGAGCAAACTAACCATTAGAAAAAAACTTAACAAACTTTGTATTTTTTAAAAAAGCTACACTAACTATGTTTGTGTGCTGTTTTATTTTTTTTGTATCTTATAAGTGTTATCAATAAGTATCATAAATTTGTACACAATATTTAAATTAAATTTAATAAGACTCATCTATCAATGTCCAACACAAATCAGCAAGCAACGAGTCAAGCTTTTTGCCGCTGTACCAATGCTCAAGGGTGGCGGCGACTTGGTGAAATCTTTCTCCATGCTCATCGGATTTAGTCGGAACTTGGTGCTCAAAATGGTCCTTGTGATGGTGAAGGAAATGAATTTTTAAGGACATATTCACACCTATTTCTTCAAAAGCGTCTACCATGTCATCCACATATTTTTTCCAATCTTCAGGCCGGTGCACTCCTAAGCAATGGTTTATAACGGTCATAACGGAGTTCCAGGCAATTTTTTCATTTGGCCTTAGAAGTTCTCCGAATTTTGCGTTCTTCATAAGTTTTCTTATATCGGGGCCATTGAGAACACCTGAAAATAATGTATCAACATAACATTCGTTCTATTAAAAGACTTAAAATACCTTCTATTATTTTCGCAACACTTAGTCTTGGAAATATCTCTGTCAAACATTTAAAAGCTTCGGCATATCGATTTTTTGCTTTTATGAAATTTTTGACAATTCCCAATTTTATGTGCAGTGGTGGTAGCAAAATGTTGTTAGCTGGTATCAGCGAAATATGGATAACATTTGCCACATTTAAATGAAATTCTGTGCGAAGCTTCCAATCACGCATTCTATATTGGTTTCCGCGGTACCTTGTGTCCCAATGACAAATGAAGCACATATTTTTTGTGTATCTTGTCTGCAAACCAGTAAGCAAGGCGATAACTTTTAAATCCGCACATATCTTCCATTGATGCTGCTGATACTGAACTCTGTCCAAAATTAATTTCATTGCTTCGTATGTTTCCTTTGTGTTGGAGCTTATGGCGATTGGAACCGGTTTTTTTGTGTTATCCACATACATCAATACTGCTTTTAAACTATTTTTCGACGAGTCAATAAACAAGCGCCATTGCTCTGGTTTGTACTCACAGTTCATGTATTGTATAAGACCAGGAATATTTTTACAATACGAACAAGTATTGTCGCCATTAACCTCAAAGAAATCTAAAAGCTTCTCCTGTCTTTTGCGGTATCCATACACCTTCACATCTTTAGACAATATATTTACCGATCGAAGATGATGTGCTAGGCAAATCGCTTGTCTTTGCGATAATTTCAGCTGTCGTACCATCGTATTCAAACGGGCTTGGGAAATCTCCAAGTGACGACATGGGCTTTCAACTTCGGTTGGGTTATACATTGTGAGTAGATCTGTACGCTCGGTGGAAAATGTTGGCGAAATATATCTGTCAGATGGACTTGGACATCTTGGTATCGGAACATTTTCTTTTGTAAAATGTGTTTTTTTTGTTGAGTCTTGCAAATTTGTTCTTGCACGCGTAGCAGTTACCAGTATGATGCCCTTGTGGATCTATCCAAATCATTGGGATGCCGAACCCAATTTTTATGCACAGTCTTTTTGACCAGTTATGCAGGTTGTTGTTGCATTGCGTGCAAATGGTATTTGGCACCCAATCTACGTCTCTTATAACGGGCAAATCGAAATATTCCTCGTAGATGCCGGCAGTTCCCGAAGATATTTTGCGTCTACTCCGAGGGCTTGTAAATTTTCCACATACGTAGCAGAACAACGATAGGGCAATTGGACACTTATTCATTTTAATTTATTTTCTTAATATACAAGGCACTAAAACAATGTTCTTTCCGCGAAGTCAAAGTCAAATTAACTACTGCAATCTATGCTTAAATTTGGACTTTTAGGTAAGCATTTAACGTTTCTTCCAAACGTTACTTGTTGTTATTTATTATCAGTGCAGTGGTTAAAAGCTTGACTCGTTGCTTGCTGATTTGTGTTGGACATTGATAGATGAGTCTTATTAAATTTAATTTAAATATTGTGTACAAATTTATGAAACTTATTGATAACACTTATAAGAAAAAATAAAATAAAACAGCACACAAACATAGTTGTGTAGCTTTTTTAAAAAATAAAAATTTTGTTAAGTTTTTTTTCTAATGGTTAGTTTGCTCAGAACGTTGTCTTTGCTTAAGTTTCTTACTATTACAAGATGTCACTTAATGTATAAGTATCAAAGGGTAAATTAAAATACTGACGAAACGTGAGGGAAAAAACGTTAAAAAATGGATTAAATTTCCGTTTTTTCGACATATTGGCTATAAGGACACAAAAAAAATTGATTTTGGGGTTTACAGTCATCTAAGAACTTAAAGACGGACTTATTCTGAGAAGCTTTGCCAAAGAAAGTTGACCAAAAAAGTCAACATTAAAAAAGTTAGAGACCGAAGAAAAATGTGCCTTTCTCTTACAATGGGCCACTTTGATGAAAAACCTCAACAAAAATTTTTGTATGAAATCATGATTGTAACTCAAAAAAATAATGATGCAGTTCGATTTGTAGGACCCGAAATAGGGGGAA
This sequence comes from Bactrocera dorsalis, assembly GCF_023373825.1. NCBI lineage: Eukaryota > Metazoa > Arthropoda > Insecta > Diptera > Tephritidae > Bactrocera > Bactrocera dorsalis. The sequence continues at coordinate 14,057,731 of NC_064308.1, read as the reverse complement.
ACCGTCGAATTTGGTCTTGTCTTTTTTTTTTTGAAAAAAAGCTATCACAGTGTAATGATTCAATAAAATTTTGGTTGAATGTCCTTGTGGATATCGATAGTAGATACTTTTTGTTATTTTTCTTCAGAAAAAATAACTCTTCGACTGCGCCAGTTAAGTGTGTAGAGCCAAGATTAAATAAAAACACAAAGTTGTTATAATTAACTGCACTCTACTTTATTGGTTCTTCTGAACTGCACTGAAAATGTGAATATCACTACTATTTATAATAATAAAAATTGTTAAGCTGTTATACTGTAACATATTGTGTATTTGTTTGTGTACATTATTTGCATATGCAGAATTTACTGGTCAATGCTCGAAAAGTGATATAAACAATAACAATGTGAACGACCCTTATGCAAGCAAATTGCGTAAGTGTCGTTCTGTGCATAAATTGTGTAAGTGTCGCTACAAAGTAATAGGCGACAATAATAAAAACTGCTGTTTATGCTTAATCAGTATATTTCATTTCTGATTGTTTATATTGTCGTGCATTGTTTTTTTCAATTGTGAAGGCTAAAGCCCGGGTCCCACTATCGGCGCAAGGTACCAATTTTCGGCGTATTTCATGTACCGATAATGTGACCGCATTAAATATTATGAAATGCGACAATCATGGCCGATATTGGGCCTACAATGCACAACCAAAATCGACCCAGTTGCGCCGACAATGTGAACGCTATAATGTTTGATAAAGAGCAATAAAAATTGAAAAATGCGCAGATTTTTATCGGGCACTTGAGCACCGATCGAATACGCCAATCACCACCAATATCTCTCTTTTTCAGCAAATTTTTAAGTATTAATTTGAACATTTTTTTCAATAATCTTTAAATTTGAAGGTTGAAAAAATTTCTCCAATCAATTTTTAAGCATTAATTTGAAAAATCTTTATTAATAATTTTTAAATTTTAAAGTTGAAAAAAAACCACATTAATCGTCATTTTTTTTTAATTGATTCTCGATTCCAATCGAAAAAACAAAATAGACAAAAAGATCGAGTCTACTGGTTGCAAACATATGTAAATAAAACATATGTTCGGTAAGTTGCATACAATAAAATTAAAATGCATTATTATATGAAGTAATTAATTAATAATTTTTAGAAATGAATTCAGACGACAAAGTTTTTGAAGGTATTATGGACAATGTGTTTGACGAAACCATTTCTTCCACACCCAGCAAAACAAAAAGACGAAAAAAACCACAAATAGTGTCATCATGGACAAATGAAAGCACAACGAAATTGATACAGACCATTGAAATGCACAATTGTATTTGGGAATATTCCTGTCCAGGATATAAAGATCGCGCCAAAAGAGATAAAGCTTGGAATAACATCGCGGAGAAATTTGCAACCCAAGAAGTTGACTGATGCAAAGCGAATATAAAAACGGCATTTTCAAATGTAAAGAAAAAAATTACAACTAAATCAGGCCAAGCGGCCGGTAAAGATTTGCCACATTGGCCGTTTTGGTCAGCTATGCAATTCTACTGTTTGCATGATCGCTGCAAGAGTAGTTCGTCCGTCTCAACACTAGATGTGGATACAGATGTAACGCCACCACCAACAGCTGCCCGAAGTGACACAAAATCCAAACCCTCTGCATCTGATGAATCAGTGACAACAGATGCAATGAAGAGCGCAATACAATTTTTAAATAAAGAAGAAGACCACTGGCATGGAGTGGGCATGTATCTTGCACTGCAAATGAGTGAACTATCAAAAAGAAATAAAAGAGCAGCAAATAAACTTCACGCGGAGTTAATTCAAGTAGCTATGAATGCTGTCTTGCAACAAGATGAAGAAAATTTATCATAATATGTTGATTTATAAATACAAATAAATACAATTTATTTAAAGATTATGAAAGGTGCATATATTCTGTTAAGTGTCTGCTTTGTTATATAAATTTATACTGCCATGGCAATTTGCCGTCTGGTGACATGAAATAGTTTTCAAATTCTTCACGGATAGTTTTTGCTTCGTTGCTTATGAAGGAAATTGATATATCCTCTGTGGCGCTTTCAAAGGTAGGTATGGAAATTTTAACGCGTGCACATTCAATAATATTTCCATCCTCAGTGTAGCTATCTACCAATCCAGTAGCATAACTTATATTTTTTGTCATTAAAAAATGGTGTAATGCGCAACATGCTAACGTCACTCTCGTTGTTTTATTTGGATTCAGCTTTATTGGTCGTGAAAAGATTTCGAAGCGCTTCATCATGATTCCAAATGCGTTCTCGACTATTCTCCTAGCCCTTGATAACCTATAGTTAAAAATACGTTTGCTACCACATAAAATATGACCAGGATACGGCTTCATCAAATAATTTTGCATTTTAAATGCATCGTCTGCCAATAAAACAAAAGGTACATTCATTTCACGATTTAATAAATGACGAGGAGGTGGTAAATTTAGAGAATCCGTATCGAGGGCATGCTGCAGAGAACATTTACTGAAAACATTACCATCTGAAATACGCCCGTTGCAGCCGACGTCAATATACAAATATTTATAACTGGCATCAACAACTGCCATAAGCACTATGCTGTTAGTTCCTTTGTAGTTGTAAAACGTACTTCCTGATTTTGCTGGTGCGATCATGACCACATGCTTGCCGTCAACTGCTCCTATGCAGTTAGGAAAGTTCCATAATAAGTCCAATTTCGATGCAACTTCAGCCCATTCTTCTTTTATTGAAGGTATCTAAATAAGGGGAAATATGAAAAATATACATATGGATTTAGTAAAGCATATGTTTCTACCTTCAGGTTAGTATTTCGAAGTTGACTGTAAATCGCATCACAAACTTCAGGAATAAATTTTGAGATAGTGTTTGGGGCAATACAGAAAAAAGCTGAAAGACTTTTGTAGCTATTGCCCGTGGCCAAAAAGCGGAGAGTGCAGACCAAACGATGACTTGCTGGAATAGCTTCACGAAAACATGTATCTCTTTTTTTAATCAGTGGGGAAATTAGCTGCAGTAACTCATTAAAATTGTTTTCGTTCATTCGCACGTATTTTTTAAAGAGAAACTTCTCGAAATTCACGTAAAGTCGTTTCATATGCACCATTAGTATTTCTTCTTTCCAGCCAATTTCTCACCCAGATACTACGTTGTTTAGGATTTATTTTACGTTTTTGATTTTTCTTTTTCAGCTTTAATGTTGCAATGATAAGCAGAGCAACTGCAACTTTTTTCTTCTTCAAATAATCCATGTTTTAAAATAAATAAAAACTTTCACTGCAAACAGCTGATTAAGCACAACAGTGTGACCGCGTTGCGCCGATTATCGTAGCAGAATATTTATCGCCGATATGCGCCGATAAAAAATGACACAATTTGCGCCGATAATGTGACTGCTAAAACTTGACTCAATTTTGTTTTGGCATTTTGCGCCGATGTAGACAAATAAAACTCGCTACAAATTGTGCTAGTTGCGCCGATAGTTTTGGTGTTTTTGGAGTTGTTGTTACTGACGTAACTCGCGCGGCATTTAAAATGTTTACGCGAGGATAGCAATCCATTTTCTTTGAGTGAGAATAACTTTGCGCAAAATTTTCGATTAACTCGTGAAATTTACCGTCGCCTGATTAATGATCTAGCCCCACACGATACAAAAACGTCACTACCTGTAACTGTAAGAGTTCTAGCAACTTTAAGCTTCTTTGGACACGGCTCACACCAGTAATAAGCAAGTTGACGTGCCCATGAGTCGGTCGTCCAATTCGAGAAGTGTGCAGGCTGTAGCAAAACTTAAATAAAGTTCCCCAGTTCAACAGAGGAAGAAAATTTTATAAAAACGGGGGGAGTATTAATAATATACTAATTAAGGCAAATTTATTTGAAATATATTCCAGATGTCACAGAATACCAAAGTATTTCTCGCTTGATAAATATTTGAGTTAATTGTCAATATTTTATTAATTTGTCAAGTGCACAGAATAGGGGTGTTAGTGTCGATAGAACCGACAAACAATTTGAAACAGTGTATTCTAGTTTTATGAATTCTACACTTGTTTCTTTCATAATTTTTGGCAAGTTCATTAGTGTCGTTGCTTGTTTATCGACCAGTATTCTTTCATTTTCATATCTAGCTTTTAGAGCTTTCCAAGACAAATTGAAATTATCGTCATTAAGAGCGAATTGTTTTACTATTATGCCTGCTTGACCTTTAGTTTTGTATCTGAGATGATACAATTTTTGCGCTTGTGATAATTGAGGATGGTTTATGTACACGCCCGGAAGGAGGGCCATTCTTCATGCGGGCATTGCGGCAGCTCTACTCTCGGATGTGGAGCAGGTGCAATTGCTGTTATTAGCTTTAATTGATCGGAGATCATAGCTTTTGTTTCTTCGTAGTGGTCTAAGCAGTTGTCGTAAATATCGTAAGCCGATGATTTAAAGTTTTGTGGTAGATCTGAATCGTCAGAACCTACTATGGCGTTATGAGCCGCTTGGAGACGAGTCCAAAAATTATCGAGATTTTCCTATTTTATTTCTAATGCCGATTCAGAGTTGCCCTGAATAGGCGAAGATGAAAACCGAGTGCAGTATCTTATTAAATTATCACTTTGTGAAACAAATTTAGCAACCTGTTTTGAGCGTGTAGCTCCTGCAAGTGTAATTTGACTTATATCGTCATTCATCTTTTCTATTTCTCAAAAAAATTATTCAATTAATTAAAATTTTCTCAGTGTAGACTGATTATAATAGGAATATAGTATGATCGGAATCCGAATACTCTTTTATGTAATTTTTTTTTTTTTTGTTTCAATATCTTTTTATTTATTGAATCTGCTTTTTGTTTTGAAAGCCCAACAATAAGTAATGACATCTTAAACCTATTTAAAAACTAGACACGCTCAAGCAAGTGATTGAGCTGTTTTGGTGATACATTGCTCCTCAGTACGCGGGCATATCTCTTCTTTTAAGGTTTAAGTGTTTGATTGCAGGAATGTACCAAACCATTAGCCAAAGGGTTTGGGTGATCACGGAGTTTACATATACATATTTTTAATTCTGCTGTCTTCTACTTCTTTCCTTACCATAGAAATACCAAGGCCTTTATGGATATTTTCATTACGCATGTACCATGGTGAACACGTGATTGATCTAAGCATTTTTGATTGGAACCTTTGTATTATGTCTATATTAGTTGCACAGGTCGTACCCCACAATGGAATGCCATACATCCAAATCGGCTTTATGACCGCATTATATAAAAGCACTTTGTTGTCTAAACTAAGTTTGGAGTTTTTATTTAAAAACCAATTTAAATTTGCAGCTCTAATCTTCATACATGCTATTTTACTAGAGATGTGTTTTTCCACGTAAGTCTTCTATCTAGGTGAAGATAGGTTACTTCATTCGCTTGGGGTACTAAAATATTGTTAATTTTTATTGCCGGACACATTTTTGGTCTAAGAGAAAATGTAACATGCTTACACTTTTGTTCATTTACCCTTATACGCCAGTTAGCTAGCCATTCTTCGACAAACTTTAAGCGCTCGGCTAATATTCTTGATGGAGGATGGAGTCATGTGTAGAAGTTCACGCAAGTGAGGAAAGTTCTCTGATCGCCATTCACTTGGGAGTGGCCAGAAACGATTCTTTTACATATGACTCAAGCAGCTCACGACTTCCGGTCTTTGAGCAAGTATCCTCTGGGTAGCCTAAGAACATCCGTTTGAAGGCGAGCTAAAGTGAGAAGGCGAAATATCCCCTGCATAGGGTTGTGCGCTGGGTTTGGGACCCGCCACGTAAAAAAACACCCCCAATGAAAAGAAAAAAACAGCCTCGGACGAAAGACCCCCCTTTTGATGACGACCATGGCAAACGAAATAAGGACTATGATTTGAGGGCATGCACCTGGATTGTCCGGTCCCTTAATTGGGAAGGTGCCGCTGCCCAGCTGGTAGATGTCCTCGTGAAAATAAAGGCTGACATCACCGCCGTCCAAGAAATGCGATGGACGGGACAAGGACAGAGACGAGTAGGTCCTTGTGACATTTACTACAGTGGCCATATAAAGGAGCGCAAGTTTGGTGTGGGATTCGTGGTGGGAGAGAGACTCCGTCGCCGAGTACTATCATTCACTCCGGTGAATGAACGTCTAGCCACAATCCGCATCAAAGCGAGGTTCTTCAACATATCGCTGATTTGCGCCCACGCCCCGACGGAAGAGAAGGACGATGTGACCAAAGATGCCTTTTATGAGTGCTTGGAGCGCACTTATGAGAGATGCCCCCGTCACGATGTAAAAATCGTGCTTGGCGACTTCAACGCCAGGGTGGGCAAAGAAGGTATCTTTGGTACTACGGTCGGTAAATTCAGCCTCCACGACGAAACATCCCCAAATGGGTTGAGGCTGATCGACTTCGCCGGGGCCCGAAATATGGTTATCTGTAGTACTAGATTCCAGCATAAGAAGATCCATCAAGCTACCTGGCTGTCTCCGGATCGAAAAACTACCAACCAGATCGATCATGTTGTGATAGACGGAAGACACGTCTCCAGTGTTTTAGATGTGCGTGCGCTCCGAGGTCCTAACATCGACTCGGACCACTATATTGTTGCAGCCAAAATTCGCACCCGCCTCTGTGCAGCAAAAAACGCACGCCAACAAACACAAGGAAGGTTCGACGTCGAGAAGCTGCAATCACAACAGACAGCCGAACGATTCTCTACTCGGCTTGCACTCCTGCTCTCTGAGAGCACTCGTCAACAACTCGGTATAAGGGAACTGTGGGACGGCATTTCAAACTCCTTACGTACAGCTGCAACCGAAACCATTGGTTTTCGGAAAGTGCAAGAGAACAGCTGGTACGACGAGGAGTGCCGTGTCGCAGCGGAGAGAAAACAGGCTGCCTACCTCGCAACGTTACGATCGACCACAACACGTGCGGGATGGGATAGATACCGAGAGTTGAAGAGGGAAGCGAGACGCATTTGCAGACAGAAGAAGAAAGAGGCCGAAATGCGTGAGTACGAACAGCTGGATAAGCTGGCCGACAGGGGTAATGCTCGAAAATTCGACGAAAAGATGCGGCGGCTTACAGAAGGTTTCAAGACCGGAGCATACTCCTGTAGAACCCCCCAAGGTGATCTAGTTACCGATGCCCAGAGCATACTTAAATTATGGAGGGAACACTTCTCCAGCCTGCTGAATGGCAGTGAACGCATAACACCAGGAGAAGGCGAACCCGATTCCCCAATCGATGACGATGGAGCAGACGTCCCATTACCCGGCCATGAAGAAGTTCGAATAGCAATTGCCCGCCTGAAGAACAACAAAGCGGCAGGGGCCGACGGATTGCCGGCCGAGCTATTCAAACACGGCGGCGAAGAGCTGATAAGGAGCATGCATCAGCTTCTTTGTAAAATATGGTCGGACGAAAGCATGCCCAACGATTGGAATCTAAGTGTGCTCTGCCCAATCCATAAAAAAGGAGACCCCACAATCTGCGCCAACTACCGTGGGATTAGCCTCCCCAACATTGCATATAAAGTTCTATCGAGCGTATTGTGTGAAAGATTAAAGCCCACCGTCAACAAACTGATTGGACCTTATCAGTGTGGCTTCAGACCTGGTAAATCAACAACCGACCAGATATTCACCATGCGCCAAATCTTGGAAAAGACCCGTGAAAGGAGAATCGACACTCACCACCTATTCGTCGATTTCAAAGCTGCTTTCGGCAGCACGAAAAGGAGCTGCCTTTATGCCGCGATGTCTGAATTTGGTATCCCCGCAAAACTAATACGGCTGTGTAAACTGACGCTGACCAACACGAAAAGATCCGTCAGGATCGGGAAGGACCTCTCCGAGCCGTTCGATACCAAACGAGGTTTCAGACAAGGCGACTCCCTATCGTGCGACTTTTTCAATCTGCTGCTGGAGAAAATTATTCGAGCTGCAGAACTGAATCGAGCAGGTACAATCTTTTACAAGAGTGTACAGCTGCTGGCGTATGCCGATGATATTGATATCATCGGTCTCAACACCCGCGCCGTTAGTTCTGCTTTCTCCAGACTGAACAAGGAAGCAACGCAAATGGGTCTGGCAGTGAACGAGGGCAAGACGAAATATCTCCTGTCATCAAACAAACAGTCGTCGCACTCGCGACTTGGCCCCCACGCCACTGTTGACAGCCATAACTTTGAAGTTGTAGATAATTTCGTCTACTTAGGAACCAGCGTTAACACCACAAACAATGTCAGCTTGGAAATCCAACGCAGGATTACTCTTGCCGACAGGTGCTACTTCGGACTGAGTAGGCAATTGAAAAGTAAAGTCCTCTCTCGACGAACAAAAGCCAAACTCTATAAGACGCTCATAATTCCCGTCCTGCTATATGGTGCAGAGGCTTGGACGATGACAACAACCGATGAGTCGACGTTGCGAGTTTTCGAGAGAAAAGTTCTGCGAAAGATTTATGGTCCTTTGCGCGTTGGCCACGGCGAATATCGCATTCGATGGAACGATGAGCTGTACGAGATATACGATGACATTGACATAGTTCAGCGAATTAAAAGACAGCGGCTACGCTGGCTAGGTCATGTTGTCCGGATGGATGAAAACACTCCAGCTCTGAAAGTATTCGACGCAGTACCCGCCGCGGGAAGCAGAGGAAGAGGAAGACCTCCACTCCGTTGGAAGGACCAAGTGGAGAAGGACCTGGCCTCGCTTGGAATATCCAATTGGCGTCACGTAGCGAAGAGAAGAAACGACTGGCGCGCTGTTGTTGACTCGGCTATAATCGCATAAGCGGTGTCTACGCCAGTAAAGAAGAAGTAATATTCTTGATGCTACATATTATGTGGCATTTGTTACGGCTCACTATAGCTGTGTCATCCGCAAAAGTAGAAGTTAATACATTGTTAGCTGTTGGAAGATCTGACGTAGGTATATATGATGTGCATATGGAGTGGGCCTAGAACACTGCCCTGGGGTACACCAGCCCTTATCTGTCTTTCATCAGATATGAAATCTCCCACTTTTACCATGAATTTTCTATTTTTTAAATACGATTCCAATGTTTTATATAATTCTGAAGGTAGAATATTTTTTATCTTGTATAAAAGACCCTCATGCCATACCTTATCAAACGCCTGAGCCACGTCTAGAAATATAGCTGAACAGTACTCTCTGTGCTCAAATGCTTTTCTTATTTCGTTAGTAATTCTATTTACTTGCTCAATCGTGCTATGTTTTTCACGAAACCCAAATTGGTGCGTTGGTATTATATTTTTTTCGTGGAGGAAAGGAGTCATCTTTGATAGTAACAATTTTTCAAATATCTTAGAAGGACAGGGTAGAAGACTGATTGGTCTGTATGAAGACGGCTGTGTTAAGTCTTTCCCAGGTTTGTCTATCAAGATGATCTGCGACTTTTTCCATGAATTTGGATAGTGTCCGAGATTAAGAATTGCTTTGAAGAGCAAAGAGAGCACCTTTACGGCAATATTTGGTAACTCAATTAGCATTTTTGGGGTAATATTATCATGTCCTGGTGATTTTTTGGGGTTAAGCTCTTTTATTATTCTAGTAACTTCAGAAGTAGAAGTCCTAATAGACACAGGCAACTCAAAGTTGTTCTTTGGGCAATTGGGTTGAAATACCTTTTCTAGGTGATTTGCAAAGCAATTTGCCTTATCCTCATCACTACGTGCCCAATTACCATTCAACTGTCTTAGAGGCATGTTGGAATCTATTGATGGCTTGAAAGACTTTTGTGCTTTCCAAAGAGAGTTTTGCTTGCGAGAATTTGGACACAGTTTCTTTATATAATTTTCAGTGTTGTGTTCCTCTTCGCATTTAAGCGCTTTTTTTAACTTTCGTACAGCAGATTTCAGTTGAAGCAGTGTTGAAGGGGATCGATTTAACTGCTATTCCCGCAAGTTTCTCTATTTCATTATTGGTGATCTTTCTAAAACCGACTGGTTTGTTGTTTCTTTTTGGTGTTGCCAATACAGCTGCATTAGTTATTACCTCATTAATTTCTCTTATATTTTCATCTATGTCTCTTCCTGTATTTATTTTGCAATCAATATTGATGTGGGTGCTGATATACTTTCTAACTTTCAATATATTTCAACCAGTTAGTTTTATGTGATGTTAGAGAAACTTTTGGCTCAAATATCATGGGCTGTTCGTATAACTTTTTTAGATAAGTCTGTACATGTATCAGCTGTCATAAGCGATCTATCTATATTTTTGACTACAGCAAAATCTATTAAGTCTGGTATTTTTCTTCCATCACTGGGCCAGTATGTCGGCTTACCAAGAGGTATTATATCCAGCTTATTATGCTTATTCATAATAGTGTAGTACAACTGTCGTCCTTTCGGATTAATAAGACGTGATTAATAATACGTGTGTTTTGCGTTGTAATCTCCACCTGCTAGAAATTTTTGACCTAGTGTTCCAAAAAAGCCTTTAAATTCGATTTCTGTAATCTTAAAACGAGGTGGACAGTATATAGCAGTAAGTTTTAAGTCACAACCCCGATTTTTGAGTGAAATTGTTGTAGCTTGTAACTGTGGAGTAGCATGCGATTCTAGGGCATAGTGGCTTAAACGATTTCTAATCAACACTGCCGTGCCACCATACGCTTTTCCATCTGGATGATTTGTGACATAGACTCTAAATCCCGGAATATTGAAATTATTTTTATTTGTTAAATGAGTTTCTGATATAAGCATTACATAAATATTCTTTTCAGACAGAAATCTGATAATCTCTAATTTATGTTGGTTAACACCGTTGGCATTCCATATACAGATATTTAGTAAGCTAATTTTTTACTTAATAAATTTTACAGCATTTGATTTTGTGATTTTATTAAATCTTGGATCATGTTTTGCATGGTAGACATAAATTGTGTCATACACTGTGTAAGATTTATAGTCATAGTTAGTTTCAATACCTCCATTTGGAGGAATTTGCGGCAGTTGCATTTGCACAGTGTTGCCTTTCACCACATTTGCATAGCTTCCTTGCATATTATTATTGATAGAAGTAATAGGATTTGAACTTTTCTCTGAGGTTGCTATAATTTCATTACATTTGGTTACGACGTGCTTGAATGCCCTGTGACAACTTCGATTTCAAACCTTTATATACAGGACAACCCCTGTAGTTAGCAGTGTGATTTCCTTCACAATTGCTGCATTTTTTATTTAATTCTTCTTAAGGGTGCATTTCGAAGTGGGATGTAAATCACGACATACCACACAAACACTGCGTAGAGTGCAATATGATTTAGTATGCCCATATTCTTGGCAGTTAGTACATTGTACAGGACCGTTTCTTTTATGTGGTTCTTCCACAGTTACTCTGCGATGCAGCAAATATATCAGATTGTATATAGGATGGGTCTCATTTTTTTTTAGTTGATTCGAATTCGGCAACAATTCAATTTTAAACATTGGCTGTGGTACTTTGTTTCTATTAAATATATTTACAACTGTTTTAATTCCAAAACCACTTCCTCCAATGCTTCTTTTACTTCACTAGAGTCTACGGCGGACTCTATACCCTTGATTACAACAACTAGGCCCTTAGAGCTCTTCAGTTGATACGAATAATAATTTTTGTTTTTATTCGACAAAAATTTAACGATTTCCATTAAACTTTTTTCAGTGTAGGACTGAATTTTTGTTTCGTCTATATTGCCTTTTTTCAAAGGCACTATATGAAAATTGTTAGTGCCAACAATTTCACTTAAATTCGCAACAAGAGTATTACTGCTACGCTCGCGCAAATATATCGGAGGTGGTTTGGCATTAACGACTGTGGTGGTACCCTTCGCATCGTCGTCTGAACCATTGCTTAGTATGGCAAATCTGTTGCCATTTAAAACTTCCGTTTTATTTTTATTTGGTGTGCTGCCTTGGATTGACCGCTGATTTAGAAGGACTTAATTTCCTTTTTATATTGACGTAGCGGTCAATGCCTGTTTGTACAGACGGTCCTCTTTTTGTTGGTACATTCTCACCTTGCCTTGTGATTTTCTTCGTTGCCTGCGCGTTTCTTGGTACCTGCAGGCTGGTTGGTGTCAGGGCATTTGTTGTTGCCTGATTGTTGTTTTCGGCTGCTATTGCTGACTGCGTTCTTTGCTTCGATTCCTTTTCAGCTGATCGCCGCGATGACTCATCATCGCCGTTACACTTTTTATTTCCAGTAGTTGTGGTTGTTGTTGGGTCGACAAAGCTGAAGTAGGCATTTAAGGAATGCCTTTCAAATTTAGAAAGTTCAAAATATTTTTCCACAATAGATCTGGAATCAGGTTTTCATCAGATCCTTATTAAAGAACACTATATTGAAAAAACTGCATTTTTAGTAAATAACGGAAAATACGAATTTTTAAGAATGCCATTTGGTTTAAAAAAACGCGCCTAGAATAGTTCAAAGGGCGATGGACAATATTTTGAGGGACTTTATTGAAAAATTTTGTCACGTTTATATTTGACGATATATTCGTATTTTCAAAAAGCTTCGAGGAACATAAAAAACCTTTAAGTATAATAATAGAAGTACTGAAAAAGGCAAATACCAAAATTTCATTACAAAAATCTAAATTCTACCAAAAAGAAGTAGAATTTTTGGGATATATTGTTGCTAATAATGTTATAAAGGCAGATCCCAAAAAAGTTGAAACAATTTAAAATTTTTCGGTTCCAACAACTCTACAACAGTTACGAAGTTTCCTAGGAATGATTGGATATTACAGAAAGTTTATTAAAAATTATGCTAAAATAGCAAAACCATTAACAATACATTTATCAGGTGAAAACGGAAGAGTTTCACAACATATGTCTAAAAAATTAAAATCAGACTGGAACAAGAAGGACTTTTGGCAATTGAGAAATTGAAGTCTATATTAATAGATCAAGTTGAATTAATTCAACCAAATTTTAACGAAACATTTATATTAACAACAGACGCATCAAATGAAGCTATTGGTGGAGTCTTAAGCCAAGGGGGCAAACCTATTACATTTATATCTAAAACATTAAATTCAACAGAAAAACATTACGCGACTAATGAAAAAGAACTATACGCTATCGCATGGGCATTAAAAAATCTAAGAAATTATTTATACGGAGTTTCAGATTTGGAAATTCATACCGCACCAACCACTAACATTTGCAGTCTCACCTAGAAATCCAAATGCCAAAATGAAAAGTTGGCATGCTTTAATTGGAGAATATGGAGCAAAAATTATATATAAACCAGGTAAAACAAATGTGGTAGCAGATGCTCTATCACGACAATTTCTTAATAATTTATCCGACGAATCGTCAACCACAGTAACTCAACATTCAGCTGAAAGGAGTGATCCATACTCAGATACCCGAGACAAAAAACCATTAAACCAATTTAAACAACAAATTTTACTAAATAAAAATAGATTTACAATACATGGGCAAATTCAAGAATTTGGAAAAATAAGACATTTAATTGAATATGATACTGTTGATAATTTAATCACAATATTAAAGGAATACATCAAACCAAATATAGATACGGCAATACATTGCTCAATGGGGATCTATTCCAGTGTTTCCCAAAGTGGGCGATAAGGCCTCTTGTGGGCGCTGCAGGTGTCAAGGGGGGCGGTAAGAGACCCAGAAAGAAAATGGGGCGTTGTGTAGAGGCCTGGGCGGTTATTTGTAACTTTAATTAGCTAGGAGGCCTCTTAGACAGCGACTACATGAGCTCTCGACTCTCAACAACAACTTGTGAACATCAATTAATATGAATTAAAAGATTGCTCAAACTCGGTTCTATATTTCTCTCCGCGTAGTTCATATATTTGTCCTATTTTATTAAATATAGAAAAAATGAAAATTATGTCAATCGGTCGCTCCGTTTCATAACGGGGCCTCTCGACAGGACAGAATTTATAGAATACTAACTGTCAAACGTATTGCTATTGCCATTGCCAAATAAAAGGGTAAATATCCTTTTTTTACAAATGTATTTCTCGGAAAAATAAGAATTCATATTTTTTGACTACTATATAATAATTGTGCCTAAGCACTCCTATATAAACAATGTAATATTTATTTTATATTCATTTGTGGTTTTGCGCGCAATAGATGAGCATTACTTACGCCTCCTTTACACTACTCACGAAGTTAAGCGTATTTCTCAAAGCAAAACAATGTCGGAAGTAAAAAAGAAGAGACGGCAATACTGTGCGGAATACATTAAATTCGGATTCATTGAAAATCCCACAAACCTATCCTTGCCTTTGTGTCTTCTATGTCTAAAAATATTTTGGAATGAAGCAATGAAGCCTTCAAGACTGCAAGATCATTTGGATAAAATGCATCCAGATAAGAGAGACAAGAATGTAGCATATTTTCAAGACCTAGAGAAGAGCCATTATACTCAGCCAAGTGTAGCAAAACTATTTTCGGCGGCTGCTAAGCAAGATGACGACGGACTTCGAGCTTCGTACAATATCTCTTTGTTAATTGCTCAAAAAGGCAAACCACATAACATCGGAGAAGAGTTAATATTGCCAGCAATAAATGAAGTAATAACTACCGTGCTTCATAAACCGGCCGCAGATATTATCCGAAAAATTCCTTTGAATAATAATTCTGTGCAAAGACGAATTGATGAAATGGCTGAAAACATTGAAAAATCATTGTGCGATCACCTGAGGACAAGCCAATTCTCAATTCAGCTCGATGAGTCCACTTTACCAACTAATGAAGCATTGTTGTTGTCTTACGTGAGGTTTATTAAAGATGAGAAAATATGTGAAGAACTATTATTTGCTAGAAATTTAGAGACCGATACAAAAGGCGAAACCATATTCAATATATTGGAAAAGTTTTGCGATGAGAAAGAGATTCCTTTGAAAAATATTATTTCAATTGCTACGGATGGATAATGGCTTAATAGCGCACTTAAAAAATAAAATTCCAGATGTCCTTGGTATACAGAGACAACATTTAGTTGCTAGGAACTTAAGTGAAAAAATATTTCAATCACTGCAATATGTCATCAAAGCAGTCAATAAAATCCGCAACAGCTCTTTGAATGATAGATTATTTCATCAGCTTTGTGTTACTAATGAAGAGGATTTCAATCGTTTGTTTTTTCATACTGAAGTTCGTTGGCTATAAAGAGGCAATTGTCTGACGCGATTCTACAACCTGTTTGACTCTGTTATAGAGTTCTTGGAAACTAAAGATACAGAATTTGAAGACAAGCTCATAACATCAAAGAATGATATAGCTTACATGACAGACCTGTATAAATTGTTCAACGACATGAATCTCCAACTGCAAGACGATAAACTAAATTTAATTAAAACAAAAAACGTCGTTGCTGCTTTCGCAGCCAAACTGCTTCCACACAAAAAGAATCTGGGCAAACGTGAGTTTCACAATTTTCCGAATTTATCAGTATCATGCAGTAACGACGAATTGTTTGCCTACTGCCAACATTTGGAAAACCTCCACATTGACTTCACCGAACGATACCAGGACATTTTGAATTTGGAAATACCAGACTGGGTGTTGGATCTGTTTCCAAATGTCAACACAGCAATGTCACCTCAGCTGGAAGAAGAACTTATAGAATTGACAACAAACGAGGAAATAAAAATCAAGTTCAAAAATGGTTTTGGCTAAAAAACCGATCTCGCAATTGTACCCCGGATTATGGTCAATCGTTCAACGATTCCTGATAGCATTTCCATCGTCATATTTGTGTGAACGTAGATTTAATGCTGTGACAACACTGCTTACTAAAAATAGAAATCGTTTGCTTGTTACCGAACGTGGCGACTTGCTACTGTTCTTGAGTAAATTGGAACCTGATATTAAAAAACTTATTAAACAGCATCAGATTCATCCTTCACATTAGTTTTTATATATGGATCGATTATTTCAGATTTATTTTTAATAAAAGACTAGCTGACTCGTTCTGCCCAAAATAGATTTTTTTTTTTTATTTCAAAAATTACACCGGTATTGGTTTTAATAGAATATGAACGATTTTTCCTAATTTCATTGTGTATACTTTAACAAAATTTTTACAAATCTTTCTTTTGTGAACATTGAACGGGCAGGTTTTCGATATGATCCAAACATTCAATATATCGCATCTGTTCAAATCGGTCAGATGTCAGTAGTTTGTCAATATTACAATGCAGTCAAATTTAAAAATGAACCGCCAGGGTTATGTTGCGCCGGGGGAAAGACGATGCATTCCATGTATAATACCGAGGCATCTCCGAGTAAAGCAATGTTCTCGCGAACGGATCACTGGCGCAAGTTGCAAAAAAACTTGTTAAAGTGGTTGCTGGTGGTATTTCCAAATGAGCTGACAGATGCACAACAGTAGGATGGCGTTCATGAATTGCAAATGAAAATATTCTCCAGATTGCTTCATTGAAGTTCACATATCTGCCCATTTGAAATTTGCTAAATTCATCTCGTTCAACGCCAATAACCGCCATATCGCTTCCTTTGGTGACATATTTGCAAACATACTTAATTGATTTTATTGAACTGCAATACTCAACATTTATATGTGTTTTGAATGCCTTAGACAAAATTGGCAAATATGGAACGATCCATGTGTTATCAACCACGAAATTCTTTCCTTTCAATTGAGTGATGAATGTTCTGCCATTGTCAGCGGGTGAGCGACGCCGATAGAGAGGGTATCCGTCGTTTCCAGTTTGAGTTTCCGAAATAAAAGCACGGGGACAGCGTTTTTTGCATTTACTGTCCGACATACAAACCGAAGATGGATCGTGTTCTCCGCATGGCCCATGAACCATATTGGCCATCACCACTTCGTGCAACTCTGGATCTATTTCAACATCAGGAATTTCGGCGGAAATAATGTCATCAATTTGGTCAGGTGTAATTTTCTCCACCATCCAAAGAAGAATGTGTGCGTGGGGCAAACCTCTCTTTTGCCACTCCAATGAGTACATCCAGCATTGAACAGTGCAATATACACGTTGTTTCAAAATAAAGTCCATCAAACATCTGAGTTTTTGTTTAAACACGCGTGCTGTAACATCGTGGCAATCGCTTGGTGATTGACCGGGATGCAATAGATTCGTAATGTCTGGCCATTTTGGATTGCAAGTAAATATAACAAACAAATCCGGCCGTCCATAATTGCGCACGTAAGTCATCGCATCCTGGGAGTACTCATGCATGTGTTTAGGACTGCCAATGTATGTCGATGGCAAAATATAGAGGCGACCAATATCTGTAATATCCGCATCACCATTCATTGCATCTCTTAAGTGAATATACTCTTCAGATCGCAACTTCGACTGATTGTATTGCATGTAATTAAGTCGTTCTGTCTCAACTTTAACATACATGTCAACTGCATACTGTTGAAATAACCGTCCATATCTCAGTAAATGGTCGTCATAGTTTTGGCGAATTATCATTCGATATGCGTAAAACTTCATTGAACTGACTTTTTTATTTGTCTCGACACCTAAAAGCTTAAATTACCTATATGAAGTAGCAAACAAAACTTTTTTTTTACTAACCATTCACCAGATTTATCATCTTATATCCTAAGTGATATCCGTCTTCTCTACGGCAGAACATGAGCGGATATTGCATTGCGTCGTAAGACCGATGCGTCTCACTTATCCGTTTTAGTGCGTTTAGATTTCTACGTTTGATAACAATATCACGCGACTGCAAATTTTCTCCAACAACAACAACTGATATTTCGCTAACTGTAGGTGCATTATATTGTCTTTCATGTGTCCCTGTTGGTCTTTTGTCCGCTTGTATGATTATACTATGATCATCTGTTGGCATACGTTCCAACGAAATCGTAAACAGTTTAATGAGGCCATTGTGTTCGTGTAACATTTGCTGCAATTGTTCGATTATTTCTCTTTTCGTTGTATTGAAGATAGCACAACGCCGATTTATTTCATCATGTTAATCTCCCAGAAAGTAAATTTGGAGATATTTGTGTTCTTGATCTGGATGCGGCAACAGCGATCCAGCGAGATGAAACATTTGCCCATGAACGTGTATAATTGGAGGAAAGCTCTGTAGTTTCTGTCGAATATTGTTTGGCAAAAATACCTTAAACGTTGGATTGTAGTTTTGTTCATTTACAATTTCACCGCCAAACGACGTCATTTGAAAACAATCGTTGTACATTTTAGTGTGCTTTAAGAAATGGCTCGAGTGAGGAGATTCACCGTAAAGCAGCTGGAACAATGGCTGTGGTGGTGGAAGCAATTCTGGCAACGGTTCATTTTTAAATTTGACTGCATTGCAATATTGACAAACTACTGACATCTGACCGATTTGAACAGATGCGCTATATTGAATGTTTGGATCATATCGAAAACCTGCCCGTTCAAAGTTCACAAAAGAAAGATGTTGCCGCTATTGTCGTCGAATAATCGCATGTTGTGATCTTACTTCATCACTTTGGCGAGCACGAACTTCCCTTCTTCTCGATCGTTGTTGCTAATTGTGAACTTCCCTTCTTCTCAATCGTTCTTGCTGATTGTATGTTTGGTTGACATCTTCTAACTGGTGCGTGCTACTCTCCAGCAGTCTATTTCGTGGTGATACCCTCTCAATAACACTTTCCCTTTGACGTGCTCTGCTATATCGTGTTCGCCTTGCGGCCTGGGAACTCCGAGAAGTGTTACCATACGTACTGATTCTTGACATCGTAACAAATATCTAATTGGAAATGATCATTCATTTGCATAAAGTTCATATAAGGTTTTACGGACCAATAACTTACCTTTGAAAACTCCAAAAATGAATGAATTAAACTAAGGAAGCAGATCAATTGAATGATAAATTCCAATGTACATAAATCGGTATTCGCCAACACGCTAAATCACTTTCACTAAATAACTCACTTTTTAAAACAAAATATATCAATATATCAGTAAAGCGCATTTTTATTGCCCTCTAAATTTTGCGTGTTCGATTGTAAAGCAAAATTGACGTTTAATTTAATTTGTGTTTGTTTCATAAAACTGCCATTTCCCTAAACCAAAAATAGCACGTAACACAACCAAAATTACCATATAACCGCTGCAGCAAGAACAACCAAAATGTCGTGCTAGGTGGAAAATGAGATAAATATATGGTGGATTAACAACCAAAATAATTAAAGATTGTAAGGGAGGTACCACGTCCCGTTTTTCGATAACGCCAAGCTTTATGGGTGAGAATGGTGTTGCTTCCTATAGCTCTATACCAATTTTCATGTTCCTACCTTAAACACTTTTGAAGATCTTCACCTTGAAAAGTTCAGTTTGTATGGGAGGTGCCACGCCCCCTTTTCCGATTATCCCTTCTTTTATGTGTAAGAAGGCTTTTGATACCATATAAGTCTATACCAATTTTCAGGTCCCTACCTTGAACCCTTTCACAGATATTCTGCTTAAAAAATTTAGTTTGTATGGGAGGTACCACGCCCCCTTATTCGATAGCCCCCGGTTTTATAGGTGAGAGTGGTGTTGTTATCCTGTAGCTCTGTACCAATTTTCATGTTCCTACCTTAAACACTTTTGAAGATATTCGACTTGAAAAATTCAATTTGTATGGGAGGTGCCACGCCCCCTTAATATTTTATTCTGATTTTAACACATGACCTGCGCGTGGTAATAACAAACAAATCCCCCAAAGGAAGTATTTCATTTGGTTCAGCCGTTTTCGAGTTTTAGCGTTACAACTATACACCATTTCATTTATATATATATAGATTCTCTGTTTTAATACTACATATAAAGTTGTTTTTCAATAATCATTCTAATTGGCAGGGGGAGCCCGTAAGAGTTAACTTGAGACCTAAGCGCCGTTGTATGTTACCTACTGCGCTCAGGTTTCAAGTTGCTGGTTATAGTAAAAGTTTCGTTTGGAATTCTCCGTTAATATACATATGAGTATATAGGTCACAATAATTAATTTGAAGTTATATTGGTTTTTAAATAGGTGAAAAAAGGGGGGCGCTAAAAAAATATTTATTCTCAAAGTGGGCGGTAGACAAAATAAGTTTGGGAACCACTGATCTATATGAAATACAAGAGAAAATAAGAGAAACATTTACTAATAAATTCATATAAGTTAACAATAGTTAACGCACTGAAGCGCTCATGCTGCCAAAAATTGCAAGGCAAGCAGTCTGCATCGGTCACTTCATGCGCGACCAAATTATGTAAACAAAACAACATGCTGGGTTAGCTGTAGTAATTCGATCAGTTCGATACATGAGCGTGGGAAGTGCCTATGCAAGCAATAACGTCGAGCAAACGGCAGCAGCGACGGCAAAGATAGGAGGTTAGCAATAAGCTTACAAATAATGAAATAAATCAGTTTTAGTACGAAACTCAACGTGTTAGTATCTTTCTCAAAAATAACTTAACTCTGGATAGTCGACAACACCGTCGCTATCCCAAAGGAGTAATAACAAGAAGATTAAAAATAACTGGCGCCCAACCAGAATAAAACCCACGCCGGAAGGAACACCACCTGGAGGCAGAGGAATCAAGACACCTTCTAGAGAAAACCCACGCAGGAAGGAACACCACCTGGAGGCAGAGGAATCAAGACACCTTCTAGAGGAATTGAGACACCATCCGACAAATAATGTAAGTGAAACTTTTTTTCCCTCCGCCTTCTGTTTACATAATCATATCAGTGAAAATTTGACAATTAAGTGTGGTTAGTGTGATTGCAATAAACAATCTGTCTGGAAAAATAAGTGAACGGGCGACAAAATTTATATCAAGCAACTGCATAAACTGCCAATTAAGATACGTACTAGATATTTGCAATAAACAGGATTGCACTTTGTTCCCCATTTTTGTTTTTTTTGTGCACTTACGTCCGCTACCCGTTCGTGCCATCTTAACTACCTTGCATGAGCAAGCTTGACACTGGTGAACTGTTGGATAGACTTGACAACCAACTCTTGACAAGTAAACGTTTCAGGCGCGAACAAGACATGAACGAACAACAACTGCAGGGCGTTATCAATGCGGCCGTTAGCGCCGCACTACAAGTTCAAAGGAAAGACTTTGAAACCAAGCTAGAGCAGCTTACAAACCGGTTTCAGGCCACAACTGTGGCAGCTGCTGACATTAAGACATATGAACCAATAAAGATCATAGACGGGGTAGAATGTCATGAGGGTCTGGATGCAGTTAAATCACTTCCAGAGTTCGATGGCTCACAGGAGCAATATGTCTCCTGGCGGCAGGCAGCTATGGCCGCGTATGATATATTTAAAACCTATGTGGGTAGTTCAAAACACTACCAAGCTGTCCTCATAATTCGCAACAGAATTAGGGGATCGGCTGATGCAGTTTTAGCATCATTCAACACGGTCCTTAATTTCGACGCTATCATTAGCCGTTTAGATTTTACATACTCAGACAAGCGACAATTGCATCTGCTCGAACAAGAGCTAGCAACGCTAAGGCAAGGACAGTTGACTATTATTCAATTTTATGAGGAGGTTGAGAAAAAACTCACACTTCTCACAAATAAAACTACAATGACCTTTGATACTGACCAGGCACGGTATATGAACGACAAGCATAGGACCGATGCGCTGCGCGTATTCGTCTCTGGGTTAAGGAGAAACCTCACGGATGTTCTTTTTGCCGCCCAGCCCAAAGATTTGCCCTCGGCTCTTGCAATGGCCCAGGAGATAGAAGGAAATCATGATAGACACGCATTTGCGGCCCAGTTTGCAAGATCGTTGGAGGAAAAAAACCTCAGGCAACATCAAAATCGATCTTATCAGAAGCAGTCCGACATTCAGTACAGGACTGGAAAAAACCCTTATTTCACCAGGGAGCAAGGAGCTCGCCCTCCAAAGCGCGACCAAGTTGAAAAAATGGAAGTCGACCCATCCTCGAGGTTCCGTCAGAGCACTAACTTTACAAACCAGAACAACCAAATTACCCATAACTCAAGCTTACCTATAGCACATCCCTCTGGCAACAGTCAACCACGAGGTGCGTTCAAGAGACCTGCGAATTCTCAAAGGACGTCGGACTACAGACGCCAGAGGATTAACCATTTGACAGAAGAAAGAGACGAAGCGTACAAAAAGCAATATGATCAAGCCGCTTATGATGCAGCGGCAGAAATAGAGGCTGAAAATGAAACTGAGTATGAAGAAGATGCGCTTAATTTTTTAGCGGAGAGTCCCTGCTCCCGTTTATCCAACGAACAGTAGCGGGGAAATCGTTAAAATTCTTAATTGACACCGGGCGTCAAAAAGTTATATTAACATAAGCCCTTTATCCTCTGTCCCAGTACAGACCCCGTTTGTGGTTAAATCAATTCACGGATTTAACAGAATTGGGAGCAAAAGCTTCATTATGATGTTTGGAATAAATAGCCCTTTTTTCATTTACCCGGTCTCACAACTTTTGACGGCATAATTGGACTCGACCTATTGACACAGGCGGAAGCAACTATTGATCTCGCGTCAGAACTGATCCACTTTAAGGGAGGATCTGAAACTCTGAGATTCCACAAATGTGCTCAAGTCAATTTCACAAAAATTGAAGACATAGAAGTTCCAGCTAACGTCCGTGCAGATTTTCTACAAATGATGACAAAGCATTTGAAGGCATTTGCCGACTCGAGCAAGTTACTCCCGTTTAATACCAATGTTGTTGCCACCATTCGCACGGAGGATGATGAGCCAGTCTACTCCAAAATGTACCCATTCCCCATGGGAGCTGCTGACTTTGTGAGCCAAGAAATCAAGGATCTACTTAAAAATGGCATCATTCGACCATCTAGGTCTCCATATAACAACCCCATATGGGTTGTCGGAAAAAAGGACACAGACCTCACAGGAGCGCCTAATAAGCGGTTGGTGGTAGATTTCCGAAAATTAAACTCCAAAACCATCGCGGACAAGTACCCAATGCCGAGTATCAGTATGATACTTTCAAACCTGGGAAAGGCCAAGTATTTCACCACCCTGGACTTGAAATCTGGATACCATCAAATTATGTTAGCAGAACACGATAGGGAAAAGACTTCCTTTTCAGTAAATGGAGGAAAGTATGAATTCTGCCGTTTGCCCTTTGGGCTAAAGAATGCTTCTAGCATTTTCCAGAGGGCCATAGATGATGTCCTGCGCGATATGATTGGTAAAACCTGCTATGTTTACGTCGATGACGTTATAGTGTTTTCCGAAAAAGAAGAAGACAACGTACAACACGTTGGACAGGTACTAAAGAGCCTTTATGATGCCAATATGAGGGTGTCTAAGGAGAAATCACAGTTTTTTAAAGAAAGCGTAGAGTTTCTGGGATTTGTTGTTACGAAAGAGGGGACAAAAACTAGCCCAGACAAGGTCAGAGCAATCAGAGACTTTAAGCAACCAAGCAACTTGTTCGAGCTGAGATCCTTTATTGGTCTGGCGAGTTACTATAGGTGCTTTATAAAGGACTTCGCAGCAATAGCAAGACCCTTAACAAGCTTGTTAAAAGGGGAGAGCGGAAGAGTTAGCAAGTTCCGTTCAAAAACCATCCCGGTATCCTTTGATGAAATCCAGAAGACTGCGTTTGATAAGCTTAGAAATATTCTTGCTTCCGAAGATGTTATTCTTCATTACCCAGATTTTTCAAAACCATTCGACTTGACTACTGATGCCTCCTCAAGTGGCATAGGTGCAGTACTATCTCAGGGAAATAGACCCATAACAATGATCTCGAGGACGCTGAAGGATAGGGAGATAAACTACGCGACAAACGAAAGGGAACTATTAGCTATCGTTTGGGCCTTGGACAGCCTCCGGCACTACATTTACGGTAAGAGTGACATACGAATCTATACAGATCATTAACCTCTAGTTTTCGCGGTCTCGGATAGGAACCCAAATTCCAAGATAAAATGATGGAAAGCGCGAACTGAAGAGAGTGGCGCAAAGATATTTTACAAGCCTGGGAAGGAAAACTAGGTAGCAGACGCATTATCGTGTCAAAGTATTAACGTTTTAAAGGAGTAAGCACAATCCGATGCAGCGACAGCACACAGTAAAGTATCTTTAACTCATGTGATTAAGACTATCTATAAGCCCCTGAATTGCTTCAGGAATCAGATAGTTATAGAAAAGTCTTCTACCCCAACGGACATTTATCTTGTTTAGCTCAAAGACTCGTCATCAGATCATCTTTAACGACTGGTTTAAATTGCTAGCAGAAGTGAAAGAAGTCGTAAAGCCGGACGTAGTAAATGCTTTACACTGCGACCTGCACGTTTTGGCACGCATTCAGGATGACTTGATCAGAGTTTTCCCTGCCACCAAATTCTGGCACTGCAAGAACATGGTAACAGATGTTGTTAACAAAGACGAGCAAAAGGAGATAGTAACGATGGAGCATAATAGGGCACATAGAGCCGCCCAGGAGAATGTAAAGCAGATTCTACTCGATTATTATTTCCCAAAAATGGGAAAAATTGCGTCAGAAATTGTTGTAAACTGCAAAGTGTGTGGAAAGGCGAAGTATGATAGGCATCCAAAGAAGCAAAAGATGGGTGTTACGCCTATACCTTCCCGTGTAGGAGAATTGATCCACATTGACATTTTTTCAACTGCAGGAAAACACTTTTTAACAGCTCTAGACAAGTTCTCCAAGTTTGCCTTGGTTCAGCCAGTGGCGTCACGCACTATCGCAGACGTAAAAGCGGGCATTTTGCAAATCATTAACATTTTTCCTAAAATAGAAACTGTGTACTGTGACAACGAACCTTCATTTAATTCAGATACAATTCGATCGTTGCTGAAAAACCAATACGACATCAACATAGTGAATGCGCCACCGTTGCACAGTACGTCAAACGGGCAAGTGGAAAGATTCCACAGCACCCTCGTGGAAATTGCCAGATGTCTAAAACTACAAAGGCAGATACAAGACGTAGTTGAACTTTTTCTTCAGGCCGCCGTGGAATATAATAGAACGTTCCATTCAGTGACGGGCATGAAGCCGATTGAGGTGATCCATGCCAACTTTAACATGTTCCCGGATATTGCTACCAGACTAGAGAAAGCCCAACAAGAACAGTTGGAGCGGAGTAATGCCCACCGCCAAAATAGAATCTTCGAAGTTGGAGAAAAGGTCCTGGTAAAGTCCAACAAGAGACTAGGCGACAAGGTCACTCCACTGTACGTCGAGGAAAGGATAGACGCTGATCTAGGAACAACCGTTCTTATTAAAGGGAGGGTGGTCCACAAGGACAACCTCAAGTGAAACTCCTGACATAATACCTTTTTTTTCATTTTGACTTGGGCTGCGCTGACATAATACCTTTTTTTTCATTTTGACTTGGGCTGCGCTGACGGCTTCCAAATTTACGGACTACTCGCATTCGGACTACATACCGATCCTGGACGGCACTGCAATAATTTGGAACGAGACGAGGTACATAAGGCATATATCAAATTTAACGGAATATGGACAATACATTCAAGAAACCACAGACTTGATTAGCGTCTTCCCACAATCACACATGAGGAAGATCCTAGAAGTAGACACCAGGCATTTATTTACTTTATTAGGGACACTAGGAGTACACCATAGGCATGCTCGGAGCCTAAACTTTTTGGGGTCCGCCCTGAAGGTAATAGCCGGCACGCCTGACTTCAATGACTTACTACAAACAAGACTAACGGAGCAAGAGCTAATACAGTCCAACAATAGACAGATCGTCATTAATTCCAGAACTCAGGAACAGATTAACGCCCTCACGAATACGGTCAATAAAATTCTCAGTGTAAAAAAAAAGGAAGAAATAGATTCATCGCACCTCTATGAAACGCTGTTGGCTAGAAACAGAATTTTAACACTAGAGATTCAAAATTTAATAATTGCAATCACACTGGCTAAATTTAATGTAATAAACCCTGCTATTATTGATGCAGATGACTTGGGGGCGGTTATGAAGGAGAGTTTCACAGGAGTTACAATAACCCAATTGTTTAGCATAGCTAGAGTTAAGGTTTTAGCAAGCAAAGAAATTGTAACCTTTATTATCGGTTTTCCTAGACCTAAGTTATTATGTAAGAAGATTACTATTTTTCCCGTATCGCATGCTGGCCGTATATTGCATTTACCGGACAACATTATAGCTGACTGCGGAGGCAACATTACCGCTGTTATATCTTGTATTGATGCACCAATGGTAACGTTCTGTAAAGAAGCCGAAACTGAAACTTGCGCACAAAGGCTACACTCTGGCGCAGTAGCGAACTGTGCCACCAAGCCCAGCGACTTATCCCCCATTGTCGTCGTCGACGATGGTATAGTTTTGATAAACGATGCAATAGTTAAGGCTAGCATAGATAATGGCCCTGAAATATTTATTAATGGCACTTATCTTGTTACATTCGAACGCACCGCTTTTATCAATGGCACCAAATACGTTACTCTCAATGGATACCCGAAGAGACTCCCACAACAGTCTGCCTCCGCACGGATCAACATAACCACCCATCATACCCTACTAAGCCTACCATTTCTTCACAAGCTAAGTGAAGTAAACTTGCGGCACATCGCTGAATTACGCATACGAACGATTGCTGCACCACTGATAGCCGCAATAATTTGTGCCACGATCGCCGTAATGCTTGCTGCATCAATCATCTTACTAAAACGTAGGCGGCGAAGAGAAACTTCTAAGGCAGTGCGTCAAGTGATGGAAAGGTTGGGTATGGCCGAGGACGACCATGTTTTGAAGGAGGGAGTAGTTAACAATAGTTAACGCACTGAAGCGCTCATGCTGCCAAAAATTGCAAGGCAAGCAGTCTGCATCGGTCACTTCATGCGCGACCAAATTATGTAAACAAAACAACATGCTGGGTTAGCTGTAGTAATTCGATCAGTTCGATACATGAGCGTGGGAAGTGCCTATGCAAGCAATAACGTCGAGCAAACGGCAGCAGCGACGGCAAAGATAGGAGGTTAGCAATAAGCTTACAAATAATGAAATAAATCAGTTTTAGTACGAAACTCAACGTGTTAGTATCTTTCTCAAAAATAACTTAACTCTGGATAGTCGACAACACCGTCGCTATCCCAAAGGAGTAATAACAAGAAGATCAAAAATAACTAGTGTGAATATCATCTTCGAGAATAACTTAACTCTGGATAGTCGACAACACCGTCGCTATCCCAAAGGAGTAATAACAAGAAGATTAAAAATAACTTATATACGAAAAATTTTGAAATTGACATAACAAACAGAGAAGACCAAGGAATTATAATTGAACAAACGAATACACGAGCACATAGAGATTACCAAGAAAGTTTGGATCAAATTTACAAAAAATATTATTGGCCTGAAATGAGAAAACAATTCAAAAAATATGTAAGGAATTGCGACATATGTAATAAAAACAAATATAATAGACATCCTATAAAAATACCAATTGGAGAGGTCCCAATACCTACAGAGGAAAGAGTACAGATACACATGGATATATTCTATGCGCAATCTTTAAAATTCATTGCGTGTATAGATAGCTATTCCAAATTTTTGGTTATTAAGCAAATCGAAGATAAGATTAATTTGGAAGATAATGTGTTAGAAATATTACAAAGCTTCCCTAATATAAAGAAATTAACAATTGATAATGAACGAGGATTCACTACGGTACAATTTAAGTCCTTGATACAGAGACTTCAAATTGAAATATTTTTTTGTAACCCCAATCATAGTACCACGAATGGTCAAATTGAGAGGGTACATTCAACAATAATTGAAATTTCGTGATGTATTAAACAAGAATATAATTTAATAAGCTTTTCAGAATCAATTTTTAGAGCTGTCCAACAATATAATAAAACTATACATTCGGTAACTAATGAGAAACCATTTGAAGTACTTCATAATAAAGTTGAAAATTTTCTCAAGAGTTTTTGAGACGCGAAAGATTACTGAAACTGGGATGCGCGATTAAAAAAAAAAAATTCACCAATTGCCTGTTTCAAAAAAATGAAGTTCAGCCGACAATTAAAATACATACGTGCGTACCGTTTGACGTTCAAAATTAAAATAGGAGGTTTTATTTCATTTTATGCAGTCGCTTAGCCTAAATCTTAAACTAACGGCTTAATCTAGTGATAATAAAGTAAGTAGAGAAAACATATTCGAATATTTAAAAAAAACCGCATCAAAAAATGTTAAAAACTGTATGAGTTATCATGCAGACCGTGCCGGGAAAAGTAGTTTCGAGAAAAACGCGTTTAAACTTTCACTTGTGTGTATAAAGCCCTCATCGGGCGGTCTGATTTTCTACCATAACTTTGTATCTATGGGGAATTTTTACAATCGACTTTCACAGAAATACGCCTAAAACTATAAAGAATAATAGACCATAAAAAAAATCGATTTTTTTTTAATTCTGGACGTATGTAACCCCTTAAGATAAGTAAGTATAATATTAAGGTAAGTAATAGATTAATATTAAGAATGCATCATTAAGGTAAGTATTTTACGTAATAGAATTTCATAGTTTAATTTTTATAATTCAATATTCAGTATTTCACAATTCATTTGATTATTATTGTTTTAGGTATAAATCTGTCACTTGACGCAACACCGGCCACCTTGACAGGATCAGATTCCTTCAATTTCCAGTGGAAGCACGGCCAGTTTGTGGATGGGACGCTTAATTGTGCCCGCCTTGGTTGCAACGTCTGCGATTCGCACTTTGCCGTCTTGCCCTTCGACGGTTGCGACGACGCGCCCTAGTACTTACAGCTGCGGTGGCACGTTGTCCTCGTGGACGAGAACGAGGTCGCCGGGCTGCAGATTCCGTTTCGGGTGTAACCATTTGGTGCGCTCCTGAAGACCCGTCAAGTATGTTTTGGACCAATGTCGCCAAAACTGTTGCTTGACACAGCAAACAAGTTGCCATCTCTCGCAGTAATGAATTGGGTCCACTGGCACCTTCTCTGGGGGTAAAGCCGCAGGGAGCATCCTATTAGTAGGTGCGTTGGGGTTAGTGCCTCGCCGTCGTTGGGGTCCTGGCTCAGAGGTACTAGGGGGCGAGAGTTGAGGATGGCCTCCACTTCGGCCAACAGTGTTGCTAACTCCTCTGCTGTGAGTAGCGCGTTGCCGGTTACGCGAACGATGTAGTGTTTGGCGGACCGAAGTGCGGCGCCCGCGGTGGTATAAAGATGAAGCTGCACCCTTCGTCTGCTGCGAATCTCTTCAGGTCTGGACCCATTGCTAGAAACGCCTCCTTCAATTCTCGCAACTTGCGATCGGCGCCGACGAAATTGGTGGCGTTGTCGCTGAATATCTTCGTTGGCATTCCTCGGCGTCCAATGAACCTTTTTAGGGCGAGAATAAATGAATTAGAAGATAGGTCCGAAACTAATTCTAAATGTACTGCTTTTGAAGTGAAGCAAACGAAAACTGCAATGTATGTTTTTACGGGTGGTCGACCGCGTATTTTTAGAGTTGTGTATATCGGACCACAAAAATCTACGCCACATATAAGAAAGGGCCGTAGTGCTCGAAGTCTTTCGGCTGGCAAATTTCCCATTATTTGGTTTTGCAACTTCGGCTTGTAATGAAAACAATGTATACAGTTTCTTACGGTTCTACTGCAAGCTTCTCGGGCATTAATTAACCATATGCGTTCTCGAAGAAGCGCAACCAACGCTTTAGCCCCAGCGTGATGATTTCGAATATGCAGGAACCGTAAGTACGTTATAACGAAGTGCGAACTTTTATTTAATAAAAGCGGAAATTTGGCATCGTATGGGAGAGGTGCATTTAATAAGCGACCTCCTACTCGGATCAATTTGAATGACAGCGACATATTCGAGTACTCATGCAAAAACGAGTTGAGTTTTTGCAAGTTTGCGGGTAGCGTGGTACCTTTATGCAATTTTTGAATAACATCCGAAAATTCTGAATGTTGGACCACATGTGTAATTTTTAGAAAACTCAAGTTTAGCTCTTCTGAAGTCAGATCTTGTCCCATGGAGGATTTTGGTGGTCGTCTGATCCATCGTCCGACCACACGAAACAATTTTTTATGAGAAGAGAATTTTTCAATAAGGTCCAATATTGAATTTTTCTCAGCAGTCGAAATTAATGTAAATGTATTTTTCTTCTTCTCTAATGCTTCGTCTTCTGGTGAGAGCAGGAAGTGGTTATTAATTGGCCATAATGCAGGGTCTTCTAGGAGGAACTGTGGACCGCCAAACCATATTGAATTATTCAATTCGTCTACGTTACAACCCCGAGACACTTGATTCGCAGGATTTTGTTTCGTTGGCACGTGTCGCCAATGTACTTTGTCAGTCAACTCTTGGATTTCGGACACTCTGTTTGCGGCGAAGGTTTGTAGTGAAGATGGATGTGTTTTAATTCAATGTAAAACGATTTCAGAGTCTGTCCAAAATGTAATATTTTCGGAATGTCAACTCAACATAGGCGCTACTCTTGACCATAATTTCGAAAGAAGATAGAAGATGTGCTGCCGAGAGCTCAAGACGCGGAAGAGATTTGGTCTTCAGCGGAGCCACTCTAGACTTTGCAGTAAGCAGCTTGCATTTAATACCACTAGCAGATTGGCTTCGTATGTATATGCAGCATCCGTACGCCCTTATTGAGGCGTCGGAGAAGCCATGTATTTGGCAGATGGCACTCGACTCAACGTTTACGTAACGAGGAATGCTTATCGATGAGAGCTGCATTAGGTTGGCTTTAAAGTTCTGCCAGCTAGTGTCAAGGCGCAATGGAATCGACTCATCCCAATCTAGTTTTTGGATCCAAAGGTCTTGCAATAAGATTTTTGCTTTGGTAACTAGTGGGGCTATTAATCCAAGAGGATCAAAAAGGCGAGCAGAAACTGACAATATGTTTCGTTTAGTGGCTCGCAGATCATTAAAATTGTCATCTAAAACAAATCGAAACAAATCCTCTTTCTGCAGCCGATGGATTCCTAACGTTTTAGTGGAACTTTTGTCATTGAAGCTTAATGACTTTTCAGTGCAATCACTGTCGAAAAATTTGGGGTAGTTCGAAAACCACTTCGTTAAGGTGAATCCTGCCGAGTTTAATATTTTAATTACCTCACTTCTCAAAAGATCTAGAGACTCAAAATTTTCGGACCCTGTTAATAAATCATCAACATAAAAGTCTCTTTTGATGGCCAATGAACCGAATGGATATTTCATCGTATTGGCATCACTGAGCATTTGCAAACGCCGTGTTGCGAGAAATGGAGCAGGCGCAGTGCCGTATGTTACGGTGTTAAGACGAAAAATTTGAATTTGCTCTGAAGGATGCTCTCTCCACACAATAAGTTGACAATTTCTGTCTTCTTCATGCATAATTATTTGACGGTACATTTTAGTAATGTCAGCTGTTAGTGCATACTTATGTAAGCGAAAACGAAGAAGAGTTGAATATAATTCTTCTTGGATGGTTGGAACTACCATCAAAAGTTCATTCAACGCTATTTGAGTTGAAGATCGACTCGAAGCATCAAAGACAACACGTAATTTGGTTGTTGTGCTCTCGGGCCTTAAAACGCATTGATGCGGAATGAAGTAGTGTGGCTCAATCGGGATCTTATTGATCGTTGGGCTCATGTGACCCAATGCTCTATATTCATTCATAAAGTCCAGATACATTTTGCGAAGTTCTGGATCTTTTAATGTCCTTCTCTCCAGGGCCTGAAACCGCCGAACTGCGGTTTCATATGAGTGACCGAGTAACTTACGGTCAGCTTTAAGGGCATTCTGACTTGAAGCCGTCCTGAAGGCAATACTTGAGTAGTATTAACGAAAAAATTTTCACACTCTTGTTGCTCTGGTGTGAATTTGATGCCATTTGATTCTGAAGGTAATTCTTCTAGAGCCCAAAATTTTTGGACTACTGAATCTATTGACGTAAAGTCTTCTTCAGATTGGCATAATATGCTATGTAATTTGGGAGGAGAACTTAGATTGCTGACGTATTTGCCAGATACAACCCACCCTAAAAGGGTTTTCTGCAATGTTGGTTGATTAGGACCATTTTTAATTTGGCCGACAGCTAGAAGATCGTAAAATATTTCTGCACCCAGTAAGATGTCAACTTTTTTACATTTGTGGAATTCTGGATCCGCCAATTCAATATTGTGCGGAATGCCTTTAAGGCCTTATTACACTATTGAAAGTGAAATAAGGCCTTTATTTCAAAAGAGGCTTTAATAAACTTCGAAAGAGAATTAGAGCCTTAAAGGCCTTATTGCCCTTTCATTTTTTTTAATGAAACAATAATATTCTAATTCTTTTTGTATTTTATTGAATAGTTACACACAAATTTCACGTTAACCAAAGTTAATAGAACATAAATAATTCAGAAAAAGAATTTCATATTAACAAAAATTAATAGAACATTAATAATTCAACAAAAAATGTTCATATTAAGAAAAATTAATGGAATATTAATAATTCAAAAAAAGAACCCCAAATCAAAATAAACGAAAGAAAATTAGACAAAAATGTTTTTGGCTTCTTGAACAATGGTCCGACATACTGGACATAAAGTTGACACAGAATTCCTTCTCCAATTTTTCATAACAATCACTGCAAATCTTAAAAGGACTACATGGCAATAACAATATATTTCTTTGTTTTTCATAACAAATAATGCATGTCAAAGTATTTTCAATGGTGCAAGGCAGGACAGATGGTAAGGTATCAATTATTGGATCAACCTCATCATTCTCAACACCTGTCGTCGTCGTTATACTATCTTGTTCCAGAATCGTGTTCAAAGACACCTCATTATATAAGTTATAACTTAACTGGCTAAGACAGTCGTTAACATTGATTATACAATTTTCCAAATTTCTTAAGGTAGTTTTAATCAAATTTTCTCGCGTTTTTTGTCTTTTTAATTTTGCTACACATATTGAAATACTGCCGTCCAATGATTTTTTAAAATCAATTGATTTTGTTACATCTACATCTAGTAAATGGTCTATGAATTTATAAAAACTTCCGTTTTTCGAAAGGTATTTGCCCAATTGCCCATGGAACGATTCTATTAAGCTTGTAGTTTTAATGGATTCGTAATAAACGGGGAATTTTGATGCGCCTTCCCAAAAAGAAAGAAGTCATATATGTACATACATATGTTATTTCTTAAAACGGGCGTGTTAAATATTTTATGGAATATACGTTTTTAATCCACTGTCTCTCGAAATATGCTATAAATTGTTCAAAAATGCTGTTTAAATTATAACTCAAAGCCTGATTTTTCAGATTTAGATATCCAATTAATATATCGTCCGGTTTTAACAGCGGTAATATTAGAAATTTGCGAAACAATTGTTTCGCATCATTATCTTTATTTAATTTCGACATGAACTTAGGAAGTTTTGAAGCATTCCTTCGAACAGCTTGTGTAAAATGAAACCAACATGTCTTTAATTTTGTTTGTGGATAAATCTGTGACAATGGTTTTCTTAAGCCATACTCAATATCCGTGGTGAATGTTGTGGGCTTCATGTCAAAAATATTACTTTGGATGTATTGTATGTAGTACATGGATATATGCATTCAAAGATTTGTTTGACATTAAAATGTAGATGAAAGGAAATGTCTACAACAATATTTAAAAAAATATATACTTACATGTTCATTATGAGCAATATGAAATATTAGCAGCTGTTTAAAGCTATTGGAACTACTTATCGGTACTACACCAAAAGTCCCATCTTTAAATAATGACGTGGTTCGCCAGTAGGCATATCCATTGAGTTACACATTGTAGGGGACACAAAAATTGAGTAACCGAAATCCTCCTCAATCACCGTACCACGATAGAATGGCAAATCATTGTCATATTTTGAATTTGTATAATTCTTGCGAATTTCTGGGTTTTCAAAAATTGAAATTATGTCATGGAAATTTTGAGGTGCTTTTGGCAAGGCTTCCGATTTTATGTTTATTAATTGCCTTCGCATTTTCCCAAATTCAACCAAATGAGCAGACTCTTTAGCCTTTTTGCAATTCTCATCATACACTTGACGAACACTTGATCTTTTCAATGACATTCTATTAGCGAATTTAATAGAATTAATTAAACTTAATTTCTTTATAAATTCATTTTGGGCCTCATGGTTGTGCTCTAGGTTTTTATTTGTTTTACGGCAATGTATTGCATTCAAATCCACGGCAGTATTGACGGGACATCCATTTTCATAACAATTATAATATTTTGAGAATATTTAAATTTATAAATTTGTCCCTCTGTTGGAATATGTAATAATTTGCTGGTTTTCCTCAAACCCGGAATTATATTATAAACAAGTATATCATCACTTTCCACTTTCACGATTTTGAAGAATTAATTGAACAACACACGTGGTTTAGCAAATGACTGAACACGACATTATAACACAGTTTAGTAAACGAAATGCTGTTATCAACAACAACAAAAACAAAAAATTTAACAGTGTAACAAGAGTATCAAAAACGAAAAAAAAACAAAAAAAATTAAAACTATTCAGGGAATTAAGATGACGATGTTATTGTATTACAATAACAAGGAAGACATAATTATATGTTGTTTAGTTTTTATGAAAAATAAATCATAAATATAAAAAATTATGCACGTGTGTTCTTCAATTATTTACGTAAAATCTTGAAAATGGTCCGGTGAATGGCCGTGGGCGGCGGCGCGGATGTGGGCGGACTCACGAACCGCCGGACGCGGATGGGAGCGGGGGCGGACGCACAGCCGGAAATCAAATCTTCGTGATAACCCCAATCATATCGGTAGTTGGTTGTCATTTATGTTTAATAAAAAAAAAAAATAAGGCTTTATTGGACAATTAGGTAAATTTTCATAAAGGCTTTATTTCTCTTTCGAAGTGTAATAAAGCCTTTTTTGAAATAAAGGCCTTATTTCACAAGGCGCTATTGCACCCCGCCTCTCCACAACGGGTCCTCATCTGAATCACTGAATCACTGCTGTTGCCAACATGACCCGATCCGGCATACTGGCTGTATGCAAGGCATGAGTGGTTGATGGTTGCGGATGAGGTGCTGTGGGGAAGGAAACCGGATACTGATGCAATAATGTGTGATGGGATCGATTGCACACACGACATCTATCCGCTCTGCACTTAGAGACAGTGTGTCCCTTACGCAAACAATTTATGCATAAGGGCACCGATTTCACGAACTCTAACCTCTGCTGCACCGGAAGCGCCTTGAAAGTAGGGCAGGCAGTCAAATAGTGGTCCTTGGATTTACACTGCTGACAAAGAGACTGCCTCGTATTTGCTGCAACTAGCGCCGATTTGGTCCTGTCCATATGTTGTTGTTTCCCATGACTCGCACTGCTTGTTGGTATGGGCTTCGTCCTTGAATTTGATGCTCTTTCCGCTGATTGCTGCTGGAATCTTCGATTTAGGGTGGCTTCACATTCTTTCCACAGTGGCAGCTTGTCATAATCCAGCTGTTCCTCCTATTTGGATCTGGTAGCTGAGTCGACCTATGTCATCACTATGTGTATAATAATAGCGTTTGTTATATGTTTCTCATCGCCCAGCGATAGCAATGAGTCATACACCGCTGACACTTCGTCAATCATTGATCGCAATGAAGGAGCGGATGACTTTAGGATGGTTTGCAGCTCAAAAAGTTTAGATATTGTATTGAAGAATATCAAACATTTATTATCATAAACTTTTTTGAGACTTGCCAACGCTTTCGGGTAATTTTCATCCGACATCTGAAACCCTTTAACTGTTCCCAAAGCCTCTCCAGATAGACAGTTTACCAAATGGTTAAATTTTTCTATATCTGGAATATTTGGATCGTTATGAACCAAGCTCTCGAACAAACTCATAAAATTTTTGAACTCGGAATATTCTCCCTTGAATTTTGGCAAATTAATTTTAGGGAGCATTGAGCTGTGAGAAGCTACAAAAGATGTTTCGGCAAGTGAAGTTTTATTTTTCGCTAAAATAGACTTAATTATGGACTTCGTTTCCACGATTATGTCCTCTAACTCCCCTCGGGCCATGTCGTCTTTATCAATTTCTTCGATCTTTGATAGGCATTTCATTAATTTTTCACTATGTGAATTTAATATATCTAGACGAAATTCCAATTCTATTGGATCTAAAGACATAGTCTTTTCGAAAAGGCCCATTTTAATGCGCAAAATACTACTTTTGGCAACCGTTCTTTGACGTCTTAACGACTTTAAGTCCGTCAACTCCTTACTAGGAGACAGGTTTGCGAGAGTTGGCTTTGGCTTGCTCATTTAATCGTGGTAAATCCGAAATTCTCATGTCATATCCGGTTAACAATTTGAATGGTGCTATCTTTGTGCTTCTCGGAGGAGAGTTATTTCTGTATTGTTGGACTTTGCCAATAAATTTATACCACTGATCTGGATTATCTTTCGAAAGCTTTGATAGCATGGGAATTACTATCTTATGTATACGCTCTACTTGGCCATTTCCCCTAGGTACTCCAGTAGTAATAAGTAAATGCTGAATATGATTATTTGTGCAATAATCCTCAAAGGCGTGCGATGTAAATGCTGAACCTCTATCTGTAATGATTCTTCTTGGATTGCCAGACGTGGTTTCTTGCTTCGTCAATCGATCGATCACTGCATCAGTACCCGTATCTTTTGTGGGATAAAGCCACACAAATTTCGAAAATGCATCCACAACTACAAGTATATAATTATACTGCTTTCGTGTCGCCGTGAGAGGACCACCATGATCTATATGGAATGTCAACAAAGGCTTATCCTCTTTATCAATGGGTGCTAAAAAGCCATCTTTTTTTACCACATTTCGAATTTACGACAATGCAGGCAATGCAACTATTCACAATTTCCGTAACTTTCTTTTCTAGTTGAGGAATGTAAAAATCCTTCTCTAAGCAGTACTTTGTTTTCTTCACTGAAAAATGTCCTTGACAATGTGCAATCTCAATTATCTCTTTTTCCATCTGTGATGGCACCACAATCAGTTGTAAATCTGGGTCTTTATACAGTATATCATTATGGATGTAAAAATCTTCGTAGCTCTTTTCTTTCGAACCGCTTTTGTCCACATATCTCTCATTTGCGCCTCTTTAAGTCGATGTCTTAATGAATCCTCCATCATTAAACAAGAAATTCTACTAAGAGCGTCTACATGTCTCATCTGCGTCCCTCGTCTGTGTTCAATAAGGTAATCATATTCCTGAAGATATATAGCCCATCGGGCTACACAAGAAACGTACCTTTATCTTTTTTGTAAAGTCATCGTAAAAGCGTTACAGTCAGTAATAATTTTGAACTTTGACCCCAACACATACACGCGCCACTTCTTGAGTGCTTCGACTATAGCTAGTACTTCCAACTCATACGAATGATATTTCTGTTCTGCAGGTGTTGTTTTGCGGCTCATGAATTGAACTGGGTGAAACTGTTGATCTTCGGAATGCTTTTGGAGAAGAATTTCTCCGTAACCGTACATTGATGCGTCTGTATGAATCTCTGTCGTTGCTTTAGGATTAAATAGTCCAAGAACTGGTGCCTGAATAAGAGCTGTCTTCAGTTGTTTGAACGAAATTAAGTGTTCGTCACCCATGTTAAACTCTGCGTCTTTCTTCATTAAGTCTGAAAAAGGTTTTGCGATTAATGCGAAATTTTTAATAAAACGACGAAAATAAGACATTAAGCCTAAGAATCTCTGCCTTTTTAGTCTGTGGTAACGGAAACTTTTCAACGGCTTTTGTTTTAACTTCACTCGGTCTAATGGTGCCATTTTCAATAGTATAGCCTAAAAATTCTATCTTCTTCTTAAGGAATTGACACTTTTCCCATTTTATCCTCCGTCCCTTATAAGAAGCTAACTTCAATACTTTTCCTAACTTCTCTAGAGCTTCTTCTTCAGATTTCGCTGGGATTACTAAATCATCCATATATGCAACAACTGTTCCATCTCGAATATAATCTTTTAATATGACACGAATGTAGCGACAGAAAACAGCGGGTGAATTACATATACCAAAGGGTACATACTGAAATTCATATTGGCCACTATTATTACGAATGATGTGTATTTGCGAGAACTCTCATCTACCGGTACGTGTAGGAAACCATTTGCTAAATCTAATGTAGTGCATACGTTTGCTTCTCTAAGTCTTTCAAGGGCGTCGTCAATTAAGATCATAGGGAAATTAACCCGTATGATTTTCAAATTTAGTTTACGATAATCGCAACAAAGTCGTTTTGTGCCATTTTTCTTTGATACTAGTACAACAGGCGAAGCGTAGTTTGAGCAACTACGATGTGTTATACCTTCATCTAACCACTGTGCGACTTACTTATCTATGATTTGTTGCTCCTACATGAAACGTCAGATCAACGATACTCTGATCAATTTCTACTTCTATATCAAAGCTTCCTATCGTTGATATTTTCGCTGCACCAATACCAAATAACTGCTTTTGTTCCGTTGTTAGCTTTATATATCTGTCCAACTTATTAAATGTGTCGCACCTCATTAAACACAAGTTACAACCAGTATCGATAAGCGCGCTCACTTCTACATTACAAATCCGTATATTTTTAAATTTTTAATTAAATTTTGCAAGTTCGTCAATTGAATTTACACGACTGTGTTCCCGCTCAGTGTTCCCACCTTTTATTACTTTACACTCAAAAGATTTGTGTCCCATCTTCTGGCACTTAAAGCATTTGAATTGCTTCGACGGACAATCTCTAGCTATGTGCGAAGGTTCACCAAATTTATAACATCTTTTATCGATTCTTAATGGTAACGAATTCTCCTGTTTTATTTTATCATTTATATCCGCTTTCTTCAGATTTTCAACTTTTGGTTCCTGCTTGATTTTTTCGTAAACTACTAACTGTTCTTTTAGTTCTGTCACAGTTTTGGCTTGGTAGAGAATAGCTTTACTATACTTAGAGCCCGGAATGCCATCTATAAAATATTCCAACAAACTTTCTTCATCTAAGTGAATTGACTAGCCTATCTCCATCAAAGCATATAGGTATTCACGATACGATTCACACGGCTTCTTCTGTCTTTTCCCTAACATCTTATGCACATCGGCTGCTGATAACTTATTTCCGAATTCATTAGTTAGTGCTAATTTTAAAGAATTCCAATCGCACAACCTGGTTTGACTACCTACATAAATTTTTGCAGCACCCCTCAATAACTGTTTCGTATAAACGAATTTTTGTACATCATTCCAATTTACTATTTCTGCATTTTCTTCTATTTGTTCGATCCATTTCCGTATATCAAACGTATTTGTTCCATCAAAAGTAGAAAGTTTCTTCGATATCTTTAAGCGTGAAATGTGCATAACCTTTAGGTGCAGATGGTTCAGTCCGTTTTTGGATAAAATCGCATTCAGACCGATTGGACTGAAAATCGCTCTCTTCATTTTCGTCATCGTCGTCAATCAGGCCTAAATGTTGGAGAAGTCTTTCCCTCAGTTCATGTTTCCGTCCACTTACTCCTAGTCCCAATTCCCTTAGTTTGTCTTTTAAAGTCGTCACTGTCATTTTTAAAATAGCGTCTGCATCCATGTTTACAATATTAAAATATATGTTAATTAACTATGTAAAATACTTATAAAGTAATTTAAAAATATATCTTAGTTTAAGACAGCGTAAGTATTTTTTTCAGAATTACATCAAAATTCTTTAATAGGTCAAGTGACCATTCGAACAGAATTTAATACAGTAAAGTTTAGTTTTCATAAATTACTCGTATACACAAATTCAAATATTATTAATGAGAATGAATTAGTTCACAGTTTTTCAATTTTCAATTTAAAATACAAATATTTTGGAAATTTACATCAATCGGATATTACAAATGTATATTGCAGTTTACAAAATTTAATTTCGTTTCATTCAGTTATGTACATGCATTAATTATATAAAAAGGTTTTCCAATTAGATTTTGGTATTCTTTAACATTCACTTTGTCTCACTTTCTTTGTCTAGCTTAATTTCTACAATGAAATTGTTTACATTAACGTGTTACACTCTTTGCTTATATCGTATTTCGAGTTCTTACAAATTTACGTATGCCTTTGTTCAATTACTTTACCTTAACTTTCTCTTATTAGATTTTCCGCCTCTTTCGTCTTTAACTTATCTTCTTCTTCTTCGTTTGCGTTGTGTTACTTTACCTCAACTGTTTCTTATTAGATTTTCCGTCTTCTTAGTCTTTAACTTATCTTCTTCTTCTTCGTTTGCGTTGTGTTACTTTACCACAACTGCTTCTTATTAGATTTTCCGTCTACTTCGTCTTTAACTTATCTTCTTCTTCTTCGTTTGCGTTGTGTTACTTTACCTCAACTGCTTCTCGTCTTCGAATAGTTTTCTTTCTTCAGCTTCTTTTCGTCTTTGAGTAGTTTTTTATCTTAAGTCTCCTTCTTCAGCGTCTATTCCTCTTCTTTCAGCGTAACTGTTCTGCTGGTGTTTTGACTAACAGACGCTGTGGTACCTTGCCACAACTGCTGCGTTCACATTCGCACTTATGATGCTTGATGCTGCTGCTCATAGAAGATTCGGGAAGACAAAAAATTGTTCTTGTACAGTTTTGCCACTGAACACTTGTTGTTTTTGTACTGTGAGCTGTTGGTTGCCACTGAACACTTTTTACTTTTAAGAAAACGCGTTGTTGTTGCAACGCAAACGTTTTCACTACACGCACACCGGCTGATATTTTAAAATTACAGAAAAATTTTCGGGTTGGCTTAAATTCAATTCTGGGCAAGCCCTCAATTGTAGGTTTATATTTAAAGTTTCAAAAGGTTTGTTTTAAATATAATTAAGTTTATTTGTAATTACTAGAATATCTTGAATTACATTGAAATATGTCATACTGGTTTGATGACCATCCAAAGACTGTCGTTCTCGTCCAGTTACGCGATAGCGTCCCTTCGTTGTTCTTGTCTTTCTCTTTTCTGTTTTTACGTTCGTCAGGTTTGAAGTGTTGCATTTGTTGGTAATATGTGTTCAAAAGTTGTGTCCACTTCTAGTTTTCTTGCGTCCGTCCGTCAGTCCCACATACATACATATGTATGTATATTGGCGTATGCTTATTATATTTAATAATGTATATGTTTGTTTATATACGTTATTATATATATATATATATATATACATATATATATGTATATGTATTTATGAACGTCAATTTAATTGAAAGTGAAAAAAGGGAGAGCCAAAAACTGAAAGTGTGCACTTATTTTTTATTTTAATTTTATTTGTATGTGTTTTCGTTTTATTTTTTGTTTTCACTGCTTTCAGTAAATTGCACTCGTTACCTGGTGCGTCGGCTGTTTGCCGGCGCTTACGTCGCTTTGGCACAGGATGCAGCGGCAGCTCATTCTCACGACGGCAGCAGTGTTGATGGCAGCAGCGTAGATGGCAGCAGCGTTGATAGCAGCAGCGTTGATGGCAGCAGTGATTTCAGGAGTGGCGGTATGGCAACAACGGGTGCTTATACCGGCACTTTGCTTTTACCGGTTCTCTTAACGCGGCACTTGAAACGGTTTTTTCGTTTTTTTTTGTTAACGGATTTTCCACCGGTTTTTAAAACTGTTTTTTTTTTTAACGTTTTAGGACCCCTCTCGTTAATCACAAAGTTAAACACTTTGGTACGATTTTTTTTAGAATTCACTGTACCCAATTTACTTGTGCGCCTTTTCACACTTTTTATTTATTTCACTCCTTGTCACTTCGAGCACTTGCACTTTTTTGGGTGCTTGCACATATGCACCTCTTGATTTTTGTTTTTTGTAGGTAGCGGAGTTGGTAAGTATTTTAATTATACACCTATTTTCTTTTATTGTATTTTTATTTATTTTCTTCTGTTTCTTTTGCTGTTTAGGTATCACTGCACCACACTATATTTTATAAATTTTTGTTCACTTTCCGCACTGTATATTTTTGTTGTTTCGAATTGCTCACTGCACTTCTGATACTTCACTTTGGCACATCTACATATGTAGATATGTAAGTATAATACGGATTCTTGCAAAAAAATTTTTCTACTCTCGCAACAAAGTTGCTAAAGAGAGTATTATAGTTTTGTTTTTTTTTGTTTTAATTTCTTTTTACGTTTCGTCTTATGTTTCTTTTATGTGTTTAATTTTCACTTGTTTTCACTACACAAGACCGAAAACCGAAAAAGTATTGTCCAGGCAATTGGTACCGAAAATGATATCGAACACAGGTATGTTTTAGTTATTTTAATTTTTAATTTTATATTTTATTTTTAATTTTAAGGGTAAGTACTTTTCTTTCGTTAAACATTATACTAGCTTATGTTGAGATAAGTAAATATAATATTAAGGTAAGTAATAGATTAATATTAAGAATGCATCATTGAGGTAAGTATTTTACGTAATAGAATTTCATAGTTTAATTTTTATAATTCAATATTCAGTATTTCACAATTCATTTGATTATTATTGTTTTAGGTATAAATCTGTCACTTAACGCAACAAAAGTCTCTCATGATATTTTACCAGACAAACTTTTATCAGCACAAACTAAGATGCTAGAAAGACACAATAAAAATAGAATTAATAAAACATATTTATGCGGATATATTATATATGAAAAGATTACAGGAGAGAGAAATAAACTAAATCCTAGATACAAGAAACAGGTATGTAGTAAAAGGAGACTTAGGGAATAAAGTTGGAATTAACTACAGGAATATAATAGTACATAAAGATAATATTAAATCTTGATTATATATGTATTTTTAGAGGATGATACCCTTAATTATTCTAACATTAATTACTAATACAATGACAGATATTGTGGACTACACAAGAGAAGATTACGTATTATTAGAATTAGGAGCCCTGTATAATGACTACGGAGATATTTTCCACATCACTAATTTAACATACTTTAGAGAACTTATAAGTTCAGACACAAATTATTATAATAAAAAATTCAGATATAGAAGTTTTAAACAAGATAATGAACAAGACAAAGCATATATTAACGATTTAGACACAGATCCAGAAATGGAACTCATAGAAACTTTATTAGAACAACTACAAATTAAATATACAAGGTATAGGAGAGGAATAAATGAAATAGGTACATACACTATGGAAGTGGATAGCAGGAACACCAGACCATGACGACCTAGTATTAATAAATAATAAATTAAACGAATTAATTGAAAATAATAATAAACAATGCACAACAAATTATGAAATTTGTGGAATTATTAACCAATTAACTGAAACTATTAATAATATTAATGAAAACTCAAATATTAAAATTCTAATGAAACGAAAAAATCAGTTCCTAATACTAACTGAAATACAAAACATGATTAATACAATAGCTATGGGAAAAATGGGAATTTTAAACTCGACCATTTTAAATTTAGACGAGATTAAAAGCATAATTAAAAATGAACATGGACGATTGACAATAACTGATTTAATAGATATTTCAAATTTTAAAATAGTACAGAATAAAGATGTAATAGTTATATAAATTATTCAAATGTAATGTTTAATTCAAAATTACTTTATTTGCCGTCATCTTGGCTTAGTTGTCAAGTATGAAGTGAAACTTATAATTATCCCTAACTTAGCTCAAGCCACCAACCCGCATCGCGTTGTGGGTCCTCTGCTGACGTTTTGCTGACCTTGCGCCTCGTGCATGGTGTTAGTTTACTTTGATGTCTGGCCAATGTTCTCACGCAAAATGTGCTAACTTAGCGACATGTGCAGAGTGGTAGGCTCTTATTACGACGGGAATTAGGGTGTGTCGTTTTCTCGCGATAACTCCTCCCCTTCTAAATGGGGAACGTCCTCGGTCCTCAAAGAAGCGGTTTTAATTGCAGTTTCAATGGACCTGGCTATGATAATCTCTCTCTTGGTCCTCCTTATCCTGAGCAGGACGTAAACAGTGAATGCCATGATTAATAAGACACCAAAGGCTGAGAAACCCGTAACGTGGCCATAATGGATTGATCGCTGCAGATGATTGATCCTTTGAACATTCTCTAGATTCACATGGTGAAGATAAGAAGCGCTTAATATTTCTGTGTGCTGCGTCAAGTTGATTGTAGAAGCCCATGGAGTTTCAGGTTTTAGAGGCAACGTAGACTTTTCGTTATAAAAAGTCGTACCATTAATCTTTACGTTGTTTTTGAAGACCACGAGGTATGTTCCGTTGACCGTAATAGGGACCTCATTATTTTCCTCGATGGCAGCCAATTGGTCATTGATGACAACAAGGCCGTCACTTATCGGTGAAATTGGTGTGAGGTTGTTAAATGTTGTACTGCAATTAGCGGTGTTGCGAGTCAGTAGCTGCAGAGCGCATGATGTAGTCGGAGATGGTAAGCAAAACGTTGGTGTTGTGTCGCTGCAGTTCTTTACGGCTACGGTATGGTTATAACACTTGGCTAAGATGGATTCTTCAAGGTGCAGGATTTGGTGGCCATGAGCTACTGGTAAAAAAGTAATTTTCTTACATCTAAACATAGGAATCGGATATCTTATTAAAAAGTAAATTGTGTTATTATACTGTAATATCTTAATTCTAGCTACTGGCATAACATCGGCCACGGTAAGGTCAGTGAAGTGCTCGTCTCCTGTTATGAAATTTATTTCGTTACTGTCTAAGAGAATGGGACTTAAGACCCCAATTTTGGCGAAAGTGGCAGCTGTTATAATGTTATTTAATTCCATAATAATTACTCTGTTTCTAGCCAGAAGTATGTCATAAAGGTGACCAGTGTTTATTTCTCTTTCTTTTGTTAATTTCAGGATTTTATTTACTGTAATGGTAAGGTTA
Source organism: Bactrocera dorsalis (assembly GCF_023373825.1). Classification (NCBI taxonomy): domain Eukaryota; kingdom Metazoa; phylum Arthropoda; class Insecta; order Diptera; family Tephritidae; genus Bactrocera; species Bactrocera dorsalis. Next base: position 14,012,788 of record NC_064308.1, on the reverse strand, counting down.
TTGATTTCTTTCTGTACTTGAGTGTTTATGGTAAACTGTCTGTCCTGCGAGTTAATTAGCTGTTCTTCTGTGTTCATTAATCTATTGAAGTCGTCATGGTCAGGAGTTCCGCTAATGTATTTCAGGACTGTCCCTAGGGCATTCAGGCTTCTCGCCTGTCTGTGGTGAGCGTTTATCATTTGTATCAGTCGACTTATCTGGTTTATGTCCGCGTCTACTAACTTCCTCATATGTGACTGAGGAAAGTGGTCTGTGGCATTAATTGTCTCGTCTCTCAGTAATTCGTAAAGTGTCAAGTTGGTAACATGCTTGATGTGTCCTGAATTCTCCCAAATTACAAGGTCCTCACCGACCACCGGAATGTACCTTGCATTGGTATAGTCGATTAACCTTCCTGTCGTTGCCGATATTGATATGGCCAAAGTTATGAAAATCCTAAAAACATATATGAAACTTTTTTGTTAATTGTTTATCATTAGAAACACCTAGGTTCTAGATTAAGTTTAACGAAGGTTGTCCTTATGGACCCTCCTCCCTTTTATTAAAACTGTTGTACCCAAGTCCTTTTCCACCTCTTCCTCAGTATAAAGAGGCGTAAGCTTATTGCCTAGTCTTCTGTTATTTTTAACAAGTACTTTTTCTCCAACAGGGAACTCCCTATCCTGCCTGTTCTTATTATGAGTTGTTAGTTCTCTTTCTTAAGCGGCATGGTATTTGGTTGTCATCTTTAATTGAACGAAATACGGTAAGGGGCTTCATCCCCGTTACTGTGTGAATGGACCTGTTATACTCAATCGTAGCTAAAAGGACAATTTCCTCAACATCATCAAGATTTTTGTCAAGTTTAAGGCATCGTGCTATTTCCATTAGTGTGTTATAGAATCGCTCCACCTGACCATTTGATGTACTATGTAGTAGTGGAGCATTCGCAATGTCGATATTGAAGTGATTCTTTAATGTAGCTTTGATGCTGTGTGAATTCAGCGACTTCTCATTGTCGCAATAAACTATTCGAGTACCGAAAAACATGTTGAGTAACTGAAGGAGCTGTGGTTTGACATCTACTATCGCTCTTGATTTCAACGACTGTACTATCGCAAATTTTGAAAACTTGTCGATGCACGTCAAGAAGAACTTGAACCCGGTAGAACATATGTCGATGTGAAGAATTTCTCCACAATATGTTGGTATGGGCGTTTGAGCAATAAGCTGCTTCTTTGGGTGCCGATCATACTTCGCCCGCGAGCAAGTTCGACAATTTCCCACAAATTGTTTAACTTTTTTCTCCATTTTTGGAAAGAAATAATCCTCTAGAATTTGTTTTGTGTTCTCCTGCGCTGCTCGATGCGCTCTGTTATGTTCAGCAGCGATAATTTTCTGCTGCTCATTCGGATTCGTAATGTCGTTAACGAATTTCTCCGTATGTCTGAATTTAACTGTTGGAAACATTTCTTAATACGTCGTCTATGGCGCGTTGAAAGATGCTCAGCGCGTTTTTTAATTCAAAAGGTAACCGGCAAAATTCATACTTGCCATTCTTGACAGAGAAAGCTGTTTTTTCCCTATCACGCTCCAATAGTTTAATCTGATGGAAACCAGATTTTAAGTCCAAAGTGGTGAAGTATTTACTACCACCCAAATTGGAAAGAATTCCTGTTATGTAAGGAATTGGGTATTTATCACCGATAATCTTTTCATTGAGCTTCCGAAAATCAATAACTAATCTCTGCTTCGCCTGTCCGTTTTCGTCTACCCCCTTTTTCTTTACCGCCCATATATGGTTGTTAAACGGTGATCTTGATGGCCGGATAACTCCATTTGCTAACAAGTCCTTGATTTCTTTGTCCACGAAATCCGCTACACTCAGTGGGTACGGGTATAATCTTGAGTAAACCGGTGTTTCGTCCTCCGTGCGAATTATTGCTATCACTTTTGTATTGTATGGTAGTGCCTCATTGGGGTCAGCAAAAACCCCATTCATCCTTTTGATCATCCTAGAAAAATCTTCCCTAACGTCTGTTGGTACTAGATTTGTTTGAAGCCTAAGATGGCTTACGTCTTGACTGGAAATGAAGAAAATTTCCTCCTCACCAAAATCATGATTTATTGTGTTCGATTTAAGGTCAATGTTCGCATGGACCCTGTTTAGTATGTCGATCCCAATCACGCCATCAAATGATATTAAGTCCGGTAAGATGAAAAATTCTGCCACTACGCCAAATATTTTTATGTAGCATTTTCCCATGATAGAAGTAACCCCGTGAATAGATTTTACAGAAAATGTGTCCCTGAAATGTTGTGTCCTTAAAGCCGGTGTTGGTTTCATATAACTTCTCGACGCACCGGTATCGATAAGGAGTTTCACTTCCTTCCCTCCTAGGGACTTTGAAATCCAGGGTAGGAGGGACCTTCCCCTAAAAAATTAAGTTGATCTAAACTTACGTCATCCGCCGCTTGTTCGGCTTCTGCACCGTACAATGATTCACTCTGTAGCTCAACTTCCTCCTCCAGATGATTAACACGTTGGATCTTTGGTTCTGTGTAACGTCCAGAATTTGCTGGACGTTTTTGTTGATAGCCCTGTTGCGTTCTATTACTGTTTCCTTGATAGGCACCTCGGTCTCTGTCAAACGATTGGTGTTTAAATTTTGATAAGGATGGATCAACGTCCATTGGTTCCGCTCTAACTAGTCTGCCGCTGTCACGTCCGTTATTTACCCTTTGATTTTCAGTAAAATGAGGTGCATGCCCGGGTTTGTACTGCCTATTACTATAGTAGTGTGGGCTCTTATGAGCTGAGGGTGGATCGTAAGTGTTTGTCCTATGGTTATTCTGGCTTGAAATTATATTATTATTTTTTTTAATGTGGTTGCCCTCGACATTCCTGGCAGCAAAATTGGCTGCGAACGCATACCGCTCATGATTTGAGTCTACCTCCTGTGCTAAAGCAAGAGCAGACGGAAGGTCAGACGGCCGTGAAGCGAAAAGAATATCGCATAAGGGCTTCCTTAAGCCGGAAATGAAAACTCTTAGGGTATCTGCCCTATATTTCTCGTTTATAATTTCTGCCACGCTACTCCCGTAAGACATTATAGTCTTATTAGCTAGTAACGTTAGCTTCTTTTCTACCTCATCGTAGAATTCCAGACAGGACCTAGAACCCTGTCTTAAGGTAGATAATTCCTGCTCTATAAGATATACGGGACGTTTGTCCGCGTACGTAAAATCTAAACGTGCTATAATGGCATTAAAATTCAGCACGGTACTAAATGATGAGAGGACCGCATCGGCAGCCCCTCTTATTTTGTTCCTCAAAATGGTAACTGCTTGGTAGTGTCGTTCACTGCCATCGTACCTTTTGAACAGTTCATAAGCGTTATGCGCCGCCTCGCGCCATGACACATATGTGCCCATGTGACCATGAAATTCGGGAAGTGATTTGATCGCATCAAGCGTTATGTCACATGTCACTAGTGGATTTACAGATACCTTTAGATATTTTTCTACCTTTGGCCTGCTGCCCGTCATCTGGATTTGGATTGCTACTAACTTCCTATCGAACTCCAACCTTTGTGCTGCCAAAGCACTTCTAACTTCCGCCTTAATTAACTCGCTTATTTGTTCTGTGTTCATATTTGCTTTCAGACTTCCTAACTTTAAATTTCTAAAAAGGTCTTCCAGACCAGACTTGTTCTGTCACTTTCTTTTATTTTATTCACAATTATTGCTATATTTATTCCAGGAAACGAGCATCTCACTTACCCTTCCATTGGATCTGAATAGATTAAGATTAGGTTCAGGTTCTTCCGGTTAGTTGGTCGGGCCAAAGGTTGTCTCTTCTTTAAGTCCACATTGAGTCCAAGTAGTTGATTGTTGTTGATTTTAAGTGAGCCAGCTGTCGTAGTTACACGAGTCGAGCTAAGAACTTTATATTTTTCTATTAAACTTTTCACTCGCGGGCCCCACGTTGGGCGCCAATTATTCAAATGTAAAGTTTAATTCAAAATTACTTTATTTGCCGTCATCTCGGCTTAGTTGTCAAGTATGAAGTGAAACTTATAATTATCCCTAACTTAGCTCAAGCCACCAACCCGCATCGCGTTGTGGCTCCTCTGCTGACGTTTTGCTGACCTTGCGCCTCGTGCATGGTATTAGTTTACTTTTATGTCTGGCCAATGTTCTCACGCAAGATGTGCTAACTTAGCGACATGTGCAGAGTGGTAGGCTCTTATTACGACGGGAATTAGGGTGTGTCGCGATAACTTATATATTAAATACCCAAAAATTATATATGATTGTAAATATTATGAAGTAAGAGCAATTACACTAAAAGATGGCAAATTAATAATTGATAATTAAATTGCGAAATGCAAAAAAAAATATATAAATATAAAAAACTGCAAATAAGAAATGATTAATGTACGAGTAAAATGATTATTGTCAAATTAATAATAAAAAAACTTGTCTGTCAGATATTTTGTCCAATAAAAAAGGAAAATGTAAAAAAAATTAAAGAAAAACATATGTAAAGATATAGATATAATTAAAGAAGGAGCAATATTAGTCTCTGGAAATCATACTATAGATCTGCCATAAATAGAGTTTACCTTGTAACACTTGAAAATTATAACGGGTGATTTTTTTGAGGTTAGGATTTTCATGCATTAGTATTTGACAGATCACGTGGGATTTCAGACATGGTGTCAAAGAGAAAGATGCTCAGTATGCTTTGACATTTCATCATGAATAGACTTACTAACGAGCAACGCTTGCAAATCATTGAATTTTATTACCAAAATCAGTGTTCGGTTCGAAATGTGTTTTATCGACAAATTTTGTTCAGCGATGAGGCTCATTTCTGGTTGAATGGCTACGTAAATAAGCAAAATTGCCGCATTTGGGGTGAAGAGCAACCAGAAGCCGTTCAAGAACTGCCCATGCATCCCGAAAAATGCACTGTTTGGTGTGGTTTGTACGCTGGTGGAATCATTGGACCGTATTTTTTCAAAGATGCTGTTGGACGCAACGTTACGGTGAATGGCGATCGCTATCGTTCGATGCTAACAAACTTTTTGTTGCCAAAAATGGAAGAACTGAACTTGGTTGACAAGTGGTTTCAACAAGATGGCGCTACATGCCACACAGCTCGCGATTCTATGGCCATTTTGAGGGAAAACTTCGGACAACAATTCATCTCAAGAAATGGACCCGTAAGTTGGCCACCAAGATCATGCGATTTAACGCCTTTAGACTATTTTTTGTGGGGCTACGTCAAGTCTAAAGTCTACAGAAATAAGCCAGCAACTATTCCAGCTTTGGAAGACAACATTTCCGAAGAAATTCGGGCTATTCCGGCCGAAATGCTCGAAAAAGTTGCCCAAAATTGGACTTTCCGAATGGACCACCTAAGACGCAGCCGCGGTCAACATTTAAATAAAATTATCTTCAAAAAGTAAATGTCATGAACCAATCTAACGTTTCAAATAAAGAACCGATGAGATTTTGCAAATTTTATGCGTTTTTTTTTTTAAAAAAGTTATCAAGCTCTTAAAAAATCACCCTTTACAAACATTGATAATATAATTTACGAAAATATTGATTGTAAAATTTGGAATTATTTAAAAAATAATCATATTAACAACTTTGAAATTATATAATATATTGAAACAATGAATGAAGAGAGAGAGGGGGGAGTTAACGGCAGCAGCAGCACAGCACAGCACAGCAGCACAGACTCTTTATGAATAATGTAAACAAATTGTAACCCCCTACGGTTGTTGTTGTTGTACGGTATTACTGCTTGGTCAGCAGAATACTTTAATTAATAAGAAATTAATATATCGTTTGTTTTGATTAGTGAGCATAATTCAATATTGCATTATTTGTTTTGATAATGAGAATAATTGGAAATCCAATGCTCTGGCACTTCATCACTTAACGTGATGCCAAAGCATTTTTAGTAATAAGTATAGAATTCTAAGGATATACTGTAAATATAAGTGATTTTACGAATAATACTTATTCCAGTGTGAGAGCGCCTCAAAAAAAGCGCTTTTTATAACATTTTCCATTATCTTCTTTTTTGGTGGCAGCGCGCCAATCGTTTCTTCTCTTCGCTACGTGGCGCCAATTGGATATTCCAAGCGAGGCCAGGTCCTTCTCCACTTGGTCCTTCCAACCGAGTTGAGGTCTTCCTCTTCCTCTGCTTCCCGCGGCGGGTACTGCGTCGAATACTTTCAGAGCTGGAGTGTTTTCATCCATCCGGACAACATGACCTAGCCAGCGTAGCCGCTGTCTTTTAATTCGCTGAACTATGTCGATGTCGTCGTATATCTCGCAGAGCTCATCGTTCCATCGGATGCGGTATTCGCCGTGGCCAACGCGCAACGGACCATAAATCTTTCGCAGAACTTTTCTCTCGAAAACTCGCAACGTCGACTCATCGGTTGTTGTCATCGTCCAAGCCTCTGCACCATATAGCAGGACGGGAATTATGAGCGACTTATAGAGTTTGGTTTTTGTTCGTCGAGAGAGGACTTTACTTTTCAATTGCCTACTCAGTCCGAAGTAGCACCTGTTGGCAAGAGTAATCCTGCGTTGGATTTCTAGGCTGACATTGTTGGTGGTGTTAATGCTGGTTCCTAAATAGACGAAATTATCTACAACTTCAAAGTTATGACTGTCAACAGTGACGTGAGTGCCAAGTCGCGAGTGCGACGACTGTTTGTTTGATGACAGGAGATATTTCGTCTTGCCCTCGTTCACTGCCAGACCCATTTGCGTTGCTTCCTTGTTCAGTCTGGAGAAAGCAGAACTAACGGCGCGGGTGTTGAGACCGATGATATCAATATCATCGGCATACGCCAGTAGCTGTACACTCTTATAAAAGATTATACCTGCTCGATTCAGTTCTGCAGCTCTAATAATTTTCTCCAGCAGCAGATTGAAAAAGTCGCACGATAGGGAGTCGCCTTGTCTGAAACCTCGTTTGGTATCGAACGGCTCGGAGAGGTCCTTCCCGATCCTGACGGAGCTTTTCGTGTTGCTCAACGTCAGTTTACACAGCCGTATTAGTTTTGCGGGGATACCAAATTCAGACATCGCGGCATAAAGGCAGCTCCTTTTCGTGCTGCCGAAAGCAGCTTTGAAATCGACGAATAGGTGGTGAGTGTCGATTCTCCTTTCACGGGTCTTTTCCAAGATTTGGCGCATGGTGAATATCTGGTCGGTTGTTGATTTACCAGGTCTGAAGCCACACTGATAAGGTCCAATCAGTTTGTTGACGGTGGGCTTTAATCTTTCACACAATACGCTCGATAGAACCTTGTACGCGATGTTGAGGAGGCTAATTCCACGGTAGTTGGCGCAGATTGTGGGGTCTCCTTTTTTATGGATTGGGCATAGCACACTTAAATTCCAATCGTTGGGCATGCTTTCATCCAACCATATTTTGCAAAGAAGCTGATGCATGCTCCTTATCAGTTCTTCGCCGCCGTGTTTGAATAGCTCGGCCGGCAATCCGTCGGCCCCTGCCGCTTTGTTGTTCTTCAGGCGGGCAACTGCTATTCGAACTTCGTCATGGCCTGGCAATGGAACGTCTGCTCCATCGTCATCGATTGGGGAATCGGGTTCGCTTTCTCCTGGTGCTATGTATTCACTGCCATTCAGCAGGCTGGAGAAGTGTTTCCTCCATAATCTAAGTATGCTCTGGGCATCGGTAACTAGATCACCTTTGGGGGTTCTACAGGAGTATGTTCCGGTCTTGAAACCTTCTGTAAGTCGCCGCATTTTTTCGTAGAATTTTCGAGCATTACCCCTGTCGGCCAGCTTATCAAGCTGTTCGTACTCACGCATTTCGACCTCTTTCTTCTTCTGTCTGCAAATGCGTCTCGCTTCCCTCTTCAACTCTCGGTATCTATCCCATCCCGCACGTGTTGTCGATCGTAACGTTGCGAGGTAGGCAGCCTGTTTTCTCTCCGCTGCGACACGGCACTCCTCGTCGTACCAGCTGTTTTTTTGCACTTTCCGAAAACCAATGGTTTCGGTTGCAGCTGTACGTAAGGAGTTTGAAATGCCGTCCCACAGTTCCCTTATACCGAGTTGTTGACGAGTGCTCTCAGAGAGCAGGAGTGCAAGCCGAGTAGAAAATCGTTCGGCTGTCTGTTGTGATTGCAGCTTCTCGACGTCGAACCTTCCTTGTGTTTGTTGGCGTGCGTTTTTTGCTGCACAGAGGCGGGTGTGAATCTTAGCTGCAACAAGATAGTGGTCCGAGTCGATGTTAGGACCTCGGTGCGCACGCACATCTAAAACACTGGAGACGTGTCTTCCGTCTATCACAACATGATCGATCTGGTTGGTGGTTTTTCGATCCGGAGACAGCCAGGTAGCTTGATGTATCTTCTTATGCTGGAATCTAGTACTACAGATAACCATATTTCGGGCCCCGGCGAAGTCGATCAGCCTCAACCCATTTGGGGATGTTTCCTCGTGGAGGCTGAATTTACCGACCGTAGTGCCAAAGATACCTTCTTTGCCCACCCTGGCGTTGAAGTCGCCAAGCACGATTTTGACATCGTGGCGGGGGCATCTCTCATAAGTGCGCTCCAAGCACTCATAAAAAGCATCTTTGGTCACATCGTCCTTCTCTTCCGTCGGGGCGTGGGCGCAAATCAGCGATATGTTGAAGAACCTCGCTTTGATGCGGATTGTGGCTAGACGTTCATTCACCGGAGTGAATGATAGTACTCGGCGACGGAGTCTCTCTCCCACCACGAATCCAACACCAAACTTGCGCTCCTTTATAATGCCAATTTTCCATTATGGCCAAATCGAAAAAAATAAAAACTTTTGGGCATTTTAAACTAAAACACCCAACATTTAGTACGAATAAAAATTACTATGTAGTGGTTATTTATTATATGGAGAAACTATTTAAATCTTTTTAAAGTATATTAGAAGAACTAAATTTTGACCTTTCAATACCCAATAAAAGGATTTAAGCTTGTTAGCTCTCAATCATTAAATGTTTTTAATCATTTTCCATTGAAAATAATACTATGAGTCTTCAAATTACAAAATGTTTCATCAAATACCTTTAAATTTCACAAATTTATTTAATTTTCATTGTTTCACATATTTTAAAAGTGGTTTTGAACGATGCAACAAATCCCTCCGTTTACATATTTTTTTGGCAATATTTCAATCTGGCCATCGATCGTTTCCAATTACAAAACGTCAAAGCCTCCTCAATCCCGTCAACTGTCAAAGCTTAGGTGGTTTTGACGTTTAGCAATTGTTCTCTCACTTCCAGTGAGAGAGGAGTTGGACATCTCTTTATCTCTGGTATAGTGTGTAATCAGCGTGCACGCATTACCGCACTCAAACCAACACGTTGTGTTTCATTTCTGCCGCACGTAGCGGACGAAAACATTTTTTTTAATACTTCCCACGCAAGGGAATTTAATTTGCATGGATAAGTTGTCTTGTTTTGTTTGTTTTTTGCTATTTTTGTTTGGGTCATTGCGTTTTATTTTGTTTTGTTCGTTTCTGCACTTCGCGTCACTGCACTTTCTTACCGAACTTTCTTTTGTTTTCTGTCAACACAATTTATTTTTAATTTATTTAAATATTAAATTTTGTTTTCTTTTTTTCTTGCCTTATAAAAATACGAAGGTGCCTTTCGGTAAGGCTCGAAGGACCATGATGAAATGTACACTCAATATAGTGGGGTGCAGCTACCACTGCGATAATTAAAATGAAAATATCCGTGTTTTTATCTGTATACACTTTATTTTTTCAACAATTTTATTTACATCCCTAAATTAATATTTTATAATATATATATATATAGTTTGTAAATATAATCCACGGAAGGGGCGGCGAGATTCCAATTCCGCGAGTTATTTGCCGGCATTGGCGATCGAGTTGACGCGGAATCGCATGTTAGCGAATGTGTACATATGTACATATAAACAAATGTTAATGTGCGAAAAATGTCAGCGGGTAGGAACCAAGAATGATAGAAACAAGATTGCGCAATGACGAGTTCAAATTTTGTTCGTTCTGCGCATCTACGTCAGGGTTGACCAACTTAAAATCAGCTGATTTTCAGTTGTTTGTTTTTCTTTGCAATAAGAAGCAATTTTGTATTGCAGGCATACAAAATCATGAATACGAGTATCATCAAAATTTAACATCAATATAAGTGAATATTAATAAAAGATATCAATATAAGTGAATATTTTATAGTGAACATTTATCTACATATTCATTTAATTGAATTTTCATTGTATTATTTAAAAAGAGACAATCTTTGCTGTGTTTGTTTCAACCATATACATTTATGTATGTAAATAAAAAGTTTGAATATTTTGTAACCAATATCAATTTTTTGTTTTATTAAATTTTCTTTTTTTACTAAACATATGTTCAATTATGTTTTTATTTAAGGAACGAATCCTAAAATACATTCTAGCTCTGAAAAATAATTCTTTTATTTTCGAGCTACAATTTACAAAATCACTTAAATCTATGTATGTGCTTCTGGACGTAATATGTACATATGTATATGCAAATCATTACCATTGACGTCATCAAATATTGCTTGCAAGGCTCTCATATGCTCCATCAACATATCTGTTGGGTTTGAGAGTCCCCCTTCAGAACAATTTTCGGAATTGGCAGAAATTTCGGTGTTGTCTTTACCGAGTTTGTGGCAGATGTACCCTGCCAAATACTCAAGTCCGTCGTTGTTGAGAATCTCCAAGTCATAATTTTTTTCAATTGGGTCAGTGGAATTCAGATCAACTGACACACGTTGAAAAAAATTACCTGCAAAAATTTAATAAACATACATACATGCGTGTCAATAAATGGAATAAATTGTTAGTTATTATTATTAGTATAATTAGGATAAAAAACAGTGGTTAGCATGCAAAAACTTAGTTTGTATGTAAGTACATATTTGCATTTGTTAACATCAATACATTTTTATATAATAAAGTTTTCTGTAGTTTTAGGTTTATAATACTATGTACGTTTAATATTTTGATAATTACCGGTTAGAGATAAGTAATTGCGCTTGTGTTAGCTCAGTTGCTGCCTTCAACAGTTTCATCACCGGCTCTATGACACCTGGAGCTACGTCAATTATTTTTGACCATTGCAGAGTGCGCACACCTGGTAGAGGAAAGTTGTTTCTCCTCAAAAGTTTGTACGCTTTTGGGCTCGTAGAATATAGCGTGATCGACTTAGCTATGTCTTCTTCTTTCCAATTCCGCCGTTTGTTTCCATCCCTTAATTTTTCAATCTATAATGATATGTGTAATGAACTTTAATATATTTTGCAACATACTTTTTAGAATTTCGGCACTTACCTGGCCGTTGGTGAAAATGCAGCTAAGTTTTTGCTCCAAATTATTTCTATGGAATTCCGTAGTTTTAATGGAAATCTTGAGGCGTTTAATTTCTGCTAACTGCTCGTTTTTGCACTTATTCAAAGTGCTAACAACACTATTCAGCCTTTGTCTAAAAAGGAAATACACATACTTATGTAAGTAAAAGATACTTCATCAATATCAACTGAACGTTAATTTTGTCCGTCCGACGACAAAAATGAATCCATTGTTTTAATGCGGCTTTATCATTAGGGAAATGAAAAAATCTCCACTTCGTAGCACAATTTTTACCATTGTTATTATTACAACCGAACACTGCACAACGCATTTTAAAAATATAGAATTTAACAATTAATACAACACTTGAAAACACAATTCAAATTCACTTTCAATAGCGCGGGCGAACAATAAGTCAACCGTGACGTCAGTAAGAACAGCTGACTGAAAGCAAACATGCGCATTGCGTAACTTTATATTAAATATCTTATTTTTACTCAACATATAGTTTGCACGGAGGGACGGACGAACGGACAGATAGACAGTCACATGATACTGCACCCAGTCAATTGAAGAGCTTTCAATAACTCTCTGCCCTTTGTGGTTATAAGCCTCGAGCCCCAGTGAGTATGTTTCGCATTATAATTTCCGCCCATTATAAATCGGTTTATATGGCTATTGATTATTTCTAGATAGTTATGGTATTTTATTTGATGTCTTGGAGGACTGTAAACTGATGTAAGGAACAAGTTGTTGTCACTATCTATCGTTACCGTTATTGCTTGAAATTCATGTGTAGATTTGCGGTTTTCTTCGTGGTGTTTTATGTTGCTTCTTATTATAATAGCAGCTCCTCCGCGTGCCCAATTGTTCGGATGTATTGCATGATACATTTCGAAGTTTCCGAATTTCATGTAAGTTTGCTTGCTAAAATGGGTCTCAGATATTAAGTATAAGTCAATTTTTTCTGTAACGAGTATTGTTTCTATCTCATTTTGGTGTTTAGTAAGGCCGTTTGCGTTCCATAGCATAATTTTTAAGAATCTTGTCATACTTATTTGTTTTTTTGTACTGCTTTTTCGAGCTTCGAAGCCTCTTCTCAAATGGAATGGTAAACTCATTTGGTTTTGTAAGCTTTTCTAAGATTTGTTGAAGAATGCTAGCATCATTTGAACAAGTGTTCTCTTTTACAACTTGCGAATAAGTTAGCTCATTTGCTGTTGAAACTTTATTTTCAGCCATTGTTTGGCGTATTACGTTTTTTAGGAGGCTTTTGGTATATTTTACAACCCAGCTTTTAGGACGTGGGTCGTTTTTCTTTGTACCAGTTCTTTAGTCACGAATCTTTTGCAATTTTTTTCGCAACTACGCATCCTCTGTAGTTAGCAGGATGAGCCTCACCACAGTTACAACATTTTGGTTGATTGTGATTAGGTTTTTGACACTTTGGTCTTACGCTTTGCCGCACACCTCACACATCTTTCGTTTTCCACTTCAGTTTGTTGACTGCATTTATAGCTTTGAATCCCTTCATATGAAGATCTGATATTATAGCCGCTGGCTCGTTTGAGTGATGTAAATTTTTAACCATTACCTTAATTGGTCGAGATTGCTTATTTTCATAAGAAAACCATGGTAGATTCTGTGTAGACAGAGTTTTGGTTAACTTTCTATAATCATTAGAGTCTGATGTATTGATTTTATAAGTATTATTATTTAGAAGCTTAATAGTAAATGCTTTTTTTGCCTGATCATTCGTAATTTTAAATATTTTTTGGTATTCACAGTCACCCGATAACATTATTGGAGGAGGTCGTGAGATTTTCGTTTCTGTTTGATTTCTTTCGACTTCTTTTGTGGTATTTGATGCAGCTGGAACCACAAGTTGAGGAGATAGTTCAGCTTTCCTTTGTTTACTGGGCCTTTTTTTCAAAATCCAATCTGTTTCGCGGGTAAGCTCTTCCTCATCTGTGGCATGCAATTAAGCATTTATTTCATTATTTGTAGTACTTAAATTCATTGTTTTTAGGTTCTGATTTTCGGCTTTGAGAAATGCTATCTCTTTCCTTAATTCGGCTCTATTGTTTCCAACTGCCTGGATTGTTGGTTTATAATGGTTTCATAATGAATTAGTTTATTTGCCGTAGTTTCTGGGTTTTCGGATATTTTGCCACCACCAGGTGGAAGCGTTCGGACATTTTTCATAGTGAGCCAAAATTAAGTAAAAGTAACTATGTGGCAACTATTAGATAAAACATTTACTAATTTCGGTGTATACTTCTAGGCTGATCTAATACAGGTAAAAGCTTTTCTATAAATAACGCAAATATAATTGGTTCTTACATTAGATAAATAAAGCTTATACCTGAGAACGTTTATTTATAGCAGAGAACGTCTATCATAGAGAAGGTTCACGGCGCGAAGAACGTAAAAATATTTTTGGCTAACTCGGTCGCGATGGTCCAGTTTCACCACATACAAATTATGAGCGTGTTTCACCATTTTTAACAGCGACTGAGTGGTTTTTAGAATCTATGAGCAATAACAAAAATAAATAAAAGAGAACCAATGCAGGGCACTATACATACAAGCGTATTTATATGCAAGTGATTTCTAGTATGCTACATACATATGTATGACTTTTTCTAAAGCTAACATATACAAATATGTACATATGTTTTACGGGGGAAATGGCGCCAAAATGAAACATAATGAGGTTATTCTGCTTTTCGATTGGAAAAGTTTTTGTATACTATATACAAGTAGTTAGATTTTTTTCTACTAAAATTATGCTCAAAACTATATATTGCTCTAACAGACGTATGTTCGCTCTTTTGCTTATATTCTTATATGGATATATGCAAACATGTGTATTCGTATGAATTCTTTTTGTTCATATTAATGAATACATGTGCAATTGAATAAATTTGAATTTAATCACTTTTTCAAAGCAATATTCGTAGTTTATGTGAAAATAAAGCCTATTTTTTTAATTATATTTGTAATTGATATATTCATACTTATGTGTATACTTCATTACATATGTACATATGTATGTATGTATATAACAGACTATCATAATATATTAAAAAAATTTTATATATTACAATACTGATAAATGTACATTAATCGTACATTTTATTATTCAAAACTTATATTCACATGTATATTATCACTTATCAAAAATAACATGTGCGCGCTGCTGATATGTATGTACTTATGTACATACATACATACATAAATAAATGCCTATGACATTGGCACACAAATAACGCATACACAACATACATACTTATATGCGTTCACATGTAGATATGTCACCCGCAAAAACTACAAACATTGCTTTACAAAAACAACAATCGTTTGAAATAGCATCAGCAGCGTCACAAGTCAATATGGCAGCCAAATAGTCGCACGCATCTTTCGCATCTCCGTTGTCAAGATCAACCAATGGCCGAAACTGGTGTTTTGTCAAAGAGTCAAGTGCTGAACACATTGAGTGCGACAGACTGTTCTCTCAAATATTAAAATACACACGTTCTTATGGACACAGTTATGTAGTTGTGCAGCTGCCTCAATAACTGTGTCCCTAAGAACGTGTGTATTCTAATATTTGACAGAACAGTCTGTCGCACTCAATGTGTTCAGCACTTGTGTGATGATAGAAAATCCAAGCTGTGCCGAAAAAAATTAACGAATGGCCGCCTATTGACCGCTTCCCTTGCCGCTGTAACAGCTTCGCCCACAAACTAGCGTAAATATGTATGCATATGTATGAGCTTGCATACATATCGACGCAGATTTTTGCGAGTCACGGAAAAATATTTTAGACAAATATTATAAATCGACAACTCCTATGTTGCCACTTTTCTCACTTCTTTCTTTGAGGAATCATCAGAAAGTTGTTCAATTTATGATTTTTAGCTTTTGCCATCGTCGCGAAAAGACGCTTGTTCGCAAAGGCATGCTCGGGGAGATGTTACGGCGTCTGCTTTTATGAAAGAAGCGAGATCGTTTGTGGAATATGCGCCTGCGTTTATGAATGAAATCGTTTTTGTTGTAAAATTTACTACATTTGGGCTTCGCCAATTCGGCTGCCATATTGACTTGTGATGCTTCTGCTATTTAGGCAATTGTTGTTTTTGTAGAACAATGCTTCAATTTTTTGTGGTGACATATTCACATGTGTACGCATATGTATGTTTGTATGCTTGTGCATTATTTGTTCGGAAGTGTATACAAATATATGTACATATAAGTATATATTAATATATGAACATGCAGATCAATGCGCGCACATGTAATATGTATATTGATAAGTGATAAAATCATGATATGAATTTCTGAACGCGCACATGCGTATACATGCAATCATATGAGCCGATAATAAGATTAATATGATAGACGATGTATTTATACATATATTGTTGTGATAAATTCAATTTCTATTACTAAGAAATAATACAAAAATATTTATTAGTATAGTATATTATGTAAAAATCAAATAAAATTATTAAATATTCAAGTCCAAATTGACTGTAAATATAAAATTATACTCATATCATAATTATGTTTACATGCCAATATTGAATTGCCGACGGCAAAACGCAAAAGCATACATTCATACATATGTACATATGTATTTGCATATGTATCACACACGAGCGATCCTCTGGTTGAAAGCTAACATGAAGCATGAAAATATCACAATGCTGTTGTTGGGAGTATCATAAGGAGCATGCATACATACGTATATTAGACTTAGAAAAAATGTAACTACTTGTATGTATATAGTATACAAAAGCATACAGGAACTTCTCCGCCTACCAGAAATCACCTGCATATAAATACACTTGTATGTATATTGCCCTGCATTGGTTCTCTTTTATTTACATTAACATGTTATTGCTCATTGACTCTAAAAACCACTCAATATGGTGAAACACGCTCATAATTTGTATGTGGTGAAACTGGACCATCACGACCGAGTTAGCCAAAAATATTTTTACGTTCTTCGCGCCGTGAACCTTCTCTATGATAGACGTTCTCTGTTTTGAGTTAATTTAGATATTTGATTTAAAAGAGCATTGTAAGTGATTTCTTGAAATTGCGCATTTTCGATTGGTTTGGGAATTGCGCGAGATTTTGTTAATTTTAGTATTAAGTAAGTTATGAAAATTATTCCCAAGATTAAAATTATATACCAAAAATATGAATTTACTATTATGTTCTTGTTCTGTTCTGCTAAAATATTTATATTGTCTAATTTTAACATTTTATTGGTTGTTTCAGAATATTCTAATATTTCAAAATTATTAATGTGGTTATTTTAAAAATAATTCCAGATTTTTACGTCAATGTTTTCATAAGACTGATTATTTATTATAGTATATTTTTCAAATGTTATTAAATATGTTCCATTTAATGTTTGGTTATATACAATGTTTTTTCCTGAAACTAATATCGCTCCTGATTTAATTTCTTCAATTTGTAAATTTTTTTCTTTTATTTTGTTACATTTTCCTTGTTTTTTATTTAAAATTTCTGACAAACATGTGTTTTTCTTATTTAATTTACAATAGGTTTTTGAAATTTCTGTCTTACAATTTTGAATATTAAAAAACTTATTTTTACAATATATTATGTTCTAGTCAATAATAAGCTTACCATCTAATTGAGCTATGGCTCTTACATCGTAGTACTTACATGTTAGTTGTATTTTAGGATATTTAATATAAATTATAATTATGTCTCCTTTTTGGGCTATTTTAAATTTAGAAATGTCCATTAAATCTGTTATAGTCATAATACCGTGTTGGTAATATGTTATGTTTTTTAATTCATCATAATGTAAAATTGTTGGATTTAAAATTCCAATTTTACCAAAAGTTATTGTATTTATTAGATTTTGCAGTTCATGAATAACATATTGATTTCGTTTTCTTTTTATTTTCCTGTTGGCGGTATCGCCTTTAATATTATTTACTGTTTCAGTTAATTCTGTTATTATTTTAAAAATTTCTGAATTTGTTGTAAATTGCTTATTGTTATTTATTACCAGTTCGTCCAATTTATTGTTAATTTTTACTATGTCATCATGGTCTGGTGTACCAGCTATCCATTTCCAAAGCGTTCCTAATTCATTTATACCTCCTTTTTGCCGAAAATTGGTTTGTTTTAATTGTTCTATTAAAGTTTTAATCATCAAAATTTCAGATTCAGTTTCCTGTGTAATAATTCCTAGGCTGTCGTGATTTTGTTCGTTAATACTGTAAAAATTTCTATTTTCGTCTGCTATTATATTTTCAAAATAAGATAAATTAGTAATGTGGAATAGGTCCCCGTATTCTTCATAAATGGAAACATCTCCATTTTCGATAAGTACGTAGTCCTGTCGAGTATAGTCTATAACATCAGCGGCTGCTGAGCTGATTAATGCAGTCAAAATTAAAATGATCATATTGGAAACCTATAAAATTATGTTTTTATATTATCTTTACGAATAATTCTATTTCTATTATTAATTATTATTTTATTCTCTAAATTTTCCTTAACTTGCTGTTTTTTATATATAGGTTCTAATTTATTTCTCTCTCCTATTATTTTCTCGTAAATGATTTGGGCAGGATGATATTGCTTATCTGATCTATGTCTATTATGAAACGTTAGCATTTTCTCCTGTGCTTGTTTTAAAGTTGTTGGCAAATTTTCATGGTTTATTTTATTATAAAGTACTTCATTCGGTTTAATATTTGTTACTGAATGTATTGTTGAATTGTATTTTTGTGCTGCTCTAAGTATTGTTTCTAAATTACTGACAATATTGTATTCTTCTTTTATACATCTGGCTATTTCAATTATTGTTGAATGGACTCTTTCAACTTGTCCGTTAGTTATGCTATGACGTGGATCACAAAAATAAATTTCAATATTTAACCTTTGCATTAAGGGTTTAAATGTTGGTGTGGTAAAGCTTGGTTCGTTGTCTAAAGTAATTTTTTTTACATCTGTGAAGCTTTGAAGCAATTCTAAAACCTTTTCTTCAATATTTGATTTATCTTCTATATGTTTTAATACTAAAAATTTTGAATAAGCATCTATACATGTGATAAATTTAAGTTTTTGTGCGTAGAAAATGTCTAAATGAAGTTGTTCCCCTTCTTTTTCCTATATGTTCTCGCAATATATCATCCATTGCTCTCTGAAAAATTCTAGGGGCATTTTTTAACCCAAAAGGCATCCTTAAAAATTCATATTTCCCATTATTAACGGAAAAAGTTGTTTTCTCAATATCATTTTCTGTCATTAAAATTTGATGAAATCCTGATTCTAGATCAATGGTTGAAAAATATTTTGCTTTGCCTAGATTAGACAGTATTACGTTTGTATCCGGGATGTATGCTCATTTATTTTTTTGTAGTCAATTACCATTCTAAGTTTTGGTGTTCTATTGTCATTTGTACCCTTTTTTGGTACCACCCAAATTGGTGAGTTATATGGACTTTTACTAGGTCTTATTATATTATCGTTAATCATTTTATTTATTTCCTCATTTACAAACGAGTTTACAGATGGAGGATATGGATATTGTCTGCTCCATATCGGATCCTCATTTTTCATTCTTATTTCCGCTTTTACATTTGTCATGAAGGGAAAGCTTGTATTAATATTTGAATGCATTTGAGCAATTTTTTCTTTTATTTTGGCTTTAAGCTGAGTTAATCTTTCATCTTGATTTTCAATATCTAACTTTTCGGAATTCTTTTCCGAATAATAATCATTATCTGAGCCATTTTCACCCAGTATCGAATAATTATCGTTTATGTTGCCGGCAAATTCATCGGCTGGCGTTGTAGAACTTTTTCTTTCCACAATATTTTCTTTATATAATTTGCCGGTATTATCATCGGCTGGCTTTGTAGAACTTTTTCGTTCCACAATGTTTTTTTTATGATTATTTTTTTCATTTTGCTGGTATAAATCGTCAGCTGGCGTTTTAGGACCTTTTTGTCCCAAAATAAATTTTTTTAATATAATATTGCCGGTAAAATCTTCGGCTGGCGGTGTAGAACTTGCTTGTTCCACAATTTTATTTTTTTCATTTTTAATATCACCGATACTTTTCTCGGCTAGTTTTTTGGAAGCTTTTTGTTCCTTAGTTTTGTTTTCAAAATAAATATTCATGCTACTTTTTTTATTTTCTGAGTTATTTTTTACCCTATAATTAATTTTCCCATTGGACACATCGATGAGTGCCTCAATATTTTTAAGGAAATTGTATCCTAAAAGAAGATCCGATTCTAATCCTTCTATTTCATAGAAGATTTCTTCGACTCCAAATAGGGTAATTAAGTGGTAAAATTTTATTATGGAATAGCCATTCACGGTTTTTATGCGCGTATAAATGGCTAATTCGTTTTTATTATTATAAACCCCAGGCTTAATGTAGCATGAGGTTGCTCCCGTATCAATTAGAGCTTTTAAAGTTTTATTTAATTTTGAGTCATGTAATTTGAGATAGGGGAGTTCGTCCCCTCTTCGCCTAAAAAATGGCTCTCGTTTAAATTGTTAATTCGCTGACTCTTTTCTTGCGGGCGAAAGCTATTATTACTTTCTCTCTGCCGCTTTACCCCATGGGCTTCCTGATTTTGCCCCCTATTGGCCTGAAAGTTTGCATTGGTTTGCAAAGGTTTTAAATTTTGATTATTATTAGTATTTCTTTGTTGTTGGTAAAAATTGTTATTACTTTGTTGTCCCCTCATATTAAAATCTCGATTATAAAGTCTGGATACAGATGGATCTATTTCCATTGGGGTTGGTTTCGGATAATTATAATGTGTATTGGTATTGTTCCTTTGAGGAAATCTTAGGTTATTGTTTGGGTAAGTTGGCTTCATTCTATTTCTGTCAAACATAAAATTTTGAGCAAATCGAGCTCTTTGATTATTCGATTCGAGTTCCTGTGCTTTTGCTAAAGCGTCAGGTAAATCTTGTGGGCTTAAAGAGAAAATTATGTCTCGTAATGGTGTGTTTAGTCCTGTTATGAAGATCCTTAAGCATGTTCTCTGTTTTTGTTGTTTAATTCTTTGGTCAAGTCGGCGTTGTTTCCGTGTGTCATAATGGTTTTATTTATTAATAGCGTCAACTTTTTGTTGACGAGATTGTAGTATTCTACAACCGACATTGCACCTTGCCTTAAGATGCTTAATTCTTGTTCAATTATGTGTATTGGACGTTTGTCCGCATATGCAAAGTCTAGACGAGATAGAATTGCATCGAGATTTAGTACTGTTCCGTGATTTGTTAATGCATCATTTCCATCATGCGTTATTTTATTTCTTAGTATTGTGAGTGCGGCAAAGTACTTTCTACTGCCCCTCACGTATAGGCTCATAGCGTTAAGCGCAGCCTCTCTCCAACTAACATATGAATTGATCCTACCAGTAAATTCAGGTACGGATTTAACTACATCTAATGATTCTTGGCGGATGGAGTCATGTGTAGAAGTTCACGCAAGTGAGGAAAATTCTCTGATCGCCATTCACTTGGGAGTGGCCAGAAACGATTCTTTTACATATGACTCAAGCAGCTCACGACTTCCGGTCTTTGACCAAGTATCCCCTGGGTAGCCTAAGAACATCCGTTTGAAGGCGAGCTAAAGTGAGAAGGCGAGACATCCCCTACTTAGGGTTGTGCGCTGGGTTTGGGACCCGCCACGTAAAAAAACACCCCCAATGAAAAAGCAAACACAGCCTCGGATGAGAGACCCTCCTTTTGATGACGACCATGGCAAACGAAATAAGGACTACGAATTAAGGGCATGCACCTGGAATGTCCGGTCCCTTAATTGGGAAGGTGCCGCTGCCCAGCTGGTAGATGTCCTCGTGAAAATAAAGGCTGACATCACCGCCGTCCAAGAAATGCGATGGACGGGACAAGGACAGAGACGAGTAGGTCCTTGTGACATTTCCTACAGTGGCCATATAAAGGAGCGCAAGTTTGGTGTTGGATTCGTGGTGGGAGAGAGACTCCGTCGCCGAGTACTATCATTCACTCCGGAGAATGAACGTCTAGCCACAATCCGCATCAAAGCGAGGTTCTTCAACATATCGCTGATTTGCGCCCACGCCCCGACGGAAGAGAAGGACGATGTGACCAAAGATGCTTTTTATGAGTGCTTGGAGCGCACTTATGAGAGATGCCCCCGCCACGATGTCAAAATCGTGCTTGGCGACTTCAACGCCAGGGTGGGCAAAGAAGGTATCTTTGGCACTACGGTCGGTAAATTCAGCCTCCACGAGGAAACATCCCCAAATGGGTTGAGGCTGATCGGCTTCGCCGGGGCCCGAAATATGGTTATCTGTAGTACTAGATTCCAGCATAAGAAGATATATCAAGCTATCTGGCTGTCTCCGGATCGAAAAACCACCAACCAGATCGATCATGTTGTGATAGACGGAAGACACGTCTCCAGTGTTTTAGATGTGCGTGCGCTCCGAGGTCCTAACATCGACTCGGACCACTATATTGTTGCAGCCAAGATTCGCACCCGCCTCTGTGCAGCAAAAAACGCACGCAAACAAACACAAGGAAGGTTCGACGTCGAGAAGCCGCAATCACAACCGACAGCCGAACGATTTTCTACTCGGCTTGCACTCCTGCTCTCTGAGAGCACTCGTCAACAACTCGGTATAAGGGAACTGTGGGACGGCATTTCAAACTCCTTACGTACAGCTGCAACCGAAACCATTGGTTTTCGGAAAATGCAAAAGAACAGCTGGTACGACGAGGAGTGCCGTGTCGCAGCGGAGAGAAAACAGGCTGCCTACCTCGCAACGTTACGATCGACCACAACACGTGCGGGATGGGATAGATACCGAGAGTTGAAGAGGGAAGCGAGACGCATTTGCAGACAGAAGAAGAAAGAGGTCGAAATGCGTGAGTACAAACAGCTTGATAAGCTGGCCGACAGGGGTAATGCTCGAAAATTCTACGAAAAAATGTGGCGACTTACAGAAGGTTTCAAGACCGGAACATACTCCTGTAGAACCCTCCAAGGTGATCTAGCCACCGATGCCCAGAGCATACTTAGATTATGGAGGGAACAATTCTCCAGCCTGCTGAATGGCAGTGAACACATAACACCAGGAGAAGGCGAACCCGATTCCCCAATCGATGACGATGGAGCAGACGTTCCATTATCCGGCCATGAAGAAGTTCGAATAGCAGTTGCCCGCCTGAAGAACAACAAAGCGGCAGGGGCCGACGAATTGCCGGCCGAGCTATTCAAACACGGCGGCGAAGAACTGATAAGGAGCATGCATCAGCTTCTTTGCAAAATATGGTCGGATGAGAGCATGCCCAACGACTGGAATTTAAGTGTGCTATGCCCAATCCATAAAAAAGGAGACCCCACAATCTGCGCCAACTACCGTGGGATTAGCCTCCTCAACATCGCGTACAAGGTTCTATCGAGCGTATTGTGTGAAAGATTAAAGCCCACCGTCAACAAACTGATTGGACCTTATCAGTGTGGCTTCAGACCTGGTAAATCAACAACTGACCAGATATTCACCATGCGCCAAATCTTGGAAAAGACCCGTGAAAGGAGAATCGACACTCACCACCTATTCGTCGATTTCAAAGCTGCTTTCGACAGCACGAAAAGGAGCTGCCTTTATGCCGCGATGTCTCAATTTGGTATCCCCGCAAAACTAATACGGCTGTGTAAGCTGACGTTGAGCAACACGAAAAGCTCCGTCAGGATCGGGAAGTACCTCTCCGAGCCGTTCGATACCAAACGAGGTTTCAGACAAGGCGACTCCCTATCGTGCGACCTTTTCAATCTGCTGCTGGAGAAAATTATTAGAGCTGCAGAACTGAATCGAGCAGGTACAATCTTTTATAAGAGTGTACAGCTGCTGGCGTATGCCGATGATATTGATATCATCGGTCTCAACACCCGCGCCGTTAGTTCTGCTTTCTCCAGACTGAACAAGGAAGCAACGCATATGGGTCTGGCAGTGAACGAGGGCAAGACGAAATATCTCCTGTCATCAAACAAACAGTCGTCGCACTCGCGACTTGGCTCTCACGTCACTGTTGACAGTCATAACTTTGAAGTTGTAGATAATTTCGTCTATTTAGGAACCAGCATTAACACCACCAACAATGTCAGCCTAGAAATCCAACGCAGGATTACTCTTGCCAACAGGTGCTACTTCGGACTGAGTAGGCAATTGAAAAGTAAAGTCCTCTCTCGACGAACAAAAACCAAACTCTATAAGTCACCCATTATTCCCGTCCTGCTATATGGTGCAGAGGCTTGGACGATGACAACAACCGATGAGTCGACGTTGCGAGTTTTCGAGAGAAAAGTTCTGCGGAAGATTTATGGTCCTTTGCGCGTTGGCCACGGCGAATATCGCATCCGATGGAACGATAAGCTGTACGAGATATATGACGACATCGACATAGTTCAGCGAATTAAAAGACAGCGGCTACGCTGGCTAGGTCATGTTGTCCGGATGGATGAAAACACTCCAGCTCTGAAAGTATTCGACGCAGTACCCGCCGCGGGAAGCAGAGGAAGAGGAAGACCTCCACTCCGGTGGAAGGACCAAGTGGAGAAGGACCTGGGCTCGCTTGGAATATCCAATTGGCGCCACGTAGCGAAGAGAAGAAACGACTGGCGCGCTGTTGTTGACTCGGCTATAATCGCGTAAGCGGTGTCTACGCCAGTAAAGAAGAAGAAGAATGATTCTTGGCAAGCTATATTGTCGTCTATCGTCTGTGTTAAAAAATCAGTTGCACTAGTGGTATTGACTGTTATTTGTGAGCGTAGTTGCTCTACTTCCTCACGTAATGCTATGTTGCTGTCAGCAATAAGGCGAGTTATTAGGTCTACGGTCAAAGCGTCACCGTTAGCCATTTTGTCTAATTTTCAATTTCTGATTTTTCTTTTCAAATAATTTTTTTTATTTTATCCCTTCTAGGAAGAGATGCTTTTTTATTCTGGAGGGTCTGGAGTTCAGAATCGCAGAATTAAGCTTTGTTATAAACTGTAAGATCCCTTGGGTGGTGAATCGCAGAGAATTTTAATTTGTTATAAGCTGGAGGGTCCCCCTTGCCGTGGTGAATCGCAGCTTTTAATTATTTAATTTATTGGTTGTACAAACCATTAGTTATAGTTTTTGTTTCTTTATTTTCTTAGTTTAGGACATTTCTTAATTTCGTGATCGCCCTTACAAAAATCGCAATATGACAATTTTTTATATTTGATACTTGGGCTATTTCCCATTTCTAATATACAAGAATATTTTAATTTTAACTTACAAATATATTCTGCTGTCTCTTTTAAAATTTCTGCTGATGATGCTGTTGGTGTTACTCCTGTTTCCTTTATGCCTGCTGCTACTACTGTTGACACGTCCGCTGATGTTGTTACCCCTGTTGCTTGGCTGTTATTCTGTTGCACTTTTAAGTCACTCTTTGACAGTTATTTTTTGAGTGGAAGTTTTTCACTAACACTTTTTTTTTGGTCACTGTTATTTTTCTAATAGATTATTTAAAAAAATTTCTTGTTGTTTTTTAGGCACTTTTTGATTCGTGCCCCACGTTGGGCGCCAATTAATTCCCGCAAAAGGGAATTTTTTAAAAAAATATATATTTTACATCCGCGAACGCGCGGATTAAATAAAAACGCTTGTGGTTACTTTGGATTGTAAGATACAAATCAATTCTTTATTTCTAAAATACTAGTATTTATACAATTTAGTTTTGTTTACTTAAAGTTAGAGCTGAAGTGTAAGCATCAGCTTGATTGAGTCCAGAACAAAGTGTTGAATTACATTTTTAGCTGTGACATCAAATTCCAACGGAATGTTAAGTGGTTTATTTATGATTGTTATTGTTCTGCCTTCGTGTGAGGGCGAGCGATATGGATTTTTGGATACAGAACGGAAAAAGCGTATCGAATTCTTAAATAATCAGAAAAGTGAATTATGTTTCTAGTTTATGAGGCAGAGTAATTGCAGAGTGCAAAGATTCAATTTTGTTTACAGTTATGCTAAGGTTTCTATGCGGAGGCTATCGTTAACTAGTACGAGTATGTACATACTCGTATGTATATATTTTAAAATTGAGCTATTTTATGATGAATTCCATAAAATCTTTGCAAATGTATAATTCAATAAAATTTGTATTACTACCTAAATATGCATTTTATATACATAGGTTTGGTACGACATATGGGGGGGGGGGGGTGGGGGGGGACGTTAACTTGCATATGTGAAAATCACGCATATGTGACAATCGTTCACATATATACAACATAAGCGTTGCATGTCACTCAGAGAATGCTTTTTTACACTTCTCTGTGTGGACTATTGTATATATTTTCTACGAAGCAAATTCTCTTTATTTTTATTTTCAGTCATATTTACATATATTTCTGCCACTCCCACGTGCTGCAATTATGGCTAAAATAGCAGCGGAGGCACGGCGAATTCCCTAATAAAAATCTATCAGCTCTGTCAGAGAATGTAAAGTATAGAGAAGGTGCAGGTTTCGACTGCGAACATTTGATAGATTTTTATTAGGCGAATTCGCCGGATTCGTTGAACATTGTTGAGTCGGACTTCGCCCCGCAATTTTAAACATTTTTTTACCATTCTCTCACATATTCTAACCGAGAATATGAAGAGAATATGTATTCACGGCCATATGATGGAATTGGCATTATTATGTAACATGGTCGAAGCAGAAAATATGAAAAGAGACTCGCAACGAAGAATTTCGTTTTGTTTGTTTTATATTTTGTTCATTTTGACACCGAAAAATGTGTACAAAATACATGATGTTCTTCTGTCCTCACATACGCAAGAATTATGGAAAAAAAAGAGACATACTTAAATATATGTATGCATGAATTATGAATATGAAGACATAAACATATGCATGCTGCTCCTTATGATCTCCCAACTGTTGTTATATTTTCAGCTTCAATTTTTCAACTTGGAATCGCAATGTAATGCAAAATAAAGTATGTATGTATTGCTTTTGGCGTTTTGCCGTCGTCGGCAATTGAATATTGACTTGTACACATAATTATGATAACGAGTTACAATTTTGTATGAATGCTATGCATAGTAATTATTTATTCAATTTAGGACTTGGCGCATAACTTTAATAATTTTCTTTGATTTTTACATTAATATATTATATAATAAATTATATTTTGGTATTATATTTCCTACTAATAGAAATTTAAATTTATCACCACAATATTATGCGTTACATATGTTACATACATCATATTAACGCATGTCTCTTGACACACTGCTCATATCATAATCTTATTATCTGCTCATATGACTGCATGTATACGCATGTGCGCGCATTGATCTGCATGGTCATATATTCATATATACTTATATGTAAACATATATTTGTGTTATACACTTGCGAACAAATAATGCACAAGCATCTCAAAACAATACCATATGGTGTACACATGGTGAATATAGTCCACCAACAAAAAATTGAATCATTGGTTCTTATAAAAAACATAACAACTGCTCAAATAGAAGAAGCATCACAAGTCAATATGGCAGCCGGAATTGGCGAAGCCCAAATGTAGTTAAATTCTTACAACAAAAACGATATTTCATTCATAAACGCAGGCGCGTATGCCACAAGCGACCGCGCTTCATTCATATAAACAGACGCCGTAACATCTCCCCGAGCATGCCTTTGCCTACGAGCGTCTTTTCGCGACGATGACAAAAGCTAAAAATCATAAATTGAACATCTTTTCTGATGCTTCTTCACAGAAAGAATTCAGAAAAGTGGCAACAACGGAGTTGTCGATTTATAATATTCAATTCTAAAATATTTTTCCTTAGCTCGCAAAAATCAGCGTCGATATGTATGCAAGTTTTATACATATGCATACATATTTACGCTAGTTCGTAGGCGAAGCTGTTACAGCGGCAAGGGAAGCGGTAACAATCGGCAATCGTTTGTTAGTTTCTTTCGCGTCTCGTCGCGTCAAGTGCTTAGGACAGATTGATGTGCTGAACACATAGAATGCGACGGACTGCAAGCGCCATTTCTGAATCTGTTATTGAAATACACACATTCGTATGGACATAGTTATTTAGACAGCTGCACAACTACATAACTGTGTCCATATGAACGTGGGTATATCGTGAGATGTCGCTTGCAGTCATCCCCGCTCAATGTGTTCAGACATTTGACTCTTTGACAAAACGCCTGTTGCGGCCATTGGTTGAGCCGTGAAAACGGAGATGCGAAAGATGCGTGCGACACTTGTTATTATGAATGTATGTACATATGTATGTATGTGGCTCGCATTTGCTTTCGGAAACATACAAATGTGCCGAAGAAAATAATATACATACATATGTATATGCCATAGAAATTCTATTGGTACAAATATGGAAATGATAACGAAATAATGCGAATATGCATATTTCATGAAGGTCATCAATTTTCTTTGAAGAAATGAAGATCATTTTGCACATCTTCACTTTGTAATAGTCGAAATAAATATTAATTAATTTAAAAATTAAAAAATAAAAATAAAGAGAAATAACATTAAAATAATTTTCCCTTATTTTTCCTGATTTTGTAAAAAAAATTAAAATTTTTAACATTTTTTCGGAAAAAAATGGTTCATTTGATACAAAGTAATCGCGCATATGTGACAATGGTTCATTAATTCAATATAAGCATGCAAATTAACTTCCCTTGTGTGGGAAGTATTAAAAAAATATATTCCGTTCCGCTACGCGCGGTAGAAATTAAACACAAGTGTTGATTTGAGTGTGATAATATGTGGTGCGCTTTGATCATCAAGATGATCACTCAATACGCTTGCCGATTATACACTGATCTTTATTAGTAAAAGCACTTATATTTATATTCTTATAATTCTATGCTTATTACTAAAGGATGCTTTGGCATTACATTAAGTGATGAAATGCCAGAGCATTGGATTTCCAATTATTCTCATTATCAAAACAAATAATGGAATATTGGATTTTGCTTACTTATCAAAACAAGTGATATATTGATTTCTTATTAATTAAAGTATTCTGCTGACCAAGCAGTAATACTGTGAGAAGATACAATTTGTTTACATTTATCATTCAGTATCTGTGTGGCTGCTGCCGTTAACTTGCTATATGTGAAATCACGCATATGTGACAATCGTTCACATAATACAACATAAGCGTGCATGTCACTCAGAGAATGCTTTTTTACATTCTCTGTGTGGACTTTGTATATTTTTCTACGAAGCAAATTCTCTTTATTTATTTTCAGTCATTTACATATATTTCTGCCACTCCACGTGCTCAATTATGGCTAAATAGCAGCGAGCACGGCGAATTCCCTAATAAAAATCTATCAGCTCTGTCAGAGAATGTAAAGTATAGAGAAGGTGCAGGTTCGACTGCGAACATTTGATAGATTTTTATTAGGGAATTCGCCGGATTCGTTAACATTGTGAGTCGGACTTCGCCCCGCAATTTTAACATTTTTTAACCATTCTCTCACATATTCTAACCGAGAATATGTATTCACGGCATATGATGAATTGGCATATATGTACATGTCGAAGCAGAAAAATATGAAGAGACTCGCAACGAAGAATTTCGTTTTGTTTGTTTATATTTGTTTCATTTTGACACCGAAAAATGTGTACAAAATACATGATGTTCTCTGTCTCACATACGCAAGAAATATGAAGAGACATAAATATATGTATGCATGAATATGGATATGAAGACATAAACATATGCATGCTGCTCCTTATGATCTCCCAACTTTGTTATATTTTCAGCTTCAATTTTTCAACTTGGGAATCGCAATGTATGCAAATAAGTATGTATGTATGCTTTTGCGTTTTGCCGTCGGCAATTGAATATTGACTTGGACACATAATTATGATACGAGTACAATTTTGTATGAATGCATGCATAGTAATATTTAGTCAATTTGGACTTGCATATTTAATAATTTTCTATGATTTTTACATAATATATTATACTAATAAATATTTTTGTATTATATTTCCTACTAATAGAAATTAAGTTTATCACAACAATATATGCGTACATATGTACATAAATCATATTAACGCATGTCTCTGCACATGCTCATAATCATAATCTTATTATCTGCTCATATGACTGCATGTATACGCATGTGCGCGCATTGATCTGATCATGTTCATATCTTCATATATACTTATATGTACATATATTTGTATACACTTGCGAACAAATAATGCACAAGCATTCAAACATACATATGTGTACACATGTGAATATGTCACCAACAAAAAATTGAAGCATTGTTCTATAAAAACAACAACTGCCTCAAATAGAAGAAGCATCACAAGTCAATATGGCAGCCGAATTGGCGAAGCCCAAATGTAGTAAATTCTACAACAAAAACGATTTCATTCATAAACGCAGGCGCGTATGCCACAAGCGACCGCGCTTCATTCATATAAACAGACGCCGTAACATCTCCCCGAGCATGCCTTTGCCTACGAGCGTCTTTTCGCGACGATGACAAAAGCTAAAAATCATAAATTGAACATCTTTCTGATGCTTCTTCACAGAAAGAATTCAGAAAAGTGGCAACAACGGAGTTGTCGATTTATAATATTCAATTCTAAATATTTTTCCTTAGCTCGCAAAAATCAGCGTCGATATGTATGCAAGTTTATACATATGCATACATATTTTACGCTAGTTCGTAGGCGAAGCTGTTACAGCGGCAAGGGAAGCGGTAACAATCGGCAATCGTTTGTTAGTTTCTTTCGCGTCTCGTCGCGTCAGTGCTTAGACAGATTGATGTGCTGAACACATAGAATGCGACGGACTGCAAGCGCCATCTGAATCTGTTATTGAAATACACACATTCTTATGGACATAGTTATTTAGACAGCTGCACAACTACATAAACTGTGTCCATATGAACGTGTATATCGTGAGATGTCGCTTTGCAGTCATCCCCGCTCAATGTGTTCAGCATTTGACTCTTTGAACAAAACGCCTGTTGCGGCCATTGGTTGAACCGTGAAAACGGAGATGCGAAAGATGCGTGCGACACTTGTTATTATGAATGTATGTACATATGTATGTATGTGGCTCGCATTTGCTTTCGGAAACATACAAATGTGCCGAAGAAATAATATACATACATATGTATATGCCATAGAAATTCTATTGGTACAAATATGGAAATGATAACGAAATAATGCGAATATGCATATTTCATGAAGGTCATCAATTTTCTTTGAAGAAATGAAGATCATTTTGCACATCTTCACTTTGTAATAGTCGAAATAAATATTAATTAATTTAAAAATTAAAAAATAAAAATAAAGAGAAATAACATTAAAATAATTTTCCCTTATTTTTCCTGATTTTGTAAAAAAAATTAAAATTTTTACCATTTTTCGGAAAAAAATGGTTCATTTGATACAAAGTAATCACGCATATGTGACAATGGTTCATTAATTCAATATAAGCATGCAAATTAACTTCCCTTGTGTGGGAAGTATTAAAAAAATATATTCCGTTCCGCTACGCGCGGTAGAAATTAAACACAAGTGTTGATTTGAGTGTGATAATATGTGGTGCGCTTTGATCATCAAGATGATCACTCAATACGCTTGCCGATTATACACTGATCTTTATTAGTAAAAGCACTTATATTTATATTCTTATAATTCTATGCTTATTACTAAAGATGCTTTGGCATTACATTAAGTGATGAAATGCCAGAGCATTGGATTTCCAATTATTCTCATTATCAAAACAAATAATGGAATATTGGATTTTGCTTACTTATCAAAACAAGTGATATATTGATTTCTTATTAATTAAAGTATTCTGCTGACCAAGCAGTAATACTGTGAGAAGATACAATTTGTTTACATTTATCATTCAGTATCTGTGTGGCTGCTGCCGTTAACTTGCATATGTGAAAATCACGCATATGTGACAATCGTTCACATAATACAACATAAGCGTGCATGTCACTCAGAGAATGCTTTTTTACATTCTCTGTGTGACTTTGTATATTTTTCTACGAAGCAAATTCTCTTTATTTATTTTCAGTCATTTACATATATTTCTGCCACTCCACGTGCTCAATTATGCTAAATAGCAGCGAGCACGGCGAATTCCCTAATAAAAATCTATCAGCTCTGTTAGAGAATGTAAAGTATAGAGAAGGTGCAGGTTCGACTGCGAACATTTGATAGATTTTTATTAGGGAATTCGCCGGATTCGTTAAACATTGTGAGTCGGACTTCGCCCCGCAATTTTAACATTTTTTACCATTCTCTCACATATTCTAACCGAGAATATGTATTCACGGCATATGATGGAGTGGCATATATGTACATGTCAAAGCAGAAAATATGAAGAGACTCGCAACGAAGAATTTCGTTTTGCTTGTTTATATTTTGTTTCATTTTGACACCGAAAAATGTGTACAAAATACATGATGTTCCCTGTCTCACATACGCAAGAATATGAAGAGACATAAATATAAATATGTATGCATGAATATGAATATGAAGACATAAACATATGCATGCTGCTCCTTATGATCTCCCAACTTTGTTATATTTTCAGCTTCAATTTTTCAACTTGGGAATCGCAATGTATGCAAATAAGTATGTATGTATGCTTTTGCGTTTTGCCGTCGGCAATTGAATATTGACTTGTACACATAATTATGATACGAGTACAATTTTGTATGAATGCATGCATAGTAATATTTAGTCAATTTGGACTTGCATATTTAATAATTTTCTTTGATTTTTACATAATATACTAATAAATATTTTTGTATTATATTTCCTACTAATAGAAATTAAATTTATCACAACAATATATGCATACATATGTACATACATCATATTAACGTATGTCTCTGCACATGCTCATATCATAATCTTATTATCTGCTCATATGACTGCATGTATACGCATGTGCGCGTTCAGTAATTCATCACTTACATATCAACATATTACATGTGCGCGCATTGATCTGTATGTTTATATATTCTTATATGTACATATATTTGTATACACTTGCGAACAAATAATGCACAAGCATACAAACATACATATGCGTACACATGTGAATATGTCACCAACAAAAAATTGAAGCATTGTTCTATAAAAACAACAACTGCTCAAATAGAAGAAGCATCACAAGTCAATATGGCAGCCGAATTGGCGAAGCCCAAATGTAGTAAATTCTACAACAAAAACGATTTCATTCATAAACGCAGGCGCGTATGCCACAAGCGACCGCGCTTCATTCATATAAACAGACGCCGTAACATCTCCCCGAGCATGCCTTTGCCTACGAGCGTCTTTTCGCGACGATGGCAAAAGCTAAAAATCATAAATTGAACATCTTTCTGATGCTTCTTCACAGAAAGAATTCAGAAAAGTGGCAACAACGGAGTTGTCGATTTATAATATTCAATTCTAAAATATTTTTCCTTAGCTCGCAAAAATCAGCGTCGATATGTATGCAAGTTCATACATATGCATACATATTTACGCTAGTTCGTAGGCGAAGCTGTTACAGCGGCAAGGGAAGCGGTAACAATCGGCAATCGTTTGTTAGTTTCTTTCGCGTCTCGTCGCGTCAGTGCTTAGACAGATTGATGTGCTGAACACATAGAATGCGACGGACTGCAAGCGCCATCTGAATCTGTTATTGAAATACACACATTCTTATGGACATAGTTATTTAGACAGCTGCACAACTACATAACTGTGTCCATATGAACGTGTATATCGTGAGATGTCGCTTGCAGTCATCCCCGCTCAATGTGTTCAGCATTTGACTCTTTGACAAAACGCCTGTTGCGGCCATTGGTTGACCGTGAAAACGGAGATGCGAAAGATGCGTGCGACACTTGTTATTATGAATGTATGTACATATGTATGTATGTGGCTCGCATTTGCTTTCGGAAACATACAAATGTGCCAAAGAAATAATATACATACATATGTATATGCCATAGAAATTCTATTGGTACAAATATGGAAATGATAACGAAATAATGCGAATATGCATATTTCATGAAGGTCATCAATTTTCTTTGAAGAAATGAAGATCATTTTGCACATCTTCACTTTGTAATAGTCGAAATAAATATTAATTAATTTAAAAATTAAAATAAAGAGAAATAAAATTAAAACAATTTTCCCTTATTTTTCCTGATTTTGTAAAAAAAATTAAAATTTTTACCATTTTTCGGAAAAAAATGGTTCATTTGATACAAAGTAATCACGCATATGTGACAATGGTTCATTAATTCAATATAAGCATGCATATGTGAAAATCACGCATATGTGACAATCGTTCACATAATACAACATAAGCGTGCATGTCACTCAGAGAATGCTTTTTTACATTCTCTGTGTGACTTTGTATATTTTTCTACGAAGCAAATTCTCTTTATTTATTTTCAGTCATTTACATATATTTCTGCCACTCCACGTGCTCAATTATGCTAAATAGCAGCGAGCACGGCGAATTCCCTAATAAAAATCTATCAGCTCTGTTAGCCGCGCAATCGAACCATCATACAGATTTCGATTTGCACCTTCTCTATGTTTGATGTTCTCTGGTACAACCTCTTTGACTAGAAAAGACCAAACAAAAATTATAAGACTAAGACTAAGACCAGAGAATATGAAGTAATATAGAATGCGCATCTCGTACAACGTACACGTTGTATGGCGGGTCATACTGGTACAACCCGCTAGTTTGCTGTTAAGTTCACAGAAAATTTGCTCATTTCGCTGTTAACTTTACAGAAAATTCAATGCACAGAAGCCATAACTGTTGCGAATGATTCCTCGTTTCCTTGCTCCGTTTCTCACAATTTTGGCAGTCAAATAAAATAAAAATGAAAATGAAAAAAGCATAGAGCGATGCCGCGAAGTCGAGCACAGCATTGATTTTGTAGATAGAAAAACAAACGGCAATATGTGTGATATGTTGCCCTTGTATGTATGTATGTGCGCATGATTTGGTTCTTCGTTGCTTAGCAAAAAATTCAAGTTTTCTTGCTACTTCATATTTTTAAATCACTTAAATACTGAATGTAGAGTTTTCACATTTTTACACGTAAAACAAAAAAAAAATTATAAAAATAATGGATATGAGGGAATATAAATAAACGTACATATGTATGTGATATTATTTATATGTCTGCTATAAAATTAAATTTATACATAAATATGTATTAATAGTTATAATCATAATTTTTTAGTCATTGCGACAAAAACGAAAACAAACATACAGTTTATTATAAATTTTATATAAATTAATTAATTGTTTCAATTTTAAATAAAAAACAAGTAAGGAAGGGCTAAGTTCGGGTGTCACCGAACATTTTATACTCTCGCATGATAAAGTGATAATCGAGATTTCATTATCCGTCATTTACATATTTTTCTATTTTGGTTCCTAATGTATATATTGTACTATACAGAGAAGGCATCAGATAGAATTCAAAATAGCGTTATATTGGAAGAAGGCGTGTTTGTGAACCGATTTCCTCCATATTTCGTACATGTCATCAGGGTGTTAAAAAAGTATTATATACCGAATTTCATTGAAATCGGTCCAGTAGTTCCTGAGATACGGTTTTTGGTCCATAAGTGGGCGACGCCACGCCCATTTTCAATTTTTAAAAGAAGCCTGAGTGCAGCTTCCTTTTGCCATTTCTTCGGTAAAATTTTGTGTTTCTAAGATTTTTTGTTAGTCGGTTAACGCACTTTTAGTGACTTTCAACATAACCTTTGTATGGGAGGTGGGCGTGGTTATTATCCGGTTTCTTCCATTTTTGAACTGTATATGGAAATGCCTGAAAAAAACAACCCTATACAGTTTGGTTGACATAGCTATAGTAGTTTCCGAGATATATACAAAAAACTTAGTAGGGGGCGGGGCCACGCCCACTTTCAAAAAAAAATTACGTCCAAATATGCCCCTCCCTAATGCGATCCTTCGTGCCAAATTTCACTTTAATACCTTTATTTATGGCTTAGTTATGACACTTTATAAGTTTTCGGTTTCCGCCATTTTGTGGGCGTGGCAGTGGGCCGATTTTGCCCATCTTCGAACTTAACCTTCCTATGGAGCCAAGAAATACGTGTACCAAGTTTCATCACGATATCTCAATTTTTACTCAAGTTACAGCTTGCACGGACGGACGGACAGACAGACATCCGGATTTCAACTCTACTCGTCACCCTGATCACTTTGGTATATATAACCCTATATCTGACTCTTTTAGTTTTAGGACTTACAAACAACCGTTATGTGAACAAAACTATAATACTCTCTTTAGCAACTTTGTTGCGAGAGTGTAATAAAATATTAACATCTATTGACCAGCACTAATTTTTAATTTTCTTTGTTTCGAACTTCCTTTTTGCACAGCCCAAATGCAATGTTTTCATAAAAGTATTAATAACATAAAATCTAAAATTTCTAGTCTATGGTTACAGCACTCCCCACTGAACCATTCGGGAGTAGAATTTTTGCATGATTCTAACATGAAAGCCTTTATGCCTAATTTCTCAAGCTCTAATTTAAAAATTTGTTGAAAAATTATGACATGTTTTACACTAGCACTCATAAGGGCTTCCGATGGAGCAACGAGATTACCGAAATCTGTAAGTGATTGATAGTTTTTGTGAAAAATGAAAAGTTCACTAGGAGCAGCTAAAACTTCATCTTTTTTCCTTGCTTCCTCGCAACATTTTTCACATTTTAACCTTGGAATGATTTTGTATGCCACATATCCAACAAAATATCTAATTGATACTCGTACCAGCTATAAACTAATATTTGACTGGTTACAAAATGAATGTTTCAAAAAGTAATTCTCACGCAATTGGTCGTTAAAATCGAAATCATATAGCAGGCTGTTATCTTCTTCCTCATTTACAAGCAACTCCGGTTCATTGTAAGAAACGCTGGTAATTACCTGATCCATTGAATCCTGCGTCTCTTCACAGTTGCTAAATGAACTATTTTTTATAATTTTGAAAGCCAATAACCTGGCTAAAATATTATTCAGCTCAGCTACAGAGGGGTTGGTATTATTACCGCCTTTTTGTCTTAATACAGCAAATATATTTTATAATTTGTCTTAGTTTAAAGATTTTGCCATAATGAAAAATTTGTCTGAATTATCTTTTAATACTTCTTCGACGATTAGAAGAGCAGATTTTAATGATAATTTCATTCCATCTAAAAAATATACTCTTTTTTTCGTCGACAAATTTAACTCCCTCTAAGTAGCATAAGAATAATTGAATAAATTTATGTGGTTCTTTGTTGAGTTGAATAGCAGACCGATAACAATTATCTGAGTATAATGATCCACTATTCATGCAGTAAAATATTTGTCAATTTTTGAAATAAATTCAGCCGTTGATAAAGTTACCGCTTGTTGACTTTGCTTGAAACCCGATGTATCGCAAATAGTTTTAATAGCAGCTTCAACTGTTTTGCTAAACATTTGCATTGCAAATTTAACTCGCATTTTTTCAAATGAGTTTGGAAATATGTATGTGTTGTCTAGTCAACTTTGGGCACATCTTGGTATTGCAGTTTTCCTCTAGTTCCACAACTCTTGTATGACTTTAAAACTTAGAATGCCATCGGGCGTTTTTAGGTCACACTTCAGCAATCCATTCCGTAACGACTTAATCAAATGTGGGAAATCAAAGATACAGTAAATGTTTTTCCCTTCAAAATTAAAATAAGGCTTTTCTGTACTAACTCCAAAATTAGAAAAGCATTTTCGATTAGACGATCCCTGATCGCAAACTAGTACATTTATATTTATGCCAAAGCTACTTATCATTGTCAGAATTTCTTTAATAATTCCACATAAAATATTTGACCTGCTTACCAATTTTATTTGTTCTCTCGAAGCCTGTACATTCAGTTTTGAATTATATCTTAATTCGTTTCGAATTGCCATTTCGTCCATCAAAAATACCAAGCGATTTTCATTTTTTCTTCTAATTCTAAACACATACTCTTGATGGAATCGAAGGCGACAAAAATCAAAAATACCAGGTTGAAGGAATTTTATTGGAGCCCACTGATTTAAAGTGCTTATGTGTGGCAAATTTAAATTTAATTTATTCCTTAGAAAGGAATAAGTTGACTGTGAAATATAAAATATATTTTGTGCAAATATTTCACATTATCAGAAAATTCCTTTGGCCTCGTGCTTACCAGCAGCTTGCAAAATGTTTTAGACTCGGAACTTATATTTTTTAAAGAGTTATTGGGTTTTGCAACATCCTTAAATTTGCCTTTCTAGATTTCATAACAGGGAGTTCCTTAGTTCTCAGCTTTGCTTTGATTTTTCTAAATTTCTTTAATAAATCGCTGTATTTTTTCTATAAAAATTAGATATTCTTGTATTTTTTTTCACAGTTATTGCACATAACATCATCCCAGTGGGGTCGCTTCGAGGGAATATCTGGTTCCACAAGGTCTTCATCAGAAAATAAATGATCTTCATCCAAATTTAATGTTGGAATTACATCATTTTTTTTTTAATTTTTCCCGATGAACGTGCTGCTGAAGTGATTATGACAAATATAAAGTTTTTGAAGTTATACTTCTTATACGACGCCGGAAAAGGTTGGGATAGATTCTGGTTGCGCAACCTTCCATATAAAAGTAACGCAAGGTTGCGCAACCTCGCTCCATCCATATGAATGTAACGCAACCTTGTCTGCGAAGATG
Organism: Bactrocera dorsalis; assembly: GCF_023373825.1. NCBI lineage: Eukaryota > Metazoa > Arthropoda > Insecta > Diptera > Tephritidae > Bactrocera > Bactrocera dorsalis. Next base: position 13,974,534 of record NC_064308.1, on the reverse strand, counting down.
TGCGAGCAGCAAGCGAAGCGGTGACAATCGGCGATCGTTTGTTCGTTTCTTTCGGCACAGCTCGGCTTTTCTACCAACAACACAACGTTGCCATGCTTATGCTGTTGTTGTTTTTGTTTTCGTAGAACAATGTTTCAATTTTTGGTTGGTGACATATTCACATGTGTGCGCATAAATATGTTTGTATACTTGTGCATTATTGAAGTTATACTTCCTTTTCTTTTCGTTTGTTCTGCGAATTCTCAACTATTTTGTGTGACTTTTAATTGAAATACTCTGCGTTGGCCTTTCAGAATCACACAGAATCATTTCTGTGCTTTTGGAAATCTATACTAATAAATATTTTTTTCTTACTAATAGAAAATAAATTTATCACAGCAATATACATAAACATATACATAATATTGCTGTGATAAATTTAATTTCTATTAGTAAGCAAAAAATTAAAAATAAATTTATTAAGACTATACTTCTAAGGGATCACAGCAATGTTATGTATATGTATATACATATTATGCATATCGCTCATTTGCTGCAAGACCGGCATAAATCAAAAAAACGTGATTTTTGAGTTAATGCTGCAGAATTGTTCGTTATATCATACTTCATGTTGAGTGAAAAATTCATATGAATACCTCTTATATGCTCCACTTGAGAAGAGGTGTAAGGTTGGAGTCACCGTGTAAGGTTGTAGTCAGTTGAAAACTTTAAATGCGTTTTCTGGAGAATCGATTTTGTTGACTTATGCCGGTCTTGCAGCAAATGAGCGATATGTATATACATATTATGTATATGTATGTATATTTCTGTGATAAATTTATTGCGAAAGCAAATGCAAATGTTCTACAAAGTAGGTATATTCTATACTTAAACAAAATTATTAAAACCATCGTATGTTTCTTGCATTCATAACCAAATCATACTCTAGTCAGCGCAACCTAATTGTCAATGGTGGTGTTGGTGGTAAGCGCTTGGAAGGTCAAGATGCTAACACAGGTCCTAGGTTCGAATCCCGACAGAATAAATTTTTAATTTTTTGCTTTTAACATCGTATACTATAAAAATAAACATTTTTCTTTATTTTAATTTCTATTAGTAAGAAAAATATTTATTTGTATAGTATACGATGTTAAAAGGCATACATCTTCTATCCTATCTTGTGTATCTGCACATGCTCATATGAGTGTATGTATACGCATGTGCGCGCATTGACTTGCATGTTCATACATTCATATATACTTATATGTACATATATTTGCATACATTGCCTAACAAATAAATCACAAGCATACAAACATACATATGCGTACACATATGAATATGTCACCAACAAATAATTGATCTTCAAAAGTCAATATGGCAGCCAAATTGGCGAAGAACAAAAGAGAGATGATTACGCTGCATATTCTTTTCCGCAACGAAGAGACGGAACTACTTTCTGAGTCAAAATTCCTTCATTTAGACTTTGCTTTATTCTTCATTTTATGTGCATAATAAATTTATAAAATGTGAATTTAAGTTTTCTAGTTTTCTTTCATATAAAATGATATGCATTTCTGAATATCACTAAGAAGTATAACTTCATCCGCGCGTAGGGACTCCACGCACCTTTTTTTTTGTCATAATCTTCATTTGACCGAAAATAAGATCGGCAGCGGGAAATTTAAATAATTTTAAATTGGGACAGTATCTTTTTGATTTTTGGCAACTGCGCACATAACATTTAATTCCCGACCTTGCACTATTTTTATTTGTCCTTGTAGTATTTTGAATTGCGGCCATACCGTTGCAATTTCAATGTAAATACAAAAACAATTAAAAATTTGGAATATGTATACAAATAAGTTTATTTGAAACAAGCCACGTAAAAATATTTGTAAAAATTTTAAATTGGGGTCAACCACGTCAAAATATAGATATGTATACAAACAAAAATCAAAATTTGTTTCAAGCGCAAGGGAACATATATCCATTTACGTAGAAGATCAATCGCATATTAACATATGCACACATGCTCTAACCAGAGCATATTCAAAAACAAAAGTCAATTCAATGCTAAAATTCTTTTGAAATATACACTGCAAAGCGTCATTGCTTCTGCATTTTTGTTTTTACTCGTAAATACAAAAACAGACTTGATCGCAAATACAAACCATTGCTTCTTTCAAAAAGCCAACAACAAAAACACGACATATTACGAATAGGCAACAAGAATTTACGAATAGGCGCGACGTTCCAAAAGATCAACTTCATGCATATTTTCGCAATGTAAAGAATATGAAATTTAACATAATTCCGTTGTTCAAGTTCTGCTAACCAAATTCCCCCTGTTGCCTACCGCCCGCACCCGAAACTGAAATTTTGTCATTTGCCATGATGTGCATTCTATATTACTTCATATTCTCTGCTAGGATACAATAGTCTCACACATAAACACTTAATTGAGAAAAGCCTGTCCAACATCTGTAAATTTTGCAATAGTCAAACAATCGGTACCCAACACATCCTTGATACATGCACATTCTTCGACACCTACCGACTTTCACTTCCAAACTCAACACCTTCAGATCTACTCAAAAACTCTTCATTTAGTAACTTAATAATACTAATAAATTATTTAAAGTTTTGTAATATATATGTATAATGAAATATGAACATACTATTATTTTGCAGCATACTGTATAATTAACATCAATCACTCTTACCACTCACACTAACATTCTTAACTTCACTTAATTATTTGCGCTGCTGTATATACTTACCTACATTCATTTTACTTCTTCTACTTTATATATTGTTCTGTAATTTAGTTATAGTTTCAATATTCTTGTAAATACATAAATGACTACAACTTCAATTTGGCTTGGGAAGCTCTAAAAGAACGATATGAGAATGAAAGAATATTGGTCGACAAACAAGTGACCATATTAATGAATTTACCAAAAATTCAGAAAGACGTGAAAAAATTATAAAACTTCAATCCAAATGAATGTTTCAAATTGTTTGTCGGTTCTATCGACACAGAATATTCCCACGACAATTGGGACCTCATACTGGTAAACATATGCTCCGCGGCATTAAAAATCGTTGCTTTTGTGGGAACAGTCACTCTCATCACGAGGAAAATGCCCAACGTGGCAACAAGTGAAAGTTTTTTTAACTACCCAATATGAAATTGCGGAAAGCGTAGATAAAAAATGGTCAGAACTAAACACGTTCAATACGACCTAAATCGAAGTTTTATTCGAACCAAAGCTAGTAACAGGAACAATTTAAAGCTTTTTTAAGAATCAGTCGTTAACATCGGAACAATAGAAACAAACGTCATGCGATCATTGTAAACGAGGGCACAAGCTGAAATCTTGCGAAAAGTTAAAAAAAAGGTGCGTGGAGTCCCTACGCGCGGAAGAAGTTATACTTCTTAGTGATATTCCAAGAAATGCATATAATTTTGTATGAAAGAAAACCCTCGAGAGGGAAAGGATAAAAATATGGTGGAGTGACCTACACTTTCTTAAATTCACATTTTATAGAATGATGAGTAAGAATATGACATTTGACTTGCTTATTGTGATAAATTTCTTTTTTCATTTCATTGAAATCTTACAACGAAATCAAAATTTGGTACGGATACAGGAGGCTCGTTGTCGTTCATAAATGTTTCTGATAACATCAAGATGTTTTGACTGTTTAAACTTCAATAATACACAAGCATACAAACATACATATGCGCACTAGAGATGAGCGATATTGTGATTTTTCAATATCTGTGATTTCAGTGATTGCTATTTTTAAATCACTGTGATTTTATATTGCTATTGCGATCGCAACTAAGTCGACGTTCAAACGTCGTTGTTGTTGTTGTAGCGGCAGATTCTGCCAATTTGACACTGTTTGGCCGAATAAAGGTCCGGGTCTGTTCCACTTACCACTTACGTAGGTTTTCCGCCTTTCGTTTCACTACATTTTCTCAAATGTTGGAGCGGTTCGGCTACCTGACACTTAGAGCGTATTGCATAGTTCCTTTGTATGTTGGTATGATGGTTTCACACATTTCTTAGAAGGAATTACCATTAGTGTGGTTGATAATTTGTTTGTTTAGAATACCCGCTTTTAATATTTTCAAGACCAAATAATTAACGCGAGTTTCCTAATCTTTGGGAAAATATTAAAAACCCGTAATTTTTTTATTCCATCATTTTTTCTGAAATTAATTAGTTACAAATCTTGTTTTCATCACAAAATGCTTTATAAAAGAACGTTACATTCAAAACTTCAAACCGCTATGACGAAAAACAGCATATACGATATATACAATACCCTGAAGAAAGTTGTTACTTTTCTGCTATTTGCTATTGTGATCGTAATTTACAGGTTCGAACTGCAATCACAGTTTCGAACTGCGATCGCAATCACAGGTTCGAACTGCGATCACAGTTTCGAACTGCGATCGCAATCACAGGTTCGAACTGCGATCACAGTTTCGAACTGCGATGACAGTTTCGAATTGCGATCGCAATTCACAGGTTCAAACTGCGATCATAGTTTCGAATTGCGATCGCAATCACAGGTTCGAACTGCGATCATAGTTTCGAATTGCGATCGCAATCACAGGTTCGAACTGCGATCACAGTTTCGAATTGCGATCGCAATTCACAGGTTCGAACTTCGATCACAGTTTCGAACTGCGTTAGAAGCGAACTGCTATTTATAAAAAGTGATCGCAGTTGCGATGTGCGATTTTTCAATCACAGTGAAAAAATCACCGGTAGTGAAATATCGCTCATCACTAATGCGCACACATGTGAATATGTCATAGAAAATCCGAGCTGTGCCAAAAGAAACTAACAAACGGTCGCCGATTGTCACCGCTTCCCTTGCTACTCGAACATCATCGCAGACAAGGTTGCGCAATATGCATTTAACGCAACCTTTTCCGAACTCGTATAAGAAGTATAACTTCAAAAATTAAATAGTAACGAGAGAAATAATTTTGTTAGAACAAAAAGACTAGGTATAAATTGCCTATCACATGCGCACAATCTTAACAATTTCAAAGCAAATTCAATTGCGTATATTGTCAAAAGAGACATAATTCAATGTTGCACTTCAATAACTTTCCCAGCACACCCCAAAGTAGCGCTTTCTCAAAAAGAGCCACGGGTTTAGTTGCAACCGCAACTCCCGAAAAACAAAAGCACGAAACTTGCCAAGAAACACTATGTTGCTCAAAGACATTTAAAACTCAAACGATACACAGCGAGAATCAAAGTAGGGTACTATTACTCGTACCCACAGCAGTCATCTCCATCGAACACCGAGGAAAACTCTTCAAACTGAAAGGATCACAATGACCATTCATAGCGTCTAGGGGACAAAATAGGCTAAAACTAGAAACAAAACAAGCCAATTACGAAACTACGGGAATGGAAAAGTCAAAATAAATCTACCTCATTACCCTAATTTCCTCCAAGCGGATAAGCGCATTCAAGCAGAAACTATAGTTTTACCGCAACTTACGAACATACTTCCACGCTATCATATACATAAATAGTAAAAATTGGCAAAAGGTTACACACCTAAAGCTAGCAGACCCAACTGCAACAACCCCGCTCAAATAGACCTTCTAATAGGCAGCGATCTTATACCTAAAATTATACTAGACTGTTGGAAAATTTTCAACACCTTTCTAGCTGAAATTATTATATTCGGTTGGATACTAAGTGGACTAGTAGCCGAACCAGTTACCACTATGACAACTCAAATAAAATAATGATATAATGAATACCTTAATTCACAATTAAGAAAATTTTAGGAGTTAGAAGAATTTCAATTACAACGCCAGAAGTTCAGTATTGTGAAGTCTTTTACAAAGCCACAAATACTAGATCAGGAAATGGTCGGTAATGTCGTACACATGCGGTACCACTTAAACAAAAATTTCCAGATACACTTACCATAGGTCACTCTCGCACTTCTGCAATACAGCAGTTTCTAAGTATGGAAACAATTTTACTTAGAAAAGGTGAGCTTAAACAAGATTATGATGGTGTCTTATAAGACTGCCTCCATTTAGGTCACATGGTTACTTCCTCCATGTGAAAAATTCTACTTGCGGCACATGCAATAGTGAAGCTAGACAAAAAAAAAAAACAAAAGTTAGAGTTGTCTTTAATGCCTCAAGATCCCCAGTTGGGGCTTCGTATATTAAATTGGCGAATATACAAATACCTTTTCAATGGGGATGTCGAAAAAATGTATAGAAAAATAATCGTACATAAAGATGATCAAGACTTTCAGCGAACTATTTTCCGAAAATCTCCACTACGCGACTTTAAAAGTGAAAACAGTTACCTTTGGCGTAAACTGTAGTGTTGGGAACTATCGAGTGATTTAAACTATCGATTGTTAATGACTGAATGATTTTGACTATCGAATGAATTTTTTCGTTCATTCATTCATTAATTTTTAATTAAACCAATACAAAGGTTTAATTTAATTAAATATTTTAATAAAATATAAAAATAGTAAAGCACAGAAAATATATTCAATATCATATAAAATAAATATAAATATAAATATCAGAAGAACGCAAAAAAATATTAATTATATATTAAAATTGCTATTTAAAAATATTATTTGATCTAGCTTTTCACCTTTAAGTCTATTTCTTCTATCATTTATTATTTGCCCAGCTTTAGAAAAAACCCTTTCGGAAGGAACTGAAGTAGCAGGTATACATAAATATTTTTTGGAAAGCTCGTAGAGTTCTGGAAAAGTTGCCTTTTTGCTGTCCCAATAGTTTAAAGCGTTTTGATGTCTCTCAACGAAATCTTGTCTAAGATATTGTTCCAAAGAAATATGTGCATTAACACTAGGGGCGTTGTGACAAATAGTTTTTGCTTCCGCTACATTTTGCTCAAGTAGAGTCCAAAGAGATAATTTACTTTTATCCGCGGGTAATTCTATTACTGCGGCTGTAGCAGTCCTTTGGTTCCGCTGTATGAATGCTGATACCTCTTCTCCCAACCATTTTTGAGCATTACTAGAGTTACTTTCATTTCCAAAGGCAATCTTTTTAAACCGTGGGTCTAAGAAGGTCGATTTGGCACACATCTTGTCAGACTCTAGTTAGCCAAGTCGTCTCGAAATTACTTCCAACAAACTACTTTTCAAGCATTCTCCCTCCGTAGTTTTCATTTGCTGGGATCTTATTGCATATTGCAGTCCTCTGACTATAGGCACCACTAGTGACATCGTTGGGTAGTTTTGTGCTGAAAGTTCTGTTGTCATATGCTCTATCGGCTTCAATACAGTGATGGAATCACGTGACCTTTCCCATATTGATGCATTCAGAAAGTTCGGTGCACTTGGTAAGGAAGTTAGTACAGCAGAGAACGGTTCTTTTATCAAGCATATACGTTCCATCATTATAAGGCCAGAGTTCCATCTAGTAGCAACGTCTTGCTTCATCTTAAGTTCAGCTACTCCCATTTGCTTTTGCATATTTTTAAGTTTTTCTGCTGCTTGAGAGCTATGATGGAAATATGTTACTATAGCTCTGCATTTCGTTATAAGCTCTAAAATCTGAGGAGCAGTCTTTATAGCATCCACAACGCATAAATTTAGGGTGTGAGCGACACATGGGTGCTGGTGTTTTTGCAGTATATCCCTTATCGCTTTTTTAATATTTGCACCGTTATCACTCACTATCGTCACTATTTTATTAAAAATTGACCACTCGTCAAAAATGCTTTTTAATTCTGTGGCTATATTTTGAGCAGTATGTGAGCCGAACACTTCTTTAGTTGCCAGGACTGCTGAGTTCATTTTGCTTTCCCAAATGAAATGACTAGTTACATACAAAAAAGACTTCTGGCTGTCAGTAGTCCAAATATCTGTTGTTATAGAGAGGTGTGAAATATTTTGCAAAATGGCATGAAGCTTTTTCCGTGTCTCGTTATATTTTGAAGGCAACATTGTGTTGGAAAGAAGTTTTCTGTTTGGGATTGAATACAAAGGCTGAAGCTTTTTTTGTATATTCTCGAAATCCTTCATTTTCAACAATAGAGAGTGGTTGCATATCTCTTGTAACCATTTTAATAAGAGACTCATCTATACTTCTCTTTTCAGTTTCCGAAAGCTCAGATCGCGTGCTTGTAACAAATAATTTTGTTTGCATTGCCCTTCTTTTTAATGGTCCACCACCTGAAACATTTCTACTTCGTATTGTTGAAGAACTTGTAGTTTCTACGTTCACAGGAGGTACCAAAGAAGCATTACTTATCTCACTTTCAATAGTTTTCACTGTTAAGTTCACATCTCTTTGCGTTGAAGAACAGCTTGGCATATCTAAGTCACTTACAGCAGGTGCTCGTTCGACTATCGCCGAAGAAGTCTCCTCCACACTATGTGATGATGGATGCCTTCGTCGTAGGTGATCGTTCATATTTGATGTGTTACCAGCAAACTTTAAATTTTTTTTACAAATATTGCAGTTGACGTTATTACCATTATTAGTAAAAAACTCCCACACGGCTTATCTCTTTAATCCAGTTCGCATTTTTGTATTTTCTAATTATGTATAAAAACATTTTCAGCATTTTCTTTACAAAATACATAAAAACATTTTATATTACCACAGAAAACACTGCAATTAAAAATCTAATACCAATATTTATATAAGTTGCGACCCAATTCAAATGTTTTACTATTGATGCTGCAAATAATACCAACAGTTAAAACGGTTAAGTGAATGTATACATAGCTACAATTTCGAATCGCAATACATAATCAAGTTGCCAACCTGCTTAATTCAAAGCCATTGGATTTTATCAAACCGACTAGAAACTGTCATTTAATCTTCCAAATACCGATGACCATATGAATCTACTTTAGTCATCTTATTAATTTGGCGATGCCTCCTACATTATCGCTTTATAAGTCTATATTTATTATTATTAATACTCTTCACTTAAACCTATTTTAAGCATCTATTAACTTCTACCACTCATACATGCATACAATTTAATTTCCATTATCACACATAGTTCAACATAAATCATTCAACATAATTTTGAAATACACACAATTTAAGCATTATTCGTACATTTGCTTAATATAATACCATTTACTTGAAATGGAATAAATGAATTCGTACAAAAAATCTTTGCTAGATATCTACTTGCATAAAATCATTCATTCGAAAAATCATTCAGTAGCGAAAAAATACTAATGAATGAAAAAATAGTAATGAACGAAAAATTAGTAGCGAACAAAATATTCGTTTTGAACGAAATATTGGTATGAACGAAAAAGTTCGAATGAACGAAAAAATAGTAATGAACGAAAAATTAGTATCGAACAAAATATTCGTTTTGAACGAAAAATTGGTATGAACGAAAAAATAGTAATGAGTGATTTCTTGAAAACTATCGTATGAATGAAAATTGCTGAACTATCGAATAACTTGATTGTTTTTATTCGATAGTCCCCAACCCTAGTAAACTGTGCCCCATACCTAGCCAATAGTTTACTCCACGAACTGGCAGAAGACACAAAGTCAGAATTTTCTCTGGCAACACAAGTATTAAAATTACAAATGTATGTAGACGATATCCTGTCTGAAAGCCACAGTCTTTCACAAGCATACGAGTCCTTATCACGGGTGATAAAGGCCCTCAATACCACAGAGTTTCTCCTAAATAGATCACAGCTAATCACCGAAATATCTTAAAAAATATACCAAACGACAATTTGACAATTTCCTTATACAATATTTGAAAAAGAAAGTACAACAAAAACACTAGGCATCCAATGGAATGCGATATCGGACCAGTTTTCATACACGACTGAGTCCATATCCGCATTATCCGCCAAATTCTCTCCTCGGTGGCAAAACTTTTTGACCCCGCAAGATGGCTTTCGCCAAATATGATACAAGCGAAAATCTTGATCCAAGAATTATGGCTAGACGGAACCGACTGGGACGAACAAGTGAAACCTATTCGGTTAGAAAAATGGTCCCAGTTCGCTAATAACTTGAACGACATCTCAAAGATACAAATTCCACGGTGGGTAAACTATTCCCCCGAATACAACGTGGAACTACACGGCTTCTGCGACGCCTCTGAAAAGGCATATTGTGCCACTATATATGTGCGTACACAAACCGATGTCGCAACTACAAGCCACTTATTAGCGGCAAAAGCAAAAGTCGCACCTCTAAAAACGATAAGTCTACTACAACTTGAACTCTGTTGCGCTCTGCTACTAGCAAAGCTAGTTTCCATGGTGCGGACCCCCTTGAACATGGAAAAATACAAGTTATATCTATGGTCCGATTCCGAAATAGTTCTAGCCTGATTGGAAAAACCACCACATGCGTGGAAAACATATATTTCCAACAGAACGTTTCAAATACTTGACCTAGTAGGATCAGCCACTTGGCAACACGTAGCCAGTGCTGACAATCCTGCTGATCTAGGTACAAGAGTGTGAAAACCCCTGGATCTTGCCACCGCCACGCTCTGGTTGATCGGCCCTCAATGGTTAACAGAATTCACCGATTCTTGGCCACAATCGGCAATGCGCAACATATAATAACGTAATTGCCTCGGAAAGTCGAAAAATCTACACCTATCATACAATATTGGATGATAATGAAATTCTTAAACGATTTTCATCGTTGCCCGATCCCTTAAAGTAGTCGCCTATATGCTCAAGTTCATAGAACTTAAAGTTAAAGAAGTAACTTACCCCCAATGCGATACATTGACGCACCAAGACTTACAAAAAGCAAAGGTCGCTCTTCAGTTGCGACATATCATTACTCAGAGAGTCGAAGCCGATTGATAATAAGAGATAACCCTTAGTTCTAAACCCATTTTTAGACACGAAAGGTCTGCTTCGTGCCAATGGTCAGCTTGCTAATTCAAGCTTAACATACAACGAATGCCACCCCATAATAACACCTGAGAAGCCTCCATTTGCCACATTATTCCTGAATTACATCCATATATTAATGCTGCACGTCGAACAGCGTCTCATGCAACATATGGTGCGCCAAGAGTTTTATATTCCCCGTCCGTATCTGGCGGCCACAGAATGGGACGCAACAAAGGCCGCTTCCGCACTTCTGGCGTCAGCAGCGCTGTAGCCACGCTTCAGCAACTGCAACGAATTCTAGGCTGAAATATTCGCCTAAGGGGGCTGAGATGGCTAAATGAGCCTCATTCGCCTGTCCCAAACAACACCTACACACATCACTAACACGCTGCACTCACCTTGACATCGCCACAATCCACATCACTACAACACACTTGCGAGAGCATTTCACATCCGCACATTCAAATACACACCACCCTCGTTGATATGGAACGGGATACCAGCCAACAAAACGGATCGCCCCCGCTGCACAGCAGATAGTTTTTTTGTTATTAAGCCCGCACATCGCCATTCCGATCGCCACGCTGCTATTTAGCTGGTTATTACGTATAAGATGGAGCGATAATGTATGGAGAATTTTTTTTTTTTTGCTTTTTTAACGGCATAGCTAAGAAAAATTGCCTTTTGATGTATAAAACAAACATGCAAAATATCAAACAACTGGCTTAATGTTTTGAGGTGACCCAGTACAGTCAAACATTTAAATAAAACAAAAAAATGGCATTCTAAGCATTTATTACGAAAAATATTCTCTTACATTACTTAAAATACTATTTAGACATAAAACTGTTTTTTTGTATTGAAATGAGGCAATCGTTGACGTGATAGCAGTATTGCCCTAATGAAACCATCTCGTTTATTTTCCCTACAAACTGCACTCGATGCTTCTGTTAACTTGATGCAGGCTTGGGTGTGGCATAGAAAATCTGTAATATTCTGATATGTACCAAGACCGTTTTTGACAATGTTTCATCAGACATATTTAAAGTTAGAGGTGGCTCAGTTATATCACAGTCTTGCCACATAATAATCTCAGTGTAATCTTTGGCATCGAAGTTGAATGTATAATAGGTACTTTAAACGTTCGAAGTCTTCGAGCATTCTCTGATCTTGCTTTACAATTCTGCGATATGCAAGAGCTCTAAAAATCTATGTCATATGTTTTTGGCTCCGTTAATGCATGAAGAATTACATTTTATTCTAAACCACATTGGTTCATAAACTTTCATAACGTACGTGGCTAATCCAACTAGCTTTTCTTCTGGGTCAGTTTTGGTGGCATACAATCTTAGAATTCAATTAACTGTTGTTAGCCATCTGCAAATGCTAAATAAGATGAAAATATACCAGTACTGATAGCGGTCATAATATCGTATAAATATTTTTGGTCAGTACTAAGCTCTTCCCCTATTATTTCAGGTAATATTTTGGGTATAACAGTAAAATCGACTATCGGCATTGTTTGACAAGTTTGTAATTGAGATCCGATGGCGCCTGAAAAGCTTTTAGGTCTTATAGTTTTTCCATCTAAATGTAATAAAAGATGACGTAGTGGTAACTCATTTGAATACAATTGACAAATAAACCACTGTAATGACCTATTGAATTTCTCCTCCATCAGACGAATAACACCCCCTTTGAAACCTGTATTCACTACAGTTCCATCGCCCCCAACAACACCTAATTCACTCAAATTTACCGACTTAGATTTTAAATATAATAATATAGAGTCTTTAATATTTTTAGCAGTCCCCAACTCACAGGTGATAGACCAATATATCTGTTTCCTGGTTCCGATAAAATCACATAATGATCTTCTATCTGTCGTTCCCTTCTTTATCAATACGAACCAAAATCGTATCCTTCCTTCCATCAAAATACAAACCACGAAGTATTTTATTGCAGTCCGGTTCTTGTAAAGTTGTTCTCACCTTAGGTCTTTCATGGCGCAACTTTGAACAATCAATAACGCAACTTGAATCGTTCGACGAAATAATACCAATGTCCTTTAAGGTTGGTACGCAGCTCTCAAGTAATTGCACAAGAAAAATATACATTATTTCTCAAGTAATTTTGACATTATCCATATTAGAAGAGCAAGAGAAAATAGAAGAAAAGAAAGTAAACTTAGGAGTGTAAGCACATAAATATTTGTATTGCGATCTAAGGAATATGGATGAAGATTGGTAAGTAAGAAACGACAAGGGAAGATTCATGTCCGATTTCGAAGCCTTGCGCAACTCACCAAATTTATTCGTTGAAAACTTTCGCATGCCACCACAAGTTTTTGATGAACTTTGTGAGATGATGCAGCCGCACTTACTTCCGAAACGCAACAGCAGGGCAAAAGATTTTATTCCAATTAAAGCCAAATTGGCAGTGGTACTGGAGTATGTTTTAAACATTTTTGCCAAAGTGTCTTTTATAGCCATGTTATGTTTTTTTGAAAATTATTCTTACAGATACCTAGCTTCGAGGAATTGAACAACGTAAACGACAGTTGTGAAGCATTATGTGCCGTACTGAAAAATGAAGTGCCCGATTGGACGGAACAAAATTTGCTAGAAATAGCTAATGGTTTTGAAAACCAATGGAATTTTCCCAATTGTGTTGGCTCCATTGACGGAAAACATATTAATATAAAAGCACCTCCAAAAAGTGGAAGTATATCTTATAACTACAAAGTAAGATCACATTATATGCTTCGGTTGTCCTAAAAATTAATACAAATTTTAAACTTTTTAATTTATAGGGGTTTCATTCAATTGTGTTGCTGGCTACCTGTAATGCGAACTATAAATTTACTTATTTGGATATACATAGGTGCTTATGGAAGCGAAGGCGACTCTCATATTATGAGAAATTCTAAGTTTGGGACCAGAATTCTGAACGACACCATTTCCTCCTGACAGAGTAATTAATCAAAAAAAAAAATTGGCGCAATTCATTGTGGGAGACGACGCCTTTTCTTTGTGTAAGCGCTTAATTAAACCTTATAGCGCCACACAACTCTCGGTAGAGCAAAGGATTTTTAACTACAGGATAAGTAGAGCTAGGCGGTGCATTGAAAATGCTTTCGGCATTTTAACTGCAAGATGGCTTTCCCTTAGAAAAACTTTATTTTGCAAGCCCGAACGAGCGCAAGTTATTGTTTCGGCATGTGCCTATTGCATAATTTCCTTACTAATAAGTGTCGCCGAACATATACTTCTAATGCGTTTTCTGGCTTTGAAGATTGCACTGGAAATTGGAAAGCAGGAGAATGGGAAGTGTTGCTACAACAAGAACACACTTGAAATGAATCCATCGTAACCAATTACCGCGGGAGAACTTCAGATTACGGCAAATATATTCGGAAAATATTAACAGACTATGTTAATTCTCCTAATGGATCTGTTCCTTGGCAAAACAATGCAACTTTTGCTTAAATTTGTATTACATTATTATTCTTATATAAATAAAAAACATCAAGACTATAGGCTTTTACTTTTCATTTCATTACAAAGTTTTTATTATTAATATAAATAGTTATTTTCTTTTTAGTACAAAATTTTTATTATGTATATAAATGGTTACAAAAAAATGTTATTCATCGTTGCTTCTGTTTTTATTTTTATGCTCTTCAACATTTTCAGTACCATTAGATTTATGGAAAGACACATGTCGTCGCCAACAGATCGAGGCAGTTGATTTAACAACCAATCAAAACTAGAAAGAGCTTGTGCGTAAGGGGAGCTGCGTGTGGTATTTGAGCGACTTTCCAACATATCCTCTTGCTTCTTGAGTATGTTATCAAACCGACTCCACGCTGGATTTTTGCTGGGAGAGGTTAATCGCCGTCTTCGTTTCGTGGGTGTTGGGTTCTGAAATATAAAACAACACAATTGAAAAAAAAAAATAATCTCAATAATATTGTTACGAATTTACTCCTTGCTAGTTTTACTTTACTAGGTTCGTATCTCTGGATTGACAAATAAAAGCCGTTTAATTCACTTCAACAAAATCTCTTTATTTTACACTCGTCTACACTATATCAGTTTACTCTTAGCACTGGTTGATTACGTTGGCGCTGCCACGGCTATATGCTATATAGCCACGCACTTCTCGCTGATGCCGACATGTCCTTCTAGAATATTGCGTCTGGAAATTACAAGAACATAATGCTATACGGCGCCAGACGCAAGCAGACAGTCGCGGCGCCAGACTCAGCAATTGTTTAACTAGACGAGCAGACAGTGTGGCGCCAGATGTCTATTGTTTCGACAAGCAGACAGCCGTGGCGCCAGATGGCTACAACAAGACATATGCTATTCCATATACCCAGCTATTGTTCACAATAAGGGACGCATATAGCAATACAAATACAACTTAATACTACTTTTGTAACACTGCCCTCCACTAAAGCCTAATCGTCCCGATTAGGCACAAATCCTCTTGAACCAAATGGGGCGAGCCTCTCCAAATGTACTACTTTCATTTAACATCGTGCTTTTCCATTTCTTTGTATGCGGTATACCACGTCATTAAGTCGTTTCATCACCATATAGGGTCCTTCCCAGGCTGTCTGCAGTTTCGGGGACAAGCCTTTCTTTCGAAGTGGATTGTACAACAGGACCAGATCACCTTCTTCAAAACCTTTTGAATTTGCCGCTTGATCGAACCGGTCTTTCATCTTATTGCTCATCAGATGCGTATGCTGTCTTACCATTAGATGCAATTCATTCATTTCTTCCTTTAAGGCAGAACAATAATCTTCATCATTTCTTCCAGCTGTAGGATTCGTTCCAAACTTAACATCAGCAGGGAGTCGCAGATCAGATCCGAAAATAATCTTTGCTGGCGTGTAACCAGTTGTCTCGTGCTTCGCTGAACGATACGCCAGCAGGAACATCTGGATGCACTTGTCCCAATTCCGTTGATCTTTATCAACGATTTTCCGCAGATGTTCTTCGAGCGTTCGGTTGAATCTCTCTACCATCCCATCTGATTGTGGGTGTAACGCTGTTGTCCGTGTCTTGTGGATGCCCAATAATGTACAGACTTCTTGGAAAATGGAAGATTCGAAATTCCTGCCTTGATCTGAGTGTAATTCGACGGGCACTCCGAACCTTGTTATCCAATTTTCTACAAACGCTTCGGCTACTGTCTTCGCTTCTTGGTTTGGTAAGGCATATACTTCTGGCCATTTACTGAAATAGTCCATGACAACCAGTAGATATTTGTTTCCGGCCGTACTGGTTGGGAACGGACCTGCAACATCCATTGCGACTCGTTCAAATGGTGATCCCACGTTGTACTGTTGTAGCCTACCGCGACTTTTGGCTTTAGGACCTTTATCTGCCATGCACTCTACGCAATTACTTATCCATTCTCGACAACCGATCCAGTAGAACCGTTGTTTAATCTTCTCTATAGATTTTGTAATTCCAAGGTGCCCTCCACTAGGTCCATTGTGATATCGCACGTCGATTATACCTTCTTTTCCTTCTGATTTGGAGCAATGTTTACATTCCAGTGGACAAGGGCGACGTGATAATGCATCCGCGTTTTTGTGGTGAATCCCCTTTCGATGTTCCGTTTCGAAGTCGTAATTCTGTAATCTTTCGATCCATCGTGCAATTTGGCCTTCCGGATTCCTAAACTGTAATAACCATTTTAATGCTGCATGATCAGTCCTCAGCAAGAATCGTTGTCCATACAAATACTTGTGGAAATGTTTTACACATTCCACCACAGCTAGTAGTTCTTTTCGCGTCACACAGTAGTTTTTCTCTGGTTTCCCGAGCACTCTGCTGTAATACCCAATTACTCTTTCTTGTCCGTCGATGAGCTGAGACAGGACACCTCCAATTCCATAAGCGCTCGCATCTGTATCCAGGATGAATTTCTTTCCAGGTATTGGATAAGCTAACATCGGTGCCGTACAAAGTAGTTCTTTAAGCTGCTCAAACACTTTTTCTTGCTCCAACTGCCATACAAACGGGCGATTCTTCTTTGTTAAATCATGTAAACTTCTAGCCACGTTCGCAAATCCAGGTACAAAACGGCGGTAATACGTGCATAAGCCAAGGAAGCTGCGGAGTTCATGTATGTTGGTGGGTCGAGGCCAATCTTTGACTGCTTTTATTTTTCCTTCCTCGGTGTGAATCCCCTCAGTTGACACTTTATGTCCGAGATATGTGACCTGCTTCTTCCATAATGAACACTTTTTGGGATTCAAGCGTAATCCGGCTGATGCTATTCGCTGAAAGACTTCCTCTAGGTTTTTCAGATGATAATCAAAACTTTTCCCCATGATGATAATGTCATCAAGATACACCAAACATGTCTTCCAGTTGAGTCCTTTTAACACATGTTCCATCAGTCGCTCGAACGTTGCAGGCGCATTACATAACCCAAATGGCATCACAGAGAATTCCCATAACCCGTCGCCCATACTGAAAGCGGTCTTTTCACGGTCACATTCATCAATCTCGACTTGCCAATATCCACTTTGTAGATCTAATGTAGAAAACCATTTCGCTCCAGACAAGGTGTCTAATGTATCGTCGATTCTTGGTAGAGGATAACTGTCTTTCTTTGTGACATCATTCAACTTCCTATAATCTACGCAGAAACGGGTGCTACCATCTTTCTTTTTAACTAAGACGATAGGTGAGCTCCATGGACTTATTGAAGGTTCGATTACACCGTTTTTGTGCATGTCTTCCAAAATTTTGTTAGCATCCTCACGTTTTGCTAGTGGAACCCTACGCGGAGCTTGTCGGATTGGTTTAGCGTCTCCGGTATTTATGCGATGTTCTTCCTGTGTTTCCTTCGTTTGCAAATATGGATGCGTATTTTTCTAATAGTTTTTCTGCTTTTAATTTTTCATTTCCATGCAGTTCGTTCAGCAAATTATTTAGGAGTGTAGGACTTATCTGCTGTGGCTCAATAGTAGGCTTATGTTGTGACCGTTCGCATCGTGCTATTGCACTTATATTCTGGCACTGTCCAATTACTGCTCCTTTTTTCAGACTTTTTTTTGAATTCATTCACTACTCTGACCGGAATGGTGGCGTCTTCTCTAGTTTTCACAAGCGTTCTTCCTACCAATATGGGTGTATCTATTTTTGTTGGTTCCACAATCCACAACTCTTCAGTCCCACCTCCTCCATTCACTTTAGCCCATACAATCGCCTCAGATTTTGGTGGAATACTCTGATTATCATCAACAATCACCCTCTTACTTTCAACGTTGGTCACATATCCGGTGTTTATAGGCATCTCCATGTTCTGTCAAAACAGCATTTGCTTGTTTAAATCCAAAGTAACCCCGTGATCAATCATGAAATCTACTCCCATTATAATTTCATCCGTGATTTCTGCTACGATGAAGGTGTGATTAACTTCCAATCATCACTTCGCAAAACACTTTTCCCGTGACAGCTGCTTCCTCCCCGGTGGCCGTTCGAAGCTTGCAACCGACTAATGGTTCAACCGTTCCTCTTACCACATCCGGTCGGATAATTGAATGTGTGGCACCAGTATTCAAAGTAAGCGTTGACAGGCGTCCATTTACGATGCCGTCGATAGTAAGATTGTTGTCATGTCGACCTATTTGTGATATCGAGATGGCGGGGCAAATAGTTGTGGGAACCAGCTCACGCCCCTTTGAACTGTTCCGTTTTAGTTTAACGACTTGTGAGATGTGGATGCTCCGTCCTCGTTATCTGTTGGTTGTTTCCGTTTTGATGGGTTTACTTTTATATTGCAATTTCGGGCAAAGTGACCCGCTTTTCCACAGTTGAAACATCTTCCTGTTGTATTTACTCGCTGTGCAGCAATTGTCTTCAGAGTCTTCAATATTTCTTCCATTAGCCCCGGTTGTTCCATTTCAACCCTTTGTACTTTGTGTGCTGGTTTACTTAGTAGAGAAGCTGTTTCCTGTGTGAGGGTGTGCGAAACCGTTTCAGCAAATGTTCTTTTTGGCAATGCATATGTGGCGCGTTTGGTGTCCACATCACGAATTCCATTTATGAAGCTTTGAATTTTTACCCTCTCAATGTAATCCACAGGTGCATCTGCATTTGCCAAATGAGCCAGTCGTTCTATTTCAGTTGCGAACTCTTGCAATGACTAGTTCATTTTCTGACCCCTATTTTGCAGTTCGATCTGGTATATTTGTTTCCGGTGCTTACTACCATATCGTCTTTCTATCGCACTCATCAATGCCTCATAGTTGTCCCGTTCACAGTCTGGAATAGTCTGAAGGATTTCTGCCGCAGGTCCTTTCAATGATACAAACAAGGACGCCACTTTGTCCGCTGCATTCCAGTTATTGGCCATTGCTGTCTTTTCAAACTGAAGTTTGAAAATTTGAAATGGAATACTTCCATCGAATGTGGGTGCCTTCAATCTTGGATTATTTGTTGATGGTGCAGGGCCATGTAGTTGCAGTTCTCGCACACGATTACTTAATTGAAGAACTTCTGATTTCAAATTTTCTCCGTCATTTTTTAACGTGCTTAATTCGTCTTCGAATTTTGAAACTTTCTGTTGCACTTGTGTATTACTTTCTGTAATCTGTTGTACCAAACGCTTTTCTAACTGCGTATTATTTTCAGTCATTTGTTGTGTAAGGCGAGACTCTAACTGTGATGTATTTTCAGCTATTTGCGTCATTTGCTCTGCCAAACGATTTTCGGTTTGCACTGCCTTTTCTGCATTTTCAGCTATTTCCTGTGCCAGACGATTTCCTGTTTGCACTGCATTTTCTGTATTTTAATCTATTTTCTGTATAGCCACTAACAGCATGTTCATGTCCACACTCGATGATGTTCGTTGTTCTTCTACTTTTTCTTCTACCTTTGTAGAAGTTTCTGGCCCAACAAATTCAAACTCGTCCACATTAATTCCATTCGCTTCCATTGCTTCTCGTAATCGTGCCTGCAGATCCGCCTTTTGCCCGCTTATCGGCAAATTACGCTCCTTCAGTTCCTTTTTTAATTGCTGAATTCTCAATTCTCCGAATTTAACCATCTTGAATTTGGATTATTTGACAATCCCACTTCTGACACGAATTGTTACGAATTTACTCCTTGCTAGTTTTACTTTACTAGGTTCGTATCTCTGGATTGACAAATAAAAGCCGTTTAATTCACTTCAACAAAATCTCTTTATTTTACACTCGTCTACACTATATCAGTTTACTCTTAGCACTGGTTGATTACGTTGGCGCTGCCACGGCTTATATAGCCACGCACTTCTCGCTGATGCCGACATGTCCTTCTGGAATATTGCGTCTGGAAATTACAAGAACATAATGCTATACGGCGCCAGACGCAAGCAGACAGCCGCGGCGCTAGACTCAGCAATTGTTGAAGTAGACAAGCAGACAGTGCGGCGCCAGATGTCTATTGTTTCGTCAAGCAGACAGCCGCGGCGCCAGATGTCTACAACAAGACAAATGCTATTCCATATACCTACAACTATTGTTCATAATAAGGGATGCATATAGCAATACAAATACAACTTAATACTACCTTTGTAACAATATAAATATCTTTAAAATATAAAATAAATTACAAATAAATAAAATTCCTATAATTAGGCCTATATTCAAAATTTCTCCATATACAAGTATAATATGTACATGTATATATCTACTCACATAATCGTATGAGTGCTGTGAGTCGGTTGCACTTGTTTGTGACACATTAGAACCCTCGCCGATATGTATTGGTGATGCATGCGAATCTTCTCCGAAAGATACTGGAGCTGTGAAAGTCCTACAGAAAAAAATTAATTGTTTGACGAGCGTTCAAATTATGCAGACTTAAGTGCCCTGGAGACGATCAAATAATTGCGTCAAACACTTTAATTGTGTTGGTGTCGTCGGCTCTCGTCGGCTACACGTACGCTACACCGACTTGTTGTCGGCTCTGTTTGATGAAAATCAAAAATTTTTGATATTTCTATTTGACGGACGATAATTTGATCGTCTCCACTCATGTTTGACAAGCATGACTCATTTGCAGTGAAGACTTCAAGCGAAGAGGACATACATACTTGCGGAAAAGTGAAGTGAAGCGAAAAAGAGTGAAGTGAAGAAGAAAAAAGTTAAGTGAAATAAGCGCAAAATTTTAAAATAAATAAAATCAAATCAAATAAATTAAAATAATTAAAGTAAAATCAAATAAAATAAATAAAATAAAATCAAATCAAATAAATTACAATAATAAAATAATTAAAGTAAAATCAAATAAAATAAAATAAATAAAATAAAATAAATAAAATAAAATAAATAAAATAAAATAAAATAAATAAACTAAAATAAAATAAAATCAAATAAATTAAAATAATAAAATTTTTCATTTTTTTTTTCATAAGAATTGCAGCACATGCCAATAAAAGATAATCATCATCCGACGATGACATGACGACCGTTCGCTACAAGATCAAAAATAAACTGATGTTTGACGTGTTAATTTGAACGTTTGCGGGCAACACACGATTGAACATCACTAACACATATGCACTGTTTGACGCAATTATTTGATCGTCTCCAGGGCACTTTACTTCCGTTTGTGGGATACATTCATCAAAAATGACATTTCCTCCGCAAACTCCCAATCAACGTTTTCTGAAAAATATGGAGTTTCCAAAACTTCCCCACCATCGCTGCCACTTTTGTTCTTATGAGCTACCCTAGCATGGTAGAGATAGCTTTCGCGCATACTTATCCACGCTGATTTGCGCTCATCCACTAAAACATAAATTTTATTAGAAACAACAAAACACTGAATACAAAACATAAATTAACTCACCACTTTTACTAAGGGCATTGCTTATGTGGAGCCAGGATTGATTTACTGCATGCAATGTGTTGCTAATATCCCAGATCCTGGGCCACTCCTTAACGCAATTCACAAGTTGGCGCTTCTCTAACGTTGTGAAATTCAGCATGCGATTTTTGCGTTTCAATGAGCCATAATTTTTTAAATTTGCATCCATTTTTTTAAATTTCAAACAATACAAATAATTATAAACTTCACTTTATTCGTACGCAAATGTCACTTTCCTTCAAAAAACAATTGTTGATTTGATATTTCATCGCAAAACCAGGATTGCCATATTCGCATTTTATTGAAAAAAAGTATCAAAAATTAGTACTAGATTTCTTGAGAGCTGCGCACTAGCACAAGTAAATTTATCGCAGGAACGTTTCTGGACCGTTTCTTACGCGTTTTTTTATATGAAGTTTTTACGTTTCTTGAGAGCTGCGTACTAAGCTTTAAGATAGAAGAAGCTAAAGAACTAGAACAACACGGTTTGACAAAATAGTATGCCTCTGTGTTACGCGATAAACTTTTTTCTTTTCTATCTTATTTTTTTTTTATTCTTCACAGTTGAAACTATATCGACACCGCCTATCGTCATTTTTCTGGTTGATTTTTGATCAAGTAAGAAACTTACTTCCTCCTTGGCAACACGACACCCTTTTAAACAGCTACAATTTCTGATATCTCTACTCTTGCAGCTGCTGATATCAGATAATCTATGGGACTCTGATATAAATGTTATAATCTTTTCTTGGTATTTTATGTTAGTTTGACGGCCTTGTTATGGTTTCATTAAGATCCTGTATTTGTCGTGGTAGGAACGAATCAATTGTAAAATTCTTTGTACACTTACAGTAGGCAATGAAAATTTTTGCCATATTTTTAGAACTTCACCCACTAATCTTTCAGATATTTAAAGAACTGTTAGCTCTTTTGTTGTTTTATCGGGCTTCAATTCATGTTTTATGAACAGATAATATTTCATCAGATCATTATACGTAGGTAATTGAGAAACAGGTAACTTCTCCAGCAAACCAAAGACAGAACATCTCGTCGTTTGTCATGTTTTAGCATGAGACATACATATTTGTAAAATAAAGACAAGTAATAGGTACTAAATACAGTTATAGCTAAGCTACAAGCATCAAATATACATGAAAAGTACTACTTACAGTAAATATTCCGATTCCAGCTGTAAAATTTGGTGTAACAAACAAATAAACGGCGAAAAAAAGAATATAAGTATCAACATAAGTTTTTTTTACCTTTTTAAAATCAAGCCGCTTTACTCTACTTCAAATTTAAGACTATACAGAATTAACAGATCGCAGTCAGTTGCTTATATAAATCTACCGTTATTTTGATATTGTTAGCCTGGGATTGTGTAAAGTGAGTGCCTGGAAAAATTAGCATAACATATGGAATGTGGGAAGTTTTGGAGTGTGGAATAAGGAATGTGAAATTAAAGTGCGGAACGAGCTACGTTATATAATAAGATTAGAGAGTGATATATATGGGCCATTCCATCAATTGGCGACATGGTTTTGTACCCGTGGTTCTCCGATTTTGACGAAACTTTAGAATATCATAATATAGACTAAAATAAGAATATCTGTAAACTTTTTAGTGGCCAAAGTTGCTCCATTGTTTTTTGGCGCGCAATTCAAATTCAGATCAAACAAAAAAATGACTTTTTCTTTTATTTTTTAACGACCTCAAAATTGAGTGAAAAAAATTTTGAAGTTATCCATTTTTATGTAAAAAAATTTCAGCTTTCTGATAAAAATATTTTCGAAATCCAAAAAAAAATTTCAAAATCCAAAAAAAAACTGTTTTTTCCAAAAATCCTGCTTTTTGTGCTCTTCCCCCACTTTTTTTTCAAAATTGACATTTTTATTCGATTCCTCGTTAAATTTTACATAAGAATCAGTGTTCAAAAGTATGGGACTCTGATCCCATGAACAGCAAAAAAAATTCAAAGTTGACGCTCAAAATCCAAAAAACAACATTATTTTCCAAAAAATCCGGTTTTTTGTGCTTTTCCACCAACTTTTTTTCAAAATTGACTTTTCCATTCGATTCCTCGTTAAATTCTACATAAGAATCAGTGTTCAAAAATGTGGGACTCTGATCCCATCAACAGCAAAAAAAATGCAAAGTTGTCGCTGTACGGCGCATATTTTTATGAATGAAGACAGTGATTTCTTCTTAATCCAAGTCTAAGAATACAATTTACACATTTACCTCTTTCACACAACCTTCTAAGCGAACACACTGCGCGGTATAGCGACAACTTTGCATTTTTTTTGCTGTTGATGGGATCAGAGTCCCACATTTTTGAACACTGATTCTTATGTAGAATTTAACGAGGAATCGAATGGAAAAGTCAATTTTGAAAAAAAGTTGGTGGAAAAGCACAAAAAACCGGATTTTTTGGAAAATAATGTTGTTTTTTGGATTTTGAGCGTCAACTTTGAATTCTTTTTTCTGTTCATGGGATCAGAGTCCCATACTTTTGAACACTGATTCTTATGTAAAATTTAACGAGGAATCGAATAAAAATGTCAATTTTGAAAAAAAAGTGGGGGAAGAGCACAAAAAGCAGGATTTTTGGAAAAAACAGTTTTTTTTTGGATTTTGAAATTTTTTTTTGGATTTCGAAAATATTTTTATCAGAAAGCTGAGATTTTTTTACATAAAAATGGATAACTTCAAAATTTTTTTCACTCAATTTTGAGGTCGTTAAAAAATAAAAGAAAAAGTCATTTTTTTGTTTGATCTGAATTTGAATTGCGCGCCAAAAAACAATGGAGCAACTTTGGCCACTAAAAAGTTTACAGATATTCTTATTTTAGTCTATATTATGATATTCTAAAGTTTCGTCAAAATCGGAGAACCACGGGTACAAAACCATGTCGCCAATTGATGGAATGGCCCATATGTATGTTTTAAGATCATTTATTTCTATTTTACTCTTACATAGAATCGCTTAGAACATCAAATAACGTTTATAAAATGTTTGCGAATTTATGGGTATTTGGCATATATTTTCAAAATTTCAAGTCGATGGGGGCACCTCTAAACATGAGATTACTGATTTTTCTTGTGTTTAATATTTACCTAAAATAGCAACTTTCTACAGGTATACGGAAACAAAAATCAAAAATTAATAAAATCGCTCCACCCTACTGGTTATAGTTACTTCGTTCGTAAAGCATTTGAATTTCATAATAAATACTGTGAAATATTTTTCACAACATGTATTTCTTATATACATACAATATTATATGTCATAAATCCCACTGTGAACCAGTTTTAGAAGCATATATTTCTTATATTCATAATAACTATTGTGAAGCATTATTCGAAATGTATATTTCTGGAATAAATCTGAAAATAACGTCATATAAAACCGGGCGTTTCTACTGAAAACAAGAGTGACAGTGCAAGGTGAGTGTTAAGTGCATGTGGGCAATATTCATGGTAGTTCGAGCCTCAAAGAAAGGAACTATTGAGAATTTTTTTTTTTAATCTAAGCAAGCAAAACAAGCAATTAGAGTGTGGTGACCACACTAAAAATAAAATAATAGTAATAAACCGCTCTAAAAACGGGCCAACAGAGCAGTTACCAAAACCAAAAAAAAAACACAAAATAGTTAAAAAAGCAAAAAAAAAAAAGAAAAAATGGAAAACCTATCGTGCAATTACTCAAACAACAAAACAAAACCCATATATATACATATACAAGGTGGTTTCCAAAGTAAACAGGACTTTTAGAAGCTACCGCCCCCTGGTGGCACCATCTATGTGTCGACTGGTGCGTTAGAACATGCTATCTTTATGGATTGTCCAGTGAGAATTTCATGACATTGCATCGATTGGAAATGAAGTTATTGCGCTTTAAGTGTCAGTCTGTTTGTGTTATCGGTGCGAAAATGAGCTTCGAGCAAAGAGCCAACATTAAGTTTTGTTTTAAAATTGGTAAAACTTTTATCAAATTTAGTTTTTGCAGGCAATAAAATTAACCCTAACGTGTTTTTCATACAAGTTCATCTGATTCAGACGAAGAACATCACGAATTGGCCATAACATGCAGGATTTGCGATAAAAGTAATCCACGGCTTTACCTGAACCAGCGCAAGAAAATGTATGGTTACGATTTTACTGCTTGCTAGTTTACTTTGTTAGGTTCGTATCTCTGGATTGACAACTCAACACTGTTTAATTTAATTCAACAACTCTTTATTTCACAACTCGTCTACACTATAGCAGTTTACTCTTAGCACTGATCGATTACGTTGGCGCTTCCACGGCTTATATAGCCACGCACTTCTCGCTGATGCCGACGTGTCCTTCTAGAATATTTCGTCTGGAAATTACCAGAACATAATGCTATACGGCGCCAAATGCAGACAAGCAGACAGCCGCGGCGCCAGACTCTGCAATTGTTCAAGCAGACGGCTGCGGCGCCAGATGTCTATTGTTTCGACAAGTAGACAGCCGCGGCGCCAGATGTCTACAACAAGACAAATGCTATTCCATATACCTACAACTATTGTTCATAATAAGGGATGCATATAGCAATACAAATACAACTTAATACTACTCTTGTAACACTGCCCTCCACTAAAGACTAATCGTCCCGATTAGGCACAAATCCTCTTGAACCAAATGGGGCGAGCCTCTCCAAATGTACTACTTTCATTTTACATCGTGCTTTTCCATTTCTTTGTATGCGGTATACCACGTCATTAAGTCGTTTCATCACCATATAGGGTCCTTCCCAGGCTGTCTGCAGTTTCGGGGACAAGCCTTTCTTTCGAAGTGGATTGTACAACAGGACCAGATCACCTTCTTCAAAACCTTTTGAATTTGCCGCTTGATCGAACCGGTCTTTCATCTTATTGCTCATCAGATGCGTATGCTGTCTTACCATTAGATGCAATTCATTCATTTCTTCCTTTAAGGCAGAACAATAATCTTCATCATTTCTTACAGCTGTAGGATTCGTTCCAAACTTAACATCAGCAGGGAGTCGCAGATCAGATCCGAAAATAATCTTTGCTGGCGTGTAACCAGTTGTCTCGTGCTTCGCTGAACGATACGCCAGCAGGAACATCTGGATGCACTTGTCCCAATTCCGTTGATCTTTATCAACGATTTTCCGCAGATGTTCTTCGAGCGTTCGGTTGAATCTCTCTACCATCCCATCTGATTGTGGGTGTAACGCT